>NC_140585.1:432652871-433918836 GCF_964204655.1 Triturus cristatus | reverse complement strand
CTAGGATGCTTGATTCCGGTCCAGGGAAGACATGGCTTGGCAGTTCGGGCTGGACTGTTCCCATGAGGCACAGGGTCAAGACTGATTTGCATATGGCCATGTCTAAACTGGGGTGGTGTAGTGGGCAAAAGAACAATGGATTTAACCCAGATCTCTTGACTGGGGGAGAATGTCTGCATTGTCACCATTCCGTCCATCAATTGTTTGTTGTAATGCTTTTCGCCCTAAGTGGGATGGGTATTCCCAGACGTGGGACCCGTGCTCACTACGCCACTGGAGTCAAGCTATCCTGGCTGATGATGGCTGATAGCCAGAAACCGGTCCTAGGATGCTTGATTCCGGTCCAGGGAAGACATGGCTTGGCAGTTCGGGCTGGACTGTTCCCATGAGGCACAGGGTCAAGACTGATTTGCATATGGCCATGTCTAAACTGGGGTGGTGTAGTGGGCAAAAGAACGATGGATTTAACCCAGATCTCTTGACTGGGGGAGAATGTCTGCATTGTCAGCATTCCGTCCATCAATTGTTTGTTGTAATGCTTTTCGCCCTAAGTGGGATGGGTATTCCCAGACGTGGGACCCGTGCTCACTACGCCACTGGAGTCAAGCTATCCTGGCTGATGACGGCTGATAGCCAGAAACCGGTCCTAGGATGCTTGATTCCGGTCCAGGGAAGACATGGCTTGGCAGTTCGGGCTGGACTGTTCCCATGAGGCACAGGGTCAAGACTGATTTGCATATGGCCATGTCTAAACTGGGGTGGTGTAGTGGGCAAAAGAACAATGGATTTAACCCAGATCTCTTGACTGGGGGAGAATGTCTGCATTGTCAGCATTCCGTCCATCAATTGTTTGTTGTAATGCTTTTCGCCCTAAGTGGGATGGGTATTCCCAGACGTGGGACCCGTGCTCACTACGCCACTGGAGTCAAGCTATCCTGGCTGATGACGGCTGATAGCCAGAAAACGGTCCTAGGATGCTTGATTCCGGTCCAGGGAAGACATGGCTTGGCAGTTCGGGCTGGACTGTTCCCATAAGGCACAGGGTCAAGACTGATTTGCATATGGCCATGTCTAAACTGGGGTGGTGTAGTGGGCAAAAGAACGATGGATTTAACCCAGATCTCTTGACTGGGGGAGAATGTCTGCATTGTCAGCATTCCGTCCATCAATTGTTTGTTGTAATGCTTTCGCCCTAAGTGGGATGGGTATTCCCAGATGTGGGACCCGTGCTCACTACACCACTGGAGTCAAGCTATCCTGGCTGATGACGGCTGATAGCCAGAAACCGGTCCTAGGATGCTTGATTCCGGTCCAGGGAAGACATGGCTTGGCAGTTCGGGCTGGACTGTTCCCATGAGGCACAGGGTCAAGACTGATTTGCATATGGCCATGTCTAAACTAGGGTGGTGTAGTGGGCAAAAGAACGATGGATTTAACCCAGATCTCTTGACTGGGGGAGAATGTCTGCATTGTCAGCATTCCGTCCATCAATTGTTTGTTGTAATGCTTTTCGCCCTAAGTGGGATGGGTATTCCCAGACGTGGGACCCGTGCTCACTACGCCACTGGAGTCAAGCTATCCTGGCTGATGACGGCTGATAGCCAGAAACCGGTCCTAGGATGCTTGATTCCGGTCCAGGGAAGACATGGCTTGGCAGTTCGGGCTGGACTGTTCCCATGAGGCACAGGGTCAAGACTGATTTGCATATGGCCATGTCTAAACTGGGGTGGTGTAGTGGGCAAAAGAACGATGGATTTAACCCAGATCTCTTGAATGGGGGAGAATGTCTGCATTGTCAGCATTCCGTCCATCAATTGTTTGTTGTAATGCTTTTCGCCCTAAGTGGGATGGGTATTCCCAGACGTGGGACCCGTGCTCACTACGCCACTGGAGTCAAGCTATCCTGGCTGATGACGGCTGATAGCCAGAAACCGGTCCTAGGATGCTTGATTCCGGTCCACGGAAGACATGGCTTGGCAGTTCGGGCTGGACTGTTCCCATGAAGCACAGGGCCAAGACTGATTTGCATATGGCCATGTCTAAACTGGGGTGGTGTAGTGGGCAAAAGAACGATGGATTTAACCCAGATCTCTTGACTGGGGGAGAATGTCTGCATTGTCAGCATTCCGTCCATCAATTGTTTGTTGTAATGCTTTTCGCCCTAAGTGGGATGGGTGCTCACTACAACACTGGAGTCAAGCTATACTGGCTGATGACGGCTGATAGCCAGAAACCGGTCCTAGGATGCTTGATTCCGGTCCAGGGAAGACATGGCTTGGCAGTTCGGGCTGGACTGTTCCCATGAGGCACAGGGTCAAGACTGATTTGCATATGGCCATGTCTAAACTGGGGTGGTGTAGTGGGCAAAAGAACGATGGATTTAACC
This sequence comes from Triturus cristatus, assembly GCF_964204655.1. Lineage (NCBI taxonomy): Eukaryota > Metazoa > Chordata > Amphibia > Caudata > Salamandridae > Triturus > Triturus cristatus. The sequence goes on along the minus strand of NC_140585.1, from coordinate 433,916,450 downwards.
CAGATCTCTTGACTGGGGGAGAATGTCTGCATTGTCAGCATTCCGTCCATCAATTGTTTGTTGTAATGCTTTTCGCCCTAAGTGGGATGGGTATTCCCAGACGTGGGACCCGTGCTCACTACGCCACTGGAGTCAAGCTATCCTGGCTGATGACGGCTGATAGCCAGAAACCGGTCCTAGGATGCTTGATTCCGGTCCAGGGAAGACATGGCTTGGCAGTTCGGGCTGGACTGTTCCCATGAGGCACAGGGTCAAGACTGATTTGCATATGGCCATGTCTAAACTGGGGTGGAGTAGTGGGCAAAAGAACGATGGATTTAACCCAGATCTCTTGACTGGGGGAGAATGTCTGCATTGTCAGCATTCCGTCCATCAATTGTTTGTTGTAATGCTTTTCGCCCTAAGTGGGATGGGTATTCCCAGACATGGGACCCGTGCTCACTACGCCACTGGAGTCAAGCTATCCTGGCTGATGACGGCTGATAGCCAGAAACCGGTCCTAGGATGCTTGATTCCGGTCCAGGGAAGACATGGCTTGGCAGTTCGGGCTGGACTGTTCCCATGAGGCACAGGGTCAAGACTGATTTGCATATGGCCATGTCTAAACTGGGGTGGTGTAGTGGGCAAAAGAATGATGGATTTAACCCAGATCTCTTGACTGGGGGAGAATGTCTGCATTGTCAGCATTCCGTCCATCAATTGTTTGTTGTAATGCTTTTCGCCCTAAGTGGGATGGGTATTCCCAGACGTGGGACCCGTGCTCACTACGCCACTGGAGTCAAGCTATCCTGGCTGATGACGGCTGATAGCCAGAAACCGGTCCTAGGATGCTTGATTCCGGTCCAGGGAAGACATGGCTTGGCAGTTCGGGCTGGACTGTTCCCATGAGGCACAGGGTCAAGACTGATTTGCATATGGCCATGTCTAAACTGGGGTGGTGTAGTGGGCAAAAGAACGATGGATTTAACCCAGATCTCTTGACTGGGGGAGAATGTCTGCATTGTCAGCATTCCGTCCATCAATTGTTTGTTGTAATGCTTTTCGCCCTAAGTGGGATGGGTATTCCCAGACGTGGGACCCGTGCTCACTACGCCACTGGAGTCAAGCTATCCTGGCTGATGACGGCTGATAGCCAGAAACCGGTCCTAGGATGCTTGATTCCGGTCCACGGAAGACATGGCTTGGCAGTTCGGGCTGGACTGTTCCCATGAGGCACAGGGCCAAGACTGATTTGCATATGGCCATGTCTAAACTGGGGTGGTGTAGTGGGCAAAAGAACGATGGATTTAACCCAGATCTCTTGACTGGGGGAGAATGTCTGCATTGTCAGCATTCCGTCCATCAATTGTTTGTTGTAATGCTTTTCGCCCTAAGTGGGATGGGTGCTCACTACGCCACTGGAGTCAAGCTATCCTGGCTGATGACGGCTGATAGCCAGAAACCGGTCCTAGGATGCTTGATTCCGGTCCAGGGAAGACATGGCTTGGCAGTTCGGGCTGGACTGTTCCCATGAGGCACAGGGTCAAGACTGATTTGCATATGGCCATGTCTAAACTGGGGTGGTGTAGTGGGCAAAAGAACGATGGATTTAACCCAGATCTCTTGACTGGGGGAGAATGTCTGCATTGTCAGCATTCCGTCCATCAATTGTTTGTTGTAATGCTTTTCGCCCTAAGTGGGATGGGTGCTCACTACGCCACTGGAGTCAAGCTATCCTGGCTGATGACGGCTGATAGCCAGAAACCGGTCCTAGGATGCTTGATTCCGGTCCAGGGAAGACATGGCTTGGCAGTTCGGGCTGGACTGTTCCCATGAGGCACAGGGTCAAGACTGATTTGCATATGGCCATGTCTAAACTGGGGTGGTGTAGTGGGCAAAAGAACGATGGATTTAACCCAGATCTCTTGACTGGGGGAGAATGTCTGCATTGTCAGCATTCCGTCCATCAATTGTTTGTTGTAATGCTTTTCGCCCTAAGTGGGATGGGTATTCCCAGACGTGGGACCCGTGCTCACTACGCCACTGGAGTCAAGCTATCCTGGCTGATGACGGCTGATAGCCAGAAACCGGTCCTAGGATGCTTGATTCCGGTCCAGGGAAGACATGGCTTGGCAGTTCGGGCTGGACTGTTCCCATGAGGCACAGGGTCAAGACTGATTTGCATATGGCCATGTCTAAACTGGGGTGGTGTAGTGGGCAAAAGAACAATGGATTTAACACAGATCTCTTGACTGGGGGAGAATGTCTGCATTGTCAGCATTCCGTCCATCAATTGTTTGTTGTAATGCTTTTCGCCCTAAGTGGGATGGGTATTCCCAGACATGGGACCCGTGCTCACTACGCCACTGGAGTCAAGCTATCCTGGCTGATGACGGCTGATAGCCAGAAACCGGTCCTAGGATGCTTGATTCCGGTCCAGGGAAGACATGGCTTGGCAGTTCGGGCTGGACTGTTCCCATGAGGCACAGGGTCAAGACTGATTTGCATATGGCCATGTCTAAACTGGGGTGGTGTAGTGGGCAAAAGAACGATGGATTTAACCCAGATCTCTTGACTGGGGGAGAATGTCTGCATTGTCAGCATTCCGTCCATCAATTGTTTGTTGTAATGCTTTTCGCCCTAAGTGGGATGGGTATTCCCAGACGTGGGACCCGTGCTCACTACGCCACTGGAGTCAAGCTATCCTGGCTGATGACGGCTGATAGCCAGAAACCGGTCCTAGGATGCTTGATTCCGGTCCAGGGAAGACATGGCTTGGCAGTTCGGGCTGGACTGTTCCCATGAGGCACAGGGTCAAGACTGATTTGCATATGGCCATGTCTAAACTGGGGTGGTGTAGTGGGCAAAAGAACGATGGATTTAACCCAGATCTCTTGACTGGGGGAGAATGTCTGCATTGTCAGCATTCCGTCCATCAATTGTTTGTTGTAATGCTTTTCGCCCTAAGTGGGATGGGTATTCCCAGACGTGGGACCCGTGCTCACTACGCCACTGGAGTCAAGCTATCCTGGCTGATGACGGCTGATAGCCAGAAACCGGTCCTAGGATGCTTGATTCCGGTCCAGGGAAGACATGGCTTGGCAGTTCGGGCTGGACTGTTCCCATGAGGCACAGGGTCAAGACTGATTTGCATATGGCCATGTCTAAACTGGGGTGGAGTAGTGGGCAAAAGAACGATGGATTTAACCCAGATCTCTTGACTGGGGGAGAATGTCTGCATTGTCAGCATTCCGTCCATCAATTGTTTGTTGTAATGCTTTTCGCCCTAAGTGGGATGGGTATTCCCAGACGTGGGACCCGTGCTCACTACGCCACTGGAGTCAAGCTATCCTGGCTGATGACGGCTGATAGCCAGAAACCGGTCCTAGGATGCTTGATTCCGGTCCAGGGAAGACAAGGCTTGGCAGTTCGGGCTGGACTGTTCCCATGAGGCACAGGGTCAAGACTGATTTGCATATGGCCATGTCTAAACTGGGGTGGTGTAGTGGGCAAAAGAACGATGGATTTAACCCAGATCTCTTGACTGGGGGAGAATGTCTGCATTGTCAGCATTCCGTCCATCAATTGTTTGTTGTAATGCTTTTCGCCCTAAGTGGGATGGGTATTCCCAGACGCGGGACCCGTGCTCACTACGCCACTGGAGTCAAGCTATCCTGGCTGATGACGGCTGATAGCCAGAAACCGGTCCTAGGATGCTTGATTCCGGTCCACGGAAGACATGGCTTGGCAGTTCGGGCTGGACTGTTCCCATGAGGCACAGGGCCAAGACTGATTTGCATATGGCCATGTCTAAACTGGGGTGGTGTAGTGGGCAAAAGAACGATGGATTTAACCCAGATCTCTTGACTGGGGGAGAATGTCTGCATTGTCAGCATTCCGTCCATCAATTGTTTGTTGTAATGCTTTTCGCCCTAAGTGGGATGGGTGCTCACTACGCCACTGGAGTCAAGCTATCCTGGCTGATGACGGCTGATAGCCAGAAACCGGTCCTAGGATGTTTGATTCCGGTCCAGGGAAGACATGGCTTGGCAGTTCGGGCTGGACTGTTCCCATGAGGCACAGGGTCAAGACTGATTTGCATATGGCCATGTCTAAACTGGGGTGGTGTAGTGGGCAAAAGAACGATGGATTTAACCCAGATCTCTTGACTGGGGGAGAATGTCTGCATTGTCAGCATTCCGTCCATCAATTGTTTGTTGTAATGCTTTTCGCCCTAAGTGGGATGGGTATTCCCAGACGTGGGACCCGTGCTCACTACGCCACTGGAGTCAAGCTATCCTGGCTGATGACGGCTGATAGCCAGAAACCGGTCCTAGGATGCTTGATTCCGGTCCAGGGAAGACATGGCTTGGCAGTTCGGGCTGGACTGTTCCCATGAGGCACAGGGTCAAGACTGATTTGCATATGGCCATGTCTAAACTGGGGTGGTGTAGTGGGCAAAAGAACGATGGATTTAACCCAGATCTCTTGACTGGGGGAGAATGTCTGCATTGTCAGCATTCCGTCCATCAATTGTTTGTTGTAATGCTTTTCGCCCTAAGTGGGATGGGTATTCCCAGACGTGGGACCCGTGCTCACTACGCCACTGAAGTCAAGCTATCCTGGCTGATGATGGCTGATAGCCAGAAACCGGTCCTAGGATGCTTGATTCCGGTCCACGGAAGACATGGCTTGGCAGTTCGGGCTGGACTGTTCCCATGAGGCACAGGGCCAAGACTGATTTGCATATGGCCATGTCTAAACTGGGGTGGTGTAGTGGGCAAAAGAACGATGGATTTAACCCAGATCTCTTGACTGGGGGAGAATGTCTGCATTGTCAGCATTCCGTCCATCAATTGTTTGTTGTAATGCTTTTCGCCCTAAGTGGGATGGGTGCTCACTACGCCACTGGAGTCAAGCTATCCTGGCTGATGACGGCTGATAGCCAGAAACCGGTCCTAGGATGTTTGATTCCGGTCCAGGGAAGACATGGCTTGGCAGTTCGGGCTGGACTGTTCCCATGAGGCACAGGGTCAAGACTGATTTGCATATGGCCATGTCTAAACTGGGGTGGTGTAGTGGGCAAAAGAACGATGGATTTAACCCAGATCTCTTGACTGGGGGAGAATGTCTGCATTGTCAGCATTCCGTCCATCAATTGTTTGTTGTAATGCTTTTCGCCCTAAGCGGGATGGGTATTCCCAGACGTGGGACCCGTGCTCACTACGCCACAGGAGTCAAGCTATCCTGGCTGATGACAGCTGATAGCCAGAAACCGGTCCTAGGATGCTTGATTCCGGTCCAGGGAAGACATGGCTTGACAGTTCGGGCTGGACTGTTCTCATGAGGCACAGGGTCAAGACTGATTTGCATATGGCCATGTCTAAACTGGGGTGGTGTAGTGGGCAAAAGAACGATGGATTTAACCCAGATCTCTTGACTGGGGGAGAATGTCTGCATTGTCAGCATTCCGTTCATCAATTGTTTGTTGTAATGCTTTTCGCCCTAAGTGGGATGGGTATTCCCAGACGTGGGACCCGTGCTTACTACGCCACTGGAGTCAAGCTATCCTGGCTGATGACGGCTGATAGCCAGAAACCGGTCCTAGGATGCTTGATTCCGGTCCAGGGAAGACATGGCTTGGCAGTTCGGGCTGGACTGTTCCCATGAGGCACAGGGTCAAGACTGATTTGCATATGGCCATGTCTAAACTGGGTTGGTGTAGTGGGCAAAAGAACGATGGATTTAACCCAGGTCTCTTGACTGGGGGAGAATGTCTGCATTGTCAGCATTCCGTCCATCAATTGTTTGTTGTAATGCATGTAGGCCATAAGGGCATGGTCAAAACAAAATTACGGCTTCGCACAAAAGTTTGGTTTCCACTAATGGACGACCTGGTAGAGGACACTGTCCGTGCTTGCACATCGTGCCAGGTCACCGGGGAGGCGCCCCGACCTGCCCCTGTCATCGTGGAACCTCGGCCGAGGGTCCCATGGTCCAGAGTGAGTGTAGACTTTGGCAGTCTTCCAGATGGATGCCATACCCTGGTAGCCATCGATGACCATTCTAAATATCCTGAAGTGGAAATACTGTCAGCACTCAGCGCTACTGAAGTTATACCAAAACTCGAGAAGATCAAGACGGCCCATGGACTCATGCAAGAGATAAGAACTGACAATGGATCTCCTTTCCAAAGTCAAGAATTTGCCTCATACCTGCAAGCATTGGGTATCCATCATTGTCGGATCATTCCACGCTGGCCGCAAGCGAATGGGGAAGCTGAAAGATTTATGCGTACACTTAACAAAGTCATACGCATTGCACATAACAAGGCTCAATCTGTAGAATTGGCCAAATTCACCTTTCTCCGGTGTTATCGCCAGACACCCCACACGACCACTGGTGTGGCTCCTGCGCATCTACTAATGGGAAGAGTAGTCACTGACACTATCCCTCATCACCCCCGAGTGGCAACCGGAAACTCCTGAGGACAGTATCATTGATGCCCGGCGACGGAAAGAACACGCTCATGTTAGTCTCTGGCGGAGGGCCGCCCTGCCAAACATCTGTCGAGGGGACGCTGTTCTGCTCAAGAACCGAGCTCAGGGAAGCACATTTTGCTTGAGTTTTGAAAGGGAACCCTGGACGGTGGTGTCCGTCAGGGGAACTTGCGTCACTGCCACTCACGGGAGAGAGAGAATAACCAGAAACGTGTCGCATTTTAAAAAGCAGAAGTAGTCCCTGACCATGTAGGAGACAACCTCAACACAAGGCGCGTGGAAGACGTCAGAACCAGTGGCGGAGAGATGGAACCAGCCAGGGAGGACACGGGAGAATTGGACATCCTCCGGTCATCTCCGCAGAGAGCGTCGTATGGTACAGTGATGAGTCCTGGGCTACAGCCTCACGAGGCTGTGACTCCTGTCGAGGAGCAAGGTGGACAAACCAGAGACTCCCAAAGCCGGGGTACGTCGCAGTACAGCCTGAGGAACAATCCTGAGCCGTCCTGTTGTTTAAAAGACTACCTCACGTAAGATTGTTCCATGTTATATTCTTTGGAGTTTTGGAATGCTCTATTAATGGGGAACGCTGGGCGGGGAGCCCAATGTAAGGAAGGTTGCAGCTATATGTTGTTTTTCATGTTTGTTGTGGAGGAATGTAATGTTGTGACCGTGACGCGATACGCCTAGCGCGTATGCCTCAGGTCACGTGACCATCGTTAATAAAAGACGGTCACGCACGTACGTACGCCACTAGGGCTACGACGGCGGACCTTACAACACACCTCCTGGTCTCCTGGTTTTTGTGCCCAAGCCCAGGCCCCTAGTCGCGACCTCCCGGCGGTCGTATCCCCGTCTAACAACGACGGGAGCCGGAGGACATAACAATTCACCATCGGCCATTTGATATTCTTTCTGTAGGTCATCATATGTAATCATTGTCCCATTCCGCCAGACGTCTCTAAGGCAGTCTATCCCGATAAAGCTCCACAGCGAAAACCCTGTAGGCGCCCCACCTCACTCGGCAGATCGCATTCCCAGAGCAGGGTTTGCTCTGTAAATTTGGTCTCCCACCCCAGTAGTTTTGTGGCCTCTCACCATGCTAGCACCACTGCCCACATGTGGCAGCGAGACATTTCTCACGACCCCTTCGATATATAACGCGGATGGATAGCTCCTGACTCCCATGGCATGGCGTTCCACCCGATATGCTGGTTCAGTGTCGGGTGCAAAAACCCAGTCATTAATGTTGATGAGCTGGGATGTCAGGTAATAACACATGAGGTCTGGAACCACCAATCTGCCCTCATAGACTCCTCACTGCAATTTGCGCAATGCTAGAACTCCTTCTTTAAGGAATTTGTTGCAAGATTGGCATAGATTCATACATATGATCTTTATTTGAACACAGGATAAATGCAGAAGATATTTGGGTCTGAGAAAATGATGTGGGTCTTTTTTTTTGTTTTGTTTGTTGTTGTTGTTGTTGCAGATTTATATAGCGTAAAATCGACCCGAAGGTACTGGAGCACTTTACACGAGCACCGTATTTACATTACACATTCAGGCACGGGGAGATTAAGTGATTTGCCCAGAATCACAGGATGTGGACGCGACCCCGAGGCTCGAACCCTGGTTTCCAGCATCAAAGTCGGCAGTCTAGCCGACAGACCACATCCTCTCCCCAAAGAGAAACATCTGATGGGCCGAGGCAGTCCCATCAGATGCTCGAAGGATGACACAGGTTTGTCGGGTACACATTGTGAGTGGCACTGTTGTCAGACTAGGGGGCATATTATCAAGACAGGCGATAAAATTATCGCCGCTTTAGCGGCAGAAAACTGCTGCTAGAACGGCGATAATGGGCTTGATAATATGCTCTATGGAATTCCAATTGAAGCCCATGTTAGATGTGAAGGACATCTAACCTGAGCTTCAATTGGAATTCCATAGAGCATATTATCAAGCCCATTATCGACGTTTTAGCGGCAGTTTTCTGCCGCTAAAGCGGCGATAATTTTATCACCTGTCTTGATAATATGCCCCTCATTACCTGTACAAACAATGAGCTATTGGATAAGCGTTTGCCCTGTCCTCGAGGAAACTACATCTGAGATTTTGGAATGGTAACATATTTTTGCCTAAACATGCTGTAGTGCAAGGAAACATTAAGAAGAGTATCAACACGTTCTTTTTCATGATAGGCCTGAAAGGCACTGTCCTGGGAAGTACCTGAGGTGCCTTCAAACAATGAATAGGAGGACAATTATTGCATTTGCGTCCTTGCTGAAAATTGCTTGAGCTAAATATCATTTAAGATGAGAAGAGCGATAGAACAATTAGACTCATAGCTCAGGGCAAAGGTGTCTTCTGAACATGTTCCCTCAAATAAGAGAACATTTACTCTGATGTGTATAAAGCAAATATATTACGAGAAGGGGTTATCTCTTAGTGTTCAAACTGAAAGACAAAATAAGCCAAAGTTTCGAGCTAATGGGAAAAATAGAGCATGCATGTACAAACCGCATTCAGTGAGTTTAACCTGTAACACTACTCTTCTGAAATGAAAACAAATGTAAACTTAAGGAAAACCTGGCAGAGATAATGCTTCCCTTGATGCAATCTAAGGCTCAGGATATCCTTGTGGACCCAATCATTTAGGGCAATGTACTAAAGATATTCAGATCTTTTAAAACCAACTATAAACCTTGAGTAGATGGGTTAGTTGAAAAGTATTCAGTCTGAGTCTGCTTGATCTCCTCACAAGTCCATTTAATTACATATGTAAGAAGGGGGTGGTAACCTAAAAAATCAAATGGGCAGTTCTCCTAGTCATCCCAAACTAAAGAAACAACCCTTGTTCAGTTGTCTTTCCTACTGATACTTCTCCCACACGTTTCTTCTAGAGTGCAGTTGGATATGCTGGAGGGGAGGCTGCTAGCATTAAAGGGGGGAGCTCTGCCAACTTTGAGAGTGGACAACAGGTGCCTGATAAAGGCTGAAGTATGTGATTGACATTGTTAGACTGCAAGTGCCTCATAATATTGGATTCATTCTTAGCAGAAACAGCTATTGACTATAGAATTGCTATCCCCAGAGACATTCCTTCAATGGTTGGAGTGGACCCTGTGATACTGAAAACAATTCTAGTAATCTATAGCCACTAAAGCTAGAGGAAGGCTAAGTGGGCTACTATTTAAACAGATCCAGCTCGAGAAGGAAACAAGAGAAGAACCCCTTCTTTCCATAAGGTAGCAGAGCCATTAGCACAGAGGAGCAGGGAATATAGGGGCATATTAACAAGGAACAGGGAAAATTAACGCTAAGGGCGCTGAGCGTTAATTTTTTTAATGCCCGCTATCGCTGGATGATATCGCCTGGTTATCGCATTATTGACAACGCTAACCGTCTAGGCGATAAAAAATCCAGTGATGGTGGCATTTTGGGAGGTTATTGCTGGTAATGCAGCGATAAAACTACAAGGATAGGGATATCCTTGTTGATAGCCCATGGTGGATTTAGCCATGTAATCCACCTCCCATTGGATTACATGGCTAAATCTGAAAATTAGCAGATTTTGCATGTTAGCACCCTGTTGTTGATAGGGCGATATTTTTATCTCCGCTTCTTTGGATTTTAAAGCCAAAAAAGCAGAGATAAAGCCCTTGTTAATATGCCCCTTTGTAACATTAACAGAATGTGGTAAGCATAACAAATAATCCGTTTCTTCCTTTGTGGATGATATTCTGATAACAGTAGCAAGCCCCGTAGCCACCCTTGTAAGCCTACTTACTGGCGGAGCGTCACACACACTAGCAATGCATTAGTAGCACTCCATAACAAAGAGTTATTCAATCCCGAAATGTGTAATGGTTCCCCCTTGGGATGGAGACCAAAACAGCAACAGCTTTTGGGATATCCCCACATACGAAAGTTGCACACATCAATAATTGTAAAACATGGGAGAGGTGCACCAACAATGTTTAAAGTCGGTAGTAGAAATGAGCCTGAAATGAGAGAGGAATTACTCGATGCAGCCCATCTCTAGTCTGAGTACCTTCACATGTTGTGGAACTCTTTGGAAAATATAAGTACACAATCTGATCATAAACAACTACCGCAGGAAAGAGTCCAAGGTACAGCTAAAATGTAATGTGACTTCCACCAAGCAGAATCACATGAGCATGGTGACTGGCATTAAGCCCATACTCTAGTCAGATTTCAAGAAGAGCAATCTTGGGTGGCTTGACCTGAGCAGTGAGACAACCCACAAATAAAATATGCCGGGTCTTATATTTAACAAACCAACCGAACAACACACGCAAAATGGAACAAAAACGAACTCAATGGCCTAAACACTGCATTAAATAATTTTTTTAAAGTACGAACTTTGAAAAGAAATGACAATGCCCACTGATCCTGACCTGGGATCTTACACACACAGATAAGTTGAAGTAATATGGTTGTCTAATAAAATTAATTTTTGGCTTTTGGAGCAAAAACCTGTAAAGCATTCCCTGCCTCTAAGCCTTAACCCCTTCGCTGCTAGGCCTTTTCCCCTCCTGTGCTAAGCCCTTTTTGGGCTATTTGAGGTAGTGCGCGCTTAGGCCCCTGTAACTTTTTGACCACATTAGGTATCCACGCCAAATTTGCGTCCTTTTCTTCCAACATCTTGGGGATTCTAAAGGTACCCAGGGTTTGTGGATTCTCCTAGAGGGTTCCCAGAAATTAGTCAAAATACAGCAATTTTTTTTTTTTTTTGTGAAAAATGTGAAAAATGGGCTGCAAATGAAAGCTTCTGGGTTTTTCTCTGCAAATGGTATCAAAAAAGGGTTTGTGGGGCTGAAATCACAATTTCTCCAGCTTTTAGGGAATGACAGACTTTTGTTAGAAAACCAACATTTTTTACACAGTTTTGGCATTTTTCTGGGACATACCCTATTTTTGCTATTTTTTGTGCTTTCAACCTCCTTCCAGTTAACGGTAGAAAAGGGTAACAAAACAATAATGGATCCTGGAAAGCTATACATTTTTGAAAAGTAGACAAAATTCTGAATTCAGCAAGGGGTCATTTGCGTAGATCCATCAAGGTTTCTTTATAGAAATTTACAGGCAAATATATGAGAAATTAAAAATTTGTTGAAAAAAGCAGCCTCTTGAGTCAACGTTTTTACCTGTAACTTCTTCGAATTATGACATCTCTTTGAAAGCAATGTACCGTTACATCCGGTAGACCTTCCTGGTTGTGTGGACATATAGGACTTGTAGGTTCATCAAGAGCCCAACGAACCCAGAGTAGAAAAATGAGCAGCATTTTGTAATGTTTTTTTTTTTTGGTCCGGGTATATAGCAATTATTGTGGGAAAATGTATACTTGGAAAAATCGGTATGAAAGTCACCTATGTATTTCTGAAATGGGAACAAATTACAGAGTTCAGAAACAGTGCATATTTGCACATTTTCGAAATTGGGAATACTCATATTTGCATGACAATTATTGGTCATTTTTCAAAATGACTTTTTTTTTACACAATGTCTTTCATTTGGAAGGGAGAAATGCATCAAAAATCAACAGGTAATAACAGTAGCTTTACAAATTTGAACTACCCTAAGTCTCCCGAGAAAAATGGTACCTCACTTGTGTGGGTAGGCATAGTGCCCACGACAGGAAGTGGCTCAAAACCTAAGGTGAACACACCACATTTTCACACTGAAAATTTACACTTTTTTTGCAAAGAGTCTAGCTGTAGTTTTTGAACCCTAGCCCTGCCGGCACCTAGGGAAACCTAGCAAACCTATACATTTTTGAAAACTAGACACCCAGGGGAATCCAGGATGGGGTGACTTGACTGCCTCCCACCATGGTCTGTTACCCAGAATCCCTTGCAAACGTAAAAAATTGAAAAAAAAACCACATTTTCCCCACATTTCTGTGATGCAAAGTTCTGGAATCTGCGTGGATCCACAAATTTCCACCCACCCCGCGTTCCCCAAAGTCCTACGAGAAAAATGGTACCTCACTTGTGCGGGTCGGCCTAGTGCCCGCGACAGGAAACGGCGCAAAACGCAACGTGGTTTTGGAGTGAAAAATGACCCTTTTTTTGGCAAAGTGACTAGCTGTAGATTTTGTACCCTAGCCCTGCCGGCACCTAGGGAAACCTAGCAAACCTATACATTTCTGAAAACTAGACACCCAGGGGAATCCAGGATGGGGTGACTTGACTGCCTCCCACCATGGTCTGTTACCCAGAATCCCTTGCAAACGTAAAAAATTGAAAAAAAAACCACATTTTCCCCACATTTCTGTGATGCAAAGTTCTGGAATCTGCGTGGATCCACAAATTTCCACCCACCCCGCGTTCCCCAAAGTCCTACGAGAAAAATGGTACCTCACTTGTGCGGGTCGGCCTAGTGCCCGCGACAGGAAACGGCGCAAAACGCAACGTGGTTTTGGAGTGAAAAATGACCCTTTTTTTGGCAAAGTGACTAGCTGTAGATTTTGTACCCTAGCCCTGCCGGCACCTAGGGAAACCTAGCAAACCTATACATTTCTGAAAACTAGACACCCAGGGGAATCCAGGATGGGGTGACTTGACTGCCTCCCACCATGGTCTGTTACCCAGAATCCCTTGCAAACGTAAAAAATTGAAAAAAAAAACACATTTTCCCCACATTTCTGTGATGCAAAGTTCTGGAATCTGCGTGGATCCACAAATTTCCACCCACCCCGCGTTCCCCAAAGTCCTACGAGAAAAATGGTACCTCACTTGTGCGGGTCGGCCTAGTGCCCGCGACAGGAAACGGCGCAAAACGCAACGTGGTTTTGGAGTGAAAAATGACCCTTTTTTTGGCAAAGTGACTAGCTGTAGATTTTGTACCCTAGCCCTGCCGGCACCTAGGGAAACCTAGCAAACCTATACATTTCTGAAAACTAGACACCCAGGGGAATCCAGGATGGGGTGACTTGACTGCCTCCCACCATGGTCTGTTACCCAGAATCCCTTGCAAACGTAAAAAATTGACAAAAAAAACACATTTTCCCCACATTTCTGTGATGGAAAGTTCTGGAATCTGCGTGGATCCACAAATTTCCACCCACCCCGCGTTCCCCAAAGTCCTACGAGAAAAATGGTACCTCACTTGTGCGGGTCGGCCTAGTGCCCGCGACAGGAAACGGCGCAAAACGCAACATGGTTTTGGAGTGAAAAATGACCCTTTTTTTGGCAAAGTGACTAGCTGTAGATTTTGTACCCTAGCCCTGCCGGCACCTAGGGAAACCTAGCAAACCTATACATTTCTGAAAACTAGACACCCAGGGGAATCCAGGATGGGGTGACTTGACTGCCTCCCACCATGGTCTGTTACCCAGAATCCCTTGCAAACGTAAAAAATTGACAAAAAAAACACATTTTCCCCACATTTCTGTGATGGAAAGTTCTGGAATCTGTGTGGATCCACAAATTTCCACCCACCCCGCGTTCCCCAAAGTCCTACGAGAAAAATGGTACCTCACTTGTGCGGGTCGGCCTAGTGCCCGCGACAGGAAACGGCGCAAAACGCAACATGGTTTTGGAGTGAAAAATGACCCTTTTTTTGGCAAAGTGACTAGCTGTAGATTTTGTACCCTAGCCCTGCCGGCACCTAGGGAAACCTAGCAAACCTATACATTTCTGAAAACTAGACACCCAGGGGAATCCAGGATGGGGTGACTTGACTGCCTCCCACCATGGTCTGTTACCCAGAATCCCTTGCAAACGTAAAAAATTGACAAAAAAAACACATTTTCCCCACATTTCTGTGATGGAAAGTTCTGGAATCTGCGTGGATCCACAAATTTCCACCCACCCCGCGTTCCCCAAAGTCCTACGAGAAAAATGGTACCTCACTTGTGCGGGTCGGCCTAGTGCCCGCGACAGGAAACGGCGCAAAACGCAACGTGGTTTTGGAGTGAAAAATGACCCTTTTTTTGGCAAAGTGACTAGCTGTAGATTTTGTACCCTAGCCCTGCCGGCACCTAGGGAAACCTAGCAAACCTATACATTTCTGAAAACTAGACACCCAGGGGAATCCAGGATGGGGTGACTTGACTGCCTCCCACCATGGTCTGTTACCCAGAATCCCTTGCAAACGTAAAAAATTGACAAAAAAAACACATTTTCCCCACATTTCTGTGATGGAAAGTTCTGGAATCTGCGTGGATCCACAAATTTCCACCCACCCCGCGTTCCCCAAAGTCCTACGAGAAAAATGGTACCTCACTTGTGCGGGTCGGCCTAGTGCCCGCGACAGGAAACGGCGCAAAACGCAACATGGTTTTGGAGTGAAAAATGACCCTTTTTTTGGCAAAGTGACTAGCTGTAGATTTTGTACCCTAGCCCTGCCGGCACCTAGGGAAACCTAGCAAACCTATACATTTCTGAAAACTAGACACCCAGGGGAATCCAGGATGGGGTGACTTGACTGCCTCCCACCATGGTCTGTTACCCAGAATCCCTTGCAAACATAAAAAATTGACAAAAAAAACACATTTTCCCCACATTTCTGTGATGGAAAGTTCTGGAATCTGCGTGGATCCACAAATTTCCACCCACCCCGCGTTCCCCAAAGTCCTACGAGAAAAATGGTACCTCACTTGTGCGGGTCGGCCTAGTGCCCGCGACAGGAAACGGCGCAAAACGCAACATGGTTTTGGAGTGAAAAATGACCCTTTTTTTGGCAAAGTGACTAGCTGTAGATTTTGTACCCTAGCCCTGCCGGCACCTAGGGAAACCTAGCAAACCTATACATTTCTGAAAACTAGACACCCAGGGGAATCCAGGATGGGGTGACTTGACTGCCTCCCACCATGGTCTGTTACCCAGAATCCCTTGCAAACGTAAAAAATTGACAAAAAAAACACATTTTCCCCACATTTCTGTGATGGAAAGTTCTGGAATCTGCGTGGATCCACAAATTTCCACCCACCCCGCGTTCCCCAAAGTCCTACGAGAAAAATGGTACCTCACTTGTGCGGGTCGGCCTAGTGCCCGCGACAGGAAACGGCGCAAAACGCAACGTGGTTTTGGAGTGAAAAATGACCCTTTTTTTGGCAAAGTGACTAGCTGTAGATTTTGTACCCTAGCCCTGCCGGCACCTAGGGAAACCTAGCAAACCTATACATTTCTGAAAACTAGACACCCAGGGGAATCCAGGATGGGGTGACTTGACTGCCTCCCACCATGGTCTGTTACCCAGAATCCCTTGCAAACGTAAAAAATTGACAAAAAAAACACATTTTCCCCACATTTCTGTGATGGAAAGTTCTGGAATCTGCGTGGATCCACAAATTTCCACCCACCCCGCGTTCCCCAAAGTCCTACGAGAAAAATGGTACCTCACTTGTGCGGGTCGGCCTAGTGCCCGCGACAGGAAACGGCGCAAAACGCAACGTGGTTTTGGAGTGAAAAATGACCCTTTTTTTGGCAAAGTGACTAGCTGTAGATTTTGTACCCTAGCCCTGCCGGCACCTAGGGAAACCTAGCAAACCTATACATTTCTGAAAACTAGACACCCAGGGGAATCCAGGATGGGGTGACTTGACTGCCTCCCACCATGGTCTGTTACCCAGAATCCCTTGCAAACGTAAAAAATTGACAAAAAAAACACATTTTCCCCACATTTCTGTGATGGAAAGTTCTGGAATCTGCGTGGATCCACAAATTTCCACCCACCCCGCGTTCCCCAAAGTCCTACGAGAAAAATGGTACCTCACTTGTGCGGGTCGGCCTAGTGCCCGCGACAGGAAACGGCGCAAAACGCAACGTGGTTTTGGAGTGAAAAATGACCCTTTTTTTGGCAAAGTGACTAGCTGTAGATTTTGTACCCTAGCCCTGCCGGCACCTAGGGAAACCTAGCAAACCTATACATTTCTGAAAACTAGACACCCAGGGGAATCCAGGATGGGGTGACTTGACTGCCTCCCACCATGGTCTGTTACCCAGAATCCCTTGCAAACGTAAAAAATTGACAAAAAAAACACATTTTCCCCACATTTCTGTGATGGAAAGTTCTGGAATCTGCGTGGATCCACAAATTTCCACCCACCCCGCGTTCCCCAAAGTCCTACGAGAAAAATGGTACCTCACTTGTGCGGGTCGGCCTAGTGCCCGCGACAGGAAACGGCGCAAAACGCAACGTGGTTTTGGAGTGAAAAATGACCCTTTTTTTTGGCAAAGTGACTAGCTGTAGATTTTGTACCCTAGCCCTGCCGGCACCTAGGGAAACCTAGCAAACCTATACATTTCTGAAAACTAGACACCCAGGGGAATCCAGGATGGGGTGACTTGACTGCCTCCCACCATGGTCTGTTACCCAGAATCCCTTGCAAACGTAAAAAATTGACAAAAAAAACACATTTTCCCCACATTTCTGTGATGGAAAGTTCTGGAATCTGCGTGGATCCACAAATTTCCACCCACCCCGCGTTCCCCAAAGTCCTACGAGAAAAATGGTACCTCACTTGTGCGGGTCGGCCTAGTGCCCGCGACAGGAAACGGCGCAAAACGCAACGTGGTTTTGGAGTGAAAAATGACCCTTTTTTTGGCAAAGTGACTAGCTGTAGATTTTGTACCCTAGCCCTGCCGGCACCTAGGGAAACCTACCAAACCTATACATTTCTGAAAACTAGACACCCGGCGGTTTCCAGGGAGGTATGGCTTGCGTGGATCCCCCAACGTTTCCTTACCCAGAATCCCCTGCAAACCTCAATTTTTGCTCAAAAAATCACTTTTTTAACACATTTTGGGGTGGGAAAGTAGTGGCATCACCGGGCTCACACAAATTTACCACCACCCAGCGTTCCCCCAGGTCTCCCGGTAAAAATGGTGCCTCACTTGTGTGGGAGGCCCAAGTACCCGCGGCAGGCAAGGGCCCCAAAGGTAGTGAGGCCACCTCAAGATGGCCTATCGCCAAACCACCTGGTTTTGCAAGGGGGGTCACTTTGGTTTTTGGCCCGGTGCGCGGCGGCCATCTAGGGAAACCTACCAAACCCAGGCATTTTTGAAAACTAGACACCCGGCGGCTTCCAGGGAGGTATGGCTTGCGTGGATCCCCCAACGTTTCCTTACCCAGAATCCCCTGCAAACCTCAATTTTTGCTCAAAAAATCACTTTTTTCACACATTTTGGGGTGGGAAAGTAGTGGCATCACCGGGCTCACACAAATTTACCACCACCCAGCGTTCCCCCAGGTCTCCCGGTAAAAATGGTGCCTCACTTGTGTGGGAGGCCCAAGTACCCGCGGCAGGCAAGGGCCCCAAACGTAGTGAGGCCACCTCAAGATGGCCTATCGCCAAACCACCTGGTTTTGCAAGGGGGGTCACTTTGGTTTTTGGCCCGGTGCGCGGCGGCCATCTAGGGAAACCTACCAAACCCAGGCATTTTTGAAAACTAGACACCCGGCGGCTTCCAGGGAGGTATGGCTTGCGTGGATCCCCCAACGTTTCCTTACCCAGAATCCCCTGCAAACCTCAATTTTTGCTCAAAAAATCACTTTTTTCACACATTTTGGGGTGGGAAAGTAGTGGCATCACCGGGCTCACACAAATTTACCACCACCCAGCGTTCCCCCAGGTCTCCCGGTAAAAATGGTGCCTCACTTGTGTGGGAGGCCCAAGTACCCGCGGCAGGCAAGGGCCCCAAACGTAGTGAGGCGACCTCAAGATGGCCTATCGCCAAACCACCTGGTTTTGCAAGGGGGGTCACTTTGGTTTTTGGCCCGGTGCGCGGCGGCCATCTAGGGAAACCTACCAAACCCAGGCATTTTTGAAAACTAGACACCCGGCGGCTTCCAGGGAGGTATGGCTTGCGTGGATCCCCCAACGTTTCCTTACCCAGAATCCCCTGCAAACCTCAATTTTTGCTCAAAAAATCACTTTTTTCACACATTTTGGGGTGGGAAAGTAGTGGCATCACCGGGCTCACACAAATTTACCACCACCCAGCGTTCCCCCAGGTCTCCCGGTAAAAATGGTGCCTCACTTGTGTGGGAGGCCCAAGTACCCGCGGCAGGCAAGGGCCCCAAACGTAGTGAGGCCACCTCAAGATGGCCTATCGCCAAACCACCTGGTTTTGCAAGGGGGGTCACTTTGGTTTTTGGCCCGGTGCGCGGCGGCCATCTAGGGAAACCTACCAAACCCAGGCATTTTTGAAAACTAGACACCCGGCGGCTTCCAGGGAGGTATGGCTTGCGTGGATCCCCCAACGTTTCCTTACCCAGAATCCCCTGCAAACCTCAATTTTTGCTCAAAAAATCACTTTTTTCACACATTTTGGGGTGGGAAAGTAGTGGCATCACCGGGCTCACACAAATTTACCACCACCCAGCGTTCCCCCAGGTCTCCCGGTAAAAATGGTGCCTCACTTGTGTGGGAGGCCCAAGTACCCGCGGCAGGCAAGGGCCCCAAACGTAGTGAGGCCACCTCAAGATGGCCTATCGCCAAACCACCTGGTTTTGCAAGGGGGGTCACTTTGGTTTTTGGCCCGGTGCGCGGCGGCCATCTAGGGAAACCTACCAAACCCAGGCATTTTTGAAAACTAGACACCCGGCGGCTTCCAGGGAGGTATGGCTTGCGTGGATCCCCCAACGTTTCCTTACCCAGAATCCCCTGCAAACCTCAATTTTTGCTCAAAAAATCACTTTTTTCACACATTTTGGGGTGGGAAAGTAGTGGCATCACCGGGCTCACACAAATTTACCACCACCCAGCGTTCCCCCAGGTCTCCCGGTAAAAATGGTGCCTCACTTGTGTGGGAGGCCCAAGTACCCGCGGCAGGCAAGGGCCCCAAACGTAGTGAGGCCACCTCAAGATGGCCTATCGCCAAACCACCTGGTTTTGCAAGGGGGGTCACTTTGGTTTTTGGCCCGGTGCGCGGCGGCCATCTAGGGAAACCTACCAAACCCAGGCATTTTTGAAAACTAGACACCCGGCGGCTTCCAGGGAGGTATGGCTTGCGTGGATCCCCCAACGTTTCCTTACCCAGAATCCCCTGCAAACCTCAATTTTTGCTCAAAAAATCACTTTTTTCACACATTTTGGGGTGGGAAAGTAGTGGCATCACCGGGCTCACACAAATTTACCACCACCCAGCGTTCCCCCAGGTCTCCCGGTAAAAATGGTGCCTCACTTGTGTGGGAGGCCCAAGTACCCGCGGCAGGCAAGGGCCCCAAACGTAGTGAGGCCACCTCAAGATGGCCTATCGCCAAACCACCTGGTTTTGCAAGGGGGGTCACTTTGGTTTTTGGCCCGGTGCGCGGCGGCCATCTAGGGAAACCTACCAAACCCAGGCATTTTTGAAAACTAGACACCCGGCGGCTTCCAGGGAGGTATGGCTTGCGTGGATCCCCCAACGTTTCCTTACCCAGAATCCCCTGCAAACCTCAATTTTTGCTCAAAAAATCACATTTTTAACACATTTGGGGGTGGGAAAGTAGTGGCATCACCGGGCTCACACAAATTTACCACCACCCAGCGTTCCCCCAGGTCTCCCGGTAAAAATGGTGCCTCACTTGTGTGGGAGGCCCAAGTACCCGCGGCAGGCAAGGGCCCCAAACGTAGTGAGGCAACATCAACATTGCCTATCCCAAAGGTCGCCTCACTACGTTTGGGGCCCTTGCCTGCCGCGGGTACTTGGGCCTCCCACACAAGTGAGGCACCATTTTTACCGGGAGACCTGGGGGAACGCTGGGTGGTGGTAAATTTGTGTGAGCCCGGTGATGCCACTACTTTCCCACCCCAAAATGTGTGAAAAAAGTGATTTTTTGAGCAAAAATTGAGGTTTGCAGGGGATTCTGGGTAAGGAAACGTTGGGGGATCCACGCAAGCCATACCTCCCTGGAAGCCGCCGGGTGTCTAGTTTTCAAAAATGCCTGGGTTTGGTAGGTTTCCCTAGATGGCCGCCGCGCACCGGGCCAAAAACCAAAGTGACCCCCCTTGCAAAACCAGGTGGTTTGGCGATAGGCCATCTTGAGGTGGCCTCACTACGTTTGGGGCCCTTGCCTGCCGCGGGTACTTGGGCCTCCCACACAAGTGAGGCACCATTTTTACCGGGAGACCTGGGGGAACGCTGGGTGGTGGTAAATTTGTGTGAGCCCGGTGATGCCACTACTTTCCCACCCCAAAATGTGTGAAAAAAGTGATTTTTTGAGCAAAAATTGAGGTTTGCAGGGGATTCTGGGTAAGGAAACGTTGGGGGATCCACGCAAGCCATACCTCCCTGGAAGCCGCCGGGTGTCTAGTTTTCAAAAATGCCTGGGTTTGGTAGGTTTCCCTAGATGGCCGCCGCGCACCGGGCCAAAAACCAAAGTGACCCCCCTTGCAAAACCAGGTGGTTTGGCGATAGGCCATCTTGAGGTGGCCTCACTACGTTTGGGGCCCTTGCCTGCCGCGGGTACTTGGGCCTCCCACACAAGTGAGGCACCATTTTTACCGGGAGACCTGGGGGAACGCTGGGTGGTGGTAAATTTGTGTGAGCCCGGTGATGCCACTACTTTCCCACCCCAAAATGTGTGAAAAAAGTGATTTTTTGAGCAAAAATTGAGGTTTGCAGGGGATTCTGGGTAAGGAAACGTTGGGGGATCCACGCAAGCCATACCTCCCTGGAAGCCGCCGGGTGTCTAGTTTTCAAAAATGCCTGGGTTTGGTAGGTTTCCCTAGATGGCCGCCGCGCACCGGGCCAAAAACCAAAGTGACCCCCCTTGCAAAACCAGGTGGTTTGGCGATAGGCCATCTTGAGGTGGCCTCACTACGTTTGGGGCCCTTGCCTGCCGCGGGTACTTGGGCCTCCCACACAAGTGAGGCACCATTTTTACCGGGAGACCTGGGGGAACGCTGGGTGGTGGTAAATTTGTGTGAGCCCGGTGATGCCACTACTTTCCCACCCCAAAATGTGTGAAAAAAGTGATTTTTTGAGCAAAAATTGAGGTTTGCAGGGGATTCTGGGTAAGGAAACGTTGGGGGATCCACGCAAGCCATACCTCCCTGGAAGCCGCCGGGTGTCTAGTTTTCAAAAATGCCTGGGTTTGGTAGGTTTCCCTAGATGGCCGCCGCGCACCGGGCCAAAAACCAAAGTGACCCCCCTTGCAAAACCAGGTGGTTTGGCGATAGGCCATCTTGAGGTGGCCTCACTACCTTTGGGGCCCTTGCCTGCCGCGGGTACTTGGGCCTCCCACACAAGTGAGGCACCATTTTTACCGGGAGACCTGGGGGAACGCTGGGTGGTGGTAAATTTGTGTGAGCCCGGTGATGCCACTACTTTCCCACCCCAAAATGTGTGAAAAAAGTGATTTTTTGAGCAAAAATTGAGGTTTGCAGGGGATTCTGGGTAAGGAAACGTTGGGGGATCCACGCAAGCCATACCTCCCTGGAAGCCGCCGGGTGTCTAGTTTTCAAAAATGCCTGGGTTTGGTAGGTTTCCCTAGATGGCCGCCGCGCACCGGGCCAAAAACCAAAGTGACCCCCCTTGCAAAACCAGGTGGTTTGGCGATAGGCCATCTTGAGGTGGCCTCACTACGTTTGGGGCCCTTGCCTGCCGCGGGTACTTGGGCCTCCCACACAAGTGAGGCACCATTTTTACCGGGAGACCTGGGGGAACGCTGGGTGGTGGTAAATTTGTGTGAGCCCGGTGATGCCACTACTTTCCCACCCCAAAATGTGTGAAAAAAGTGATTTTTTGAGCAAAAATTGAGGTTTGCAGGGGATTCTGGGTAAGGAAACGTTGGGGGATCCACGCAAGCCATACCTCCCTGGAAGCCGCCGGGTGTCTAGTTTTCAAAAATGCCTGGGTTTGGTAGGTTTCCCTAGATGGCCGCCGCGCACCGGGCCAAAAACCAAAGTGACCCCCCTTGCAAAACCAGGTGGTTTGGCGATAGGCCATCTTGAGGTGGCCTCACTACGTTTGGGGCCCTTGCCTGCCGCGGGTACTTGGGCCTCCCACACAAGTGAGGCACCATTTTTACCGGGAGACCTGGGGGAACGCTGGGTGGTGGTAAATTTGTGTGAGCCCGGTGATGCCACTACTTTCCCACCCCAAAATGTGTGAAAAAAGTGATTTTTTGAGCAAAAATTGAGGTTTGCAGGGGATTCTGGGTAAGGAAACGTTGGGGGATCCACGCAAGCCATACCTCCCTGGAAGCCGCCGGGTGTCTAGTTTTCAAAAATGCCTGGGTTTGGTAGGTTTCCCTAGATGGCCGCCGCGCACCGGGCCAAAAACCAAAGTGACCCCCCTTGCAAAACCAGGTGGTTTGGCGATAGGCCATCTTGAGGTGGCCTCACTACCTTTGGGGCCCTTGCCTGCCGCGGGTACTTGGGCCTCCCACACAAGTGAGGCACCATTTTTACCGGGAGACCTGGGGGAACGCTGGGTGGTGGTAAATTTGTGTGAGCCCGGTGATGCCACTACTTTCCCACCCCAAAATGTGTGAAAAAAGTGATTTTTTGGGCAAAAATTGAGGTTTGCAGGGGATTCTGGGTAAGGAAACGTTGGGGGATCCACGCAAGCCATACCTCCCTGGAAGCCGCCGGGTGTCTAGTTTTCAAAAATGCCTGGGTTTGGTAGGTTTCCCTAGATGGCCGCCGAGCCCTGGGCAAAAAACAAAAGTAACCCCCCTTGCATAACCAGATTACCTATTGTTACTACAGCGTGAGAATTTAGGAATAATACTGCAAAGAAAATGTGGCAGACAATTTGAGGTTTACAGGACAATGGGGATAAAAAATATTTTTCAAATCACTAGAGAGACATCACCATGAACTCCCAAAGGTTTTCGACAATATCTACAGTTGGTGGGTTATTCTTACATGGAAAGTGTACCTTGGCAGAGAAACAAAAAAAAAAGATTCCTGCACAACCATCTATTCCTCAAACACACACACATACTGGTTGGATTTGGCACGAGGGCAAGTCATGGTTCAGTGTATTAAATTTTATTAACAAGAGATTTCACAAATATGAAATGCACTGTCAATAATTAAATTCACAAAAATCCAAACCAATGACTTGCAGCTCGTGAGCTGTAAAGCCACGTCAAGGCACCAACCGCTTTACAGGCCATTCACACACCTTTCATACGTGATACAAACAAGACCATTCGCACCACCAGGTACAAAAGCAACACAGTACAAAAATCACCAAAAAGGGACAAGGTACACCCTGCTTCAAAAAAACAAATATTACTGCACAGTCATCTAACCCGCAAGCACACGCACATACTGGTTGGATTTGGCACGAGGGTGAGTGATGGTTCAGTAGATAAAATTGTATTACCAAGTGATTTCACAAAAAATGAAATGCACTGGTAATAATTGAAAGGGCAAGAAACTGAACCATTGACTCACAGCTCGTGAGCTGTAAAGCCACGACAAGGCACCAACCTCTTTACAGGCCATTCATACACCTTTCATACGTGTGAGACATACAAAACCATTCACACCGCCAGCCGCGGGCCCATCACATAACAAAACTCACACCGGCACACAGCGCCATTCAAGGGCCCATCACTTTCACACGCCCACAATCCAGACACAGCAACTACACAGGCAGAAGGATTGCGTGGAGTGGCACTCAGCTAGCAGTGTGTGTAGTGACCAGCAGAAAGTCACTACTCACACACAGCCAGCCAAGCACCGGTCGACACACACCGCTAGCCAAACGCCAGTCCACGCACACCGCTAGCCAAGCGCCAGTCCAGGCACACCACCATCCAATCGCCAGTCCAGGCACACCGGCAGCCAATCGCCAATCCACCTACACCGCCAGCCAAGCTCCAGTCCACGGACACCACCAGACAAGCACCATTCCACACACACCGCCAGCCAAGCTCCAGTCCACACACACCACCAGACAAGCTCCAGTCCACGGACACCACCAGCCAAGCTCCAGTCCACGGACACCACCAGCCAAACACCAGTCCGCACACACCACCAGTCCACACACACTGCCAGCCAAGAACCAGTCCACGCACAGCGCCAGCCAAGCACCATTCCACGCACACCACCAGCCAAGCACCATTCCACGCACACCGCCAGCCAAGCACCATTCCACGCACACCACCAGCCACGCACACCACCAGCCACGCACCAGTCCACGCACACCGCCAGTCCATGCACACCGCCAGTCCACGCACACCGTCAGCCAAGCACCATTCCACGCACACCACCAACCAAGTGCCAGTCCACACACACCAACAGCCAAGCGCAAGCCTACACACACCGCCATCACATTTTGGATTTTTTTAGAAAAAAATAAAAACACAAACAAATCGCAAATAGATACAAATTTTCTAACAGAAAATCAGCAACTAAATACATTGCACTAACACCAACCTTGAAACAGAATCAAATTATCCAAAGAATACAGACCAGCCAGTTCACTTTACCACTCAAGAATCCTCCCAAAAATTTTTTCGCGTGTGGTACGCTCTAAAACAAGCAGAGAGACACAGTGCAGGATGAGAGGGACAATCGGGGCAGTACATACGACACTCCTTCCGCGTACCTCTTCGCCAACAGACTCTACATCTCCTACTGGGAAAATCTTTTGCGGGTGTGGGAGGAATGTGATCTGGAAAGTGGCGTTCTTTCAATCTAGCAACATCCTCCACCAGTCCAACTCTAGGAACACTTGCCTGTTCCACTACAACAAGGCTGCCTATTACAGACTCCTGAAACTTAACAAAAGTCATCGTTGACTCAGGGCAAGAATCCTGGAACACAACAAAAGCATTAAACATTGCCAAGTGGAAAAGATGGATAGCCAACTTCTTGTACCAAATGTAAGCCTTACGAAGAGCAGTGTAAGGTTCCAACCTCTGATCTACTCTGTCAACACCACCCATGTACCTATTATAGTCTAAAACACATACAGGTTTGCGCGCTTCAGCGACCTGACCCCAAACAGTCACAGGTGCAGTGCTTTCATCATGGATGGAAGTCAGCATGTAGACATCTCTCCTGTCTGTAAACTTCACAGCAAGAAGCTCCTGGCAACGCAACGCACTGCACTGTCCCCGCACAAGCTTTTGACAAACAAGTTCTTTCGGAAAACCTTTACGGTTACAGCGGACTGTGCCACAAGCAAAAGTGTCCACTTTGGCCAATTCCCTGAACAACCGTACACCAGTGTAGAAGTTATCTACATATAAATGGTGGCCTTTGTTAAAAAATCCTCTTCCAAGTTCCCAAACAATTTTCTCAGTCACTCCAAAAGTGGACGGACAACCAGGGAGGTTAAACCTAGATTCCTTACCGGTGTACACCCTGAAATTGGAGACATATCCAGTCCTACTGTCACACAGCATATACAGCTTTATTCCATAGCGTGCCCTCTTACTAGGAATGTATTGCCTAAAAACCAAGCGGCCCTTGAACAACACCAAAGACTCATCCACTGCAATTTCTCTACCAGGGGCATAAATCTCAGAAAATCGATCAACAAAGTGATCAAGGACAGGCCTAATCTTAAAAAGACGGTCACAATCAGGGTGATCTCGTGGCAACGCTAAACCATTATCTACAAAGTGCATCATCCGAAGCAGAAGCAAATACCTGTCACGACTCATGACTGCCGGAAAAATAGACGTTGCCATCAAGGGACTGCTAGACCAATATGAAGCCAATGATGGCTTCCTTAGCAAGCCCATCAAAAAAGTTAAACCCAAGAACTTCTTCATCTCTTCAACATTTGTGGGAGTCCACCGGGTAGCTCTAGAGTGTGGCTTAAGACTGGCACTGTTGTCCCTCAAAAACTGTTCGGCATACAAATTAGTCTGCTCAACAATCTCTGCCAAAAACACATCGTCCATAAACAACTGAAAAAAATTTACAGGCAAAAAGTTCTCGGTATTCACTCTAGACCCTGGAACACCAGTAAACTCAGGAAATTCCGGCTGCACCATGCCAGGGGCAACCCAGAGGTCATCACTTTCAACGGGAAGACTTGCAGCCCCAGCCTGCAGCCCAGATGTCTCTTGCCGCACTACACCAACGGAAAGGCTTGCAGCCCCAGCCTGCAGCCCAGATGTCTCTTGCCGCACTACACCAACGGGAAGCCTTGCAGTCCCAGCCTGCAGCCCAGATGTCTCTTGCCGCACTACACCAACGGGAAGCCTTGCAGCCGCAGGCTGCAGCCCAGATGCCTCTTGCCGCACTATCGGCACATCAGTCTCCTCCTCTAACACAGGCACTTCATCCGCACTAAGAGTATCTTCATCATCCGATGACCCCATACGGAGAGAAAACTCACTGCCAGAATCTTCCCCTGCCCCCTCTCCCTCAGAAGCAGAGTCAGTCTCTGACCCAATATCAGAGGAAGACTCAAACAGCAAACCAACAACCTGCTGAGCAGTCATCCTGCGGCTAGCCATTATACCTACTAAGATGGAAGACTGCACAAACAAGTCAACAACAACCAACAATGTGCACACCAAGTAAGTAAAGAATTGTGTACCTTTATCACAAAGATCAATGTACTCAAAAACTATACAATCCAATTACAAGAGACAGCTGCACTCACCAGAAATAAACTCTGCAGTGACACAGCAAAGACCAACGATATCAAACTAGAAAGAAGAAAAAAAAACAAATTACTCACAAGACAACAAAATACACATCGAGCACCAATGCAAAAAGTTTTTGACACTCAAAAACCAAACATACTGCTATTATTACACCATTTGCAAAAAAAAAACAGGCAGAGAAATCAAACACATTTACATTGTACAAAAATAAGTCTCTTACCAAACTACACAAACAGCAGAACCACCAGCCACAAAACGGCAACGTGAAAAGAAGAAAAGCCTTCACCTAGAACAAAAAAGTAAACAAAAAAAAAACATTACAATTGGAAATCACAAAAAATATAACAATAAACATTCTAACATGCTATGTCACTACCCAAATGGTCAATCGGGTTGTGTGCCAGGTGGGGCAGAAAACAAATTGCACCCTGGAAGCGAGGGGTCACTTCTATTTTTATTTGAACTAATTCCCTGGGGTCTAGTGGGCTTTTCTGCCCCCCGTGGGAGCAGAAACGGCGAAAAAATAAAACCGATCCCCCGGGCAGAAAAGTCTTCAAAAAATTTAGGGGCCCAAGGAAGCGACCCTTGCCCAAGGGGTCGCTTCCTACAATAATATTTATATCCCTGGTGTCTAGTGGGCTTTTCTGCCCCCCCCCCAGGAGCAGAAATGGCAAAAAAATAACACCGATCTGCCCCCAGAGGGGGCAGAAAAGTCTTCCAAATATTTAGGGGCCCTAGGAAGCGACCCTTGCCCAAGGGGTCGCTTCCTTCATAAATACTGATATCCCTAGTGTCTAGTGGGCTTTTCTGCCCCCCCCTGGGAGCAGAAACGGCGAAAAAAAAACACCGATCTGCCCCCAGAGGGGGCAGAAAAGTCTTCAAATAATAAATGGCCCCAAGGAAGCGACCCTTACCCAAGGGGTCGCTTCCTACATAAATACTAATATCCCTGGTGTCTAGTGGGCTTTTCTGCCCCCCCCTGGGAGCAGAAACGGCGAAAAAAAAACACCGATCTGCCCCCAGAGGGGGCAGAAAAGTCTTCAGATATAAATTGGCCCCAAGGAAGCGACCCTTACCCAAGGGGTCGCTTCCAACATAAATACTAATATCCCTGGTGTCTAGTGGGCTTTTCTGCCCCCCCTGGGAGCAGAAACGGCGAAAAAAAAACACCGATCTGCCCCCAGAGGGGGCAGAAAAGTCTACAGAATAATAATTGGCCCCAGGAAGCGACCCTTACCCAAGGGGTCGCTTCCAACATAAATACTAATATCCCTGGTGTCTAGTGGGCTTTTCTGCCCCCCCTGGGAGCAGAAACGGTGAAAAAAAAACACCGATCTGCCCCCAGAGGGGGCAGAAAAGTCTACAGATAATAATTGGCCCCAGGAAGCGACCCTTACCCAAGGGGTCGCTTCCAAAATAAAAAAAAACACATCCCTGGTGTCTAGTGGGGCATCCCTGCTCCACGATCGCGACGCTGTGCGCGATCGTGGAGCAGGAATGCCCTGTATTGAGACATCAGGGGAGAGGAAATACTCTTTCCTCTCCCCCGACGCCTCAATACACTCTACAAGGCCCCCGCCACCCCACCGGAGCAAACACCACTCACCTTCCTCTATGGACGCCTGGAAGCAAATGGCTTCCAGGCGTCCGAGCACTTCCTGATGACGCCAGCGCGCGCTGTGCGCGCTGACGTCACCAGGAAGCGTGGGGGGGCTCGGGGGTGGCAGCGGAAACTCTTCCGCTGCCATCCCCGTCTGTGGGGGCACGATCGGTGCCCCAGGGGGGGAGCGCCAGCGCTTCCCCCAGGGGCTGTCCTCATGACGGAGCGGTTCCGTCATGAGCACAGCCCAACTGATGCTCATGACGGAACCGCTCCGTCATGAGCATCCAAGGGGTTAATACCCTAGACGCACTAGGAGTTCAGATATGTATTTCTAGAGCCCCAGATGATCGTTCGGCATCTGATTAAAAGACTTCAAACAGGGCCAAATGGAAAGGTAAAGCTGGCCAGTGAGACACACTCAGGGCCCTTCAGTTGGTGCCGCAGCCCTGCCATAGCTTTACCTCTTTGATGAAGCTGGAAATACTCCAGCTGAATTAAGTGAAGATTTGTAGCCAGCAAGGGCAAAATAAAGATGGTGAGAATTTGCGGGAGCCCTGATTGAATACCTTGGGGCTTGTTTACAAGGCCCTTGCGTCACTTTTGGGTCCTTTTTAACATGGGAAAAGTGGCGCAAGTGGCTTGTAAATCTGCCCCCTTGTGTTCTGAGTGGCGCAACACAGTTTTGCTCTATGACTAGGTCCCATGTTGGTCTAGTAGATGCTCCTGGTTTATTCAACTTCATTGGAACCCACAAATATGGCCCACAAAAATGACAAAATGTCCTGAAAAAAGTAGGTCTTCAAAACAAATGGGATATTAGTTTTCTTCAGTGAATCTCCAGAACAGATTCCTGTACAACCTGATGATTATCCATAAACTGGAAACATGTTCGTAAAGTTTTCTCAGTACTCTAGTTAACTGGAATAAATCAAACTGTGCAGGATGTCATCCCATCTTGTCTTTTATCTTCTTCTTCCTTCCATTCTTTGTATCTCTTCCTTGAGTGACTTTACGACTTGTCCATTTGCAAAGTATTATTTTTTCTGTTTATATCTCTTATGTAACTCTTGTACTCCAAAGTCCTTATGTAACGCAACTGGTTCTTTTGTAAAGCGCTCTGACACCTTCGGGTAATGTTTGCGCTATATAAAATCGCATTGAATAAATAAATAAATAAACAATTCCTCTGACTCTCCTAGTCACTCAATGACTCCACTGGATCCTGCATTTCTGGAGGGGATGGACTCTGACTGGCATTCCCAGACATTCATCATTCTGAATAGGAATTTGGGGGAAAAGAGCATGATGCATGCCACTTTCGTCTCTCACCATCCACCCTCACATTGATGCTATGATTGCAGCTCGCTACAACAATAAAGTAAATACTAAAACAACGTGTAGTAAACAGAAAGGGACACATAAAGGTTTGGAAGATACAAACAATCTTTAGAAAAGCCAATAGGTTTGGGCTTGACAAGCTGGTGCAATGGTTATTTTTTATTATTATTATTGTAAACGTGCATATAATTAAAACATAATTGTACTGGTGAAATAATTATACTGGTGCTTCGTAGGATGCAGATGTACTCACAGCAGGTCTAGAACCCCTTTTCAATTTTAAAGCACTCTTCAGGAAATTATGATTTTTATTGGCGCAATGTAAAGGATTTAAAAAAATATATTTAGTCGTGTAGGCATAGTTTAAAAACAAAAGAATGACAATAAAGTCAAAGAACAGATTGGAAAAAAAACAATGGATACGTATTATATTGGCTTGCCAGCCGTGGTACTGAATTGCACTTCTTTATAGTAGGGTGGGATTAAAATAAAAAGCCATCACTCAGTGCAAGAGAGCCAGAGACTGAAATGTGCCGACCAAGTGATCTGTGCCGCTCTAAATGAAAGCAACATATGAATGACATTTGAACAGATGACGAGGGCTGGCACACAGCCAGTCAATGCATGTATATATCCATGTATGTTTTTATTATGTTTTTTGATTACACAGTACTGGCGAGGCAGCTGAAAGCGGTCCCTAAACTAGACCTAAAACGGGTCTCCCAGAAACGAGTCGAACCCAAAGTGACAAATCTGCAAATCACAGTGTTTTGCGCTGAATACAACTGTTTCTAGCAAGGAGCATATGAATATATTTTGCTCCCTAAAGCTGCATTTTTCAAAGATTAATTGCTTTCTGAACAGTTGATTTTCGGCTACACCATTTAACTTCCCAACACATGTGATTTTCACATGGAAGACAAAAATCAACATAAACTTCATTAAGTTTGCAAAACGTGGCAAATATATTAATATTTTTTTAGTCCAAAAGATTTTTTTGATTTTCACAAAATTAACAGAGGAGGTATCATATCTTGGACAAATCAAATCAATTCAGCGCACAAATCACTCGAGAGTCTCATGGCGCTAGCAGACAGCTCTGAAAGATTTCTTGTTTAGTTGGCGAACAGCCATGACTTTAACTTCCTGCGAAAGCAGTTGTGATCTGTGATCATGCGTAAATTTGAGGGAAGTTTATTCCAGGAAGCTGGAGCTAGAAAAGAAAAAGACCTTCCTCCATTTCTAGTGGTACGAATTCTGAGTGGTGTGAGAAGTAATTCATTACTGGATCTCAGAGTCCTGCACGGTTGGTACCAACTTAGATTTTTGGTCCAGTACCCCAGGCCTATTCCATGCATATTTGTGGATTCGCTTTCTGACTGGAAGCTAGTGTAGAGATCTCAAACTAGGGGCCAAAGGGGATCTGGGCGGGAGGTTAAGAACCAGCCTGGCCGCAAAATCTGAAGCCTTGTAAGAAGGCCTTCGTTGATTGAGGACAACAGGGCATTGCCGTAATCCATGCGGTTTATTATCAGTCCCTGAACTAGTGGTTTTCTGGCCTCAATCGGGATCCATTTAAAAACCTTGCGTTAACTCCGCATCACACCAAAACAGGAGCCAATTATGTGGTTAATCTGACTTTTCATTTATAATTGGTTGTCCATATGGAATCCTAGATTCCGTACCGTCTGTTTTGGGATTGGACAAGGGCCAAGATTTGGGGGCCACCAGTACTGTGACCAATGTTCTTGAGCCTTGCCAAAAAGCACAATCTCGGACTTGCCTCCATTTAATTGAAGGTGATTTGTGCTCATCCACCTATCAACTTGGGACATGCATTCTTTGAATCGCAACGTTGTTTCTACTGGATCTGGTCCCATGGTGATCAAGATCTGCGTATCATCAGCGTAAGATACGACATCAAAACTGTAAGATCTGATCACCTTGGCCAACGGTGTCATGGAAAGATTAAAAAGAGTCTGGCTTAGGATGGAACCCTGTGGCACTCCCATCTTAATTGGTTTATTACATGAAACGGTGTTGCCCACCTGTACCGTTGTAACTCGGTCTGTTAGATAAATCTTAAGCCATTTTAAGGCATTCCCCCGACACCAATCTCTCAGAGCCGATGTTCCAGAATGCTGTGGGAGATGGTGTCAAAGGAGGCAGATAGGTCTAGCAGGACAAGAATTGATGACTGACCTCTGTCCAAAGCTAGCCTGATGTTGTCTGTTACCTCTACCAGTGCTGTCTCAGTACTGTGGGCGGCCCTAAAACCCAACTGAGAGGGGTCCAGTAGTCCATGGCTCTCAAGCTGGATAACGAGCTGTTTATTTACTAAAGATTCAAGCATCTTCCCAAAATAGGGAAGCAGAGAGATGGGACGATAGTTCAAATGGAGCTTTGGGTCAGCAGTGGGTTTCTTTAAGAGAGGCCTAACTCTGGCGGCTTTCCATAGTTTCAGAACCTCGTCCTGCGATAGTGACTTGTTAAATAGGTCAGTTAGACCATCCAACAGTACCCGTGCAATGGTTGGAAGAAATTTTGGTGGCACACGGTAAGTAGGCGAGCCCGATTTTATTTTCTGCATAACTTTTGCCACTACCTCAGTAATGCATTTAGAAAATTCCTCCAAGATATAAGGGGGTCGAAAGACACACTGGACGCATTTTCTGAGAGGTTGTTATATGCTTGAGGCGGAAAAGAGTTCTGGATTGCGATAATTTTTTCTTCAAAAAAGTTCGAAAGAGTCAGTCCAGTCCTGAGAGTGGGGGATTAATGACTGGGTGGGAGGTGTTGTAAATTCTTTTAAAATTTGGTAGAGCTCCTTACTGGAGCTCGCCGCCTCATCTATCCGGTTTAGGAGAAACAATTTTTGTGCTCGTCTGATGTCCTCCATATAGCTATGATGGATGTTTTTATATGTTTTGCGGTCGGTCAGATCTTTACTTTTTCTCCATTTCTGCTCTGCTGTCCTGCAGGAGAGCTTCACTGTCTTTAGTTGCTCCTTAAACCATATTAGTTCATTTTTAAGATCAATTTTGATCATTTGTACTGGAATAGCGAATTTTAATAAGTAGTGATCTGTCCATAACAATGGGTAAGGAGATTCTACTGTGATATCTGGAGAGTTTGTAAAGAGTAGATCGAGCGTATGGCCAGCGGTATGGGTAGGACCTGTTATCAATTGGGCTAGTCCTAGTGTATTCATATTTGTTATCAGCTGATCTGTGTCGAGATTCAGCGATATCTCAGCATGATAATTGAAATCTCCTATTAAGAAGAAACAGTCCGAGGCCAATACTTGCCGAGCAATAATCTCAAGTAGTTTGTCGGAGAAATCGGTTTTGGGGTCGGAAGGTCTATAGATTAGAGCTCCCCTCCAGGTGCCCCTAGATAGTCCCTCTATCCTAAAACACATAGTTCTAGTTGGCCTGAACGTATAGTTTCTAAGGAGGTAATACTCACGCCAGAGATAGTGGCTATGAGTAGACCTTCTCCTCTTGTCTCTTTTCTGTCAGAGCAAAACTGTATTACTGTAGTACAAGTATATATATATATATATATCATTTCAACATGCTGGAGGACAGTTACTTTGATCTAAAAAACAAATAAAGTCAAACACAAATCTAGGAATGTCATCTAAATTTAATTACATCGTATTGTCACATACATGTCTTCCACTACCATCGTAATCTCCAGTACCTTCCACATTGAATTCAAAATTGGTAAACCGGTGACTGGTTGCATGACTACACAGCTTATGTTTTGCTGCTGTGATTATCTCATACATCCAAAACAATCCAAATCACTTCCGATCTCCTAACTAAAAGACACAACTAGCCTGCTACTCACCGAAAAGTGCTAAAACACCTCAACAGGGGTAGCAAGCACTATATGAATGCAAACCTTTTACTGTTCTATCCCTTCACTATCCTTCTCAATCCAAATAACAGACTAACATATACACCGCTCATCCTTTTTGGGTTCCGAAGTAGCATGCTACTCACCGAAAAAGCGTTTTGACGCCTCGTCATGGGTAGTAAGCGCTATATAAATGCAATTACAATACAATACAATACTAAGCCTCATGTCTGTACATCCCAACATATAAGTACGAACTGACTGTTACACCCGAATCTTACAAATTGGCAACAAAAGTAAACAATGCAAGACTGCCCTCTGTGACACCTAAATGTGATCTAACCTAGTGATCCAAACTTATCATAGTGTTTTGTCAAGTCCCACAAATTAACCTCCAATGTGTCGTGTGGCGCAGGTGGGCTGGGAAAAGAAAACACATGATACACTTGTTGGTATAATTGTGGCTCTGCAACTCACAACACCCGTACCCTGGGCTCCAATTTATTAACCTCGGTACGCGAAGCAACGGGATGAGCCACATAACAGCACGCAAACAGGTGAATACTTAAAACCCCCCTCCCTCAGGCGCTCGGCATAGTGTTGCTTAACCATGACAAAACACTACATCCGTCCCTTAACAGAGAATAAAACACATGACTGAACATCCATGACACTCAGTCATATGAACTTATAGACAGGTATAGCAAAACATAATGCATTCATTAGACGCTCTGGGTGGTGATACCGGCTCCTCCTCTCTCTGTCAGCCAGGAAAACTGCATACCGTCGAGATGGATCTGGGTTGGACCTCAGATGATATGTGCCACTGCCACATCTGTGGGTGGACAACTGGGTGTCCTCATCGGTCTTGTGTGGTCTGGATGCACTAGGGCTCGGTCTGCTTGGAGATGACACCATTATGGGCAGTCTCCAATAACCCTCCTTTGGATTCTGTTACTTTATGTGGGGTGGAGAACGTAGGGTATGGATTGTCAGGATACATCGACATTTCGACCCACGAATGTGCGTGATTGCGACAGAGTCACCGTGGGTCTATTTCAGGACAAGGTGTAGACAGCCAGTAGTAGTGGTGTGGGGTACCACATGCAGTCCTTAAGAGAATTAAAGATGAGAACTCCACCGTCCGTTTGGATTCTTTGGAATAGCAGATGCTGGAGTGATTCAGTCTGCTCAGGACGGAATCTGATTCCGTAGGTCAGAGCTTCAGTCAAGCCTTCCGTTGACTAATCATGTGGCCGGATTTCTCATCTACACTCTCCACAAC
The DNA here is from genome assembly GCF_964204655.1 of Triturus cristatus. Lineage (NCBI taxonomy): Eukaryota > Metazoa > Chordata > Amphibia > Caudata > Salamandridae > Triturus > Triturus cristatus. The sequence continues at coordinate 433,881,331 of NC_140585.1, read as the reverse complement.
ACGAAAAATAACAGAATAAAAAGGAGGGTTACTGGAGATTCGGGTTCTTAGAGACGGATGTCTATTGATTCAAACATTTTATATGCTGTTTTTATATAATTGCACTATATATATTTCTTCCACTTGAACACCTCGTCACTTAAACATCACGTATTCACTTATAAGTCACTTTCTCGTTTTTCCAACTATGAACTTGTTTTGGTTACAGCCGCACATATGCAAAAAACATAAAAATATTGACAACTTCTTCCTTGATGGATGATTGTTGCACTAGCTCCATGTGGGCAGCCCGGGCCTTGGAGAGTTCTTTAGACTGCTCCAGGGTTAGACTGTCTCTCATGGACATGTTGGGTTCTTGTAGAATGCATTCTCTGAGCTTCAGAGATGCACATCCTTGTATGAACAGCGATCTCACTCACCTCATCGGGCAGCATGCATGTGCTTGCTAACTCTTTCAGGCGGTTGTGAGAAATGTCCATTGACTCATCTGTTCATCACCACACCTGTCAGAGTGAGCCACATGACAGCATGCTCACGGACGAATTTCTAAACCCCCTTCCCGCATGATGTTGCCCAACCATGATTCAACACTAGACAATGTTTTTCTACACTGGCCAGAAAGCAAAATTTTATTAGGTACATGCCTTTTGGAGATGAATCTGAGTCAAGTGTTGGCGTATCGATCACACACAGAGTATGTGCAGCAGTTCCGTGTATACTCACGTCTCATCTCACGTGTCCATAATACAAGCATTTCATAAGTTCGCATTTTCTATTGCACGTTTAATGTGCCTATAGCATAAGATGATGTGTTTGCCATGCATCACAATCATATATCAGAGCCATATTGTAGGGGTCTTAACTGTTCGCAAGTCAGCTAAAAATCTAGTTTGTATCTGCTAAATGGCAGTTGACCCAAAAGGTACCTGGATATATAAATATATTCTCACCAATTGAAAAATGTATGCATATTCAAATGTATATTCCAATGAAATCTACTATGTATGTGTCGAATGTCTATGATGTGTTAGCCTGTAAGTGGTGTGACATCTAATCTTGATCACTATAAGTACATCTTGATACCATCTTCACCAAGCAAAAAAAAAAAATTCTCCAAATAAAAGCAGAAGCAAAAGAAAAAACATACAGTGTTAATAGAAAAAAAAGAAATGGGAAACTGATAGTTAATATTTCTCACAAGTCACTGTGTCCATCCATTAGAACTCAGCAGTTTTTTTTAATGTTCATTTTACAAAAAGCAGCTCATTTCTATTCCATCGTTCATGCGTTTGAATTGGAGTGTACCTAAATGCTTGCAATTAATCTTTCTTTGAAGTAATTTATTTGTAAAATCCATGCTTTCTGTGTGCTCTATGAAGTCCAATACCTAAAATTGCAGTTGCATCTCATTATGTTGATTTTCATTGAAATATGTAGCAACACTTGGTTTGTTATTACGGTTCCTGATGTTACTCTTGTGCTCAGAAATTCCTGTCTTTATTTTTCGCTCCATTTCCCCCACATATAACAGTCCACAAGGACTTTTGAGTGTGTTAATGTTAATGCAATTTTTGCTGTTGCATAGAGCATTGTGTTTGAGGGTTATTTGATATCCTTTATGCGGATGTGCAACCTTGTCGCCCTTGATCAAATTGTTACATTGCTCACAGTTTAATCACCTTTTAGATCACTTGAATTCACTCTTGGTCCAGAATTTTTGTAATTTATTTGTCAATATTTCTCTGATATTACGTGATCTATGGAACACATGTAGTGGGGGGCCTTAATACAGTTCACCAAAATCTTGTTATTTCTGTAATATTTCCCATCTCAGTAATTTTGGAGCTGCTTCTGGACATTTTTGACACCAAAGAAAATCTTGATTTCTCATTCTGAGTAGACTTCTGCACTAGTTTTGCTCTATTTTTCATAGCCACGTTCTCAATGGAGGTCATTACAATGCTTTCAGGGAAACCCCTAGCGTAGATGCTTTTTTTATATATTCTAGTTGTATCTCAGAGTCATCTTTTGGGTCTGGTGTAAATCTCTTTAGTCTGGTAAACTGAAAAAATGGTAAATGTGTGTTCAAAGGTTAAGCCTGCGAGATTTGGTAGTGTAAAAGATTATTCCTGTCCATTTGTTTCCTAAAGGCACACGTTTTAAAACAGTCTTTATCCAATACAACAGATAATTGATGTTTATTTGGGCAACAGGGGAATTTGATGCTGTGATTTTTCTTGTTTAATCTAATAATGCAGTCCTCTATGTTTGCAGCTCTTCTTTCCAAACAACAAATATGTCACCTATGAATCTCACATAGAGCATCAGGTATATCACACGCCTTTCCTTGATATAAATCAATTCCTCTTCAAGTCTGGCCATGAAGACGTAAAACCCATGGAAGTCCAGTTACATTGGAGATAATATTCATCTTGCCATTGAAAGTGCCTGTAAAACAGTGTAAAATGTAACAGCTCTAACAAAAACACTTTGTTAGCTCTGATGTTATCAGTTAGCATGTAGCCCATTCAATTGCCTCAATTCCCTCATTACGGAGTGTGGATGTGTACAGAAAATCACTAGCAATAGTACAAAGCCAAATATCGCTTTCTTTGGTGATGGTGACAGTTTCTGATTTGGGTAAAAATATGGTTGTATCTTTGATGCATGACTTGCTGTTCTGTACAATTAGTTTTTAAATTCAATGGTAGGGTCATTCTCTAAAAGCAAAAAAGTACTTTTAATGGCAAAATGAATATTATGTTCAACGTAATGGGACTTCCATGGGTTTTTACGGTATCCACTAGTCCAATGTAAATGTTCCCCTGATGAAGGACTAGGGGGGCCTGAAATGTCTGGGGCTAGTTATGAAATGGGTCAATTAGATAAAGTATTACAATAATTAGATATCAAACAATTCATTTCAATATGTTTAAGAAGGAATTCACTGTATGATCATAGCATTGATGAAGAAGAAACAGAAATGAACAAGGAAAGAACTGAATAATAATAACAGTGGATTTTCAAATTGATATATCGTTTAAGTTTGTTGAAAGCTCATTTGGGCAGGGAAACAGCCATTACAACGTGGTCATAATCATGCATGACGGTTACCATGAAGCCATTACCACGCAAATGCCTTTACCATGTATGGTTTTACCATGATTATGCACACATGTCTTTACAACGATAAAGGCATATGTGTGGTAATGGCTTCATGGCTTAAGTGCTTTAAATTTATTTTTGGAGGTTTGTGTTTGAGTTTAGGGGTTAGTGTTGTGGGGGCGTGGCCAAGACTACAATGAAGATGTACACGCACAGACGTCAAGACTGGGAACAAGAAACTACTAAAATAGCAGGGAGCACACCAGGAACTGCCGGGCATGTTATTTCAAGTGTAAGTAGTATGATCAGGGTTTGAATAAGTGAGTGTCACATGACTAGCAGATCCCTCACCTTCTGTATGAAGATGGCACAAGAGGCACTGGTCACCAGGTGAGAGAGTGGGCGCACGCCAGAAGGAAGAAAAAATTTGGTAGTGGGCCACCGAAGTCAGAGGGCAACAGCAGAAAGGCCGAGCTTGTCTCCTGTGCGTGGTGCATCTGATGCTTCTATGCCATCAACACAGGGTCGGTCACACACACCAAAAGAGCAAGAGGGTAGGTGGAGCCTCTCTACAGCCGCACATACTGACTGCAAGTCTGAACACAGTTAGGCTGGAATTAAAGAAAGCCAAGGGTAAATAATAGAACAAACAAGCCTCGGCAAGGTAAGCCAAGGGAGAGTTCGAGTGGTGAGGACTTTGAGAAGGGCGAATGATGAATAAGTGGTGGGTGCATCGGCATGAGCGGGTAGTACATGTGTGAGAATGCATGTTTGCTGCCTATCATAACTTTTTTTATAAAAGTATGAGTGGAATGGGTATGCGTGTGATAAAGCCGGATTCTTTTCTATCTTACCATCGCCAAGAATCCTCTCAGGTCGCCAGGATCTTTTTATCTGCTAAATAGTGTAGAGGGGAGGAAATCCAATATTAACACATAATCAAAGGAAATAGAATTTGAACTCTAAAGGACCACTGACTCCAAATCTCAAATTTTAGGAATTTATTACAAAGCCAAAAATAATTGCACATGCAAGCACCTCAACACGATGTTAAGAAAATAAATGGGCACTAGTACAAAAATGAGTCTATGTAGGAGTCTCATCCGACTCTAGAATCATTAGACAAGCGAGTACGGCTCCAATCTCTATGTTAGAAGTCATTAACCTAAAAAGAAAATCAGTTAGTCTATCCCTTCTAAGATGCTCCTTCTAGCTCCCCATCTAAACCTCAACTGCTCAACCCACGGGACACTGTCCTTAATTCAAAATCCCAAAAACGTAGAACACGCCCTCCAGCACACCTCTCCAGCCAGGTCTTCTTCTAGTACTTTTTCAGTGAAACTTGTATCCCACCCAACGACGGTTAGCTTGGCCTTGGGTCCCAGGCACCTTCTCCGCCGAAAGTATCATCCCTGCATTCCAGTATACTCCAATATTGGCTTCTCATGCCATCCTAACTCCTGAAACAAAGGGTTTGTTTCTCTAATGAGCTAGGTGTCCTTGCACCTGCAACAGAAACATGGGAACGAGAAACTTTCCACTTCTCTGAGATTCTCTAACGTCTATGAAACTCAAAGCCTTACCAAAGGAAACCCTTTTCGACCTACAATATTTGGCTAACATAAGAAACGAACAGGCCTTTCTCTTAACGTATATGCGATCAGGCCTTTACACAATTTAAACACACATTTCTAATTCCACTATAAGCATTGATTTAATTACTCTACATATATGAGGAAGCAAAACTACATGTGCAGACTTTAATATGGTGCACGTTTAAACCTGCATCACATTACATGAAAACCAATCATTATACATTGTCTAAAATATATTTTATATTAACTACTACATTGCACTTCATAAATGACATGACTACTTTCCTAATTGCACTAATATCAGCAGCTTTTAATATTACATTCCTAAGTCACACGTTAATATGGTTCCACTAAATATGTGGGTGCGGATTATGATGCACCCCTACAAATTTCAGAAATACATGGCGTCCTATCAGTTCCCCCCTTTGATGACTAGTGTCATCACACCATTTCACAATTCCCTTGGAGAAAGAACCGACCTAAACACTACTTGTTGCCATCCTCCCCAGTCGGAGTCTCTCCATATTCTTAAGGTTCTGATATTGACTGTCCTGCAGTCTGCCCGTCCGCATTTCACTTGCTCTAAGAGCTCTCTCAACTCTGCTTTCTTTTTTGTACCACTTATAGGTTCTGATGAACCCCCACAAGCAAACCACACAAACCACAACAATGATGAGTGGTCTTAACACAAAGCCAAGGAACCCCTTCCCTAAGCTGGCAAACCAACTTCCCACTCGACTAAATCCTTCACCAACCTTTTCCCACACACCTTCTTCAGTCAAATCCTCTATCTCATGGTGGATCGTAGTAATGTTGCTTATAAATTTCTCCAGATCCTTACTGTTGTCTGGAATATACGTACAACATTCCTGGACCTTCAATAATTTAGAGACCCCGCCCTCTTTTGCTAATAATACATCTAAAGCAAGGCGGTTCTGCAAAACCATTCTCCTGATCGATAACATCTCTCCATTCACAAGTAACAGTGACTTTGCCGTATTCATTGACAATTCATCAACCGCAGTCGCCAATCGGCTGATTTTCACAGCATTCAAAACCACACCCAAACTCGGTATCGTTGCTCCAAAAATATCTCCAATCACTGCTCCTGCACTCTCAGCTCTCTTCACTCTCGAATGCTTTCCATCCTCCAAAAGCTCCAAATCCTCTGCATGGTAAATCTTCGGAAAAATAGTTCCCAAATAGCACGTACCATACCAATTCACAGGTAACCTGACATAGGCATTCTTTCCGCACACATAATAAACAGTGGGAATCACTCGCACAGAACCTTGCAAAAAATTCTTAGCAGAATCTGCCATGGTGAAAATATGATCACATGTACTCTGTCCCACCGGGACCTTTTCATAGTAGGTCTGATAACGATTCACACACAACTTTCCCCTCTGCTCCTTGTCCAATGCTATAGGACCATAACTTCCTCTAGCTCCGTGAGATCTTTCCTCTTCGGTCCAATCTACTGTACTGTCTCCTGTGTCTCATGTCTGTGTTAGCTTTCTATATCTATATTCTACCTGATCTACAAATTTATTTTCTACATCTGACAATGAACAGGTCAAGTTATGCCGTTGAGCATAAGCCGTATCCAGTTCCAAAGACGGTATAAAATACTACCGAAGTCTGTCCTCTGACTTATAATAGTTGTACTTATTCAGGTGCTTGTAAGCTGGAACTTTGGGAAGCACTGCATCGTAATTGAAAAAGAAATACTCAAACTGACCTCTTTCGTAAAAAATACTAAGCAACAAACTACATGAAATTCCATACGTCAGTGGAAGATGGTGATATCTAATACCCTCGTCCACTAAGGCAGGTAACTGCATACACACATAGCAGTTCTTCACATCCATCGCATCCACGTACTCATATAGCACCTTTAGATAAATCTATGTGAAATCTACAACTCTCTTCGATTGTAAAGCTCTTTCAGCTCCTATGGTGACCTCCTTTTGGCTAGAAGTGGTAGGTGTAGGTGTTCCCTGTACCTCAGCTTCCTGCTCATGTGAAACAGTATATGAAGCTACAACTATTATGATTATAGAGACAATCACCCCACCTACAAGTGTACCTACTACTAATTTAGATCTACGATGAGTATTCTCAGCATCCATGATCTCGCAAAGTTCTCAAAAGTTCTTGGTTTCAGCAGCAAACAATTAAGAGTCTCTTTCTCCTCCAAACGTTGCTTGCTAACCAGTCTGAACAATACTCCGAGAAGCTGGAAATCCCCTTGCATTTTCAGTTCCTTATTTACACAGTTCACAAAAAGACTTCCCTAACCTTCTTTCGTCTTCTCTCCGGAAAGTTCCTAAGTTTATTCTTCTTCCACTCGGGCCTAGGTTATCTTCTTCATAACTTTTATTTACAACAAAGTTCACCTTTAGTCCGAAATAGGATCAGCTCCCAGAATCTCTAAAACATGTTGCAAAAGTCCAGACGAAGAATGATCACCTCATGGGTCGGTGCCTCAAACCCAAATGTCGGAAAGATCAATCTTTGCAGTATCAGTTCACGGACTTTACTCAGAAGTGGGGATTCGGAACCGTTAGGGTCAGTTCTCCTTCAATTTCGAGACCTGGGACCATCAATCCCATGTCGATTTTCACATTCGGGATCTTGCTGACCACAGTCACGAACCTCAACCTCCACAAACTCACCACTGCTGGCATCAGTCACAACGTATGTCCACTCCGGGGTGGCGTATCTCTGACACGGCACTCTTGCTCTCCTGGATCTTCTCAGACCTCCTCGAGCTTGCTCTTCGTCACTCTGTTCAGATTCAGACGTTTCAGAAACTTGGGCAAGATCTCTTTCGGGTGCCAACCTCAGGTTCACCCGCCTCTGACTCCCGGGCCAAACCTTTTCTGCTCTCGTGGCACTACTGCTCTCCCTCTGGGTACCCTGTGCACTACTTCCTTCTTCGACTGAATTTGACTCTACTCCACCCACAGCAATACTTTCTCCATCCGAGTCAAATTCGGGGCTCTGATTGACACAACCCCCTTCAGCTCGATCCAGTGCACAACCAGCTGCATCAGCAACCCTCACAGCTTGACTTGCCCTCTCAGATGGTCCTGCCACCTCAGCTGGATTTTCATTCACGAGAGGGGCTGTTTCTTCCAAGGGTGCTGGGACTCTGCGGGTATGGGAGGCATGCACCCAGTTCGGCAACCCTCCACACTTCACTGCCGTGTTCGTGACCAGTATCACCTGGTACGGGCCACGCCACTGAACATCCAGGCAACTCCTCCTCACGTGCTTACGAACAATCACCCAGTCTCCCGGACACAGGTCGTAGCATAGGTCACTCGAGGCTGGAACAGTTGCTGCTTGCACCTACTGAGACACAGAACGGACCACATCAGACAGTCCCTTGCAGTAATCAAGAATCAATTCATCAGTGATGCTAATTAGAGCAGTAGCATGTATTTCTGGCAGTCGCATTGCCCTCCCCATCAGAATTTCGTGTGGTCATAATCCAGTTCTCCTGTCTGGCACACTGTGAAGACTCATAAGGACCAAAGGCAATGCATCAGGCCAGTTCAGGGATGTCGAGGTACACACTTTTGCCATCCGTGCTTTAAAAGTTCCATTAATCTGCTCCACAATCCCAGAAGCCTCGGGTCAATAGCTGCAATGTAACCTCTGATCCACATTCAATGCAGCACAAAGTAACTTCATGATTTCACTGTGGAAATGTGTCTCTCTATCTGATTTCAAAGAGGTCGGGAAACCAAACCTCGGGATGAGCTCCCTCAACAACAGCTTAGCTACAGTGAGAGTGTCACATCTACGTGTTGGGTAAGCCTCCACCCACCTTCAGAAAACACATACCACAACTAAAATGTACTTCAACCCATTACATTTTGGCATCTCAATGAAATCCAACTGCATTCTATTGAAAGGTCCTCCTGACCTACCAATGTGACTCAAAGTAACCAAAGTCTTCTTTCCTGCATTCATCTGTTGACACGTAACACACCTCTGGCATGCAGCTTCAGCAACTGCGCAAAACTTCGGATTGTACCATGTCTGTCTAAACACTTGCACCATTGCATCCCTGCCAAGGTGTACTGCACCATGTATCAATCTTGCCATTGGGCTCAACAAACTTTCCAGCAACACAGCTCGACCATCACTCGAGACCCACACATCCACATCTCCCTTCTCACATCCCGATCTTATCCATCCATCTCGTTCTTGGTCGGTAACCTCATCCTGTAATGGTTTTAGTTCCTCCCAAGTGTCTGCCATGGCTAACATCATGCTGAGATCAGTTCTTTCTTGGCTCTCTCCAGTGTAGCCTCCTGTAAATATGCATCCTTGTTCTGCACAGAAGCGGGCAACTTCGTCCGCGTAGTTGTTACCCAATGAAACAAAATCAGTCCCTTTCCCATGAGCAGAGCACTTGACAACTGCAATTTCCTGGGGACACTGTAATGCCTCTAACCAACTGCCTCACATATTCCCCATTTCTGATGGTCGAACCTGAAGATGTCATGAAACCTCTCTGTGGCCATAACTGCCCAAAATCATGATCCACACTAAACCCGTACTGACTGTCAGTGAAGATTGTTATCCGAATCTGCTCAGCAGCCAAACAGGCACAGGTCAAAGCAATTAATTCAGCTACCTGAACGGAATGTACTCCCTCTAAACAAGCAGCTTCAAACAACTCCAGTGATGGTACATACAGCAAACACAGCTCTTAGTCAACCAACATTGTCCCTTACGCATGAACCGCCGACAAAGAAAATTTCATCAGGATCAGGGAGTGGTTCATCAACAATGTCTGGTCTCGGTTTGGTGCACAGTTCAGTCACATCAAGACAATCATGGTCCTCACAATCTTCATCATCTGCATTTGGAATGGGCATCAATGTCGCAGAATTCAAAACAGAACACCTCCTCAAAGTCACATTTTCTGTGGCAAGTATAACTTGCTGATAGCGTGTTAACCTGTTGTTCGTGAGGTGCTGTGTTTTGGTCCTCGTCATTAGCAATTCAATAGAATGTGGTACAAATACAGTCAGTGGGTGTTCCATCACAATACTCTCACACCTCTCAATGCTGACACCTGTTGCAGCAACGGATTTGAGACATCTGGGCAACGCAGAAGCTACTGGATCTAAAGTAGCTGAAAAGTAGGCTGGTCTATGGACACCTCCATGATTCTGAATCAAAACTGACAATGCACAACCTTCTCTATTGCAACAGAACAACGAGAAAGCCTTGTTGTAATCAGGCATTCCCAAAGCCGGAGCGCAACACATGGCCTCTCTCAGTTTTAAAAACAACATTAAACAGTCATTGTCCCATGGTACCGGAGCACTCACATCCTTGTGCGTCAGCCCTGTAAAGGCTTTGCCTCGAAAGAGAAATTGGGAATCCATTGGCGACAGTAGCCAACCATCCCCAAGAACATTCTGACTTCCCTCTGTGTGGTAGGCACGGGCATGTTCATAATTGCCTCAATGCGATCCGGTGACACCTTGCTCTTGCCCTTCTCAATTCTGTGACCCAAAAACTGCACTTCACTCAGACAGTACTGCAATTTGTTTGGAGACACTTTGTGTCCATTCTCTGCCAAATGATTCAGTAGAGCGATAGTATCGATCATGCAAGCATCTTCCGTTTCTGACGCAATAAGCAAGTCGTCGATGTATTGCACGAGAACTGAGTTCTGCGGCAACACAAGTCTCTCAAGATTCTTCTTCAAGATCTGGTTAAAGATTGATGGACTCTCTGTATACCCTTAAGGGATACCACACCACGTTAACACACAATTATCCAGCCGGAAAGCAAAAATAAATTGGCTTTCCTCATGGAGTGGAATCGAGAAGAATGCTTGACACAGATCAATCACTGTAAACCACTCAGCTTCACATGGAATCTGAAACAAGATCACAGATGGATTCGGTACCACTGGACAACATGGAAAAACTATCGTGTTGACCTTTCGCAGGTCGTGCACGATCCTGAATTTCCCACTCGATTTCTGTAGTCCCATGATAGGTGAATTACATGGGCTACCCATAATCTCTTTCAGAATTCCCTGCTTGATCATGGACTCGATTACACGTTTGATCCCTGCAATAGTCTCGGGTAACAAATTGTACTGGGGCGTCCTAGGAAATTCTACATTCTGCTTGACCTGGATCTACACTGGCTCTACACCTTTGATCAACCCAATTTCTTCTCCGGTGAAGTCCCACACCTCGTGTGACACAGAATTTCTCAGATCAAGTGGAAGCTCTTCCACTGTCAGTGCTGGGTACATTTCTATACACAAGTGCTGATTAGCAACTTTAAAGGTCGCATCATCATCCTTTGTCTGTACTTCAACTCCCTTAGGTGTGCAATAGATGGTACAATTTAACTTGCACAGTAAATCTCCTCCCAACAGACAACCTGAACTCGAGTCACACACCACAAACTGGTGTCGATCTCGGAAAGTTCCGATTCTTACAGGAATCGGCTTTGTTAAAGGACTAGTCATTTTCTTGTTCGCTACTCCAACAACTTGGATCGATTGTCCAGAGAGGGGTAGCTTCGGGACTACTGCGGATCTCACAGTAGAACGGGTAGCACCGGTGTCAACCAAAAAGGCGGTAGGGTGACCATCAACATCTGCTTCTACAAATGGTCCCCTCTGGTCTACCTCCAAGACTGCCCCAAGTATGCAGTCTTCCTCCCCTCTCAGGCACCGTCATGCCAACGGGTCTGGGCTGAACTCATCGTACCCTTCAAACAGAGGCATCTGTTGGTTAGTCCGAATTCCCTGCTGAACCCAACGGTGGCTGAGGAACTTGTACCTGCGGACAAAATGTCCCCCTTTCATTGACCTTGGTCAAGTCACCGTAGGGTCCGCTTCAGGTACAGGTACCTGAACTATCTCTACTTCCTGCTGCACTTGATTAATCGGGTTCAAAGGACACTCGCGCTTTCAATGTCCAATCTGGTGACAAAGATGACACGCAGTGGTCTTCTTCAATGTCGCCACATCCACTCCTGTCTTGGGATCAACGGACTTGGCTCTTCCCTGACCCTGGACATTCTGATTTCCTCCTTGGTTATTTCCCTGTCTTCTTCCTAACGTCCCTCCATTAGGCGGAGCTTGGGCTGTTTGCATCTGGACAAGCATCAGTTTGTCTTTCAACTTCCTGTGTTTTGAATCTACCTCATCACTGCAGTATCTGGCATACCGCAAGATTTCATCTACTGGCTTGTTCTGCCAACAGATCAAATTATGCTGTATCATGAGGCTAACCTTCGGCCTCAGTCCCAACACAAACTTCAAAAGAAACTGTCCCATGTCTATAGAGTCTAAGGCATCTAATCCACTGTACTGTTTGAAGGCCTGCAAAAGGCGTTCATAATACTCGTGCACCGTCTCCTTTGGTTCTTGAACTGTCCAATCTATCTTAACCCAATCAATATCCTGAGGTGAGATTTTCGATTTTAACCATGTAATCACTTGCTCAAACTTTTTCATAACTGTGGGTGATGGACCATTCGTGACAGAATCTCTTTCCGGCTCTGAAGTCGGCCATTCAACAGCAATCTTACATGCAGACCATAAGTCTCCTGGAACCACGATGTTAAACAACGTGTTCAAATCAATCCACAATCCTTTCGAGATTTTGACAAAGCGATCAACCTGCTTATACCATTCTACAGACTTCTCCCTCAGCCGAGGAAAATCGTTCGTAAAAGCAGCCAAATCACCTCTACTCCAAGGCAGATGTACATACCCTCCATTTTGTACCTCTCGTAGAGGGTAATTCCCTACGGCTAGCGTCCCTCCACCTGGAGGCGGCGTCTCTCCAACAGTCCTTTTGGAACTCTTCTTCTTAGACCACCTTTCCTCCCATTTGTCAAGCATAATCCATGCACGCATCCCTACGATCAGGTCTCTGATGTGTGTCCTCAGTCCTATGACCCTCTTTTCTTCCAATTCTTGGTCACTATACTGCAACCTGTGGCTCCCTTGTAATGACTTCGTCTTAGACAGATCTACCTCGTATTTCTTGGCCAAATCAGTCAATTTCTCATGTGCAGTCCTTGCCTTACGGGTCACATCCTTGGCTACAAAAAGCAACTCATCTTTTTCATAAATCTCTATCCTGTCAAGAGACAAACTTGCATTTATTATTTCATCTACTTCTGCTTTCAACCTCACTACATCTAACATCCGTGCCCTCACGGCACCTCTCAATGGTTCTCGACAGCCTGTTCCGTTGTGTTCGTCCCCCTCACAGCTCTGATTTATAGACCTACACTCTTCTGACATGTTCCTAGATCCTAATCTGTTCCCTGACTCCTCTAGTTCACTATTCCCTGTTATTCTACCACTCTGGTTCCTCGCAGGTGGTACCCACATTCTCAGATCTGCTCTTGACTCGGCCAGAGACCTTGGTCTTACAGGTCTCACATCCACCTGTCCTCTAGAGGAGTCTGCGGTGGCTGGCAATGGCGTACTCCATTCTATAGGTCTCGGAGCCTGTTCCGTCTCACTCACTGTACCATTTCCTTCAGCAACATTTCTTGGTCCAGCAGTTGACTGTGCCGGACTACCAACTTTCTCTTGGTCTGGGTTATAGACTGAAACTATGGGTCCAATAGTAACCGGTACTTTCAAAGCATCCGGCAACCTCATACCTCCCGCAGCTTCTGTACTCGCTAAGAACTGGATTCTCATGTCCTCCGTTCCTGTCGAGATTTTCCCTTCTACTCTCACATCTGGCTGAATCTGTAGTCCACTAGTCCCTTCTGCCGGAGAAGACTTTCCTTCGTAAGAATCTGGATTGAACGGAGACGGTCTTTCTGACAACAACCTCTCTACCAAACTGTCGTCCGTATCACTGTCATCTTCTTCTGCGCTCTTTGCCTTCACACTGTGTGTTTTCTCTAGTAGTGGGTACAATCTATCCCCCTCAATCATTTCCACTCTCCACCTCTTCTCTAGTGCATCCCACCTCGCATCTTGGAATGCCCTAATTGACTTCTTCACTCTTTCCTGACTTCTGTCCCTTTTCCTGTCATACGCTGCTCTAATCCATGCATGTAATGCCTCAAACTGGGTTGGTCTAGACAGAAGTCGCAAGGAAGACATCACAGATTTCAACTGATATAACACATCCAACCTGAAAGTACCATATCGTGGGAAAGTCAGTTCTCCCTCACCGGTTGTCATTTTATGCCAATTTTCAAGCCATATTATAGTATGCAATACCACATTTGTTGCCATATAATGTGCTGGAGTATCCTCTGGAGGGGCTTCTTCTCCCCCACGAGTAACCACATGTCTGTCACCTCTACACAATTCTCAAAAACCTTAAAACATTTCATGATGAAGAAAGTTTTGATTGCGCACAATATTTTCGTTCACTTCCTGATGTCCATCCACCAATAGCAGCGTGACTCACACCAACCGACCTATCACAGCGCGACACCTTCTGACGTCACTCTTCCTCCGCTCGCAGCAGTTACCCTCCTTCACAATTCGCTTCTCACTCTTGCATTCGTCCCATTCACACTATGAAGTAATTATCTGTCCACGAAATGACTGGTCAATCACTTCTCTGACTGCCTACGACAGTCTCTCAAAATTGTTGACCTCTAACCTGGCAACTGTCTGTCCACGAAACGACCGGACAATCGCCTCAACTGATAGGTTTCAAACGCTCAAAGTTCCACATGCAACAACCCACGACCAGCGTCGGTTACTCACACACTCACGCATTCGCTCCCCCTATCTCGGTCTGGGTAATCGATGACGTCTCACGATACCCCTTTCTATGGTCAACAAAATCTACTTTGGGTGTCTTCTACACCACAACTTCTCCGACTACTCATCGAGCCTAAGAATCCCCGGGCTGCGCACGCTCACAGCCTGATCTCACAATTACTCAACTTTCATTCCAACTCCACAAGACATCACACAATCAAATCAACACCGCAATCTACAAACACATCACCCTTTTCATACTCACTCCACCACAAACTGTTGCTCTCCGCCGCATCGCTACTCTCCGTCAGTCTCCATCAGCTGCCGTCATCTGCCGCTCAACATCCAATGGGTCACCATCACTCGAATCCTATGGGCCTTTAAAATCTCTTATCTTGATCTAGATCTCCCCTCACTATCAGAGATAACCATCCTCTGCTACCAACTGATAAAGCTGGATTCTTTTCTAGCTTACCATCACCAAGAATCCTCTCAGGTTGCCAAGATCTTTTTATTTGCTAAATAGTGTAGAGGGGAGGAAATCCAATATTAACACGTAATCAAAGGAAATAGAAATTGAACTCTAAAGGACCACTGACTCGGAATCTCAAATTTTAGGAAATTATTACAAAGCCAAAAATAATTGCACATACAAGCACCTCAACACGAGGATAAGAAAATTAATGGGCACTAGTACAAACAAGAGTCTACGTAGGAGTCTCCTCCGACTAATAAGTAGAATAGTCAGCTCCAGAATTATTAGACAAGCGAGTACGGCTCCAATCTCTATGTTAGAAGTCATTAACCTAAAAAAAAAATCAGTTAGTCTGTCCCTACTCTATATCTAAGGTGACATCCCTACTTAGCATTTTTCCCCAGGCAAGAGGATAAAAGGTGTTAGAAGTGAAGACTTCCTTAGACGTACAATCACCTTGTCAGAGCTCGTTCTAAGATGCTCCTTCTAGCTCCCCATCTAAACCTCAACTGCTCAACCCACTGGACACTGTCCCTAATTCAAAATCCCAAAAACGTAGAACACGCCCTCCGGCACACCTCTCCAGCTAGGTCTTCTTCCAGTACTTTTCCAGCGAAACTTGTATCCCATCCAACAACGGTAAGCTAGGCCTTGGGTCCCAGGCACCTTCTCCGACGAAAGTATCATCCCTGCATTCCAGTATACTCCCATATTGGCTTCTCATTCCATCCTAACTCCTGAAACAAAGGTTTAGTTTCTCTAACGAGCTAGATGTCCTTGCAAATGCAACAGAAACATGGGAACGAGAAACTTTCCACTTCTCTGAGATTCTCTAACGTCTCTGAAACTCAAAGCCTTACCAAGGGAAACCATTTTTGGCCTACAATATTTAGCTAACATAAGAAACGAACAGGCCTTTCTTTTAATTTATATGCGATTAGGCCTTTACACAATTGAAACACACATTTCTAATTCCACTATAAGCATTGTTTTCATTACTCTACATATATGAGGAAGCAAAACTACATGTGCAGAGTTTAATATGGTGCACATTTAAACCTAATGCATCACATTACATGAAAACCAATAATTATGCATTGTCTAAAATATATTTTCAATTAACTACTACATTGCGCTTCATAAATGACATGATTACTTTCCTAATTGCACTAATATCAGCAGCTTTTAGTATTGCATTCCTAAGTCACACGTTAATATGGTTCCACTAAATATGTGGCTGCGGACTAACAGTGATTTCAGAAATACATGGCGCCCTATCAAGTGCTTAGTGTATGCGTTGTTATGGCACTTTCAATGCGTCCAGATGCATGCATGTTGTAATGGTATGCGCGGTAATGGGCTGCATGGTAGTGGGTTGTGGGTGGTAGTGTATGCATAGTAAAGGCATGCATGATGAATGCATGTGTTGTTCTGTCATACAACCATATGGACCTATACAGTCAGAGCACCTTTGGCCTAGACGTACAGGAGAACAGCCTGTAGGTGAATTAGAGAAAGTGGAAAATATATAAAGTAAGGTCATTGGTTGATTATTGTAACCAATTCATCAACATTTTAAATTGCGAGGCTCAGGTATTCTGGTTTCCATTGTCAAAAACTTAGGTAAGAGGTCAGATAAACATCCAAATATTTATTAATGATAGAGTGGAACAGTTGGGGCCTGATAATGAGTTTGGTGGTGAGGGAGTAGGACCACTAAACTGCTGCCCTGCTCCTGCACTGCCAAACCCATGTGTGCATTACCTGCCAGATTATGACTTTTTCAGTCACTGGCGGGCGGTTATTTGGCATTCCCACGGCAGTGCCTATGAAATAGGCACTGCAATGGGAACGTCAAAGGCAATATCTGCACGGCATGGACTGGTGCAGTCCATGCCATGCAGATACTGGGGTGCATGCACACAGGAGGGCACAACATGTCATCAAAAGAAGACACCAGTAAGCTCCTACAGCATCGAAGAACTCTCTGTGCACAGGAGAGCATGTGCAGGAAAGAGAAACAGCGTTTGTCAATCTACATTTGAGGAACCATGCAACTGGCCAATACTACTGCCTCCTCTTAAATTACTCTGGAAGTGCCTGCCTTTCCTCATGGGCCTGCTCTGGTGGGTTCTTGTGTTAGTCTGACCTGGAAGGCTAGCCTAATCCTTCTGTGCACCAGCCACCACTGACCAGCCCTCTTAACTCTCCATTTGTGTTTCTTTCTGCACTTTTTCTTCCTGAACTTCTGTGAGTCCTGTTAGCCTGTCTCCTACCACCTCTGATCATGATATCTAGTTATCCACATTGCCTCTATTTTTCTCCACATATGTATTCTAAGCCTTACGTTTAGGTTAGGGCTGACAGTGTCAGTTCCATAAAACTGATGTTAAATCTTTTTTTTGTGGCCATAGCTAGTTAAGTAGTGTTTTGCAAAGTGATAACTGTCATCAAGGTTACTTATTGCTTCATTAGGGTCTTGCATTCCTTCCCTTAGTGGGTGAATACATTTTTGTACATTTACATAAAATCATCTAAATGATAAATATTGAGTTAAAATGTATGGGAAGGTATGACAAAATTAATGAAAATTATATGGGAGTTTTACTGAAAATCTGCATTTCTGGAAATTGCCTAAAGTTTCAATTACCACACTTGTGAAAAGCTTTAGCCATTTTAAATAGCCAATCGTTTTTTTTGTTAGGGTTCAGAAGGTCTGACATGAACATTCGCAAGTTGTTTGGCCTCTGCGAAGTATTGTGAGAGATTATTTTTTGTGAGGACTGTTAGACCTGTCAGCCTTATGGTGGTCTTCCCTCAAGCGTTTTGCCTTTATCTTCCTATTTTTTCTGAATTTGTTTTTGCCGGCTTTTAAGCTCTGTGCACTTTACCACTGCAAAGCAGTGCTAACGTGCTTGTGCTCACTCCCTAAAAAATGCTTACACCTGATTGGCATATTTAATTTACGTATAAGTCACTAGTAAAGTGGTATACCATATACACAAGGCCTGTAAATTAAATGCTACTAGTGGGTCTTGAGCACTTATTGGGTCACCCACTTAAGTAGCCCCTTAAAACATGTCCCAGGCCTGCCACTGCAGCCTTAATGTTGTTTTAAACTGCCAATTCAACTTGGCAAAATAATCCCTTTGCCAAGTCTTTTATAGCATATATTTCTCTCGTAAGTTAGGCCCCTAGCTAGCCCAAAGGGTAGGGTGTTTTTTGATTAAAAGGTTGGAAATTTACTTTTAGGTTTTAAATATCCTGTTAGTGAAAAACGAACAAATTCGTTCTTCACTACTGCAAACCCTACCTCGCCCATAGGATAACATTGGATTGCCTTATTACATTTAACAAGTGTTAAATTTTGATTAGGAGCAGGTAGGAAATCATGTTTGATGTGTGGAGCTGGAAAGCGGGATAGTGGTGAGTGGAGTGGGGGAAAGGATGAATAAAGGGAAAGGGAGGAAGTTGATGTGGGTCCCCAGTGATGAAGACAGTGATAGCAGTAGGAAGGTACAGAGATCAGTACAAAGTGGGTTTTCTCAGAGATTTGCAGCAGATGGAAAAATCTGGCAGTCACTTCTACCCAGGAGAGTTTTGTGTGTTTCACACACCTCAGTTTGGAAAGAGACCATGGTTCAGTGTGGCTGACCCGACAGAAGCATTGAAAAAATGCAGAACTGAAGTAGATGTTCTGTGGTGGCCTCCTCATTGAGACAGTTGTCACCAAAAAACATGCAATTGGAGTGATGGTGGCATGGGGATTTAGAATTGCCAGGGACAAGTGGTGAAAAGAAAGATGGAATGGGGATGTGGAGATTATGGGGCTAGATTACAATGAAGAGGAACTGAGGAGGGAGAGTTGGTCGAACATACAGTAGTTGAGATGGAAGTTGTGGAAGGGTGGATTAGTTAAGGGGAGATTTGAGTGGTTGTAGAGTGAAGGGGAAGAGTAACACAGAGGAGGAGAGGAATGCCTTACAGTAAGGTGAAAGCAGAGAACTGTGGCAACAAAAAGTCAGTGGTAGAGCTGGTCACAAAGTCACTGACAGGAAGAATGGGTTTTGTGCAGGTCCTAATCTTAAAACCAGGTAAGAAGATTGATGTTGGCGGTAGAACTGAAACTGTCTCGAAGGGGGTAGGAGTTGGGTGTGCCGGGGTTACAGAATTATCTGGTGTGACATAATACAAGGGAAGTTACATGGTGAACCAAGGTGTGGGTACCAATACCAAAGCTGGTGAAGTTATGAAGGATGATAAAGGTAAGGAGGTCAAATGTGGGGAAATGGAACATAAAGAGAAGAAGGGGAATAAGGAAATTAACATTAAGAAATTGCCTTACATGAGGAGTATGAAGCCATTGGGTGCTCACTTGATGGTGACAATGAAGGAGAGAATATGGAAACTGTAAATGAAGGGGTTTTCAAGCTGTTGCACAGGGAGGTAAGGGCAAAAGAGGGTTTGAAGGGAATTACCAAGAATTGGCCAGGAGACCAAGAGTCCTGTAACCTTTGAGAATTGAACAGCGGCATTTTTGATATATGGCAGTGTTTTTAAGCAAAATATATCCAGACAGATGTGTCCCATTGTCCAAGAATATTGGGGTAATAAGGATAGCACACATTATTTTGGGGGGTAATGCATGGGTGAGGTACAGTCAAGAGTTTGGACAAGGTAGGCAGAGGATGCTTAAAAGGAAATGGGGTAGCTGGTCAATGATCTCTGCTTTTGGGATGAGGGAGTACTGGGCAGCAGTCACTGGGATAAAGTTTATACTCCACTTAGGTTACTCAGACTAGATTATTGGTTACAATTTTACGACAACAAAGTGGATTCACAGTTATAGTTAATTGGTTTCCAGCAAGGTTTTACATTGGGGCACGAGAGCCCATGAGTTCTTAGGTGGTAGAAAATGTGCTGTCGTCCAATGAGCACTTAGAGGTTATGCAGGCAAAACCTGTGAAAGAGATTGGCGAGGGCAGGGTGACAGGAGCGTTCAAGGACTGGCCCTTGGTCAACTTGATGGTATGACCGATTAGGGTGGTTCCAAAAAAGGAGAAGGGAGAGCTTTGCTTGATGCAGCCTTTGCTATGAACAGAGGGCTTTTCTGTGAATTATTTCAGCTCAGAAGAGTTGACATTGGTGACATACTCTTCAGCAGATGTAGCAATTTAACTGGAGCAATAGGTTGTAGTAAGAGCTAGAATGGCAAAAAATGAGAACAAATCTATTTTTAGGCTTCAGTCAGGGCATCCAGATGATTGTGATGTGAACTACTGGACAATCTGAAGGCCAGTTTTTATTGAGAAAGCATTGCCGATGGATTGCTCTGTGCTGAGAAAAGCAGTACCTTTTTGGAGTGGTAGTTTACTTTTGCCACAGGAGTTACAGCTGTGGCTCATTTTTGGATGAGCTCTTCTTTGTGGGTACAGCCAGCTCTGCCACCAGATGCTGGTAAGTTTTAAATAGGTGATGGTGGATTTGGGTGTTACCTTGGCAGAGGTACAGACTGGGTCTTATCCTTTTTTGGAATTGATATTGAATCTGGGAGGATGGAGGTGAGGTTGATGGAGGACAAAAAGAGGGCAATGTTTAGGCTGCAATTGAGTGATGTGCAGGTGCTTTTTGGACACTTGAATTTTGGATGCAGAGTGATGAGAGCAGGCAGAACTTTTTTTTACAGGTGACTAGGTTTGTTATTGTCAGGTTAGTCGCTTCATTACCATCAGGTCTATCTATCAGCAGGTGTAAGAGCAGATCTGAGAATGTGGAGGACTTTTCTGAAGCATTTTGATAGAATATCATTGTGGGGCCTTGGTGAAAAGACAAAGTGGAATGTTCATTTTTTTACTGAAATGGCACGCAGAGCTAGTTTCAGCTTATTTCGGCAGGATAAGTGTTGTGCTGAGCAGTGGCCAGAAACATGGAGGAAGGAAGGATGGAGCATCGCATTTTTAGAAATTTTCCACCGGTGGTTGCTTTAGCACTTTGGGATAATTGTTCAGGAGCAAGAACGTTTTTTTAACGTTGGTGGAATGGCTGCGGTCAACATTTTAAACAAGCAGTTGTCACAGAATTGAAAGATGTTGAGTATGTTGCAGGACTTTGTGCTTGGCTGTTTTAAGTCCAATATTATTTCCAGGGTAATTCACAACGCAGAGTTAACAATGAAATTGTGGATACATTGTTTTGTTCCCAGTGATGCAGGTTTCATGGTCTTTTGCAGAAGCAAACGAGGAGAAGACAGTGATGCTGCAGGATATTTGGCAGGTAGGAGATCGAAAATGCTGGAGTCGGCGCATTGTTAATTGGCACAGTCAATGAGAAGAACACATGTTTGTTAAGAGGTTTTGACATCAACACCAGAAAGAAGAGGTCATAGCAGTGAATAGGTTTGGAAAAGGAGTGATGTTGTAGTGCTATTTGTGATATTGATGATTAAGAAAGGATGGTCTCAAGTCATTATTGCAGGCAAGTTGGTTGGAATAACTTTTTATGGGACGGGTTTGTGGGGCAATGTGTCATCTGAGGATAAGCTGGGGTGCAGGTTATTAGAAGGTTCAAACGTTGGGCCAGGGAAAGAAGGGATAGTGGGAGTCATTGCAGTGCTTCCTAAGGTTTGCTCCGATGTGCCTGAGTTGCTGATATTCTTGCTGTTGATAATTTGGATAGTCTTTGGATTCTTTAGGAATTCTGAGCTGCTAAGGTCTCGGGGCATGGAAGGTGTGATGAAGGAGGGCCTGCAGTGCACATCTGTGGGGCTGGTGATACAGTTGCAGAGGCCCAAAACAGATCAGAGAACAAAGTGTAGGATGGTGATGCTCAGGTGGTACCCTGTGACAACGCTGGTATCAGTGTATTGGTGGAGACATTATGGGGCTGAATTTTGTGGTGCACGGCAGTGCAGCAATTCACTTTGCTGTTTACAGGTTTCATTCCTGGTCCAGTGAAGGATTACAGGTCCATATGGTTTTGCTGCCACTCATTTTTAAATGGATGAAAGAGCAGGCAGCAGTAAGGCGACACAAGAGGCAGTTGAGTTTTGATGAGTTGTGGATACGGGTAAAGTCTTGTGGGAAAGAGGAGATGTGATGACAAAAATAGCTTCCCTTTTTTTAGACAAGATGCTTATTATGGACACATTTGGTAATTCCTCTGGGATAAAATGACCTAGTGAAGGTAAAGGGTCTTGTACTGATAAAGGTGAAGAAAATAGACTTGTCATTATTGAAAAAGCTATGGTTTGGTATGCTTTTCCTGTGGAACAAGTTGATGTCCAGAAGGGAATGACATGGGGCAGATAGGTCTGTGGCAACTGATCAAGAGAGACGGCAGGTAAATAAGGAGATGCAAAAGTACTACAGGGAGAAAGCTTAGGGAGACAAGGTGAAGGCCCAGGGATGTGATGAGGATGCTGTTAGTTAGCAATGTTTTAGGGAAAGGTGGGGCAGAAAACCTTGTTCAAAAGCATTTTTCTAGGTAGTGGGTTTTCAGGATGTTTGAGGAACAAAAAACTTTTATTGGATTTTGAGGTTGGTGAACCAGCGTGGGAGAGGGAAAATAGTGGGTTCGGGAAGTTTACAGTTCATTAGCCATGAGGTTTAATGCTTAGATGTATGTAGTGATATATGTTCTTTGGTGATCACTGAGAAGTGGGGATACATGAGGGTACAAGTTACATTGATGTGTAGTGTGGCATGTATTTAGTTTGTATCGCTATGTGCTATGGATTCATTGGCTGTGTTGCACACTTGCTTCATTATAGAAGCCTTTTTCACACTTTTGAGGGTCAGAGTAGTTCTGAGTGCTCTGTCAGGCCAAAGCAATGGTTATTTTGAGGGGTCCAGTGAGGTAACAAAGTAGAGTTTACAGTTAGAACTGTGGCTTTAAGGCAGAAAGAAAAAGTGTGCTGTAAAGGATATGGGCATACTCTATGTCAGTATATAAGTTTGTTAGGTTAGTGCTTTTGAGATTTTGAAGTGAAGGAAAGCTCTACCAGGGATTTGTTCAGCAAGTTGGTTGAGCAAGAAACACAGGAAGGGTGAAGTGGTGAGTGATGTATAGGATAGAAGAGGAGCTGGATAAGAGCAAGAAAATGTTTGATGAGAGCTTTCCATGTCAATGAGAATCTGTTGTAAGTTAGTTATATAATAAGTATACAGCTTCCAAGGTTTGGTGAGAAGAGTAATTTAGAATTCAGTAACCCCATGCAGGTGAGAGCCTTGACATACAATAATGTAATTACCAATGGTGTTTTGCTATAAGTGTATGTAGCTGGCAGATTTTTTTTTTGTCAGAATGAGACAGCAACTTGGAAAAACCATTTTGATTTCTATCCCCGCTTGTACCTGAATCACAGTTATGAATTGTGCAATAAGTGTCACACTCTCATAATTTTTCCCATAGTTTCACCTACGTGTCAAACCTGCCCAACTTTATTAGGGTCAAAGGCTATGAAAAAAGGAAAAAGATGGAATTCTATATTTTAATACTAAATTGGCATGAATGAATTAAAATTCAAATTATATATTTTTAGGAGGTATTTTCCAACTTGGCAACAGAAATGGTATGTTGTAGGTGTGGTAAATTCTTCACCCTCAATGTGCTTGGACCACCAGATCCCCGAGGACCAGGACAAGAAGAACCAGGCCCAGGCAGACCTAATCTATGAGGATCAAGTCACCAATTTCGTAAGGGAGCTGGAACAAATAGTGATAGTAAAAAACATCGGGTATCGGGACCAGGCTGAGAAGAACCAGGATGGCCAAGAGGACGAGGACGTGGACAGTGGGTTCTGGACTCAGTAAACAAGGGCCTGAAGAAACAGAAGGACAAGAGGTAGAAGGAACAGAAGGCCCTGGACCATAATTAAACCAGAACCAGAGGTACGAGGACAACCTGGGCCAGGAGTAGCAGACCCAAATAGACAGACAGAAGAGGACCAGTACCAGGAATCCAATGGAGAGAAGGACCAGAGGAAGAGGGCCAAGACCACAGACATCAGATCAAGGGGAACCAAGGGGCCTGAAGCAAAAGGACCAGGACCCAGAAGACAACAACCAGAAACCTGCAGCGCCTAGATTAGAATGACAAGGAGATTACAAATGACAAGAAAGTCTAGGTCCAGTAACACCAGGATCAGAAGCTTCACAATTGTCAGACTCAGGAAGCTCTTAAACCAGAACTACATGAACCCGGGTGACCCACAACCCAGGAACTAGGAGGACCGGTGCCAGAGGGATAAGGAAGACTAGACTCATTAGGACCATTACTAGGAGAACCATGATGGAGGGGCCCATTGTCCGACGAATCGAGAGCAAGGTAAAATAGGAAAACCAACTAGAGCTAAAAGGATTAGGATGAGGCAGGAGGAACGGGGAAACCAAGGCCAGTGGAACTAACATTTGAAGACCCGATACACGAGAGCTAGACAAAGGAGTATCAGAACAGATACCTGGACTACATGGACCAAGGTGACCAGGTCAGTAGGATTGGAAACAGGCAAACAAGCGTAATAGATAAGCCAGGGTAGCCAGACCAGGAGGACTCATGGACTAGAACTAGGGTGAAGAGGATTAAAATGTCCAGGGCTGGGAGCCTGTAAAACAGGAGACCCCAGGATCCAAACAACTAAAAGCAGGAGGACATGGAAATGGTGACCAGTCAAACTAGAACTAGGAAGCACAGGGCCTGGAAGTTCTTAGACAATCATGAACCATAGGTCAAGGAATATCAGAACTAGGAAAGGCTAGGATGCTCTGTGACAGGACAAGTAATTGCAGAGCCACACGGGCAAACAGCAGGAAGATAAGAGCCAGGAGGATCATGACCTGATTGAAGACGGCTGAGAAGATTAGGAACTGAAGGGCAATGGCCAGTATGTCCAGGATACTAGGATAAGCAGGACAGGAATTAGGAAGACCAAGGGGGCAGTATCAAGGGCACCCAGAAGTCCAGAACAGGAGGACTAGGTAAACTAAAAGGATCATGAGCAGGAAACAGTGCTAAGAGGGTAATGAAGATAAGGACCTAGGGGACCAGGGCTTGGATTATCAAGAGGGCAGGGCAATCATACATGTAGCAGGACCAGGGTGATGATGCCCTGAGGTAAGAAAGCCAATCAACATCTGAAAAACCAAGTGGAATGGACAGTAGTAGGCAGGAGGACCAGGACCAAAATGAGCAGGCTCAGGAGGACCCGAACAAGGAAAACCTGGATCAATGGCTACAGTGCCAGTAGAACTAAAAGAACAAGGCACAGATCCAGAAGAACGAGGACAACCCAATCTAGGTAGACAAAGACTAAGAGTACCAAAACACAGGAAGCAAGACGAATCAGGACCTGTGGTACCAGGGCTCGGTGGTGGATGAGGCGGAGAACTAGGACAAGGTGACTAGGACCAAGAGGACCACAAGGAACAGGGGCAGATGGTACAAAACTGAGACAGCCAGGAAAGGCCATGATGGCCAAAGGGTAACGTTTATAATAACAAGCAAAATAGGAAAAGAAAGACCAGGATGACCAGGGCCTAGGAGACCAATACAAAGATAGCAGCATTGGAGGGTGCAGAGTGGCTTGAATGGAGACTCCACACCTTGAAACATTTTTTGACTATAGGGCAATGTTCCCACTCTGGCTCCGGGTTTGGCAAGGCAATAATGAAACTCGGTGTAGAGTCAGTCTACCATAGGCAAGTATTGCCTATCACTCAGTGTAGTTAACTAGGAGGGAGTAGGATTGTTTTCCAAGGGATCTGGATCCTGAAGAAGGCCAGCGACCCACTAGGGTGAAAGGAGCAGGCCGAAACATGTTGATACTAGTGGACAGGGTGATGGAGACATAGTCTCTCTTATACACCTGCTCAATAGTATTTTTTAATCCTGTCCAGGGGCAGCCTTCTAAATAAGAAGAGGGGCTCCAGCTTTAACAGTTTTAATAATCTTTATTTTTCTGCAACTGGGCTCCCTTTCATGTTAAATTATTCCCAAAAAACATACATGCGCTCCACCTTGAGCATTGGTCTGCGCCATGGTATAGAAGCAGGCCTATGATAAAGCATGCCACTATTTAGTGAATGAGGGCAATTTTAACAACCCTATGGGTTTTCCAGTTGGTTCTCCACCTAGACTATCTTTTTGTCACAGATTCCCAGATCCCGATTAGGGTAACTGGTAGTTGATTTATTTATTATTTTTTGACCTTCCTGTTTGCTGAGTTCTATAAGATCTGGTCCAGGAGAACTAGATCCAGGAGAACCCAGATGATAAGGAACAGGATAAAGAGGATCAAGGCCAATGGGCGCAGAATCTCAAGAAGAACAAGGACTATGAAAAACAAGAATAGCATCACCTTGCCAGGAGTGCCAGCTAGCTGCGACCAGGGTCAGAGGCAGCTTGAGTCAGGAGGGAAAGTTTTAAGAGTACTAGGAGACAAAGAACTGAGGAGACCAGGAAGATATTAGCAAAGAGGATCAGGTACTTGAGTACCACGACCAAGAGGACCAGGGTAAGTTAGGGAAAGGGGGATTATGAGGATCAGGACCAGGGGCATCAGGACCAGGATTACCACAGACAGGAGATCCAGGACACAGAGCTAATAACAAGATGGCCAGAAAGATGAGCAACATGATTAGCAGGCCCTATAGGACTAGATAAAGGAGGACCATGATGATTTTGTGTAGCAGCATGAGGACAAGCAGAAGGAAGGCCAAGTGGACCAGAGCCAGATCCAGGAAGACAAGATCTAGGTCAATAGGACCAGAAGTTAGAATAAGCAAGAAAGATGAGTGTTAGACCTGGCACCTTGGCGTGAGTTTCCCTTCCACTTTTTGATGGTGTGCCTCGACTGTTTTGCTGGTGTTGTCCGCTCAGGGCACTGCGCCACGGCTAATCCGTGCCGCAGTGCAAGAGCTCCCTAAGTAAAGTGTACCTGTAATTGATGTCCACGATTGGTTTATTGGATTCACTGTCAGTCCCCAGTAAAGTGCACCAGGGGTGCCAGGGCTTGTGAATGCCAATGCTGCTGGTGGGCTTGCAGCGCTGGTTGCGCCACCCACGGAAGCGGCCTTGTAAAGTGTGTCTAGGGTCTGCCACCGCAGAGCCTGTGCGCGGTCCGGGACCGTCGCGCTGACTGCGCAAGTGCCCCCACTTGCCAGTCCCTAAACCTTCCCTTACCTACATATTAGCCACCCCTCTGGTAGGCCCAAGGGCAGGGTGCATTGTAGGCATAAGGTAGGACATGCCCTGATGTGTGTGGCATGTCTTAGTAGTGAATTACAGCCATTTCCGTTCTTCACTATTGAAGGCTGCCTGCTCTCCATAGGCCAGAATGGGCTGCCGGGATCACGCCAACGCTGTGACCCCAGTGGACTCAGAGAGCATGGTAGAAGTGTCAAGTTTAGTATGCCTGAACTCAGGATGATAAAATACTTCTTGTAGTCAAGTTTATTTTAATATCCTGGGTTTGTAAATACTACTTTTAGAAAGTTAGTATTTACTGACCTGACCATCTCAGTCCGCCTCTGCTGTGTGTATGTGTTCTGCCTGGCAACAGTAAGGAGCAGGGTTGGGGAATCCCCAGAGACAGGTTGGCTGCCAGGTGGTGGGTAGAGAGGTGACACCTGGATGGGTGGGAGGAGTACACCTTGACTCTTGAATAGACCTGTGCTCTGCCACCACAAAGCCGGCGCCACCCCCTGTGGGGCGGCTGATGTCTCTGCCCTGCTGCTGAAAGGAAAGAGCAGAGTCACCATAACAAAGTGCTCCAGAACTGGACTGAGCCAGGCCTAGGCCCCCTGGCGCTAAAGAACAAAAGAATCATGGTATAAAAGTAGGAGCCTGGCTCCTAAGAAATCAGAATCCTGTTTACCACAAAGAACCTCTGCCCGACTAGAAGGAGAAGAAGACGCCGGAGGAGCTGGCCTGCTGCTTGCCTTGCTGAGAGAGGAGAGGAAGAGACTTACTGAAAAGACGTTGCTACTTTGTGCTTGAACATTCTCCAAGGGCTTGATCTGAGCTTGCCCCCTGAACTGAACCCCAGGAACAGTGGGTTCTCTGTGCTTCTTGCTCGTCCTCCAATTCGAGCCGTGTGTGCATCCCGCTGGAAAAGAGACTGCGCCCCTCATCGCCCCTCCTAGGGCTGTGACACTCAGAAGCTCGCCTGCCTCCAACCCGTGAGAGCCCCGTTCCGTCCGGAGCCGCTCTCTGTTCCCGGGCCAGGCCGCCTGCATCCCTGTCACCGCCTGCCATTGGAGTGCGCTGAACGCGCTATCCCCCCTCCTGCCGGAAGCCGTCCGACGACTGTGATCTACGCCGGGTCATCCAGCTGCACTGACTGTGCCCTGTGACCCCGCTTCGCTATCCCCGGACATCTCAGGCCGCGCCGCCCCCGCTGTGGAGACCCTCCTGCACCGCCGTGCTAAAGGGTCGCTGGCCGCGCCTGCCTACGTGCCCACACCTGCTGATTGAGGACCCAAGAACACTTCCCAAGCTGAGAGTCGCACCGACCTGTGCCGACTCTCCTAATCACGAAAGAAGTCCAGTATCGGGCTCGGGGCCCGCAACGCCTTATTTCCCCGTTCGCAGGAACCGATCTCTGTGAGTACTGGAACTACAAGTAAAGAACCTACGAACTATCCATTTGAAACTACGAACCAAGAACATTTGCCTGCTGTATAACCTGGTGGCCTAGCGAAAACGTTATTGGTCTTGTGATAAGTCTGCTGAGATATATATACCTATTTTTACATAAAGAAGCGTATTTTTATATATATCCAAGTCTGGTGTCCGTTTCTGGGGGGATTGATGTATTTACTGTGTGTATGATTGTAAGTGCTTAACCAACAACGCCTGAGGAATTGCCTTGGCTGCTCACGCCACGCACCTAGAGGGTGAGCAAGGGTCATTCAAAAGGGGTTATCCTGCGCCCTGACGTGGAGGAGAGGGTTCCTGCTTGACACAAGGGCAACCTTGCGCCAACCAGAGATCCCCGACTCTAACAATGAGGTGATCAGTACCAAGACTACCAGGAGGATAAGAGCCAGGAGGACCAGAGCAAGGAGGATTAGAAGACCAGCACCAACAAGACCAGGAACAGGCCTAGGGGTGCCAGGGGGACATGACCATAAGAGCACAGCCCTGAGTACCAAGTGGAACAGAAATATCGGGACCTGGGGTTTGAGGGAGATCAGAGGATCAGAACAGCCAGAGCCAGGATGACTAAGGAGACTGTACCTGGATGTCTAAGAGGACCAAGACCAACATGATGAGGCCCAGATGGACCCAAACAAACAGAACCAGGAGGGCCTAGACTGTTGCGTGCAGTGCTAGAAGGACCATGAGGATAAGGTACAGGGCCAGGAAGATAAGGATGATCCAAAGCAGGAAGACAAGAGCTAAGAGGGCAAGGCCTAAGA
The DNA here is from genome assembly GCF_964204655.1 of Triturus cristatus. NCBI lineage: Eukaryota > Metazoa > Chordata > Amphibia > Caudata > Salamandridae > Triturus > Triturus cristatus. Next base: position 433,851,988 of record NC_140585.1, on the reverse strand, counting down.
GGGCCAGGACAAAACAGGTCAGGTAGACTGAGGGGACCAGCAGGGCCAGGAACTGACGTACTGGGAATCAGATGAGCAAGATGAGAAGGCTCAAAAGGACCAAAAAATGGTCAATGGTCAGGGAGAATCAGGAAAAAAAAGAAAGAGCTAGGAGAAGGGGTACTAAAAGGACCAATATGGTCAGAAGGCATTCAGAGACCTAAACAAGGATGACCAGAAAGAAGAGGGTTAAGTCTAGTGGCCACAAAACCAGGAAGAGAACACGGTCTGTGAGGACCACGAATAATGAGACCATTATTAGGCAAACCAGACTGAGAGTGAGGAAGACTTGGAGAAAAGGACCTGAAGAATAAAGGAGGGATGGCCAGGAAATCAGAACCAGCAGCACAAGACCTGAGAGGAGCAAGACAATGAGGACCAGTGGGACCACATCCAAGGGGAAAAGGAAGCTCAATTTACAGAGTCTCAGAGTATCAGGTTCTGACATACTGGCAAGCAGGACCAGGATGAGGAAGTAAAAGAGACCCAGGACAAGACAGGCCAGGAGTACAGGAGCCATGATGACCAAGCTGGGTGGCTAAGAATGGTTAAGAACAGGATGAGCTGAACAAGAAGGATCAGGTTAAAGTAGACAAGTTAGTCCAGGATAACAATGAGCAGGAGGACCAGGGCAAAGAGTATCATGACATGTTGAAGGTGAACCCGAACAACTAGTCAGGTCAGGAGTAGGTGGACATGGGCCTTTATGAAAAGGGACCATATTGGGGGAGATTAGGAGTACTAGAAGTATCAGAATAAGCAGGGACAGGAACAGGGTTAGGAGAACCAGAGAGATCAGAATCAAGGGACTAGGACCTGAATTTGCAAGTGGAATAGGAGAACTATTTACTGGGGATTAGAACCAGGCTAGTGATCATCAGGGGAACCAGGACAGCCAGAGCCATGAGGACCAGTTAAACCAGACTAGCACCAAAATGACGACCCAGCCCAAGATGACCTAATAAGGAGGACCAGCACCAGTGAAAGCAGTACTAGGTGGACCGCAAGGACGAGCGCAAGGAGGATCAGGATAACCCAAACCAGGAAGACTAGGAGTGCCGGCCCTAGAAGTACCAGGACAACATAGCTAGGTGGATAAAGACCCAGCAGACCAGCAGGATCAGGATGACGATCAGTAGTACCAGGATCAGGAGGCCCAGGTCGGGCTAATACAAGGATGAGCGAGGAGCAGGGCCAGGAAGACCAGGATCAGGAGAACCAAACAGTCAAGAAAAGGAGAACCTGGAACAGGACTAGGAGGAAAACCAATGCCTAAACACACAGAATGACCTGGAAGTGACGGTCGAAGACCAGGAATGGGAGTACATATATGTGAGTCTAGGTTACATGTATTAGGATATTCCTTTTGCAACTGGTTCTTATACTTGTGTCTTAAGCTGCCAACCCCTAAAAACCCCATCTCTTCAGCCCACATATTGAACTGGTAAGTATTTTGCTGAAACATCAGAGCATGCAAAGTGAATAAAAAGCCGGTACTGTAACACATTGACCTCTGAGTGTAGACGATCCGGTCTAATGCTGGCACAACAGCCTGGGGTGGATCTGATGGCATGGGACTGAGACTTGGCAGAGGAGTTTAAAGATGGATGGGTGAAAATTAGTGAAGTCGTGAATGATGTCAGAAAGGGTTTGAGAAGCTCAGATGGTTGAAGTGAGGAAAAAAGGTTACTAGCTAACAAAAGGGGGCAAAGGGAAGCTCAAGATCATAAAAAGGCTCTGCAGAGCAAAAGAGGATGTGATGGAGGCTCAAAATAGATCATCTCAGATGGCCCAAACACTCTGTGTGACCCCCCAGATATTTGTAGTGATATACCATGTGTGTGTGTGCAGCAAGGTGCAGATTTACTAAGAGGTCATGCAAAACAGGCAGTAAGACAACATGCTGCACTGCGTTGCATGACAGGGAGATAGCAGAAATGTGCAATATCTGCTAAGATATTAAGTATTTCTGTTCTCTCCCTGTGCTGAGTCACTGTGTGCTGCCTAGAGCCAACAGCATTATGAGCTGAAGAATGCAGCATGCATAGAAAGAGGAAATAACGTGGAGCAATATAGATATTTCTACTCATTACACCTCAATTAGGAAGGAGTACCATTTTGACGCAATCCCAGGTTTTCGCAGCTAAGTAAATCTGGGACTGTGTTAAAGTCCATGGGTGGGTGCATGAGAATACCCATGTTCCACCCATGCAATGCCTTCTCAATACAGGGTAATGCAAGACAGAGATGTATGCTGCCTTGCATCACTCTGGATTTACAAAGCCATGCAGGGCTAACCAAGGTGGCTTTGTAAATACTATTTAAGGCTTGTGTTGGCTGTTTCGCCTTGCTTGATGTAAGGTCAAATAAGCCCTTAGTGCATCTGCCCCTGAGTGCGTAATGGTAAGACTCCTTGTGTGATGAAAGTCTTAGTGAATGGACCAGTGGGATGCATTTTGCATGTTGTGATGGAGACTAGATACGGCTTTCTTACACAGTGGGAGGGTACTGACTGCATCCCTGTGGCTAGATGATGGAGACACAGAACTGAAGAGGGAGAATGGAGAAAAGGATGCTCCAAAACTCCAAAAACGTCTGTGAGGTAGTTTTATCAAAGGACTCCTGCTTAGTTTTTCCTGAGTGATGACATAGGGTAGATGTTTGAAGTAAGGGGTATGTCATAGGTTTCTCTTGTTTAAGGTGTCAAAGTTTCTAAGCAGGGCTACAATTTTATTTCTGCCAGAAGACTACTCAGAAAGGCTGATGACAGCCAAGTGCTTGGATCCTATGCTTCATGTTGTCTTTGTTTTGCATACATCTGCTTGGAGACAGCAGTATTGTTACTGCTGTGAGAGTCATCATCTAGCACAAAGTTGTGTCTGAGCGACAGCCAGAAAATGATATTTGAAACAGAAACACCCCAAATCAGTTCTGAAACCTCAACAGTAAATCCAATGGCCCTGTCTGGAAAACAAACATTAAAGTGGAACCGTGAAATGATCGATCAGTAGGTCACAAGATTGGAGGTAACAAAATGTTTCTGTTTATGCAGTATCTTATTTCTTACAATATTTGTAATAAAGTAAATGAATAAAAATCTCTGAATTTCTTTTCTTTTGTTTTGTTTCGATGATGCCTGTATGTCTTTCTCTGATTTAATGTGAAAATTAATTCTTATTCCAATGGCATTCAGTTCATAAATTATAGTCCCATTCCCTTGCTTGTAGCTTCTTGACAGAAGACTTTCTCTGATGGCCCGACAAGTACAGGCCATTGAAGGAAGGACTTTATTACATCTACCCTATTTAGAGTAAAACTTAGCTGTGAGGGACAGGATAAAAACATAATTGCCTGTCACTCTGGAAGAAAACTCCCAGCATATGGGCCAATTATTTGTTGTGATTTCCAAAAACAAAATGCTTTGGGAATTTTGTTTTGAAAGGCAAACACTTTTTTGACATTTGCTAGCCATCCATCATGTCTGACTATACTGTCCTTAAAACGTTTTATCCATGGACAGGAACTGCCATGACAGCAGTTCTTGTCAATGTACAAAGTTGTCCACATGGCCAGCGGACAACTCTAAATTTGGCGGGTAAATGTCCCTCCGGATGTCGGAGGTATTTTCCTCCTCCATCCTGATGGAGTGAATGCTGTGCTCAAAATTCTAAATGAAGCCCATAGTTGTTCTAACTTTTGTCATGAGATTGGAATGAAGCCTCTCAATTATACTATGTTGGCCGATTCATAAGGGGTCCTATGCAATTGTTTCTATTTTGATAAAATCACCCTAAGTATTAGATGACTCTATGTTACTTGGATACATTTCCATTTCTGTTTATTTGTTTTTACAAATCATTGTTTCCAGGTGTTTTAGTCTGATTTGTTTAATTGAACTAAACTAGAATAAATAATTTCAGAATGCGCTGATTTTCTGCAGGAACCAAGAGGTGTTCTCATAACATAGAGCCTTATATCTGGCCCTTGTATATTCGCATGACTTTGTGAGTAAGAGCGAATATATGGCTTTAGAATAGTAAACAGCTTTAACAAGTCTTGCAAAGGTTCTAATTATCTTTATCATTAGTCACACTTGCAGGTAAGTTATTGCATTTGTGCAGCAACAGAGAGCTCCATAATGGGCCTCCCAATTCTCTATGTTTTGGCACGCAGTGCCATGGAGTGGCATGCTGTGCCATGTCTGGCAAAATTGCTTGGAAACATCAAAACATTTTGCACATTTATACCTACCTGAGTGCCTGCATCTCAGCCAGTTTTAGCACTTAGGTCCTCAGGTCGCAAAATCACAAGGTTTGTGACCACGAACATAATTATCATAGCTACAAAACCCTCTATAAGAGCTGTAAATTTATTTAGACTAGTAAAAAGATGTTTGTGATAGTTTCTCAAATAAAAATAGGAGGGTTCATTAAAGGGGTTTCCTCCCTCCCCTTTCCAATTCAGTCAGGAATTTATTAATAGTTTGTGACTGCAATTGCTGTTGCAAACCGTTGCTGAGCTAACAACCTCCGAGGTGGGATGGTAACTAATTTGCAATGGAAAAGGAGGTCCCCTTAGGACTGGATGTTGGCAAAATATCTACTATTTATTCAGCAGCCAGGCAAATATTTCAGTTTTCCTGCTATTTGCACTGCCGCCAACAGGAAAGTGCAGAATCTCTACTATTTATACAGTGGCCATGTAAATAGTGAGGTCTTCCTTCTATATGTATGGCTGCTTGCCAAGTAGTTCGGAATCTCTGCTGTTTAGCCAGTGGCTGGGTAAGTAAAGTTTTGTCTGCTATTTGCATGGCTGCCTGCCAATCATGGCAGATTCTCTACTACTTGGGCAGGTAAATAGGGAAGTTTCTCTGCTATTTTCAAGGCCGCCGGCAAATGAGTAAATCATTTGGACTACTTAGCCAGTGGTTAAGTAAATAGCAGAAAAAAAGTCAGTATTTACCCAGTGGCAGGGTAAATAGCCCCTGCCATTTTTTTATCATGTGTGATCTCAGGTTTATCTGTGTTTTCAAATAAGGGACCAGTATGTTGTATCATAGCTAACATAGGCAGTATTTATTACTGGTAGCTGCATGCTCAGTTAACAGCAGTGAACCATAACTGCTAACGGGCATCTAGTTCATGCTTCAACTGGATTGTTCTACAGAAGCTACCAGCCGATCAGTCTTGCCAACATTTATCTTGGGAAAGTGCTTACAAAATACTGAGACATGCAGGTTTTGGTGCAGAACCCACCAAAAACTATTTCAGACGTACTTAAGTCGGCAGAGGCATTATTATTATTGAACCTGTTAAATTCGAATGCTGGTATCCCTGATATAAACATGCGCGATAATTAGCCAATCCGGGGCGGGTGTTAGGCGGCATAAGCAGGACCGGCCTTTGGGCGGTGCGACCGCACTGGGTGCCAAGGTCAGGGGGGCGCCGGGCGCCACAATACCTGCGCCTCTCTTACATCGGCAGTCACTGAGCCTGCACTGTTAAACAGTTGTCCCCTCTTTCGTTTCTACCATGTTAATCTTCGTAGAAATGGAAAGAGAGGAAAGAGAGGAAAACCGTGTCAACAGCTTTTGTTTTGCCCGCCCATGCGTTGCTCTGCCTGACTGCCTCTGTAAGTAAGTTTTGATTGGCCTGTAACTGAAACCTTCATCACAGGACACGAGACGCGGGCGGGCCCTGGAAAAGTCGCAGATACTGACTTCCGAATCCGGCGGCTAACGTTACTGGTGGCGCGCACTCTCCGACAGTCCACGGGATTTTTGGAAGTGGCACAGAGACTGAGTCTCCTGCAGCAGCAGCATAAAGTGAGTTAGGTGACGGTCAACTTTTTTTATTAATAAAAATTGTCCAAGTTAGTGTGAAATAAATTAAATGTGAACAAACAAAACAATATAGGGTAGTGACCTCCCCTCCTTCTGCCCCCTCCCACGCGGCGGCGGGTAGTATACTTGGACTTCCACCACGCTCCCCTTGGGACTCGGGAGCTCAAACCCCTGGTACAACTGTGTACTTTGCAGACAGTATTTCGAATAGACCCAGAACCCTCCTCAGGTGAAGACGGCACTCACCTTATAGATGCGCACTGACTTACTTTCCAAACCTAAATGAGAGAACGATCACATAATGGCCGGTTATGAAATGTCCTGCAGGCGCTGTTCGAGAATGATCCTGGAACACTTCCCAGGCACCGATACAAGAACTGGTGGAGCCCCATCATGTTTTCTGAGCCTTCAGGTTGTCTCATAGAAAGTAGTGTGGACTGATAAAAATTGCCTCACAACAATTCCTCTCATTAGGGCCGCAGGTGCAGTTGCTCTAGGCCCAGTGCAGCCCATAATTTCTATTAAAAAATAAAACAAGCAAGTGCCTAAAAATTTTTTAGGGGCCCACCTCCAGCTCCAGAGCTGAATATTAGTGCTGCTGAATACCAAGGCTGCCTTTTTCTGATTACTTCTTTCATCAAGCACCCCAGAGGCGGTTTAAGGAATAGACAAAGTGTGCAATTGCTCAGAGGCCTTGTAAAATGATTTACCACATGTAACATTAGCCAGATATATTATGCATTACTAAATCTTCTAAGTGTAGTGAATTAGCGATCTAGGGCTGGGGGAACTGGAAGTTTAGGAACAGCCACAAATGCGCGTTTGGGTCTTTGCGACAGCTATTTTCAGATGTTTCAGTGTTGTACTTATAAGGTCAAATGCCTCTTCCGTGCCCTTCACATTTTAGCCCAACTAAGCCCATTATACGCGCGGGAAAGTCGGAGTTGATTCACGTTCCTGGATAATTCGACGCTTTACCGAGACCGCTGAAGTAAAGCTGTTCACTGCTCTAAGAACAGTTTATAGTCGCTTCCTAGTTCTCCCTGCACAAGTTGGCGACTTTTAAAATGTCCTAATCGCCATGCGTAAAACCAAGACACCTCACTGGTTAGCTAACAGTGCGAAGGTTCTGGAAGCAATGGATGCGTCTTCCAGGCAACACTACAGCACACTCAGCCAATATGCCACCATCTAAGTTACATTGCTTTGGATTATGTGCAAGATCGCAGGATAAGAATGGGAAGATGTGTCAATGCAAAATATTTTTGCCCTGAGAGGTTGTGTAATCTATGTAAAATTATGCATGTGCAACTTTTCAGAAAAATGTAAGTGGAAACCGACAAATGCTTCTCTTAATCACAGGTTGCCAGGAGCAATCTGGGAGATCTTTCCGAATTTCTGAAATTCGTAAATAAATGTGTGTTCGTGCGTGGCAGTAAACAAGCACGTTTTGGAAAGTATTAGTGAATTGGGGCCAAATATAGGGTGACAAACTGTTGCGCTCTCTATATTAGCAGTTCATGTGACCATTTTCATCCCACCGTGTTCTCTGATAACGCCTAGAATGGAGTGTTTAGGGCCTGTAATGCATGTCAAATCACCAACCAAAAATCAATACATAAAATATAATCCTACAGGTGTGAAATTATAGTCAATTTGGCAATCCGTATGTTTAAACCGCCTCTTGTCAACTAACTGTTACAGTGTTAGCATTTTTAATTGGACAACCAGTGCACTTGTGATGTTCGACTTTGACCCCCCCCTCTTTTAACCTCCCCTTCTCACTATCATCTTTTTCTCTTTTTTCTCCCTCCCTCCCCCACCCTCCCATAATTATTACATTGTATAAGCACTGTTTGTTCCATTCTCTGCAATCTTGTCAGTACCTTATGTTGTGTAACTTACTTCAATAAAAATATGACGTTGGCATAAAGAGTGAATTGCACAAGAGGACACAATGGTTTAAACGAAAGCGATATTAGAACCACATTCAGCTGTAGTGTAGCAATGTATTGCAAATGCAACTTAGTGCTTGACCAACGACTAATAGGCTGCCCAAAAGCAAAAACACTGAGGCTGCAAAATCCGTGATGGATGTGTGCTATGCAGAGCCTCCACACACTCCTTCACACAACTCTTTGCAGTGGTTTTTAGCTCACCCTGTGCTCATCATCTGATAATGTTTCCCCACTGGTTGACCTTGTGAAGAGAGCCGATGTTGTGCGTGTGACACACATGGCACCATGTACATTGGGGCAGGACTGCAGCTTTGAAACACCAACTGCGCCTTGGCTCCAATACAGTGTAGAAAAACGTATTTCCTTCCACACTTGCGCTTAGAGGCACATCACTTAGATGTATCCTGTTCCCTCCTAAACAACACACATGCCACACTCAGGTACTCTTCACATTACCTGATACCTGACAAAAACAAGCATAGTACATGACCACCACCAACACAAGGCTCTCTTTTTGCACCTAAAATATAGAATTATTGCCCTTGTTATGTCGCAGCCTACCAGACAGGGCAATTGTCTAGTTTGCTAAAGACATCCTGCGGACATTCAGAGTGTTGACCAGGAATCCATTCTGCCCATTGCTTACTATATTGGCTTAGTGGTTTGTAATTTACATTTTCTGACTTTCTATTTGCTGAGTTTATTTGCTTTAGGCTGTCCAGCACTAATTTGTCCCTCCCATTGCCCAAACCTTGTTTACTGTATTCTTCCTCTATTCCGAGTAATTTCAAAACATTAGTGATGATAAGTGAATATTGTACTATTATTCCGTTCTCTCTATTGCAGTTAGTACTTTGAGAGTAGTATGTAAGTGTGACTATGAAGAGGGACAGACTTTGTGTTATCTATTCAATAATTTATTATGTACTGTTTGCACACCTAACACATTTTATTATGAAAAGATTCTCCCCATTTGCATGATCTCAGTCTGTAGTTCCCCTCTTCAACCAGGTACCCTTCTACAACTTAACCGCAAAGTAGATTGGATAATATCAATATGGATGCAATGTGTGGTGCAGTTATAATGAAGTTCAAGTTCTGAGACCCCCATCCCAATCCTACCATATTGCAATTAGCACATCAAACTGATGTAGACATTTTGTGCATTTTTTACAGCTCACTTCAGGAACTGTAATTTAGAAGACTGAGCCCAAAAAAGCTATCAGGAGCACAAAGTAGGAAGAGGAAAGCGGAAAGTGAAGCAGAAAAAGAGAAAGCTGCAAGAAGCCTTGAGAAATATTTACGGCTTGGTGGACCATCTAAAAAAATGTGTGATGAAGGAGAAGGGCCCTCGTTTGAGTGTAGGGATTCTAGGAATTTAGAATTAGAATCGTCTTTTGCTTCAACTGACAAAGAAGTTGACAATGTGGCAGCTTTGCTAAATGACCAAAATGCTAGTATCCTGTCTGCTGAGCACAATATCTTGTCATCCTCTGAGTGTCTGGATTCTACAAATTTTGTATTAGAGTCATCTTTGGCTTCAGTTGAAAAAGAAATTGAAGTCAACTCAACTGCTGCTCTAAATAGTCAAACTAGTACATTGTCAGCTGATCACAATACCTCGTCATCCTCCATATATGACACAGCTGATCCAGCACTGTGGCCAGAAAAATTGAATTCTACATTTGTGCATAATATTGTAACTTCTGGACCACCTGAAATTGAGGATATAACATTCCTTTTAGTTAAAAATAAACGTCATTTTTCTAAAATCTTTCAGATGAGGAAACTGGACAATGGTGAAATAATAAAGCGCAAATGGCTTGTTTATTCAAAAACTTCTGACTGTGCATATTGTTTTTGCTGCAAACTTTTTCCATCTGAAAAGTCACAAACTTCTCTAGGAAGTACAGGTTTTCGGGATTGGAGACACATTAATGTTCGTTTGAAGGAGCATGAAAAATCACAGGATCATATAACCTCTTATTGTGTTTGGATGGAAACAGAGGTAAGACTTCGGTTAAATAAAGGTGGGGATGTGTCACATCAGCAAATGATACACCAAGAAACTGTTCATTGGAGAGGTGTTCTAGAAAGGTTTATGTCAATAATTTCATTTTTATCGGAGCACAACTTGGCCTTCAGGGGATCCTCTGATAAGCCGTTTACGCCAAATAATGAACATTTCTTGGGATTGGTACAACTTCTTGGCAAGTTTGATGTTGTGACCCAAGAACATTTGAGACGTGTTTCTGCTAAGGAGAATACCGATCATTATCTTGGGAAAAACATACAGAATGAAATAATCAATCTTTTAGCAAACCAAGTGCTTAAGGATATTCTACTTCGAGCAAAGACAGCGCAATATTTTTCTGTTATATTAGACTGCACACCTGACATAAGCCATTCTGAGAAGCTATCACTGACCATAAGGTTTACTGATATCACCAAAAATGATATCCCTGTTAAGGAGCATTTTATTGGTTTTAAAGAGGTGAGTGACTCTACAGGTGAAGGACTAACTGAACTGTTATTAGGAGTGCCAAAAGAGCATGACTTGAATTTACAAGATCTACGAGGTCAAGGCTACGATAACAGTGCCAACATGAAAGGTAAAAATAAAGGTGTCCAGGCCAGAATACTTAGAATGAATTCAAGAGCATTTTTTCTTCCATGTGGATGTCATTTCCTGAATTTAGTGATATCGGATGCAGCCGCAGCATCTATAGAAGCTGTTTCACTTTTTGGAGTCCTACAAAGAACCTACACTCTGTTTTCTGCTTCAACTCAGCGATGGAAGATTTTACTAAATCATGTACCTACCCTAACTCTAAGGCCATTAAGTGTAACTCGTTGGGAAAGCCGAATCGAAAGCGTGAAAGCGTTGTGCACCCAAACATCAGAAATGTATGATGCTTTAACAGAATTACATGATTCAAATGCAGTAGATGCAGGTATCTGGCACAAAGCATATTGTCTGTCTCAGCAAATTATGGACTTTACATTTCTGATAGCCCTTTCTGTATGGTATGACATTTTATAGCAAATCAATATTGTCAGCAAACAATTGCAGAGCAATAAAGTAGATGTAACAGCAGCAACCACTTTAATAGAGGGCACTATACATTTTTTGTCCTAATACAGAGAGAAAGGATATGAAGAATCAAAGACAAAAGCAAAACTATTAGCCACATCTCTTGAAGCAGACACTACCTTCAAAGAGACAAACAGACGGAAAAAAAGAGGATGTTTGATTATGAAAGTGTGGATGCAATGAATAACAACCCAGAGGAAACATTTAAGCGAGAATTTTTTTTCACCACGGTCGATGCAACTTTAACATCTTTAAAGGAATGTTTCCAGCAACAAAGTGATCACACAAAGTTGTGGGGATTTTTATATAATTTGAAATCTCTACCTGAAGGTCTTTCTGCTCATTGCAGGGATTTACATGTAGCCCTTACAGATGGCGACTCTTCTGATATTAATGCATCAGACCTAACTGAAGAAATAAAACATTTTCAATTCACTCTTCCTGATGGTAAAAATACTCCTCGTGAAGCATTGCAGTTTCTTCAAGACATGAGTATGCAAGATATCTTTCCTAATATTTGGGTGGCTTTGCGCATACTTTTAACTCTTCCAGTGACAGTAGCTAGTGGAGAGAGAAGTTTTTCTGAGTTAAAGTTAATTAAAACATATTTAAGATCCACAATGAAAGATGAAAGGCTATCATCTTTGGCAATCCTATCCATTGAAAATGATATTGCACAACATCTGGACTTATCCACATCAATATTGGCATTTGCAAAAATGAAAGCCCGTAAAGTTAAGTTTTCTTGAAATTTGCAAATTGTATTATACAAAATTAGCAGTTAGAAAATGTTAATAATTACATCAACAAGATATGTATCTTGTTTTAGGCTATAAAATAAAAGTTATATTTGACTGGTGGTGTCGTAATATCTGTTCCCCATCTAATCCCTATTTAATTTACATGATATTTCAGCATACATTTTATATACTCTAAAATGTATCCTGTATATATTTAATATGCGGTTGAGAAACCATTCAACTCAACACAAAAAATGTTTGCTTGAGGGGGCGCCTACAAAGATTGTCGCACAGGGCGCCACAATCTCTAAAGCCGGCCCTGGGCATAAGATTGTAAAAAAGTCTATTTCTCAACATTTGGTTCAAAATACCTAAATACTGAGACAGAAAAGAATGTCAGTCACTCACTCACCTTTGGATAAAAAAACAATGACGCAGAATGCCGTCAATTATTTTCATATATTTCTTATGGAAAATGTGATTCACGCATTTTCAGTCCTTCGCGTTTCAGTTGTTTTTAGTACAATGAGAACTATGGGCTGTTATGCAACAATTTTATTTCACAAACGGGTTTTAAGCGGCTCTATTGAAACCATTTTAATGACACACGTAGATAAACGTACTACTTTACAAGGCATATTTGTTTTAGAAAGAAAAGCATATCGATACCGGTGCGAAAGCGCACGCCAAAGAAAACATGTCATTCCAATCTTTCAACAACATGGTCTATAACTTAATAAAATGTTAAGGGAACATGTTACTAGCAACAGCAATGGAAAGAAAAAAACACCACTTGAACACAGGAATGGAATGGTGTTTAGTCAAATAAATATTACATAACAGTTGAATTATCTTGTAAAATGATGTTTGCATAATGCAAGATGAAGCATATTTTTCGGCAGTTTAGCCAATTTGCCAAAATGTGCCATGCATTCTAAATTTGACTGCTTCACAAACGTAATCTTCCATAGTGAAGTTTTTTATAAGCATTGGCAAAGCCAATTGGTTTGCCTTTTGTGTAGTTTTCCAAACATGTATTGCCATAGATCATATAAACAGGCACATATAGAGATAGCGGTGCAGTCATGTAGGGGCATATGTAAGAAGCCCATTTCCCGTTCGCAAACGGGCCGATTCTCATCCCAAAAGGCCCTCGCAACATAGGGAATCGCTAAATTTGCGATTCCTTATTTTGCAAAAGCATTTAAGGAATCGCAAATTGCGATTCCTTAAATGCGATGTAAAAAGCACCCAAGTTTTACGATTGCTCCTTATGAAATCGCAAATTACCACCAACTTCAAGTTGGTTGTAATTTGCGATGGTGTTAATTTGCGATTTCTTTGAAAAATGCACTTTTTGCCATGTGGCACACATACATGCCCTTAGGGCATGTATGTGTGCCACATGGGCACACATGCACATTTCAGGGGTGCAACAGGATGTCCTTTTGACACTCTGGCACCCTTGAAATTGCATTCTCAATTAGCGATTCTCTAATTGAGAATCGCAAATTGAGAATGTCTCCCTATTCATTCCTATGGGCCTCTGGGCCCATAGGAATGAATGGGGAGGTATTCCTTAATTGCGAATCACAATTTGCGATTCACAATTAAGGAATATGTAGCATTCTCAAAATTATTTGCAAATCCTACACACATAGCGTTTTGCGATTCTCAAATAGCGATTCGCAAAAAATCGCTATTTGAGAATCGCAAAAGAACATTTTGATACATATGGCCCTCCGACAATTGTAACACGAAGGCCAGCACGCTTATGGTTAGACTCACACACAGATATGCAAAGAGTGACCCATGTCACATAGACCCTGACATGCAGTTAAATATGCACACTGGCCAACCGGACATATTATCACATATTAATTGCTTATGCTGTGTTTTGTGCTGATCTAATGCTTCTTCAAAGAGTTAGAGGAAACAGGAAAGCAGAAAAGAGGTAATGAGAAAGCCATGTGAATGGAATGAACTTTTCAAAATGGAGTGGTAGTTGGTAGCTAACCTTAGGCATAACCAAAGCTAACCTTAGGCGTCTGATTGGCAAGACGAAAGCAGGTTAGGAATGGAAACAGCAGGAGAGGGAAGCAGAGAGCAGAAGAGCGTAAGACGTATAACTCAAGGAAGAGCAAACAGTGCAATCTGATGGAGAGTTAGGAAACTTGGTAGGCTGTTGGAGGGATACACGACTAAACCGAGGCACAACATCTACACTGATCAGCACATAGTAAAAGACACACATACAACAAACATACAGATATAAAGACGGTCACAAAAAAAGAGAAAGGTAAATGAATAGATAGATGATGGATGGAAGGATGCTTGACGAAATTACCCACTTTGTGCATGATCTAAAGTTTGGTGGTCATCAGGCATCTGGCAAAAATTGCCATATTCTTCATCTTTCTAGCTCTTGGTTCTTCCTTTAGACTGGAAAGCCCAGTGTGTCAGACAGTGCATACAAAGCCTGTTCTGCCATTTGAAAGACCACGTCAGCTGTAGCTCTACTGACTGACATTATAGGCCTAATTGCAATGTCTGCCTGAAACTGGTGGGGAAAGGAACCGCCCTACCTTAGGTCGGGTGTTTTGACTGCAGTATTACAATGCGTCTGCCCATATGGCCAGCAGCACAAGCTTCCATTGACAAATGGAGGTTTGTAAACATCCCTGCACTGTGTGGCAGCCACCTCATGGTGCCTGCCACACGGTGCAGGGATGTTTAGTCGGGCACCATAGGTGGTCCCCCTAAGCCCCATTGCAGAGGGCCAGTGGGGAAGGGAGCCTGTTAGAGGCCCCCAATGTCACATTCCGACAGCCTTTCCATGTTGGAAAGGCCAACATGGAATCGCTGTCGGAAACCGACATCATAATCCTGACAGCAGAGCCGCAGTCATTAAGTGATTATGCTGTCTGTCCAACTCACCAGCGGGCTCCTTGTGCCCCTTTGAACCACATCAGAACCCCCCCACAGGTTTAACTCTAACCACCGTCATCCTAATACGGGTGTTGGGCTGTTAACCTACCATGTTGGGCAGAAAGCCTCCGACCCCTGGTCGGAGGCTTTCCGCCCGACATCAGAATAAGGCCCTATGTTGGAAGGCCACTATGAGAAATTGGGTTATTGGTTGACTGAGATGTGAGCCCCAGTCAAGCAACAGCCACATTCTCTTGTAGGGTGAAGCACAAAAAGTCATCAAGTTATCCTGCGTTAAACCTTGGGTAGCTCGGCACAAAAAGCACTCGGGCCTAACTCAACGGTAGTGTGTAAAGTATTTATGCAGCATACAAACAATAATAACATGAAAACATAGCACAAGAAAAAATCCCAACCAATTTAGAAAGATAAAGTAATTTTTATTGAATTACTTGACACTAAAATAACAAAAATCCAATCAGTAGAACCGGAGTTATGAATTTGTAAAGTTTTTAGTAAAAAGTAGTGTCTAGTCTCGCAAGATGGGGTCAAATTCAAAAGATATGGCTCACCGCGGTCGGATACAAGAAGTGGATTTGGCCCGGTCAGCGCTTATCTTAGGACTTAGAAGAATTCTTGAGAAAAATGTTCAGAGAAGGTAAAGCTTAGCAGAGGGAGGCTGCATGAGGTGTCCGAAGAGGCATTCTCATTGCCTTATCACCTTGGGTCAAAGCTGCAGGGAAGATTTCTACGTTCGGACTAAGGGCCTGATTTAGATCTTGGTGGGACTCCTGTCGTCCCTCTGTGATGGTGGTTACAAGTACTCTGCTGAGCTGACAGAGTATTGCCTGCCTTATTTAGATGTGGGCTGGCTGAACCACCGTCCACATCAACAGAATGTTTGCCGTTGAATAAGTGGCACACCTCCGTCGACATGGCAGACTCCTCTGCTGGCTGACAGTACTCTGTATCGTCAGGCCAGCAAGATATCGCTGAGCCGATTTAGATTTCCCTGTTGTACTGGTATTGTCCTCGCGGCACATTCCTGACAGAGTGAGTCCTTGGGGGAATGTACACTGGTAGGAACTACTGATTAATATATCAATAAACATATGTGTTTCCTTCTAAAATATAAATAATGAAAGTGTTATGCCCCTTTTTTACATATGGCATTGCACACAGACAACAGGCACCACAAGCCCAACACCCATAACCACCACAAAAACATATATATTTTTATCAAAAAGCAATACAGGTGTGTTCATTATACTTTGATAAGTTGTAAAATGAGCACTAATGCATTACACATGAAATAAAATGCATGTGGGAGCAACGTAAAATACACTCAGCCAAAGCAATTGTCAATGCACAACTCTTAGTAAGACAAGTGTAAAAGATGCTTACCTTAGATCCTGGCGACAATGGAGTTGATTACCATTGTGGTCAAGCAGACTCAGCAAAGGAAGGACCTGGACAACGGGGTTCAAGATGGAAACGGAAGTGATAAACAGAAAAAAGGTAAATTTCGACCTCATTTTTTTTTATTCCCCCAACTCAAAGTAGGAGGTACCCCCGCCACAGTTGCTTCAACAGAAAGGCACATTGTGGTTTGCCTGGCAACAATCTTGGGTGGATTCTCACCTGCAGCCACTTCTGCCTATGATGCCATTGACGCAGGTGATAATTCCTGGCAGATTCAGCAGTACTCGGACAGTCTTTCATCCACAGACCTGCCAACATCTAAATTGAGAGGGCGGTGAAACCCTAAAAAGACTGATGGCACGACCAGATCCACCAATATCTAAATCAGTCCCTTAGTCTTTGAAATGGAAGTCGAAAATCTCCAGCAGGATGAGGCAGAACGTATTCCTCAGTTTGGTCGATTGGACATCTGGCCACCGTTAGCACCACAACCAAGGGTCCAGGACTGGTGGCACGCCTCTTGGGGGTTCAGGACTCACTCAGGCAGGGTCCAGGTGGGGTTTCATGGTGGTGGGAGCCTTTTATGTCCCTGTGGCTCTGAACAGAAGGCCAACAAACTATCCCTTGGAGACACTTCTGGTAGTCCTGGGTGCAGGTGAAGTTGTATGGCTCAACAGCAGCGCTGACCTCTGAGGGTTCCAGAGAGCAAATCAGTCCTTCTGGGTGCAGCAGCAGTCTGGCAGAGGGCTCAGCAGGTCACAGCAACAGGTAGTCCTCTGAAAGTCCTCCCGCAGGTCCAGTAGTAAACTGAAGAGTAGGTCTGAAGATCCTGTTTTTGTAACCTGCTTCCCTTCTTCTGGAAGGTGGGAAATGCTTCTGGAAAAGTTGTTCGAGGTGCATGGAATTTCCTGACTCCCCTGCCCTGGCTCCAACCATGCTGCAGGGAAAATGTGTGTGTGTGTGAAGGCAGAGCACAAGCTCTTTTGTGGTAAGTGGGGCTGTACTTAGCTCCGCCACCCCATCCCGTCAGCAGATGGCCTATTGAGGCTCAGCTAATGCCTCTAGTGTGTAACTTTCTGGGATGTATTCACAAAGTCTACCTGTCAGCTACACACAGTCATCTGACCTAAGTCAGGCTGCAGGCACAATTGGCTAAGGGCAGGAACATGCCAACTTTCTAAAAGTGGTGTTTTCAAAATTGTCGTGGACAATCCAACTTAACCAATAAAGAGGGTTTATCGTTACAATTTCATAGGTACCAAACATGACATAACTACCTGCTCCCAATTTAAAATTACAGCTTAGGAATCCCCAATGTTATCCTATGGGAAGTGTAGGACTCAAGGTAGTGAAAAACTCAGTGTTTCACTACCAGGATATGTAAAACTTAAATGTACATGTCCAGCCTTTTAATTTGATGTCACCCTGCCCCATGGGCTACCAAGGGTCTACCATAGAGGTGACTTTTATATAAAAACGGGGAGTTAACAGCTTGGCAAGAAGGGTTTAAATGACATTTGAACATGGCAGTTTAAAACTGTATTCAGGCTGCAATGGCATTCTTGGTACATGTTTTAAAGTGCTACTTAAGTGGGTTGTACAATAAATAGTGCAGGCCCACTGGTAGCATTTACTGTACAAGCCCTAGTATGATATACCACTCTAGAAAAGGGACTTATAAGTAAATTAAATATGCCAATTGACTATAAGCCAGTTAAACCATGGTAAACAGAGAGAGAACACACACTTTAACACTTTAACACTGGTTACTAGTGGTGAAGTGCACAGAGTCCTAAGGCCAACAAAAATGAATTCAGCAAAAAGTGGAGAGAAAAAGGTGAAAGGTCTTAGGGTGACCCTATAGATTATTATTCAATCCCACAATGCATAGAATGGTGGAGCAGGAAAGATTTTCAGTGCCTCCCAAGTACTAGGACAAGACTCAGTGGACTAGTGCATCCGTTCCTGAGATCTGTATATTATCCCATAACAGCAGGATGGAATCCTGTTAGGTACACTGAGCCTTTCATCCTTTTGAGTCCAATTAAATAAATACCATTATGTGGGTAACAATAAACATTTCTGATATGTCAGTGGCCCAAAGAGACCTCCTCTGAGTTAATTATACAATCTTGAAATATGTTTATGTCATGTAACATTTTCTAGAAATAAACTCCCGGTTTAGGGATTTCTTTATGCAAAATAAAATAAATGCAGAATGGTTCATCATGTCCGTCAAGGTATATGGTGGCTGTGCGGTGCCCTTGGTGGCACTACAGTTGACAGATAGCAAGAAAGAAAGATCAGTATTAATAGCAATCAAATACTTTACCTTTCCTTCATAAAATCACTTCACTGGGTAAAGAATGCTCACATATCAATGTCTGTCTAATCCTTGCCTTCTTTGTTTTCATAGGTTCTGGAAGGAGGAGTGTGAGGGGTGCTGCAGCATCTCCAAAATTGCCATGCTGAAGTTCAGACGGTGAATAGCAAATAATGATGCCTTTAAATGTTATCTTTTATCCTGTCAGAGTTGCCTTGCATTCAAAGACAGAGTTCAGATGTCAGGCTGTGTCTTCTGGCAAATTGCTACTGTTTCTTTGATTGATATTTACTTTCTTTCTCTGAGTGCAAAGTGAGAGTTGTTTGTTAAGTGAACTATGCAACAATCTTGCAGGGTACTGGGAGTGTGAAAGGATGTTATTTTTTTTAAAACACAATTTAAATATCGGTGCATTAACTGAACAAGTATTTCTGACTGCATCCGCAGTAAGAAAAGAACAATGGAAGCATGTTTTTGTAATTTGGAAGTGTGATGGAAATACAGATTTCAATAGGATCAACATTAATCAATACCCTTGGTTCAAATGAAATAGTTGCTGAACCCGATTTCCACACCTTGTCATTTGTGTACTGTAAGTTTTATCAGTAAAACTTTGTGTCCTCGCAATTCAAATGGAAAATGTCTGCCCATAAGTGACAGTGAGATACCGCTCCATGATTTAGGAATATATTTGTGACAATGTGTTAAAAGATTCACCACCAGCTATGTACTATGCCCTCATTACTCTATTGCTGGATGCATTTTCTACACTTGTTCTTTGAATAACACTTCGATATTTCACAATTCCTATGACTTCAACAATGTACCATTGATGACAGGACCCTCATTCCGAAAGTTGGTCCAGGACAACTGATTTTATTTTATATACTAGCATTTCACAGATGAAGCATTGCCATGTGCACCCACAGGTTGTATCAGTCCTGGATTTACTCTTTGCAAATCATCATCAGGTGCATTGATTTAATTTAAGCAAACAAAACGAGCAACTCCCAGAATGCACTGTTCTATCCAGCTACAACAATGATTGTTGGTTTCTGCTATTGGCATTGCCAATCCGGC
Source organism: Triturus cristatus (assembly GCF_964204655.1). Taxonomy (NCBI): domain Eukaryota; kingdom Metazoa; phylum Chordata; class Amphibia; order Caudata; family Salamandridae; genus Triturus; species Triturus cristatus. The sequence continues at coordinate 433,832,562 of NC_140585.1, read as the reverse complement.
ACAGGTGTGTGGCCAACTTGGATTGCTACTTTTATACTTCCCAGATGGCCACAGTGTTGCTTTGAGATGCAATGTGCTAACTGTAGGAAATTGGGGTACTGGTTGGCGGGGTGAAACTCTACTTGAGCAGCAACCACAATTCTTGTCAGGCTGAAACACAAGCAAACCCCAAATTAACATGCGCTTAACTCTCTGGTAGCTTGACACAAACACAGTCAGGTTTAACTTAGATGGAATGTGTGAAGTATTTTTGCAGCACTTCAAACAGTAACAAAGTGAAAATAAAACACAGGGAAAAATCCCACACCAATTCAGATAAATAGAGTACTATCAGAGACATTATTTGAGACCAAAAATCGAAAATCCAATCAGTAGAACCAGAGATATGCAATTTTAAAGATGTTAGGGAAAATAGTGCCTAAATGCACAAAGAGGCAACTGTGGTTATCTGGTCACGCTGGACCAGGACAAAGTCAGGAATTCAGGCTGACCTTGATGGATCGGGGGCCAGATACAGGGACCATCTAGAGCCAACTGAATAAAGTACCTTAAATCCGGGTTGCAAAGCATTGCAAGATCACACGTGGAGGAGGTGTCATGCAGCAGCAGTTCCAATGGACTGCAGTCTACGATGCGAGACCTGCGTTGAGGATGCCTAATGCAAAGCAATCCCATGGAGCTGAGGGGCTGCAATCCTAGGTCCTGTGTCAAGGATTTGTCACGCAGAGGCAGTTCTGAGGAGTTGCAGGGCTGCGATGCGAGGTCCTGCATCAAGTTGTCTATCTGGCGAGTGTGTGTTTCGTGGCGCTCGTACCTGCCTGGGCTGTGCTGCTGCACCTGGGACTTAGACGCTGTCTGTCTTCCCTGCCGCCGAATAGAGACCACCGGCCGCAGTTGGGGGAGACTACAGCTCCAAGGGTGCTTTGCGGCACCACGTCACTTCCCTGCTGCATCGCGCCCGGAGGCGCTGAAAAAGGAGAGGCTCCCTCGGTGGAGCGGGGGCTGTTGTCTATCTGGCGAGTGTGTGTTTCGTGGCGCTCGTACCTGCCTGGGCTGTGCTGCTGCACCTGGGACTTAGACGCTGTCTGTCTTCCCTGCCGCCGAATAGAGACCACCGGCCGCAGTTGGGGGAGACTACAGCTCCAAGGGTGCTTTGCGGCACCACGTCACATCCCTGCTGCATCGCGCCCGGAGGCGCTGAAAAAGGAGAGGCTCCCTCGGTGGAGCTGGGGCTGTTGTCTATCTGGCGAGTGTGTGTTTCGTGGCGCTCGTACCTGCCTGGGCTGTGCTGCTGCACCTGGGACTTAGACGCTGTCTGTCTTCCCAGCCGCGGAATAGAGACCACCGGCCGCAGTTGGGGGAGACTATAGCTCCAAGGGTGCTTTGCGGCACCACGTCACTTACCTGCTGCATCATGCCCGGAGGCGCTGAAAAAGGAGAGGCTTCCTCCGCGTCGCGGGACGCGCGCGGGTGTCGCCGGGAAAAGCCCTGGACAAGGGCGTGGCCGTCTGTGGCCGTCAGGGGCCGAAAGAGGATGGGACGGGCCACCCCCCTTCATCGGCGATCCTGGATGTATACCTTTGATGTGAGATACTATCATTTCCCCTGAGATCTCATTACGAAACTGTTAATAAGCTTGTGCCGCTTTGTTATGATACATTCTCATCCACATGTGTATGTGATATTCCTTGCCATATATTGTGCGACTTAGGCCCATCTGCTGTTGATATTGACGTGGTTGTAGTTATAATATACACGACACGTCTAAAAATGGCAACTTCTTTAAGGTCTGGGAGAAAGATCGTACAGGATAGTGTAGGGGGTACAGTATCTGGGACTCTAGATCACTTTATCTCCAGAGCAGTTTGTGTTCTTGAGCACGAAATTATCCTCACCGAAAAAAGATTGTCTCTGAACTTAACGGCAAAGAGATCCTCCCTGGGTAAAATAATGTCTGTTGCTTCCCCTGAGTGCTTGCCGATTCGAACCGAATCTGACCTGGCGTTAAGTACCGAGATTGTGGGGTCGGATATAACTAACCACAGCACCCTGGATACTACCCCCGATAGTATATCCATCTTAGAGAACAGACCTCTCATTGTGAAACATAGAATTATTCCTCCACTGCCCCTTGTAAAAATACCACCGGATGTTACCTTGGAAAAGGGGAGTATGACCCAGTCTACAGTTGGAAAAAGAAAACGTGCGGGAGGGATTAACAAGGGTAAACGCGCTAAAGTGTCTAAACCCGACTTTCCTCCTAAGTTAACCCCCCCCTAGTCCACTGTAATATACCCCCAGTCAACCCCAGCCCTATGTTTAACAAGACCATACCCTGCCAGTCTTGTGTTAACCCATCCACCAATGGCTTTTTGGAAACTCTCGAACAATTGTTAAAATCACTTTTGTTACCAATACTTGAGAGAGTTAAGCAACTTAGTACAAATATAGGGAAATTGGAAAGTATTGTGCTTGCCAACACGGCCATTTTGGAACAAACCCTAGAGCCCCATCCTGGCCTTGGGACTACATCACTCCCTGGTACTGCCGCAAAAGTAAAGATTGTTTCGAATGGTACTATCCACCCTACACTGTCTAGTAAACCCCCTAATTGCTCTATACCCTCCGTATCTAAAGAGCCTGCAAACACTTCTGCTTTGGACCCCGTAAGGGAAGATGCCCATACACAAATCGGAGTTGGTAGGAAGAAGTTGGCTACAAATGACTCTAATTCTGAGCCCAACATAAGAGGGATTACTGTCCCCCAGAGTGATGGTTCGCTCTCCAAACTCCCATGTATTAACCTACCTCCCGAGTCATCACCTTATACGGCAATCCTGGCAGGCGTCCCAAGGATTCCACATGATAAGACAGAGTCCCATAGAGAGCTTAAGAATAAGGTTATACATTGTCTTAATGGCAATAGGCCTCTCCCTCCCAACCTGCGCGCAGAAATTTTGTTGGTACGAAGGGTGAGCTGGTTAGGCACCAAACCTAAGGATGTGGAGGGTGATTGTATAATTATCAATTTTAGGGACCCTGAAGTAGTGAGGCACATATGTTGCCACCCTAATACTCAGAGTTCCAGAGGAATACTTACTTTTGACTTGTGGTATTTTTACTCTACCGCCCTCTGTGGCACACATCATGCTCAGCCAGTTGGGTGGGAAAGGGTTTACAGAGGCCAACAAGGTCCATCTAGACATGACTTCCACCTCCCTTTGTATAATTGTTTCGGACCACTGAGCAGCATGGAAGGGGTGGATTGACTGGCTTACAATAATATAGGCCTTGCTTGTGTAAATAAAAATGGGTATGGAAGTATTACCAGGACGGGGAAAGTAACCTGTAGTTGTTTTACGGGGGGACTCATAGGAGCTGGTGGTGAGCGATTAAATACTGCACCTTCTCTATCCCTCGTGCCCCGTAGTGAACCAGATTCTCCCTTGTTAGTCCTCGATTTCTCTGAGAGATCACAGGGTAGAAACTATCTCTGCCCTTTGCCCGCTGATCTAGTCGCAGCTCCTTATGTTAGTGTGGCTCGACTTGACAAGGTAAATCATATGCGCTTAGAACTTAGCCCCGGCGAGCCAGAGCGTTCAGTTCCCGGCAAGACCGATAATCATACTGCCCCCCAGGTTTTGTCCTCGGACCAATCGCCTGCTGACAGTGACCACCATTTCTTCACCTTGGTCTCATGGAATATAGCTGGCCCAAGGAGTAAAACCTCAATAGATGAGTGGTCTACATGGGTGGACAAATATGATATTCTGGTTTTCCAGGAAACGTGGGCAGTGGACCCGGTTTATTCACCCGGCTTCATCAACTTTTATAAAGCAGCTACTAGAGGGGCAAAGGGCCGACCCTCGGGAGGTCTTAGTATTTGGGTCAGGCAAACCCTTAAGTGCAGACCCTCTGAATTGGTTGTAGACAGCCCAGATCTCCTAATATTACTGCTGCACCTCCATGATAGTCCAGATATTATGATTATGAATGTTTACAATAGAGGTCAACCAGGAGGGCACGGCACTAATACTTTTTTACAACTAGATGGGTTTCTGGAAACAGTTAACCCCGGCATTAATGTAATAATTGTTGGGGATTTGAACTGTTGTTTTGAGCCTTTGAATACTACCGGGGATTCACTCACGATGGAAGTGGATGTTCTTTGGAACATCCCTCTTCTCGATCTTCCACCCATCAAGAAGTGGACCGAATCTGCCATCCAGTGGATGAGTCTGTGTTTGGGGCATGGCTTTAGGGCGGCAAACGGACGGACCGACTCAGACAAAATGGGTAGCGACACTTTTGTTGACGGTCTTCGCCACAGCAGAATTGATTATGCTCTCATCAAAGTGGAGTTCTGGTCTACCCTAAGAGATATGGTGATTTTAGATCGCCCTGAGAGTGACCATAACCCCCTCGTTCTAAGTTTTCTGCTCTGTGCTGATCACCGAAGCAACGAACAAACCGAGATAGTCACCGCAGACGCCTTCCTCACCAATAATCAACGGAGAGTGCGCTGGGAAAGGGTAGCTATTGACACTGAAGCATTAGCCGAAATCAGCACACAAGTTACTGGCGCTCTGGAAGCCTTGCACTCCCTCCCATCCCAAGAAGCTGTTAATAGGAAGACTACCCAAATTCATGACACTCTATTTTTGGGCCTAAAAACCTATTTCTCCAAACCCAGTAAACCAAAGAAACAAACTCAACCAAAGCGCAATCACTGGTACAACAAATTGTGCCGAGAGACTTACGGCAAATTGAAATCCGCAATACAATCTAAACATATGGCCAATATTAGATCAGCTAGGTGTAATTACCGTAAGGCCAAAACTATGGCCAAACAAGAATGGGACAATGACCATTGGCAAGACCTTTTAGTCGCCAGGAAACTTAAAAATTTGACCAAGTTCTGGCATATTGTGAAGTGGGGTAATTCCCCGAATTGGCAGGTCCCCTCTAATCATGTTGTTCCTGAGATATGGGTGGAGCATTTTGAGTCCCAGTTCTCTGGTACTAACTTGACTGATGAGACAATCCCCCAAATTTCTCTGGATATGTCTACCACCCAAAAGTTTTCGTTTGACTGTAGAGAAGTTGAGATGGCTTTAAGAAAGATACCCAGTGGAAAGCCCCGGGTATTGATTGTGTCCCGGCGGATCTTTTCAAATTTGATCAAAGCAGCTGGGTACCCTATATCGCCTTCTTGGCTACCGCTATAGCAAAGGGGGCGGTTATCCCCGAATCATGGAAAGGTGCCGAGATATTGCCCATCTATAAGAAGGGTGATCGCTCGAGCCCAGGGAACTATCGCCCGATCAGTCTAATCGACTCGATCCAAAAAATCATTGCCAGGATGATTCTGGCAAGAATTCAGTTATGGATTGAGCAGGAGGACATTTTATCGCCGCTACAGGCTGGGTTCAGATCCCGCATTAGCACCATTGACCAGGTCCTCAGGTTCCAATTGATCGTCTGGAAAACGGTCTATTTAGGTGGTGGCACATTATATGCCGCCTTTGTCGACCTTAGGTCAGCATTTGACCTAGTTCGCAGGACTAAACTATGGGGGGTACTAGATGGGCTAGGGATGCCCGCTGATCTCTTGAATATTGTGATTAGGTTGCACGATGAAAACTTTGCCCAAGTCCGATGGGGGAACCAAGGGCAGGTCACAGACAGATTTAAAGTAACACGGGGTGTCAGGCAAGGGTGCGTCCTAGCGCCAACTCTTTTTTTGCTATTTATAAATAGAGTTGTGCAGTATTTTTCATCCATTTCAACTGACGCCCCTTCCCTGGGTGGTAACAAGCTCCCGCTGCTCATGTTTGCTGATGACACCCTTTTATTGTCTCAGACACAGGTGGGGTTACAGGCGGCCTTGAACAAGTTTGACACTTTCTGTCTCGATCATGATCTGCAAGTAAATGTTTCTAAAACCAAGTATATGGTTTTTAATAAAGGAAGACGTGTGGCAGGTCATGTTACGATGAATAATGAAAAGTTAGAACATACAAACGTTATGACCTATTTGGGGATTTTCCTAGAAAGTAAACTGAGCTGGAAGCCCCAAATTGACATTTTATCCCTCAAGTTTGCCCAGCTTTCAGGGTGTTTGGTGAAAGAACAGAGACTGTCACAGACCTAAAGGATAGGTCCAGCAATAAAGATTTATAACTCCAGGATTAGTTCGGCGATTCTTTATGGTGCGGAACTATCTCCTTTGGTCAAGGTGCAAAACAAATTTTTGAAGAACCTTACGGGTCTCCCCAGTTCAAGCCCCGTGAAACCATTATTATTGGATCTTGGCTGTCACTCAATTGATGATATTGCCCGGTTCAAACCCTTGGCCCTATGGTGAAGATTGTGGACTACTCCGGAATTATCCCCTTATGCTAAGGCCTTCCTGGATGTTCGTTCTATCCTGGGTTCTGGAAATATAGCATGATTTAAGCAAGTTAGATTGCTTCTGGAATCTATGGGCTTGGGAAACCTGTGGTCTGACCCTGCTGACAACCCTTTTCCTCCCAATAAATTATTTAAAAGTTTATATTGGTCACAGTTACACCAGAAACAGTCCAACCAAATCTTGACAACGTCACTGACCGGCAAGTTCCTTGAGTGTAAAAGTGACCCACTACTAGAAGATTACTGGGATATTATTAGCAGGTCCAGCGACAGGAAACTTTACCACCAGCTAAGGGTTGGTTCCCTACCCACCAGATTGTTTACCAAAAATTGGAAGGGGGGGGTGACCGAATCCTGTCGTTGGTGTATTGATTGCAGGGAATCGGTTGGTCATATATTTTTTGAATGCCCGGCCTATGCAGCCCCTCGGGCGAAATGGCTTAAACCCATTTGCCGCAACTGGGGCACTAGGGTGGGGTTTGTGGCCCTAAGAATTTTAAGATATGACACTAGCGAACCCATTGTAATTGCTGTGGCCAAATTTCTAGGATGGGTTTGGATTATTAGAAATAGTATTTAATGGTAACCATGTGATGTGTTTTTATCTAGTTTTTATTCCTGTAATGATTTTACCCTTTTTGTATATTTATGGAACTTTTTTTATATTGTACTGTCTTTTATGATGAATTTAATCGAAATAAAGACAAATTGAATTGAGTATACATCTCACAGCAGAGGTTCCAAGGAGTTGCAGCACAGCAGCAGAGTAGCAGCTCTTTTTGCAGCAGAGCAGTCCTATTGAGTCTTCCACAGGTTTAGTGGTGTAGTGAAGATCTGGGTATGAGGGTCCACTATTTATCCTTGGTACCATCTTTGAAGTAGGAGAAGTGTCTGGATGTTTCCAGCCCCAGAGCCAGAGGTGTTTAGAAATTCCTTCCTCCCTGCCCTGGCCCGTCTTGCATTGGGGCACAAAAGACTAGTGTCAAACCCTTTGAGATGTGCAAGTGTGGTAGGTGACACCTCAATCCCCCTAACCAATCATGCCATCCTGGCAGTCAGGTTTAACTTAGAGGGAATGTGTTAAGTATGTATGCAGCACACAAACAGCAATAAAGTGAAAGCACAAAACTCGAAAAATTGCAAACCAATTTAGAGCAGAGAAAGAGGAAAGAGTAGCCAGGGCCGGCTTTAGGGCAGTGCGACTGGTGCGTCCGTATTGGGCGCTGACCTGTGAAGGGGGCGCTGACATCATGGGGGCGATGTGTTTAGCAATAACTTGTGATTGGAGGGATGAGGGGCACGTTTGCCCGTTGGTAGTGAGAGAATCAGAGAAAGCGGTCATTGGGAAGGGGGCACCAAAAATGATTGTCGCATTGGGCTCCACCATCGCTAAAGCCGGCCCTGAGAGTAGGTTGAGTCTTGCAGGGGGTCATTCCTGTAGTGCAAAGAGGTGGTCATCGCTGGAGCTTTGCCTTCATTCGTAGTCACAGATGGTCACTGTTGGCACGAAGTGTAGGTGTTGTGTTGCTGGTCGTTGCAGATGGTAAGCTTTCCAATGGCAAAGCCAGTGGGGGCACGTCAGTCAGAAAGATGATGATCTGCCCAACCCGAAATAGAGTTGGTAGATCAAGGGTTTGGCGGACAGGATATTTGGTCATGGTTGTGACAGAGAACCTTGTGAGCTAAACTATAAATTGACCCCTATTGCAAGTGAATTATAGCCTATGGCACTTGGAATATGGTGGCAGGTCCTTATCTTCCATTAATGCTGCAGAGAGGAGATCACTGAACCCTGATTATTTCTGTATTTCACTGTTCAAACAACAACCGGTGTGGGAGGAGCTATTTTCTCGCTTGCACTAGGGCCCAAGACAAACTGGCCATGCGGCTGTATAGTGGACAGGATATCCACCACACTTTGATGGAGTATCTTATCCTCTAAACTCTCATAAGTGAGAGATCAAGTAACAAATGAAACAACAATAGTAGACACCTGTGTAACAGATGTATGTTACTGTAGTTGTTTATGCAAGAAATTGGCTAAGATGTTGAAACTTGTGACATCAACCAAGGTCATGTAACTCTAAGCTGCATAAAGTACAAGGAACTTGCAGCTCACCTCACACCTAAACAAATTCAATGCAGAATCCATACCAGAAGTCCTAGGTACTCTTTGACATCTCATTGGACAATTCAATATAAAAAAGGTGAGATAAGAGCAATATTGAAATCATGCAGAATACGGATGAGAATATATTGACGCTGATTCATGATACAAAAACATAACCATTACCAATCAATCTACTATGAGAGAGCCTTGGGCACTGAAAAAAAACTTCCATAGCAACAGGACAAGGTTGGATTAGAACAGAACATATTGAAACCTATTCACAAATTTGAATGTATCTACCTGTCTAATTTTCCACTTATGCTTTGTAGTACATTTACTACTTGTGGCTTCTCACCATTTCAGAGTTTAACTTTACTACAAAGGGGCCAATTCCGATCCGGGTCGGAAAGCTCACCGACCGAGACAGATCCGGAGTGTTTTCCGACCGAGCCGGAGTCCTGCAGTCCGACCGAGCGAGTACGATGCAGTCTTATGCTGCCGGACTCGGTTCGGTCGGACATGGGCTCTCATTGACTGAATGGGTACGTCTCGCACAAGGGCGCCCCCTACAGTGCGTACACCTCGGTGCCATCCGCACCATACATGCCTGTGTTGGGGCAGGCCCCCCCACAACCCCCCCATATGTACGCACCATACCCCCACCCCCGTATGTACGCACCGTACCCCCACCACCCCCGTATGTATGCACCGTACCCCCACCACCCCCCGTATGTACGCACCATACCCCCACCACCCCCCGTATGTACGCACTGTACCCCAAACCCCTGTATGTTGGGGGTACGGTGCGTATATACGGGGGGTGGGGGTACGGTGCGTACATACGGGGGTGGCGGTATGGTGCATACATACGGGGGTGGTGGGGGTACGGTGCATACATACGGGGGTGGGGGTACGGTGCGGGGGAGTTGTGGGGGGGCCTGTATGACTGGGGAATCAGCTTTTACGGCTGTTTTTGGCTCCCATAAAAAAAGAGCCGTTCGGCGTGCCATAGGGACGGATTGTACTTGCTGGGCCGTAAAACGCTGCTTACATCCGTACGGACGGCGTGTACAGGCTGTTCCGGATCTGATTCGTAGGGTTTTTTTACCCGTATGGTCTTTTGTACGATTTGTACGTAGAAAACGCTCCGTACGACGATTCGTAGGGCCTTTTTACCGGATCAGAATCGACACCATAATAAAACAAAATTAAAAATATTACATAGCTAAGGGAATAAAATTAATATTCACACTCCAACAATTGCAAAAGTAAAGAATTTGTTGGATAGTGGGAGGATAAAAATTACTATTCCTACTCCAGTGAGTGCAACAGTAGGGAAAGCGTTGGATTGCGTACGGGTAAAAATTACTATTCCCACTCCAGTGAGTGCAACCGTAGCGAAAGCGTTGGATAGCGTAGGGGTAAAATTTACTATTCCCACTCCAATGAGTGCAACAGTAGGGAAAGCGTTGAATAGCGTAGGGGTAAAAATTACTATTCCCACTCCAGTGAGTGCAACAGTAGGGAAAGCGTTGGATAGCGTAGGGGTAAAAATTACTATTCCCTCTCCAGAGAGTGCAACAGTAGGGAAAATGTTGGATAGCGGGCGAGTAAAAATTACTATTCCCACTCCAGAGGGTGCAACAGTAGGGAAAGTGTTGGATAGTGTAGGGGTAAAATCTACTATTCCCACTCCAGAGAGTGCAATAGTAGGGAAAACGTTGGATAGCGAGAGGGTAACAGTTACTGTTCCCACTCCAGAGGGTGCAACAGTAGGGAAGCGTTGGATAGCGTTGGGGTAAAAATTACTATTCCCACTCCAATGAGTGCAACAATAGGGAAGGCGTTGGCTAGCGTAAGGGTAAAAATTACTATTCCCACTCCAGTGAGTGCAACAGTAGGGAAAGCGTTGGATAGCGTAGGGGTAAAAATTACTATTTCCACTCTAGAAAGTTCAAAAGTAGGGAAAGTAATGATTTAATATTTAAATAAGAATATATTAATTATCAATACCAATTAAAAATTAATTACAATTAATTACCAATCACAAAATATGTAATAATTAATTAATTATAAATACCAACACATCTTTATTGATTTAAAATTAATTACCTATTAATAATTAATTGCAGCCCAATTAATTTTCAATAACAAAAATGTAATAATAGAAAAAGACCAATAATAATTAATTAACAATTAATTATTTATCAATACACAAAAATAATTTCAATAATTATTTAATTAGAATTACATTACTTCCCACTCTATTCCCCTATTACCCACAACTCACTCCAAATAATACATTAATACAATGAAGATAATTATCAATTAAACAATTAATTAAAATTAATTACCAATTAATAAAAAATAATTAATAATTAAGTAACAATTAATTATCAATACATATAAATAGAAATAAATATTTACTTAATTACAATTAAATTGCTTCCCACCCTATTCCCCTATAAACCCACTACCCGCTAAAGAACTAAAACGCAAAATTAAATTAAAAATGATTAATAATTCATAAAAATGTATTTTTAATTTACTATAATTAAATTACTTCCCACCCTATTCCCCTATAAACCCACAACCCACTACGGAATTAAATTACGCAACAATTAAATAACATAAAATTCATTACTTTAAAAAAATTCAACATACATTGAAAAAATAATATATAATTTTAACACATATACTAGCATACATAACACACAAAAAAAAATCGATATTATGGAAAACTATATTTCTAAATTCGATATTATGGAAATCGATATTTCTTACCTCAAATTTTGTTTATACAACTATATTTTGGGAATTCGATATTCTGGCCTCTCTATATTTCGATATTCTGGACAGTCGATATTTCAAATACGATATTTTGGGTGTTTACCGCCTAGGTAGTCGGTGGAGCCACCCAGTGTGTGTTGGAATACATTTGGCTTTCCAATGTGTGAGAATGTTTTGTGTGGCAGTGCCCAGCGCAAGCGCGATCTGTTTTCCCCTCCTGGACTTCAAGGGATTGGTGAGTGGGTTAGGAACCCCCAACAGTACATACTCCGGGAGCCGAGGAAGCTCCGTATCTAAATACTTGTCGATTTCGTCGAGAACCTGGGTCCAGTAGGGGGTCAGATATTCACAATCCCATAACAGGTGGACAAGTGTGCCAACCCTCGCATCCTCTCCAGCAGTCTGGGTTATGTGCGCTGTCAAATTGGTGCATCCGCTCGAGGGTGTAATACCAATAGTACGCTAGCTTAGTAAAAGTTTCAGTAAGACCTATATGAGTCGCGGTATGACGCACCCTATAACAGATCCCTTCCCATTCCTTGCTGGTGAGATCACGACCTAAATCCCTTTCCCATCGGGCCCGACCAGCATGAAAGGAATGAGTGTAGTGAGAGAGAAGCATTCTGTAGAGGTCTGAAATTAGCTTCTTGTCCGAATAGCGTGTGATCAGCCATCTCTCATACTGGGTGAGATGCCTATGGGCCTGTGACTGATTCTCAGGGTGGGAGGCCCAGTGCCACAGCTGCAAATAGTGCAAGCGCTCAGATTCGGGGAGACTGTAGTGTATGCACAGCTGTGCAAAGGGCACAACACTGTCTGCATCGTACAGAGTGCCTAGCGCACGGCAACCTGTAGTCCTCCAAAGAGGGAAGGAGTGCTCCCCCACCCCCGGGCCAAAATCAGGATTGCCAAAGAGAGGCATGAGCAGAGAAGAGAAAGTCTTCAGCCCGTGTCTTCTGTTCATCTGATCCCAAACCATCAAAGTTGGACGAGTCACATGGGAAGCAAAAAGGTTGGGAGGATGATGAGACTTTCGAAGGAAGGGGATCTTCATCAGGGAAGTGCCTGCTATCACGCGGTCCTGAAAGAGCCAGTGTTTCTCAGACTCCGTCTGGCTCCACTCCACTAAGTGATGCAGCTGCCCGGCTTTAAAGTAAAGCGCGAGATCTGGGATCCCCAGCCCCCCTTCATTAGGAGGGAGAAAGCTGACCAGCCACTTCATCCTCGGCTTACGACCTTGCCAGATAAATTGAGAGAGTTCTAATTGCATCCTCTGGAGCCAGCCGTTGGGCGGCATTAGGGGAAGCATTTGGAAGAGGTAGAGGAGTTTGGGGAAAATCGTCATTTTGACTGCTGCTATGCACCCCAAGCAAGAGATGGGGCAGTGTTTCCAGCGCCGCAGGTCCGCGCCAATGTGAGAGTGTAAGATGCTGTAGTTAACTGACCTCATTGCTGGTAGTGTAGGAACCAGCCGGATTCCTAGATAAGGGATCGTGTCAGTGGACCACTGTAAGGAATGGCGAGCCTGCAGTGTCGCCAGCGTCTGAGGCGATAGGGAAAGGTTCAGAGCAGTGGACTTTGTAATGTTAACTTTAAACCTGGACGCCTTCCCAAAGGAGTCTAGCTCCTCCAGAAAGTTGCCCGGAGCCGGTGCAGGGTCTGTCAGGGTGACCAGGACATCGTCTGCATACAAGCTGATGGTGTGAGTGTCTCCGCCGAAACAGATGACCGTAATCAATGGATGTTCCCGCACTCTTTGCGCCAGAGGCTCCATGTATAGGGCAAAGAGCAGGGGTGAGAGCGGGCACCCCTGCCTAGTGCCTCTGTGGATGCTAAAGGGGGTAGATGTATGACCATTTACCCGAACTACCGCCGAGGGGCTGCAGTAGCAATTTAGGATACGGGTCCTCATCTTCTCCCGAAGGCCAAACCGAATCAACACTTGCTCCAAGTAGGGCCAGTGCACATGATCGAATGCCTTTTTGGCGTCAATAGTCAGAAGCATGTATTCTCCCGGGATGCGAGAGGCTTTTTCAATGAGATGGAGAACCAGCTTCGTGTTATCACTGGTCTGCCTTTGGGGTATAAAACCTGCCTGATCCGGGTAGATTATACCAGGCATAAAGGGGGCCAGACGAGCCGCCAGGATACTGGTATAGTGCTTGAGGTCAATACTTAAAAGGGAAATGGGCCTATATGCCCCGCAAAGTGTCTTATTTTTGCCGGACTTAAGAATGACCACTATTGCCGCCTCTAGCATAAAGGGAGGGATCGCCCACGAAGGAGCAAAGGAATTGAAAAGGCGTGTAAGAAGAGGAGCGAGTGTGGAACAAAATTGTTTATAGAAAGCCGCCGAGTAGCCATCCGGGCACAGAGATTTGGCCTGTTTTAAGCAAGAGATGGCCGAGATAACTTCTTCCGTACGAATCTCCTTCTCTATGTATTCAGCCTGAGCCTATGACAGGCTGGGAAGAGTAATCTGATCTAGATACGCATCTAGATCTTTCCCCTCTAGGTGCTGGGTATCATACAGTTGTGCATAGAAGTCATGGAACGTCTCGGCTATATCAAAGTCTTCCGTGTGCAAGTGGCCTACCTGACCTTTGATTTCCTGAACACCTTCACCAACCGGGTTTCCCGCAGTTTGTGCGCTATCATCCGGCCGCACTCGTCCCCGACGACATAAAAAGAGTGTCGCAGACATAACGCTGCATATTCAGCTTTATCGCAATCTATGGTAGCCAACTGCGACCTAGCTGCCTTCAATTGGAGCCATATGTGCGGGGCCCCAGTTAGTCGGTGGATCAGTTCTAGCTCACGAACTCTCTGGGTGAGGTCATCTCTCTTGCGTTTGCGTTTCACATTGTCTGCAGAGGAGATGGCAATAATTGATCCCCTGACCACTGCTTTCAGAGCTTCCCATCTAGTGGAGATTGACGTGTCAGAGTTGTCATTATGGGATAGGTAGTCATTGAGTGTGCGTTGAATCTGGGTCACGGTGTCCGCCTGATGCAGGAGTGAGTCACGAAAGTGCCACAGCCGATTAGGGTGCTGGACAGGGGGCAACATCATAGTAAGCACTACAGGGGCATGGTCCGATAAAGCGGCAACTAGGATGTCTGAGGAGATAGTGATGTCTCTAATAGCCTTAGTGCCTAGGAAATAGTCCAGCCTAGCGTAAGTCTTGTGTGCATAATAAGAATATTCCCTGGAGTGTCGGTTATAATGTCTCCACAGGTCTCTCAAACCCAGGTCACCTAACCAAGCAAGCCCTGGGCGGGAGATAGCACATACCTGGCCATAGCGTTACACTGACCTGTCCAGCTCATTATTAAGGACTAAATTGAGGTCCCCTCCCAGGAGCAGCCTGCGTTCAGAAGTGGCTGTGGCTTTGTGTAGTGCTTCGTGGGAAATCGCTCCTGTCCTTTGTTAGGGTAATAAATGGAACCTATAATCAGTGTGTGTCCCCCAATCAGAAACTGATAGGTGAGAAGTCTGCCTTTGATTTCAGCCTCCTTCAGTACTACTTTTCCCTGAAAAGCCCTTGAAATCAAAATCGCCACCCCAGCCAATTTAGCAGAACCAGAGGAAAAGAATTGTATCGGGAAAGCATGTGACCGGAGTTTATGACAATCTTTAGCCAGCAGATGCGTTTCCTGCAATAAGCATATGTCAGCCCCTGAGCTCTCCAGGTAAGCCAAAATTGCCCTGCGTTTGATGGGATGATTGAGCCCCCATACATTAAGTGTGAGGACTTTAAGACTGTGAGGAGGAATCTATGGCGGGAATACAGGGCTTGGAAAAACGCGCGTAGCCTAGGGCAGGGGAGAATGCACAGCGGCAGCAGCAGAGGATGACTAGAGGGCGCCTGTTGCCAATTCAGGAAGTCGATCCCAGCAATGGTAGGAGAACAATGGGGAGCGAGGGAGGGCGAAAAAAGAGAGACAGCCCCTGTAAAAGAGAAAGAAAACCCCGGCACAACAGGTGCCAAAACAAATCAAAAGTGTTGGTGACAGTCCGTCTTCCGCGGAAGATCAGAGTAAACATCTACATGGGAATTAAGTGGCCAATCGCATCCCCTGTCCCCCCTCCAGACCACCCAAGGAGCAGAAATGCTATGAAAGAGATATCTGGCTCAGGCCTATGACGAGGACTGTGACCTAGCAAGAGTCACTGGTAATGCCTCCAGAGCGTCCTGCTGTCCCTTTGCGATCTCATCGGGGTCTGGACACCACGGGTGGTTGGGGTGGCATCTGCATCGCTGCTTCCTCCATCGTGGCTGAATATCGCCTGGCCCCTGGTCCTGTGTGTCGCTGCTGTCCTCCTCGTCTGGTATCTTAATCCCCAGAATCCAACTGGCTTCCGACAGGGAGCGGAGTTGGTAAAGTTTGCCATCGTATCGGAATATAAGACGGAATGGGTGGCCCTAGGAGTACGCAATGTTGCGCTGGCACAGGGCTTCAGTGATGGGGCGGAAGGTGTTACGTTTTTGAAGCGTAAGGGCAGCGAGATCCTGGTAAAGAACCTGAGTTTGGTCTCTAAACGTGACTGGATGCTGCGTCCTGGCCTTCTGAAGAATTTCCTCTTTGGTGCGGAAACTGTGCACACAGACTAATATGTCCGCAGGTGGTCGATCCAGAGATCGGTATCCAAGGGGTTACCTAGGATGTGATTAAAGAGTTCACGCACACACATGAAGATATCGGCCGCTTCTGCATTTGGTCTCACTCCCCGAATTCGCACATTATGCCGGCGGGAGCGATTCTCCAAATCCTCCGAGTGAGTCTGGAGGTCCACCTGCTGGTCGTGTATGCGGATAAGTTCCTGCTGAAAGAAGGAGACCTCCTCATCACGTGTGTCACTTTAGTTTTGTCAAAGCCACCTTCCGGTCCACAATGCCATCCAGGTCTTTTGGAAGTCCTTAAGTTCTGCAGCGAGGTCCCGCTTCACCATGTGTAAATCATCCCGGAGGGCCTAGAACAAGGATTCCAGAAAGGCCTCCATGACTGGTTCCTCTTTAGGGCCACCCACGGATGTAGAAATAGTGCCAGTCTGTTTTGCGGAGCCTGATGGCGTTCGCCCCTGAGGATGTGCGAAGAGCTCCTGGAGGGACTTACTTTTCTTCCCCCACGTGGAGGCCACAGTGCTGCCCCAACAGGGAGGGGACGTAAGGGAGGTCGCAGGCTGAATGTCACTGGCTTGGCCGAGTATTGGGGATGGGTGGTAGGTCGCTAGTGAGCGGCCTCGTGGGGGAGGGTCGCCGCACAGGAAAGTCTCAGGGAGAGACAGATCCGGTAAAGCCGCCAAGTTGTGCAGATGACAGGGCCTCACCTCTCATCCAAAGCGGCCGCTATAATTCCCAACTGGAGCTTGCAGTTCAAAGACCCTTCACTGTTGTCGAGGCACGGGGGCCTGGGCGTACCACTAATGTCCACAAGGGTATAGTCACTGCCCTAGGTGCAAGTCTCTCCAGAGTGGTAGGCCGCTATGCGTGTTCTGGAAGGGGGTCAAGCGGGGAGCCTCCAGCCCACCACAAGCCACACCCAGACCGAGCCGGCCCCTTCCGCGTTGTGCCGGGCCCTACCCTCGGCGACCGCTTCTACCAGCTGTCACGCTCGTGCCCCCCTGTGCAGGCAGTCAACTTAGGGCCTGTGTGTGTAATACCCCCAGGGAACATTGGGCACCAGCTAAAAGATCTCCACAGGGCACTGTAAACAGGTGGCGAGCTCTGTCAGCCGGGCTGAAGGGCTCCATGTGTGGCAGTGCCATCCCAGGTGTCCCCTCTCACCTCCAATGTTCTCCAGGGGCCGTGCAAAGGTTCAGGCAGGCCCAGACCTCCTCGGCCAACTCCACCATCTGCTGGCTGGAATGGAGGCAGCGGTAGACGCGTGCGCTCAGCTGCGCTTGCCAGGCGCGGCCGCCGGGTGTTACGTAGGCTCACGCATAACTGCCTCTCAGCTCCGGAGTCGCCGCCAGTCGCAGCTCCTCAGGTCAGTGGCTGCAGCAGCGTTGTGGCGATCCCAGTGCCCCGGTTGAGAGAGGGGGCCGAGGCACCGAACTCTCTTGCCGTAGGGCCCTTCTGCCCTACGGCAGCGCTGGCTCGGTGCAGTTCCAAACTGGAGGCCGCCGCTCCACCTCCAGCCGCAGGCCGTGATCTCGTGAGCCGCTCTACTCCACCGCTCCAGGGATATTCGCCGGGAAAGTGGGTGCTGATGACCCCAGCGTGCTATCCCGGACAGGAATCTTTCTCAGCAATGGCTATAGCGGGGCCGAGCCTGGTGGATTCACGGAAGGCCAGAGGGAGAGACGAGAGGACACGTCTCACCTCGCCGCCATCTTGCCACACCCAAAAGTGGTTCATTTTAAAACATACAAGGGTATGGTAGCTTAATTAAAGTGGTTTAGTAAGTATGGGAGTAACGACCCCTGGCCTGTCTATTCTCCTCAGCAACTGTTTACAAGCTCCAGTTTCTCAGAACTCCACAAACCAGATTCTGGAAATTGAAGCCACAGTTGCTATGATACAGCTTCAGCACCAGGGAGGTTCAGAATACAACACATCCCCTTTCCTTACAAACTTTAATTACAAACTAACAAAATTGTATACAATAATATCTAATATAAACAATTCAAGAACATGATTAATCCTTTAAATTTTGGGGTATCATTCTCACACGTGTGCTTGGTTCTCATCTACCAAACTCCTGGTCAGCATACACTTTAACTGACCCCTCTGAAGCCAACGCATCCAGAATCGCAGACTTTGATCCATTACCATTGCTTAACAACTTCAACCATTCTTGCTGTTCCACTTCATTGCACACTGACACCCTTCTAGTATTCCACTACTTTCCATCAGACAATCCCAGGATAATACCTTTCATCTCCACCACCCTTCTTGGTTCAGAAAGTTTGGAATTCCCCTTCCTCACCATGATTCCTGAACACACTCTCACTAACATACCTTCCCTGAACTTCACAACAGTTTTCTTGATCTTGCCATTGTATCTCTTATCATACAGTGACTGATATCTTGCAACTCTTTCATTCAATCTACTGTGATCAATACTTTGTTGACCAAATCTCACCACCCAAGCTGGCACTGCCACGGTGCATGCCACTCTCCCTTTTAGCAAACAAATAGTGATCTCTCCAGTCACAGAATGTGGAGTGATTCTGTAGTTTCACAGCATATCCCTAACTTGATTCATCCAACTGGTATTGCTAGAGATGGCTAATTGAATGCTATCTCCCAGCACACGGTTAAAGTGCTCAACCATGCAGTTTTCCCTGCAATGATATGTAAGTGTTTTTAAAGTGTTTTAAATGTTTAGATTGTTTAAGTAACACTTGCTTTTCTTCACTTTCTTATTCCAGAGTTGTAAACAATCGTCTCGCCTAAAGAGGAGTTCATTTCACATATTTTAGGCAGAGTATGACTATCTAGACAAGTATATTTCTTCAGTCTTAAACCATCAGTAGATCTGAGGAAAATAACAACAGCTATCCAATCCAATAATTGCCTCAAAGATGGTCTGCTTACCATGATCATTTCCACTTGCTCTGCAATTGCAGATTGTAATAAGTGAAATTTTTTAGGTGTGTAAGAATGGGACCATGGTAAATCACGCATCTTGAACAATCACTCTCTACAAGCACACATTGGCACGTTGTGATATCAGAACACTGACACTCTATGGGGTCAAGAAACATGGTCTCAGGAGGCAGGTATTTCGATAATGTTATCTTAATCTTTGAAGTGACAATAAAGGGAATTACTAAGAGAGAGTTAATACATAAATACATACATTGCACCATGTTTTATATTCTGGAGTAGAGAGTAATACGTACAATACTAATCCAGATAATATGTCATAGAGTGAAGACTTCAGGGATAAATTCCCCTCATAGGGTGTAGCTATGGGTGTACAACCAACGTTTATCCTAAAACAACCTAAGCCTTTCCGGGATACTCCTGGAGATACACCCCTTACACAGCATGCGTGGAAAAAACAGCTTATAATTTACAGAGAGACCACTGAAGATGAGGAGATGACTCCTGGGCTGAAGAAACGAATCCTACTACACATTCTCATCCTTGAAGCACTTCACATTTACAATACGATGGAGCAAAAGTCCAGACCCTGTGGAGAAGATACTGTTTTCATTGATATGTTAGCTGATTTGGATGAAAATTATTCTCCTCATGCTTGCATTGCCACGAACAGTTACAATTCTTTGCACAGGAAGCAATCTACTGATGTTTATGTTTCTTTCTAAGGAGTTGGAGTAAGGAACAAGAACTACTATTGTTAATTTGCCTCTTGGATGACAGTAAAAACAAACTCACCATAGTTTCTGGTGACTCAATGCTAAAAACTATTAGTAAAATAGCCAGTATTAATCATACGTGTCTTCTTTTCTTCTAGGCTCATTTATGAAATTAAAACTATCACTGCTACACTGAGTGAATGGAAAATCTTATTAATTCCCATTATAATAACCGGAGATTTCAATGAATGCCTGCTACCAAATACACATGATTGCCCAGCAAATTGTTCACTTGATCTACACTGTATAATTTCACCAATGCAGATTAAAGGAAAATTGCATAAATCTACTAAAAAAAGAGAATTGATAACTTTTTCAATGAATTGGGTTTTAGATAATTGCATAGACGGCTCACGCAGGACTGTCCACCAAATTAAACTTTTAGGGCATACAACGCCAACGCCAACTCCATCATAGATTTCACATCTATTCATGCAGATGACTATACCTTATGTAACACATTAAAAATAATAGCAACAAAGAAAAGTGATCACAACCCACAACATCTCTGCCTGGATAACATAATGGACCCGATATAACAGCTCAAAACTACTCACTGACACCCAAGTAAATTGCTCTAACAATTAAAAACTGGCGACCACAAAGTGCTCCTGGATCCAATGGCATTCCAATAGGGGTCTCAAGCAGAGTCACCTTTTCTGGAGCACAATATTAGCTCATCTGTTTACCAACATTCTGGAAACAGGGCAATTTCCGTAGTCTTGGAAAGGATTGGTATGTTAACCACTTCATAAAAAAGGCCTCATGTGTTACCCACAAAGCTGTCTGCTAATAGTCCTCCTGGATGCAGATGGCAACATATTTGCAACGTTTTTGCAACAGAAAGAACAGCTAAATGGGCTGAAATCAAACACAAAATAAAATTCTGACAAAAAGGATTTAGACCAACATGTTCAAAACCCAGTAATATAATAGCCCTCAATTTGCACATAATGAAAACCATGAAAAGAAAGATAAATAATCTCTTTGTATACTTTATAGACTATTCCAGCCGTGACCTGCAAAGCCTGCAAACAAAATCTTGTTTCCTCTGCG
The DNA here is from genome assembly GCF_964204655.1 of Triturus cristatus. Taxonomy (NCBI): domain Eukaryota; kingdom Metazoa; phylum Chordata; class Amphibia; order Caudata; family Salamandridae; genus Triturus; species Triturus cristatus. The sequence continues at coordinate 433,811,861 of NC_140585.1, read as the reverse complement.
ACTTTACAGTATGCCCAGAATACATCAACGACACCCCTGGGGAGGGGGTGGCACCTTCTGATATTATGCAAACATATCATTAAACTACTTCTAGGTGCCTGTCATCAAACTCTGGTCTTTGGTACCTCCAGTTCACTAGCAACAATGCATCAAGTTCTGGTCAAACGAGACCTGGGTGTGGCCTGGTTGTGGTCCTGGTGTGGTTCCAGTGTGGCCTGATGTATAAGAGCATGGCACAGCAGCCCCCTTCTGTCCTTAGGCTATAAAAAACACACCCTGCACATGTGCAGGTGGTTGGCTTTCTAGTGTTTGCCTAGTAAAGGTATTCTTCTTACATACTCCATGGCTTCAGCAATGATTCCCTTGGTTCTAAACCAAGCTTCCAGTTACAGTGATCAGACTTCTGTCCCGCTCTTCTGCTCAAGTACTGCCTCTCATTGCGGTGCATCTGCACCAAATTCAGTCCTGCAAAAAACAAAAGGAACGTTAGTCACAGTCTCTACCGGTGAGCGTTATCATGCGCGGTGACTCGGAGGACGCCTTGTAATTACTAATGATATGGATGCATTATTATTGTAATGTATACCGGTTGACCTTATTTTTGGTCACGTATTTTCTTAACTCTTAAGATTTCCCTTACTTTAGCCATTTACATGGTGTGGACTTTTAACTACATATGTACTTATTTCTCTATCCTTGACATTGGACTCCATCATTTATACTTTCAATCGTAGGCCTTGAGAAAGTCTGTAGTACTGACAAGTACTGACGAAACACGTGTTGGCTGTGCTCTATCTTGGATATTGATTTTTCCAAGAAATAAAAAGAACATCCTCTACTGACATCACGTGGACCTTTTATCATATTTTGTTGGATCTTGGACTGTCACACATGACTTTTTGATATATGAAAATGCTCATTTGATTTTGAAAGACGAAAGGTCCCCATTATTTGTCATTCAGCTGGACCTTCTTACAGGATTTGTGGATGTGCTGCATTAGCTTCTGTTTTACAGTCTGATTTGAGTATAGACAACTCAGCACTCCGCATTAAAAGAAAGGAAATAATATTTTATTTCAAGAAAAAGCAAAAGCTAAAGATGATATTTATGGCTTTGGGTTCTAAAGCTCCAACCTTGCTACTAAGGGATCATCTTTAAGGACATATTGTATTTTCAGTGCGGAGGAGCAACAACCAAAGAAGGAATTTGGTGACAACATTCCTTGTGCTTAATTGCTTAAGACTTTCATGCATGAAGCAGGAGTAGTAAGGTAGCTTAGCTTTAGAATCATGCAAATTGTGATACCAACATGGAACTTTGCACAAGGCTTAATAATAAAGTAAAAAATGAGTAATGATATAGACCCCAAAAATCCTATGGCTACTTTGCCAGTATAATGTCATAAAAGAAAATGGCAGCCACTATGATTTGTATGGCACTTATGAATCTAATGTTAAGCATCCATCACATAATTTCACACATTTTCTGGCCGGGAATGCCAAAAGTGGTACAAATCCTGCATTTTAGTTGCCCCCTCACTGAGTATAAGAAATTTTTAATGGATCTACCTTATGATGTAGATAAAAAAGTATGTAATACTGCTCAAATCATTTTTTGTTACAGGTTTCTGAAATTGTGAAAAGATTATCTGCTGTCAATGAGTAAATATGTCTCCCAAAAGAAGATGTGAATTTGTAAATATTAATGAAAAGTGTATATCTAGTACACAAAGGTGCTGATTCCGATCCGTTAAAAAAATTTACCGTCCGACTCGTATCCGTATTTTTTTACGTACGAATCGTACAAGTCCCGTACAAACGGCGAAGTACGATTCGTACGTGAAAAATACATACGAATGACCTCGGGAAAAGTCTACGAGACGTCCCCGGACAGTGTTACGTACGAGTCGTAAAACTGAAGTACGAGCGCACAAGTCTGACCCGTACCAGCGTCCCGAATACACAAGCGTATGGATAATGTCCCATACTGAGCGAACTTTGTACGACCCCTACCCCGTTTACACTTGTGCCCGGAGTACGAGTCGTACAGCCCCCCCCAGCCTCCCACCCCTCCCGCGTACGTCCGCACCATACCCCCGACCCCCGTATGTAGGCGCCGTACCCCCAGCCCCCCGTATGTACGCGCCGTACTCCTAGACCCCCGTATATACACACCATACGCCCAGCCCCCGTATGTACATGCTGTACCCCCAGACCCCCGTATGTATGTGCCGTACCCCCAGCCCCCGTATGTACACGCCGTACCCCCAGCCCCCCCGTATGTACGCGCCGTACCCCCAGCCCCCCGTATGTACGCGCCATACCCCCAGGGTATGGCGCGTACATACGGGGGTGGGGGTATGGCGCATACATACGGGGGGGCTGGGGGTAAGGCGTGTACATACGGGGGCTGGGGGTACGGCGCGTGCATACGGGGGTGGGCTGGGGGTACGGCACGTACATATGGGGGTGGTGGTATGGCGCATACAGACGGGGGCTGGGTGTACGGCGCGTACATACGGGGGGGCTGGGGGTACGGCGCATACATACAGGAGGGCCTGGGGGTACGGCGCTTACATACGGGGGGCTGGGGGTACGGCGCGTACATACGGGGGGGCTGGGTGTACGGCGCGTACAACCTGGGGGTAGAGCGCGTACCGGGCCCCCTTTTCCTCGTACATCGCGGCGTACTTAGCTTTTCCGGCACTTTTTGGCTCCTGTAAAAATATAGCCGTGTGGAGTGCTGTGGGTACGAATCGTACTTGCTGGTCCATAAAACGCTGCCTGACTCCGTGCGGACGTCGCGTATGCGCTGTCCAGGATCGGAATTGTATGTATTTTTTAGCCGCACTGTGTTTTTTACGATTCATACGGAAATGGTATTTCTGTACGAATCGTACTTGCTGGTTTGTACGGTGGAATTCGCGGGTACGAGTCGTACGGAGAAAATGCTCTGTACGACTATTTGTACCCGGGTTTTACAGGATCGGAATCGGCACCAAAATGTTGGAACTGAGATTGATTAGGATCTGTATGCAAGGTGTCAACAAGATTTACCAGAAGTAACTGGCTAATAGTAAACATTCTGTTAAATGAATTGGGTACAAAAGTTGGCTTGACGATCTGCCAGCTTTTGACAAAATAAAAGGACTTCCATCAATCATCAAGACAAAATAGTGAAAAAATCATGATGTAGTTGAACAACTGTTAAATGAAAATTGTGGAAAGTTCCCTAAAACCTGTAGAAACAAATTTGACAAACACAAACTTGCACGGTTATAAAAAAAAACGAAATTAGTTCAATATAGTTTTCAAGAGAGTACTTGAAGGTGTACGTGTGCTTCATTTATAGTTGGTGAATTGAAAGATATGTGTTTCTTCTGTGACGAAGAGTCAGGGGCAGAGCTTATAAATGTGCATACACTTGAATTGAGCAATCGAGTTTGAGATGCTGCTTTTGCATTGAGTGACTCAAAAGTACTCGTCTAGTTAAGTGATGGTGATATGGTTGCGACCGAAGTGAAGTACCACAAAAAGTGTCTTGTTAGTTTTTATAACTGGCTTCGGCAAATACAGAACAAAGAAAAAAGCAAAGACAACAAATTGACAGTAATCTAAAGAGAAGATTCTTGCATTCATGCCAGAACTTACAGCTGAATCAAAAGGTAGAGATATTCTTCTAATGCTCAAAAACTATATAAGAGAATATATATTCAGCATTTGTAAACAAAATGCTCTTCAGGATGGTGTCTACCTGGCCAATGCAGCTGCTATTATTCGAACAGAAATCTTTCAACTTGAAGTAGATGGATTTAGTGGACATTTTGAGTAAAATTGCCAAGAAAAGTCAGTGGGGACCGCTATGCTAAATGTAATATGAATAATTATGGAAGGTTGCAACATTTCAGATTACAGCACAGTAAATGATAAGAGGAGTGCAGCTTTCTCAGGCTCACAGGTTGATCGGTATCATACCAGCATGTGTAAGAAGGCAAATCCTAAAGGAAACATCCCCCAGAAAAAGATAATGAAACTTCACAACCTCTTTCAATTGGATTATTGGTGCATGCTAAAAGTCTAAAATGGGAATTAGTTGACAAACTACAGACTCTATTCTGAGATTGTTTATGTGTGTGTAACAACTATGCATTTCAAAGGTGATTGTTAGCCTAAGACTCGTGAGCATTCATTGTATGTACACAAGTTCTTTGGTGTAAGTTGTTTTAGAGAAAAAACATTCAGGTGTCTGGGTTAATTACCGTATTTTATGTTTTGGTGTCTGGCAAGTATGACGGAAAGTACAAACAGGAAAGAGTCAACAAGTTGCGCATGTTTGGCCTAACAATTCCTAGAAGACTTAGAAGAGAACCACAACAGAAACCACAGATACCTTGGCAGCCCCTCCTCCCCTGGTCTGATTCCTCTCCTCAACTGTGTCTTCAGTTTAGGGTTGTGTCAGGTCAAGAGAGGAGTTGGGTTCAAGTCACTCTCGTAACTCCTGGAGATCATGGCTCTCGGACAAGGTTAATGCGAGTAGGAATTTTACAGCATTTGACAATATTCATAGAAATGGGCCTTGACAAAAATTGCAGGCCTGGTCCCTATTGACAACATTTTGCTACATGTTTAGTGGAATTGCACAAAAATCTCGGTACAAGTAAAATTATTGAAAGGGTTTGTTCTAACATAAAGAGGAGCAACAGCCAACAGACTAAACAAGGCTGCATACTACCAACCCCACTATTGTCCCTGTATGTAACTTATTTACCAAACTATCTTGATTCTTGGGAAGGTTTTTTACCAAGGCTGGCACAACATAAAAGCAGCCACCTAGAATATATAGTTGACGTGTTATAGTAAAACACATCTTAGTCTTTGACATGAACTTAATTGCCTTAATAATAAACAATTCAAAAATCGAACAGGTAGACTCATACCCATATCTTGGAGAAATCACTGATAAAGGCATAAAGTGGCAAGAACCTTAAAATAAGATGTAAAGTGACTATAATCACATTAAAAGGATTTTCTATTTAGGAAGAACTCTGGGCCAGAAATCACTGTGGCTATTTCAAAGGTGAATCCAATTCTGCTCCATGGTTCACTGATTTGTCAACCAGATTACTGAAAGTTTGATTTATTCTCATTAAAACATTTATCAAATCCTTAATTTCAGACAATCAACTCCATATAATGGAATTATATAAAAATTGAGGCTAACATCCTTAAATTCTATTTACAGCATGACTCTCATGAATTACTTTTGCGACTGCAATGCAGTGGCAGAATGCAGCCTAAAGAAATTGAATGTTTAAAAAATGACTGCTAGTAAAATACATAGCCCAAATTCAATAAAGAAAACAATTGCCTTGGCCATCAGCAAATTTAACTTACCTCCATTGGTTTCATTATTCAAACTTAACAAATGGAGTCACAAACAATTATTCTGCATGAAAAGAATATAGGGCCCGATTCACAAAAGTAATCTGAGACAAAATCCTAACATTACCACTTTCGGTATTCACAAAGGGCATTTAGGAGTAGTAAAGTTAGGATTTCGTCTCAGTTAAACTTAAATTTTGGTCTTAAGTCAAACTTAAGACCAAAACTTAAACTTAAGACCAAAACTTTGTCTTAGTTAAACCTAAGTTTTGGTCTTAAGTTAAACTTAAGACAAAAACTTAAGTTTAACTGAGACAAAATCTTAACTTTACTACTCCTAAGTGTGTTTTGTGACTACTGAAAGTCGTAAAGTTAGGGTTTTGTCTCAGATTACTTTTGTGAATCGGGCCCATAATGTTTCTACACTACAGACCTATCATTATATTCCTAATAGAGAATGGGGCTTATTTATGAGAGACCTGCGTCACATTTGCACCACGTAAAATGGTAGACACATGGCGCAGGGCTCTCATAAAGATTTATGAAGCTGTGCAAAGCCAACCTGAGTGGCTTTGAGCGGCCTTATAAATCAAGAATGAGGCAACATAGTACAAATCTCTGCCTCGCCTTACTCTGTGCCAGGGAAGTGTTCCATGTGCATTGCATTGGCTTTTCCCACACAACACCCATTGATGTTGACGCTGTCCCAGATATACTTAATCACATAAACCTAGGGCAGCGCCAAAACCTTATGCCTCCCCAGGGGAGAAATAACTTTATTTATCCTCGTTTTTTCCTCTTTCCATGCGTGCTGCATTTTGCAGCACACATAGAATGAGGAAAAAGCCACTCTAGTTTTTGCGCAGGAAAGTGCTCCTTCCTTCACAAAAAACAATCCTGTAAGCAATGCTACTATGGTGCCTGTGTTGGCGCTAGGCAGCATATTATGTGCCAGTGCAGGGGGAAAGGAAAGGAATTTGATAAATACGGTGCATTCCTGTCCTTTCATATTGGCGCAGGGCAGCTCAGCAAGACGACTTGCTGCGCTGCCCTATGCCAAATTCCCATAAATGAAGCCCAATATGTTACTGATCCAAAACTCCTATAGTCCTTGGAGAGAGTACTATCTGGAGTTCCTACTTAATGCCCACATAAATACATCTTATCTGAGATTCAAGTTGCTCTGTTTTCCAGTCCCTCAAATAGATGGCCAGTTGATTACTACAGGAAAAGAAAATTTGACTTGCCTTCCTGTAATCTGATAAATAAAACTTTAGAATATATCATCTGGACATGTCATAAACTATTGCAAATTTGAAAAAAGTAAGTCCTTCCATGTTTAGGTTTCGCCTGCACGGTGCTTGCACTTTGATTGTGTAATCTCTAATATTTATTATAGCTTAAAAGGGGTCTCTTGTCAATTCCCAATGCTGAATTACTGTGTTAATTCTCAGAATTATTATATTAATTTGCTTTTGTGTGGAACTTTTTTTTACCTTGCCCTGACTGCACACTTTTACGATACTTCTACTGAAGCTGTTCACACTGTTTAAGCACCATTCACTGTCAAGATAAGATCTCATACCGTGCAAAAGGCAGGCAGCTTCTAAAAGTATGCTGGAATGCTTGATTTGTATTACTTAGTTGTGTAAAGCAGATGCTTTAACCTTAGAACGTTTGTGGCATTTACTATTCATGCCTCAGTACCGTTCTTTGCACTTTGAAGGCATTATCGTATTGATTTTTTCAACTTAAAAAACTTGGTCATTATGATTGAATTCTAAATGTAGTAATAAACATTGTGCATTAAAAATAAAGTTAATATACAAGATCTATACTATATTTTACTACTAAACGGCCAAACACATATTGCTATATTTGCCTACTAAACAACCAGTCACAAATGCAGTTAATTTGCAGTTAAATGGGACTTGATTTGAATGGTGAAGCAGGTGCAGGGGCACCGGGGCCAAAAACTCTAGGGACCACACTAAACCCAGATTATTGCTAAAATTTAAAACTAAATAGGCAATCACAAGTGCGGTTATCTTGCAGACAACATAGTCATGATTTGAATGGTGCAGTGACAACAGGACCAAAAGCTCTAGGCACCCAAGTAAACACCTACAATGTATATATTTTACTACTAAACAGGCAGTCACAAGTGCAGTTACCTTGCAGTTGAAAGGGTATTGAGTTGAATGGTGCAGCAGGTGCAGTGGCACTGGGTCCAAAAGTTGTCAGAACTCCTCTAAACACCTAATATTGCTATATTTTACAACTAAACAGGCAGTTATAAGAGCAGTTATCTAACAAGCACTCGAGTCATGATTTCAATAGTGCAGCAGGTGCGGTGGCACCAGGACCAAAAGCTCCAGGCACCCCACTAAACACCTATTATTGCTATATATCATTCCTAAACAGGCACCCACAAGTGCAGTTACCTTGCAGACAACAGGGTCATGATTTGCATGGTGCAACAGGTGCAGTAGCACCAGGCCCAAAACTTGTTAGAATTCCTGTAAACACAAAATATTGTAATTGTAATTTCATTTATATGGTGCTTACTACCCCTGACGGGGCCTCGAAGTGCTTTTCGGCGAGTAGCGCGCTACTCGGGAACCCATAAAGGATTAGTGGTTGTGTCTGGCATTTCTTGGCATGGTTACCCCTGACTTTTTGCCTCTACCTCCTCTATTTTTGATGCTGTGATGGGTTCCGTTTTACTGGCTTAGATGCTCTGGGCACTTTGCCACTGCAGATCAGTGTCAAAGTGCAAGTGCTCTCTGTATAAAGTGTAATGGTAATTGGTTGTCCATAATTGGCATGTTTGTCTTACTAGTGAAGTCCCTAGTAAAGTGCACTATGTGTGCCAGGGCTGGTAATACAAATGCTACTAGTGGGCCTGCAGCACTATTTGTGCCACCCACATAAGTGGCCCTGAAAAGAGATCTGTTTCTTAAATTGCCTTGTTGTCCTGACAAGTGCACCCACTTGCCAGGCCTTACCCTTCCCTTTCCCTGCACATCAGACACCCCTATGGTAGACCCAAGGTACCCCCCTGGTCAGGGTGCAGTGTATGTGAAAGGTAGGACATGTACTAAGGTGTGTACCATGCCCTGACAATGAAATACTCTCCATTTCATGTTTCACTGTCACAAGGCCATCTTGCCCATAGGACAGAATGGGGGATGCTGTGTAAGATGTTTCCAGCCTATCTTCCCATAGGTTTAAGATGGAGAGGTGAAATGTAGTGTGCCTGAACACACAATTAAAAACACATCTTTTTGTGAAGGTGGTTTTTGAATTGTGTGTTTAGAAACCACGCTTTTAGAAGTGGCTGAAATTTTGTTCTAACAATTCTGGGGCCGATTCCGATTCCGGCCGCAAAACGAACCGACCGACACGGACCCTGACCGAATACGGACCGACACGGACCAGCGCCATACGACCCGTGCAGTACGATGCAACGTGAGTGAATTACAACCGACACGTACGGAATACAAGCCGTACGACCGAGCCTGAGGGAAAATAGTGATCCGGCTGGAAAACTGACGCGATTTTCACCGACCGACACGAACCCACGATGTACGATTAGCGCAGTACGATGCAATGCGTGTAAAACCAGACCGACTCGCACGGACACCAAGCCGCACGACTGACACGCACAGACAACCCTGCACACAAGCAATAGAGACCGCCGCGAATGACTCCTACCAAACACAGAAGACAGGCAGCGTGAACGAGGTGGAGAAGCCCGCACGAGACAACAGCAGCGTCCGTTTCCGTCACATGAACGTCTCCTACATGCCTACAAGACACAAAGGAAAAAACACAAAAAAAGGACCAAACAAGCAATGACTAAGCCAATAAATACCCAACACAAATTAATTGGACAAAGACACACCCACAACTACAACTATATAAAGGACTACAATCACTACCATCATCCCTTGCAAACAGGAGACACAGCCAGCAGCAAACACCAGTACACAGCAACCACAGACACACTCACAACTCACCCATCACATAACTCACACACCATCAGCACCTCATACAAAAGCACACACACATACACACAGCAAAACCAACACCAAACCAACATCACTTGCACCCTCACACACACATCCCTCACCACCACCACCACCCATCACCATGCCCCCAAAGAAGAATCCAAAGTTCACAGATAGTGAGTTAGAAGTGCTGGTAGACAAGATCATCAGAGTAGAGCCACATTTGTTTGGTACATTGGTTCAAAGGACCCCCATCTCACAGAAAACAAAGATGTAGGCGAGAATTGTGGACAAGGTGAACGCACAAGCACCAACGTTGCGCACAAAGGACGATATCCAGAACAGGTGGTATGACGTGCGCAGGAGGGTCAAGAAACTCATCGAGAAAGATCACACCTTGAGTCAGCGCACCGGCGGTGGCCCTCCTGCCAAACCAGTCTACTTCAGGACCTGGGAGGAGAAGGTGCGGGACATCCTACCACCAGAGAGCGTCCATGGCCTAACTGACATCCCAGAGACTGGTGAGTACACAAACAACAAACCCAAGATTGTTTGGCAAGGGGACAGTGAAACCATGCACCCCAAGCAAACCTACACTAACCAATAGATAATCAACCCAAGATGTGTACGCCAGTCACACAAACACAATACCTGCCATCTCATAGTGACTGGGGCCAGTGACATGACATGCACCAACCTACAAACAAATAGAGCAAGCCACTGGCACTAAGCCAAATACATCCAGCAAGACAGTTTGCCACCACAAATACACCACCTCACAGTGCAGCTGACTGTCAGGAAGGAATAGTGGGGATGCAGGTGAAGTGAGTGTAGCCAAAAGCATGATGGGGCCTGTAGTCACAGATAATGCTCCCCCTCCTCATTGGCCCATCAAGACATCTCTGAAACATGCCCACATCACAGGGAGTGGAAAATGAATGACAAGATGGTTGACACTGGCTCCTGCTAGGGGTTGTGTGCAAATCAGAAGCAGGACACCACTGACTGACATCCTGAAAGACAACTTGCACGCCCTACAATGGAAGCACGTGTCATGATAGGAAGGAGGACTGACAGCCCTGACCATACTAATCAGCATGGGGAGACACCCCCAACACAAACTCCACACAACTCACCGGGTACAGTGCTTTGACACACACCTCATTGAAATATCAGCAAAAGATCCCCCGTACTGGCTGCTGCTGTGTGAAGCACAGGGGTTCACTTGGGACTTGTAACCAAACAAACACCAGGATTTCACTGTCAGCCATCTTGCCATTGCTGTCACACCCCCTCACAGGGAAGCAGAGTCAAGAGGGAGGAAGCATGGGCATGCTGGGAAGGGGGGTGTAGCCAAGAGTATGATGGGACTCGCAGTCACAGACAACCTACACCCACCCACATGGCCCAGCAAGATCAACCTGAACCATACTCGCCTCACATGGAGTGGGAAGGGACCGACAAAATGTCTGACACTGGGCTCTGTTGTGGGGAGCACAAGGCCATGCTAGGACTGCTAGCCAAACAAACACCAGGATTCCACAGTTAGCCATCTTGCCATTGCTGTCACACCCCCTCACAGGGAAGCAGAGTCAAGAGGGAGGAAGCATGGGCATGCTGGGATGGGGGGTGTAGCCAAGAGTATGATGAGACTCGCAGTCACAGACAACCTACAGACACCCACATGGCCCAGCAAGTTCAACCTGAACCATACTCGCCTCACAGGGAGTGGGAAGGAACCGACAAGATGTCTGACACTGGGCTCTGTTGTGGGGAGCACAGGCCATGCTGGCAAATGGCCAACAACAAGATCAAACTCTGTCCGTGACAAGCTGGGAAAAAGCAGTGTACAGGCAGGCATCTGTTATCAAAGTAGAAAATGTCATGTTTGTGAACCAAGGATGCATGTAGAAACATAAATCACATTGTGTGTCTCTTCCAAACACAGGTCGTGCTGGGCAGCACTGACAAATGACGAGGATACCCAGTCCCAGACTCTGTTGGACACTGAGCTCTCTGGTCTGACTCTCTCACTGTCCTCTTCGGATGACGACGACCAACCTGGCCCCTTCGGTGTGAGCCAACATGCAGCACCAGCAGCAGCAACATCTGCCCCCCCTTTCCCCATGCCTCCACCATCTGGACACCGACAGGGCACCCCCGCCAACACGGACAGACGAAGGACAATCAATACCCACAGCACAGGGACACAGGACCCCCCGGAAGTTACAGCCAACACCACCAGCAACACCACCCAAGGGGTCCCAGGGTCACCTGTGCGTACTGCCGCTGGTCCTGCCCGTGTGGAGAGGGGTGCTGGGAGGGGTGGGAGGCACAGGGCACGCCTTGCAGAGGGGTCTGGACTGCATGATGACCCCCAACTGCCACGCATCATACAAAATGCGAAGTGGGTCGCACATCGCTCGTCATACTAGCAAATAGCCCCATAGGATTCTGGAGGATGTAGTGACAGCGGCGGGTACACCTATGCCACGAATAAAAAGTTTAAAATGCCATCCCTGGACACGTGTTTCGAGGTAATTGCCTCTCGTCAGCAGGGAGCAGGTACGTATGCGGGGTGCTGTAGACTGCCAAAAATTATCAGGCATAGTACCTCTCACGGCACGCGGGTGCGGGATCCGGGCTCGTCAACCCATAGCTCAGGGAGCTTTAAATACAAAATGCGAAGTGGGTCGCACACCGCTCGTCATACTAGCAAATAGCCCCATAGGATTCTGGAGGATGTAGTGACAGCGGCGGGTACACCTATGCCACGAGTAAAAAGTTTAAAATGCCATCTCTGGACACGTGTTTCGAGGTAATTGCCTCTCGTCAGCAGGGAGCAGATACGTATGCGGGGTGCTGTAGACTGCCAACAATTATCAGGTATAGTACCTCTCACGGCGCGCGGGTGCGGGATCCGGGCTCGTCAACCAATAGCTCAGGGAGCTTTAAATACAAAATGCGAAGTGGGTCGCACACCGCTCGTCATACTAGCAAATAGCCCCATAGGATTCTGGAGGATGTAGTGACTGCGGCGGGTACACCTATGCCACGAGTAAAAAGTTTAAAATGCCATCCCTGGACACGTGTTTCGAGGTAATTGCCTCTCGTCAGCAGGGAGCAGGTACGTACGCGGGGTGCTGTAGACTGCCAAAAATTATCAGGTATAGTACCTCTCACGGCGCGCGGGTGCAGGATCCGGGCTCGTCAACCCATAGCTCAGGGAGTTTTAAATACAAAATGCGAAGTGGGTCGCACACCGCTCGTCATACTAGCAAATAGCCCCATAGGATTCTGGAGGATGTAGTGACAGCGGAGGGTACACCTATGCCACGAGTAAAAAGTTTAAAATGCCATCCCTGGACACGTGTTTCGAGGTAATTGCCTCTCGTCAGCAGGGAGCAGGTACGTATGCGGGGTGCTGTAGACTGCCAAAAATTATCAGGTATAGCACCTCTCACGGCGCGCGGGTGCGGGATCCGGGCTCGTCAACCCATAGCTCAGGGAGCTTTAAATACAAAATGTGAAGTGGGTCGCACACCGCTCGTCATACTAGCAAATAGCCCCATAGGATTCTGGAGGATGTAGTGACAGCGGCGGGTACACCTATGCCACGAGTAAAAAGTTTAAAATGCCATCCCTGGACACGTGTTTCGAGGTAATTGCCTCTCGTCAGCAGGGAGCAGGTACGTATGCGGGGTGCTGTAGACTGCCAAAAATTATCAGGTATAGTACCTCTCACGGCGCGCGGGTGTGGGATCCGGGCTCGTCAACCCATAGCTCAGGGAGCTTTAAATACAAAATGCGAAGTGGGTCGCACACCGCTCGTCATACTAGCAAATAGCCCCATAGGATTCTGGAGGATGTAGTGACAGCGGCGGGTACACCTATGCCACGAGTAAAAAGTTTAAAATGCCATCCCTGGACACGTGTTTCGAGGTAATTGCCTCTCGTCAGCAGGGAGCAGGTACGTATGCGGGGTGCTGTAGACTGCCAAAAATTATCAGGTATAGTACCTCTCACGGCGCGCGGGTGCGGGATCCGGGCTCGTCAACCCATAGCTCAGGGAGCTTTAAATACAAAATGCGAAGTGGGTCGCACACCGCTCGTCATACTAGCAAAAAGCCCCATAGGATTCTGGAGGATGTAGTGACAGCGGCGGGTACACCTATGCCACGAGTAAAAAGTTTAAAATGCCATCCCTGGACACGTGTTTCGAGGTAATTGCCTCTCGTCAGCAGGGAGCAGGTACGTATGCGGGGTGCTGTAGACTGCCAAAAATTATCAGGTATAGTACCTCTCACGGCGCGCGGGTGCGGGATCCGGGCTCGTCAACCCATAGCTCAGGGAGCTTTAAATACAAAATGCGAAGTGGGTCGCACACCGCTCGTCATACTAGCAAATAGCCCCATAGGATTCTGGAGGATGTAGTGACAGCGGCGGGTACACCTATGCCACGAGTAAAAAGTTTAAAATGCCATCCCTGGACACGTGTTTCGAGGTAATTGCCTCTCGTCAGCAGGGAGCAGGTACGTATGCGGGGTGCTGTAGACTGCCAAAAAATATCAGGTATAGTACCTCCCACGGCGCGCGGGTGCGGGATCCGGGCTCGTCAACCCATAGCTCAGGGAGCTTTAAATACAAAATGCGAAGTGGGTCGCACACCGCTCGTCATACTAGCAAATAGCCCCATAGGATTCAGGAGGATGAAGTGACAGCGGCGGGTACACCTATGCCACAAGTAAAAAGTTTAAAATGCCATCCCTGGACACGTGTTTTGAGGTAATTGCCTCTCGTCAGCAGGGAGCAGGTACGTATGCGGGGTGCTGTAGACTGCCAAAAATTATCAGGTATAGTACCTCTCACGGCGCGTGGGTGCGGGATCCGGGCTCGTCAACCCATAGCTCAGGGAGCTTTAAATACAAAATCCGAAGTGGGTCGCACACCGCTCGTCATACTAGCAAATAGCCCCATAGGATTCTGGAGGATGTAGTGACAGCGGCGGGTACACCTATGCCACGAGTAAAAAGTTTAAAATGCCATCACTGGACACGTGTTTCGAGGTAATTGCCTCTCGTCAGCAGGGAGCAGGTACGTATGCGGGGTGCTGTAGACTGCCAAAAATTATCAGGTATAGTACCTCTCACGGCGCGCGGGTGTGGGATCCGGGCTCATCAACCCATAGGTCAGGGAGCTTTAAATACAAAATGCGAAGTGGGTCGCACACCGCTCGTCATACTAGCAAATAGCCCCATAGGATTCTGGAAGATGTAGTGACAGCGGCGGGTACACCTATGCCACGAGTAAAAAGTTTAAAATGCCATCCCTGGACACGTGTTTCGAGGTAATTGCCTCTCGTCAGCAGGTACGTATGCGGGGTGCTGTAGACTGCCAAAAATTATCAGGTATAGTACCTCTCACGGCGCGCGGGTGCGGGATCCGGGCTCGTCAACCCATAGCTCAGGGAGCTTTAAATACAAAATGCAAAGTGTGTCGCACACCGTTCGTCATACTAGCAAATAGCCCCATAGGATTCTGGAGGATGTAGTGACAGCGGCGGGTACACCTATGCCATGAGTAAAAAGTTTAAAATGCCATCCCTGGACACGTGTTTTGAGGTAATTGCCTCTCGTCAGCAGGGAGCAGGTACCTATGCGGGGTGCTGTAGACTGCCAAAAATTATCAGGTATAGTACCTCTCACGGCGCGCGGGTGCGGGATCCGGGCTCGTCAACCCATAGCTCAGGGAGCTTTATATACAAAATGCGAAGTGGGTCGCACACCGCTCGTCATACTAGCAAATAGCCCCATAGGATTCTGGAGGATGTAGTGACAGCGGCGGGTACACCTATGCCACGAGTAAAAAGTTTAAAATGCCATCCCTGGACACGTGTTTCGAGGTAATTGCCTCTCGTCAGCAGGGAGCAGGTACGTATGCGGGGTGCTGTAAACTGCCAAAAATTATCAGGTATAGTACCTCTCACAGCGCGCGGGTGCGGGATCCGGGCTCGTCAACCCATAGCTCAGGGAGCTTTAAATACAAAATGCGAAGTGGGTCGCACACCGCTCGTCATACTAGCAAATAGCACCATAGGATTCTGGAGGATGTAGTGACAGCGGCGGGTACACCTATGCCACGAGTAAAAAGTTTAAAATGCCATCCCTGGACACGTGTTTCGAGGTAATTGCCTCTCGTCAGCAGGGAGCAGGTACGCATGCGGGGTGCTGTAAACAGCCAAAAATTATCAGGTATAGTACCTCTCACGGCGCGCGGGTGCGGGATCCGGGCTCGTCAACCCATAGCTCAGGGAGCTTTAAATACAAAATGCGAAGTGGGTCGCACACCGCTCGTCATACTAGCAAATAGCCCCATAGGATTCTGGAGGATGTAGTGACAGCGGCGGGTACACCTATGCCACGAGTAAAAAGTTTAAAATGCCATCCCTGGCCACGTGTTTCGAGGTAATTGCCTCTCGTCAGCAGGGAGCAGGTACGTATGCGGGGTACTGTAGACTGCCAAAAATTATCAGGTATAGTACTTCTCAAGGCGCGCGGGTGTGGGATCCGGGCTCGTCAACCCATAGCTCAGGGAGCTTTAAATACAAAATGCGAAGTGGGTCGCACACCGCTCGTCATACTAGCAAATAGCCCCATAGGATTCTGGAGGATGTAGTGACAGCGGCGGGTACACCTATGCCACGAGTAAAAAGTTTAAAATGCCATCCCTGGACACGTGTTTCGAGGTAATTGCCTCTCGTCAGCAGGGAGCAGGTACGTATGCAGGGTGCTATAGACTGCCAAAAATTATCAGGTATAGTACCTCTCACGGCGCGCGGGTGTGGGATCCGGGCTCGTCAACCCATAGCTCAGGGAGCTTTAAATACAAAATGCAAAGTGGGTCGCACACCGTTCGTCATACTAGCAAATAGCCCCATAGGATTCTGGAGGATGTAGTGACAGCGGCGGGTACACCTATGCCACGAGTAAAAAGTTTAAAATGCCATCCCTGGACACGTGTTTCGAGGTAATTGCCTCTCGTCAGCAGGGAGCAGGTACATATGCGGGGTGCTGTAGACTGCCAAAAATTATCAGGTATAGTACCTCTCACGGCGCGCGGGTGCGGGATCCGGGCTCGTCAACCAATAGCTCAGGGAGCTTTAAATACAAAATGCGAAGTGGGTCGCACACCGCTCGTCATACTAGCAAATAGCCCCATAGGATTCTGGAGGATGTAGTGACAGCGGCGGGTACACCTATGCCACGAGTAAAAAGTTTAAAATGCCATCCCTGGACACGTGTTTCGAGGTAATTGCCTCTCGTCAGCAGGGAGCAGGTACGTATGCGGGGTGCTGTAGACTGCCAAAAATTATCAGGTGTAGTACCTCTCACGGCGCGCGGGTGCGGGATCCGGGCTCGTCAACCCATAGCTCAGGGAGCTTTAAATACCAAATGCGAAGTGGGTCGCACACCGCTCGTCATACTAGCAAATAGCCCCATAGGATTCTGGAGGATGTAGTGACAGCGGCGGGTACACCTATGCCATGAGTAAAAAGTTTAAAATGCCATCCCTGGACACGTGTTTCGAGGTAATTGCCTCTCGTCAGCAGGGAGCAGGTACGTATGCGGGGTGCTGTAGACTGCCAAAAATTATCAGGTATAGTACCTCTCACGGCGCGCGGGTGCGGGATCCGGGCTCGTCAACCCATAGCTCAGGGAGCTTTAAATACAAAATGCGAAGTGGGTCGCACACCGCTCGTCATACTAGCAAATAGCCCCATATGATTCTGGAGGATGTAGTGACAGCGGCGGGTACACCTATGCCACGAGTAAAAAGTTTAAAATGCCATCCCTGGACACGTGTTTCGAGGTAATTGCCTCTCGTCAGCAGGGAGCAGGTACGTATGCGGGGTGCTGTAGACTGCCAAAAATTATCAGGTATAGTACCTCTCACGGCACGCGGGTGTGGGATCCGGGCTCGTCAACCCATAGCTCAGGGAGCTTTAAATACAAAATGCGAAGTGGGTCGCACACCGCTCGTCATACTAGCAAATAGCCCCATAGGATTCTGGAGGATGTAGTGACAGCGGCGGGTACACCTATGCCACGAGTAAAAAGTTTAAAATGCCATCCCTGGACACGTGTTTCGAGGTAATTGCCTCTCGTCAGCAGGGAGCAGGTACGTATGCGGGGTGCTGTAGACTGCCAAAAATTATCAGGTATAGTACCTCTCACGGCGCGCGGGTGCGGGATCCGGGCTCGTCAACCCATAGCTCAGGGAGCTTTAAATACAAAATGCGAAGTGGGTCGCACACCGCTCGTCATACTAGCAAATAGCCCCATAGGATTCTGGAGGATGTAGTGACAGCGGCGGGTACACCTATGCCACGAGTAAAAAGTTTAAAATGCCATCTCTGGACACGTGTTTCGAGGTAATTGCCTCTCGTCAGCAGGGAGCAGGTACGTATGCGGGGTGCTGTAGACAGCCAAAAATTATCAGGTATAGTATCGCTCACGGCGCGCGGGTGCGGGATCCGGGCTCGTCAACCAATAGCTCAGGGAGCTTTAAATACAAAATGCGAAGTGGGTCGCACACCGCTCGTCATACTAGGAAATAGCCCCATAGGATTCTGGAGGATGTAGTGACAGCGGCTGGTACACCTATGCCACGAGTAAAAAGTTTAAAATGCCATCCCTGGACACGTGTTTCGAGGTAATTGCCTCTCGTCAGCAGGGAGCAGGTACGTATGCGGGGTGCTGTAGACTGCCAAAAATTATCAGGTATAGTACCTCTCATGGCGCGCGGGTGCGGGATCCGGGCTCGTCAACCCATAGCTCAGGGAGCTTTAAATACCAAATGCAAAGTGGGTCGCACACCGCTCGTCATACTAGCAAATAGCCCCATAGGATTCTGGAGGATGTAGTGACAGCGGCGGGTACACCTATGCCACGAGTAAAAAGTTTAAAATGCCATCCCTGGACACGTGTTTCGAGGTAATTGCCTCTCGTCAGCAGGGAGCAGGTACGTATGCGGGGTGCTGTAGACTGCCAAAAATTATCAGGTATAGTACCTCTCACGGCGCGCGGGTGCGGGATCCGGGCTCGTCAACCCATAGCTCAGGGAGCTTTAAATACAAAATGCGAAGTGGGTCGCACACCGCTCGTCATACTAGCAAATAGCCCCATAGGATTCTGGAGGATGTAGTGACAGCGGCGGGTACACCTATGCCACGAGTAAAAAGTTTAAAATGCCATCTCTGGACACGTGTTTCGAGGTAATTGCCTCTCGTCAGCAGGGAGCAGGTACGTATGCGGGGTGCTGTAGACTGCCAAAAATTATCAGGTATAGTACCTCTCACGGCGCGCGGGTGCGGGATCCGGGCTCGTCAACCAATAGCTCAGGGAGCTTTAAATACAAAATGCGAAGTGGGTCGCACACCGCTCGTCATACTAGGAAATAGCCCCATAGGATTCTGGAGGATGTAGTGACAGCGGCGGGTACACCTATGCCACGAGTAAAAAGTTTAAAATGCCATCCCTGGACACGTGTTTTGAGGTAATTGCCTCTCGTCAGCAGGGAGCAGGTACGTATGCGGGGTGCTGTAGACTGCCAAAAATTATCAGGTATAGTACCTCTCACGGCGCGCGGGTGCGGGATCCGGGCTCGTCAACCCATAGCTCAGGGAGCTTTAAATACCAAATGCGAAGTGGGTCGCACACCGCTCGTCATACTAGCAAATAGCCCCATAGGATTCTGGAGGATGTAGTGACAGCGGCGGGTACACCTATGCCATGAGTAAAAAGTTTAAAATGCAATCCCTGGACACGTGTTTCGAGGTAATTGCCTCTCGTCAGCAGGGAGCAGGTACGTATGCGGGGTGCTGTAGACTGCCAAAAATTATCAGGTATAGTACCTCTCACGGCGCGCGGGTGCGGGATCCGGGCTTGTCAACCCATAGCACAGGGAGCTTTAAATACAAAATGCGAAGTGGGTCGCACACCGCTCGTCATACTAGCAAATAGCCCCATAGGATTCTGGAGGATGTAGTGACAGCGGCGGGTACACCTATGCCACGAGTAAAAAGTTTAAAATGCCATCCCTGGACACGTGTTTCTAGGTAATTGCCTCTCGTCAGCAGGGAGCAGGTACGTATGCGGGGTGCTGTAGACTGCCAAAAATTATCAGGTATAGTACCTCTCACGGCGCGCGGGTGCGGGATCCGGGCTCGTCAACCCATAGCTCAGGGAGCTTTAAATACAAAATGCGAAGTGGGTCGCACACCGCTCGTCATA
The DNA here is from genome assembly GCF_964204655.1 of Triturus cristatus. Taxonomy (NCBI): domain Eukaryota; kingdom Metazoa; phylum Chordata; class Amphibia; order Caudata; family Salamandridae; genus Triturus; species Triturus cristatus. The sequence continues at coordinate 433,792,174 of NC_140585.1, read as the reverse complement.
CTAGCAAATAGCCCCATAGGGTTCTGGAGGATGTAGTGACAGCGGCGGGTACACCTATGCCACGAGTAAAAAGTTTAAAATGCCATCCCTGGACACGTGTTTCGAGGTAATTGCCTCTCGTCAGCAGGGAGCAGGTACGTATGCGGGGTGCTGTAGACTGCCAAAAATTATCAGGTATAGTACCTCTCACGGCGCGCGGGTGCGGGATCCGGGCTCGTCAACCCATAGCTCAGGGAGCTTTAAATACAAAATGCAAAGTGGGTCGCACACCGCTCGTCATACTAGCAAATAGCCCCATAGGATTCTGGAGGATGTAGTGACAGCGGCGGGTACACCTATGCCACGAGTAAAAAGTTTAAAATGCCATCCCTGGACACGTGTTTCGAGGTAATTGCCTCTCGTCAGCAGGGAGCAGGTACGTATGCGGGGTGCTGTAGACTGCCAAAAATTATCAGGTATAGTACCTCTCACGGCGCGCGGGTGCGGGATCCGGGCTCGTCAACCCATAGCTCAGGGAGCTTTAAATACCAAATGCGAAGTGGGTCGCACACCGCTCGTCATACTAGCAAATAGCCCCATAGGATTCTGGAGGATGTAGTGACAGCGGCGGGTACACCTATGCCATGAGTAAAAAGTTTAAAATGCCATCCCTGGACACGTGTTTCGAGGTAATTGCCTCTCGTCAGCAGGGAGCAGGTACGTATGCGGGGTGCTGTAGACTGCCAAAAATTATCAGGTATAGTGCCTCTCACGGCGCGCGGGTGCGGGATCCGGGCTTGTCAACCCATAGGTCAGGGAGCTTTAAATCCAAAATGCGAAGTGGGTCGCACACCGCTCGTCATACTAGCAAATAGCCCCATAGGATTCTGGAGGATGTAGTGACAGCGGCGGGTACACCTATGCCACGAGTAAAAAGTTTAAAATGCCATCCCTGGACACGTGTTTCGAGGTAATTGCCTCTCGTCAGCAGGGAGCAGGTACGTATGCGGGGTGCTGTAGACTGCCAAAAATTATCAGGTATAGTACCTCTCACGGCGCGCGGGTGCGGGATCCGGGCTCGTCAATTCATAGCTCAGGGAGCTTTAAATACAAAATGCGAAGTGGGTCGCACACCGCTCGTCATACTAGCAAATAGCCCCATAGGATTCTGGAGGATGTAGTGACAGCGGTGGGTACACCTATGCCACGAGTAAAAAGTTTAAAATGCCATCCCTGGACACGTGTTTCGAGGTAATTGCCTCTCGTCAGCAGGGAGCAGGTACGTATGCGGGGTGCTGTAGACTGCCAAAAATTATCAGGTATAGTACCTCTCACGGCGCGCGGGTGCAGGATCCGGGCTCGTCAACCCATAGCTCAGGGAGCTTTAAATACAAAATGCGAAGTGGGTCGCACACCGCTCGTCATACTAGCAAATAGCCCCATAGGATTCTGGAGGATGTAGTGACAGCGGCGGGTACACCTATGCCACGAGTAAAAAGTTTAAAATGCCATCCCTGGACACGTGTTTCGAGGTAATTGCCTCTCGTCAGCAGGGAGCAGGTACGTATGCGGGGTGCTGTAGACTGCCAAAAATTATCAGGTATAGTACCTCTCACGGCGCGCGGGTGCGGGATCCGGGCTCGTCAACCCATAGCTCAGGGAGCTTTAAATCCAAAATGCGAAGTGGGTCGCACACCGCTCGTCATACTAGCAAATAGCCCCATAGGATTCTGGAAGATGTAGTGACAGCGGCGGGTGCACCTATGCCACGAGTAAAAAGTTTAAAATGCCATCCCTGGACACGTGTTTCGAGGTAATTGCCTCTCGTCAGCAGGGAGCTGGTACGTATGCAGGGTGCTGTAGACTGCCAAAAATTATCAGGTATAGTACCTCTCACGGCGCGCGGGTGCGGGATCCGGGCTCGTCAGCCCATAGCTCAGGGAGCTTTAAATACAAAATGCGAAGTGGGTCGCACACCGCTCGTCATACTAGCAAATAGCCCCATAGGATCCGTGAGAGGTACTATACCTGATAATAATTTTTTGGCAGTCTACTTGGCACCCCGCATACTTACCTGCTCCATGCTGACGAGAGGCAAGTACCTCGAAACACGTGTCCAGGGATGGCATTTTAACTATATACTCGTGGCATAGGTGTACCCGCCGCTGTCACTACATCCTCCAGAATCCTATGGGGCTATTTGCTAGTATGACGAGCGGTGTGCGACCCACCTCGCATTTTGTATTTAAGCTCCCTGAGCCATGGATTGACGAGCCTGGATCCCGCACCCGCGCGCCGTGAGAGGTACTATACCTGATAATAATTTTTTGGCAGTCTACTTGGCACCCCGCATACTTACCTGCTCCCTGCTGACGAGAGGCAATTACCTCGAAACACGTGTCCAGGGATGGCATTTTAACTATATACTCGTGGCATAGGTGTACCCGCCGCTGTCAGTACATCCTCCAGAATCCTATGGGGCTATTTGCTAGTATGACGAGCGGTGTGCGACCCACCTCGCATTTTGTATTTAGGGCTCCCTGAGCCATGGGTTGACGAGCCCGGATCCCGCACCCGCGCGCCGTGAGAGGTACTATACCTGATAATAATTTTTTGGCAGTCTACTTGGCACCCCGCATACGTACCTGCTCCCTGCTGACGAGAGGCAATTACCTCAAAACACGTGTCCAGGGATGGCATTTTAACTATATACTCGTGGCATAGGTGTACCCGCCGCTGTCACTACATCCTCCAGAATCCTATGGGGCTATTTGCTAGTATGACGAGCGGTGTGCGACCCACCTCGCATTTTGCCACGCATCATAGATGTGTACCAGGATAGCACCGGAGGATTTGGCCAGGTAGTGGGGATCCTCAAGGACATGCAACAGGAGCAGGTCGCCCACCATGCCCGCATGGAGGCAAAGTGGGATGCCCTTACTGCAGTGCATCGGGACATACTATAATGCCTCCGACAGATCAACACCAACCTGTCCCCACCCCCCTGTGTGCCCACAACGTCTGTCGCAACACCATCTGCTGGCGCCACAGGGAGGGAGGCGGACTCTGGCGGAGAGTCCCCTGCACCGCAGAGGCCTGCACATGAGGATCCCCCCCCCCGGAAGAAGAGGGGTCATCCGAAGAAGGACATGTGAGAGGCAGATGTCCCAGCACATCCCCCAGGGCCTCTAAACCTGTTTTGGACAATGTTCTTTGTGCGCAACCCGTTCACCTTGTCCAATCGCACACAACTCGCCCACATGATATGGAGGGTTCATGTTGGGCCAATGTATCAGATGACTGTGGACTTTACTCTGGACATTTCATCTACCAGCACGTCCAACTCAAATGTGAACTTTGGATTCCCAAACCACTGTACAGCACCCAACATCCTGTGCACCTCACTCACACATGTTTGTAAATAAACTCACCAGTACACCATACTTGCCTCTGTTGTGATTCAAACGTGTCATGTTCAGGGCGAAGTCGATCTGCTACACAACACAGTGCATGCCAAATACTGCAACAATGTGACCAACGTAAGGTCAGTCATGGGGATGTGACACATGTGAGGGAGACACACCACTATGGAAACACAAAACATACTCACCATTGCCATGTGACTCATCAAACACAATGATGTTGACCTGAAACACATTGGCATGCACAGACACAACACCAAGCACAGTCAGTGGTAACAAGTCCACAGGTGAGGTAAGCAGATATCACTCAGATGTGGGAAGACAGACAACGCACATAACAAAGCGTAGCACAGGTTCATTACACACCAGCAACACATTTATTCCACAAGAGTTGCACGGTAATTCTACGTAACAGTGGAAACACGCTCAAAATGTTTTGGAGAATGGAAGTCCAGGGATGTGTGGTACATCAGTTGATGGGAATTCTCAACTTCCACACTGGTGTTGGCTTCTGGGTGTTGGGGGTCAGTGTTGACCACACAACAGGCAAAGGACCCTGGGAAGGACAGACAAGATACAGTCAAAAGCACAGACGAACAGGAGAGAAATGCAATACACATGCACAAAACATGTTGCAAAACACCTACACAAACACTAGTTAGCAGTACTACCCTATTGTGGAGTACACACCACCTGAATGGACACATCACAGCACGCATCCAGTCAAGTGGCACACAGACACACTCAGACAGCAAAAGAGCTGGCTCAACACATTCCTGGAAACTCACTTTCAGGTGAAGAAGTTGTTGATGAGCTGGGAGCGGACGTCACCATCATCTTCATCAGCACTGGCATCCTGGCCCAGGCTGGGATCCTCCACAGGTGCCGGACGTTGGTCGTAGTCATCCTCATCCAGGATGAAAGGCACTTCCTTCCGCATCGCCATGGTGTGTAGCATGCAGCAGACCAGTATTATTTTGAACACCTTTGCAGACTCATATGGAAGGGCCCCTCCGGTCTTGTCCAGGCAGCGAAAGCAGCTTTCCAGGATGCCGAATGTCCGCTCAATCACCCTCCTGCTCCGACCATGTGCCTCATTGTAGCGCAGCTCGGCTGGTGTCACAGGGTTCCTGAGGGGTGTCAGCAACCACGGAATGTTGGGGTATCCGGAGTCACCTACACACACAAAAATGAACAAGTAGATGAGTTTGGTAGGAGTGTGGAATACAACAATGACAAACACACACAATGAGAAACAGTCAGTACACACCGACAAGCCAGGCACGCTGAGCTGGCATCTGTGACATCAGCGTTGTAATGTGACTACTCCTCATTATGTAGGCATCATGCGCCGAACCAGGGAACCGTGCACACATGTGTGATCAACATGTCAGCAAGACAGACCACCAGAGCATTGATTGAATGGTAGTGCTTCCTGTTATGGTATGCCTGCTCATGTGCCTATGGTGGTATCAGGGCAACATGTATCCCGTCAATGGTTCCAATGACGTTTGGCATCCTCCCCAGTGTATAAAAGGCATCCTTAATTTCAGGGAGTTCATCTTGGCTTGGGAACTTGATATCCAGGTCGAGGAATTGCAAAATCCCCTCCAAGACATCGCGTAGCACCAGACTAAACATCGTTTGTGACATACCACCAGCAGTAGCCACAATGTACTGGAAGGTACCAGTAGCAAAGAAGTGCAGGGATGCCATCACCTTCACCTCTGGGGTCAGTGCTGTAGGGTATGTCCGGCCAGGTAGCAGATGTGGCGCCAACTGCTCCGCCAACTCCTCAATCAGTCGCTTTGTGAAGCAGTACCGTCTGATGCTGTCGCGTTCCTGCATGGTTGCAAGGTCTGGGAATGGACGATGCACAGCTGGTGCCCTGCAGTACAGAGATGCACAAAGGAAGATTGTCAGTACATCCCCCCATGTTGCCATGACCACGATCACTCTCACATGCTAGTTCATGACATTACACAATGTACTGAGGTGTGTGCTGTTGGTCATGGACACATATGTCACCTACAAGACCACCACCTCACATCTCAATTCCACATGTCCACATGAGTCCCATGTAGTGCAATGGGCTAATCATCTGGCTGTGTCACCCAACCTATGTGCTGCTGCAACGTTCAAAAAACTCACCTCGGTGACTAATGAGGACTCATGTCTCCCAGGCATCACAGATCTTTGCCATGCAGAAACCCAGGCTCCCTGTTTTGCCACATCAACACAGCAATGGACATGGCGTAGCACGTACACACCACAAGGCAAGCGTAAGTCCCACAGGTAGTGGCCACTGTTGTCCATGCCGGCCCTACATGTACGTCTCTTAGACACACACCCCATCAAGGTTGATGCATATACCACATGGATGTGGAGACTGTCACCCATTGGTAACATGTGATCAGACACATCTGAGACACAACATGCACACAGACTGTGGGTGCACATCAGTATTGGGGCTACAGGTCTCACTGTGACGTACATGCCATCACCCCCAGGACTCAGGGTGTATGTGACATGCCCCAAACATATCCAACCTGACACTGTGGCCTTCACTCATGCCAATTAATGTCCAATTGCACATCACAGTGCAAATGTGCACAAAACACAAAGGACTCTCCCCCCATGTACAAGATAACAGCCTGGGAGTGGCTGCACAAAGTGCCAGACAAAAAAAGTGCTGTGGCCCCCTCAAACACCCAGGAAATGCAGCCTCACATGCCATGGGACACTGTGTGGCCAATGCTATAGTGTGGCAGGTGTGTGCAGGTGTCCTTGGCCAGTATATGTGTGTTGCATCCGTCTAATAGTCACACTAATGCGGTCTGACACGGGTGACAATGCGTACGCATTGCACGGGTCATGTCCGAGCCGTGCGCACGCCTTGTCATTGAATGCAATGAGGTCCGACACGGGTGACAATGTGTACGCATTGCACGGGTCATGTCCGAGCCGTGCGTAATCCTTGTCATTGAATGCAATGAGGTCCAACGCGGGTGACAATGCGTACGCATTGCACGGGTCATGTCCGAGCCGTGCGTACGCCTTGTCATTGAATGCAATGAGGTCCGATGCGGGTGACAATGCGTACGCATTGCACGGGTCATGTCCGATCCGTGCGTACGCCTTGGCCATTGAATCGTATGGAGACGGGTGCATGTGTACATTCAAAATACGCGTTGTACAATCAGTTGAACGAGCCGGGCGCACCCATTGGCTCAGGACTGTCATGGAGACGGATGCGGATTCAAAACTACAATGTTGCAATTTCAAGTGTTCCATGAAGGTGAAGATTTGAACGATGCAGAAGGCGTGTACGATTCGTACTTTTAAATGGATTGGCCAGATTCATAGAATGCAACCGTGTTGGACCTATCACTTTGGACACCTGGCACAGAGTCTGCCTCTGCAGCACAGATATAAGGCTGGCTGGACCCCAGGGAGCTCACTTTCCTGCACTACATGCTACTGGACCACATCCCTGCTACCACTGCTGCTGTCTCTGCATCCTCTGGCTCCTGCTATGGCACGTACACTGGAGAGGGCCCCAGCCTTCACTGAGGAGGAGAACCAGGCCCTGCTGGACGGGCTCCTTCCAGAGTACAGAAAGCTCTATGGGACACCAGGGGAGCAGGTGAGTGTGCTGTCCACTGCCTTCCTAATTAAACATGCTGTCTGACTAGCAGTACTAGCAGTGTGTACAGCAGTGGCAAGCATTATCACTGACTACTTTCATCCCCCAAAGTGTGTAGGGACATGTACTGAATATTTTTCCTGCTGCTAAAGTGCATTTTTGCCAGCTTAAACTATCCATGCATTGTTAACATGTCAGACATACATATGAATTTTCATTCCCCAGGGTTGCACTACTTGTGTAATTATTTTCCCTTTGTGATGATGACATGTATATCTAATTGTGTGCTGCACAACTCTGGGGCATGTGTGTTAATGTGTTTTTCACTTTGTCCTCCTCACAGGTTGATGCCCACCAGAAGCAGGAGATCTGTCTGACCATCGCCCGGGCTGTTCGTTCAGTGGACGTCTACAAGCGCCGGATCCGCAACTGCCAGAAGAGGTGGCAGGACCTTCGGGTCTGGACCCAGAGGATAGCTAGAGTCAAGTTGAAGCTGTCACCTCCACGTAGGAGGGGCGGACACCGGACCCTGACTCCCCACATGCTCCAGATACTGGCGGTGGTCTTCCCAGACCTGGATAGGCAGCTGAACGCCAGACAGCAGCAGGAAGGGGGTAAGTCCATGCCTGATCTGTGTACTATGTCTGACATGCAAATAGCAGTCTTTTGTCTGGGTCACACTTCCACATTACGTAGGTCTTGGAGTCCCCAAATCAGGTCCCTCATCTGTGTGATGCACCCTCCTCATCTGTTCCACAGGTGTGGCCCCTACTGTCTTTGGATTGTGTCACTAGGGCACTGTGTCCCTGCAGTCAGCTATGTATCAGGTACCAGTCAGCATCAGTTCCCGTGACTCTGTTGTGTGTGTCATGGGTGGGTCAATTGTTTACACAATGCCTGAGATCTGACATGTGAACTGTGTGTGCCCTTGAGATGTGTACCAATTACTGGTCTGACTCACAACATGTTTCTGGGGTATTCAATACAAAACCATGCAGCAGGGTACTCCAATTTGTGGGCATCAGGAGTAGGTATGGCAAGTATGCCACAATTGCTTAGCCACCTGACTACTGTCCAGGGCAAAACACTGTTTCACTTAGTCCTGCCCAGTCCTGCCCCCTCAAGGGCATTCAGAAACACTCTGTAATCCCACTCCTGTGTGTGAAATTGCAGGTTGTGCTTCGTGACATGTGCCCTCAGGTGTGTGCCTCTGTGTCATTAGGGTGTTTCTTGTTGCTACGTACAACTGGGGTGTCCATGATTCCGAGGGTCAGCATGACATCTGCAATGTGACTGTGGGAGACAAGACCTGTTTGACATATAGGCGTGTGAGCATCTGACAGCGCACAATGGTGTATGCAACTCTGACCCTCATGCAGCTGGGTTATATGCATGGCAGAATGTGATGTGTTAATGTACATGGATTCGTGTTTGCTGAGACTCATATGTCTGATTTTCATGATGTGGGGTCTTCTGGGTCCTGGATATGTTGTTTGCATGGGATGGGCAAGTGTGCCAGTCATCTGCAGAGTCAGATTTGCCCCTGAGCTAGGATTGTGAGTCAGTGCATATTGTTGTTGTCTGGATGCCCTGCCCCTGTGACAGGAGACAGTGTTGACTGACTTACAGGGCATCCCAGTGCCATGGCATTGAACTTGCTATGAGTGAGCCTGCGTTGTGTTCAAGTGTGCACCATGCACCCCATTGTGTCCTTGCCCATCAGGACATGAGTACATCATAGTGTGTGTTGCTGGCATGCATCCCAAGCATGTGAAATGAGTCTCTGCCCATCCCTTCATCCGGACACCTGTGCTGAGTAAGACGCTAGAGATGTGCTGTGGGTCTAGTGACATACTCCTACATGTTCACTTGCATGTACAACTAATGTGTGGGTGGTGCCTGTTGGCACATTAGGGTATTAGCATCCAACATGCAACAGACATATGTGTGCAAATTAAGGAGGCATATGTGTGCCATGGTTGATGTTGGAAATGACAATTGTCTTATTCTAAACAGTGTTGGCACTTTGAGCTGTGTTCAGCTGATGATGCCAGGGCGTGCCCTGTGATGTGATGAACTCACTGTGGTGTGTGCAGTCGGTGCAGGTGACTGATGTTGTTCTGTTACTTCCTATTCCTATCCAGATACATCCACGGCCACAGGAGGGGAAAGCCTTACAGAGACAGAAGGAGAGGAGTCAGGTGGACCCAGTGACACGGAGGGCGATTTCAGCCACACAGAGGAGTCGTCAGCACCATCCCCCCCAGCTGAAGGCCACAGCAGCTCTGAGGATGACTCCCCTGTGGAGGCGGGTGTCAGCAGCCACCAAACCCCAGCTAGTGAGGCTGTCTCTGCCACCGCCATCACCACCACCACCACCACCACCACCCCCCCTCCCTTTGGCTCCTATCCCAGAGGTCCCTGTGGGCTCCCGTGTTTGTGAGCATGTCTCCTTTGTGCCAGGCACCGCACCCCCTGCCCTGTGTCCCCAGATGCCCTGAGTGAGGAGTCTGTGGACTTACTTAGACAGATGCATGTGGGGCAGATGTCGATGCTGAAGGTCCTCCATGCACACACAGGTCTGTTGACACAACTGGTGTCATTCATGGAGGGCATTTCCTCTGGCATGTCTGCCCTACAGAGGACCAACCAGTCCATGGCCTCCTCCCTGATGGCAGCAGTGTCCCTCCTCCAACAGTTCCACACCCCTCCTACCGCTGCAGCACCCACAATTCCTTGCACACTACCTGTCCAAAGCACAGAAACCCCCAAACCAAGGGCTAGACGTGCACACAAGCAAGCGCAGGGGACTGATTCCTCACTCACAGGGGCTGGTTTGCTGACACACACACAGTCATCCACAACCACTCCACAGTCCTCTCCCTCCCAGCCCCCTTCCCTTGCATCACCTGCAACCCCATCCCTCCAGAAGGTCCCTACATATAACGGACACTCAACTGGAGCTGAACGAACAGAAGGGTAAATGCATCAGACAGAAAGAGTGAATATGGAAATGTATTTTTAGTCAATATTTATTTTTATACATGAAGTGTTTTCAAATCTTTTAAGTTGATATTTGCATATACAAACATTCAATATTCAATAATACAAACAACAAAATGATATATCTAAAACATGTTAAATGTCCCACACATAGCTCAACTCATATAGCACACATTCATTCAACAAGCATATTGCACACCAAATCCGGTCAGGATGGAAAAAAACGTCCAGATAAGATTGTATGGGTGGTAAGCTCATATATCATCCAGATGTAAAGAGGAGATATGGGATGAGCAAGGAGCCGAAAGTTCAGGCGCCAACGCACGTTTCGGTATTGGACCCAGTGGTGGGTCCCACCTTCATCAGGGCGAAGACCAATGGAGAGTGAGGGACAATAATAGTACTTAAAATCCAACCAGCAGGATGGAGGTCAGAGTAGACGTCATCAACGTGTTAGAAATACTCAATATGTCAGGAGAATGCTCCACTTCAATAGGGGTGGCCTGTCAGGTTCATTCACCGATTTATGTGCCAGAGTCCGGACAAGATCAGCATGTTCAGGGCACGGTAAGATACAGGGAGCTAACAGCAACTGCCTTCATGTTTGAAAATCAGAACATCACCATGATCGAAAGAGCCAGAGGATTCGAACAAATAAAAACACAGTTTGTAAGGCAGGGGAGTTCGTGGCGAAATGATGGCGGAAAAACGCTAGAGGAGCAAGTTTTCTCTTGGATCTCAGGGATCTCCTGCTACAGAATCCTGGAGCGGGAGTCTATAGAACCGTCAGCGATACGTCGGATGAACCAGCCCGGACGCCTCCTCCACCACTTCAGTCATCTCCACTGCAGTTGCAAGTGTCTCGCCTGCATCCCCCACCTCTTCACTGCCTCCTTCTGCTGCGCCCTGATCCTGTCCCTGCGGTGCCTGGCCTGCCCCCATATATGCCCCTCTGAGGGGATGACCCCGGTCCGTAGCAGTGCAGGCAAGCAAGGTGTGACAGTTGTCACTCTAGTTCACTCCTTGGCACTTTGACATGGACTGGCCATTGGCCTTTTGGTTGCACAGACGTTTCGAATTTCATATACTAAATTTGTGACTCTAGTTCACTCATTGCCCTTTGGACATGGACTGGCCAGTGGCCTTTTGTTGGAACAGACGTTTTACTTTTCATATGCTGAATAAAGCTTTTTACTTTGTCCCTGTGAACTTGATTTAGCTGTACATCATGTCGAGGTTGTTTTAGATGCACTTGCACCTGTAATGCTTGGTTTACAATGTTTCATACTGATGCGTTGATGTGAGGTACTCCCTGTGGTCCATGAGATATGTATCCTATTCTGGTGGGTATCCATGTCATCCTTTGCAGCTAACTGCGTGTGTCTGGATCAACCATTTGTGTACATCCCTCTGTGAGCATTTAATTGCCATGGTCACATCTGTGGCTTGCACCCCTGCACATATGATGTGCTTCCCATTGTCCAAATTGTCACTTCCACATACTTCATGCTCATCATTACTGGCCCTACAGATGTGGGCATCATTGGTTTAGGAGCAACTGGGTCCTCTGTGCAAGGTGCTGTACATATGTATTAAGTATGTGCAGACGACTTAAGGGAGACTCACGTACCCAGGCTGTTGTGACCAGAGCCTTCATTGTGCGGTAACTGATGGCTGACTGACCAAGTGTTCTGTAGCCATGAGTGGGACTTGCGGTGAATATGTTTGGCACAGCTGGGCTCCCACAGGAGTTGTGTCCCCTCAAGTTAGTGTGTTGTCCAGTGACATGGACTGGGCCCATGGTGTGTATTGTATGTGCATGTGTGTGTGTCCACATCCCTGTTCATACACAGACAGTGTTCCCTTGATATGTTCGTGTTGTTGATGCTTGCTGAGTGGTACTGGGTTAATCCCACTACTTTTCCAATGGGCTACCAGATGTGTGGGTGCATGACTCACTCCTGTTAATTGGTGTATCATCATTGTGATTTGTCAGTTCTGAGTGTTGATGATGTTGTCAGACACAGATGGGACACAGTGAGGGTTCCTCAAGGCACTTTTTTGTTCGCAATATCATGTAGTTGTCCCTAGGTGGAAGTTTTCAGTGATTGAGACATTTGTATGTGTGTGTGTGACTGCTCCCACTTGTCGGGTTCACGGCAGCGATGCTGGCAGGTGTCAGCATGGGTGCCTTGTGTTCCTCCTTGCAAAGCAGATAAGTACATGTTGAGAGAATGCACTCCTTCCCTTAAATCATTTATCATATTGTTGAACTTGATGTGTGAAATGCGTGCGAACAGAAGCCATGAAAACACCCCTAATCACAGCTTGTTGTGAAAAATAACTCTTGAAAGGCACATTCCTCCTGTACCCGACTGTCACACTGCTGAAAGGAAAATCATTCCTGGGTAAACCACTTCCCCCAAAGTTGCATATTTTTCCATAGTTTATCCATCATAATCCAAACGTTTTGTATCATACATCTTCCTGTATACTTCACCAACAAGGAGCCAGCATGTTTGCACTATAATTCTTTATTAAACAGTTTCAAATGCCTAATGTTGCCAATCCAGGCTTTAACAGAGGCACGTGAGGTCAAACATGTTTAAGGAGTGGGCTTATTTTATTTATTACTCCCAATGCAATTCGAATCTTACAATTCTTCGTCAGGGGTTCACTAAAACAGATAGAAAAAAACTGTTCAACTTGGTGCTCAGACTTACTGTATGCAAAAAACGCTGCTAGTTACCATACCACCTCCCTCACTTCACTAAAAAACAATCCAATATTTCCACTAATTGTGAAGCCCCCATCGTGCTCCAAACCTTGTGTTCCTCCTTGGCATCTGCATAGTCCCGGGACAGTGGCAGGGATTGTGAATGTCACATGAGCTTTAAGGTCATGGCCATGTACCGCATACTGTGCAGTGTGTCTGTCATTCCCCAGGGTTGTAAACAGTCCTTGTGTGGTAAATTTAAATTACCTAGACTTAATTTATGCGGTAAAGTTCAATAAGAATAACTCAGTAAAAATAAGAGGCAGAATCCGTGGTATTTGAGGTTTTAAAAGGGGATTTATTCCTTACAAAGGAATTGGTTCGAACCAGGCAATCGGATTCCGTCACCACGAAGGTTCGGGAAGGGATAGACAATACTTTATTGACAGGTTGTCATATATATAGTCAATGCATTACAGTAAAGACAGATGCAGGAGGCGTAACAGCTGAGAAGAGAGATAAGAATACACATACGTAATGAAAAAAGGCGTTACAATAGGCGTGCATAAGGGCGTGTACTAGAAACGTCATTATGAGGATGTCACAGGTGGGTGGATCCATAAGAGAATCCTGCAAGGTCAGCAGAAATACATGGCAGAGATGCGCGCACAGTAGCATGACGTGTGATTGACGTATAACTGGAGGGTGAAGGGGACTTGACATTTAGCCCCACATGAGGAGACAGAAGTCTGGGATGTCAGAACAACCTAATCCCAAATCGTATCTAATATCTTGTGTTTAAGGAACTGTATTATCTGGAAGGAAAGGTCTCTCAGGCAGAGGCTATCCTATACTGACTGCTAGTGCGTGTATAAGCGTCTACGTGTCTACATGAGATGCGAGGGGGCATGGGCCTACCATGGTAACAGGAGCTATGAATTACTTGCACGGAGACAGTAAGGCCGGGCCCTTTGCTCTGTAGCTGGAAGGATGTTTACCTAAACTACTAGACAGGAATGTATTTTTCGAGGAGCGTAGCAGATAACTTGAAGGCTAAATACAGTCTTGGCAGGCAACAGGCCGGGCCAGGCACCGTTAGCCGCGCAGGGAGTAAGACAAAGGTCATGGATACAGATGCAGGTCCAGGCTGGAGCATTCAGAGGCAGAAGGCAGGAAAAGGCTCGATGGCAGAATTCAGGGCCTAACTTGCCAGAGCTGAAAAACGTGAAAGGTGCACCATATAAAGACGGTGGCAAGGCATACTTAGGAACGGAATATTCGACCCATTCATGGTGGATCTGAAAGAGGACATGTTAACGTTGGACGCATATGTATTTGCGTCTTCATAGCTGGAAGTGGAGGGAACATACATGTACTTGTAGCACGTACATGGAGCCGTTGGGGTCTAAGATAGGGGACACAATTGATCATAAAAATTCATATTTCCTCATTCCCTCCTTGTCCCCTACGGACCCTTCATGATATATCGATCCTCAGGAATCCATCAATCTGTTCATGTAACATCATTTGCTCTTCTTTCTTCTTACGGGATTTTGAATGAGAACTTGAGTGTGGAATACATGATGTGGCACACAGGCCGCAAATCGCTGGCCCACATTGTAGACACAGGCAGCAACTGAATACTATGAGAAGAGCAATACCTAGGAAGGATAGGACTTTCCATCCCCAGGCTGACAACACACTCCAGAACCAACCGGACCACGTCCAGGTGCCTGGATTCTGATGTATCTGACTGGCAATCTTATGAAGACGAGTTATGGCTTTATATACTGATGGCGCGTTTTCTGGGATGAAAACACAGCAACTCGATCCGATGACTCTACAGGCTCCGCCCCTATCGGCCAGGATGACGTCAAGGACAAGACGATTTTGGAGAACAACAATCCGCATCGCAGACTGTTCCTCCGTTAAGTTGCCTAGGGCAGAGGTAGTTTCATTCACTACTGCTTCAAGGGTTCTGGTTAATCTGCGTATCAGTTTACTATTAGAGACAACACCTATGTAGGGAAAGAGACCTTTATTGAAGTCTGTGTATTGTTCCCATGCCGTTTCAGTGTAGTCGACAATCGGAAGATCTCTCTGGGGTCTATTGTGTACTAGATGGGTGTTTCTATGATAATCAGGAGGGGCTAGGAAAACAGGTGGCAGAAGGAATGCAATGTAACAGGTACCATCCCAATCTAGAGGTAAACGTATATATGCGGTATGACCACAAATGAAGTAGGAATGACGGGAAGCTCTAAATGTAGACTTGCCTTGATCACTGAATTCGATCACAGTAGTACATTTACTATGACCCAGGTGTACTGAACCATTCTTTCTTACACATAATTCACCTTTGACTGGTAATACTGACATAGCAGGCAAGACTGGTGCGGCTTCGGATTCAACATTCAGAATCATGAGGTTAAGTGTAAAGTTACCTAATCCATATACTTCATTTTCTAGATCAGTTCCTGTCCTTTTGGGAAGTCCCTCCTTGTTAGGGTAGCAGGCTTTAAGCAAAACTAAGTTCAGGTTTCCCCATACCCAGTTGCTCTGGTAAACTACGGTATTTGAATCTAAAGAATTAATCAAACTAAACCATGCACCACAGGAACCATTGTGTGTGAACGGGTACGGAAAGAGGGGCAGAACTCCCTTGTATTTCTGGTAGGGAGGGAGTCGGCCACATATCCAACAATTTGTAGCGTTGTTAGCCTGATGGGAGTGATGTAACATACTAATGAATGTGTTGTTGCGCAGCGCAAGTCTGTAGGGCAACTCATGCGGAGGTAATTCGCTAAAAGAGTGTTCGGCAGTAACATTGAAAGCAGAATGTGCACGCTTGAAAATAGGGTAGTATATGTGCAACAGTATACTTGCAGCAATAATGAGAAGATTTAGAAAAAACATAATCAATAATGTCACTATACAGTGACTACGAAGTGATTTACAATATGCACGTTTCTTGAGCTGTTTCTGTCTATCTCTCTCTCGATTTCGGTCTAGAGGATACATGTCAGAGACTAATTTAACCGATTCACCTAGGAGAGGACTTAAACAATTAAATTGTCTGACTTGCTAGACCTTAGTTTCAGTTTATATTCCTGGGAAGCAGTTTTCTCGACCAGGGGGAGTTTTGAGTCAGTCTGTGGAGGAGGGTAGGGCTGAGAGTTCAAATCAGAAGGTAGTCCGTGAAATTTCTTGATATGGCTCGAGTGTAGCCAACCCTTGCGACCCTCAATCTTCACTGCTGTCCTCGTGGTCAGAAGTACTAATTTCGGCGTTTGCCAGCGAGGCTCCAGCGGGCTCCTCCTGTCGAAATTTCTTATAAACACGTAGTCTCCGGGAACCACTTCATGGGGCTTCACCTCGGTGTTGTCGGGAAAGGCTGCAGCTACCTGTGAACGGCAAGATTGTAGTGCAGACATCAAGGAAGCAAGGTAATCTGTCAGCATATTACAATCAACATCAGTGATTTTACGAGGTATAGGCGTCCCCCACATATATGGTGGCCTACCGAAGACCACCTCGTACGGGGATAGCCCTGTTCGAGAATGTGCTATCATTCTCATGTAAAAGAGCGCAACTGGTAAAGCTACTATCCAGTCGACGCCTTTCTCTCTACAGATTTTAGAAAGTCGTATTTTCAGAGTCTGATTATGACGCTCCACGAGACCTGCTGCCTCGGGATGCCGGACACAGTGGAATTTCCATTGATAGCCTAACAGGAGTGAAATGTGTTTCATTAGCTCGGATGAGAACGGCTGACCGTTATCTGAGTACACGATACGGGGCAAACCATACCGTGGGAAGAATTCACGAACCAGTTGTTTGGCAGTGGTCGGGGCAGTGTAATCTGGGACTGGATATGCTTCTGTCCAACGAGAAAGTGCGCATACAACTACGAGGACATATTTGAATCCTCGACAACGTTCCATCTGGATATAATCCATCTGGAGGACTTCAAAAGGGTGATCGGGAGGTTGAAATCCACCTTGCTCTACAGGAATGCTTTTACCTGGGTTGGACTGACAACAAATCATGCAAGTACGCACTTTCTGTTTGGCTGCTGCTCGTAAGTGTTTATTGAACCAAATGTTTTGAATACTGTCTAACATAGCTTTCTCTCCTAGATGCGCTGGACTATGTATTGTGTTAATGATAACTTGAACCATGGAGTCGGGGAGAAACCATGTAGATTTTCCCTTCGTCATCCATCCCTGATCTGTTTGGATCCCTCCTAGTTCAGTCCATTTCTTGATTTCCTCTGGTGTAGCATGTGTCTGTATGTCAATTACATCAAGGGCGGGATCCCTAACTGTCATGCAGTGTGTCGATGTCGGAACTATTGTCTTTGTCAAGTCAGTTGCATGAGTTCGATTCTGTGCTGTTTGCTTAGCTGTTCGGTCTGCTAGGTCGTTACCCTGGGAAATGATATCGGTGACTTTTGTATGGGCCTTGCACTTCATGATAGATATCGAAGTAGGCAGATGTATTGCATCTAACAGAGCTTGAATGAGGGGACCGTGTTGAATGTTGGCACCGTGAGAAGTTAAATAACCTCTCTCTCGCCAGAGGACTCCGAAGTCGTGTACAACTCCGAATGCATAACGTGAATCTGTGTATATGTTGACTCTCTTATTTTCGGCTTGAATACAGGCTTGTGTCAGAGCGATGAGCTCTGCTGCTTGAGCTGACAAGGTGTCAATACAATTCGTTTCAATAACTTCGGTGTCTGTCGTGACTGCGTAAGCGGCCACTAATTCTCCTGTACTTGTTCTCATGCATGAACCATCCACATAAAGTGTCAGGTCTGGATCTGGTAATGGAATGTCTGTCAAGTCTTGTCTGGGTTTCGTCGTAATAGTAATGACTTCAATACAATCATGTGCCAATGGGTCTGTTCCACTTAATGGCAAAAGTGTGGCAGGATTTAATGTACTACAGCGTCTGATTTCTATGTGTGGCTGAAACAATGTTAATTCATAACCTGTCAGTCGTGCTATAGTCAAGTGCTGGGTCTGAGTTCGGTTTAAAAGAACTTCCACGGAATGTGGAACTTGCACTGTCAATTGATGTCCTAATACTATGGAATCGCTTTGTCTGATCGCTAAGGCTGTCGCTGCGACTGATTTCAGGCACGTAGGCAGAGCCTGGGCTACTGGATCTAATGTGCTAGAAAAGTAAGCACACGGCTTGTGTGAACCTGCTTGTTCCTGAGTGAGTACTGACAAGGCAGTACCTTCGCGTTCTGTAACAAAAAGTGTAAAAGGCTTACTGTAACATGGTGTCGCTAAAACAGGTGCTTGACATAAGGCTTTCTTTAAGTCTTCAAAAGCTTGTGTATGTTCCTGAGTCCAAGGGAGGACAGTCGATGTCGCTGCCTCCTGGGTTGTCAACTGAATGAGGGGTTTTACTAGAAATGCATTTTGGGGAATCCATTGTCTACAGTACGAAGTGAGGCCTATGAAGGCCCGCACCTCCTTTTGTGTCTTGGGTGGTGACACGTTTACAATTAACTGGATGCGGTCAGGTGTGAGCTGTCTCCCCCCTTTGGACAGCAAGTGCCCAAGGTACACAACTTGCTGAACACAGAATTGCAGCTTCGAAGGGGACACCTTGTGCCCCTTGTCGGCCAGGAAATGTAAAACCGTCAGTGATGCTTTTTCACATTCGGGTTCGCTTCGGGCGGTGATCAGCAGATCATCGACGTACTGAAGCAGGGTAGTGTTAACAGGCATGTGGATACTGTCAAGTTGTCTTTTCAGTGCTTGGCTGTAGATGCTGGGGCTTTCTGTGAATCCTTGAGGTGCGCGTGCAAATTTGAAGCTTCGTCCATTTAAACAGAATCCGAACAAATATTGGCTTTCCGGATCGATTGGGACGCTAAAGAAGGCGTTCTTGAGGTCAATTACAGTAAAGAACATTGCTTCTGAATCAATAGCTGTCAATAATGAAGAGATATCTGGAACCACGGGATACTGTGGTACAATGCATTTATTCAATTCGCGCAGATCAATAATTAATCGATAAACTGGGGGTGCATTTGGATCAGTTCGTTTAAGAATTGGAATGATAGGAGAATTACATACATTGGAGTCGGTTTCCACAACCACTCCTTGTGCAATGAGCTCGTCAATGATTTGCAGCAAAGCCACTACAGCATCTGGAGGTAACTTATATTGTCGAATTCGTGGTAATACCACTCCTGCTTTGAGTGTAACTCGATATGGTGTAATGTGCATACAACCTACATCAGTGGGGCCTTGTGCCCATAAATGTGCAGGGACATTCTGTAACCGATGATCCATGTCTCTAAATACATAGTGACCTTTAAAGTCACGCAAAAATAGTCGTACCCCTTCCAGGGAACAACATATTACAGCTCCTAGAGCTTTCAGTGTCTTTATACCTAACAAGTTTTCTGGGCATGATTTTGTAAGCAATAAATCTGTAGTCCGTGTCAATGGACCAACTGCAAGAGGAAGAGGTTGCGATACTTCGTTAACAATAGGCTTTCCTGAAAAACCAAGGGAAACATTCTGTGAGCCTGAGAGGGGTGCCCCTGGAACCTCGTTGTGACTTATAGTTGTTCTGCTTGCCCCTGTATCAATTAAAAACTTTCTGTCTTTCCCTAATACTTGACTATGTACATAAGGACCCTCTTGATCTACGGGAACCTCAATAAGGGGTAAGCCAACCTCCCTCTCTAGGCTGTTTCATGTGTATCGCTGATAATCGGGATAGTCATTTTGTGCATACTGGTACATCTGGTGTGTCGTGTTTTGTGTTGCGGCAATAGGCTGTGGCTGTGGTACTGCTACGGTCTGTTGTGAAGCTGGCATAGGCTGTACATTCTGAGGTACTTGTGGTTGGATCTGATCCTGTCTAGGTGGACGCGGTCTCTCCTTGGTTTTACCCGTAGAGATATTATGTTTCAGAACTGCACAATCGTTTATATAATGACCTGGCTGTTTACAATAGTTGCATGTCCCTTTAACGGGAACCGCTGAATTACTGGATTGTGTCGCACCCTTTTTATGACCGTCAGCTGGAACTGACTGGGCGACGAGCATTTTCATTTTCGTGTCTTTCATACGTCTTTGTTCGTGTTCTTGTTCTTCTCTAATTCTATTCTGGTGGTACTGTAACATTTGTAACATTTGTGACGGGGTATTAGCTTGCCAAGAGCTCTCGACTTTCAATACTCTGTTCTTAACCTGGGGCAGGGAATTCTCGACTAATTTTGTTACAAAAAGATGTGGATATGAATCGCTACTCGCTTTCAGACCGCTATTAATACCAAAACATTTTTCAAATCGGGAATAAAAATCACTAGTGTCTTCATCGGGTTTCTGTTTGCAGGCTGAGATTGAACCCCAGTCTTCCTTTTTCGTAGTTAATAAACGTGGCAATACTTGTACTAACAATCCTGGTAACGCTTTAGTTTTGTCCCCAAGCCCTAGGCCTGGAGTTCGGGAATTTTCTTCGTTTTCTAATGCTGTCCAATCAATCTTTTGCTCTCCCACCTCCCATTCTTTTTCTTGGAGTTTCTCGTAAATACCGGCAGGCAATAATACTTTTAATATCTTCATAATGTCAGGATAGGTATAATCACCCATGAGTAACATGTCTTTTATTTCACGGTGAAAACCTGCTGGATCTCTGTCATGGCTGGGCACTAATTTTTTCATTTCCAATAGTTCTATTTTAGTTATGGGTGTGTACACAAACACGCGTCTAAAAGTATTATCATCATTTCTAACTGGGTGCACTTCGCGTAAGGGATTCTGTCTGTCTATGTAATACATTTTTCTTTCCATGGAGGGAGCTGGATCAAGCTCTGGACACAAAAAGGCACTGTATCTGTGCCGATATTCTAGAATTACTTTAATTAGATCGGTACCTAGACCTCTCCATTTCTTCATGAGTAGTTCTATCAGTATATCAGGTAGGGGACCAGGATCGGAGTGTTGGCCTTTATACAATATAAGGAGGTGTTGTATCATGTACATACCAGCTAAACGCTGTTCGTCTGGTGAAAGATTCAAAAACGTATGTACTAGCGCGTCATCACTATATTTATCAGAACTATCAGCCCATTGTACTGCTGACCTGGCTAATTCTTGTTCATCCATAGAATCGAGTACATGGTACCCCATTCGTTCTTGAAGTATTTTATCAGTAGCCTGAAATAAGTGTTCAGGGGTCTTTGTATTTGACATGGCTGCTTGAAAAATTCTCTTACTTTCTGGACGTATCGGACGCATTGAATTATTAAAAGATCTTCCCTTACCTACATAAGCTATCATTTCTCTAGCTGGTAGTTGTAATTGTCCTGTTGTCGTTTCCGGTCGTTCCTCCTCCTCCGAGGATTCAGTCTTATCTGCATCTATTTCTCTTTCAGGCTGTTCTCTTTCACATATTTGTTCTACTGTTTTTCGGATCCTTCGGTACATATTTTCTATACTATTCTGTTTATCATGTTTTCCGTCTGCTATATTCTGACCCCATTTGTTAAGTGCTTTCATTTCTTCCGGGTCTACACCTGGCCTATCTCTGTGTCTTATCAGGCAGTTTATGAAGAAGCGTAACAACAGTTTTTGCGTGTCCACTTTCTGGTATGCCATGGCCTCGCCAATACTTTCGGGACCTTGCCCTGTTTGGACAAAGTGATATATTTTGTCTAGATGATCAATCATTCCTGGTAGTATCATTAAATAGTTCGCAACTCGTCGTAGACGTACTGATGATAGCATCATTCTGTCGTCTTTACCGGGTACTGGATCATATCTACAGTCTGTAAGAGGTTCTTTAAGTATGTCGTAATTCGCTGTTTGAGGTGTACGTTGGTGTGCTAAATCCCTATAAGTCAATCGACGCGCTGATGGCGGCGTATGAAAACTTCCTGTCGCACCTCCTGAGGTGCCAGGTCCAAAAGGATTCGTTGGGTGTAAGGTAGGGAGAATAGGTGCAGGAAGGAGTGGAGGAACGGGCGGAAGGTTTGGAACGGAAGGAGGAGTATGTTGCTGCAGAAGTGGGGGCAGATTATCTCGGGGTCGAGCGCCGTTAGCAGGTGGTGTGCGTGGCGGCGGAACATTAACATATTCGGGGGCTGCATCGTCTAAATAGGAAGAAAGGAAAATGTCCTTTGCGGTCTTGTGGTGCAATTTAGTCGGAAGCAATGGAGGTGGCAGATCTTTTGGTACTTCCAGGGTGGCCTTAGGTAAACCCTCGGCCAGAAGAGGATACATACCATTCATAAGAGTGTTTCGTTGTCTGTCTGCTTGTTCTGCTTTTACTCGGATACCTTCCTCAATTAATACGTTTTCTCGGGCTTTGTCTGAATCCTCCCTACTTTTCTCTTCTTTTCTGAGCGCTTTCTCTGTGCGTCTATGCGATTCTTTACGCCATAATTCAATGGCATCTTTCTGTGACTGTCTGGCTTTCTTTTTCCATAATGCTTCTTCTACTCTCATGATGCAATCTGCATCCCATGTCCCAGCAGTGGGCCATCTCTGATTCTCTGCTAAATCCTTGGTGTAGTCCACCCACAAATCGAGATATAATACGGCATCTAGGCCATGTTTATGGTACATAAAGTACCCTGGAGTGTCCCTAGGTGGAATGGGAACGGCTTCCTTGAGTATCCCTTTTCTAGTTTTTATCTGTCTTAATTTTGAGAATAACGGCATCTTAAACCTTGCTACTTGATTCTTAATTGGACTTGAACACACTTAATACAATAAACACAGTAATGAAGATCGAACAATCACTCATACCACGACATTTAAAACATATTAAAACATTTTAAAACGAACAATGATAATTAGAATAAAACTAGCTAACTGCATAATACTAGATGTACTGCTAAACAGTACAGATACACTGCTAAAACAGTGCAGACCGGATCTGTGTACCCAAACCCGTCTTGACCGGCACAAACCAATGCGCACGTCTAGATGCGTCCCCAGCAACGGTACTCACCGGGAAGCACGGAACGGAACAGAAGGCCTCGGAAACTCTGGACTGGACTAGACCAGACTGGACTCGACTCGTGACGTAGGTACTTCGGAACTGAACTTCGGAACCTGGTGGGCCTCTGTATACCTCGGATCTTGCTCTCTCAGCTAGGCTCTGGTCGGGATCCTCCGCACTCCTCACCGCCTCGTCTGGGTGTTGATCGCAGCCTCAGTCACCTCCGTTGGCCTGAGGGAGGTACAGGAAATCCTGCGGGTACGCGTAGTTGTCCGTCCGGCTGTGGCAGGGGACCGGGTCTGCAATGCACCTCCGGCGCGTGGGGTGGGGGAGGAGTCCCTATTCGGGCGCCAATTATGTGGTAAATTTAAATTACCTAGACTTAATTTATGCGGTAAAGTTCAATAAGAATAACTCAGTAAAAATAAGAGGCAGAATCCGTGGTATTTGAGGTTTTAAAAGGGGATTTATTCCTTACAAAGGAATTGGTTTGAACCAGGCAATCGGATTCCGTCACCACGAAGGTTCGGGAAGGGATAGACAATACTTTATTGACAGGTTGTCATATATATAGTCAATGCATTACAGTAAAGACAGATGCAGGAGGCGTAACAGCTGAGAAGAGAGATAAGAATACACATACGTAATGAAAAAAGGCGTTACAATAGGCGTGCATAAGGGCGTGTACTAGAAACGTCATTGTGAGGATGTCACAGGTGGGTGGATCCATAAGAGAATCCTGCAAGGTCAGCAGAAATACATGGCAGAGATGCGCGCACAGTAGCATGACGTGTGATTGACGTATAACTGGAGGGTGAAGGGAACTTGACATTTAGCCCTACATGAGGAGACAGAAGTCTGGGATGTCAGAACAACCTAATCCCAAATTGTATCTAATATCTTGTGTTTAAGGAACTGTATTATCTGGAAGGAAAGGTCTCTCAGGCAGAGGCTATCCTATACTGACTGCTAGTGCGTGTATAAGCGTCTACGTGTCTACATGAGATGCGAGGGGGCATGGGCCTACCATGGTAACAGGAGCTATGAATTACTTGCACGGAGACAGTAAGGCCGGGCCCTTTGCTCTGTAGCTGGAAGGATGTTTACCTAAACTACTAGACAGGAATGTATTTTTCGAGGAGCGGAGCAGATAACTTGAAGGCTAAATACAGTCTTGGCAGGCAACAGGCCGGGCCAGGCACCGTTAGCCGCGCAGGGAGTAAGACAAAGGTCATGGATACAGATGCAGGTCCAGGCTGGAGCATTCAGAGGCAGAAGGCAGGAAAAGGCTCGATGGCAGAATTCAGGGCCTAACTTGCCAGAGCTGAAAAACGTGAAAGGTGCACCATAAAAAGACGGTGGCAAGGCATACTTAGGAACGGAATATTCGACCCATTCATGGTGGATCTGAAAGAGGACATGTTAACGTTGGACGCATATGTATTTGCGTCTTCATAGCTGGAAGTGGAGGGAACATACATGTACTTGTAGCACGTATATGGAGCCGTTGGGGTCTAAGATAGGGGACACAATTGATCATAAAAATTCATATTTCCTCACTTGTGTGATGTGTGTGTGCACCTTAGTTCCTGCCAACATTCCTGTGTTTGTCATGTGGGCATGTGCAATGTCACCTGTCCATGTGGGCTTCACAGATACACATTGTTGCAGTTCAGGTGTGTGGTGTTGATGGTGGACTGATGTGAATGTTTTCATGGATGGTCCCTTAGCTTCCGTTTGTCCATGGATGAGGGGCCATGCTGAGTGATTTGTGTTTGTGTATGTGTGATGTACGTTTGTGGCACAGGACACATGTCTGGGTTTCCCAGTTTATACGACATCTGCCTTTGTCATCAAATTGGAGGTGTCATGCATGCTTGTGTCACACCTATGTCTTGTCCCTGGGAATTGTGTTGTTGTGTGTCAGTCTCTTGCTGTGTTACTTGGTGTTCATTCCAGCTAGTGTTACATGTGTCTGTTGTACTCCCTCTCATCTCCCAATGCCTTATGCCCACTGAGGGTGTCCCAATGATGGTTTACTTTTGTATGGCACTGTGTCCACATCTGTGTCACTGTGGTTCAGCCCCTCTCATGTGTTGTGTAGTTGCCTGTGGATACTGTGACACACACACACACATACATGTTGTGTCCGATGTGCAGTGTTAGTTTGCCTGTTTGTGTGTACCAGTGCATTGGTATTGCTGTTGTGGGCCTTTGCCTGGATGCTGTTTCTGTGATTTTGCATGCTGTCCCTGTGAGTCATTTCACATCATTGTGCACATTCATCCTGGTTGTTGGGTGCCATTACTGGCATGGAATGTGAGTTAGTGAGCTGACACCTACAGTCTACACATGTTGTTTTGGTTGGTGTGTCTATTTTCGAGATGTGTGCATCCTTGGTGATGGTCACTTCTGCTGTTGTGTCATTGTACGCTGTGTGTATTGTCAGCCCCCATGTGTGGTGCTTGTCTGCACATGGCCGAGAGTGTTATGTTTTCACAGCACTGTTTGCCTCAACACATCTCTGTGTGTATGGGACATAACCACTATTTTCCCCCAGAAGTGTTTGATGTGTTGGGAGCAGGGATCATACATGCTCTTTGTTATTTGCAGCTTTGACCATGATGACACTTACCTTTTGGTCACTGTGTTGAGGGGGGTTTGGTCCCCATCACCACAATGCTCCACATCTGCTGCATTTTGTGAGTCTCCACTTGAATTCTGTTCTACACAGTGAGGGGGTGTTCTTTTTACATTGCCACCGTGCTATGGTGATGCTTGCCTAGTGTATGTCACGCTCATGTGTTTGTCACACATGTGCTGTTACTTACATTGTATGCTCGTAGCCATATTCACTGTTGTGGGCATTTGTCACAGACTACACACTGTTGTCATGATGTCGTGGGGGATGTATTTTGCGGACATACCTGATGTTTGCGTATGCTGGATGTGTTGTGCATCACCCATCCTATGGCTGGGGGTGGCAGGGGTAATGGCCAACAGGTCCCCTGTGAGTGGGGGTGGCAGGGGTGATGGGCAACATAAGCCCTGTGAGTGGGGGTGGCAGGGGTAATGGGCAACATAAGCCCTGTGAGTGGGGGTGGCAGGGATGATGGGAAGCATAAGCCCTGTGAGTGGAAAAGGCAGGGGTGATGGGCAACAGGTCCCCTGTGAGTGGGGGTGGCAGGGGTGATGGGAAACATAAGCCCTGTGAGTGGGGGTGGCAGGGGTGATGGGCAACAGGTCCCCTGTGAGTGGGGGTGGCAGGGGTGATGGGAAACATAAGCCCTGTGAGTGGGGGTGGCAGGGGTGTTGGGCAACAGGTCCCCTATGGCTGGGGGTGGCAGGGGTGATGGGCAACAGGTCCCCTATTGCTGGGGGTGGCAGGGGTGATGGGCAACATAAGCCCTGTGAGTGGGGGTGGCAGGGGTGATGGGCAACAGGTCCCCTGTGAGTGGGGGTGGCAGGGGTGATGGGCAACAGGTCCCCTGTGAGTGGGGGTGGCAG
This sequence comes from Triturus cristatus, assembly GCF_964204655.1. Lineage (NCBI taxonomy): Eukaryota > Metazoa > Chordata > Amphibia > Caudata > Salamandridae > Triturus > Triturus cristatus. The sequence goes on along the minus strand of NC_140585.1, from coordinate 433,765,917 downwards.
GGGTGATGGGCAACAGGTCCCCTATGAGTGGGGGTGGCAGGGGTGATGGGCAACAGGTCCCCTATGAGTGGGGGTGGCAGGGTTGATGGGCAACAGGTCCCTTATGAGTGGGGGTGGCAGGGGTGATGGGAAACATTTGCCCTGTGAGTGGGGGTGGCAGGGGTGATGGGCAACAGGTCCCCTGTGAGTGGGGGAGGCAGGGGTGATGGGAAACATACGCCCTGTGAGTGGGGGTGGCAGGGATGATGGGCAACATAAGCCCTGTGAGTGGGGGTGGCAGGGGTGATGGGAAACATAAGCCCTGTGAGTGGGGGTGGCAGGGGTGATGGGCAACAGGTCCCCTGTGAGTGGGGGTGGCAGGGGTGATGGGAAACATAAGCCCTGTGAGTGGGGGTGGCAGGGGTGATGGCAACATAAGCCCTGTGAGGGGGGTGGCAGGGGTGATGGGCAACAGGTCCCCTATGGCTGGGGGTGGCAGGGGGTGATGGGCAACAGGTCCCCTATGAGTGGGGGTGGCAGGGGTGATGGGCAACATAAGCCCTGTGAGTGGGGGTGGCAGGGGTGATGGGCAACAGGTCCCCTGTGAGTGGGGGTGGCAGGGGTGATGGTAAACATAAGCCCTGTGAGTGGGGGTGGCAGGGGTGATGGGCAACAGGCCCCCTGTGAGTGGGGATGGCAGGGGTGATGGGAAACATAAGCCCTGTGAGTGGGGGTGGCAGGGGTGATGGGCAACATAAGCCCTGTGAGTGGGGGTGGCAGGGGTGATGGGCAACAGGTCCCCTATGGCTGGGGTTGGTAGGGGTGATGGGCAACAGGTCCCCTATGAGTGGGGGTGGCAGGGGTGATGGGCAACATAAGCCCCGTGAGCGGGGGTGGCAGGGGTGATGGGCAACATAAGCCCTGTGAGTGGGGGTGGCAGGGGTGATGGGCAACAGGTCCCCTGTGAGTGGGGGTGGCAGGGGTGATCGGAAACATAAGCCCTGTGAGTGGGGTTGGCAGGGGTGATGGGCAACAGGTCCCCTATGGCTGGGGGTGGCAGGGGTGATGGGCAACAGGTCCCCTATGAGTGGGGGTGGCAGGGGTGATGGGCAACATAAGCCCTGTGAGTGGGGGTGGCAGGGGTGATGGGCAACATAAGCCCTGTGAGTGGGGGTGGCAGGGGTGATGGGCAACAGGTCCCCTATGGCTGGAGGTGGCAGGGGTGATGGGCAACAGGTCCCCTATGAGTGGGGGTGGCAGGGGTGATGGGCAACATAAGCCCTGTGAGTGGGGGTGGCAGGGGTGATGGGCAACAGGCCCCCTATGGGCGGGGGTGTTAGTGGTGCTAGCCATGCAACCCATATGGTGGGCTGTTGTTAGTGGCCAGGATATGTATCCCCTGTGTGTGTGTGCCATTTTGCAGGTACGTGTCGTTTGTTTATGTGGTAGGTGTCTGACATACCATCTGCGCCATCGGCGTCGGACCTTGATCCGGTCATAGATGTAGAGTACTGGTATGACCTGCGTGATGGGATTCATGATGTGTTTGTGTCGTACACACTGCTTGTTGCTCCATCTTGTACCCACTGCAAGCAGTTCCGTCTCATAGCCGTGTATTGATTTGTGGCGCGAATCGTAGCTGATATGCTTGTTTTCCGGATGCTGTGACGTGCCGTACGTGACGACCCGTCCGGCGCGTAGGAAGTACGCATCGTACTTGTCATGCCGGAAACTGCTATGGATACTGCTTCCGGGCGACACAGTTCCTCTTTGGGAGTTACGGCTCGGACGGAGAATGGGTCTTGATTCACAGCCTACGTGTCGGTCGTGTTTTTGGCAGTTATGCGCATCGTACTTCCTATACAGGATGGACCGGCTCCGGGTACGTGTCGGTCACAGGGTAAGGCTACGGACAGCTGTCCGACCGGCCATCGGAATCGGCCCCTCTGTGTGTCTCTGCCTGGTTGTGGATTGACTGTCTGGATTGGAATGTGATAGGATCTGGGGAATGTCTTGACCCAGGGGAGGAGTAAGTGAGACAGCCACGGCTGACCTGCATCTGGAGTGTAGGGGGGAGGAGTAGCCCCTGGAGGTGAAGAGGCCTAGGCTGCTGCCATAAAACAATGGTTCCATCTCCTGCTGAGTGATTGAGGACCCAGACCCCACTATCAAAGGAAGAAGTGTCACTGGCAGGGAGACACCCAGAACTGGTTTGGACAGAGGTCAGTGCCCCCTGAACACAAAGACTTCAAAGACAAATAGAGGTAAAATTATGAGAGCTGAAACCCCTGAACTTTAGATTGATCAAGACTGAAAAGGATTGAAACTACTTTGTGGTCAAGAGGAACCTCTGCCAAGGAAGAACAGCTGAAGAGACTGAATAGAAGGACTGACCCTTGCTGTGTGTTCTGGGGCTGGCCTGCAGTTTGCTGATTTAAGTAAGGAGAGGCTAAGGGACTTTGCTGTGTACTGTGTCCCCCTTCTTGAAAGGACTTTGCTGTGTGCTGTGTGCTGTATCCCTAAGTCACATGTCTCCAAGGGCCCGAGGATAGCTGGCTCCCTGTTGTGGAAACTCAGAAACATAAAAGTTTCCAAGTGTGTCTCAGCGGAGCAGTGTGCGTGTGCTTCGTGCAGCCTGAGACCTTTGTGAGGATTGCCCTGTGATCGTGTGCACCCGGACCTCAAGTGAGTCTCAGCTACGCTGTGTGCGTGTGCTTCGTGCAGCTTGAGACCTTTGTAAGAACTGCCCCGTGATCATGTGCACCCAGAGCTCAAGTGAGACCTTCACGAGAATTTCCCCATGACTGTGTGTCCCGGAGCAGTCCTGTTCTCTGCTTCGATCGACAGCATGGCCAGAAGTGCTGCGATCGTCATTGCCATCAGCCCGGACCGGCATCCCCAGAGGAGCTGTGAGAAGTCACCGCAGCCGGGCCGAGCCTGCCTTTGCCAAGAAGGGACCTCGAACCATCACCGTCAGGGGTCCGAGTTCCACTGCCCAAGATCAACGAAGTCGCACCAGAGACCCAAGCCGCAAGGAGAGGAGAGTGATATCGCACCCCCCAGGTAACGCTCAGCGAGTTTCACCGCCAGGGGCAGGGTGCGGCATTTCCCATCTTTGCAGCGCGAGCCTCCTCTCAAGTCTGTATCACCACCCGTACTTGCCGGGGAGTGGCAGTACTGGGCTGGAGTGTGGAACCGCACTTTGTTTTCCATCATAACAGTGTTGGGGGCATGTTTTGGCAGTAGTTGACCGCAAGTCAGTAAGAGTGGCATAGAGACCGTCCAGAGCACCGCAATCGGTGCCGAAGTACATTAATTTTGCATTACAAACTGCCTGATTGTTGCATTACAAAGTGCATTATTTTTGCATTACGAACTGCCTTATTGTTGCACTACGAATTGCATTATTTTTGCATTACGAACTACCTCATTAGTGCATTACGAATTTCTTGATTCTTGCATTATGAACTGCATAGCATTGCATTAGAACTGCATTAGATCATCGCGAATGGCTCATTCATACTGCAAGAACCTACAACTGCTTGCTGGCCTAATAACCGGCAAGATGAAATATTACAAATACGCATATGTTGGATATTTATCGTTTGGTCTCATCGTATCATTTCTTTATAAACATATAATTGTTTTTATGAGACTAGTGTGGTGTTTATTTGTGGTGTTATCACTGTGTTACTGTGAGTGTGGTTGCAAATACTTTACACATTTGCCTTGGAGATAAGCCTGGCTGCTCGTGCCATGCTACTGAGGGCGTGAGCAGGGGCTATCTGAGAAGGTGTCCTTCCTTTCCCTTACTTAGAAGCAAGGGTCCATATTTGGACTAATGTACCTACCTCAACCAACTAGAGACCCCCAGTTCTAACAGTGGTGAATTAATATAAGTGAAAATATTCAAGTAATTTAAGCGGTGGATATGTTAGTCAGTTATTTGGATTGAGAAGGATAGTGGGGGGCTAGAAGAGGGAAAAAGGTTTGCATTTATATAGCGCTTGCTACTCTTGATGGGGTGCTGAAGCGCTTTTTCAGCGAGTAGCACGCTACTTAGGAACTCATAAAGCATTAGTGGTGACTTAGTATAGTGAATATGAAAGTGATTTGAGTGGTGGATATGTTAGTCAGTTATTTGGATTGAGAAGGTTTGCGAAAGGGTAGAAGAGATAAAAAGGTTTGCATTTATATAGCGCTTGCTACCCCTGAAGGGATGTTGAAGTGCTTTTTCGGCGAGTAGCAAGCTACTCTGGAACCCATAAAGGATTAGAGGTGAATTAGTATAGTGAAATAGTATAGTGAAATGTGAAATTAATTTGAGTGGTGGTCATGTTATTCTGTTATTTGGATTGAAAAGTATAGTGGAGGGATAGAAGAGAAGGATTTAGATTATTGTTTTGTTTATTTTGGAGCTCATAGCAGTAGGAGGAAGCTAGGAATTAGTAAAAGGGAGGTGGAAAGGAATGAGTAAAAGGCAGGCGGAGGTAGAAGAGTCAGAGGGAGGGTTTAGAAAGGCTTGTTTTGGGAGATCAGAATAGTGAAAAGAGATATGAGATGATGATTCAAGGAGGGGTGGAAATGGGAAGAGTCTTGAAAGGGTTATTTTTAGGATCATAGTAGTGTTATGGTGTTTTGGATGATTGAGAGAATGGAGGTAATGGATATATAGATAGTGGTGTAGGGTGAGAAATACGGTAGGGCATGGGACAGAGTAGTAGAAAGAGGTATATTGCTGTATTTGACTACTAAACAGGCAGTCACAATTGCAGCTACCTTGCAGTTAAAAGGGAGATGATTTGAATGGTGCAGCAGGTGCAGTGGCTCTGTGGCCAAAAGCTCTAGAGACCCTACTAAACCCACAGTCTTGCTAAATGTTACTACTAAACACAATAGTCACAAGTGCATTTATCTAGCAGGCCATAGAGTCATGATTTGAATGGTGCAGCAGGGGAAGTAGCACTAGGACCAAAATCTCTAGGTACCCAACTAAACACCTAATATTGTTATATTTTACTACTAAACAGGCAGTCACAAGTGCAGTTACCTTGCAGACAACAGGGTCATGATTTGAATGGTGCAGCGGCACTGGGCCCAAAAGTTGTCATAACACCTCTAACCACCACATATAGCTATATTTTACTACTAAACAGGCAGTCACACATGCAGTTATCTAGCAGGCACTAGAAGTATGATTTAAATGGTGCAGCACTTGCAGTGACACTGGGCCTAACATTTTCAGAACTCCTCTAAACACATTATATTGCTATTACATCAATAAATTCTATTAAGTCCCTCTTTCATTTTTCAGGATTTAGCCATTACTTACCCGCACTATAACACTAGTAACAGCACAATATATTGCCTTTGTGTATATAAACAGACATAACACTCAGCAAGCTACAACTTTCAACAAAAAACTGCTTATTATTAATAACATAGGTGAAACCTAATGCATATATCAATGCTTGTTTTAAATGTGCTTAAAAAAAGAACTGTTAAGAACACCATTTTATTTTGATTTCAAGGACAATCAAATAGTTTTGTTGCCTATCAAATGACATTTTTAACTATCACCTATAATCATTTAGGGCCATATGTAGGTGGCATACACTTTACCGATTCATAAATACCGAATTTTACCGATTCGGTATTTAAGAATCGGTAAAGTGTATGTAGGTAATAAATCGGTAAATGTTACCGAATCGGAGAAATTCGGTACCTTCCCATTGATTGGATGGAAGGTATGCCTCATTACCGAATCGGTAAATACCGATTCGGTAATGGGGGGAGCACATTCAAGGGTGGCAGGGTGTCACATTGACACCCTGTTGCACCCCTGATTCCTGCATGTGTGCACATGTGGCGGACATGTATGTCTGCCACATGGCACTGGTATTTCAGCAAAATATTGCTTTGTGCGATGTATTCGGTATTGAGCACCAACCTATATTTGGTGCTAAATACCGAATTCTTTTTCCTAGACATCACTCATTTGGGTGTTACCTACATATCATTTCAGGATTCGGTATTTACCGAATCGGTAAAATTACCGATTCGGTAATTTTACCGATTCGGTAAATTACCGAATCCTGAAATGTGCCCCCTACATACCAAAAGCCTAAATACCGGTCGGTAACGGTATATTTACCGAAAATCGGCCGTTACCGACCGGTATTAGGCTTCCTACATATGGCCCTTAGTGAAGTCAGGAGACACATTAACTCTTTTAATATCTTTTCGGTAATTCATTTATAGATTTCTATTTATCGAATCAAGTGTAGCTTTAATCTAAGGCACTTGTGTTTATTATCAATTGTGAATAATCTCAAATAAATCTATACATAAAATATTTACTACAACTGTCTGAAGTGGAAAGGTGTGGGGAAAAAAAGCGATGAACTGGAATACAGCATCGATGTGATATGATTAATTCAAGCATTCCACCCACTGGACTTTTGTTTTCTTCAGTACAACAACAACAACTATGTTTTCATTAGTTCTGGTGTATTCAAAGAATGTAGTTCACTCTTTGGCACACTGGAATGGTACCTTCCTTAAACACAATAAGGTTAATTATTCTTCAAAAGTTCTCCAAACACACAGTTCCACTTCTTCGCATCCCATTGCAGATATTGGGATAATAGCAGCATGGGTTGAGTTCAAACAGTCCGATGACGTATGTCTCTGGAAATAGCATTTTAGGTAATAACTGCCACATGCTTCAATATTTGGATTTGCGATTCCTAAATAGCAATTTTTAAGGAATCGCTATTTGGGAATTCCAAATCCTCATGCATGTAGGAATTGGAAAATAATTTGTGATTCCTTAACATTACCTATTAGAGATTCGCAAATTGCGAATTGCTATTAGGTAATGATACTCCATTCATTCCTATGGGCATAGAAATAAATGGCAATGCATTCGCAAATTGCGATTACCAAGTTGGTAATCTCAAATTGCAAATGCAATTCCAAGGGTGCCAGGGGGCCTAAGGCCCCCCTGATACATGTTGTGCTGATGCTCGAGCATGAGCTCGAGTCACCTCAGATTATAGTGATTCTAAAGCGCGGATGGGAGAAGGCTGGGGGAGATCATTGTGAGGAGCTGCCTGCTGGCATATGCGTACGCTCTTGCTTGCTGCCATGGGGGTTTAAGCTGAATAATAGATTATTCAACTTACTCAACGCCTGGACATTTATTCTTCTTTACAATGGCTACGAGATGCATAAACCCAGTGAACCCACGCAGCTTTTATGAATGATTACCTGGCACGTAGATCCCAAGAACCGTTTAAGGAACTGCCTTGGGCCACATTTTTCGAGCGGCAGCAGAGTTCTGTACTCGTGCTGGCATTCAGTGGAATCAGGTTTGTCGTTCCGTGTTCGCTCTCCTTCAATCAGTGAGAGTGGGACGTTTTGGCACCAAATCTTGACTACGCGTCCACACGCCACTGATTACTAAGACCAAGCAACTTGTCAGTACGTAAGGTCACACAGGGTGATTTTACGAGCAACCATTTTTAACACGCTTGTCAAGCAAGAAGTTCTCCGGCAAGAGTTTCTTCACACAGTACAGCGCGTATTTCAGCTTCAGGAATTTGCATTTCAACAGTGATACGCACACTGCATATCAACTAAGGTACTTGTTAAAATTTTGCAGTGTGCTACTATATTAATTTGGATCTTCATTATAAAACCTCACATATTTCAGCTGTAATTTCTATCGGTGTCTTCAGGAATTTACATTTCAACAGTGATACGTACACTGTGTATCAACTAAGATACTTGTTATAATTTTGCTGTGTCTTAGTACTATATTAATTTGGATCTTCATTGCAAAACCTCATAATTTCTTCTTATTTTGAAGATTTTAATTCTTGATATCTAATTATTTTTCCCAGTTGTTTCTTAACTATGGCAATGGCCACCATGAATTTACCTGCCACACAACAATTCATGGTAAAAGATTGTGAAGTCTCAAGCCAGAGATGGGAGGAATGGAGAGACTACTATTTGGATACATTCGAAAGTAAAGAATTGCCACCAGAAAGGGAAAAAAATATTTTTACATTGTATAGGCCCAGGTGGCTTAAGAGTTTATAATTGAATAGAAAAGAAAACTTTGACAGGAAGCGAAGTTAATGTCTTCACTCAAACCATCCCAGATTTTAATGCATATTTTGCGCCTACTGTATGTAAAGCTGTGCATAGATTAAATTTTTCTCATAGGAAACAAGGACCTAACGAGAAAGTAGAAGATTACATTGCGTCTCTTAGAAGACTAGCCTGCAAATTTGGTGTTATTGAAAAAGAATTAATTAGGAACCAGTTAATTATGCATTGCAACAATCAAAATCTTCAAGATAAACTTTGGATTAATGATGATGCATGCTTAAGTGAAATTAGTGCCATCATTAGCAAAGCCGAACTGATTTCTAGATGTGCCAAAACTGTTATTTCAAAGACCAAACTAGATAATAGTGAAGATATGGTAAAGATCGTAAGAATGAACTTTTCACAGCCTGTACAGAATAAAAAGAAAAATTATAAGCAATCTGTTAAAGATAAAAGTGGAATCAAAGATCATGCAGAGAAGTTTTCAGATATTAACCCCTTCAGTGCCCATGACGAGCTGGACTCGTCATGGGCTGCGGTGGCGCTGTGCCCATGACGAGTCCAGCTCGTCATGAACTCCGCCCGCTAATGCAAGGCGCAGCACTGGGCGGGGAAAGGGGCGGGCATGCAAGGGGTTAAAGGGAAGTGTTGCTGTTGTGGTAGCTCTTCACATCTAGCTAATGATAGAAAGTGTCCAGCTTTAAGTCAAATATGTGCTTATTGTAAAATGTCTGGCCATTAGGCACGTGCGTTTTGAAAATCAAAATCTGTAAAATGTATTTTAGATGAGTACGAACATGAGGATGAGAGTGCCAATTCTGGTAGTGAAGAAAACAAGGTTTGTTGTATACATGAAAATAATAGAGAGGGTTGTGGTAAGCAAAGAAAAAAAACAGTTTGCAAAATACTAGCTGGTGAAGTACAAGGGATCTTAATGGCTGATTCAGGATCACCCTATTCCATTGTCAACAAAACAAAATGGGAAGAATTATTCAGTACTGTTATTGGTCCTGAATCGGAAAGTCCTCATGTGCATCCTGTAAGTTATACAGGGGAACCTATCGATCTATTAGGTTTTCGTAAACTCACCTTTGAATTCAAAGGAAGACATGCAGTTTGCAAATGTTATGTGTCTTTAACTGGTCTCTGTGTGCTAGGTTGGTGGGATCAAAGTGAGTTTAGATACTAATAGTCCAGATCCTGTTTTGAGCATGGAGCCTGAACATGAAGATTTATGTGAGGAATTTGTTAAAGAGTTTCCCTGTGTGTTCTCCGGGAGTGTTGGTGAACTCAAGGGCTTTTCACATAAAATATTCTAGAAAGAAAATGCGAATCCATGCATCCACAAGGTTAGGAACATTCCTTTGGGTGTCAAGGATGAAGTAGTGAGAGAAATCCAGAAACTGGTTGACAATGATATAATTGAATGTGTGGAATCTTCTGACTGGGTCGCCCCCCTTGTCACACACAAGGCCAACGGCAAGATACGCTTGGGTGTGGACCTGAGGGAACTTAAAAATATTTTTATTTACATATTTCCCCTCTCAAAAATATCAGAGTTGCTCTCAGCTACTAAAGACATACAATAGTTTTCAAAGATAGACTTAACCTCCGCGTACCATCAGGTTCCCCTCCATAAAGATAGCAAGCATCTGACTGCCTTTGTCACCCCTATTGGTACTTTCCAGTTTGGGCTGGTTCCATTTGGATTGGCATCAGCTGCTGCTATGTTTCAACATATCATGCACCTAATTTTTAAAGATATGAAAAATGTATTATTTTTCCAGGATGATATCCTCATTATGGGAAAAGATAGAGAGGAACACGATAAGATTTTGATTAAGGTTGTGCAAATGTTGGAAAAAAAAGGTTTGACTGCAGAAAAATCCAAATGTAAAATAGCTACGAAAAGTGTAACATACCTTGGACATAAGTCTAGAGATCCAAAGTGCCCTAGATGTCAATATGCTCAGGCAGATTTACAACATATGGTGTGGATTTGTCCAATAATTCAGACAAACTGGACGGCGTTCCTAGAGGAATTAAATAGAATAACGGGGTGGACGATTGCCTTGGATGTGCAAACTTGTCTCCTCTGTTTAATTCCCTGCGACCCTAAGCGAAAGACAAGCAGGCGGTTCCTGGTTTTGAGGCTTATAACAGCTAAGAGATGCATAGCGACCCACTAGTTAACTCCACAGGGGCCGCTGCTAGCAAACTGGAAAACAGATCTGAAGGAGTGGGCACTGGCCGAGGAGGGGCATATGCGAAGCACTAGAAGAGATGATAAGCTCCCGAAGTGCTGCTGGCATGGGGGATGATGGTACAAGAGATAGAGGAACATGCCCCAAATTCCACACATACATCACAAGACGATGAACATCACAATAGGGCTGTAACCCGTAGTCAGGAGGGAAGACAAGAGGGAAGACAAGAGGAAACCCACGACTGATTTTAGGACTGATTTTAGGATAGACGGACCTCGAGTTAGTTGGATACGGTAGGGGGAGGGTGGGGAGTTTTGGGGATTGCCTAGTTAAAGGTTTAAAAATGCCAGATTTGGAAAGAATCTTCAAGGGAAAGTATGTACCAAAATTATCCTTGAGTTTGTTGTTGGGATGATCATTGTGTAAACTGTTGTCTGCGGGATATGTAGTTGTATGTGGACATGGACTGTACTCTTGAAATAGCAATAAAGAAATGTATAATACCTTGGACATGAGATTAGTGCATGTGGTATTCGTCCTAAGTCTGAGCTTTTGGAGGCAATAAAAAAAGCTCCTACACCACAGAACAAAGAGGAAGTCAGGTCCTTTTTAGGCCTGGCAGAATTTTATTCCAATTTGTTTTGCAATTTTGCAGGGAAATGTATTGTATGAGTCAATTGCTCAAAAAAGGGAGTGTTTTTCACTGGTCCAAGGAATGGCAGTCATTCATGGGTGGCATGATAAAAGATATTTGCTTTGCTCCAGCACTCCAAAACTTTGACCTCAAACTTAAAAGTTTTATTACAACGGATGCTAGTGGAAGAGGTCTTGGTGCCGTTTTGTCACAAATGCAAAGTAATGGAACTGAGTGTGTGGTTGCATTTATCTACAGAGCACTTACACCCACGGAAGAAAAATATTCAGTTATTGAAAGGGAAGCCCTTGGTTACTTGTGGGGACTTAAACACTTTAGACAATTTGTTTGGGGAATGTGTGTCATATTAAGGACCGACCACAAACCTCTTACCAAAGTTCTAACATCGCATGGTTTAAATAATGTTTCTCCCAGGAGTTCTCGCCTCTCTGTACAACTATTGGATTTTGTTTATGATATTATGTATGTTCCTGGGATTCGTAATAGAATCGCAGATTTCCTGAGCAGAGCTCCTCTACCTGTTTGTGAGGACACTAACAATGATTGGGTCCATTGGTTAGTGGCGAGTATATTTGGAGAAGAGTTAGTAGGTATACCTCATGATGACTGGATTAACAATATTTCCCTGGATGAGAATTTAACCCCTTGTGTGCGCACGACGTCTCCCGGCCGTCGTGCATTACGGTGGGCGTGTGCGCACGACGGCCGGGAGATGCCGTGTTCGCGAACGCCATTTATTTCTCCCGCACAGCGGGAGAAATAAATCCGCACGCAAGGGGTTAAATGTGGTGAGTAAGTACATTCACAAGGAATGGCCTGAGAAATCTAGTTTATCCGAGGATTTAATTCCATTTTGGGAGGTGAGGAACTAACTTTCCTTTGAAAACAAACTCTTACTCAGGGGGGGAATGTTGGTTCCATCAAAAATTTCTGTGAAAAGTTTATCAACCTTTGACATGAAGGCCACTTAGGGATTGTTTAAACCAAGTGTAGAATTAAACAATCTTACTGGTGGCCAGGTGTTGACAGGGATATTGAAAGGGTTGTCCGTGATTGTGTTGAATGTACAAACTCTGACAAGAGTTTAATTACTTTTAAAACAATCTTACATCCAATTATAGTTCCTAACATGGCATGGGAAAGGTTTGGAGTAGACATTTTTGGTCCAGTAAAAAGTGTGAATGGTATACAGAAGTACATTTTTTGTGATAATGGACCATTTCTCTAAATGGCCAGAGTACAAAATTGTAGAGAATGCAGATTCAGAGAATTTGTTGTGGTTCTAGGGAGAAGTTTTTGGAAGGGTAGGTCTTCCTAAAGATCTTATGTCTGACAATGGTGGACAGTTTGTAAGTGAGTGTTTTAAGAAGTTTATTAGTGACACTGGCATTGTACATAGGACTACTTGTCTTTATCACCCAGAAGGGAACGGAAGCGTAGACCACTTCAATAGGGCCATTAAAGGCATTTTTTTAGTTATCCTACAGTAATGGAAAGGATTGGGAGGACGAATTGAGGAAAATGGTTTGTGCATATAGAATGATCCAATGTCAATCCACTGGACATTCACATTTTGAACTCACGAGAGGGAGTTCTCCTCACACTAAGGATAATATGGGGTGGTTAAATTGTACCAAGATTGTCTGCTGGTCGGTTAAGGAGGTTAAGCAATCCCTTGAGACCAAGCAAAGCCTTGTGGTAGATCAACATGCAGGTGCTAATAAGAGGAGATTGGTGACACAGTTAAAGTCAAGAAAGGAAGACTTAAACGCAAAGGTGAGAGAAAGTATTCTGCCCCCCTCAAAGTAGTTAAAATTATGTGTAATTCTGCACTTTTAAGTGATGGAAAGGTGTGGAATGCTAACAGAATTGCTTTATTCGAAGGACAGGTTGAAGAAGAACATACCAGGGATAAGCAGGCACAGGTCAGTAAGTATGACTGGGTTGATGAAGTAGTTAACTCTAAGGAGTTGTGTTCACCAAATGATCCCATCAACTTTACTGCCCAATCTTTTACTGCTTCCAATGGTGAACAACGTACTGAGTGTTCCACTCAGAGTGATCAAGGTGCAGTTTCTGAAATGTTGAAGGAGGAGTGGTTGCTCGAGCAAAACGCTTGTGTGTAAAGTCAAAAAAATGTGATGACTATATCACACACATATACAACTCATCGATTGTGTAATTTACTGTTATGTTCAAGTGCTACTTTATTTTGCATCTTACTTTATTAGTGCAGATATTTGTTTAGGAACAACTTTGTATGTTCTCTTTACTATTTTATTGTATATTTGTATATCATTGTCTTTTTTTTGTTTTTGAGGAAAGGGGAAGTGTTGCGTTGGAGCTCGAGCGTGTGCTCGAGTCACCTCAGATTGTAGTGATTCTAGAGCTCGGGTGGGAGAAGGCTGGGGGAGATCATTGTGAGGAGCTGCCTGCTGGCGTTTGTGTACGCTCTTGCTTGCTGGCATGGGGGTTTAAGCTGAAGAATAAATCATTCAACTTACTCAACGTCTGGACATTTATTCTTCTTTCCAATACGGCCCCAAAAAAGGTAAGTGTACACATGTGGCGCACACACATGCCCTAAGGGCATGTGTGTACGCCACGTCACTTTGAAAAATTCACTGTTGTGCATTTTTCAAATTACCATCAACCTGAAGTTGATGCTAGTTAGTGTTTCCTAAATGCACAGTTTGCATTTAGGAAATGCTTGACGCATCACCTTTAGGGAATCGCAAATTGCGATTCCCTAAATGCATTCAAAATGTAGGTAATCGCAAAAAATTGTGATTACTTAATTTGCAAATGGAAATGGGTTCATGCATCAGAAAAGTGTTTTTTCCAGTCGCAAACGGGCTAATTATGCGAATCGGCCCGTTTGCGACCGGTAGAAAGCTTGATGCATGTGGCCCTAAGTTTCTTTAGAGCACAATGCCCCCTTGGAGAAGATCATTGCACACTTCAGAAGAACGGTTTAAATGTCCATCCTTTATTTCATATAATAGGCTACAAATTATCAGCCTGAGTGTGACAATTGTTGAGTGCCTGGCCATAATTGCCAGCGGTGTGGGCACGTATTAAGGTGCTCCACATTGTTTTAAAACACAAAATCTTTTCCACATAAATATTTTAATAATATCTAACTATGGGCATATATACATTGATGCTCAAACTTTTATTTACAGGAATAACATTTTAAAGGGAATCACAATCTTTTTAGAAAACTGGTTTAACCCTAATGAAATTCTACCCTACATACAACTGGGTTACATAATACATTGGCAAATGGACAGCTCCTCTTTCTATTCCTGAGGCACATTCTTAATAACTGTGGAAATCTCACTTGTATTACATGATGTGAGTGGGCGAACCAGTCCGCAGGATAAGGAGAGGCAAGTTTGGATTGAATTGGCTAACATTTTAGGAACTTACATTTCACAAACGATTACAGTATTTATGACAGAAATCAGTCATCTATAATACTACCCTATTATAATTTAGTCCTCCAAAACAGCGTAGTATGTTATTACAGTGAATACTAATATTACAATATGTGACTGCCTGCAACCGCTGTATAAACGCCCATATCTAATTTCCGAATTACAGATAAATTGCAACATTCCTACTCACCTGTAGTAGCAAGTAACATAGCTGCTCATCTATAATACCTTATTACAATTGCGTTTTGATGGCATAATACCTGCTGCTGGCTGCCAATTTAAAACGCAGGTTACAGATTTTTCTATTTCTGATCTGCTTTTCTAAAATGAACAGTAATCACCATGCTAATTTTAACATGTGGTAGGTCATTCTCTCAGTCACCAGTGGTATCCTACTTAAGTAACAACCTGGAGGTAGACAAATGCATCAATTTTACTTTGCAGATGTAGATGTTATATGAGGCTGATTTACACATAGGTATAGAAAATGGAGATTATTGTAAATAATCATATTTATGCCCGGACGTTTTTAACTGTGCAGCTGACAAAGTGGTGTACTAAGCATGGCTACCAGCAGGTGTTATGGTGTATGTTCTGTGTCGCATTACAAATCTCGCAAAGTTCAGGGCTTTTTTGTTTGCTGAACCATAACTAACTTTTACATGTGTTTTTCAGTGAATTTCTAAGGTTTTTTTCTGATTCATTGCATTTACCTTCCTGGATCTGCATGAAATTAAGAGTACCAGGCAGAAGCAAAGCATGCAAAGTCTCTGCCAAAGTTTCATGCAGATGCATCAAACACTGCCAAGTTATTCGAAAATCAACAAGCATTTGCAATGCATTCGGTCTCGCCTTTAGGACGTTATATGTATTTAGCTATGCAGCACATTAGCCTGGGTGCTGAAACATCTACTGTTCTTTAGCATGGAGGGAAAGTAAGCACCAAACTGTGTGACACGCCAGGTATGGGAACACATGGAGAGAAATATTGCCTTTCAGAGGGAAATGATATAGTTCAAAGTATATAGAAGAGGTCTCGAATGCCCGACCTAAAAATGCATTGATTTCCTCTTTAATTTTGCCTCCCCATTAGTTCTGCACAGGACCTAATATATCTGCTCTAGGTGTAAATCTCTAATTGCCTGCCACATTTTAATCATCAAACAACATCAAAGTTATAACTAGGAACACCACCATTTTACATGCTCACATTTAAACCTGACATCTTTTCTTGAATGTTGACATTTGACACACTTTTTCTTGCATACTTGTACGGATAATGTTCCAAGAAATAGCTTTTCTTACATTTTCACATCTCCATAGGCGCACAATCAGAAGCCTTGAACATTCTATGCAAAAGCTAAACTTCTTTGCTCAAAATGTTGTTTATTAACCTTCGCTCTGTGATTGCTTTGTCGGAGAAGACTCAATAATGACAGCCTGACTGGGACTTCGCCATTGTAACATTGGTGATGTTTATTATATAAACAACAGCATTTCACTGGCACTGCGAGGTCGACCCGTACTAGAATTTCTGCCCAGCTGATTTCTGTTTGCATTGTGACAGGGATGAAGCCCAGCTCTCTACTAAGACAGACTTCCTGACAACACTTACCCACAGGTAACAGGGGAGTTAGATCATCCTACAGGGAGTCTAGCAGAATCACCCACACTAGGCAAACTAGGATAGGCAGTGTTAGGTAGGAGAAAAATATAACAGTATTTATATGCTTGCATATATTCACTGTGGACAGCACAATGGTTGAATTATTCTTCTTCTTAGCCATTTTTGGATTGCTGATCACAATATTCTGTTTCCTTCTATTGATTATTGCAGCGCAAGTAATTTGCATAAGAATCATAATGCTTCAATAAATTTGGAAACGCCATGCTGTGTATTTTTTGTGCATCTCTGTGGGCATAAATGAGTTACCCAACAAAATAGTTCTAGATCTTTTACCACGAAGTTCTTGTGGAGTCATGGTTGTTAAGTTCTGAGGTTGCACATTCCACCTGTTACCTACCAAGATTAGGGGTACAGATGGTGCACTGTGAGCTAGCAGGATCAAGGCCAACCTATTAGCTTTCTTTCCTTGCGTTTCACGGGTTAGCACATATGGCATGATGGGTAATCCACCTTAAAATCGACTGCAGAATTTTGTGCTATCAGATAGCCTGGACAAAGCATCAAGAAACTAAGTAATATAGGTAAGTATAGGTTTACTTTACAAACTCCACATATATGTTCTTTGCATATCTTGACAATATATATAATTTCAAGATATGTAGATGTGGCATAAAAGAAATTTGTTCCTCAATATTTTTCCATGATATTTTGGTAGCAAGATGTTTCTGTTTGCAAAATTTCAACATCCAACCTCATTGACATAATCATTAAGCAATATAGCTTTTGCTATTTTCTCTTTATCCCAAGCAGTGGAAAGCGCAGGTACCAATAACTGGGAAAACCTGGGCACAGTGAAAGCTACACCTGCAGTGTGGTGCGTCTTTCATTGGTGGTGGCTGTGTCCTCCCTGAAGTAGTTCTCCAGTGGCACAGTGGATGTCTACGCATCAGTGCCTAAAGGCGTTTTATGTCCGTAGGAAGCAAATTCAGTCTGGAGTGTTTGTATGTTTTTACCTTATTCAGTTTGAAAAAATACTGACATTTCCAATGCCAACTCTTTGAAGTAGTAAAAGAGGACTAGGTGATGGGAAGAAGGAGCAAAGTATTTTGGTTAGAAAAGCAGCCAAAAGTGGGAGTTGTTACCACATCAATTTCTGTTGTTGACTATCTAATTGCACTTAGCATGCAAGGGCATGTAGGTTGCATCATACATTCTAGGCATGTTGTGCATGTCCCAGCATGTAAAGTGCATGTAAAGCATGTACAAACCTGGAAGTCTATATCTGATCATTAGAATCGGGGCTTTGGGTAAAATATGGTTGTTAGAAATGGGGGTCTCTAGTTGGCAGAGGTATGCAACTTTGTCCAAGTAGGGGCCTTTCCTTCTAGTCAGAGTAAGGGGATTACACATTTTACATAATCCCTGTTCACCCCTTGGCAGCTTGGCACGAGCAGACAGGTTTATCTCAAAGGCAATATGTAAAGTATTTATATCCAAACACACAGCAACACAGTGAAAACACCACAAATGGACACCACACCAGTTTAGAAAAAGAAAGTGGGCCCGATTCACAGAACTAACTTAAGACAAAATCCTAAACTTACTACCATTTTGGTATTCACAGAAGGCACTTACTCATTTTGGTATTCACAGAAGGCACTTACTCATTTTGGTATTTACAGAAGTTAGGAGTCCTAAGTTTAGGACTCCTAAATGCCTTCTCTGAATACCGAAAGTCTTAAAATTAGGATTTTTCTCAATTTAGTAGTAGTAAACTTAGGACTCCTAACTTTAGGACTCCTAAATGCTTTCTGTGAATACCGAAAGCCTTAAAATTAGGATTTTTCGGAGTTTAGTAGTAGTAAAGTTAGGAGTCCTAACTTTAGGACTCCTAAACTGAGAAAAATCCTAATTTTAAGACTTTCGGTATTCACAGAAGGCATTTAGGAGTCCTAAAGTTAGGACTCCTAACTTCTGTGAATACCGAAGTGAGTAAGTGTCTTCTGTGAATACCAAAATGAGTAAGTGCCTTCTGTGAATACGAAAATGGTAGTAAGTTTAGGATTTTGTCTTAAGTTAGTTCTGTGAATCGGGCCCAGTATCTTTATCTGAACCAAACAATACCAAAACGACAAAAAATCCAACATCCATGTGCCTAGATATAACTTTTAAAATTGTTACTTCAACACTAGAACTTGTAGAAACAAATAGCTCCACCTGCGGCTTTTATGACGTTGTGACAGGCACAAATTAACAGTATAGGGCTGACCACGAGGTGCGAGGGCTGGGCACAGAGTCACAAGGACCCCAAAACAACAGTACCTTGGAAACAAAGTCAACAGGTGATGCGCTGCATCATGGAGGTGAGGCATCAATGGCCGAGACAAAGCTAGCTCCTTTCTGCCATGGGAGAGGCGAGGCATTGAGTCCGTGAGAAGGCGAGGCATTGAGTACAAAACAGGGTAGGTGAGCTCTGGTCGGCACTGAGACATCAGTTCTGGTGAAGCAAAGTGGCATCCAAGAATTTGTGAAGTCACACTTGTCGGTTATCGGCTCTGCGATAACGAGATGCTGACGCTGACAGTCAAATCAAATCAAATCAGGTGTTTGTTAAGCGCAACTACTCACTCGTAAGGGTCTCAAGGCGCTGGGGGTGTGGAGGGGGTTCGCAGGTTCCAGTCCATCAAGGAGGGGGTCTGTCAAAGAGCCAGGTTGTGAGGTTTCTTACGAAGATGGGGAGCGATGTTATCTGTCTGAGGTGGAGCGGAAGGTCGTTCCAGGCTCTGGCCGCAAGGAAGGAGAATGAGCGGCCTCCCGATCTGGTCTTTCTGGTGCGGGGGACCACTGCGTAGGAGAGCTGGGCCGATCGTAGGGTCCTTTGGGGTGCGTGGAATTTGAGTCGGCTGTTCAGGTATGCTGGTCCGGTGTCGTGGAGGGCCTTGTGAGTGTGGGTTAGCATCTTGAAGGTGACTCTAGCTTCGATGGGGAGCCAGTGGAGTGTTCGCAGGTGCTGGGAGATGTGGCAGTGTCTTGGCAGGTTGAGGACCAGTCTTGCGGCGGCGTTTTGGATGTTCTGTAGCTTGCGGGTGAGGTTTTTGTTTATTCCGGCATAGAGTGCATTGCCGTAGTCGAGCCTGCTGGTGACCAGGGTGTGAGTGACGGTCTGTCTATGTTCGAGGAGGATCCATTTGAAGGTCTTACGTAGGAGGCAGAGAGTGTGGAAGCAGGAGGACGAGACAGAGTTGATCTGGCGGTCCATTTTGAGCTCTGAATCCAGGATGAATCCTAGGTTGCGTGCGTGGTCCGTGGGGGTAGGCGGGCTACCGAGGGCAGGGGGCCACCAGGTGTCATTCCAGGTGTCTGGGTTTGGGCCCATGATGAGTACTTCCGTTTTGTTGGTGTTTAGTTGTAGGCAGCTGTTTTTCATCCATTTAGCGATGGCTTCCATACCTTCTCGAAAGTTGTGTCTGGCGGTATTGGGTTCATTGGATAGGGAGAGGATGAGTTGGGTGTCATCAGCGTATGACACAATGTTGAGTCCGTAGGTTCTGACGATGGGGGCGAGCGGAGCCATGTAGATGTTGAAGAGCATAGGGATGAGGGAGGACCCCTGGGGGACTCCGCAGGTGGTAGGTGTAGGGTCTGAGAGGAAAGGGGGGAGTCTGACCCGCTGCGTTCTGCCAGAGAGGAAGGAGCGGATCCAGTCGAGGGCCTTGTCTTGGATCCCTGCACTCCCTGCGCTTGCACCAGTGACGGCGTAGGTGCGAACAAGGCATTGGGAAGGCCAATAACTGCAGGCATCAGCAGGCTTTGGAGGGGGTTGGAGCTGCAGTGCAGGCAGGGTGGTGCGTGGTGCACTTTACAAGCGATACTCCTGGCCTTTGTGCAGGCCGCAGCAGAACTGGTGGCAGCACTGACTGTGTTGGAATTGTTTTTCTTGTTTTGCAGCACCAACCACACAATTCTCAAGTCCCAGCAACTTGAATTGTCGCCCTTTTGAATACAGGATTCCACAGAGGAGTCCAAGTGCTGGTCAGTAGGTTACAGGTGAAGTCTTTGTGTTCCTGAGACTTCAGAACAGGAGGCAAGCACACACAAGCCCATGGAGATTATTCTCAAGCAGGTACACAGCAAAGTTCCAGTCATTGTCGTCTCTTTGGCAGAAGCAGCTACTGCAGGGCAACCCAGCAAAGCAACTCCGCAAAGGGGCAGTGCTCCTACTTACAGTTCCCAGCTCTTCTCCTTGGTAAAGGTTCCTCTTGAAACCAGAAGGGATCTAGTTCTTTGGGGTTTATGGTCTAATACTTAAAACCCATTTTCTCTTTGTTCTCTTTGTGGGAAGGGTCGCTGAGCCCAGTCCAAACCAGTTCTCTCCTCTCTGGTTCTGCCTGCACAACAATGTTTGGGGAAAAATTGGATGCCTTGAGCATGGGGGACGAGCACATGGCAGATTTCAGGGCATCAAAAGTTGTCTGGCAGGCATCAGTCCATATCACTTTTCTTGGCAGCTTGCTAGAAGTCAGCTCAGTCAAAGGGACCACAATGGTGCCATACCCCTTGACAAACAGTCTGTAGTAGCTGGTGAGACATAAGAAGGCTTTCACCTCTGTCTGGGTCTTGAGGGGGCCCAAAGCTTAGGCTGTGTGGAGCACCACCTGGCCACTTCCTACCTGGTGCCCTAAGTACATCACAGACCCCTGCGCTATCAGGCACTTACTGACCTTGATAGTGAGTCACGTTTTCTGCAGGGCCTTCAACACTTCACAGATGTGATGCAACTGTTCCTCCCAGCTGGAGCTGAACACTGCGATGTCATCCAGGTAGGCAGCGCGGAATATACCTGGTTGACCAGTCTCTGGAACATGGCAGGGGTGTTGTTCAACCCAAAGGGCATGACCCAGAACTGGTAGTGCCCCTCTGGCATTGAGAATGCAGACCTCTCTTTAGCCTCATCAGTTAAGGTAATCTGGCAGTCCCAGACTTTAAGTCAAACGTGCTGAGAAACTTGACATCTCCCTATCGGTCAATCAGCTCTGGGGATGGGTTGTGCGTCAGTCCTGGTGATGGCATTGAGTGGGCAGTAGTCCACACAGAACCAAAGTTCAGGCATGGCACCAAGTGTATCAGCTTTCGGAACCAAGACCACTGGGCTAGCCCAGAGGCTGCTGGAGGGTTCTATAACCCCTACCTCCAACATCTTGGAAACTTCTTCCTTGATGCTAGCCTTGACCCTGTCAATCAACCTGTACATTTTGTGTTTCACAGGCAGCCTGTCCCCAGTGTCCACATCATGGACACACCACTTAATGACTCCTGGGTTCAGGGAGAACAGGCTGGCAAACTGTCCCAGCACCTGGCGACAGTCCCTCTACTGCTCTACTGTAAGGGTTGGAGAGAGGTTCACACTATCCTGTGACCCATCATGCTCCTGGGTGGACAGGAAGTAAGGAAGAGGATCACTCTCCTCTTTAATTCAGTCATCTGTTGCCAAAAGCATAGTCACTTCTGACCTCTCAAAGTGAGGTTTGAGACGGTTCATGTGTAGGACCTTCAAAGGGTTCCAAGGAGCCTGCAAGTTCACTAGGTAGGTGACTTCATTATTGCACAAGGTCCACTGGTGCCATTACCCACACTTTTTGGCCAGGTTGAAACTCTACCAGAGTGGCATTCTGGTCATACCAATGTTTCATCATCTCCTTGCCAGCTTCTAGGTTCGCCTGGGCAAATTTCCTTAAGTGCGTAGTCTGGTTTTTGAGGGCCAGCATGTTGTTAAATACCCCTGGGGATTTAACAGGGGCGGTGGGCTGTGGCCGGGGGGGAGGGGAGTCGACAGACGATGGAATAGGGAAAATTAAATGAATAAATAAATCCTATTCCGTTGTCTGCCGACATCCTCCCGCCCCGCCCCGCCCTGCCCATCCCCACCACGCTTACCTACACCGACTGCCGTTGCCTGCAAGCCCACTAGTAGCATTTGATTTGCAGACCCTGGCACATTCAGTACAATTTAATAGGGACTTACCAGTAAATCAACTATGCAATAATGGATAACCAATCATAATCACAATATACACAGAGAGCACTTGCACTTTGACACTGATCAGCAGTGGCAAGGTGCCCAAAGGATCTAAGCCAGCAAAAACTAAATGTAGCACACAGTCAAAAATACAGGAGGTACAGACAAAAAGTCAGGGGAAACCACATCAAGGATGCCAAGTCTGAAAATGTTGGAGTAGGAGCTAGAAGATGAAGTTTTTATATAAAATTCTCCTTTTAGATTCATTCTTTTTCAGAATGTTTTACCAAACTGCAGTTACCTCAGATTGTTGTGATATTCTTGATAGATGTGTTGTTTTTTATCGTATTCCATGCCAGAAAAATCTTCAAACATTGGTGTCTGTACATTTTCGTTAATATCAAAGTTGGTTAGTAGGGTTGGGGCGACACATGACTCCGCAGTTTAAATGTCCTAGAATGGCAGAATACTTTTGGCCAGTCACGAAGCTGGGTAATTCCAGGCAGCACTAACACATGCTAATGTTAAGCCTTTTCACAATATATTATCAAACCTTTTTTTCATCTTTAAATGAAAAATAATAACATTTCAAACTATATACCTCATAGCATGTACCAAAAGGAAGGCAAAGCCCCCAATGGCAGAGTGGCAGACAGTTTTCCAATATGATGGGAAACACCTCTGTAAATGTGCATAATTTCTTAGAGTTGTGTTAGTGGCTGGATGTACAATCAACTGATTAGTTATCAATTGTAACCATGCAGTGATAACACATTATTTCGTCCATCCATACACTTCATTATTGACCTATTCATCTGTCAGTATATGCACACATCCACCTAGGCACTGACTCATTGACTCAATTTCACATTAATTAATTCACCCATTCGTACCCTACACTCACCAATTCGCTAATAATGAAGCGCTTTCACTAATAAAAAGAAAAGGCCTTTTCTCTTTGCCAGTTCAAGTTATGCAGTTCCCCCCTTTACATACTACACCCCCCACCCCAGGCTATGTATAGACTGCCATGTTACCTACGCTTGCCAGCTGTGACTTCACACGTGATGAGTTAGGCACGCAAACACTGAAATGAAGAAACACTTGGCATGCTCCAATGTCTGAGTCTCCGGGGAGGATGTCTGCAGGCAACAGACATAGAGCACGGAGATAAGAAATCAGATTATTACTTTTAATGTTGATGTGTGGCGCTTTCCCACCAGTTCATCGAATATCGCTGGTGCCATATGCGTGTCACTTCTCTTTAGATAAATAATGCCAATTATAAAGCTGCGTCTTTCTGAGGCGGCCACACCCTCTGGCATTAATGTACCTTTCCGCGGCTCACGCCTACGCACACCACCTCGAGGAAGGAGGTGTAATAAATGTAATAGGTGCTGCTCGAACCAGACCTCCATGACTCCACTCTCACAAAAACATGCTATTATATGTCCTGAAGCCGAGCAAGGAGGGAGAGCTTGCTCAGGCATTCGGTATGCGATGACTGCACTTTCCCATGGTCTTCTTACACATACTCCCTGAAGCATCGAGCCAGAGAGTGGGACGGGAGCCACTAATGCTTGACAGATCTCCGAAGCATCATAAATCACAGCATGCACAGGGCCTTGCTTTTGTGTCTTTCATTAGAGTTTAGTCGTTTAAAGCGTAATGTTATCCATTTTCATTCTATCAGCTATTTTTTCCTAACACAGTGCATACTTGAAATACAGCCCCGAAAGAAGCTTCTTTCGTCCGTGTTCCCTTCTAAGGCATTGTTTCATCCGCACTAGTGATCTGCTGCGGTGGTGCTAGAGATAAGCGATTCCATCTGCAAGGAGAGACTGAGAATTCCTCAAAGATTTCTAGATCAGGATGAGATCTGGATGGGAAAGACAAAATGTCAGAAAGGAGGTGGATGAAACTGGGTGGCGAGATGGATGCTGGCGAAGCATGAAAGGAAGCCCTTGTGTTTTTAAAATGGCAAACAAAGGTGAATGGTGGTTAGAATA
This sequence comes from Triturus cristatus, assembly GCF_964204655.1. Taxonomy (NCBI): domain Eukaryota; kingdom Metazoa; phylum Chordata; class Amphibia; order Caudata; family Salamandridae; genus Triturus; species Triturus cristatus. The sequence goes on along the minus strand of NC_140585.1, from coordinate 433,741,863 downwards.
TGTGAATGGAGCGGGGGAGAAAAGTGTGCAATATGTAGGGATTGCATGGAGTCGTCAGTATAGAGATTATAGAAGCTAAACGAGGAGATGATATCACCAAGCTGGGAGGCGTAGCAAGAGAAAAGGACGCAACCCCAAGACAGAGCTTTGGAGAGTTTAGCTAGCAGAGAGGTATGTTGGAAAAAAGATTAGAAGTTAATATGCATGGCCTCTTGATACAAGGGGCTGACGCTTGGTGGCAGTGCCGCTAGAGTATCGAAGTACCCAAATAAAAAGGTTATGGAAAATTGGATCTGTGTGTACTTTGCTGAGTACCTTCCAGTATGAAAAGCTTACAGCAATTGTCATTATCTGTTGGATGCTGGCATCAGTAGTGTTATCAGTGATGTCATCCATGATGTCATTTGCAATGAGATCACCGTCTTCATCAATTATGTCATTTAACATGCCTTCTGTGATATAATATGTTAGGGCAAAAGCAGAGAATGGCAGAGCAAGGCGAGGGTTCGAGATGGAGTTGCATTAATTGTAATTAACATTTCTAGCACTCAAGCAGCAATAGTTTAGTCAATTAACTATAACTTGCACCCCTGCCATGCACTGCTTAAGACCTCACAAATTACATGACATAGTAAATGACATAATTGATGACATCACTATTTACATCTCAAATGGCATCACTGAGCCTAGTAACCAACGGCGCACTTCATGCGGGTCCAAGACCGACATCTTTTTGTGGCAGTCTCGGCATGGTTTGAATCCTTTAGTTTTGAAAGGGGACATGATTCCCTAGCACGCTGTGTGCACATTCTTAAGACATCATAAGAATGACAAGCTTTGGAAAGTTGACAGCAGAGATCTGGATCCCCATTGGAAGACAAGGCGTGAAAGTAAGAAGCATGTAGAGGTAGCACTGTTATGCAACTCACCTCAATCAATTTGTTGGTGGGTGACCTTTAGCCTATGTGGAGCTGCAAGAGACCACCTGTCGATGCTCAAGAATACTGCTGTTGAAATTCTGCGGATCCAGTCTGGCAAGTCCAATCTACCATATCCACAAGAAGCATAGGTGGCAGTCCGACAGATAAGTAAGGGAGGAACCCTCCCTTACTAATACAATTGTGGTAGTCTACAGCCAGGCTCTATGCGCAACTCACCACGGACCACCAACCCCAACTGCGCACTGTCTCCGGCCATGGCAATCGGGGGATGGTGCAGGGCTTGCAACCAACACCCCTGGGAGTGACCAACCGCAGCTGCACACTGCCTTCACAGAACAGCCAGCCTCTTTTTTCAAAATAATTTTTTTGTACAGTGGTACTACCTTAGTAGTAGCAGTGCCACGGTGATACCGCAGGACCTCATGGAGCTTCACTTAGTTCTGCAGCAGGAGAGCCGATCTGGTGACAAGATCAACACTTAAAAAAGAAATGTAATTGTCGGGGGGTTCCTATGGGCCTCTCAACAGGATTCTATGTACCTCTATCGCACAATTGAATTGGTGACAAAATAAACATTTTTTAAAAAAAAGTAATTATTGTGGGGTGCCTGCGGGCTCTCCAACAGGAGCCTATGGGTCAGGGTGTGCTCAACCTGTCCCATATGAGCCCTTTTTCTATTTTTTCTCAGATCACAGAGACAAATTCCCAGAGTCTCGCAATGGTGGCCGCAATATTGTCTTCAACTTTCATTTTCTTCAATGTTGCAGCAAGCCAATCAGATTATTTTTATACTTTGGTACTGGTACAAATACCTTGTCAGAAATGCTAGCAGGAGAAAAAAAAAAGCTCCTTCAACCAATCAAGTTCCAGTTTTTTAAATCTAGCACAGTACCGCAGGGTGACTACAAGACCAACCATTTAGTTATCTCTAACTTTTTCTGAGGTTTAACCCTTTGAAGTCAAACATAAGCCCGAATTTAAACACTAATCTCTCGAACACTGCAAAATGGATTTCCATCAAATCACTAAAAGCACTCATTCTGATTGAACTGCTAACCTTCTGCCAAATTTGTTGTGAATCAGTTCAGGCATTTTCAATATTGAATAAGAAACCTTCCTATGGGAAATCAATAGGAAATCACACTTTTGGGAGCCCACCTTTTTTTCGACCCCCAATTAACAGATCAGTATCAAACTTTCCATGAAGGAGCCAAACTGGCTAAACTTTTTTATGTAAAGGTTCAGAGCCAAAATATTAAGAAAACAAAAGATGCCTTTCCTGTGGAAACTCCGACTTAACTATAACTACACAGTTACAACCACCACTGTGTAATATATATATAACGAGGCAGACACAAATTGACTTTTAAATTATGTGCTGTTACTGTCTGGCAAACGAGGATACATTTCTAAACTGCTAATTCAAACTGTATACTTTGTATCCACTGAGTGATGACACCTACTCAAGGTTGAACAATGTTACAAGCTATACTATATTGTGTGCTTATATATATATTTGCTGTGTGATCATGGCAAGTGTGCCGAAACGCGTTACAGCGTACATGAATTAAATATGAGACAAAATTGCTATCGCTACTCCCGTGTCGGTGTCCGATTCATTATGCAGATTCTGAAGTGGTGTTCATAATTCACCGCTCGCGCAGCAGAAATCCAGCACTCCATGAGGTAAATTTATACTTGCTTCTTTATTTTCAAAGTAACGGCAACATCTACGCGTTTCAACAGCTGTCTACTGTCTTGTTCACGATGTGGAGCACCATTTTCCAAACATTTTTAAAACAATGTGTCGTAAACAGCAACATAGGACACAAAACCGGCACTAGCAATACTTGTTGATTCATTGCATTATATGGGCGCCATCTTTTCACATTTTTTTTGCATCAATCTCACGTTTTATACTTAATTTTATCTTTTTCCATTGCAAGCGCAAATTTTAAACACAATTCATGACCATTTTACATTTTTTCAGTGATTTTCTATGCAAACCTACTTACATCACATTAGTGCCGTTTTTTATATTTGTATACATTAACCCTGGGCGTAGTTCGCGAAGTGCACTTCGCACTACGCAAGCTACGCGTGGCACTTCGCGAACTGCATAGTACCCTGTTCGCACTGTGCAAGATGTCGTTTTTAATGATTGCACAGTGCGGACAAGCAACCGGCACTGTGCAATCATTGAAAACGGCATCTTGCACAGTGCGAGCTGTAGTTTTCTGCCGCTCGAGTAGAATTTTACTCGAGCTGCAGCTTTCTCAACGCGGACTGGTAGTTTCTCATCGCGAGCGGTGGCGAGCATACGCGACCACTCGCAATGAGAAACCTGACCTCTTCGCGTTGAGAATCTCACCGGGATGTTTATTTTCCACGCTCGCAATTGCCAACTTGATGTTGCTGATTGCGAACGAAGAAAAAGTCTCGCCGGGATGTCATTTTGCTTGCTCGCGGTCACCAACTTGACATTGAGGACCGCGAGCAAGCAAAAAATGACCGCTGCACTACGCAACACTACGCTACGTATGTTCGCACTGTGCTACGTGCAATTCGCGTAGTGCGAAGTAGCGCAAACTTCGCAAACTACGCGAGCGTAGTGCTTTACCCAGGCTTAGAATACATACATATATTTTTTTGGACTGCCTCCCATGTTGAAGGTCACCAAAACATATCGAAGAATATTCTCCGAAAAGTGCACATACTAAGCATTTCATTTTACTTTTTTATCTTTCCATAATAGTGCCTTGGGTTATTAAAATACCACTGTTTCTATATAATAAAACACATATGGTTCATGTGTACTGAAATGCATAAATATACAATACTGAAATATATCATGTGCAAAGTTGTTTTCCTTCATACAGTGCAAATGCTTGTACTTTTTGGTCTTTTCATAATTCTACAGTACTTGGATTATTAAAGTGCTTCTGCTTCTATATGATAAAACATATACGAATTATACATAATAAAATTCAAATATATATACAGTACTATGATATATCATGTGCAAAATTATTTTCCTTCATAATGTGCAAGTACTTGATAAAGTGCAGCTGCTAGTGCCTCAGTATTATGTAACCTAATGCTCCTTCCAGCACTTCATATAAAAAGTGCAAATGCAATAAATAATCTAAAAACAACATATTCTAAAATTCATATGATTATTTTCAAATTACTTCAGTGCGCAATTGTGATGTATTTCCACAATCCATAAAAACGCTTAGGGGTCTATTGGTATGTCGGGTGGATTGCCACCGCCTGCATAGCGGTGGCGATCCACCTGACATTCTCCTCCGCCCACATGCCATTTCCTCCTCGCCATATTAGTATGGCGGGGGGACCCCGGCAGACAGAAAGACCGTCCACCGGGTTTCCGCCGGTCACACAAGTTGCGCCCGCCACTGTGGCGGGCTCATCCTAATTGCCCATGTGGGAGCACCGCACCCTTAGCGGGAGGTCCCATTTCCCGGGGCCCACCCGCCATCATAATAGACCCCTTAGTTCTAAAATATATTTGTGCTCAAGTGCCTTAAATCCTTTGCTTCACTGTAAAAAATAGAAACTTTGTGTTTAAAAGAAATTAGTCAACTGAATGTGCTGGTTCGGTAACTCTCCTCAATCTAGGCACATGAATAAATCCTCATCTACGTTTAGACCATTCGGTTATTTACTGTCTAGCTCCAGGATATAGCGTGTCTCTAACCTCCAGGGTTCTTTTTCCCTGTTTCCTCCTCTTTTCTTCTTTGGGATTTCCGCAATACAACTGTATTGTAGGAAAACAGGGTGGATTTGATGATATCTCTCAAAGTGCCTAGTATTGTTCTATCCTTATTTGCAATTGCTCTCCGGGGCTGTAATATTCTCTTGTAGGCAGATAAAGTGGTGCTCCCTGTATACACTTTTTCACAGGGGCACCTTAACATGTAGACCAGAAAACTAGATCTGCATCTTAAGAAGCCCCTGACACCAATGGTTTTGTTAAAAGGTGTTTTAAAACTTGGTAAATGTACTCCACTCTGACACGCCTTACACTTAAAACACTTTTTAAAGCCCATTCTTATTTGGAGCCATGTAGGAGTTCCTTTTTTTTCTTTATACTCACTAGTTACTATGTGATCCTTTAATGATTTTGATCTTTTATACGTTATTTGTGGATGTTTCTTGATCTTCGGGCCTACTACTGGATCTCCTTTGATGAGGTACCAATGTTTGTATAAAATGGCTCTCACATCCTTATGTATCGTATGGAAAGTCGTAATAAACCTCTGAGTTTCCTTACAATCCTGTTTTCTCTTTTTTAGCTCTGTTCTGGACGGCTCAAATAGTGCTTTTCCTCTATCTAGTTTCCTTGCCTTCGAGGCAGCTCCCCTCACAGTTTCAAGTGGATACCCTCTCTGTAGAAAGCGGCTGGTCATTTCCTGTTCTGTTTTTTCATATTCCACCTCACTACTGCATGCCCTCCGTGCCCTGTAAAATTCACCAAAAGGTATACTTTGATGAGAGGTGCAGGATGGGAGCTCCCTGCATGCATGATGTTGTTCCCATGCTGTTGGTTTACGGAAGACAGTAGTTTCTAATCTGTCTCCCTCTGCTCTAACTCTTATAACAAGGAAATCTATAAAGGTTTTACTATGGTGTTCTACAAATTTTAAGTTCAGATTATTTGAGTTGAGGTCCCTTACGAAATCATCTTTATCTATATAGTAGGATGTTGTCATTCCATCGTTCCAGCTCTGGCCCTCTGAGCACCTGCTCCTCCCACCAGTCGAGATGTAAATTGGTGTAACAGGGGACGAAGCAGGTGCCCATGGCCGCACCCTGTTCTTCATGGAACAAGTCTTTACCAAACAAAAAAATATTCTGTGTGAGACACCATTACATCATTTCCAAGAGCATTTTATTATGCTTCCAGAATCTCATAGGTCTTCTATTTAAAATTCTGTGTCTCTCAATCCATCGCCTTGTCTTATGCTTGTCTAGTGGCTTAATGTCCAGAGTTAACAAAACCATAGTATCCTTCCATCTTATATCAGAAAAATGTTTCAGGAAATCGGTGGAGTCTCTTATATGTGATGTCAATGATTTTACATATATATATATATATCAAACCAAAACTTCCTCGCATTCACCAAGAAGTCGAGCACACACGGGGTTTCACGGAAAGCTGCTTTATTAGACCTCCGGCATGACGCGTTTCGTTTTACAAACTTCCTCAGATGCCGCTAATCTCTACAGGTTTTCCCGCCCTCCTTTTGAATCGTCAATGCCCCTCTTCGATTGGCTGAGGCATCGCGGGCAAATCAGGATAGACAAACTCGTCACTGCAAGTCCGTCCGGAACAGGCGACCATGGTAAGTACTAGCCCCAGTGGGCGGTGCCTGCTCCTTTCTCATGCTCTGCCATTTGTTGTTTACGGGGGGGTGGTAGGCAGCTCCTCTGATCCCCACACCTTGCCGCTGTTCCTGGAAATAGAGCCTGTAGATTCCGTCTAAGTAGGCGGCAATATCCAGCGAAGTCGCATTTTTCAACAAAGTTGATCAGGCTCACATTGCAGGTAAGCGGGGTTCCGGCGTTACCAAAGAGTTTTTAGTTACACCAAAGTTTTTCCACCAAACCGCCGGAACTCTTTGAAGATGGGCGCTCGTCGAGTGCTGATGGCTGCACTCTAAACATCAAACCAAAACTTCCTCGCATTCACCAAGAAGTCGAGCACACACGGGGTTTCACGGAAAGCTGCTTTATTAGACCTCCGGCATGACGCGTTTCGTTTTACAAACTTCCTCAGATGCCGCTAATCTCTACAGGTTTTCCCGCCCTCCTTTTGAATCGTCAATGCCCCTCTTCGATTGGCTGAGGCATCGCGGGCAAATCAGGATAGACAAACTCGTCACTGCAAGTCCGTCCGGAACAGGCGACCATGGTAAGTACTAGCCCCAGTGGGTGGTGCCTGCTCCTTTCTCATGCTCTGCCATTTGTTGTTTACGGGGGGGTGGTAGGCAGCTCCTCTGATCCCCACACCTTGCCGCTGTTCCTGGAAATAGAGCCTGTAGATTCCGTCTAAGTAGGCGGCAATATCCAGCGAAGTCGCATTTTTCAACAAAGTTGATCAGGCTCACATTGCAGGTAAGCGGGGTTCCGGCGTTACCAAAGAGTTTTTAGTTACACCAAAGTTTTTCCACCAAACCGCCGGAACTCTTTGAAGATGGGCGCTCGTCGAGTGCTGATGGCTGCACTCTAAACATCAAACCAAAACTTCCTCGCATTCACCAAGAAGTCGAGCACACACGGGGTTTCACGGAAAGCTGCTTTATTAGACCTCCGGCATGACGCGTTTCGTTTTACAAACTTCCTCAGATGCCGCTAATCTCTACAGGTTTTCCCGCCCTCCTTTTGAATCGTCAATGCCCCTCTTCGATTGGCTGAGGCATCGCGGGCAAATCAGGATAGACAAACTCGTCACTGCAAGTCCGTCCGGAACAGGCGACCATGGTAAGTACTAGCCCCAGTGGGCGGTGCCTGCTCCTTTCTCATGCTCTGCCATTTGTTGTTTACGGGGGGGTGGTAGGCAGCTCCTCTGATCCCCACACCTTGCCGCTGTTCCTGGAAATAGAGCCTGTAGATTCCGTCTAAGTAGGCGGCAATATCCAGCGAAGTCGCATTTTTCAACAAAGTTGATCAGGCTCACATTGCAGGTAAGCGGGGTTCCGGCGTTACCAAAGAGTTTTTAGTTACACCAAAGTTTTTCCACCAAACCGCCGGAACTCTTTGAAGATGGGCGCTCGTCGAGTGCTGATGGCTGCACTCTAAACATCAAACCAAAACTTCCTCGCATTCACCAAGAAGTCGAGCACACACGGGGTTTCACGGAAAGCTGCTTTATTAGACCTCCGGCATGACGCGTTTCGTTTTACAAACTTCCTCAGATGCCGCTAATCTCTACAGGTTTTCCCGCCCTCCTTTTGAATCGTCAATGCCCCTCTTCGATTGGCTGAGGCATCGCGGGCAAATCAGGATAGACAAACTCGTCACTGCAAGTCCGTCCGGAACAGGCGACCATGGTAAGTACTAGCCCCAGTGGGCGGTGCCTGCTCCTTTCTCATGCTCTGCCATTTGTTGTTTACGGGGGGGTGGTAGGCAGCTCCTCTGATCCCCACACCTTGCCGCTGTTCCTGGAAATAGAGCCTGTAGATTCCGTCTAAGTAGGCGGCAATATCCAGCGAAGTCGCATTTTTCAACAAAGTTGATCAGGCTCACATTGCAGGTAAGCGGGGTTCCGGCGTTACCAAAGAGTTTTTAGTTACACCAAAGTTTTTCCACCAAACCGCCGGAACTCTTTGAAGATGGGCGCTCGTCGAGTGCTGATGGCTGCACTCTAAACATCAAACCAAAACTTCCTCGCATTCACCAAGAAGTCGAGCACACACGGGGTTTCACGGAAAGCTGCTTTATTAGACCTCCGGCATGACGCGTTTCGTTTTACAAACTTCCTCAGATGCCGCTAATCTCTACAGGTTTTCCCGCCCTCCTTTTGAATCGTCAATGCCCCTCTTCGATTGGCTGAGGCATCGCGGGCAAATCAGGATAGACAAACTCGTCACTGCAAGTCCGTCCGGAACAGGCGACCATGGTAAGTACTAGCCCCAGTGGGCGGTGCCTGCTCCTTTCTCATGCTCTGCCATTTGTTGTTTACGGGGGGGTGGTAGGCAGCTCCTCTGATCCCCACACCTTGCCGCTGTTCCTGGAAATAGAGCCTGTAGATTCCGTCTAAGTAGGCGGCAATATCCAGCGAAGTCGCATTTTTCAACAAAGTTGATCAGGCTCACATTGCAGGTAAGCGGGGTTCCGGCGTTACCAAAGAGTTTTTAGTTTTTATATATATATTCACTGAAAAAACCATAGGTTTCAGGGGTGTTATAGTTAGCTGGACTTTTCACTTGTACAAAACCATTGAAATTCCCCCGTTATAGTTAGTTCAGCTAACTATAACTCGCGTGCCCGCAATGCACTGCTGATGACGTCACATATTACATCACTCATGACATGGTCAGTGACATCACTCATGACATCACTCATGACATCTCAAATGACATCACTGATGACATCATCCAATGAATGTGTGTTTTTCTGAAAATTAAATATGTTTTATATATGTATATCTCAAGGTCGATGGAAGAATAAATGGGTATATAAGTGTCTAAATGGATGATTTGTTTTTGAAAAATTGATTGTGTAACTGACTGATTAAGTGTATCATAGTGAATACATGGCTTAGTGAGTAATGTTTAAATATGTAAATATCTGTATCAGTCTCTCACTTTGTGTATAAGTGGCTGCATGGGTTGGTGAGTAGCTACATGGGTGTCTATATAGGTTATTAGTTGGTTTTTTGAGTATCAGTCTGAGTGTCTGCATGGTTCGGTGGGGGGTATTACGTAGTGCATAGGTGCATGAATGAGTGACTCACTCTTTGTATGTGTTGAAGACAGCATGTGTGCAGGACTGTATGGGTGGATGAGTGTGTGTATGGGTGTGTTAGTGAGTGAATGACTGTCTCAATAGTGTCTTTATGAGTAACTACATATGTTTTAAACTAGTATATGTGACTATTGGTGTATATAAGTGAGTATATGTGAGAGTGAGAGATTGAAAGAGTTCCTGTATGAATAAGTATGTGTTTCTATAAGTGATTGTTTAAAAGACTAAGTATGTGTAAGTTTCCGTAGAAGTAAGTGTGGTGGTGTGTGTATAACTGTATATGCAAATAAATGTATGTTTGATTCTTTATTAGCATGAGTGACTATGTGTGTGAGTAACTCTATGGATGAGTGGCATTGTGTACCAGGGTGTATAGGTGTATGAGTACATATGATGAGTGAATACATGTATGAGTGACTGTATAGGACTGTTGGTGAATGAGTGGATGTGTATGTGGATCTTAGAATTACTGAAGAGGTTGTTGTAACTGGTATTGGTATGTCCATTGTTTTGAAAAGTTTAGTCTCTATTTTTGAATGTGTGTATCAAAGGTTATATTAGGGTGAGAGGAGGTCTGCCACTCTATCACAAGGATGATGTCATCAGTGATGTCATCAGTGATGTCATTTGAGATGTCATCAGTGATGTCATGAGTGATGTCACTGACCATGTCATGAGTGATGTAATATGTGACGTCATCAGCAGTGCATTGCGGGCGCGCCAGTTATAGTTAGCTGAACTAACTATAACGGGGGAATTTCAATGGTTTTGTACAAGTGAAAAGTCCAGCTAACTATAACACCCCTGAAACCTATGGTTTTTTCAGTGAATTTCTGAGGTTTTTTAAATGCTAATTCCTAACTATAACGTGCCTGAAACCTATGGTTTTTTCTGTGAATTTCAAAGGTTTTTTAAATGCTAATTTCTAACTATGCCTACAGAGATAGGACATGTGAAGAAAGAAGAAATAATGCACAGAAAGAAAAAAAAGAAGTGCAGAAAGAAGCAACAGAAGTCCTCAAAGACGAAGAAAAGTGCAGGAAGAAGGATAACGTGCAGAAAGAACAAAAAGAAGAGCAGAAAGAAGCCTTGTTGCAAAATCATCCTGTACCCGGAACTTTTTCAGACGGATACTGGTGGTAACTGAGTCTGACTAACCAGTCCTAGAGCCAGTGCTATGTTAAAAGACACTTAGAATACAGTGAAAACACCTACATACACTAGGGAACATTATGCGTTGGGGTCCCCTGTGATTAGCATGACCTCCTCTGTAAGCCCCTAGTATATAATAGGGCAGGGGGATTAAAACTACCTCTTAAAACAGGCCACAGGGCGTTTTTGCACACGTTAACTCAGGCCCCGTCCCCTCCCTTCACCACTGTGTAATCACGCCCTGTGTCCGTTTTTAGTTGGGAGATTAAGTTCATTTGAATCCTGAGGGTCCCTAGGGTCCAACTAGCCCACTAGGTACCTCCAGTAAGTGCCACAGAGCTGCGTTGCAGAGAGGTATAAAAAGTGGCACGGCCTGGACCACCTCTCTGCAATGCAGCTCAGTGGTGCTTACTGGAAGCACTTGGTGGGCTAGTTAGCCCCCCAGGGGCCCTCAGTATTGAAGGAAAATTATATCCCCAATTTAAAACGTGCCATAGTGCATGTTTGCACACGTCACCTCAGGCCCCGTCCCCTCCCTTCACCACTGTGTAAACGCGCCCTGTGGCTGTTCTAAGTTGAGAGATTAAGTCCCCTTGAATCCTAAGGGTCCCTAGCGTCAAACTAGACCACTAGGTACCTCCAGTAAGCGCCACAGAGCTGCGTTGCAGAGAGGTGTAAAAAGGGGCTTGGCCTCAGAACACCTGTCTGCAACGCAGCTTCCTGGCGCATACTGGAGATACCTGTTGGGCTAGTTGGCCCTCAGGGACCCTCAGTATTGAAGAGGAATTAATTCCCCAACTTACAACTCGCCAGGAGCGCGTTTGCAGAGTGCTGCAAGGAGGGGGCGTGGCCTCCGGCACGATGCCAGTCTTTTATTTATTTTAATTTTTTAAGAAGGGGGGCTGTGTGGTTCCCCTTCTTATTCTAATTTATTGGCCCTGATGACCCCATCCCTCAGGGCCTGTCTCCTAAATATATTTTTTTGACCGCAATCCCCAGGGCCGGCCACTGTTTTTTATTATTTATAAAAAATATATATTTATAGACACACCTAGGACATGCTGGACAAACCGTACGTACCTATCACCATGACGATTTGCGTGATATTCATTAAAAGGCGACTATGCATACAATGAATCCACGTGGAATGTATTTACACCACTAGTGAAGCTCTGACATGTCTGATGCCCTACCGTGCCTAATCCCGGTAGACAACCTTGTCGTTTATTTATACAAACATGGGTAGCTATTGACGGGCACATTTAATACACATGCACACCAAGCCATTCAAAGGGGATTCGACAAAAATTCGACCAAAACTATGCAAGAAACCCCCCTCACGGTTAATAAAACACACATCCACTGCCGGATGTGTAATACTTTTTATTTTACTCTCTGGAAAGGGGACGAACATCACTTGAGAGTCACAGCGCGCTCCTGGCAGAGCCCAATGCTGTGTTACACCCACCATTGCCTGCTGAGTGCCACACACCTCTGTGTTGTATTCCACTAGCTAGTGCATATGCTATGACACTCTCTAGCCCATGTGCACTGTAACACCACCCCGTGAATATGTCATGCCACACTTGTCTTCGCACCGGTTATATTGCCCCATCTAACGTGCCTTCATCGATGCCTATGTTATAACGCACAGTGCTATGCCATACATATTACAATCTGGGATCCATATCTTTGTCACAGTGCATATGCAACGTTACACTCCCCAGCACATATTTTATATTACAACTTTAGAGACTAGTTAGGTTACACAACACTGCCCTGTGCATATTACACTCCAAGGCGCATATCGCATAGCACGCGCTAGTGCCTGTGCTATCTCGCGCTCTCCAATGAATCTGTCATTGCGCACAATGTATTGCATATTATATTTCACGCCCGGTTCATCTTATATCACACTTTTTGGTGCATAGTTTATACCATACACTATATCTAGTTTTCATTTTCAATCGTGCTCTCAGGACTATGTTCTATATAACACTGTGTTCACCTACCCTTTTCACGGGCATTACATTTTGCGATAAGGGGTGGAGGGTCAGGGGGTGTTTCTGCCAAGTGAGCCCGGAGTCACAGTCACAAACGTCCTCTTCTTCCTGAATAAAAGTGAGATTATGCTGCATACTTGTTCATATTTTAAGTAGTTCGCACAGACACACGTTTTAAAAACAATAAAGTTCCTAATACCCGCCTTCTCTGAACAGTTAGCTTGCTGCCCCATCCCCCTCCTCCCTATCCTCTGTTGTGTGAATCCATGGAGTAGCCTCCTCCCTCCTGCCATGCATGGTGTGATGTGCTGCCACTGCCCTCAATTTAGTATGATGTACCAGTCCACTCCTCCTGCCCTCCATTGCCCAATTCTATGCCCCATCATTGACTTCCTGCTTAAACTCTGTGCTTAGCTTGCTGCCCCTATTCTCCTTCCCCCTGCCCTCCGATGTCTTTGTGTATGCCCCTGCTCCATCCTTTTTGCCCACCATGTTTCATGGACCTGCCACTCCTATCTACTCTGAGTGTTCTGTTGAGCTGCCACTCCCCTCCCACCTGCCTAGCATTGTCAGATGACTGTAACCTGTCCCTGCCACCTCCACCCTGCCTGTCCACATGCCATGCCCCTATCCTCTTCCTCCTGTCCTACATGGTCCATTGTACTGCCACACCCTTCTGCCCTCCCTGGTCTGTTGTGCTGCAACTGCTCCTCTTGCCTGCCCCGTGCGGTCTGTTGTGAGGCCCCTTCCCCTGAACTTTCTTATCTGTGCACATGTCCTGACCCTCCCTTCTATCCTCCATCGTCCTTTGTGCATGCCCCTGCACCCTCCTTCTTGCCCATCATAGCCATTGTGCTACCACTAACCCTCCCACTTGCCATGCATGGTCTTCTGTGCTGCCATGGCCCCTCCCACCTTCCCTGTGTGGTCAGTTAGCTGCCCCTGAACCCCTCACACCTCCCCTCCATGGTCTGTGTGTATGCCATCACAGTCTCACTGTTGAACTTCATGGTGTGTCTTGCTTCTAGTGCCCATCCTGCCTGACCTCCATGGCTATCTTGCTGCTCCTGCCCTGCCCCCTTGCCCCCAGCTCTCTGTTTACATGTGCAGACCCATACTCCCTCCCTCCTGGCTTGTCTGTTCCATTGTAATGCCCCTGATCCATCCCTCCTGCCCTTTATGGTCTGTTATGCTGCAGCTTTCTCTCCTGTCTGTCCATTATGGTCCTGCCTCTTGCCCCTCTGTTCTCTGTTGTTCATGTGCATGGTCCTGTCCCCTCCCTCTTGCTTTCTATGGATTGTTGTGCTGCACTCCTGTCCCGCATGCCCTGTGTGGTGTATTGTGCTGCTGCAAACCCTGATGCCTGCCCTGCAGGGTCAGTTTGGTGCACCTCTCCATGTCCCTCCTGTCCTCTGTTATCCAAGTCCATGTCCCTACCCCATTTCCTTCCATGATCCAATGTACCATACTTGCGAACATTTTGAACTTGGTAAGAGGGAGATTTTGAAAAAAAAGCTGGGGTATTGATTTTCCTCTTTGAGTTACATTGAAAAAGAGGAGATTGTAGACAGGAGACAGATAAAATAAAGCCCATTTGAGCTTAAAAACATTGGACGTTTCCTGGCTGAATCGGGTCTGTTGGCATGTATGGTTGTACTACCATTGCCTCTTCCTTCTGCCCACAATGGTCTATTACTTTGCCACAGCCTCTCTTGCAAGTCCTGTATTGTTGGTTTGTTGCCCCTGCCCCCCTTTCCACTGCCCTCCATAGTCTGTTGTGCTGCCACGGCCCTTCCTGCCTGCTCAGTGTGGTTAAATTGTTGCCTTTGCACCCTCCTACCTGCCTTCAATTTTCAGAGTCCGTGCCCCTGGCCTCTGCCTCTCAACAGTATCCTAATGAACAACTAGATTGCTAACATTCTATATTTATTACAAAAGTGTGGAACGCCTGACGTCATCTTGATGTAATCAAAACTGTAATACCTAGAGCATTTCCTTTAGAAATTACATATCTGAGAGGGTCTTAATGGCATCAAAATTATGGTTAGTGCTCTAAAAGCCTTAAATAAGGACATATTTTCTGAGTTTTCAAATAGCGAGAAAGCACTTTTAAATTATTTGTTACCTTTATGTTTTTTTATCCAGTTGACCACTTGATTAAATGTTGCACTTAGGGGAGAGGATGTGGTGTTACTTCCAGAACTGCAGACTTTGCAACTGGGGAACCAGGTTGGAGTTTCTGCTTCAGCTCGACATTCTGTGATTCTGGTCAAATCACTTAGTCTCCCCATGTCTACAACCAAAATGAATTTGTTCTTGTGTGATGTAACCAATGCTCATGTAAAGCACTCCAATACCTGACAAGTCTGCACTATATAACACTGCAAAAACACAAAATAATAAGTGTTTTGCACACTTCTGTCATTGGGCTATATTTGGGCTACATCTGGGTGATTTTGGGCTACATTTGGGCTCTTTTGTCTCCGGTGGCCATCTTGGGAGATTTATTTGTTATGAAGTTTCCTAATTTCCTCATGTGCTGCAGTCTCCTCAGTAGGAAATGCTTTCAGTTTTTTACTTTGATTCCATCATGAAGGTATTCAGATATGTCACACATTTGCCATAAATTCTGAATGTTAGCACTCTAGTTGCTCATTAGATCACTGTAGTAAAACTACTGTTCACCATGGAAGTCTGCTCCTGGTATTAAAAGTGCATGTTTCAGTCTGCATGTCAGAATTTTTTAATGAAATAGAAGAGGATTTGAGAAGTCACTCAAAATGTGCCCTCATTTTCTTTCTTCAGCATTAATCATAATTTCTATGGCAAAATGAACCCCCTCATTGTGTTCCTTTTTAAATTAAATGTTTTAAGTGTTACCAGTTTATACCAATCAAGATGGCTTCAGGTGTGCCATACTTTTGTCATAATGTAGACAGTGAGCGCTCTAGTTGTTTTTAAGAACACTCTGGGACATGCTGTCATTGGGCTATACTTGGGCTACATCTGGGTGATATTTAGGCTACATTTGGGCTCTTTTGTCTCTGGTGGCCATCTTGGCAGACTTATTTGTTATGAAGTTTCCTAATTTCCTCATTTACTGCAGTCTCCTCAGTAGGAAATACTTTCAGTTTTTTACTTTGATTCCAAAGGCATTCAGATGTGTCACACATTTGCCATAAATTCAGAATGTTAGCACTCTTTTTGCTCATTAGATCACTGTAGTAAAGCTACTGCTCACCAGGCAAAACTGCTGCTGGTATTGAAAGTGCATGTTTCAGTCTGCACGTCAGAATTTTTTAATGAAATAAAAGAGGATTTGAGTAGTCACTCAAAATGTGCCCTAATTTTTCTTTCTGCAGCACTAATCATACTTTTTATGGAAAAATGAACCCCCTCATGTTGTTCCTTTTTTAAATTAAATGTTTTAAGAGTTACCACTTTAATCCAAGCAAGATGGCTTCAGGTGTGCCATACGTTTATCATAAGTAGGACTGTTAGCGCTCTAGTTGTTCTTTGGAACACTCTGGGAAGCTGCAGTAGAACACAAAGGAATCAACTGACAGTCTCTGCCCTTGTTGGATGTACATGTTTTACTGAGAATGTCAGACTTCATTCTCACATGACTGAGAAAGATAATGTGAATTTACAGAAAATAAGCTCTCAGTTTAGTTTATAGATCACCTTCCAAACCTCTGTGGGAAAAGCATGAGAAAATATTTTTCTCTCAATCATGATATCCCAGCAGAAGGCTTTTTCACATGGTGAAATCACCTTAGAAAATACCACAATTCCTAAAATAAGTATGGTACCATCAACAAATGATTTAAATGTAACTAAAGTCTTAAAACCTTCTATTAACTGCAATGCTTTTTAATGAGGTGCTATCATGTATATTGGTCCCAAGATGGCTGCCAACACTTCTTGGATGAAGTGCTGACAGCCAATCAGATCTCAGGATGAGATGTGTGGTTAGGCTCCGCCCACATATATATATGATTTTACTTTTGATTTCCTCAGGAACTACTGAACAGATTGACACCAGACCTGCAAAAGGCACATCCCTGACCTGAGGACTACCTCTCGGACAAATTTCAAGTAATTCTGTTCAGCGTTCAGGCTGTACCTTGGACTAAAGGTCCCTATGGAAAATTGCATGGGGAAAACGCGTTTTGGGACCCCCCTTTTTTCTCAGCCCCCGCTTGACGAATCCCCCCGAGACTTTCAGGGTAGGAGCGGAGCGGAGCGCCCCACCTATTTTGAAAATTTAGCGAGGATTCGTCAACCGGCGCCAAAGTTATTCCAAATAGAATGTTGCGGATTTCCTATGGAAACACGGTCCTAACTATAACTATCTACTGGCGACCGCCAGTAGATAATATATATTACCTACTGGCGGTCGCCAGTAGGTAGTTATAGTTAGGACCACGTTTCCATAGGAAATCCGCAACATTCTATTTTGAATAACTTTGGCGCCGGTCGACGAATCCTCGCGAATTTTTCAAAATAGGTGGGGCGCTACGCTCCGCTCCTACCCTGAAAGTCTCGGGGGGATTCGTCAAGCGGGGGCTGAGATAAAAGGGGGGTCCCAAAACGCGTTTTTCCCATGCATTTTTCCATAGGACCTTTAGACAGAGCTACAGCCCGAACGGCTGAACAGAATTTAATGAAATTTGGCAGAGAGGTAGTCCTCAGGTCAAGGAAGTGCCTTTTGTAGGTTTGGTGTAAATCTGTTCAGTAGATTCTGAGAAAATAGCCTTTAAATCAATATATATATCTGAGCCAGCTTACGGTGCGCTTACGGTGCGCTTACCGTACGCGTACGGTGGCGTGCGCGAGCGCGATTCTGATTGGCCCTTAGGTCTTAGTAAACATTCGAATCGGTCGAAACCAGGAAGCGGCGGCCGCCATTTTCTCTCTCGCACTCTGACAGGGGGTTGGAAAACAAAGTGCAAAAACATGTAAAGGGGCTGTTTAGACAGCTCCCAAGCACCTAGCCATGTCGAGGGAGTCCCCAACGGTCCCCCAAGTGAAAAAAAACAATTTTAATTTTTTCGTAAATTTCGCCGATTACGCTTACCGTACGCGTACGGTAATAAATAATAATAAAAAAAATAAATATCCACATTCTCCCCACCCCGTGTGCAAAAGGTGCCCGAAGGGCACCTTTTGTGCATGGCTTATTTGATATCAACCAAACATATTTTTTACCTGTCACAACGATGCTCATCATATGTCCTCCATGTGCGCACGGTGCGCGAAGCGCATCGTGCGTTCATGGCCCATGTAGCGTAACGTGGGCACGCGGTGCGCGAAGCGCACCGTGCGCGCACGGAACGAACTGCGTTAAGTGGGCGCGCACGCCACAAATGGCGTAAAGTAACTTAGCATTTAAAAAACCGTACAAATTCACTGAAAAAACCATAGGTTTCACACACGTTATAGTTAGGAATTAGCATTTAAAAAACCTTGCAAATTCACTGAAAAAACCATAGGTTTCACACATGTTATAGTTAGCTGGACATTTTACTGATAAAAAAACCAATGAAATTCCCCTGTTATAGTTACTGTAGGCAACTATAACTCACGCGACCGTAATCCTCTGCTGATGACATATGTGTCTTTATGAAAAACAAATATCTGTAATATATGTATAGCTAAAATTTAATGGAAGAAGACATGGGCAAATAAGTGTCTAAATACAGTATTAGCATCAGCAGAGGATTACGGTCGCGTGAGTTATAGTTGCCTAGAGTAACTATAACGGGGGAATTTCATTGGTTTTTTATCAGTAAAATGTCCAGCTAACTATAACATGTGTGAAACCTATGGTTTTTTCAGTGAATATATATATATATATATATATATATATTATCTACTGGCGGTCGCCAGTAGATAGTTATAGTTAGGACCCTATTTCCATAGGAAATCCGCAACATTCTATTTGGAATAACTTTGGCGCCGGTCGACGAATCCTCGCGAAATTTTCAAAATAGGTGGGGCGCTACGCTACGCTCCTACCCTGAAAGTCTCGGGGGGATTTGTCAAGCGGGGGCTGAGAAAAAAGGGGGGTCCCAAAACGCGTTTTCCCCATGCATTTTTCCATAGGACCTTTAGACACAGCTACAGCCCGAACGGCTGAACAGAGTTACTTGAAATTTGGCAGAGAGGTAGTCCTCAGGTCAAGGAAGTGCCTTTTGTAGGTTTGGTGTAAATCTGTTCAGTAGATCCTGAGAAAATAGCATTTAAATCAATATATATATCTGTGGCAGCTTACGGTGCGCTTACGGTGCGCTTACGGTAAGCTTACCGTACGCGTACGGTGCCGTGCGCGAGCGCGATTCTGATTGGCTGTTAGATCTAAGTAAACATTCGAATCGGACGAAACCAGGAAGCGGCGGCCGCCATTTTCTCTCTCGCACTCTGAGTGAGGCAGCAAAAACAAAGGCAAAAAACAACTAAAGGGGCAATGTATTCAGTTCCTAACCACCTCGCATTGATGATGGTGTCCCCAAAGTACCCCCAAGGCCAAAAATTCAATTTTATTTTTTTTCGAAAACTCGCCGATTACACTTACCGTACGCGTACGGTAAAAATTAATTAAAAAAAAAAACTATCCACACTATCCCCACCCCGTTTGCAAATGGTGCCCGATGTGCACCATTTGTGCATGGCATATCAGTTTCAAAAGAAAATATAAAAGATTACCTTTCACAACGAAGCGCATAATATGTCCTCCATGTGCGCACGGTGCGCGAAGCGCATCGTGCGTACATGGCCCATCCCGCGTAACGTGGGCACGGCACTAACTGCGTAAAGTGGGCGCGCGGTGCGCGAAGCGCACCGCGTGCTCACTGTGCGCGCACGGTGCGCGAAGCGCACCGTGCGCGCACGGAACGAACTGCGTTAACTGGGCGCGCATGCCACGAATGGCGTAAAGTAACTTAGCATTTAAAAAACCGTACAAATTCACTGAAAAAGCCATAGGTTTCACACACGTTATAGTTAGGAATTAGCATTTAAAAAACCTTGCAAATTCACTGAAAAAACCATAGGTTTCACACATGTTATAGTTAGCGGAAATTTTAATCATAAAAAACCATTGAAATTCCCCCGTTATAGTTAGTGCAGGCAACTATAACTCACGCGACCGCAATCCTCTGCTGATGACATATGTGTCTTTATGAAAAAAAAATATTTGTAATATATGTATAGCTAAAATTTAATGGAAGAAGACATGGGCAAATAAGTGTCTAAATACAGTATTAGCATCAGCAGAGGATTGCGGTCGCGTGAGTTATAGTTGCCTGCACTAACTATAACGGGGGAATTTCAATGGTTTTTTATGATTAAAATTTCCGCTAACTATAACATGTGTGAAACCTATGGTTTTTTCAGTGAATATATATATACTGGCGGTCGCCAGTAGATAGTTATAGTTAGGACCGTGTTTCCATAGGAAATCTCAAAATTCTATTTTGAATAACTTTGGCGCCGGTTGACGAATCTTCGCGAAATTTTCAAAACTAATGGGGCGCTCCGCTCAGCTCCTACCCTGAAAGTCTGCGACCCGGTCTAAGCCACATTGAAAGAAAAAAAAAAAAAATATATATATATATATATATATATACATATATATATATATATATATATATATATATATATATATATATTATCTACTGGCGGTCGCCAGTAGATAGTTATAGTTAGGACCGTGTTTCCATAGGAAATCTCAAAATTCTATTTTGAATAACTTTGGCGCCGTTTGACGAATCTTCGTGAAATTTTCAAAACTAATGGGGCGCTCCGCTCAGCTCCTACCCTGAAAGTCTCGGGGGATTCATCAAGCGGGGGGAGAGTAGTATTGTTTCCAGCAAGGTGCTACCTGGGAGATGCAGTATCTACAGCACTCCCGCTATTGCTGGTCATGTGGCAGGGGGGTGTCAGAAGCTCCCGCCAATGGGAGAATGCAGGATTAATTAAGGACACAGGTGAGGCAGCACTTTGATGAACAGCGGCGTCCGAAGAAGGCTGAAGGCAGCCGAAATGCATCACGCCATATGCTGGGTTTAAATAAATGCTTCCAAAGAAATCCCCTGTGTGGACTCTACCTTTCGTGAATGGAGGGGTTTTGGTGTATTATTTCGCGCCGGCCAGTGGCGTGTATAGAGGCCCCATCCTACAAGTTGGCTGAGGAATTGCTGGCTTCTGCGGTGGCAGTGTGTGTTTTTCTCCAAGGGATTGGATTTCCTCAGCCCGCCTCCAGAAGTAAGCTATACAAGGGCTTCTGTGACTCACAGCTCGTGACTCCACGAGGAGCAGGTCACATTGTTTTCCTGTTTGTGGCCCAGTGGAAACTTGGTTTTGAGGCTGGGATGTTATGGGGACTCGGGGAAGCGTTTATTTTGTCATCAAGGACAATTTCAATATCGGACACTCTGCGCCAAAATCCTGCACAGGAAACATCCATTCGGACTGTCATTTACGACTCCATCCCCTCGCAGTATTGTTTCCAGCAAGGTGCTACCTGGGAGATGCAGTATCTACAGCACTCCCGCTATTGCTGGTCATGTGGCAGGGGGGTGTCAGAAGCTCCCGCCAATGGGAGAATGCAGGATTAATTAAGGACACAGGTGTGGCAGCACTTTGATTAACAGCGGCGTCCGAAGAAGGCTGAAGGCAGCCGAAATGCATCACGCCATATGCTGGGTTTAAATAAATGCTTCCAAAGAAATCCCCTGTGTGGACTCTACCTTTCGTGAATGGAGGGGTTTTGGTGTATTATTTCGCGCCGGCCAGTGGCGTGTATAGAGGCCCCATCCTACAAGTTGGCTGAGGAATTGCTGGCTTCTGCGGTGGCAGTGTGTGTTTTTCTCCAAGGGATTGGATTTCCTCAGCCCGCCTCCAGAAGTAAGCTATACAAGGGCTTCTGTGACTCACAGCTCGTGACTCCACGAGGAGCAGGTCACATTGTTTTCCTGTTTGTGGCCCAGTGGAAACTTGGTTTTGAGGCTGGGATGTTATGGGGACTCGGGGAAGCGTTTATTTTGTCATCAAGGACAATTTCAATATCGGACACTCTGCGCCAAAATCCTGCACAGGAAACATCCATTCGGACTGTCATTTACGACTCCATCCCCTCGCAGTATTGTTTCCAGCAAGGTGCTACCTGGGAGATGCAGTATCTACAGCACTCCCGCTATTGCTGGTCATGTGGCAGGGGGGTGTCAGAAGCTCCCGCCAATGGGAGAATGCAGGATTAATTAAGGACACAGGTGTGGCAGCACTTTGATTAACAGCGGCATCCGAAGAAGGCTGAAGGCAGCCGAAATGCATCACGCCATATGCTGGGTTTAAATAAATGCTTCCAAAGAAATCCCCTGTGTGGACTCTACCTTTCGTGAATGGAGGGGTTTTGGTGTATATATATATATATATATATATATATATATATATATATATATATATTATCTACTGGCGGTCGCCAGTAGATAGTTATAGTTAGGACCGTGTTTCCATAGGAAATCTCAAAATTCTATTTTGAATAACTTTGGCGCCGTTTGACGAATCTTCGTGAAATTTTCAAAACTAATGGGGCGCTCCGCTCAGCTCCTACCCTGAAAGTCTCGGGGGGATTCATCAAGCGGGGGGCGAGAAAAAAGGGGGGTCCCAAAATGCGTTTCCCCCATGCATTTTCCCATAGGACCTTTAGTCGAAGGTACAGCCCGAACGGCTGAACAGAATTACTTGAAATTTGGCAGAAAGGTAGTCCTCAGGTCAGGGATGTGCGTTTTGCATATATGGAGTCAATCTGTTCAGTAGTTCCTGAGAAAATTGTAGTTAAAGCACATAAATATCTATAGCCGCGCACCGTGCGCGCACCGTGCGCGCACCCTAATGTGCGCGAGCGTAATTCTGATTGGTGGTTACATGTCAGTCAACGTTCAAATTGGTCGAAATCAGGAAGTGTCGGCCACCATTTTGTTTGTTTTCAGTGCGAGAGTGAAAAAGGAAGGTAGCGAACGTGAAAAGGGGGCAGGGTAGAGAGTTCCTGACCCCCTAGCCTTTGTCAGGGGGTCCCTGAAGGACCCCGAAGGCAGAAAAAAACATTTTAATTTTATTTATTTTTTTAAATCGCGGGGGTGCACGCACCGTGCTCGCACGGTGAAAAACCATTAAAAAAATAAATAATTAATACGTAGTTTATTGAAAAATAAATATATTAAAAAAATATTAATACATACATAACTTAGCATTTAAAAAAACGTACAAATTCACTGAAAAAACCATAGGTTTCACACACGTTATAGTTAGGAGTTAGCATTTAAAAAACCTTGCAAATTCACTTAAAAAACCATAGGTTTTACACATGTTATAGTTAGGTGGATATTTCACTCGTAAAAAACCAATGAAATTCCCCCGTTATAGTTAGTTCAGATAACTATAACTCGCGCGACCACCACTCTATCACAAGGATGATGTCATCAGTGATGTCATGAGTGATGCCACTGACCATGTCATGAGTGATGTAATATGTGACGTCATGAGCAGGATTGCGGGCGCGCGAGTTATAGTTATCTGAACTAACTATAACAGGGGAATTTCATTGGTTTTTTACGAGTGAAATATCCACCTAACTATAACATGTGTGAAACCTATGGTTTTTTAAGTGAATATATATATATATATATGTCCAAGAGTTGCCCCTAAGCTCGAAGACGCACTCCACACGAAGGAAGTTCAACTGAACTTTATTGTCAAATCGGTTCACTTTCCCAACCAATTAAGAGTCCCTGCCGTGTTTCGATGCCATGCATCCTAATCATAGGGTCAGGGGAGAAAGCAGAAACCTGGAATAGATTACAGTCTCGTTTCTCCCATTTAAGCAACCACCCTCCAGTGAGCGGCCTGCTGGGTACTGTAGTCTACAATGTAGCCCCTCCAGTTGGGTCCAAGTTCCTGCCAAGGTTTTCCCCCCAAATGTTCAGCACAATAAGTATGGCCCTCCGGTGGGCCTCAGGAAAGTGCTCCAGTTTGTAATTAGCAGCTCCTTGTGTGCTGGAATCAGGCTGCCTTTCTTTCGCAGCCACACAGACCTGCATTCTAGTTGTTCAGGCGGTGCAATCTTCCATGGCAGGAGCCGCCGTGTGATACATGTCCAAGAGTTGCCCCTAAGCTCGAAGACGCACTCCACACGAAGGAAGTTCAACTGAACTTTATTTTCAAATCGGTTCACTTTCCCAACCAATTAAGAGTCCCTGACGCGTTTCGATGCCATGCATCTTAATCATAGGGTCGGGGGAGAAAGCAGAAACCTGGAATAGATTACAGTCTCTTTTCTCCTATTTAAGCAACCACCCTCCAGTGAGCGGCCTGCTGGGTACTGTAGTCTACAATGTAGCCCCTCCGGTGGGGTCCAAGTTCCTGCCAAGGTTTTCACCCCAAATGTTCAGCACACTAAGTATGGCCCTCCGGTGGGCCTCAGGAAAGTGTTCCAGTTTGTAATTAGCAGTTCCTTCTGTGCTGGAATCAGGCTGCCTTTCTTTCACAGCCCCACAGACCTGCATTCCAGTTGTTCAGGCGGTGCAATCTTCCACAGCAGGAGCCGCCGTGTGATACATGTCCAAGAGTTGCCCCTAAGCTCAAAGACGCATTCCACACGAAGGAAGTTCAACTGAACTTTATTTTCAAATCGGTTCACTTTCCCAACCAATTAAGAGTCCCTGACGCGTTTCGATGCCATGCATCTTAATCATAGGGTCGGGGGAGAAAGCAGAAACCTGGAATAGATTACAGTCTCTTTTCTCCCATTTAAGCAACCCCCCTCCAGTGAGCAGCCTGCTGGGTACTCTAGTCTACAATGTAGCCCCTCCGGTGGGGTCCAAGTTCCTGCCAAGGTTTTCACCCCAAATGTTCAGCACAATAAGTATGGCCCTCCGGTGGGCCTCAGGAAAGTGCTCCAGTTTGTAATTAGCAGTTCCTTGTGTGCTGGAATCAGGCTGCCTTTCTTTCGCAGCCCCACAGACCTGCATTCCAGTTGTTCAGGTGGTGCAATCTTCCACGGCAGGAGCCGCCGTGTGATACATGTCCAAGAGTTGCCCCTAAGCTCGAAGACGCACTCCACACGAAGGAAGTTTAACTGAAATTTATTTTCAAATCAGTTCACTTTCCCAACCAATTAAGAGTCCCTGACGCGTTTCGATGCCATGCATCTGAATCATAGGGTCGGGGAGAAAGACGAAACCTGGAATAGATTACAGTCTCTTTTCTCCTATTTAAGCAACCACCCTCCAGTGAGCGGCCTGGTGGGTACTGTAGTCTACAATGTAGCCCCTCCAGTGGGGTCCAAGTTCCTGCCAAGGTTTTCACCCCAAATATTCAGCACAATAAGTATGGCCCTCCGGTGGGCCTTAGGAAAGTGCTCCGGTTTGTAATAAGCTGTTCCTTGTGTGCTGGAATCAGGCTGCCTTTCTTTCGCAGCCCCACAGACCTGCATTCCAGTTGTTCAGGAGGTGCAATCTTCCACGGCAGGAGCCGCCGTGTGATACATGTCCAAGAGTTGCCCCTAAGCTCGAAGACGCACTCCACACGAAGGAAGTTCAACTGAACTTTATTTTCAAATCGGTTCACTTTCCCAACCAATTAAGAGTCCCTGACGCATTTCGATGCCATGCATCTTAATCATAGGGTATTAGCTACTGGCGATAATCCCCAGCTAATTGTAGTTAGGACCACATTTTTCATAGGAAAAGTCTTATTTTGTTTTGCCAATACCTTTGCAGCTGCTTTCTGAATCTTCACACAATTTTCCAAAAACATACCCTTTTTGGTTTAGCTGCAGTGTTAAAAGTTTTGGGGGGATCTGTCATGCGACGGCTGAGTAAAAAAAGGGGGACCCAAATGCTATATCTATGGAGATTTTTTAATTTTTTTAACATGACAACAAGCCAAACCCCTGAATGGGATTACACCAAATTTGACAGAAAGATAGATGTTGATCCAGAAAGTGTGCTTTTTGTGATTTGGTGTAAATCCATTCAGTTGTTTCAAAGATGTTTACATTTTAAAATTATAGATATCGGGCGATGCGCGTTCCTGCAGTGGACTCATGGACCCTACTAAAATGTAATTGACTGCGATCACTTCAACTAGGAAGTGTTGGCAGCCATCTTGGGAACACAAAAATATAAAAAAATAAGAAAGGGGGCAGGGTAGAAATACCCTGACCCCCCCCCCCCGAGTTATGGTGGGAGGTCCCACAGGGACACTGTGGAGGCTTGATAGCATTGGAATGGGTGAATTTGGGGGTGGACCTAGAGATCCACTGCACCGGGTGGGCCAAATCCTTGGGACATGTTTTTAAAAATAAGTGGGCGGTGCCCATGCAGCACCCCCACACCAGGAGACCACCACCTCCCCGGAGCAAGCAATAATAAACATGCGCAGGCCCACAGATCCCCGCAACCCTGTGGACGGCCACCTCCTATTTATTAAATGTGTGTGGAGGAGGCCCAAATGGCCTTCCCTACAGCCCTGGGGACCACCACCTCCTTAGGGCTTTTATTTTTGATATAGGGTACCTCATGGACCCTCCGGGTCCCAGGGACCACCACCTCCCCAAGGACAAAGTGCATTTTAAGAAATGGGAGGGAGGTCCATGTGGCCCCCTTCTGGGCTGTTCTTGGCCCCAGGGACCACCACCTTCAAGGGGCAGGCCCTAAATCAAGGAAGACTGGGACGTGCCCCCATCATGGATCCACATATGGCCCTGAGGACTGCCACCCCACAGGGCCAGCTCTTGCTATGTCTCGGGCTGCCCACCCCTGGGATCCTGCTGGTTGCTATGGCTTGGTGGGAGCTTTACCGCTCCAACCAAGCCATAGCAAGCTGTGCTCCGCTTTGAGCAAGCAAGAGCATTTTGCTCTTGCTTGCTCAAAGCGGAGCACAATTGCTTTTACACACAATGAGATGCATGTTAACAGCTCCCTATGTGTAAAAGGAATACCAGCTCCCGCAGGATGCGGGGAGATAGCAGTGACTGCGGGGTCCTTGAGGCTCCCCCACGGTCCCCAACAATAAAAAGGGGGTGTCCTGGTTGGGACCAGGGCACCCACAACAGAGACTGGGCCTATTAAGTTATAACAAGAAAGATAAAAAGAACAGTTTGGGCCCTGGTGGATGGGGTGCCCCGGGGCCAAAATGGCCCAGGGAGGGGGGCGATGCAGCCCCCCATAAGATTTGTGTTTTTTTAAAAGAAAGAAAACCTCCCGCAAGTTGCCAGAGGGCACACCTTCTTCACTACCCCTCTGCAAACACACCTCCTTGCACACAGCTGGTAGGGGGATGAAGTCCTCTTGGCTGCAGAGGGCCCTTAGGGGCCTACAAGCCCTCTTGTTACCCCAGAAAGTCCCACACAGCCTGATTGATGAGAGGACTTTGGAGGACATGCCCCCTGTCTCCACCACTCCGCAAACGCACCTCCTGTCGCACTGCTGGTTGGGGGATGAAGTCTCCTTGGGGGCAACAAACCCTCCTGTTACCTTCAGTAGGTCCCTAACAGTGGAATTGCTGAGAAGTGTACAGTGGCCATGCCCCCTTTCTCCACCATGCGGCAAACACGCCTTCTGGTGCACTGCTGGTTGGGGACTGAAGTCACCTTGGATGCTGAGGGTCCTTGGGGGTTAACAAGCCCTCCTATTACCTCCAGTCTGTCCCCATTGCCTGATTGCTGAGAGGACTTCGGAGGCCAAGCCCCCTTTCTTCACCACTCTGCAAACACCCCTCCTGGAGCACTGATGGTTGGGGGATGAAGTCTCCTTTGCTCCAGAGTATCCTTAGAGGCCAACTACCCCTCCTGTTACCTCCAGTAATTCCCACACATTGAGATTGCTGGGAGGTTATCGGAGGACAAGGCCCCTTTCTCCACAACTCTGCAAATGTGCCTCCTGGCACACTGCTGGTTGGGGGTTGAAGTCCTCTTGGGTCCAGGTGGTCCTTGGGAGCCAACTACCCCTCCTGTTAACTCCATTAAGTCCCATGGAGCACAATGGCTATAAGGACTTTGGAAGACATGCCCTCTTTCTCCACCTCTCTACAAATGCGCCACCTAATGCACTACTGCTTGGGGGATAAAGACCCCTACTGCTGAGGGACTTTGAGGGCCAAGAAGCCCTTCTGTTACCTCGAGCAAGACCCTGACTGCAGGATTACTGAGAGCTGGTCAGACGTACCGCCCTCTTTCACCACCACTCTGCAAACGTGACTACTAGTTAAACAACCTTAGAAATTCACTCAAAAAACCCACAGGTTACAGGGATGTTAAAGTTAGAAAATAGAGTTTGAAAAACCTTAGAAATTCACTGTTAAAAAAAAGGTTACAGGGGCATTACAGTTAGGAAATAGAATTTTAAAAAACCTTAGAAATTCACTTAAGAAAACAAAGGTTACAGGGACGTTATAGTGAGGCTGAGATTTCACTCGTACAAAACAAGTGAAATTCAGCAGGTATAGTTACCTGAGCTAGCTATAACTTACTCCACCGCAATGCACTGCTTATGACCTCACATATTATATCACTGATGACTTGGTCAATGACATCACTGATGACATCCCAAATGTCATCACTGATGACATCATCCACAGAGCCACTCACCCAGTCACTTTAAAGCCCCTGTGTGGGCCAAATCCCAGGGACATGAAGGAAATGAAGGAGGGGCTAATGGGGACCCATCCTAGGCTTATAGAAAGCCCCAGGGACAACCTTTCCCTGGGGCAGTAAATACTGGAAATGCAGAGGGCCTCATCGGACCCTTCCGCTGCCCCAGGGATGCTACTTACCCAGGGCATTTAAGTATAGGAATGATGGGGACGCACCCAGCTTGTCTGCTGTCCCGGGGACTGCCACCTCCCTAAAGCACTTAATAGGAATGCAGGGGGGCGCTGCCCCCCTCAGCCCTGGGGACTGTCACCTCGCCAGTGTACTTAAGTATAGGAATACAGGGGGCCTGCCCAGCCCCCCTCAGTTCTGGGGGCCACTACCTCCCTGGGGCACATACTTTATTTATAAAAGAAATGGAGGGAGGCCCTTTTGCAAAGTGGTGGAGAAAGGGGGCATGGCCTTTGACAACTTCACAGCAATCCTGATGTGTGGGATTTACTAGATGTAACAGGAGGGGTAGTTGGCACCAAGGACGCCCTTGGTGGCCAACTACCCCTTCAATTATCTTCAGTAAGTCCCACAGAGCAGGATTGTAAGAGGTCTTTGGCCTTTCTCTATCACTCTGCAAACACAGCCCCTGGCACACTACTAGTTTGTAGATGAAGTACACTTTGATACTGAGGGACCTTGGGGGCCAAGAACCCCTCCTGGTTCCTCCTGTAAGTCCTACACAGTGGAATTCCTGAGAGCTGGTCAGACTACTCCTTAAAAAAATATAGAAATTCATGGAAAAAAACAAAGGTTTCAGGGACGTTATAGTTAGGAATTAGCATTTATAAATCCTTAGAAATTAATAGAAAAAAACAAAGGTTACAGGGGCAATATAGTTAGGAATTAGCATTTAAAAATCCTTAGACATTCACAGAAAAAAACAAAGGTTACAGGGATGTTATAGTTAGGAATAAGCATTTAAAAAACCTTCGAAAACCTTTGAAATTCACTGGAAAAAAATAAAGTACAGGGACGTTATAGTTAGGCTCAGATTTCACTTGTACAATTCCAGTGAATTTCAGCAGTTATAGTTAGCTAAGCTAATTATTGTATTGTATTGTATTGTAATTACATTTGTATAGTGCTTACTACCTCTGACGAGGCGCTGAATCGCCTTTTTCAGCGAGTAGTACGCTACTCCGGGACCCATAGAGGATTAGTGTTGAAGTAGTATAGTGAAACATGCAAGTACATTTTAAGTGGTCAACCGGTTAGTCATTTATTAGGATTCAGAAGGATAGCAGAAGGATAGAAAAGGAAAGAAAGGTTTGTATTCACATAGCACCTGTCACCCCTGATGGGTGTTGAAGAGCTTTTCTGGCGAGTAGCACGCTACTCTGGAACCCATCAAGGATTAGTGTTGAAAATTAGTATAGTGAAATATGAAGTAATTTGAGTGTTGGATATGTTGTTCAGTTATTTGGATAGAGAAGGGTATGTGGCGGGATAGAAGTGGGAAAGGGGTTTGTATTTATATATATAGCGCTTGCTACCCCTGATGGGGTTTTGAAGTGCTATTTTGGTGAGTAGCACGCTACTCTGGAACCCATACGGATTAGTGTTGAATTAGTATGGTGAAACCTTAAATTTATTTGAGTGGTGGATATGTTCCTCAGTTATTTGGATTGAGTAGGGTTGGGGAAGGGTAGAAAAAGGGAAAAAAGGTTTGCATTTATATAGCACTTGTAACCCTGATGGGGTGTTGAAACGCTTTATTGGCGAGTAGCCCGCTACTCTGGAACCCATAAAGGATTAGTGGTGAATTAGTATAGTGGAATATGGAATTTGAGAAGTGAACATGTTAGTCTGTTATTTTGATTGAAAAGGATAGTCGAGGGATAGAAGAGTGAAGGATTTTTTTTTCTTCCTTTTTTAGGTCATAGCAGTAGGAGGAGGCTTTTGGATGAGTAAAAAGGGTTTTTGGAGGGGAAGAGTCAGAGGGAAGAGTTTAGAGAGGTTTGTTTTGGGGGACCTATATAGTAAAAGGTGCTTTGTCCGTGTAATGATTTGCCAGTTTGACTGTGAAATCTTGAGTAACAGGATGAGTTCCTTCTAGGTAATTTGGTTTGCGAAATTCATTGAGTATTTTATAGAATTGTTTATTTGCACAGTTAGCATTTTGAATTCTTTACCTTTTCTTAGCTTTTTTGATAGCTGACATGTATAATCTGTTAATTTTTGGTAGGTGAAGTTTGTCTTGTTTGGTGTTTGTTTTGAGCTAGGTACGTTGCAGCTTTCTAATTTGTTGTTTTATGTCTTTTATTTCTATGTTTCTCGAAGGCGCTTTTTTTTTTTGTTCTGTTGTGTGGTTTTGGGTGGTATCAGAATGTCAAAAGCTTCCTGTAGCCACCCATATAGTTTTTGAACAGAATTTATTGTTTCCAGATGTGTACTGGATGTTAGTTATGTTTCTAAGTGTTCCAAATTGAGTTTGTTCCACGGCTGATAGGTGGATGGATGTAAGGTAGTTTTAGGTGAGTCGCTTAGTGTTGTTTTATGTTGGAAAGCAAGCAAGTGGTTGTCTGACCATGTGACCAGAGTTATAGTTTGAAAGGTAACTAGTTCAGTATTAGCAAAAATGACATATAGGATATGTCAAGGGATGTGTGTGGGATTGTGGACAATCTGATGCAGGTTCAGTGCATCTAGGCCAGTGATTATTGTTTTTGGATGGGTCATATTGGGTTTGTCAAACCAAATGTTGAGGCCGCCCAGAATGCATAGCTTGGAGTGTATTGTTATCAGGTTTGAAACTGTGTCTAGAAGTGCGTCTGGGAATGTTGCCTTGCTAGGTGGAGGTCTGCAAAGGAGCAGGAAGTTAAAGGAGGAAGACGGTGTAGGATTGCATCTTGTTAGAAGAGCCTCACAATTCTTTTTTTTTTTTTTAAATATTTTTATTGAGTTTCAAAAGTTTTTCCCTTACATCCATCAATAATCCATCGTTCCACAGCATAATACAGTATATTACTTTTAAAAAGTAACCCTACAAACAATATTAATTCAACCAATATTCACATTATATTGCATCTCTTTACATGTATATGTGATCACCTATATCATAACGATATTTAAGCAAACAAACAATCCGACATCCTTAGCTTAACACCATTCCCTGCTTCCATAATCTTACAGGCTCCCAAATTTTTAATCCAAGTTGCCTCTTCTTTTTACCCTTACGTGCATAGATTGCTTTTTCTATATTATAAGCAGACAATAAACTTGCCAACCACTGATGCATGTCCGGAGGACTTAAATCTAACCAAGCCCTGGCAATCATTAATCTATATACTGCCATTGCTATGAAAAGGAATTCGCGATGTGGGACCGATGGGTCTGTACTAATCCCAAGTAGTACTAAAGTTGGTGAAAGCACAACTCTAATGCCTAAGTGTGTTGCTAAAAAGTTTTCCAGATCCCGTTTTAATGTATATAACTGAGGACAGGATGCAAATATGTGTATGATATCCGCTCCGACGGAGTTGCATCTTGCGCAGCTCGTCCCCCTGGTACCTCCCCATTGTTGAATTCTAGCAGGAGTATAATACAGAGCATATATAGTTTTATAATGCTGGGCCTGAAGTGGGGCTGAACACAAAACAGTATATCCCAAAGTCAATGATTCCTGAAAAGATCCCTCCTCCATATGGAGCTTCTCCACCCACTTCTTGGCAAACTTATCAATATCATCTGCTTTGGTTTCTACTAATGTTGCATAAAAGCCACGTATTGTACAACCCTGCCCCCTGCTTATTTTGTCCAATATTAGATTATTCCCGAACCCGGCAGGCCCCCCTTTCTTGGTATTCAGAAAACTCCTAATTTGGAGATATTTAAAAAAATTACTAGTGTCCAACTGATACTTAGTTCTTAAGACCCCAAACTGTGCAATGCCCTCTTGTTCCATCATATCCCCTATCTGCACTATCCCTTTACTCATCCATTCTGCCATAACATTATCTGCAAAAATCATTTCTGGGAACGATTTATTCCGATATAATCGAGTGTATCTGTTTATCCTACCCATACCAAATTTCTTCCTAAATGCATTCCAAATCTTAATAACTGCGTTAAGAGTCTTGAACCTAGTCCTCTTGTAGTATGAGAAATCAATACAGTTCAACAAACAGTTTCCAACGTCTTCACCAAAAACCACTGCGTAGATATCCATGGAGCTATTAATATCCCAACAAACGTGTAACCCCCCCCCAATTAGACCCTGCATATGTTGTAAAACTGCGGCCCAATAGTACAACCTAAAATCTGGTGCACCCCATCCGCCCCTTTCTCTAGGGAGTGAAATAAATTTGTAAGCCCTACGTATTTTCCCCTGCGCCCAAATAAATCTATTCAAAATTAACTCTAATGCATGAAACCACCTACCCTCAAAAAACAAAGGTATAGACCTAAAAAAAGTACAGAAATTTAGGCAGTATTAACATCTTAATTACATTTGTACACCCAACCAAAGATAAATGAAGATTATTCATTCGTTCCAGCTCTACGCGTACAGTTGCCATAAGAGGGGCCATATTCTGCTCTACCACATTCTCCACCTCTGCAGAAATCTGGACCCCAAGATATACTGCTGATTTTACAACTCGATTGTCCAAACACTGCGTATACTGATTCTTAACGATCTGTGTCTTGGTACTATTGATTTTATATCCTGACAGCTGTCCAAAATAATGAGCCTCAGCTTCCACCTCCTTAATAGCCCCCGATGGATTAGATGTTATAATGGCTACATCGTCTGCGTACGCCAAGATTTTACAGGCTCTTCCATTTATTGAAACTACAGGTATCTCAACATTGGCCTCTAATTTGCGTAGATATGGGTCGATAAAGAGGGCAAATAATAATGGGGATGACGGGCAACCCTGTCTCGTCCCTCTGCTTATCCTAAATGTTGAGGAATACCCTCTATTGACTCCTATCCTAGCTTTAGGGTTCCTATATAATGTCTGTATTGCTCGTATATACCCCTCCCCTATATCAAACCATCTCATGATTGCCCACAGGTAATCCCAGGAAACCCTATCAAACGCCTTCTCTGCGTCTAAGAATAAGGCTGCCATAGGGTTTCCCAGGACCACCGTTGCATCAAATAGTGTGATCAGCCGCCTGATATGATGGGTGGTGCCCTTCCCCGGAATAAACCCGTGCTGTGTTGCGCTAACTATATTTTCAATAACTCTACCAAGTCTTTTAGCCATAATCTTAGAAAATATCTTAACGTCTGCATTTATTAACGTGATTGGTCTATAGGAGCTGGGGAGTAACGAGGGCTTTCCTTTCTTCAGGATTACTATGATATCTGCTCCCCCCCATGAATCTGGAATTGATTCCCCACCCTGTGCTAACCTCAAAATATTAAAAAAATCGTTAATTATAATATGTTGAAATACCTTGTAAAACTCAAGTGGGATTTGGTCAGGACCCGCTGCTTTACCTGAAGGTAACTCATTCAATGCTATTTTCACTTCATCCATCTGTAAAGGTGAGTCTAACGCCAATCTCTCTTCCTGCGATAGTTTAGGTGAAGCTATATTTCTAGTATACCCTTCAACATCAGCATCAGTTAAATGAGTACCCCCCTCTCTTGAATACAAATCTGAATAGAATTGCCTAAAGATTTCTCTAACGGCATCAGGATCTGTAACCAGATTACCCTGCCCATCTGTAATCTCCTTGATATCTGCCGCAGCTATTTTCTGTCTTGTACGAACGGCTAATATGTGCCCCACCTTCTCACTTAGTTCATATGAATTTTCTTTCCTTGTTAAGTAGTTAACTACTGTTTTTGTTGCAATACTCTCCATAGTTTCAGATTTAATCAGCATAATTTTAAGCAGAAGATCATCTAAAGGTACTTTTAAACAAATCCCCTGTATCAGCTCATTCTCTAAATCCCCCAGCTCCTTAATCAAGTCATCTACTCTCGTTTTATCGACCTTACGTTTGTAACCAGTATAGCTAAGAGTCTCCCCTCTGATGCCAGCTTTAAACGTATCCCAGACCATTCCTGGGGCTGCTGTTCCTCGGTTTGTTGCCCAAAAGCTCTCTATCCAAATGCTCATATGCTGTCTATATCCTTCATCTTTTAATACTGCTCTCTCAAACGTCCACTGTGAGCCTTTCCTTTGAGCCTCACAATTCTTTAAGGAAATGTCGTCAACTTTAGTGATATGTAATGTTTGCCAGAACACAACAGCTAGATCACCTACATTTTTGCCTATACGATTTTGGGTGATCATTTGATAGCCTAGAGGAACTGCTTCATGCAGGACTGGAGCCATATCATCTCCCAACCATGATTTAGTTATGAATAGTATGTCTGGTTTTGCATCTGTGAGAAGGTTGTAAATGGGATGTTTGTTTTTAGAGAGGGATAGAGCATTTATTAGTAGACAGTTTAGAGAATGGCCTTTGGTGATAGTGAGACTTTGTTTTGTAGAAGAGTGACCAGTATTGTGTGGGTTTGTAGCAGGTGTGTTTTAAGCGCTGGCATTAGCTGTATTAGGATAGCAATCATGTAGCTGTTCTGTATCATGTTCCTCATCCAGCATGCTAAGAAGGCATTTTGATGGGTCTGTGTGTGTATGTGGTGGAGATGGTGTTTGAGAGTGAGTTGGTGTGCTGTGTTGTTTTCGTGGTGTAACATTGTTGTGCAGTAGACATGGGGAAGCGAAGTTGTGAGGTGTGGCACGCTGCTTATATTGTTTGATTGTGTTTAGGGCAGAAGGTGTATGAGTCAAGGGTGGTAGTGCAGCATGTGGGTCATGTAGTAAGGTTCTAAATTGTCCAATGGATGAGAGGCAGTTAGAAGAGAGTTGCTGTGTTGCTTTATCTGTGTTAGGTGTGGTGGAAGAGAGAAAGCTTGACATTGGAGTTTGTTCCTTTGTGTGGTTTGAAAGGTGTGTGTATGTTTGCATTTTGGGATGGTAAGTATTATGAGGTGTTGCGCTTTGAGGATCTTGTTGTGCTGGTGTGTGTGATATGTTTTGTTTTTGAGGAGTAGTGAAAAGGGGTGCTGGTGTATTTGTTTCATGCAATGGATTTGGTTGTAAATTATTGTTTGTGATAGGAGGTTGTAAGGTAGAGGGGGTGGTGATGTGTTTATGAGTAGAGTGTATGTTGTGTGTAGGTGGGGTTGAAGAAGAGTTAAAACTGTTTGTCTTAGACTGGTTTGTTGTAAGAGTTAAAAAGCATGGTGGTGTGCAGTGTATGTATTGTACATTAGTGTTATTATGGTAGAGGGAAGAGGAGGGTGTTGGTTGGACAAATGATGGAAGGCTGATGATATGTTTGTTAGTGATAAAAGGTGGTCTTTTAGGAGTAATTAGAGCAGGGAGCGTGTGTCTGGATGGGATGTAGTTATGTATGGTGTTGAATGGCATTGTGTTAGTGATGAGTGGATTGGTTAGTGGTATAGGATAGAGTTGTGTAAGGTTCGTAGGTAATGGTGGGTATGTGTGGTAGTTGGGGATAGAGGAGTGTATAGATGTGGTTTGGTTGGTTTTGTAGTGTATTCTGGTACACTGGTTTGTGCATAGGGTTGTGTGTGGTGTACATTTAGTGTGAGTGTGTTACTATGTTTGTGGATGTGGCTGGTGTGGGCTGGGTATTACTGTATGGGAAAATGGGCAGCATTTCTGGCCCTGGTCCTGACAAGTCTCAAACAGGCTCAAACTGGCAACTGCCCTTGTCCTCTTTGCCCTTAGCCTCAACACCAGGGCTGAGACACCCTAAGCCTTGGCCAATTATAGCCCTAGTAATCAGGTGACCCTTCAGCCAATGGGAACCCTAGCCCTAACACTATCCAATCACAACACTACCCCTAAAATCTGGAACCAGTCGGAGACCAGGACCTTACAGCCAATCTTAGCCCTAGTCCAAGCACCCAATCAGTTTCAAAAACCCTGATCTATATGTCCAATAGAGGCCCTAGCCCTACCAGTAGTCCCAACCCAAGTCCAAGCAACCAATGGCGCAGGAAGCCCTACTCCATACTTCCAATAGAAAGCCTAACCCTACTCTTAGTCCCACACCTAGTCCAGCAACCAATCACACTAGAAGCCCTAATTGCTACTTCCAATTAAAGGCTTAACCCTAACCCTAGCCCCACCCTAGTCCCAACAACCAATAACACAGGAAGCCCTTGTCCCTACTCCCAATAGAAAACCTAACCATAGCCATAGCCCCAACCCTACATTGATTGAATCACAGACCCAGAAACCAATCAGAACCCTCAAATACCCAACCAATGAAGACATTAACCCTAATCCAATAGAAACACCAGATACAACCACCAATCAGTGTACACGTGTACCAAAAAATAGCAGACTACATAAGGTCCCAGCTACCTCAGACAAGGTTTGCTGGGCAGGGAATTGGAAGCTGCTCCTCTATTCAGAAATCTCCTAGGAGACATACAGGCTCAATCCACACTTTGGACTTCTGCAGGTAAGGGCTTAACAAACTTGTCTTCTAACAATACTGTTTGTATAAAACTTTACTCCCTCTCCTGGTCAAAAAACAAAGTGCACAGTCCCTATTAAATACAGTTTAAAGAGCACACAGCAGATTACTGTTGTCTCAGAGCACTCTCTGATGTAGAATATCCCTGTTGCTGGAGGGTGAAGGGGGGGCGGGTTTCACTGACTTGTTAACACAAAATGGTGGCTTGGGGTGCACTGCCTAACATACAGGTCTTAGCACAGAGAAAAGGAGAAATTTGGAGTGAAAAACTGGTAGTCACGGGGAATGAGAGGGAAAAACTAGAGTTTGGACTGCAAATCCCACAATTCAACAGGTTAAATGGAAGCAGTCATGGGCAGGAAAACCCACAAGTTTAAACACAAAAACAGGTGATAAATTATGCAATCACAGGCAGGTTAAAACTACAATTTTAAACTGTAACAACCGCGGGCAATGACAGTTAAAGATTGTTTTTTTTTAAACAAAAAGAAAAGATGATGCAATTACAAGTAGGGAATTTTGCTTTTTAACTTTTTTAGGAAAGAGACAGCACTAGTCTACCTCCTTACGACTTCCTGGACTCTACTCACTGCAGTCTGGGGCACAGGTAGAATGCAACTCAGAAGATGGAGAAGAATGATTTGGGGTGCACCCAGCAAAGCCTTAAGGGACCTGGGCAGGTGTGAGAGGAGGGTTCAGATTTGCTTAGAGCTGGGGAAACCAATCAGCAGTCCTAGGTCTCCTGGCCTGGGGGAGGGGCTGGGACTGGGGAGCTGCTCTAATCAGAAATCTCCTAGGAGACAGACAGGCTCAATCCACACTTTGGACCTCTGCAGGTAAGGGCCTAACAAACTTGCACTCTAACAATACTGTTTGTATAAAACTTTACTCCCTTTTCTGGCCAAAAGACGAAGTGCACAGTCCCTATTAAATACAGTTTAAACAGCACACAGCAGACTACTTCTGTCTCAGAGCACTCTCTGATGTAGAATATCCCTGTTGGTGGGGGGAGGAAGGGGGTTGGTTTTACTGACTTGTTAACAAAAAATGGTGGCTGGATGCGCACTGCTTAACATACAGGTCTTAGCACAGAGCAAAGGAGAAATTTGATGGGAAAAACTGGTAGCCACGGGGAATTAGAAAAACGACAGAGTTTGAACTGCAAATCCCACAATTCAACAGGTTAAATGGAAGCAGTCAAGGGTAGGAAAAACCACAAGTTTAAACACAAAAACAGGTGATAAATTATGCAATCAAGGGAAGGGTAAAAATACAATTTTAAACTGTAACAACCACAGGCAAAGACAGTTAAAGAAATTTAAAAAAAAGAGTAAAGATGATGCAGGGAAAATCATTATTGAACTTTTTTAGGAAAGAGACAGCACTAGTCTGCCTCCTTACTGTTGAAAATTGAAATAGCGATGTGAGTAAGCATTTACTAAAGACATGAATTCCCCTTATATGACCGAGTTTCTCTCGTTATGTTGACTAAAATCTGGACTCCATTTTGTATTGTCATGCCTCCACGTGCGTAGCACGAGAAGAGTCCTATCTTCGTGTTAGTTGCTCTTGCAATCTGCCTAGTAACAGTCTATAAATAGCTCCTTTGTCTGTCTGGCGCATGCCCAGACTTGACCACATCTGTTATCAGTTAGTCCTTGCTTGACCATGTTTTCGCGGGCTCAAGGAGTGTGTCAGCTCCGCCCATATATTGATTCTGTATCGAAAATGACCATAAAAGGTAATATTCTTTGCCTCATGTTGTATCCACCCACTTATGAGCCCCTCTTTGTGTATAAAAGGGGACCGTGTACGCAAGTTCTTTGTGCTACTCTATGCAATACTGAAGGGTGTTGTATGGATTGTAGGACCACCCTTAAGGGTTAATAAACTTTGTCTTTGTACTTTGCAGTTTCCGTGCCAACTTCCTTGTAGATTCCATTTGCAGGAGAGTGAACCCTTGTGTCCTGCGGGCCTAGCTGGGGCCTGTATTCGTCAATTGGCGCCCGTCATGTGGGGCTCATCGGCGACTCGGATGCTCGAAGGATTGGTCGTGACGAAGGTGAGGAATTTGGCCGGGGATGTGATCACTGCCAGAGGCACTTTAGTCCTGGCATCCCGAGGTTTTCTTCCTTCCCTTCCGAG
Organism: Triturus cristatus; assembly: GCF_964204655.1. Classification (NCBI taxonomy): domain Eukaryota; kingdom Metazoa; phylum Chordata; class Amphibia; order Caudata; family Salamandridae; genus Triturus; species Triturus cristatus. Next base: position 433,702,945 of record NC_140585.1, on the reverse strand, counting down.
CTGACCATCTGGGTGGCGCCGGTCCTCGACTGAGACCTCTTCTGTCGGTCCTGCCGTGACAGCCGTTTGGGCGAATTTTGGAGCTTGGCAGTTGGAATCTGGACTCTTGATTGGTAAGAACCGTTGTACGGTACTTGCTCCGAGTTTTTGAAGCCTGGTTTGGCTATTTGAGTTTGATTTGTGATGACCGGTCATATCTTGTATTGATTATTGTGAGAATATATGCGTTGCAACACATATAGGCAGGTAATGTGGAGATATTTCTCCGGAACTGTGTAACTTTGAACGGCACAACGTTTAAGTGCAATTTTGTGGATAATACTGCATATTTTGCATTATTTTTGAGCATGCCTGCTTTTAGCGCACTCCGTAAGTGGTGCTGCTGCTTTGGAAACCGGTTAAACCTCGAGGAATCTGCTCCAGCTCCCCCAGAGGGGACTCCTAATAGGGATATGTATGTGAAGCATGGTCTTTCTTCCATAATGTACAGCACAGTATGGAGGAAATACACCAGAAAGGATCCTGAGTTACGATGGCCTTTGTATGGGTCGTTTGATATGCGTAAGATTGAGTATGTGGAACAGTGTATGTGTAAACGGCGTGCTCGTCAAGACATGTTTGAATGTGTGCGATTATGGGTGAAGGAAGTGCGTGAGCGAGAGAAACGTGAGAAAGCGCTGTTTGATAAAGAGCAACGGAAGAATGATCATGTGCGAGCACAGGAAGCGAAGCGTCGGGAGGAAAGAGAACAGACGGAGAGACAGCGTAGGTTGCAAGTCTCGGGTCAATATGCTGTCCGTCAGTCACTTTATCCTGTCCTTAATAATCCTGACGATGATTTTTATTTACTAGATCGCTCTCCGCCCCTTATATTGGCGCGTCTGCCCCGGGGCCACCGGATTCTGGATCGGTGTCGGGTAAGGTAGACACGCGGTCCATGTTATCGGTTGACCGAATGGGTGAGCTTCGGCAAGTTTCTTATCGTGCACTTAAGGGCAAGTTATCCCTTGCTGAGTTGTTGAATTCTTGGGAGCAGTGGCAGGATAGAGAGAAGTTGTATTTTTTGGGCCACTTTTCTGATGAAGTGATTGCTGCTTTCCGGAAATATTCCAGCGTCTTTGAGCCTGATGATGTGGTATCAGATGCTAAAGCATTGCGTAATGGTGTTTTCTCTCCCTCTAAGGCGCCTGATGCGGTTCGACGGCTGTTTGCATTACGGGACGCGGTGAGTGACCTTAAAGAGAAAGCACGCCAGAAAGCTGAGGAGGAAAAGCAGTCGGCTTCACGTGTCGGTGATGACCAATCATCTACCTCCCACTCAGATAAGAGCGACCTAGTGCATGCTAAACCAATGCGAGAGGCGGCACCTTTGTATGTTCCTCCTAAAGGAGCGGGAACTAGTTCGGATATTACCTCCGCCGATGCTAAGGGATATTTTGTGTACAATTGGGTTTATACTCCCTGGCATAGGGCTGACGTCATGGCATTAAAGAATGCGTTGCCTGATCCCCGCAAGAATCCAGCGGCCTTTTACGAAGAAGTCGAGGGGGCCTTGAATTCTTGTACTATGACCTTAGCAGATATAGATCTGTTCTTTGGGCTTATTTTACCACCGGATATGTGGCGATCCGTACGGAAGGTGGACGATGTTGCCGCTTTTAAGGCTCGGTGGTCTGAGCTTGAGGATGAGGATAGGGAGAGGAAGCCCGCGCAGAAACCACCTCAAATTATTTTGGATCTCCCTGCTGCTATTCTGACTAAGTTGAAAACAATCATTCCCCCTAAAAAGATTGACTGGAACATGTTAGCCTCGTGTAAGCAGAAAGCCGATGAATCAGTTGCAGATTTCTTTACGCGCTTTGAGGAGACGTTTCATGATTTTAGTGGTCAGTCCCTTACGGATGATACGGGTCGGCACCTTTTTGCTGATAAATATGTGGCGAATTTATTACCGGCAATAGCGGCCCGCCTAAAGGCGAGTGAAAGTTCTTGGTCCACGGCGTCTCCGACAGCCCTCCTGACTATAGCTCAGTATTATGAGCGTCAGGAGCATGAGGCGAAGGGGCAGGAGGAGAAGAAGTCGAAAGATTTAAAAACGAAGGTGATGTTAGCGCAAGTGTATGGTCCTCCCCGTCGGGGTGTCAATAGAGGTAGGGGAGGATTTTATGGTCCTCCCTCGGGCCGATCTGATTTGAATAGGAATCAATGTGCGTATTGTAAACAAGTGGGACACTGGGCCAGAGATTGCCCGGCGTTGCATGCTTCGCGGCAGGGACATACTCAGGGTGGCCCGAGAGGTAGAGGGAGTTTCTCAAATCTTAGGGGGAATTCTAACGATCACGCTCGTTTTGACCCTGCCGGGCAGCACCGAGATAGACCTAATGTCTTTGATCGGCAAAACCAGTATCAAGTGTCAGGGATTGACCGCTCTGGGTACCATGATTCTCAGCATGCATAGGAATGCGTTGGATGGGGGTTAGAATCAGTTGAGGTGCCGGTTGATCAGAAGGGTCCTTATGTATCAGCTGAGGTTTTGGGTTCTACTGATCAGTTCCTAGTAGATACAGGAGCGACTCGTAGTGCGCTGTCTAAACAATTGGTTCCGAGGGCTCCCCCATCTGGCTTAATGGTTACATCGGTAGGGTTTGATGGTACACTCTCCCGAAGCCCTCTTTCTCGGCCCCTCACATTTCAGGTTGATTCCTTTTCTGCACCCTGTCCGTTTTTGCTTGCCCCGAACACGCCGGACAACATTATGGGTCTTGATATGCTAAAGCACTTCAGAGCTACGATCCGCTGCTCCCCCGCTGGTGTGCGTGTGATATTAAATGATAATCACCCTTTGTCTGAACGGATGTGTGTGGTTGCAGAGGATACCGTGTTAGCACCTCTCCCCCGTACTTTGTGGGCCGTTTCGGATACCGATGTCAGACAGATGGTGATTCCGCCTGTCCATATTAGTGTCAAGGAGGGGGCGGTGTTACCACGCCTCACGCAGTATCGTATTTCCCAGGAGGGGGAGAAGGCCCTTATACAGATTGTGCAGGATTTGATTAAGGTGGGAGTAGTGGAGGAGGTTCCCTACAACGTCTGTAACAGTCCGATTCTACCCATTTTGAAAAAGGATACGGATGCCAAAGTTTATCGGTTTATAATTGATTTGAGAGAAGTAAACAAGATCGTGATACCTCAATATCCAGTGGTTTCTGATATCACGACGTTGCTTACTTTGGTCCCGCCTACGGCGACGACGTTTTCAGTCATTGATTTGAAAAATGCTTTCTTTTCGATTCCTATTCATCCCGATAGTCGATACCTTTTTGGTTTCACTCTGAATAATAGGTCTTATCGATTTTGTAGAGTTCCTCAGGGCTACACAGAAAGCCCTAGCATTTATAGTCAAGCTTTGAAGAGACAATTGGACTCCTTTGTTCTGCCCGAGGGTGTCGCCCTCATTCAATATGTCGATGACATCTTGTTGGCGGCTGACACTCCGGAGTTGTGTGAGAAGAGTACGTTGTCCTTGCTTTCCTTTTTGGCATCCCACAATCACAAAGTATCTCGGAAGAAATTGCAGTTCTGTAGACCAAAGGTGACTTATCTGGGTCACCTTTTGTCTAAGGAGGGGCGTGCACTCACACCAGATCGTATTCAAGTAATTTTGGAAACGCCAGTGCCTTCCACGCAGAAGGACGTGCGTGCTTTTTTGGGTCTTGTTTCTTTTTGTAGGCAATGGATACTGGGTTTTTCACATATAGCCAAACCATTGTTAGCCCTTTTGACAAAAGACACACCTATTCCGCTTCCTTGGTCAAATGAGTGTGACACTGCCTTTCAGAAATTGCGACAGGCCCTTTGTTCAGCACCAGTGTTAGGGACCCCTGATTATACAAAACCTTTTTCGCTGTATGTGCATGAGAAAGATGGATGTGCATTATCAGTTTTAGTGCAGATGCACGGCGACAAGCAGCGCCCTTGTGCATATTTTTCGGCTGTACTTGATCCTGTTGCCCGAGCATTGCCTGGTTGTTTTCGCTCGGTTGACAGCTGTGTCAATACGCCAAAGCGAGGGAATTGTGTTATCTCATAAGCTGTTGGTATTAGTCCCCCATGCTGTTGATGCCCTGCTTAATCAGACAAAGACGCAGCATTTGACCAGTGCCCGTTTAACGGGATATGAGCTGACGCTTTTGGCTCCTCATATTACGTTAAAGAGGTGTGTAACGTTAAATCCGGCCACATTGTTGCCGTTCCCCGAGACCCAGTCTGAAGCACGGAAAGCACATGATTGTATTCTTGTGACTGAGGAACAAACAAAGGGTCGTATTGACCTCCAGGATACGCCCTTTCCAGATGTAGATGGAGAACTGTGGGTGGACGGATCATGCCTGAAGCTACCAGATGGTACGACTTCAGCAGCGTATGCAATTACCACACTGCAAACAATAGTGGAGACAGCACGCATACCACAGAAATCAGCTCAAGCAGCGGAACTGATAGCATTAACACGAGCATGTGAGCTCAGTACAGGATTGTGTGTGAATGTTTATACAGACAGCCGCTATGCTTTCGGAGTAGCGCACAATTTCGGCCTACTCTGGAAGGAGAGAGGGTTTCTAACGTCGCATGGAGTACAAATAATGCATGGAGAGTTAGTTCACAACCTTTTGACTGCATTGACATATCCGAGAAAAATTGCTATCATTAAATGTAGTGCCCATAAGAAAGTGGTTGATAAAGTTGGAGAAGGGAATGCGTTAGCAGACCGGGTGGCACGGGAAACTGCGATGCAGCCCGGTGCTACTGCCATGTATGTAGTGAAGTCGCAGGTAGAAAGATGGCACGATGCGAAGGAAGAAGTGCGGGAAATACAGAGGACCGCTTCTGATAAAGAACGGGAGCAATGGTCCAGTGAGGGAGAATTGGATGATGAGGGTTGTTGGAGAAATAAGCAGATGGATAGATGGAAGCTACCCACAGCTTTTGTACAACCTATGGTTCAGATGGCACATGGGCTAGCACATGTTGGAGCTTCCGCAATTGTAAAATTGCTTACACAAGTCTGGGAGCATCCAGAGATTGCTAGCACGGCAAAGAGGGTGGTGCAGACCTGTATGATTTGCCTGAGGTACAACCCAGGAAAGGGTACTCGAACTCCAGCAGGAGGATTTGCGACACCTACTGCACCCTTTGAGGTTTTGCAGATGGATTACATCCAGCTTGAGCGCTGTAACAATTTGAAGTACGTTCTAGTAGTGGTATGTGCCTTTAGTAAATGGGTCGAGGCATACCCTACGAAAGACAATACTGCAATGACTACCGCCAAGATGCTATTGAAGGAGTTCTTCCCTCGATATGGCGTTTGTAGACTTCTGTGGAGTGATAACGGACCCCACTTTATAGCGGATGTTATAAAGTATGTTCTGAAGGGTCTGGGCATCACCCAGAAGTTTCACGCAGTGTTTCACCCTCAGTCTGCAGGACTAGTCGAGAAGTATAATGGTACACTGAAGCTCAAGATCGCTAAAATCCAAGCTTCGACATCTTTGACTTGGCCAGATGCTTTACCACTGGCATTATTGTCAATTAGATCGATACCGCACTCTCGAACCGGTCTTACACCGTACGAGATTATTTTCGGACGCCCAATGAATATTTGGGGTCCACCAAGACCTAAGGCTGTGTATGATGTACCTTGTGTAATGATGAATGATTATCTGGCGCAGTTAACGGATAACTTGGTTTCTATTCATCAACAGGTCCGGGAGGCGCTCCCTGATCGGTCCACCGGCGAAGGACATAGTCTCCGGCCTGGAGACTATGTTATGGTGAAGATTTTTGAAAGGACGAACAGCTTGGAGCCGAGATGGGTTGGTCCTGAGCAGGTCCTACTTGCAACGAGGACGGCTGTGCGGGTTTCCAACAGAAAGAATTGGATCCATTCCCTGCACTGTCGCAAAGTACCGCCCGGATTGGTGGAGCCTGCTGTATTGACCGATCAACGAGAGATTCTGACTGCAGAGAAAGGCCGTGCTGTGGAACCGAACGACACTGAGGAGCTCTTCCCGGACCACGTGATTCCTGGAGGAAGGCGATATCATCTCAGACCGAGGAAGTGAATTCTTCAGTTTCAGGACACGTTGTCAGAACGGCCCTTGGGTTAGTGAAACGGAGAGCCAATGAGGCAAGGGGGGGGGATCAGCCCTGCATTAGTGTAGCGACACCCGTCTTGGCCCGCTGGTGAAGAAATCGACCGCTGCCCAAGGGGAAGAGTTCTGACAAACCTTTTAGTTTCAGGAAGATATTGATTCTTTATTCTGACATGGAGAAAAAGAAAATCCTTTGTGCAACAGGTTTTATGCTTACAGTAGCTATTGTTGGGATAGCCACATGGTTTGTGGAGGATGTGACTCCTGCTCGAAAGTTACTTGTGTTGACTACTCCAGTGCCTGAGGAGCACTACTTTTATACCCTTCCGTATCAAGAATTGAAGCATCGTCAGTCTTATTTGAATAACACTTTCATCCAGATGTTGCATCATACCCACGTTGCTACGAATGCTACGAACTGTTGGATATGTGGTATGATGCCAGCTCATCAGAAGAAAGGAGGAACGCCATTCATACCTCTTCCTTTCTCTCATAATGGCTCTTGTAGAGCATGGTACACTTTGCTTTTTGCCACCCGGAAACCTACAGTGGGACGATTAATCTTCAGACTTAATAGGGAATGTCATCAGGATAAAGATGGATACCCGCAAGCGAATGGGACAATTTGGGAATGGGAAGAGTATCGACCAGACAATGAATCGATTCCTTATATTTTCACGAACACCAGAGACACTGTGGGGAAAGACCGATTTGTGATTCAAGTGGCACAAGCTCAAGCGGACCTGTGTGTCCAGAGTGTGGGTTATATTCCTGTTGGTGTTAGTGATTGCATCACTATTCTAAATATCGACGGATTGAATAACAGTACCTTCTTAGCATCTCATAATACATACTTCGTATGTGGAAATAAAGGTTATTACCGTTTGCCAGCCGGTTGGTCCGGAGTATGTTATGTAGCATTCCTATTACCCCCTGTGTTCTTGGCGCCTGCATCTTATCATAAAGATTTGAAGTTGTTGAATAATGTGACTGTAAATAGGTATAAACGTACTCTATCGATTGATGACGTGAACCAGACTGACACCAGTCTACAGCAGTATATTGATTTTAATTTAGGATTGTTTTTCTTTGTTGGAGCTGCCCTAAATAGTAGGAAAGTTCGAAGGTTAACAAGAGTGGTAGAGGCTGTGACAAATCAAACCGCTGCTGCTCTTGGGAATCTTACGGAAGAATTACAGATTACTAGAATTGTTGCATTGCAGAACCGCATGGTGTTAGATGTTATGTTAGCTGACCGAGGTGGAGCTTGTAAAATTATCGGAAGTAGTTGTTGCGTGTTTATTCCTGACCACACGCCATCAGTTTATAATGCTATTAATAAACTGCATAAAATTGCAGCTGAAATCCATACAGAAAATGGTACTTGGACCTTTTCTGGATGGTTTTGGGCGTTGATCACCACATGGGGGTGGAAGGTCTTAACTGGTCTCTGTATCATTGTGGCAGTTTTGTTTTCTTGTTGTATTTGTATTCAATGTGGTCCTTCACTCTGTTCCCTATGTGTGTCACTCTGCATTCCTGATAAGAAAGCTATTGCCAATGTCACTTACCAGAAACATCTGACTAAAGAAATAGAAGAAATGATGAAGATTGATATATACGATGATTATCCTAACAAACCGGATGTCTTCAGTAAATGCTGAAAGGGTCGTCTGTTGAAAATTGAAATAGCGATGTGAGTAAGCATTTACTAAAGACATGAATTCCCCTTATATGACCGAGTTTCTCTCGTTATGTTGACTAAAATCTGGACTCCATTTTGTATTGTCATGCCTCCACGTGCGTAGCACGAGAAGAGTCCTATCTTCGTGTTAGTTGCTCTTGCAATCTGCCTAGTAACAGTCTATAAATAGCTCCTTTGTCTGTCTGGCGCATGCCCAGACTTGACCACATCTGTTATCAGTTAGTCCTTGCTTGACCATGTTTTCGCGGGCTCAAGGAGTGTGTCAGCTCCGCCCATATATTGATTCTGTATCGAAAATGACCATAAAAGGTAATATTCTTTGCCTCATGTTGTATCCACCCACTTATGAGCCCCTCTTTGTGTATAAAAGGGGACCGTGTACGCAAGTTCTTTGTGCTACTCTATGCAATACTGAAGGGTGTTGTATGGATTGTAGGACCACCCTTAAGGGTTAATAAACTTTGTCTTTGTACTTTGCAGTTTCCGTGCCAACTTCCTTGTAGATTCCATTTGCAGGAGAGTGAACCCTTGTGTCCTGCGGGCCTAGCTGGGGCCTGTATTCGTCATTACCACTTCCTGGACTCTGCTCACTGCAATCTGGGGCACAGGTAGGCTGCAACTCACAAGATGGAGGAGAATGATTTGGGGTGCACCCAGCAAAGCCTTTAGGGGCCTGGCCAGGTGGAGAGGAGGGCTCAGATTTGATTGGAGCTGGGGAAACCAATCAGAAGTCCTAGGTCTGCTGGCCTGGGGGTGGGGATGGGGCTGGAACTGGGGAGCTGCTCTAGTCAGAAACCTCCCAGGAGACAGACGGGCTCAATCCACACTTTGGACTTCTGCAGGTAAGGGCCTAACAAACTTGTCCTCTAACAATACTGTTTGTATAAAACTTTACCCCCTCTCCTGGCCAAAAAACTAAGTGCACAGCCCCTATTAGATACAGTTTAAACAGCACACAGCAGATTACTGCTGTCTCAGAGCACCCTCTGATGTAGAATATCCCTGTTGCTGGGGGGGGGGGGGTGAGGGGACTGGTTTCACTGACTTGTTAACACAAAATGGTGGCTGGGAGGGCACTGCTTAACATACAGGTCTTAGCACAGAGCAAAGGAGAAATTTGGAGGGAACTGGTAGTCACGGAGAATGAGAGGGAAAAACTACAGAGTTTGGACTGCAAATCCCACAGTTCAACAGGTTAAATGGAGGCAGTCACGGGCAGTAAACTAAAAACTACAATTTTAAACACAAAAACAGGTGATAAATTATGCAATCACGGGCAGGTTAAAATTACAATTTTAAACTGTAACAACCACAGGCAAAACAGTTAAGGATATGTAAAAATAAAAAAGATGATGCAATCACAGGTAGGGAAAATCGTTTTTTAACTTTTTTAGGAAAGAGACAGCACTAGTCTACCTCCTTACCACTTCCCGGACTCTGCTCACTGCAATCTGGGACACAGGCATCCTACAACTCACAAGATGGGGGAGAACGATTTAGGGGTGTACCCAGCAAAGCCTTAAGGGGCCATGCCAGGTGTGCGAGGAGGGCTCAAATTTGCTTGGAGCTGGGGAAACCAATCAGCAGTCCTAGGTCTGCTGGCCTGGGGTGGGGCTGGGACTGGTGAGCTGCTCTATTCAGAAATATCCTAGGAGACAGACAGGCTCAATCCACACTTTTGACTTCTGCAGGTAAGGGCCTAACAAACTTGTCCTCTAACAATACTGTTTGTATAAAACCTTACTCCCTCTCCTGGCCAAAAAGTGAAGTGCACAGTCCCTATTAAATACAGTTTAAACTTTACAGACCAGATTACTGCTGTATCAGAGCACCCTCTGATGTAGAATATTCCTGTTTCTGGAGGGGTGTTGAAGTGCGCGCCTTTCTGCCTTTCTTATCTGTGTTTCAGATAACACAGCTGGCCACAGCCTCAGCTGAACCGACCAAGGCTGATAATTGCTGCTGGGGTCACTGGCAGCAAGCTGCTTGACTTAGCAGAGCTGCCAGTGCTGACTCGTGAAAAGTCACCAACGCGTCAGACCACGCTGCTGCAGCTGGCTAGGACTGACGATGATCTCCCCAATGCCTGCCACTTCACTTCAAGTACTTTTCATAACTTCTACTATTTCCGTTATTTGAAACACAAAAGAAATGCTTATGTAGATCAAAATATAAATTTTTTAATGTTGTGTCAGAGCGCGCGATCTCGCTAAGGCCGTTTGGGGAACTTTAATCCGTCAGCCCACACAGACCTCATGAAGAGAATGCCCGACATGAAGAAGACTACAGAATTGGGGTGAGTTGTCAGTCACTCGGGGCATGACTGTGCACTTTATAGATCCTAATGTTTTGACATCATTTTGCCGATCACGTTTAGCTGCCTTCGGTGCGGTTCAGCAGGGCTGGCTGTCCGTTTCATCCTTCTCTGCAGCTAATATTACTGTTAGCGCCATTCAGTTGGACAAGAAAGCACTGCAATACCCTGCGTATAATTAACTTTTCAGCTCACCTAGAAACAACTATTCCTAATTTCCATAATGTCAGTAAGTAAACTGTAGCTGACAAAGACATATGGCTATGTTTACTTGTTTCATATGCAGGAGTTCATAAAGAAGTGACGTAACGTATTGCTCATTAAACTGCTTAAAATAAGTTTCTCGTTGTGCGAATGGCTGCAATTTGGGATATTTATATGTTTCCCTTCTCTTCATTCCTTCATTTTGCTTGTCACTCATACACGATCAAATGTCACTCATAATGGCACTGAAATTATGAAAATGTCACACGTGGCAATCTGAAACCCTGGAAGCTATGGTTTCCTAGCTGTGCTGTGTTTTCCCCCCGCTGTCATTTGAGGTGTTCCTCAGAAAGTTTGGTGACAGGAGAAATTACGACTCCTCTAAATTCCAAAAATAAGCATCTATTGATTTGGAGCAGTACTTGTCATTAACTCGAAGGAATTTTGAATTCAGTGTATCTGCTTTAGAAAGTGCAATGGAGAAATAAAAACAAGCACACAACAAGCACACACCTGCATGATACAGCACGACGTGGTTTTAAAATGAAATGCAAAATCTTCTAAGTAAAAACAATTAGCTGTCCACGTCCAATCAGCGAAGAGCTAAAAACGATTGTGTCAATTTTCAGAACGGTGCAAAGTTCTATATATAAGAAGCAGTGAAAAAAGAAAAAGGGTTTCTGTCACAAAAACAATTCTCTTTGTCATTAAAAAATGCAGTGCTGCATTGGAAATTAACCCTGCAATCCCCAAAGCTTTGAAAGGCCCTGGCTGGCAGCAGGACTCTTTCATGCGTTGGGCCAGTTTGTTGTCATCCTCAGCAATGCTCGGTTTGCTGAGCGTCGATGTCACAACACATGGGCGCAGAAAATCAACACTAAATTTAAAAGGCAGGACGTGAGAGTTTGGTCTCCAATTAATCTGGCAACAAAAAAACATTAGTTTAACCTTGTGTGAAAGCACCTCAAAGGATTTTGCTAGAGCGCTTGTCACATATTTCTATAGATTTGTCTTCAATACATTGTTACATTTAAAAAAAAGTACATTGAAGTTACCTTTACAGTGGTGCGGTTAGGGGGGGGTGGGCGAGGCGATCCGCCCCACGCAGCACTCGTTTTGGGGGCAGCCACCTAAATGAAGTTCACAAAACTGTGGTTTACGCCTTGCGCCTACGGTTGCCTTTTAGGTTGTGCCATGGAAGTCGATGTTCATGCTTTATTTTTTCATATATTTTATTTTTACTTGTGAAGTTTGCCATTGTTGTATAAAAAAGGAGGCAAAAGTTGATGCACAATTTTAGTTTCTGAACAGATTTGTGGTACCTCTGGCTATTTTATTGTTTGGTAATCAATTTTCATGGCCAGGCAGGTTGCGGTTTGCCACTTCAATTCTGCATTATGTCTGCTACATCTGCTGTCTCTCTTGATCTTAATGTGGAATAAAACCCAATCCAAGATTTTTTTTTTTTAAGAGGAGGTCTTTCTTCAAATTCATAGTGGTCTTGCCCCAGCTATGTCCCTTCTTCCAATGCAGAATAGCGCAAACTAGACCTGAAGATATCAGAGCGCTTTGTTCCACAGCACGTAACTGGTGCTCATGTAGTCAGCTATGCTTAATACAAGTTTCCAGACGTTTCTTTGAATTGAGGCTGCAGGATACCTCTTTGCTTCCTTATTTTTGGGAACAAGAGGGATGTAATGTGCCTGGATTTCATTACATGCCCAAAGAGAAAATTACATCACAGAATAAGACTTTTTATTGGAAAGCAGCGCTATGACTTATGAAGAATGTGGTATTCAACGGTACATAATGCTGTTCAGGCGTCTTCAGTCACTCACTGGATTGGTCCATGGTTAATCAGGAACATTCCTAGCACTTTATCCTGCTTCACTGAGAAATCTCACTACTAGGAACTTGGGGTGAAGTCAGGTTCTCAGGACATTCTTGGTGCAGTGTCTTTCTGTGACTGAAAACATCAGTCAGAATTACAGCAAGTTTGACCCACCCTTCCATACTTCCAAAACATTGGTAAGTATATTGCCTGTATTTTACAGCACTTCGAAACGGCCACATGCAAAATGTAGCGCTATATTTAAGGCGTAAATTCTCTTTTTCTTTCTAGTCTGCCCCTTTTTTCATTTTTGAATTCTTCTATTTTTGCGCAACATTGCCTTCAAGGTCATGAACATTTTCCACACCACCTACATTTGCTGTTGGTGGGTTCTTCAGTAGCTTGCAATGCATAATAAAGGCAGAAAGATGGAATTAACATTTTTGCATTTGCTATTGTTGGCAAAGAGGAGAATCACATTCACCTGGATGGGCCAGGGTGGGCCTAGTCTCGACGTTTGGGAGAGGGATGTGTGTGAGTAGGTAGGTAGGCAGTGGCGGAAAATGTAGAAATGAGGATAAAGTGGAAGATGATCTGCAGGTTTGGGGGGTGCTGTCTTTGTCAGAACAGATTCACAATTGCTTTATTAACCTTCCTGCTTTCTCAAATTTGCTTGAAAATGCACCATTTGCCCACTATTTTTGAAAACATTTCTCCGAGGGAGAACCTCCCTGAACCCCCCTTAGGGGGTTCGAGCTCGCTCACTCGCTTTACCGTGTCACTAAAGCAGGAATGTGTAAAAAGTGTGTCCCCGACATGAAAAGTTTGGAAAGCTATGCTCTATGCGAATGGATGCAGGTGTGAGTATCTGTATAATAGACCCCTTGGATGTCTGTTGCACTTCCTGTAAATTAACATTGGTAGGTGTGTTGATTTGCGTACATATATACATGTATGTGTAGTACTATGTACTGTGTCCCTCTTCCTGTTCTGTGGTCATGCACTGTACAAAATACGAAACGTGTTGACTGCCTAATATTGATCAGTTTGTCTTCCACTGGCAACAATTACATGACAACCTGAGACAATGAATGGACGAACACGTTAGATATTTTGAAATCTTTTTGCGCCGGGTGCACTGCAAAATCAGAAAATATTTTTCGAAGAGCATTTCTTGTTCTTGTGCTGTGACAATGGCATGTGCATTAATGTGCAGACTCGGCCTACCAGTAGTGTGCTCCCTTCAAACGAGACTAGGTTTTCACTTCCTATTTCTGTCTAGTACTTGCTAGATGAAAGCAATACATGAGGAAGCAGCCCTGCTGGAGGCCTTGGCCGATATTGATTATATATAATGTAATGTCTTGAAACCGCCTGCATTGAGTAGATACGCGCTTGGGTGTGGTGTCGCAGAACATGTTCAAAACGAAATCTTGCTGAAGGGCAGAAGCGGCCTCTGTGAGACCTCGTCGTTTGCTGCACTCGCATGAGAGTCATATCTAGCGGCCTGGTGGCAGGTATCCAATGCAGCGCATGCACCGTTTCCAGTTCACACCCGGAGTTACAAGGATATCGTTCTGTGTCAGCCATACAAAGATTTTCAGAATGATTTGTAAAGCGCCGCGTTTATGCCCGTCGCAGCAAACAGAGGAAGTGACTGTGGGCGCTTTTCTCTTGTGAAATGACGGGCTTTCTTGTCAAAGGCACAGGTGTCTCAAGGTGAAAGAGGTGAGATGATGGAAGCATTTGCAAGACACGAAAGATGTTCTAATGAAGACCTCTGGCTATATTAATGAAGAAACACTTCTCGTATCGTTGGCAAAAGTAGCATCCTCCTGCACCCTTCCAGCGGTTAGAGACAGAACAATGGGCGCTATAGCACACAGTGAAGAGAAACACGCTGCTTGGCACAGCGCCAGTTTGCACTTAAATGAGCCTCGTGGCACATTTTTGGAATTAAAGAAGCACCAGTGAACTTGGCGTTACCATTAATCAGTTGTGCACTTAAACATCCTTCCGGAGACCCTGGATGCGCCTCGGGATTGTGTGCCATCCCGCCCGTGGAACTACTGGCTGGTTCCCACTAATATACTAATATGAATATTTATTGACATATTTGCATACTATCCTGGTCATGAGCTGAGCATCATCATGTACGATGAATCACGAGGACATGACAAATAAAAAGCACGGACATTTATCTTGAATTAGTGCATACCAGGCAACCACCATTGTCAGTGTCAAAATCGAAACATGCAAAAACAATGCTGGCACCATGTCTGCCCCTCTTCAAGCGTGAGGTCACCGGCTTTGCTACTACCCTCCAATGCTGTCATGTGTATTTAATTTATTGTATAGTGCTACTCATCCCAAGTAAGTAGGACAGGACATTAAAGTGTGTTACATCACACACATATTATATAGAGACAATGACTCATATAAACGTGAAAGTCAATCTATAGGAAATGTACTGAAGATAATGGGAGTTACAAGGTGTAATCATTCTTTCATCCATCATTCAATCCTTCACCATTCATTATATCCTTCCATCTGTGTGCCCATCCATATCAATATTCAACCATTTGCAAACCATAACTATCATCTATCCTTCCATACATCTATCTTTCCACTCATCCATCCATCCATTTATCCTTTCCCCTTTTCCGTGTGTACACTCATCCATCCACTCTTCTTCTCATCCAGCCATTCACTCATCCATCCAGCCATCTACCCTTTCACCCATCCTTCCACTTACTCATTCATCCACCCAGTCACTCATTCTTCCACCCTTTCATTCATCCATCCATCCACCCTTTCTCTCTCCATCCCTCTTTCATTTAGCTTTCCATTGTTCCATCCACCCACCCATCTAGTCATCCATTCATGAATCCATCCATTGACCCTATCACTCATCCATCCTTTCACTCATCCATCCATCCTTTCACTCCTTAACTCATCCATCCATCATTTCTCTCATCAATCCACCCTTTCACTCCTTCACTCATCCATACATCCTTTCTCTCATCCATCCCCCCTTTCACTCAATCATTCATCCATTCACACTTTCACTTATCAATTCATCAATCCATCCATCAGTTCACTCATCCATCCACCCATTCACTCACCTGTCATCCACCTTTTCACTCATCCATCCATCCACTCATCCATCCATCCATCCTTTTACCCGTCCATCTACCCTTCCACCCATACATCCATCTATTTACCTTTTCTCTTATCCATCTTTCCACTTACTCATCCGTCCATCCTTTCATTATCCAGCCATTCACCCTTTCATTCATCCATTCATCCTTTCACTAATCCATCCAGCCATCCACCGATCCCTTCACTTACACACCTTTTCACATTAATTATGAGCTGAGCCTTTGTCTGCTGAGTTGCATACGAAAGAGGCCCATCAAGGACGCCTCCCCTGCTGTAGTTCCTAAAGCAAGGAGTGAGGCAGGGGAGGGCTCACTATGCCCCTGTTCAATCCGAAAAGTGGAAGTCATGCATGATGCACAGTGCCACTGTGACATGGTGTTGTTTCCATGGCTTTAAGTGGAATGAAAAAATTGGGGGGTCTCTCCAAAGGGGGTGTTCGATGTAATTAAGGGCATGGCTTAAAACACCTAAGCTAGAAATCTGTGCTTAGCATAGTGTGCCGCCTGACTGGTAAGTTGCTGCTTCTGTCATTGCATCCAGATATATAACACAAGTAGTGTTACACCTACAGGCCAGAACTATTGGCGTTGTCAATGGTTGCTAGTAGCATTAAAAAAAAAGCAGCAAACATGGTTTTGTTGAAAATAACATTGAAAATGCATCAGTTTAAAATGATGAGACAGTGAAAGAACCATAACCCTTTTTTTGAACTTGTTTCACCACCTTTTCATGAACTGGATTGTCACCTAGGAACATGGGCATTTTTCTTCATTTCTTCCACTTGACTGAATATCCTGTCCTAGATCGAGAAAGGAGGCCCACCACATGCAGTAAGAGCACAGACTGGTCCATTGTTATTCTGTATGTGCCAATCAGCTGCAGACAGAATGACAATGGGCAAGTGGGGCTGCTCTTGTGCGAAGTGGGCCATCAGGGAGCTGAGGCTTCTGGCAGGGGAACAGTGATGTTCCCCAATGCCCTAAATTACGGACAAAAGGCGTCCGTAAAAGGAATCGTCATGGACAACAGACGTGAGATCCAAATTATGGGCGGTCCGTGAAATTTACGGATGGTTGGTTGCCATAGTACACGCAGGTACACTGCGACCACCCATTATTTTCACAGGGTGGGCACCGTCCCCCTGCCAAGAAGTTGGCCCCACAGAAATATGCTGAACGTGTCCCGCTGTAAGACATCGGGACAACTTCAGCAGCGCCTCTACCTTGTCTGCTTTTCATTACCAGCAGCAAGGTGCAGGCAGCGAAGGAGCTTTTTTATTCACCTCCAGTTGGGCCAAAGTTAAGGGGCCATCAGGCCTCCTTTTGTTTGAATATCCTGACTGGAGGTGGCCTGAATCCTCACACTTAAATTTAAATGCCAAGGAGAGGAAACAAAGGCACACAGCTTGTTATCTCTTCACAGGTACTTAAAAGAGGCATTCTTCTGCCTTTGTTCAGTCCCTTCATGGAAGAGATGCATGCACTGTAAGAATGTCAGGTGTTTTATTCTGTCCCAGTATTTAACAAATAACAATTTCAGTAGCACTATTTTATTTCTTTTATAGCGCTATGCAAGCAATGCAGGGTGTCAGAGCTCTTTACGTAACATACACAATATTCATTGACAATAATACATGTACATGTGTAAATCAATGTCCAAGATGAGTTACATGAGACAGGGTTACAAGGTGTTGGAGTTACATGTCCTTCATACTTCACTGTGCTATATTACAAGGATTACAATGTATGAGCTGGAGGAAACAAAAAGATTGCTGTGTTAAAAGCAGTAACCCACTTTATTATCTACATAAAATAAAAATCTGTCATGTGTGTGTTAATTGATGTGCTTTGCTGGAGACACATCACCCTTATACTACTTTTATACAAATCTAGGACTTCACAAAACACAGATCTCTCCAACAAGTGCATTAACCTCCAGAGTTATCTCACCATTATTACTATTGCCTGAAATTTACTAAGCACCTTTACAGCAGATGCCTTATCCCTATCAAATATTTTAAAATGTAGACTTTGCAACCAATTAAGTATAACAGATCTTCTGCCATGCTTCTCCTTGTTGCCAATTTCTTTGTGGCAGGGCTTAAAAAAATAAATGTATCGGTTGAGGTCCAGATTTTGTATCTGGATTGTGCCACTACCATGGCACAATCCCAACGTCAAACCTCATTTGTTAATTCTCATAATGCTCTTAAATGTACTCATGATATGCCTGATAATCATATGTGCGAGGTCTTAATATCTGATGTCACTTCCTGTGATGTCACTTCCTGTGATGGCATGATTCATGATTTCATTTGCATACTGCCGGACCTGGTTAGTCCCCCCACTTCTTTTTTTTGGACTTGTGCCATGACTAAGGTGCACATTTACAAGGAGCATGCGCTGCCACTACGTCATAGTTTTAATGCAGAGGAGGTGCAGTCAGTGCTCCACATTTACAAAGTGATGCTAGAGACCTCTAGCGTAATATTTACCACTCCTGTGTCAATTTTCGGCTGTGCCAGATTCAGATGGGTCAAATAGCGCAAATGATGTGCAAGGTAGGTGGTCCCCCTTAAAAGGCCACTCAGAACTGACACAGCCAAATTTACAACAAAATAGCAAAATTATGCTTCTTTGACAAAAGATACACAGACACCAGGTGTAAACATGACACTTATAGCAGTATGGGAACAATTAGGTCCAGTGCTACAGGTGGTCGGTCCAACTGTAAGGGACTTACACAGTCCTCCTATAAAGCCGTGTTAAACTATGAGTTCGGCCTCATACCAGTTGGTTCGCCACAAATTTTTGAGACACGGACTTATAATAGTCCTTCAGAAGCGACGTTCGAATTTGAATTTCGGCCATCTGTGTCTTTACTATCCTTCAAGGGTAAAGATGTGAACCCCAGTCCTAAAGACTTTATTGACGGTGCAATTTGTGATTGGAATCAGGACGAAAAAGTGGCCCTTGACATAATTTTAATCTATGTGAATATACTATGAATTAATCATTCCAAATCCATTACGTGGAATCATTGACGAGCTGTTATCTCTTTACAGAAAGACACACTTTTTCAGAGCCTTGAAGAAGTCACGGATGTGATGAAACACGTGTTGGCTGTTTTCGTGTTTGGTAAAAAGGACTGGACCACTATATTACAATCATAGAGACTTTAATGTTTAACCATATCTCTGAAGTGTCAAGTGTTTCAGTCCCGACAAATTTTGTAAAGTACGTCTCTAGTCATTTTTTGATACATATGAAATAAATTAATGAATGTTTTAATAAGTAAAATCTCTTGTGTTTCCTGTGTTAAAGGCAAATGTAGCTTCATTAGTCTTCACTAAACAGTGTCACATAATTTAGTTCTAAATATTAGTGCCGGGGTGTAGGAGAGTGGGATCTGCTTCACATGGGTACCCCCACGTTTTGCTGGTGTTTCACTGTTTTTCGACCTTAGTCTGGCTGTGGCCCTGCTAATCAGGACCAGGTACATTTCTAATTGGATTCTGGAGTGCCTTATAAGACCCTAGTATATGGCATACTATGTACCTAGGGCATAGGTACCTCAGAGGCCTACCAGGGGATGAAGCATGTATTATGCCACCCCTGGGAAGCACTCCAAAATGACACCACAGGTCTGCTACTGCAGCCTGGGTAAGGTGGTGCTTGCACCCCTTACAGTGGTATAGGCTACCTATATCACTACCATTGCACACACATATAAAACCTATAAGTCACTCCTATGGCAGGCCAAAACAATCCTGAAGGCAGAGTGCTTGTTTTTTTTTTTGAGAAGGTGCCCCTGCATGAGCAGAATCCCTCTGCAGCGTTTGGAGTACCTCCTCTGATGTTGATTGTGGTGCAGCCTGACCATATACTCTTAAGTGCATTATAACCTCGCGGTAAATGTTAACTTTGGACTGGCTGCACGGAAACGTGTTTGGTGTCAAACGCTTTGGAATACTACCCCCCACCCCGCCAGTTCTGGCGTTGGGGGTAGCATTATTTAAACCCAAAAGAGGACA
Source organism: Triturus cristatus (assembly GCF_964204655.1). Classification (NCBI taxonomy): domain Eukaryota; kingdom Metazoa; phylum Chordata; class Amphibia; order Caudata; family Salamandridae; genus Triturus; species Triturus cristatus. The sequence goes on along the minus strand of NC_140585.1, from coordinate 433,683,547 downwards.
CTGTTCCTACGGCCAGGCGCAAAATGTCACCCAGGCCCAAAAAGAAAGAGAGAGGTTGGGGGTAGCATTCCACCGTTCTAGAGGGAGAGACATGTTCACACTGGTCTACCCGGTAAAGACTTTCTACAGCCTGGCATCACAAAATGGATGCCACTGCCACAGACACAGGTCTGGCCTTCTGCTGCTGACCGAAACTCCGGCAGGGGAGGCCTGGACAATAGGTTTCCTGTCCCAGGGAGGTGTAACCACCACCCCAGATAGGCAGATGTATATTGGGGCTGGGCGGGAGCACTCTCTGGTGCTTTGAAGTCCTGCACTGGGGGCACACTTGGTGTCCCTGTGGATAGTTGAGTTCAAACCAGTTGCAGGGGCTACCTGCCCCTGCTCTGACATGAAACCGGACAAAGGAAATGGGTGTAACCACCCCTCTTTCCAAACCCTCCGATAGGTGGGTCCCTAGAGTATGTCCAACCCCCAAACTTTAAATAAGTATGGGAACCCAGTCCTTGCGACTTTAGATTACCCTGGACGAAACTCTGAAACATATATCCTGGACCTTCGACGTTCTACTTTAACTAGAAGACTGAAGAAATCTCCCTTGGGGTTAAGGAGTGACTCCCCTGCTTGGCAGACACCAAAGAAGCAACTGTCCGGTCTGCAAATCTGAAGCTCCCGCCAGACGCCGAAGTCTCTGCATCCCCAGAGGTGGATTTCCAGACTTCCCCAAGGCTACTCTGAGTCGACAGAAAAGCTGAGGCCCGTGGCTATCGTGGGGGATGTGGAACCGTGACCCTCTGGACACCGTGATCTTTTGCTGATCCATCATCTTCCTGGTCTTCCTCGAAGTTGTGCTTTGGGCTCCGAGTAGCCCCAGCCTTGAGCACCTCCTGCACCGAAGATTTCTAGCCTCCACTCCACGAGTGACCCGTGGGCCAGTTTCCAGTGCGACCGCGTGAGGCTCCTTCGCGATCGCTAGCCCGTTGGCTAGTGGGTCCCCACGAAGGCAACTCCTCTTCTGATTGGGCTTTCCTGGTTGCTCCAGACGTGCCCCAACTTATCCTTGCTGGGTGAGTCCCCCAGACCTTGCTGGTGTTGAAGTACTGGGTATTTTAGACCCAGCGGTGCAGGGGCACACACCCTATGACTTCTGGGTTTCACCCTGTTCCGGACCTACAGAAACACAGAGTCTTCTGGGTGAAGTCAAAGATTCGTTTATTGGCTGCAGACCAATGACAGGTATCCTAGAAGTACAACAGCGTGTATGTTCTCAGGAGACTGCTGCAAATCATAGGAACGGACTTCATCCTAAATACGCTTTTCCTTGCCTCAAGCATACATTCCTAGGTTTTATGATACGGCAATATACAAGTGTACATTACAAAGAAAAGGCAGAGTCATGATGACCATCCCACATTCCAGTTCGGCCAGCCCACAATGATTTACACAGTAAGATTCAGATCCCATGTTTGATGTGAAGAGACCCCCCAATAAACATGAGCATCTCCTGTTTTGGGAAACAAGTCATAAAGCAGGAACAAGCAGGTGTGGAAGAGATTAGCCGGGGGATTGTGTAGAATGAAAGGGCTTTATGACGGGTCAAACCCTGATGCTAATCACAGGTGGAAGGAGGAAGGGGAGCTCGTGAAACCGGTTTGACCTGGGGCAGCAGAGCCAGCTGCCCAGGTCACAGAGAAGTCAGAGGGAAAGCCCATGTACTGTGAGGCCCGTATTTACTCCATTATAGCCTATGTGAGGGCAATGACAAGATGGCCACTGCTTCCAAAATGGAACCCGCGTAGTGGAGCAGAATAACGTGTACACAGTGCATTCACAGCTAGAACGATGTATAAAGCACTCGTACATGCCGCATTTACCATTTGCGGTTCGCTAATACCAAGATAGACAGGGGTAGGGCCCTGTTCCCTACGCGGTCCCGAATATCAAAGTACGACAGACCCTCCTTTTGCCCTTACATAGGCAATTACTATACTCATCTTAATCCGAGTCTAGGTCAATGTTCACGAAGTCATGGAGATGTTGCTGTAGCATCATCCTATTACTTAGCTCGTCCCTCGATACAGGTTTCCTTACACATAAGGTAGCACAGAGGCCACATATCGCGGGAGCACACTGTATACACAGGCAGAACAGGAAAAGAATGGCTAAGATCATTCCAACGACCATCAGAACTTTCCAACCCCAGGCAGATATCAATTCCCAGAACCATCCCATCAGTGACCAGTCTCCCTTATCCACGTGTATGGCTTCAGATATTTTATGGAGTTTGGAGATGGCTTGATACACTGTTGGAGCATTATCTGGTATGAAAATGCAGCAACTGGATTGGATGACCTTGCATACCCCACCGCGGTCTGCAAGAATAACGTCTAGAACCATGCGGTTCTGCAGAGTCATAAGGCGATCCGCTTGGAGCTCAGCTGTCAGATTACTAAGGGCACCAGCCGTTACATTGACAGTGGATTCAACCACACGAGTCAGCTGTCTCAGGTTCCTACTATTGACCATAGGTCCCCAAAACGGCAGGAAACCCAAGAAGAAGTCTCCCGCTTCCTGACCGGCAGTATCCTCCTTACTAATCACACCTCTCACAACTCTGGTCTTGTGATAGTCAGAGGCAGCAGTAAAAGTCGGCGGTAGCAAGTTCGCAATATAACATGTGCCCGAGAAATCAGGGGGCAACCATGTATATGCTCGGTCATGACAGATGAAATATGTGCCCTTAGCAGCCAAAAACGCAGGGGAAAACTGTGACGGGAAAGTGTACGTTTCAGTACAGTCACTTCTTCCCAGTTGAGCTCTAGGATTCTGACCATTACCCTGTAAGCAGAACCGACCCATGTGGGGTACGACCCAGATTGGAGATGAGATTTTTCGCTGTCTTTCACCCAGACTAATACTATACCCCGTCGCGTTCCATCCTACATAAGGTCTCAACTCTTCTTTGGGAATAGAGGAGTATGCATTAATATCCCTGCTCATATCGGCAACTCCTTTCATCAAAGCCTTATTATTGGTGATAGGTCTGATGGAACGCGGTTGGCGAGGGGAGTATGTATCTAGAGCATAGAGAAACATGGTTTGGAATGCCCATGACGATCCATTGTAACTGTACGGCAGCACCAGGTAGGGAATACCTTTGTTAATGGTATGGGACATTAACCCACACACCCAGCAATTGGTCGTATTCATTACCAGTTGGTGCTGGTGCAAGAGCTGGATAAACGAGTTATTTACGAACTCTGATCGTCTGGTCTGTTCGTGCTCAGGCAAAGGGTGAAAAGAGTGAGAGGAGGCAGTAGAAGGAGATATAGGCTGTTGAGTGGGTTCAATGGGCTTTTGAGCGGAGAAAAACACAAATCCTACAATAAACATTATGATACTACACAGTGTAAAAAGGCACGAAAAGACAAAACATTTACTTTTTACAATTCTACACATCCTTGCGTTAAAGTTCATTTCCTCAATCGGTCTCTCCATCTTAAAAAACTCCATCCTCTACTCGGGCCGCTCGCGGTGGATGAGTTTCTTCTGCTAAGGGGCACGCCTGTCAGTCCAGGGAAACGCCCTAGACTAACCAGAACCGTCGACCTAGCGTCTTCGGCCTGTACCCCAAAGTCTTGGCACCGCGACCCTGCGGCAGAACCCGGATGGTGGTTCGAAAAACAAAAATCAAGAAAGTCCTTCAGATGGGAGAGCAAAAATGTCAAAAGGGAAATAATGAGGAAATCTTTATTTGTCCATGGGCCTAGGTCTCAAATTATAGCGGAAACGGCCAGGTGCTGTTTGGTCTTGAAACAAAAGTTCGGGCTCAGTGGTGTCCAGTCGACTTGATGGTGGCACAGCTTCCTGCAGAATATTGTCACTCTCTTGGTCTGAAACTGTGTCTTTTAAGCGTGCGTCACTGAATGGTACAAAACGAGGTACAATGTCTGCCTCTGAGTCGGCGATACCCTCCTTGACCCACTGGTCATATGGCAGAGGCAAGGGGACTACTTTGCAGTGAGTACCATGAATCCAGTGCTTCTTCCCTTTCACTCGCACTGCTGATCTTGTCGAAAGAAGAACAAGATGAGGGCCGATCCAGCGGGGCTCGTCGTTGCTCTTGCGCTGGAAGTTTCGGACCAGGACCCACGTACCAGGGTTGATAGGGTGTCCAGGAGGTTCAGAGGCTTGGGGAAGGGTATCATGTACCTGTTGGTGCAAAACACGCAGTTTAACAGTCAAATCATACAGGTAATCGAGCAGTACTGGATGCTCAATCTCACTGAACTTCGTAGGTCTCGGTACACCCCATACGTTGGCGGGACGGCCAAAAACGACCTCGTAAGGACTAAGTCCCACTCGTGAGTGTATGGTCATTCTAGTAGACAGGAGTGCTAGAGGCAGAGCGTCAGGCCATTTAAGACCGGTGCTCGCCTGGATTTTGGCCAGCTTGAGCTTTAAGGCTCCATTGTAGCGTTCTACTAATCCAGCTGATTGGGGGTGATTTGCAGCGTGGAACTTCTGCTTTATCCCTAGCCCTTCACATACATTCTTCATCACTTTACCCACAAACTCACTTCCGTTATCACACCACACCATTCTTGGCATCCCAAACCTAGGAAAAAATTCCTTCACAAGGGCTTTGGCTGTGGATAGGGCAGTGTTATCTTTCAGAGGATAAGCCTCAATCCATTTTGAGAAAGCGCAAACAACCACCAATACATATTTCAGGTTGTTGCATCTTTCCATGTGAATAAAGTCCAGCTGCAAAACTTCAAATGGACATGATGGGGGTGCAAAGTGACCAGCCGGAGTTGGGGTTCCCCTACCAGGGTTGTACTTCAAGCATACTATGCAATTCTTGACCACATTCTCTGCACACTTGGGAATCCCAGCATTCTGCCATACTGGAGCTAACAACTTGCATATACCTTTCGTACTGATGTGTGCCATTCCATGTGCCATAGTAACCACTGGAAGCACATATGCATCAGGTAACAACCATCGCCTATGTTCTGTCAGATCAATCCAACAACCATTCTCATCCAACTTACCCATACTTTCTCTCCACTTGCTTAACTCTTCCTCTGTGGCTTCAGCTTGAAGCGACTTCACACTCTCTATTGTGTTCTCACACATTCCCACATCATTAACCCATCTTGCGGGACCTGCAACATACATTCTAGTCTTCACATTCTGTGCTGTTTCTCTCGCGGTCTCATCAGCAAACGCATTCCCACATCCAACATCATCCGTGACTTTCTTGTGCGCACTGCATTTCATGATCGCAACTTGCAACGGTAGGGTCAGTGACTCAAGGAGATCATTTACCAACTTGCCATTCTGAATTTTAGCTCCATGCGACGTCAGGAACCCACGCTCTTTCCACAAACGCCCAAAATTATGAGCCACGCCAAAGGCGTACTGGCTATCTGTGTATATGTTCACTCTCATTCCTTCAGACAACACACATGCTCTCGTGAGGGCGATTAATTCTGCTGCTTGGGCCGAATTATGTGGCACTCGTGCAGTTTCCACGACTGTGTGTAAAGTCGTGATAGCATATGCAGCAGTCGTGTCACCATTAGGGAGCTTGAAACAGGACCCATCTACCCATAAAGTGCCATCACACTCAGTCAGGGGAGTATCCTTTAAATCTACTCTCCCTTTCGTCTCTTCTTCTGTCCTGAACAGACAGTCATGCTGCTCAATCTCATCTGAGTCTGCTGGAATTGGCAACAATGTAGCTGGATTCAGCGTATTGCATCTCTTTATGTGTATGTGATTAGCTAACAGTGTAAGTTCATAACCCGATAGCCGCGCACTAGTCAAATGTTGTGTCTTGGTCCTATTTAATAATGTGTCTACAGCATGTGGAACCATAACAATCAATGTATTATCCATTACCAAACCAGCCGATTGTCGGATAGACATCGCTGCAGCAGCTGTCGCTCTCAGACAGCTTGGCAATGCCCTCGCTACAGGGTCCAAGGTTGATGAAAAATATGCGCATGGGCGCGGTCTGTCACCAAAAGGCTGTGTTAACACTGACAACGCACATCCATCTTTCTCGTGAACATACAATGTAAAAGGCTTACTGTAGTCGGGAGTACCCAACACAGGTGCTGAACATAATGCATTACGCAATTCCACAAAACTTTTCTGGCACTCTTCAGACCATGGGATAGGATTCGGCGTGTCTTTGCATGTTAAGGCTAACAAAGGTTTTGCCAACAAAGAAAAACTAGGGATCCAATGCCTACAGTATGAAGTGATGCCCAAGAAAGCACGCACTTCTCTCTGTGTCTTTGGCACACTCAACTGTGCAATGGCTTGAATTCTTTCTGGGGTCAGTTTCCTTCCCTCCTTCGATAAGAGATGACCTAAGTAGGTCACTTCTTGTCGACAATATTGCAGCTTAGAGAGAGACACTTTGTGATGGAAAGCTGATAAATGGCGCAACAGTGACAATGTGGCTTCTTTACAGATCTTCTCAGTATCCGCAGCGATCAGTAAATCGTCCACGTACTGAATCAGGATAGCGCCACTAGGTAAAACAAGTGCATCAAGCTGCGCTTTCAGAGCCTGACTGTATATTGATGGACTCTCACAGTAGCCCTGGGGAGCGCGTTTGAAGCGGAAGCTTCGGCCTCCCAGACTAAAACCAAAAATATCTCTGCTCTCTTCTGCAATTGGGATACTAAAGAAAGCATTCTTTAAATCGATCACTGAAAACCATGCAGCAGAGGCTGGAATCATCGTTAACAAGGCAGTTATATCGGGGACAACCGGAAACTGTGGCACAACAATCTTATTAACTTCTCTGAGATCGATCACAAACCTGTAAACAGGTGGCTGTGAAGGATCCGTTCGTTTTAAGACAGGTAAAATCGGACTATTGCAAACGTTGCCTCTTGTTTCCTCGATCACACCCTTATTAATCAAGTCGCTGACAATGTCTAACAATGCTTTCTGCCCTTCATTAGAGATCTTGTACTGGGGAATACGTGGCAGTCTGACATTAGCCTTTAAAGTCACCACATATGGCGGTATCTCCAAGAGGCCCACATCATTGGGACCAGTAGCCCAAAGGGCATTCGGAAGGGATGACAATTCAGGCGGCGTTGTATTTTTAGACAAGTACATCGGGGAAATCACTTTCTTGCCTAATGTAAGTTGTACTCCTGAAGGAGAACAATACAGTGTAGCGTGCAATCTTTTCAACAAATCTAATCCCAGTAAATTCTCACCACAACCTGTTGTTAGGATCAGGGGTGCTTTCAGCTCGCAAGGTCCAACAGAAAGTGACATGGGACTAGAAATCGGGTTCCTTACTGGGGCGCCAGAAAAACCTACTGAAACATTTATATCGCCAGACAAAGGTGCGCCAGGGAGTTTTGAATGCATGATTGAACTCTTTGCAGCACCAGTGTCTAGCAGAAAAGGCTCCGTTACATTGGCTGTAGTCACCTCAACATACGGTCCACTCTGATCCACTGGCACTGAAACAACTCCCTCTCTCTGTCTATGGCTGTCCTAGTAATCATTACTTTCTGCATCACCGTCCTCTGCATAATAATCACTATTATAATACTGGGCCGTATTACTAGTCGCGTTAGCTTGCTGATCAAAGCTATTGATGGTACTTTGAGGCGGCAGAGGACGCGCGTTCTGGGGAACACTCCCACGCCCTCGGCCTCTAGGAGCTTGCTGACCACCCCTACCTCTTGCGCCATACGCATTACCGTTCCGCTGCATTAATTTAGGGCAACTGTATTTATAATGACCTTCCTCTTTGCAGTATGAACATTGGTTGGGACCTACAGGAACACGTGGTTGATAATACCCATTCATCTGCTGATTGTTCTGAAACTGTTGGGGTTGGTGATAGACACCTTGGTGTTGCCTATAATTATTCTGACCTCCACGTGGCGCATAGGCCTGCTGTAAAAGGACCTTTGTCTTTAGTTCCTTCGTTTTCTTCTCCGTTCTGTCTTTCTCGTCTTTATCTCTATTTTCATAATACTGTGCAGTAGCCAGTATTTGCGCTGAAGAAGAAACAGCCCAAGAACTTTCTGAATCTTTCAACTTTTTACACAGGTCAGGAAGTAAATTCTGCACAAACTTATCCACAAACAACCGTTGGCCACCCTCAGTACTCATATCCTGCCCACTGTGGTCAATAAACGTTTCTTCAAACCTAGTAAAGAAGTCTGACACTGTCTCATCTTTCTTCTGCTTGCATGCGGATAACTTGTCCCAATTTACGCGCATCGCCGGCATTATTGTCTTCATATACGTGATGATTCTACCAGGGAGTTCAGCTACTAAAGGTTCTGGTTTCGCACCACCCGTTTGTCTAGCATCAGCAGCAACAATGTTAGCCCATGTATCTCCTAGTTCTGCATTATGATCTACATTACGAATTGATCCCCATAGAGGCTGTGGAACAACATTACCAAACAACATGTCTATGTCGGCCAGATTCATAATGCATGACCCTGTCGTCTGTGACAACTCTTTATAATAACCTGCTGGGTTCTTACGGGGATCAGGTAAGGACTGCTTAAGCGCTAATACTTCAGAGCGCTTCCATGGAACATGCACCCAAACACGCTGGAAATGCGCTGCCACAGCGGGGTTACCACCGACAGCTGCAACCGCTTCCTTCCATACCGGGGGAACTTCTCTCATGGGGTATTGTCGCGCTTTTGCCTTTTTCCCCACAAGGACATCCCGTTCAAACAATAACTGTTGACAATCATCATTCCTGAAGGACAATACAACTGCAACTGCTTTATCTATATCGCGGTCCACAATTATACCAGTTCCAAAATCGAACCTCACTCTACACAACTCCTGCGGGTTCGGATTTCTACCACTATCCTCCAATTCTTCACAGAGAATTTTGCACATTTTCTCGAACACATATCTCTGTTTAGGGGCATCCCATTGATGGAAAGTATTGACAACTGATTCCACATCATACAGTGAAGGGAAAACGATCCATCTACGCGCCATGTGATCTATTACCTTTTTCTCATCGGGGTTAGGCAATTGGCTGCGCAGCTGCTTACGCTGTACACCAGGAGTTGCACCAGATGACCCAAAGAGAGGAGACATTAATGTAGTAACCACATTAGCTAAGCGCTGTCGCGCCGAAGGAGAAGCTGAGGCGAGAACAGGGGGAAAAACAGAGGGAAGAAAAGAGGATGTAGAGACAGGTACTGGAGTGATGGAAGGAAGAGTGTTAGGGGAGGCAGTTACTGGATTAGGCAAAGTCGCAGGAAGTGCGGGGGCAGTTGGAAGCACCACTGGCGGCGCTTGAGAGGGCTGCGCTACAAGAATAGGAACTGGCTGCAAAGCAACTGGCGGTTGCGGCAAGGCTTGCAGTATATGCACTGGAGGCGGCATATTTACAAGCTGGGGAGGCGCCGTGGCAGTTTGAGCATACGGGGGTGGCGAACTCAACAAATGTGACATCAAGGGATCTTTCTCCTTTTCTTCTGACTCATCCTGCTTAGGATGTGGCAAAGCTGGGTAACATTTGTCAATCCCTAACTTGCGCTGCCTGTGCAATTGCTCATTCATTTGCTCCTCTTCATTGTCTTTAAATTGTACAGCTGCTTGCATTACTGACATACCTTTCTCTCTCTTATTCTTTTTCGCTAACTTAATTTCTTTCTGTTTGGCTTCCTTTCGCCATAAGCGGAAAGAGTCAAACATCGCCGGCCGGGCTTTCTTCTTAAACAATTTAATTTCCAGATTATCTAAAATATCGGTATCAAAACTACCATTTTGGGGCCATTTTAAAACACCATCTTTCCTGGTGTAGTGGATCCACACTTCGTTATATGCAATGGGGCCTACGCCATGTTTCACATAGAGCTCATAAGTTGGAGTTCCAACCGGAGGAACCGGACATGATTCCTCTAGCTGGAAATCTTTCCCACAACCCAAACAGAATAATCTACCAAATAGTCCAGAACCAGGCATCTTCGCTCACTAGTCTAGATCCAAACGTCAAAGGATTATCGAATACGATATTCTCGTGAATACACGAGTCCTCTGGTTTTGGCGTTTGCAAACTCCAAAGTACCAATTCAAATGATCCCGAAGGATACCAAAACAAATAGGAGACGCTCCACTTATACTTAACTGAATATTGCTGATCGATGGCGTCACCAGAAGACTCTCTCGATTGTTTCGCTCTCTCAAAACTCGTCAAGGGTCCAAAACAGGTCGATTAATCAGGGCAGCAGTCCTTCGTAGCCGTCGGGACGCGGAGAACCTCGCAGAAAAGACTTTCGGACCACGTCGACATGCAGGGGTCGATGAAGTGGCGGCCTTCCTCCGGAATTTCCACACGAAGCTCCTCACGAACCTCTGGCTTGGACTGGTACCGCTGAAATCGTCCCGAGTTGGGCGCCAAACTGAAGTACTGGGTATTTTAGACCCAGCGGTGCAGGGGCACACACCCTATGACTTCTGGGTTTCACCCTGTTCCGGACCTACAGAAACACAGAGTCTTCTGGGTGAAGTCAAAGATTCGTTTATTGGCTGCAGACCAATGACAGGTATCCTAGAAGTACAACAGCGTGTATGTTCTCAGGAGACTGCTGCAAATCATAGGAACGGACTTCATCTTAAATACGCTTTTCCTTGCCTCAAGCATACATTCCTAGGTTTTATGATACGGCAATATACAAGTGTACATTACAAAGAAAAGGCAGAGTCATGATGACCATCCCACATTCCAGTTCGGCCAGCCCACAATGATTTACACAGTAAGATTCAGATCCCATGTTTGATGTGAAGAGACCCCCCAATAAACATGAGCATCTCCTGTTTTGGGAAACAAGTCATAAAGCAGGAACAAGCAGGTGTGGAAGAGATTAGCCGGGGGATTGTGTAGAATGAAAGGGCTTTATGACGGGTCAAACCCTGATGCTAATCACAGGTGGAAGGAGGAAGGGGAGCTCGTGAAACCGGTTTGACCTGGGGCAGCAGAGCCAGCTGCCCAGGTCACAGAGAAGTCAGAGGGAAAGCCCATGTAGTGTGAGGCCCGTATTTACTCCATTATAGCCTATGTGAGGGCAATGACAAGATGGCCACTGCTTCCAAAATGGAACCCGCGTAGTGGAGCAGAATAACGTGTACACAGTGCATTCACAGCTAGAACGATGTATAAAGCACTCGTACATGCCGCATTTACCATTTGCGGTTCGCTAATACCAAGATAGACAGGGGTAGGGCCCTGTTCCCTACGCGGTCCCGAATATCAAAGTACGACAGTGTGCACCGACGTCCTTTTTCGATTTCCGAGTGACATTGCCGTTGCCAAGGCTTGTTGGGTCCAATCTGGTCGCCGACACTGCAGCACTCGACAGACTTTGTGGGACAGCTTGAATCCAGCTCCTGGTTGTTGTTGACGCCTCCTGGACCTCGTGGGTGAAGAATCAAGACACCCATCAACTCACCGAACACTTCTCTTCACGGCAGCAGCACTTCCTGAGCAGTTTCCATTGAAACCAGCTACGCGACCCGACACCATTTGACACCTACGCACCCAGCTTCCCTGGGTGAGGTAACTCGAGTACTCCGGCGCTCCCATGGGTGTTGGCCCTAGACACCTCTAAGTCCAAAGGGGTTCGCTCGTAGTCATCCTCTAAGTGTCCTTAAACTCTTAATTTCCAACCGCGACTTTCCCCATAGAAGTTAACGGCGATTCGCTGCTGTGTTCTCACACTGCATGCGTCCCCCGTGGGTCCCCTGTGTCACTACCTTGGGTGCTTCCTTGTGGTCCAAGCACTTCTACAGGCTCTAGGCCTTGTGTCTAGTTCAGTCGTGGTTCTTATACCACTTTATTGGTATATGGTTTGGTACGCCCATAGGGCCCAAACGTGTATTTGTGCTTTTACTGTTGAATACTGACTTGTAACTTAAGTACCTGGAACTCCAGTCTCATAAAGAGACTAGAGGGGTGTGTTTTATCTTAAATACATATATTTTAAATATATACCTGGTGTGGTTGTCCTTTCATTTGATCATTCAAGAGATTATAGACTGGTAAAACAAGCAGTTTTACATTCCTTCAAGACTTAGCCTGAAGGCTGCTCTCCATAGCTACCACTAGGATAGCTTTCAATAAAGGTTGTCTTTAACCTGTCACCATAAGGGGTTGTTTGGACTGATACAAGGTGCCCACTATAACTAGTGGTCAGCATATATCAGGCCAACTTCTCACACGGGGTATACCCTGTTTTTGTAAATTAGCTTCACAGGTCACTTTTGGTTAGCTGTGTCTCTTGCTCCAAAGGAAGTGGGCTGTTTCCTACCCTAAATGGCACCATTTTGAACTTTTCCGAATAATTTAACTGTAATTTGTACTTGGCAGCCTATTTATACTTGTTCTATCATTGATGTGCGATTCCTGTATCCACCACTACCGTCCTTTGATCTGTAAAAATGACACACTTGCATTGGTACATAAGCAGAACATACACAAATCACTCTGGCAAGCTCTATGGCACCATGCACCTACTCCTACTGTAGCTTGGAGCACGAAAAAGACCACCACCACCATCACCACCTATACCAACCCCACGGAAGCAGCGCAGGAGAAGGAAGTGGACATACTAGCAGAGGATTACCCTCATTGACCTCAGGGAGGAAGACGTCATTGCCAATTACCGGCTCAGGAGGGAGTCCAGTCTCCAGCTCCTGCACCAGATTGCACAGAGGCTGCAGACAACAACTTTGTGGTGCACCAACATCCCTCTGCAGGCAAAGCTACTGGCTGTACTACACATGCTTGCATCTGAAACATTCCAACCCACCACAGCAAGATTGACTGGAGTATCCTAGGCATTATTTTTGCATTCCTTCCCACCGACCATGATGCCATCATAAGCTTCACAGCCCAGTGTCTCATCTTCCCCAACACTCCACAGAAACGACAGAAAAACAGCAAGACTTTTATGTCATTGCAAGATTTCCACATGTGTTGTGGGCAATGGACTGCACCCATGTGCAATTTGTGCCTCCAGCGATACATCACACCTGTACCTCTATAGGAACACACCTATTCCATGAACGTGTAGGCCGTAGTGGATCATCTAGGCCTTTTTATCAATGTCCTGGCAAAGTACCCAGGGAGTGCCTATGGTTCTTTCATCTTTCAACATTCAATCATCAATGAGTGCTTCCAGAACGGGAGAAATGGGAATGGCCGAGTGGTTGGTAAGTACTTCTCAAGCACATGACTGTCCACATGACAGTCAATAATGTGGGATAACATAGCCACATTAGTGTTGGGCTGAATGAGACAGTGCATACCTAGCAGGTGTGGGTCTTCATACTTGCACCATACTACATGGCACACATGCAACACAACCCTACATGTCATGCATGGTGATACCAGCTACACCACTGTGGGCCACATGTACCAGTGGAGTGCGCTCAATATTAATGACGCTCTAATGGAGAAGCTCTCTCACTCATACCTATGAAGCACTGCAAAGTCAGTCTGCGTGTCCTTGCATGGCCTCATAGATATGGAGCAGGACAAGTCAGTGCAAAGTGCAGCATTGCCTCACCATACATCAAGAATTTGGTCAACGGGCCTTGCAGTGGCTTTTCCCTATCAACCTCAATGATTCTTTAAACATTCCCAGAACTCAAAGAATCTGTAAACCTGGGAATGTGTCTTAATTCAGTGCCTCCCAAGGAGACGTGTAACAAGTAGAAATAACTTCATTTTCCTTGTCATTTCCTCTTTCAATGTGAACTGCAGTCCGCAGCACAACAAAGAAAATGCCTCCCTTGTTCTTATGTTTGTGCAGGAAGGTGTCATTTACAACATAAAAATGATTTAGCCCACAACGCTGACACACATGCACCATGGTGCAAGGTTTTGTTTAGGTGTCAGTCACCAATATGTGATGGGGGCGCATGTGGAAGGACCATGGGTGTGCTGTATTTTAGTAGTATGGCTCATTCCTGCCCTTCTCTTCAGATACAGGCCAGTGCAGCCAACTGACATCTTGTGTTGCTCTCTGGCAACAACTGGGAAATGTGGCCATATGGGTGCATCCAAATAATTTAAAGTACTCAGCAATGCTACACAATGTAAAATGCTGTGTCCCAACACCATTTTGAAGGAAGGGCCTCCCTTTTTGTTGTCTGTGTGTCTACAGGTCACTTCCATGGTCATGAGACATGTGATGTATTCAAGACTGTGAAACAGAGAAATTGTGTCCCATTTTTACCTTAAAGGTCATGTGCACAATGCAAAATTACATTAGTTCGTATATCCACCTCTCATTCTTTGTGTCCACCTGTTTGTGCCACACAAATCTACTCTTTCAGTCCTCCAAAGGTTCAGACTGTACAGCAAGGAACATCCTCAGGCACAAAGTACATATACCAGGACAGGCAACTACACTGTAATCTTTTACATAATACACCTGTCTTGGAGTAATGCTGCAAATAGTCTGGCAGTGCAGGCAGCAAACCCTGGATACTCAATCATGTGGGAAAATATGTCCTACACTGTCCACAATCAGTGGGGTAGTGTAGTTGGTTAGTTTACCAGTTGCATTGAACAGACTCCCACATATCTCCAATCCCTTGTGTACTGTCAACATATTGGACATAGTGCACTGGCATGTGTACACTATCAAGCCCCATATGAACAACCACTCACTACTCTCCCCATGGCAGTAGCGAATGAACAACAGTGACTACTACTGTCACCGCCAAATATGTGATAAGGAATTACAAAACATCATCTGATCCAGCTTGAAAATTCTGAAATGTATCAGTTCAGAAATGGCACTAGTAGTCCAAAACAGACACAATAGATGAGTGTGAGAGAATTGCCTCCTCAATGGCTGACTCTCCTTACTGGTGAAAAATCACCACATTCATGGTTTTGGCACTCATAAATATGACAAATAGTAAGTGGATCACAGAGGATAGTACATTTGTATGTGTAGTACAGTGTCAGTCTTATCAATAATAAAAGCGTGTGTATGCCAAACAATGCCAGAGCCCGTCTCATACTGGGGGCAAAGTCATTCAGGACACATAACAGAATGTATATGAATGTCATGGCCACTGATGATTTGACCACTCCTGTCTTTGCAGCTGACCAAGAATATGGTCTGCTGCCATAGGTGATGCCTCCTCATAAACACCACCAGACGGAAGCCCTGGGGAGCTTTAATCATGCAATAAGCAGGACCCGGTTCATAGTACAGTGGACATTCAGTGTACTCAAATTCTCGCTTCATGAGTCTGGATATGTCTGGGGGCCGATTGCTCTATTCAAAATAATACCTATGTGTTGTATATTGCACAATATTTGTGTGCAGACAAATGTACCATGGGCTGATGCCAATGAGAAGCAGGAAGTGGCAGACGATGAGGATGAGGAAGATGAGGAGCCAAATCAAAATGTCCCATCAGTAGCAGCAACATGGCGGAGGGACCATATAGTTAACATTTGTTCATAGATGCATGAGTGGCTTTCATGATGTCACAAAATGATGACTAAATGTAATGGTGTACTTATATGAAAATAAATATATGAGCTTTACCAGTGTGTCAGCAGTTATACTTCTTAGACACAGTAAACATGGAAACACTCACATCACACCTGCTAGTAATTGCCACACAAGAAATGCATGTATCTATATGTAACAAACAGCGCTAAACAACATCTGGTACATGCATAAAAGTGTGCCTTGCAACAACCTCTAACATATAGTCCTCCATCGCCAACAACAATGAACATGGTGTGCTAAAAAAGGTAGTGTGCTTTGACTGTGCGTGTGCATCAAATATATTTCGCTCTGGCTGTGTAGCTTTGTCCCCGGCTCCAATCACCCCATGTCCCTTTGGCAAGTAGTTGGTATCTTTACCTCACACAATGCACCATGGTCCACTTAGTCCAGACTCAAACAGACATACAAAACTCAGGTTGTACTAAGTGCATTTATTTACCTGTGCAAAAACCTAGGAATTTCACTGATACAGTTCATAGGACAACAAACCCAAGAGATATTTTAAGCCAGTGGATGTCCAGACAGAGTCCCTGAACATCCACTCCCTTATTAAAGTTCGGCCAGCCCTGGGGCATGGGGTCCCCGGGGCCAAAGCAAGTGTTTTTCATCTAGTATTCCATGCTGAAATCCTTAATGGAGGTAACTGCATCGTTGATCTATTGGAGCGTAATCCGATCTGCGGTGACTGTGATAAATGATTTCTTTCGCATCATCCCCTGGTGAGAGCAGAGTCCATGATTCTCCCTTTTAAATACACTAAGTAGACTACTGCCTAAAATGCATAGCGCCACTCACACACCAACTCACTGACATACACAGGCGCTCACATACTCACTCTCAGATGCACTCACAGAGCCCCACAGGCACTCACACCCCCAACCAGACACTCACACACTAACACAACTAAACTCACAGTTGAACAACCTCAACCTCTACTTTGGTCTGACCATTATCTGCTAAAATTTAGCATTCGTATGGATGCCCCTAAAATCTGGCTGGATAATGACTGCGCCTTAATTAGACCTTGGCGTAAAGTCACCCCAAAATCATTCTCCGCCTATTTTAATGCTGAAGCCATATTACATCCAGATAATGTAGATCAAGCAACTGCCGCCTTTGAAGAGGCCATTATCCATGCCTTGAACACAATAGCACCCATGTCAAGAGTCAAGATGAAAGGCAAAGCATCTCCATGGTTTACACTTGCACTAAAAACTGAGAAATCCGCCTGTAGAACTGCGGAGCGGCATTGGAGGAAAACTAAAACTACTGAAGACCAAATCAGATATAAACTAATCCACCATACTTATTTAAACAATATTAAGCAGGCCAAAAAGTCCTATTTAACAGCGAGGATCCATACTGCAGCCAACTCCAGTAAAGAGCTATATAAAATTCTGAAGGAGTTCACTACTGCCCATGCCATCCAGCGTACCCTTCTCCCCCACACAAGAATGGGTCGATAGAGTATCCCCCTCTTTCGACGAAAAGGTTAAAGCTATTTACAGATCCTTCCCTCAAGACAATGTAAACAATATTGACTTACACTCAGCTGCATATAGCCAACCGCTGTTGCCTTTGCTGGCACAATTTAAAACTGTGACCTGCAAACAGGCATCAGAAGCCATTGCTAAGATCAAATCAGGTTCCCCAGCAGATCCTCTACCTCCCCGCTTTTTTATGCAACTAGCACCCCTTGACAACGAAGTTAACGGAGATTTTTAATATGTCACTAGACCAAGCGAGGGTTCCCAAAATATAGAAAACAGCTCAAGTCAGACCTATTCTGAAAAAGCCCACTTTAGATCCCAGAGAACCATACAAGTACAGTCCCATCTCGCTACTGCCTTATTTCGGGAAGGCGCTTGAATCCTTAGTATATAAACAACTCACTGTCCATTTCGAAAGCCCTGGACTTCTTGATTCATCACAATCAGGATTCCGGTCGGTGCATAGCACCGAAAACGGCAGTAGTAGAGATGGTTGATAACATCAGCCTGGCGTTGGACAAAAGAGAATCAGCTATGCTGGTACTTTTGGACCTGTCTGCCGCCTTCGACACCATCTCCCATGACATTTTAGAACAATGGCTCTGGGAGATGGGGGTCCGAGGGAAAGCCCTGAATCGCTCCACTACTGTCCACATAGATACCCTGGCCTCATGCAGCAGACCAGTAAGCATTGGAGTTCCTCAGGGGTCAATCTTGAGCCCTATGCTTTTTAATCTTTATGTAACACCTCTGGCCAGGATAATCAGGTCTTATGGGTTTGAGGTCGTGTCATATGGTGATGACACCCAGCTGCTGATCACCTTTGGTCCTGACCCTACAGACACAATGATCCGGTTTAATATCTGTCTGACCCACATCAACAAGTGGATGGGCAACAACAAATTACAGCTAAACGGCAGTAAAACCGAGATCATTCTGTTCTAGCAGCTGGTGGCCTCAGGCATTGGGCCCATGTCCGTCCCCTAAACAAGTAGTCTGTAACCTTGGAATAACGATTGACAACAAGCTATCCATGAAAAATCATGTCAATCTTGTGTTAGGTACTTGTTACGGGATCTTGCAGAAGCTACGCAAAATCTTTAAATGGCTACCTATTGAAGCCAGGAGGCCTCTGGTCCAGGGCTTAATTGTAAGCCACATGGACTATGGGAACGCCTTACTAACCTCCCTAAATGAAGACCTCCTTTCTAAATTGCAAATTCTACATGGTGCGGTGGCCAGACTGATCTTAAATTTACCTCCAATATCTCCTTCAGTCCCAACTCTGAGATCTCTCCACTGGCTTCCAGTTACGAAAAGAGGTCATTTTAAAATCCTGTGCCTAACTCATAAAAGTATGTATGGCACCGGGCCTGGCAATTTAGCGAAAAAACTTAAAAGATATCAGCCAGAAAGAACATTAAGATCCAGTTCAAAATCTCTTCTCACCCCATTGCGTGTCCGCACCGTACGCAGTGGGGGCCGATCTTTTTCGTTCCTCGTCCCCCATTTCTGGAACAAGCTGCCGTTTCATCTTCTTTCTATTGCGGACAACCAGTGTTTCCGCAAAGAATTGAAAACGTGGCTGTTTGACCAGAAATGATGCAATTGGATATGACCTCCAGTCTATGGAATCTCCGCAAGCGCCATGAGACCTACCAGTGATATGTGCGCTATATAAGATTCTCTGACTTGACTTGACTTACCACTTAATTTAAGTGATAAGAGGTAAGGAAATATGAATATAAGTTTCTATATACTTTTTTCATTGTTACGGAGTACCGAGGTACTACCTGGGCACTACATATGTAGTACCGTGGTATCTTAAAAAACCAACAACAAAAAATAGTAACATTTAAAAAAAACACTGTAATACACAATATTTGACAAATAAAGTATACTGCAGTGTCTTTACCATTTTTAACATATTTAAAAAAAGTCTACGCATTACCGCAATAATACTTAAAAATTACTGTGTTGCTTAAAAAAATTACAAAAAAGGTGCATTTGGTAAAAAAAACATGGTGCATGCTAGGTACTACCACGGTAATGCGTAAACTGATTAAATAAATGTATAAAAAATTCGCCTAAAAGGAGGGGTGCTGCAATTATTGGCAAGGGAACCCCGACGTAGGGATTCCCTGCTATTGTGCCGCGTGGGCGGGTGCCTACCCCGCTGTATTGGACAGTGAATATCCCTAGCGGGTGCCCACCCCGCCAGGGACTTTGCCGCCTTTTGTTTTCCTCCTCCTTGCGGGTGCCCACCCCGCATAATTGCCGATTCCTCTATTATCCCCGGTGGGTGCCCAACCCCGCCAGGGACGTTGTGCAGAATAACGGGAGCCTACCCCGTGTTGAAAATCCCGGCCGCCGGCCCGGGAACCCCGCAGGAGCTGTGTCCGTGGGCCCGCATACGTCCGAAACCTGTTGCGCTGGGATTGGCCCCAGCGTTGCAGGTTGCCAAGCAACCGGAGGCTCGCCGATCTGGAAGGCGGAAGTCTCCCGCGATCCGAGAACTCCACAAGGACCAAGAACCAGAGAGCGAGGCAGCACGACGTGGCCCGGCCGAAGAGCCGCCGGCACCGGAGAGAGCGGAAGCGGAGACAACGCGGGAGTCCCAGGTGAGTGGGACTCCGCGTGGTCGGTGACTCTGCCCCTGGTCTCCCCAGCGGCGCCGCAAGTGCGGGCCGCTCCAAACGGGGGCATTACTCAAGAGTCCCCTGAGTGGGACTCCAACCTTTTGGGGGCATTCTTGTGTTCAGAGCCCCGTGGCTCCAACGTGTACAGGGCATCCTTGTGCTCAGAGCGCCCAGAGTGCTCCAACGAACGGGGGCATTTCTCTTTGAGCCCATCGAGGCTCCACCTTACGGGGGCATTCCTTTTCAGTTACGAGCGGCCCCGGAAGGCAGCGGGCCACTCCAACGTAGGAGTACATTGTTATTTAGAGCCTGCGAGGCTCTAGGGGGCATTTAATTTGTTTCAGAGCCCTGGGAGGCTCCAACGTTGGCCCCAGCATTTCTCCAGTTGCCCAGCACTTAGTGGGCAACTGCTACGTGTAGGTTGTGCTTTGTGCACCTGGTTTGCGCAGCCTGCGCCGGCGCGCCCTGACTCTGCTGGACACAGGGCGTCCTTGCCCCTTCAAGGCCAGTTGGCCTAGAGACTGCCACAGTGGTGGCTAATGTGAGTTTGGCGCTATTCTTCCTAAACTGCACCTCTGAATGTGTTTATGCGTCATGTGCCTTGTTCTACACCTCTGAATGTGATGCATCATGTGTAATGTGCGTTTACCCCTATAGGTATGGTGATACTTAGGTGGTTGTTTTCTCCCTAGTACAGGTGGTACTAGTGAGGTCCTGGTTCCCTGCGTGATATTGTCCTAAGGTGGCTAGGGTTGCGTAGGTGGTGCTTACCTAATACCAGTAGTTACTGGTTGTGTGCTATATATGTTATTTTGTACTACAGTATTTTATACCCTATGTGCTAATTTCTACAAAGTGCTAATTCATGACAGTGGTCCATGTGGCCCTGTCCCCTGTATATATAATCCCTTGTAAATTCTGCCCGTGCCTGTTGGCACATTGTAAAGTGCGTGTTTTTATCTAATGTGTTGTGTATAATACAAAGGTTATTTTTATATAATACCTTGTGTGGAGTTTCCTTTGTGGTGGGCCTTGGGTGTTGTTGCTGGGTGCGCGCGCAAACGCTTTACACATCGCCTCAGGGATAAGCCTGACTGCTCGTGCCAAGCTACCAAGGGGGTGAGCAGGGGTTATCTTTGGCGTGTAACTTCCTTGCCCTGACTAGAGTGGTGGTTTCTGCCTGGCTTTGGCGCAAGCCTTAGCCAACCAGAAATCCCATTTCTAACATTGGTGATCAGCGGTGGGATTTGGACTTGCGTTTGCGCTGTACCGCAGCGGCAACTGGCCGCACTACAAAACTCTGCATTTAGATAAATCACATGGTATAGGGATTATTGTTCTAAGTTTGTTTTTAATTGTCATTTCTTTGGAAATGTGTTTCTTGTGCACTGTGAGTTAGGTGTCCCTAGCTCGGGAGGGTAGATTATCCCCCTTAGTGCATTGTGTTTTCTGGATTCACCAGAGGGTGGGATCCAGTGGTGGCAGCGTAATAGTGTCCAGTACATTTGTCCCCCGCCCTGCGCCCAGAGTTGGTACCTGTGTCACTTGGTGGTCAGGTTGAGGAATCAGGGGTGGTAGAAACTGCCTTACCAGTCCGAGGGGAGGGTTGTGTGTGTGGATGAATGGTGTGTGGCACTAGGCAAGTGATTGTGAGTTCTCTGGGATAGAGAGCTTGCTGAATCCTTTGTGAATTGTGTACTCCTGTGTGGAGGAGTGTGGCTCAATGGTTAGAGCAGCAGACCCTGAAGCAGAGTTCTGGCCAGGGACCAGGGTTCGATTGCCGCCTCGGCGGGGCTCGGGCTCAATTTCCTCGGACCTGTCTATTCTCGCCTCGGTGCCTATTCTAATCATGGGCCCCACGCTGCAACTCTGGGCAATAGCTTGCTTAGCCTCCACACCGGCCCCAACAGCGCTAAGGATGCCTGGCTTCACCCTGGGAGTGCCCAGGAGTGGACACTTCACAGGGAAAGCCAGGAGGGGTTCCACAGCGGTATGAGTATCAGCGCCAGGAAACCGCAAAGGCGACACCGCAAGGTGGCCGTCTGGTGACAGTGCGCTCTATAAGTACCTTGACATTTACATTTACATTTAAACACAGACCCCTAGGTTCCCTGTGTGATCTTTTCTCTAGAACGTCTGTCAGAATGGAGCCTGCTTTTGATCCCAGTGATCTAGTTTATTACGGTATGCAGGAGTTGGAAAGCTTCTGTAGGGAGAGAAACATAGGGGTGAGAGAGTCAGACACTGTGTATGAACTGAGGAACCACATGATTGGATGGCAAACAGGTGAATGGGAACGTGAGCGCAGGGAGGAAGAAAGGGCCCGGGCCTCACACCTGGAGGGTGGTGGGTCTGTGGGGAGCCCTGAAGATTCAGAAGGAGATGACAGTACCTGGACGCCAGTAGAGAGTGAGGACCCCGTAGGTAGGGAGTCCCTTGCTGGGTCCAGCGTAGGAGCTAGCGCCTCATCCCTTTCCCTGTCCCCTGAGCACAGTGGTAGTTTTCTGGATTCCCCAGTGAGGGTGGAGTCCAGTGGTGGCAGCGATATAGAGTGCAGTACAGAGAGTCCCATTCCCAGTTCCCCGAGTGTGGTACCTTGTTCCCGAGAGGAGGAGGAGTATAGGTTGACGTTCAGGGCCAGTAGGAAGCTGTCCCACCATTTTTGGGAGGAGTTTTTGGGGGAATGTGATGATGCACTGTTTGATTGGGTAAGAGTTACCACAGTAGATGATTTTGATAAACTGTATAGACTGGTTATCAAAGAGCAGATGCTCAGTAGTTGTTCTCCAGGGTTGCGCCAACACCTGTTGAGGTATGGCTCTTTTTGTCCATTTGAACTTGCAGAGGAAGCAGACCGCTGGGAAAGGGCCAGAGGGTCTCTAGTGTCATTAGTGAGTGATTCCAACAATAGTGGGTCAGAGATCCTCCAGCCCAGCGTGGTGGAGGAGGCTCAGTGTAGCCCAGCTAGGTCCCAGGATAGCGAGGAGGGTGTAGGGGCTCACTGCCTGGCTCAGTGGAGCAGGAGTGAGGGGGTGACCGAGGGTCCCCAGACGCCCGAAACCCTGCCTCAGGACTTGGATGGTTTCATGAGGGAACACCAAGTTGGGGACCTAGGCTGTCCTGTTAGTCCACTTGAGGAAGATCTCTTAGTGAGTAGAGGACCTGGAGCGCCTGTAAACAGGGCTCCTGTGGTTCTGGAGTCTGGCAGTACCGCTCCGGTAGGGAGGGTACAGGAGTCCAGCGTGAGTGATTGGGGGATGAGTTCCCCAGTGGAAGAGCCGGTGGGTCAGGGACTTCCCAGTTGGGCTAGGATCCCGTGTAGTGACCAGGGTGACACCACTTCTGTTCTGGGGGATCTCCGCGCACTGTCACGTGGACAGGGGTCGGGAGATCAGTGCCAGACAGACAGTCACTCGACATATGTGTCATTTGATAGCCTCAGGGGGATGGAGTGTAAATCCCCCAAAGTCCTGGAGTGCCAGGCAATTATTCCACCAAAGGTTCTAGGCCGGAGGTTGGAAGGCCAGGTTCGGGATCAGCCTGACCTGAAGGGTGGGACGTCTGTAATCAGCGTCCCGACCAGTTCTTCTTCTAGAGGTACCGCCCCAGTTGGTAGGGAGCAGGGCTCTGGAAGGGGGTGCAGAGGGTGGGAGAGCCCACCTCTGCCCCCGGTACAACCTGAGGGGTTAAACCCTGGGTTGGAATGGCGTTCTAGGTGTACCCCTCACCAGAGGAGGAGGAACCCTAGGAGAAGAGGTAGGGGGAGGAGAGCCTTCCCTGAGACTCCTGGTCCGCCTGAGGGTGTAGACCCTAGGCTGGAGAACCAGTGGCAGTCTAGTCCTGTCTTGCAGAGAGGAAGAGTGGAGAATGGCCGCTATGTGCCAGGGGTTACTACCCCCCACTCTGTGATTAGGCAAAGACCGGTGGCACCTGGGTGGCCTAGGGCCTGGTCTTGGCCGCGGACAGCTTGGGAGTACCAGTGGGGTAGCCCAGTTGGTCCAGACAGTGGTGTTAGAAAGAATTCCATGGGTTCACCGTGGCGTAGAACCGGAGGGTGTCCCTGCAGTTGCGGGCCCGCGTCCGTGTTCTATCGCCCCAAGCAGGGAAGTCCATCACGGTGGTGATTGGGCTGCCCTGCGTTTTGGCTGGAAGGGGGTTGTGTTGGACTTGGCCCTTCTGGCAGGTTCACCCCTGAACTTTTTTTGCTTTTATTGGTGACTTGGTGATAGTGATTTTTTGGTTTCTGCGCACTTTCCCTGTGTCCCAGGGTAAAGTGCGTGTACGCTCTGAGTGCATGTGGTGAGATAGGCCTGCCCTCCCATAGGAATGCATGGGGAATGTATGTGTCCCTAGTAGTTCCTGATGCGTGGGGTGTGCAGGCCCGAGTTTGGTATGTGCGGACTCGTGTGATTGAGTGCTGCGCGGTGATGTGTGCGGCGTGCATGTACCTAGTGTGGAAGTGCCACTTCTAGAAGTGGGCACTTCGGTGTGCAGTGTAAAATGTGTGCCTTGTCGCGTGATTGGCTGGTTGAGGTCATGTGACGGGCTAGGGATTCCCCAGAGTCAGGATGAGTCACCCAGTGGTGAATGGGGAGATCAGCAGCTAGATGGGTGGGAGGAGTACACCTGGGTCCTGAATAGGGCAGGGTTTTTCCCACACAATGCTGGCTCCGCCCCCTGTGGTGCGACTGACGACCCTAGCCCTGCCAGTGAATAGAGTGAGGGGCTGAGCACATCAAGGGTGCTCCCCAACCAGCTGCGACTGGTTTTCCCCCTCACCCTGAACCCAGAACAAAGGGTTTGACTGTATAAAAATGGGGCTGTGTCCCCACAGAAACTGTTCTCTGCCAGGATCCTACCTGAGGGGGGCTGCTGCTGGACCAGAGGACCGCCACTTGGACTACCTCCCTGCCTGGAGGCCCAGTGAGCTGGCTCTGGGTCCAGCCTTGCCCCCCACCCCTGCCTTGCTGTGTGCAGGGGAGACTTTTTGCTGGACTTTGTTATTATCCTGCTTAAAGCGCTGGGAGCGCTTTATTTGCACCCCTAAGCGCCTGGAAGCGCTTTTCTTTCTCCTGCGTGCCTGGAAGCGCTCTGTGTCTCACCTCTAGCGCTGGGAACACTTTATTTGGGGCCAGCAGCGCGGCGCTGCAATTATTGGCAAGGGAACCCCGACGTAGGGATTCCCTGCTATTGTGCCGCGTGGGCGGGTGCCTACCCCGCTGTATTGGACAGTGAATATCCCTAGCGGGTGCCCACCCCGCCAGGGACTTTGCCGCCTTTTGTTTTCCTCCTCCTTGCGGGTGCCCACCCCGCATAATTGCCGATTCCTCTATTATCCCCGGTGGGTGCCCAACCCCGCCAGGGACATTGTGCAGAATAACGGGAGCCTACCCCGTGTTGAAAATCCCGGCCGCCGGCCCGGGAACCCCGCAGGAGCTGTGTCCGTGGGCCCGCCTACGTCCGAAACCTGCCGCGCTGGGATTGGCCCCAGCGTTGCAGGTTGCCAAGCAACCGGAGGCTCGCCGATCTGGAAGGCGGAAGTCTCCCGCGATCCGAGAACTCCACAAGGACCAAGAACCGGAGAGCGAGGCGGCGCGACGTGGCCCGGCCGAAGTGCGGCCGGCACCGGAGAGAGCGGAAGCGGAGACAACGCGGGAGTCCCAGGTGAGTGGGACTCCGCGTGGTCGGTGACTCTGCCCCTGGTCTCCCCAGCGGCGCCGCAAGTGCGGGCCGCTCCAAACGGGGGCATTACTCAAGAGTCCCCTGAGTGGGACTCCAACCTTTTGGGGGCATTCTTGTGTTCAGAGCCCCGTGGCTCCAACGTGTACAGGGCATCCTTGTGCTCAGAGCGCCCAGAGCGCTCCAACGAACGGGGGCATTTCTCTTTGAGCCCATCGAGGCTCCACCTTACGGGGGCATTCCTTTTCAGTTACGAGCGGCCCCGGAAGGCAGCGGGCCGCTCCAACGTAGGAGCACATTGTTATTTAGAGCCTGCGAGGCTCTAGGGGGCATTTCATTTGTTTCAGAGCCCTGGGAGGCTCCAACGTTGGCCCCAGCATTTCTCCAGTTGCCCAGCACTTAGTGGGCAACTGCTACGTGTAGGTTGTGCTTTGTGCGCCTGGTTTGCGCAGCCTGCGCCGGCGCGCCCTGACTCTGCTGGACACAGGGCGTCCTTGCCCCTTCAAGGCCAGTTGGCCTAGGGACTGCCACAGTGGTGGCTAATGTGAGTTTGGCGCTATACTTCCTAAACTGCACCTCTGAATGTGTTTATGCATCATGTGCCTTGTTCTACACCTCTGAATGTGATGCATCATGTGTAATGTGCGTTTACCCCTATAGGTATGGTGATACTTAGGTGGTTGTTTTCTCCCTAGTACAGGTGGTACTAGTGAGGTCCTGGTTCCCTGCGCGATATTGTCCTAAGGTGGCTAGGGTTGCGTAGGTGGTGCTTACCTAATACCAGTAGTTACTGGTTGTGTGCTATATATGTTATTTTGTACTACAGTATTTTATACCCTATGTGCTAATTTCTACAAAGTGCTAATTCATGACAGTGGTCCATGTGGCCCTGTCCCCTGTATATATAATCCCTTGTAAATTCTGCCCGTGCCTGTTGGCACATTGTAAAGTGCGTGTTTTTATCTAATGTGTTGTGTATAATACAAAGGTTATTTTTATATAATACCTTGAGTGGAGTTTCCTTTGTGGTGGGCCTTGGGTGTTGTTGCTGGGTGCGCGCGCAAACGCTTTACACATCGCCTCAGGGATAAGCCTGACTGCTCGTGCCAAGCTACCAAGGGGGTGAGCAGGGGTTATCTTTGGCGTGTAACTTCCTTGCCCTGACTAGAGTGGTGGTTTCTGCCTGGCTTTGGCGCAAGCCTTAGCCAACCAGAAATCCCATTTCTAACAATACCTATTTTCATATTACCAAAAATAGTAATAGGTTGGGCACAAGAATAAAACCTACTACTTACCTATGTTTAGGGACCTAAGCCACAACAGTCCAAAAGATTACTTAAAGTGTTATGGCTGTCTTTTTAATTTGTAAAGGTAAACATTAGCCAATTATACACTTCCTTGTTACCGCTATGTACCATGGTATACCTTTAACTTACTGTGGTACTGTGGCACAATATATCACTAGGAGTAAATTTAGGATTTTATTGTGTAACCCTTGCATTACGCATACCGTCACAAGAGCAATTGAATACTTACATAGAATTTACCAAACTATGCAAAGCCACCATGCATAGGCCTGCTTTGCTTGGCACATGTACAGAATATTAAAGCAGCGCCAGTCACTGACTTGCGGTTCTCTGCACACCATAATCAACAATCCTCCAAAATTTCAAGTACATACGTACCCCACTACACTGAACGGCACTACAATATACACCACTGAACTGTATGGTATTCCACTGTACACCACAGCAGTGTATGCCACTCCCCTGTATGTAACTCCTCTGTATGCGACTCCACTGTATGTTATTCCAGTTTACGCCACTCCACTCTACGACACTCTACTCAAAGCTATTTCTGTGTATGGCACTCCATTGCACACTACTCCACTGTACTCCACTACTCTATACGCCACCCCACTGTACACATTCTATTCTGCGCCTTTCCTTTGGACGACACGCCACTCTGTGGCACTCCACTATATACTATTTCACTCAACCCCACTCCAGTGTACACCACTTCAGTATTTGTGATTACAGTGTACGCACCTCCAATGAACACACCACATTGTATGACAATCCAGTGCACGCCACTCCACACAACTCAAGTGTGCGCTACTTCACTGCAAGCTATTCCACAGTATGCGACTCCACTGTATACCACACACTCTATGCTATTACACTCTATGGCACTCCACTGTTTGCCACTCACATGTTCGCTAAACCACTCTACGACACTCCTTTTTATGATATTCCATTGGGCGCCACTCATTAGTACACGATTTAACTATATGGTATTCCAGTTTATCACACTGCACTGTACGCCACTTGAGTCTACGCAGTGTAAAGAGAGAGGCCCCCTGCTAATAGAATACAAGTTCCTTAAGACAGGGATCAATGAATAAGTGTGAAGACTTAAGGCAACTGATTATTCATACATCAGCACAATATTTGCAACATGAAATGAAAGATACAAAGAATACTTTTTTAACAAAAGTACAAAACCATTATTTTATTATTGCAAATGGATGCACATTACTAAGAAAACTCACTCATGCTGACTCACTCTTGTCTGCATACATCCATCACTTCCAACCTTTCATTTAAAAGCACAATTAATAAAAACCATCCTATGATGGTTTTTTTTTTTTTTTTTTTAAAGTTTTATTGAGATTAGAAAAATCAAATAAGACAAAGGTTGCGGCAGTGCGTACAACAGAAAGCAAGTAAGGAGCAACATTGTGACATTTCCGGTTCTTAGATAAACAATACCACATCATCAATGCAACAGACAACAAGACCCCATCTACCAATCCATCATCAACATCTGCCCGACCTGAAACAGGGGGATCTCTGACCAAGGATCTATCTCTAGGGTTCCAAAGCCACCCCCCTCCCCTGCTCATATCTCGGTCATGGGAAAACGCCATGTAGTAAACATCACCTGACCCCAGGAGCCAAATATCCCTGTGTCCGCACCATCACATGACCACTCCATCTGCGTAACATTGGTGCTGCCCGACCTACCCTACTCCAGTGGGAGCTATTCCGGGATTCGAGGATGGCGGGGTTGAGCCAGGTAGGCCTGCAATATATGTTTTATAAGGGCCCCAGATGTCCCTAGGGTGCGCCACCGTGGGGAGGAGACTAGAGTAGATCTCGCTATTCGTGCTACAGAAAGCCATGGCCGTAAGCCATGTCCTGGACGTGGGAGCCGTTTTACCCCCCCAGTGCCTTGCAATCTCCCTCTTGGCAAGTAGAAGCCCCAGAGAGGCCAGTTTACGGACATTCTTAGGGAAATTAACGGTATAACCCAACAATGCGACCTCAGGAGTGGGAACCAGTGTAAGCCCTAGCATCTCTTCTAGGATCTTGTAAACCTGTGTCCAGAATGTCTGCAGTCTCGGACACGTCCAGGACATGTGTGCAAAATCGGCATGTGGTGCAGCGCATTTCCAGCATGTGTGCGGTCGCGCGGGATCAATGGAATGGAGTCTATCAGGGGTCATATACCAACGGCGCAGGAATTTATAGTGTAGGAGTTTGTGACGACTGTTCAGTGAGACCGTGTCGGTGACTTTGCAGCATGCCGTCCATTGTTCGTCCGTGATAGGCCTACCCCGGTCCGTCCCCCACTCCTCCCGCGCCCGATCGTCCGCACATGGGACCCGAGCTGCCCACGCCTTGTACAGCTTGGAAACAATATTTGCCCCCGTATCGTTGTCAATCAGGGTGGTGAGGGGTTCCAAGGAAGCCGGCTCCAGGGGAAATCCCTTAATTTCCGCTCACGCGGCTCAATATAGCCGGCGAAGAACGAACCGGTCCATGACGTAGCATCACTGAATCGCGCGTCCTCTGATGCCGAGAAAATGTGCCCACCCGGGTATAAGTCCCCAATCCTGGTGAGGTTAAATTTCGTTAACGTTCGTTGCACCAGTGCCTCATCCGTGCCTGGCAATAACCTAGGGTTGGGTATCGGGAGGGAAGAGGAATACAGCAGAGGATGAGCTAAGTAGCGCGAGAGTCTGTTCCAAGCCCAGCTGGTAGTAGATACCGTTTGAATGTCCATTGGGTCTCTGGGGACACCTTTGGGCAACACCGCCGACAAGCGACCTGGGAGGACAAAGTCCGCCTCTGGGCGAAGGAATGGGATCCGAGCGTCAGGGTGATACCAGGCATAGGCATGTGCACACTGAGCGACCAGGTAGTATAAATATAAATCAGGCACTCCAAGGCCTCCTCGATCCTGTGGGAGTGTGAGAGTCGTCCAGCGGATCCGGGGGTGCTTCCCGCCCCAGACCAGTCTAATCAGGAGGGACCGCAGGGTGGAAAAGAAGGCCCGGGTAAGAGGAACAGGGATGTTATTGAAAAGATACAAAAATTTGGGGAGCACTATCATTTTGAGAATAGCTATCCTAGCTGACATAGAGAGCGGGAGCCGCAGCCACCCATCCACCTGCGTCTCCAGCTGCGCAATCGCGCGGCCATAGTTGAGGCGGATAATTTCGTCCGTGCTCAAATGTATTTGTATGCCCAAGTACCGTACCGAGTCCGAGCACCATTCCAGAGGGAACTCACACGGCCATGGGGAGGTGCCGCTAGTAGGGGTGGGCGGAATTTGCGGAATTAACCTTCGCAAATTATCGCGAGAATGTTTAAAATTATCGCAAACAAGCAGAAATATTGCGAAGATGCGGAAGTATTTTTCCGGCATGTTCGCGAGATTTTCTGCATGGTTGCGGGTCGCCAACTTACCCATGTGGTTGCTTGCGGGCGCGGCCATCTTGTTTTGAGTTGTTCTCGCGGTGCATGATCGCGAGAAGAAAGACGTGATCGCGCGACGCATGACGTCACTGCGGGCGCGAACTGTCGCGAGACAGCGCAAATGGCTAAAAACAATACAACATCTCATGGAGAACGCGACCGGATCAAGAAAACTTGTCGGCGAACGCAGGGATTCAGGTAAGGCGATCGCGCGCGCGCGAGAATGTATTATTTTACAGCGCGAGCAAGAAACAAATTATCGCCAAGCTGGGGAAACCGGAATTTTTGACATTTTCGCGCTCTCCGCGGAACGCAAAAATGTCAAATTATCGCAATTTCCGCGAACGGAACGAAAGTTTTGCCCAGGCCTAGCCGCTAGTCAACGGGAAGATGATGGACTTATGCCAGTTTATGCCCAGACCCGAGTGGCTACTGAAACGAAGGATCTCATGTATCAAGGGGGCAAGGTTGGCCTGCGGCTCCCTGACGTACAGGATTGTGTCATCGGCATAGAGAGAGGCCAGCAAGCGGCCCGTCCGAAACTGGAGACCCCTGTGAAGGTGCCGCTCCTGGAAATGCCGGATCAGGGGGTCCATAGCCAAAATGAACAAGAGCGGTGAAAGCGGACAACCCTGCTGTGTACCGCGCGTGAGCGAGAATGGGCGAGATAGCGTGCCGTTGATACGCAAACGGGCCGTAGGGCGACTATAGAGGAGTCTGACAGTAGCTAGGAAGTTCGCAGGCATGCCCATGCGCTCCATGACGGAAAGAAAGAAAGGCCATTCTAAGGAGTCGAACGCTTTTTCGGTGTCTAGGAGGATCGCTGCAGCAGGTGTGGTCGGGTTAATTCTGTGCAGAACCGTGAAGAGCGTATGCAAATTCAGCGACGTCGAGCGACGGGGGACAAAGCCAGATTGTGCGGGCGATATAATGAATTCCATCAGTTGGGAAAGCCTGTTGGCCACTATTTTGGCCAAGATCTTATAGTCGGTGTTTAAGAGGGAGAGGGGCCTGTACGACCCACACAACGACGGGTCCTTATTTGGTTTCGGGAGCAGCACTATGACTGCCTCACCCAGAGTAGACGGGAGGGAGCCGCGCTCCAAGGCCTCCGCATACACCTCTATTAGCTTGGGCGCCAGCAGATCAGAAAAGGCCTTGTAAAAGTCAGCGGAGAAGCCATCGAGGCCCGGGGCTGAAGAGCCCCGAAGCACTTTGATCGCCCCTCGCACTTCCGCCACCGTTATGGGTTCCGCCATGAACTCCTGCATGCCCCTATCCAGGAACACAAGAGCGATTTCCGATAGATAGGCCGCACGAGCGGCCGCGGAGTCCCCCAACTTGGTGGTATATAGATCAGTGTAGTAGGCCAGGAGTTCGTCCCGGATCTCAGCGGGCGTTGTGCGGAGCGCACCATCCGTGCCTCGCACCTCGGCGATCAGGGACTTGCTGTATGGCGGTCTCAGAGCCTGCGCTAGCGTGCGCCCTGGCCGATCGCCCTCTCCGTACCTACGCGCAACATGATATTTCCCCAGATAGAGGATCTCCCTGTCCGCGGCTTCCCGGAAGTCGGACAACAGGCGTAAGCGCCTGGTAAACACCTCGTCAGAGGGCGCCCGCTGTGCCTCAGTGTCTATCGCATCTAGCTGTGTCTCCAGTTGTGTTATTGTTGCGCGCAATACCTTCAGGACCCCCGCATGCTTAGCTATGCAAACCCCTCTGATATATGCCTTGAACCCTTCCCAGAGTACTGCCCACGAGTCCACCGAGCCAGTATTAATGGTGAAGTAGTCCTCTATCGCTTCGGAAACCTCATGTACAAAGAGGTCATCTAATAGCGCCCGCCCGGGGAAACGCCACTGCCGCTCAAAACCCTCAGGCCGAGGAACGTCTAAGCCAAGTAAGACCGGGGAATGGTCCAAGTACGTTCTCGGGAACGTCCTCAACGCGCGGAACCAAGGGGACAGGCCCGGGGAGAGGAGCCAGTAGTCAATTATGGTCCAAGTGTTGTGTTGCCCTGAGAAGTGTGTGTATTCAGTAGTGCTCGGATTGCGCCTGCGCCATATATCTGTCAGCGAGAACCGACGGCAAAGGTCCAGGAACGCGCGCCTTGCTCTAAGCTTAGAATCAGTGTCCCCAGAAGTGCTATCCAGCCCCATATCCAGCAACATGTTTAAGTCGCCGCCAAGCAGGATGCCAGCCGGCGCCAGGGTTACCAGCTGGGCCGCAAGCGCATGGAAAAAGTCTGGGGAATCAGTGTTGGGAGCATACACACAGACAAGAGTGACCACATGACCCATCAAAACCCCCTTTACAATGCAATAGCGTCCCTCCCTGTCTCCCAGAAACGTCTGGCACTGAAACGGGACTCTCCTATGGATCAGCACCGCGGTGCCTCTAGCGTAATTACTGAAATTGGCAAAGTATCGGTGAGCGCCCCAGGAAGCTGCAAAGCGGGCGGTCATCGGAGCGTGCAGGTGAGTCTCTTGAAGAAAAGCAATGTCCACCCGGTGCCGATTTAAGTAGTGCAGTATCTGTTTGCATTTACTCCGGTTGTTTAGGCCCCGGACATTCCAAGTCATTAACGATAGATTGAGAGGAGCTTCATTCAAACCTATATGGGCCATTGATGCCAGTCAGCAGGTGATGGGAGCAAAAAAGACGGGATGTCTCTGTGTATCAATAAAGTTCCTTCACACACATCCTCTGATGGTTCATATTTTCGTGAAAGGAGTCAATCTATTTTGCTCCAACAATGGTTGAATGATTTGATACAAATTCAAAACAAACTTAAAGAGTTCCAAAGATTTTCATTAGAACACACGGTGTGGCACAAACTAGGTTGACTTCGATGGTTTCTAGGTGCATTTCAGCACACAAAGTTCCTTCATCAGGAAAGGCCACCACTTTGGAAACTTGATAT
The DNA here is from genome assembly GCF_964204655.1 of Triturus cristatus. Lineage (NCBI taxonomy): Eukaryota > Metazoa > Chordata > Amphibia > Caudata > Salamandridae > Triturus > Triturus cristatus. The sequence goes on along the minus strand of NC_140585.1, from coordinate 433,650,481 downwards.
ATGCCACTCCACTGTATGTCACACCACTGCACACCAGAGTGTTGGATTGGCTTGACGGGAGCTGTCACAGCCCACGCCAAGCAAAAGCAAACAGCAATGTCTTGGAATGGGCAACCTGGGACATAGCAGGAGCTGGCCCTGGGGGTGGCAGTACCCAGAGCCCCTATTGGCTCCAGGAAGACACCGCTCCTCCTTTGATTTTCAAGGGCCTGCCATTGGGAGGTGGTGGTCCCCGGGGCAGAGAATGGCTCGGGAGCGTGCACTCCCTGTTGTTTTGAAAGTATTGAACCCCAGGGAGGTGGTGGTCCCTGCAGCTCCATTATCCTCAGGAGGGGGGTCCAATGCGCCTCTCTTCTTCTTTTAAACAATGCCCCCTGGGACCTGGCGGCCCACCTGGGGGCTTTTTCCCAGTAAAGCCCTAGGGCCTATTTTGTTTGTGCCAGAGTCATGGATCCACCGTGTTTTTTGGCAAACATTGAACAAAAAAGGCTTTTTTGCCCTGGCGGGGTCCCTCGGGAACCTCAGCAACAGAGCTAAGGGGTCAGGGGATTCCTACCCTACCCCTTTTCTTTTTTTTAGGGACTCCCAAGAGAGCTGCCGACACTTCCTTTTTTAAGTGTTGGTAGCCAATCAGATCTCAGATCGGGTGGGTTCATGGAGCCTTTGTGTCCCTATATATCCAAATTGATTTTCTCTTTAATATTTTCCAAACTACTGAATGGATTCACACCAACTTACGAAAATATCACTTTCTGGACCAACAGCTCCCTTTCTGCCAAATTTGGTGTGATTCCGTTAAGCGGTTTGGGCTGTAGATATGTCTCAAATTCTTATGGGAATTAACCTAGGAAATGCATTTTTTCTTTATCCCCCTTTTCTCATCCACCCCCGCGCTTGACGGATGGCCCGCAACTTTTCATGCACTGAATCACAGGCAAGTCAAAAAAAGCTTTTCCTATGGAAAATAGGATAACTATAACTACATACTGGCGACCGCCAGTAGGTTGTATATTTATATATATTTTACCCAGTGGCTAAACACTGTGGCGCTGTTTGGTGAATCTCCATGAAACTTTCCAAAAAAGTGCTACTTTTTTACTAGTTTGTGCATGCAAAGTTTCATGGTGATCCGTCAAGCAGGGGCTGAAAAAAAGGAGGTGGGGCCCGAAAACACATTTTCCCCATTCATTTTTAAATAGGAGCTTTACAGCCCAAACAACTGAATGGCCCTTTCAGCAGTTTTTGAGCAATCAATGTTCAAAAACTTTGTATGTATCACACCACAGAGGCTCTTCCAAGTGAGCTGATCTCATGCTGATCTAGAAAGTGGCAGCACCCATCTTAGGACTTAGGACTCTGTCCCGAGTCCTAAATAAAACACCCAAAAAAGACAAGGCGGGAATTGTAGCGATACCCCCCTGACCCTCTAGGCTTTGTGGTGGGGTCCCAGAGAGACCCCGCCAGGGCCCAAACATTTAAAAACAATTTTTTTGCTGTGAACCCATGGAGGAACCGGGAACCGCAACTCTGTGTGGCAATAAAAATATCCCCGGGGTGCACCAATGCCCGGTGTGGGGCAAAGTAATTTTGGGGGAGGGAAGACACATGGCCCCACTCCCCAGGCCTCGAAGATGCACCACGGACCCTATCCTCCAAAGCTGATATTTAAATGAAGGGGAGGGGGGCTACAAGGACCACTCCATGAGCCTCAAAAGGCCCCATTGACCACATCCCCTGGCTCTAAACTAGTTAAAAGGTGGGGGTGCTGGGTAGCCCCCACCCTGAGCCAGTAGAGGCCCTGAGGATCCCATTTACCCTATTCCTCATTGGAACAGTCCACCCCAAACTGCCAGGCCACCTCTTCTCTGAATCGGAACACAAGCAACCCAGGACCGCTTTTGCCCTTGTTATGGGTTCTGCAGCCGGGTATAGCTTGATTCTAATGGCACAGTGACCTTGGGGCCTACAATGGGCATATCCCACGCACTTAGGGTGTCAAATGTAAAAACAACAAAGTGATGGATGGAATGCTTGCAATAATCTCAGTCACTGGCAATCACTCGGGTCGCATCCCAATCCATAATTCTTTACCCACCATGCCACCTCTGTTTGGATTCAGCCATATGCAATTCAATCTCAACCCTATTACTCATGGGAATAGTCCAACCCGAACTGCCATTACTTCCCTGCAACAGCAGAGGCAGGGAAGTCATGTCTGCTCTGACCCGGCTGGAGATTTAAAAATGCTCCTGTCCAATGGGAGTAGTGTAGGTAGGCAAACAGAACCGATCTTGCTCCTGCCTGGAGAAAAAAGTAGTTGCTCCCTCTGGGTAGAAGCCATGCTGGCTCTGACACTATGCAGGGTGCCAATTAGGGCCACCAGGGCCTGAGGCTTCACCCATGGCCCTCAACTTGCTGTTCAGTGGGTGCCCCAGGTGGGTACTGTGCACCTACCTATAATCAAGGCAGATCTTGGGGGATGGGGCCCCCGGGAAGATAAACGGTTCAGCCAGGAGGGCCGCACTGCTCCCTCCCCATTTTTAAGACAATTGACCCCAGGCGATAGGCTCACAAGGGCATACAAAGGTGAGTGAGGGGGTGGCCATGCTTATCCCGTCCCTTTACAATGACATGTAGCCTAATAAGGCTCGGGCAAGGGAAAGCGCTGCCCGCTCCAATTTTAATGGCATGTGGTCCCTGGGGATGATGTTCCCAGGGCCTAATAAGACCAGAGGAGGGAGTGGCCTTGCAGACCCCCTCCCCTTTACAATGGCATGCAGCCCCACGGAATGGGGTTCCTGGGGCCTAGTAAGGCTCAGGCATGGGGGCAGTGCTGCACCCTCCCATTTTCATGTCATGTGGCCACAGGTGATGGGGTCCCTGGACCACAATTGGCTCAGGGAGGTTGGCTGCCTGCCAGGATGGTAGAGCACAGTGCCTGCTGCACATGGTTTGCACAGAACCCTGTAAACCCCTTACTACTCCTTACTGGAGGATAGGGTTTATGAAAAGAGATCAACAATTGAGGATAGGACTAGGCCTGGGCGGGGAGTTTTCTGCACTCCGCGCTCCGCATAGCACGCAGAGTTCCGAAAAACTCCACTCCGAGTTGTTTCTGCACTCACACTCGCCAGCAACAAAATCCACCTCAGAGCGAGATTTCTCAACAAGGGCGTTCGCGGATGGCCACGACCGCTCGCATTGAGAAACCTTCCGTTTGCGTTGAAAAAGCTACCGTTCTGGAAGAAAATCTACTCAAGCATCATGAAAAGAAGCAGCACCCTCTTGCGCTGCACATGGTGCCATTTGCGCTAACTTTACATTACTTGGCAAACACCCAGCGCTGAAATCAACGTGAACGGAAGGAGCAAACGCACTAGTTTTGAAGCGAGGTTAGGTGGTATAGTTAATAGGATATAGGCGCCAGAAGGTGGTTTCACTAAATATTTACACGGTGAGTTTCTGAGTAGTGATGGTGCTGTGGGGTTGGGGAGAACCACCTGCCTCCCTAGGTTTTTGTGGCAAAAGCAACAAGATACAATGATTGTAAAACCCTAGCAAAATATGGTTCCTTTTCCCATGTTATTCACACATAAACAGTAGCTCAATCAGTCGAGTTCTTTTCTTTTTTCTTCAATAAAACTTCAGGTTTCCAGTGAGTAAAACGTTCTTAAGCCAACACGTGTTTCGTCGCCTCAGTAATTTCATACATGCGACTTGTTCACAGCTGAACGATAATACTGTATTGTAGTTTCTAATGTGGCGATAATTCCAGGCCACATTAATCCTGTGGCGCAGGGTGTCCTCCAAATTATTAAAAGTTTGAGCTCAGCTGGGCGATTAATTAATACCCTTCTTCTGTATATAGGCTTCCAAATGTGAAAATATTGCCGCCGTTCCATGTATCGGACCCCACGCTGGACTCCTCGTATGCACTACACTGCTTGTGGAACTCCACGTAGCTCGGCAGAGTTTTTGGGTCACTTTGTGAAGTTTCGCATAGTGGAACTCCGCGAACTCCATCCAAGCTTAGAGAAGACGTGTCCCACGTAAAATAAATAGATTGTTTAATGCAAGAAACCACACACATGTTAGGTGAAAGGAAAAATACTCCACAGCTCTTCTAATAATCGTGAAATGAATCCTGTAAGGAAATGGATTATTAATTGTGAAGGATGTGGGTAATGCATTTTAGTAATTATTCTACAACCTTGCATCTACTGGGCACCAGGTTCCCTCTTATTGCACTTTACTTTCGCAAGGTGGTGAGGCACAGCATTTCTTTGGAGGTGATGTGGGCTAGTACCTCAGTTGACAGGCATGCAACACAAGGCACCCAATACATCTAGTTCTATTAGTGCTTTTACTTAAAAAAAGGAAAAATGATTTATCAGCACACAGTACTCAATTCTACGAATTTATTGCAAATAAGTATATTTGTGATGGCAAGTAAGAAGACCTTTGGTGGCACCCTCCTAACAGTTCTCATCCTTGAGAGCCCTGGACCTTAAGACCATGATATTCCCCCACATACACTGGATCTAATATAATGGAACAAAGTTACAAAAAGGCAGGACTATTGACTTTGTCAGGGTGTCATACACTAAAACCTAGTTCCCCTTTCAAAAGCAATTCAATCGCACATGTGCTTCACAATCATCCTTCAGTCATCCCACAAACCAGATTTAGTGCCACAACACTATAGCAAAAATACAAAGGGGCATATTTACAATAACTGGCGCATCCCTGCATATCAGCAGGGATGCGCCAGTTATTGTGCGCCACAGCTCCACCACCATGGATGCGCTTCATTTACAATATGGCGCACCATGGGGCAAAAACGGCACAGATGCGTGACGCATCTGTGCCGTAAAAGTGGCGCATTGCTGGAGTTGCGTCGCAAGCGCGACGCAGCTCCAGCAATGGTCTGGGGGGCCCTATCTTGCTAATGCTGCATCAATCCTTACATCTGCTTCAGGCAGGCGCAGGGTTTTGACGCAGCATGGGCCTAAAAGTGACTGAGTGAAATCTTGTAGATATCACTTAGCCCCTTTTAGGAGGCGTTCCTGCACCGAAACGCCCACCCCCCTGCGCAGGAACGCCTACATGTGGCGCAGGGCTTTACAAAGTGACGCATCTCCCAGATGCGTCACGTTGTAAGTACCCCGCACCATGGCGCAGGATTTGCGCCGCCGCGGCATCACAAAAGTGACGCAACGGCGGCGTAAATGAGGCGCAAGGGGCTTGTAAATCTGCCCCAAAAGATTTAATGTTTTCCATCTTAGAAATTCATTACAATGTGTTAAACACCCAATCATTACACTTTGCCTCACAGAAGTTAAAATGCAAGTTAAAAACAAATGATTCTCCACAAAATTTCAAAACCTCTACATAATCCTCACAGTACGATGCAACACAATTCAATCAATGCAAAGATAAATAGACATGACAATAACAATAAGGGCTCGATTCCGATCTCGGTCGGAAGGGCTCCTGATGGATCCGGAACAAGCAAATCCGATTTGCAGCCAGTGTTTCCATCCGAATTGTCCCCCATTCCGAATGACCAAGCAAAGATCTTGACTGCACCGACCGAATCGTTTCCGAACCCCAATCTGTCCTTCCGTTTGTCTGGTGCCGAATCGTGTTGCGCAATTGACCAGGCTTCTGAACGAGCAAGTACGATGCACGATTCGGACAGCCGTATCGACTTGGTCTCAGCATGATGAAACGGCTGTCGGAATAAGACTTCAGGGGACCAGAACATGCCCCCCTTCACCCGGAGCCCCCCGAATTGGTTGCAGGGGGGTGCGCATGGGTCCCCCCAATTCAAACATCCACAGTGTGGCGGGCAACATGGGATGCCTGCCACAAGGTGTACGTTTTTTCCCCACTGACCCCCTTTTTGCTATGGGAGCTTGTGTACACGTCGGTATACAGGCTCCCATAGCGTTCAATGGGAGTCAGAGCGAACCGAGTCCATCAGCATACGGCTGCATTGTACTCGTTCAGTTGGACTCACACAGCGTGATTCGCTATCAAAGCTCTCTGGATCCAAATCGTATGGAGGGCTTTCCTAGAGAGATTGGAATCAGGCCCCAAGGGAAAAAGACAAAACAGACACAAATGTCTAGGTTTCAAGAACTGATCTGATCAATCAGTGGTGTCAAATAATTTATGTGGGGGCCGATTCACAGAACTAATCTGAGATAAAATCCTAAACTTACTACTTTTGGTATTCACAAAAGGGATTTAGTAGTAGTAAAGTTAGGACTCCTAACTTTACTACTACTAAACTGATATAAAATCCTAAACTTACTACTTTTCGTATTCACAGAAGGCATTAAGTATTAGTAAAGTTAGGACTCCTAACTTTACTACTACTAAACTGGGATAAAATCCTAAACTTACTACTTTTGGCATTCACAGAGGGCATTTAGAAGTAGTAAAGTTAGGAGTCCTAACTTTACTACTACTAAATGCCTTCCTTGAATACCAAAAGTAGTACGTTTAGGACTTTATCTCAGATTAGTTCTGTGAATCGGCCCCGTGGTGTTTACATCACCATCTATCAAATCCACTGTTTCCACAGATTCAGTCTTATTAATTACATTGATGCAGTTTGGTGGACCGGACTTCAATCAATCAATCAGTCGTTCGTTAAGTGCAACTACTCACCCGTAAGGGTCTCAAGGCATAAGGGAGGTGGGTTAGCAGGCTCCAGTCAATCAAGTGGGGGGTCTGTCGAAGATCCAGGTTTTGAGGTTTCTTGCGAAGATGGGGAGCGATGTTGTCTGTCTGAGGTGGAGCGGAAGGGCGTTCCAGGCCCAGGCAGCGAGGAAGGAGAAGGAGCGTCCTCCCGATCTGGTCTTTCTGGTGCGGGGAACCATGGCGTAGGAGAGCTGGGCTGATTATAGGGTCCTCTGGGGTGCATGGAATTTGAGTCGGCTGTTCAGGTATGCTGGTCCAGTGTCGTGGAGGGCCTTGTGGGCGTAGGTGAGCATCTTGAAGGTGACTCTAGCTTCGATGGGGAGCCAGTGGAGTGTGCGCAGGTGCTGGGAGATATGTCAGTGTCTTGACAGGTCGAGAACCAGTCTTGTGGCGGCGTTCTGGATGTTCTGTAGCTTGCGGTTGAGGTTTTTGTTTTATTGTGGCGTAGAGTGTGTTGCCATAGTCGAGTTTGCTGGTGACCAGTGTGTGAGTGACGGTCTTTCTGTGTTCGAGGGGGATCCATTTGAAGATCTTTCTAAGGAGGCGGAGGGTGTGGAAGCAGGAGGACGAGACGCAGTTGATCTGGTGGTCCATTTTGAGCTCGGAGTCAAGGATGATTCCCAGGTTGCGTGCATGGTCCGTGGGGGTGGGCGGGCTTCAGAGGGCGGGAGGCCACCAGGTGTAGTTCCAGGCCTTGGGGTTTGGGCCCATAATGAGTACTTCTATTTTGTTGGAGTTTAGTTGTAGGCAGCTGTTTTTCATCCATTTGGCGACGGCTTTCATGCCTTCTCAAAAATTGTGTCTGGCGTAACTGGGTTCGTTGGATAGGGAGAGGATGAGTTGAGTGTCGTCTGCGTATGACACAATGTTGAGTCCGTAGGTTCTGACGATGGGGGCGAGCGGAGCCATGTAGACGTTGAAGAGTGTAGGGCTGAGGGAGGACCCCCGGGGGACTCTGCAGGTGGTAGGTGTAGGGTCCGAGAGGAAAGGGGGGAGTCTGACCTGCTGCGTTCTGCCGGAGAGGAAGGAGTGGATCCAGTTGAAGGCCTTGTCTTGGATCCCTGCGTCTTGGAGTCTGCGTATTAGGGTGCGGTGGGAGACTGTGTCGAACGCCGCTGAGAGGTCAAGGAGGATGAGGGCTGCTGTTTCTCCTTTGTCCAGTAGGGTGCGGATGTTGTCTGTTGTTGTCTGTTGCAGCGAGGAGGGCGGTTTCTGTACTGTGGTTTTTTCTGAAGTCGAATTGGGAGGAGTTGAGGATATTGTGCTCTTCGATGAATATGGCGAGTTGACTGTTGATGGCTTTCCCGATGACTTTCACTGGGAACGGGAGCAGGGAGATGGGTCTGTAGTTTTTGAGGCCGGTGGGGTCCACCAAGGGTTTCTTCAGGAGGGGGTTGACCTCGGCATGTTTCCAGTTGTCGGGGAACATGGCGGTTGATGGTGTGGAAGAGCATGAGTGCGATGGTGTCCGCGGCTCTGTTGAAAATGTGGTGGGGGCAGGGGTCCGTGGGGGCCCCGGAGTGGATTGACTTCATCGTCTTCAGTGTGTCTTCAGTGGTGAGGTCTGTCCAGTTGTCGATCGCTGGCTTCAGGGTGTCGGGAGGTGGTTGGTGAGGGTTTAGTGTGTTGGTTGTCTTTGTCGACTTGTAGGTCCCCACCTTCCTCAGAACAAACAAAACGAAGCTCCCACAAAATGTGTACCCCAAAAACTGTGATGGAAGATAATAATATACATATCACAATTCATGAATTGTTGGTATTTTTAACACAAACTTTTACGTTAAACATGCATCTTTCCAAGTCACCCTCATTTGTTGATGTTCTCCGCCATATTGTGGTGGTATTTCAATTACAGCAATTCTCGTCCACTTTCATCTATCCTTACATGCATCAGGTACTACTACAGATGAATACAAACACTGATACCACACCCATTCAATTGGATGTCAATTGTATTGTTAGGGTGTCACCCTGGTGACTGAGTGCCCGGTTTGGACTTCCCCCTTGGTTCCCCGAGGCGTTAGCTGAAGGAGAGATGGCCAGAGCTGACGGGGGTGACAAACGTGTGAACTTGGTGATCTTCCTCAAGATGGCAGCCTCCTGGGACAGAGATGTGGATCGGGAGCTGGCCTGCCTCTCTACCCACTGCTGAGAGGCGCTAGCCTCATGGCCCTTGAGTGCTGCAGCATCTACCCCTTTGACCATGCAAAGGTAGGCTCAACCCTGCCGACCTGAATCTGAACTCAGTCCGAAGCACCGTGGCATGCTTGCAGAGGTGCCTGCCAGCGGATGAACCGGTGCACGACGACGGCCCCCAGCAGCACAGCTGTTCAGCAGCAGTCACCCACATGCCAGCCATGGGGAGGGCGGACAGCGGCTCCCCCGAGCAAAGCTGGCCGAGGTCCAGTCGCAGAGTGTCCGCATGGGGCTCGGCCCTTTCCAGGTCGGCGGGAACGCACAGCACAGAGGCGGTCACGGCAGGAGAGTGTCCAGCAGCTTCTCGGGCTCGTCTAGCAGCTCAGTTGGAGGCGGCCAGCCCAACTACTTGCTTCTTTTTTTCCTTCTTCGCTTCTCCTGAGATTCCGTGCTCATTGTACTCGGCAACGTATCTGAAAGATGGTCACCGGAGGGAGCCTGACGCAAATCACAGTACCTCCACTATACATACACAAAAAAGAAAAGATACATATCCAGAAGTAAGGGGAATATTTTCTTACTTTTTATGTTTTATTAAGTACTACTTGGGAACTGCCTGACTTCAAAATGGCCACCAAAAAGGCGCCCAATGACTTAACTAACTTTCACTGATTTACCTGTCCTTAAGATGGCAACTAGCAACTGTGTATTTGTAATAGAACCACTAAACCCTGGGCAAAGAACCTTAAATTGATCACCGGATCAGACATTATCTCAACTGACCTAATAACATTGGAAAAGTCTGGACTAAAACTATAAAAAAATTTTGTATGTTATACTGACCAGGGAGCCCGAGAAACAAGGCCGATGCCCGGTGGAGCTGTTTAGACAGCTATAGAGGCGATTAGCCTCGGTTTCACACCCGCGGCCGTCACCTATCTAGCCGGACATTGGACATAGTTCTACCTTGATTCACTGCAGTGCTTCCTTTCCCCCCTCGACCTCCTCCCTCCATGTTTCTGTGGCTGCCTCCCCCTTCCAGCCGAGCCTACCTGACCCGATCTGCATTCCTTAACTTACATTTTTTACCATTCCCCCTCTACCTTCCACACCTCATGTGACGTATTTCGTGGCTATGGTATGCACCAATAACCCATGTTATTGTTGAATTCACAGTTTTTTTTGCTCCTATATTTTACTTGGCTCCTGTCACTGATGTAATCTTGTAACTTGTAACTCACTGATCCTCATGGAAAGCGCTCTGATACCACTGGGTCTAGTCAGCGCTATATAAAACTTGTTAAATTAATCAAATAAATAAATAAATATTAATAAAAGCAGAAATATGTCACAATAAACCAATGCAACACTATTAAAATCACTAAGGATAGTTCCACCTTGCAATGACATTAATTAGGATATGTAATGACTCACTGTTAATGTTTTCATTGTTAATAAAGCATTTCTGTAAGCTTCATTAAGAAATATACTGAATGAATGTTAACTTTGTCACTGTCAATAAGTCATTTCAATCTTAACAAACCATACACAAGTATTTTTTCTATTTTCAACATACTGCATCACAGCCTTAGAACCCACCATCAGGAAGCCCCACCATTCTGAATCATTGAATAAAAGCCCAAGCTCCAGAAGTTTTTTAATTATGTTGAAACTTCTCCCGTGGTCATCAATTTCACAGTTCTGGAAGTTAGAGGTACCATTATTGATTTACGATCATAAAGGCTTCATTAGAACAATATGGGGCGGCCTGATTGAAAATTTGAGCAAGGATTTAGGATATCATTACAAAAAGAGGAAAATTGTTCTACATTACCAATTTTGCAAAAAAAAGCTTTGGTTGCTCCCTGCTCCTAACCTTTTCTATGGTCGTAAAAGACTAGTGCCATACCCTTAGTGAGTGAGCGTTTATTTTGCCAGGTCGAAATGGCAGTTCTTACAACACTCTGCAAAGCAGTATTTAAGGTACTTTGTTCAGTGGGCCTAACTTGGTTCCTGTATCCGGCTTGTTCTCCATCGTGATTGGGTTGAACTTGTGACTTCATCCCAGTCCGGCATGACCAGTTAACCACAGTTTGCGTTTAGTGATTTTAGGCACTATTTTTAAACAAACTTTGAAAATTACGATATCTGGTTCTACTGATTGAATATTTATCATTTAAGTCTCACAAATATATTATACTCTATTTTTCAAAATTAGTGTTTACGTTTTCCTGTGTAGTGTTTTCAATGTATTACTGTTCTGGTACTGCATAAATATTTTACACATTGCCCCTAAGTTAAGCCTAACTGCTTTGTGCCAAGCTACCAGAGGGTTATTCAAAGGTTTATTTGGAATTTGCTTGTGTTTCAACCTGACAAGAGTTGTGGTGGATGCTTGAGAAGGGTTTCATCCCCGCTCAACCAGCAACCCAATTTCCTACAGATTATCAAAAAGATTCACCGAAAAACATTAAATAGTTATCTCTGTTTACCCCACAGTTTTAAAGAAAGACATTGCATGGCTTAAGGAAATTTCCCTGCATGCGGCATTTCCGAAATGCCTGCGTGCATGCAGGAAATCGCCCCAGAATTCCCTATGTGCTTTCCAAGATGCACAGGAGGGAAACATAGCCAGCATTGAGGATGCCGCTGCGGCCTCATCAATCAAAAGACAGACTCTCAGAAGCTGGAAGCGATTCCTCCTGTAAACTCGACACAGTCAGATGTTAACCAAAAATAGTAAGTGGTATACTAGCATCTATTGTTTGGTTGTCTATGGTAAAAAAGAAGAGAACAAATGTTAAATTTGTAGTGAAGAATGCAGAACTTTAGAAAAAAATACCCTGTGACATTAAAAAACATATTTTGTCGCAGAAAGAAGAGGTTGTTGAAGCAATTTGCTTGAAGGTATAGCTGACAATGGGCTGTTGCAGGGATTCTGCTGATACACAGAACTATGCGAAGAACCCCAGGACCTCAGTGAATTGTGGTGTACCAGAAACTCACCTCAGAACCCAGAACCCAGTATCCGGCTAGCATAAGTGTCCCATTCGTTATCCGAGATTTAGCTCGGCGGTCCCAATGAATAGACAACCCAGAACAAGCGACTCAGTACATACTCTCAGGAATGGTGGGAATCGGAAATACCTGTTCGTATATTATTCTCACATCAGTCCACAACAATAATCAACAGAGACACGTTGTAAATAAAAGGGGTTTATTTTTATAGACCACGTGTCCTAAGATGCAGTACTTTGGCTAATACAAGCAGACAAATGATTAATATCAAAACCAGCAACATAGTTACAATACCATAGAATATAAAAGGGGTGATCATATTATAATGACAGTGGATACTACCACCTTCCCTTTACTAAGAAGCTAATATTATTATTATGCTAATAGAAGGTCTCTTAGGCTTGAATAGGGGACCCCATACCTCAAAGATCAGCTTAGTGAAATCACATCACAGGAGCATCCGGAGTCTTCTCGCAGGAAGGCTCGTCTTCGGTCTGAATAATAAACATGATGTCTGTGATATTAAAAGCACCAACTTTCAGGTATGTGCAGCTGCGCGTGTGTTATGGCTAAATAGTGGGTCGATCAACCTAGAGTGGAAAACATGCATTGTGTAATAATCCAGACTGTTTGTCACACCATGTACAGACCAAGGTCGCTGCGCAGAGCTTGGGATGGTAACAACAGATTGCTCTTGTGTGAAGCAAGTCTCGAGTCAGCAGTTTGTTTTAAGAAATAACATGTAAACGCAGTGTCGTGTGCAAAAGCAAAAAGATGGCTTTCTAACATCTAACGTGGTTATGCTAACTTAACAATGCCTGTACGTATTCAGAGAGAACTCACTACACGCCCCCTTGATCGAAGCACTATTTAGTAGGCAAGAAAAGAGAGAACGCAGAGTTCAATTTCGACAGAGCAGAACAAGGCGTAACCAATCCAAAGGTTCAGAATGAGTTAAAGTCTGAAACGAAAAAATTGAAAAGCAAAAGGGGAAAACAGTGGTGTCCGAAAAAAAATATAATTAATTAAAAAAACTCAAAACAACCATCAGGGAGAAAGCAAAAAAGAAAAAGGTAAATGCCACGGCAGGGTGCTGTCCAGGAGCGTCAGGCGCCAAGGACGACAGTGCAGTCAATCCATGAATGTATAGGCAGCATATGTGGCAACCGCCTCCAACAAAAAATCATTTGCAGGGCCAGCGAAAGTCTCAGCCATCCAATCCATCAACGAAAAGGAGCACACGTGTTCTTCAATCAGCGGAGCTTCCAGCACGATCAGAGGGCACCCGGAATGTTCCTCCAAATAGCTCATAGCCAAGAAGTTGTAGGCAGCTGTAGAGATGTCCCAATTACCCAGGATCCCATGTGCTGCTCCACAAGCCATTATCCGGACACCAGAACAGGTCAACTCGTGAGACACTAAGGGCCTCATTAGTCGATCGAAATCCGGCACCGGAGACACCAGGCTGGTCAAGCACAAATCCAAAGGCCATTCAAAGGGGCAATCCAGGCAGTGAAGCACAGGCTGCACGCAGGTGAAGTAGCAATACCGGAAGGATAATCCATATGCCAGGCTTAATGTCGCCAATGGCAGAGTTCCATAAAAGTCAAGCATCCTATCCCGAAGAAGATGCAGGCGGGACAGGTGCACGTGTGGCACAGAAGGAGCAGCCATTCCGTAGTATGAAAAGGAAAAGCAGCACACCCGCCACTAGTGCCAGAAGCAGCGGAACACCTCCAAAGATGCTCGAGAAAAGTGAATGAAAAAATCCCGGAACCACACCAAAAATAGTTTGGAAAGAGGTCACGAGACCCGAGCCCACAAGTTTAAAAAAATGAGCCAGGCCGGTCGTGGACGAGGCATTGAAAATAGCTTGGATCAAAGAGCCGAAATGTAGGGGGAGGTCAGTATTCAGAAGCGCCTGTACCTCAGTGCGCGTATTAGCCACGTGAAGGTCGAATGTTTCACGAGATGAAGTCAAAGACACCTCTTTTTGGGACAATAGGGCTCTTATTCTGCTCAACTTGTTGAACTCTGCTTTCAAGGTTGGAATCGAAGGCCAGATGGAAGTATCCAGCCGCCCATGCGGGGGTGGAAAGAGAACATTATTGCAGCAGACCACTTTCTGCGAGACAGTTACTATATACGGGATTCCCACTAACATCCCACAGCAAGCTTCACTATTCAAAATCAAATAACTACCGTTAGCAAGCAGTGTGAAAGAAGGCGTAATCACAGGCACTGGGACACCTCGTAGGATGCAGGCTAAGTTCGGTGCTTGTACATTGCATGCGCCGTGTAATTGAATGTGCCTACATACCAAGGAATGGTCTGGTGACGTGGTACATTCCTCGCCTTTCAAATAAACCTCAGTCCCATCCCTAGTACATCGATACGTAAAGGGGAGGGACCAAACCTCATGTATGAAAGCGGTGCCCAGCGGTTCATATCTACCCAAAGCATAATGTTTCATACAAGACGTAAACTTAAAAAGCGCGAAAGGTAGTGTTATCAATCCGTGTGCTAGCCACGTAGCCGAATTGATCTCTGCTACTGAGAAGGGCAACGGTTCTAACTTTTCAATATGCAACAATGAATATGTAGCGTCCTTCATGGACATAAATCGCTGCTTGTCAGTAAGGTTAAAGGGAAGGAATAACGATGTAGTGTTCAGATAGTCCCAAGGGACCTTCCCTGCCTTCAACGTCTGCAACGTCCACGCAAACTGCATAACAGAACGCAACTGGTTTTGACCATGATATAACACAGACATATCATCATGCACAATATCAACAACCGATGAAACAATATTATCTAATGTATAAATCCTAGAAGAGAGAGTGCTAATGCTATTATCTATAACTGCTAAAACCTTTTCCATGTTGGCTTGGTCAATAGCCCTCAATCTGGAAGCCGCCTCAATCTGTGACAACTTCCAGACTTCGTTGTAAATAGCATACGCCCACCTCTTGGTTCTGCCACCCACAGGACCCTTAACAAAATCATTCAAATCTATTTTGTCATGTAATTGTGATAAATGAACTTTGACAGACGCCAAAGTGGAATGTCGCAGCCAAGATTGACACAACTTGCCCACAGAGTATGTAGTTACAGTATGTGAAGACTCAAACCGAGGGTCTACGCGTTCCTGAGTATACCCCGGTTTCAGTCCCAGAAAACGTCGTTGACAGATATCTGAACTGCTTTGCCAAATTAACCAACCCTCACTATTAACTTTCGAAATATTGAAAGATGTATTTGAAACTAAGGAGCGCAAAGCAGCAAGGGACAGATCTGTGTGGTTATCCCAATTGGGATAAGCGCCCAGATCCGGCACAGAAGGTGACTTTAATTGTTTAGAAGTAGCCAATCCAAAACAGGTGGTTTGGAAGATGGATGAATTTAAAAATAAAATATGATTTGGTATAAGACAGGCACGATGTAAAGCCTCTGTACCCTGTACCTGCCACGGCTTGGAACCCCAAACCGACTTTAGATCAATAGTAGCCTTCCATACATCATAACCTTTGATTGACAACTCGTCCATAAAGGACTTGGAATAAAGTAGTTTTGTGTGTGTCAGTCTAACCTTTGCGGCAGACTCAGGCAGCACCTTAAAGTAAAACGCTGCCGGGTCGGAAACACTGAAATCAGTAAAATAAGAATACTTGTTAACTAGTGTTTGTGAACTTCCGAACTCGGGAGTAGGACAGTGTTCCCATTGGGTAAAATTTACAAAATTCCTAAATGTATTTGCTTTATGCAGGAAATGATTGCCATAATGTTGAAAACAATACTGTTCCGCATAATTAGCCGCATTTTCATATAAATCTTCAGCATCAAAAGCGGCATAATATTTCAAATCAGAAAACAGTGATTCAATGGCGTGTACATCCCAATCATCAGAACGTATGTTCTGCCTAACCACATCACCCATAGAAACACGAAATACATTAGGTACATTAATGACCTCTGTAGGCCCATGAATTTGGAATTTAACAGCATCCCATGCGATTCCATCCAAGACGGGCCAGGCAGTAATATTCACAAAAGTCTGGTCCCTCTTCATGACATGGGACGAGGAGTGGGGGGCCAAAGTTCCATTGATAAGTCTAATTGTCGATCTCTCACTCAGATAGTGGCCATCCACAAGACGGAAAAAAACTATCACGAATCCAATGGACATAAACAAAAAAATACTGAAAAGCAACATCCAAATGTATGTCCAAGGGGCAATCAAAAAATGTCTCTTAAACCAGCTGAAAAAAACAGCAATGTTCGATGGGGGGCTTAAGGGCAACGAGTTAGTGTCAAAGGAGAAACGGGATTGTCCAAGCGCCGTAGATTGTAAAACAGGCGAGGGACCACGTGTAGGATAAGCATACTCAGTCTCTTCGGGCAAACCACCAGCCGATGGTATCAACAAGGGATCAGTAACCGATTGCATCTCGATGGCAACATCAGGCAAGGTGTTAGAAGCAAGAGTCAACATTGAATTTCTCTGCATCGTCTGGCATGAAACTGCTGGAGTCATGCTAAGAAGTATCGGCCACTCGCTGATGTTTGACATTGTCAATAGAGATGTACCTGTTTTCTTTGCGACCAGGAAGTGGAGGTAAAATGACTGTTCTTGTACCCTGCACTCCAAGCACTGGAACTGGTGCACGATAAGAGGGGCCGAACTCCTTCTTGTTCTCCACCTTCTCACGGACCAGATCTCCAACTCGGGGTAGCCAGCCGACTACTGGAACCTGAACTTCAACTTCAGATGTGGAGGGCAAGTGTTCCTTCGATAGAGTGTCTCTGGCTTCTTGTAGAGTCTGTAAAACAGCACAGTGATCATCT
Source organism: Triturus cristatus (assembly GCF_964204655.1). Classification (NCBI taxonomy): domain Eukaryota; kingdom Metazoa; phylum Chordata; class Amphibia; order Caudata; family Salamandridae; genus Triturus; species Triturus cristatus. The sequence goes on along the minus strand of NC_140585.1, from coordinate 433,633,771 downwards.
ACGTCAAAGGGTGCGGTCGACGCCGCCATGTCTAGACCATCAAGGTCTGGTACAAACATTCTGATTCCGAAGAGCATCATGTACGGGGTCCGCCCACCCAGAGACCTTCTAGGGAGATTATTAAGTGCACGTTGGACGTTATACAAATGGGCTAGCCAGTTCCGGCCTGTGCCTAAAACACGGGCTGTCAATGATTGCTTTAAGTCACGGTTCATTCGCTCCACCACACTATTACCCTCAGGTCGGTAGGGGGACGAAAATTTGACAAGGACCCCCAAATTTCTCATAGCCTCCTTGTAAGCCTTAGAGGCGAACGCAGGGCCCTGATCAGAATGGAAGGTACCACACGCAAAAGTTCCCACAAAGACACGCAAATCTCTGATGACAGTCCGCGAGTCAGCACTCCTTTGTGGCCATACCCACAGAAAACGTGTGCACGAATCCACTGCAACCAAGATGTACTTGTACGCAGTATCAGAAGAAAAAGGACCGCAGTGATCCAAATAAACACAACCAAATGGTTTATTGGATATGTACAACTGTGTTTGTGATGGGCGCGCAACAGTAGAAGGTTTGATCTGTTGGCAAATGTCACAATCAAGAACATAAGCGCGCGCTTGTTTATATAAACCAAACCACCAGTAACGTTGTTGTAGCAGGGAGATTGTGGCTGACACTCCGGCGTGGGCAGACGCCAACCCCTCATGAGCAGCCAGAATCAGTGCGGGTCTGCAGTCCGCGTTGGGAATAATTCTGTCTCCAACGTCGTTAATCCTCACTAATGGGACATTATCAGGACTTAAATGGTAAATGTAACGAGAAGGAAAACCCTTCGGGTAATCTCCTCCCTTCTCTGTAGCAGCAATAGCTGCCAAGATGTCATCATCAATCTTACTCTTTGATCTGGTAACTGCTGCCACTAAGTATGTAGCCACTGCTGTTTTTGCTGCCTCGTCAGCCAAGCTGTTGCCGACAGCATGGACACCAAGTCGCTGGTGACCAAGAGTGTGAATTACATTCACGAGAGGGAGACGTTCTTTAAAGTCTGCCACTCGAACCCAAAGCGTTTTATGCTTAATTGTGCCACCTTTTGTGTCTCGATAGTCATTCTGAGACCAGAAGTGTAAATTGTCATTGTAGGACTGGACACAGTAGAAGGAATCACTCACTATAAGAGTAGTGACCCGGGGATCAGCAAACTCCAGTGCAAGCACCAGAGCCCGAAGCTCCGCCAATTGCGCGGTACAATCACCCAATGACTGCGTATGCACTGCATCAGATTGGAATTCACCATTTACGAATGTACCTACGACAATTGCGCAAGCCGCTGAATAAGCGTGCTTCGATCCAATCGCGGGCTGCGCAGACCCGTCAGTGTATATGACACAATGGTATTCATCGAGCGGGCGCAAAGACAGAGGTGCCGGATGAACGAATTCATACTGCAAGAACTCTTGAGTCTGTAATGAGGCATCAAAGATGTAAGTGACGTCTGGCGACGTCAGTGTTGTGGCCCATTGTATCCACCGTGGATGCAAAGCTTTAGAATTTGGTACACTTGCCTTTGTCACTGCTTCTAAGGCAGGATAGGGTGTTACAACCAGAATCTGTTTCCCATGCGACAGTGCGCGTTCTTTAAGGATCGCCATCTGTACAGCAGTCAGAACTTTTTCGACCGCAGAAAAACGTAATTCAGCAGAGGTGTACAAGTGGGATTTGTACGCAATGGGGACTGTATCGCCCTCATTAAACGTCAAATACGTGAAACCCACGGCGCCTGGCACTATTCTTATCACCAGGTTAGTGCGGTTATCACGTGTCAGCAAATATTGTGAAGCAAGAAGATCAGCCTGTAAAGACTGTAAAATTTTAGAATGTTCCAGCTGCCAGCTAGACTTCGAAAATGTGGGTTGTACCAAGGCGTAAAGCGGCTTGATACGCTGGGCATAATCAGGAATGTACGTACGGCCGAAATTCAGAAAGCCCAGCAAAGATTGTAATTTCTTTAGTGTCGTAGGCGCACTCAAGCATGCGCACTTTTCCAGAAAGTGGGGAGCTAACCCCTTTCCTTCATTATTGAGCTCGTAGCCCAAAAACAACACCGTATATTCCGCGATGTGAGACTTCGCAAAATTGAATTTGTAGCCATAGTCAGCAAAACTCACTACAATATTGTCGACTCGAGACAGATGCGGCAACAGCTCGTCATCCGTGAGGTAGATATCGTCAACATAGGAGTATGCCTCGGGGTCTATTCTTTCTAAGAGAGAAACCACGCGAGCGGAAAAGACGCCAGGGCTATTTTTGTAGCCCATGGCTAATCTGGTAAACTGTTTTTGTTTTCCGCCCGAAGTAAACGCTGTCCACTGGCTACTCAGTGTGGACAGGTTATGGCTAAAAAAGCCATTGGAAATGTCAAGTGTCGTTTTAAATCGTTTACGCACGAGACTGTCGACTAGAGCCGAGCTATGTGTATTTTGTACCGCGCAGGTCCGGCAATGGGAGTTTAGGTGCCGGTAATCCAAAACTAAACGGTACGAGCCGTCAGGCTTCGTTACAGTGAATAAAGGGTTATTCATAGGGGACACACAAGTTTCAATTACACCCTGATATTCCAATTGTTCAAGGATCGCCGCGACGTGAGGTCTAGCTTCACGACGCATGGGATATTGGGGCTGAGGCTGGGGCATAGACCGCAGTGGAATCTCATGGCAGGGGGACAACCGGTCCCAACCCACTTGAGTACGATATACCGCTGGCGCAAGCGCCAGCGCCCATTCACCAGCGTACATTTCAGCTTGGTCCTTAGGCACAGTGTGCGCAAAGGACGGGAGGATTTTCTCCTCCCCTCTAGGAGCTTCCAAAATGAAGGCTGGGGGCCAATCTGCCTCCGCTAGGAGGATATCATAGGTGGTGGTCAGATTATCCCAAAAAATCCCTTTTATAGTACGTTGTATGTCACCCTCTATTAATAAGACTATTTCATAAAGTCTATCAGGGGGAGCCACTCTGGTGTCAGCTGTTTCAACAGTAACCAATACATCAGTTGCTGTCGCCGCCAGAAATGGACGCAGAGCTTGACGGACTATGGTAATTTCTGCCGCGCTGTCCAATAGCGTCAGCGCCCATGTCCGGTTCTGAAGCTGTGTCCGCACTATCTGAGGCATATTTTGCCGTCAGAGCCGCCACTTTCTTCTTCTGAAACGGGGGTCTTTGTCGAGCAAACTCGTCCTGCTTGCCTTTACCCTCAGTCTGTCGGGGTTGGTCACGCTGTTGTGGAGCACCCCGACCTTTGCCACCGCCTCCGCCACCAGACTGTGTAGCCGATGTTTCCTGTGAAGAACGAGGAGAGCGCGGTTCAGAAACCTGAAATCTATCAGGAGACTTAATAGTAGCACGATCTCGCAGATCATAAGTGCGTTCACTACTTGACTGTACGGGAGAGGCAGGCCGAGAGCCCTGTTTCTGCTGCTGCTTTCCCTGTTGCTTAGTCCGCCAAGGTTGTTTTGGAAAAATTGGCCGACCATCCTTACCAGAAGTTTCTGCCTTACCCTGCTGCTTAGAATCGGGATTTCTGATCACAGGCTTAACTCCTAAAGAGCTACGCCCCAAATCACGATATGCTTCTGAAATTATTTTAGCAAATTCCTGCGGCTTGTCCTCTTCAGCAACTTTCTTCAGTTCATTACGAACCTGAAAGTGCAACGCATCACCCTTAAGGTTTCCCATTATCATGGTAGCCACCAGGCCAAAATCTCCGAGGAGCCGCATCCCCAATTCTATCGCAGACTCCGCTCCATGGTCCTCTTGAACCTGTTTAATTATGGAGGGCAGCTGTAACATAGACGGAGTGCCAAAGCACTGCGCGTACGTCGCAGCAAAAATCTTACCCCAGGATACACAATCATCTATATGGGGAACTAAGTCTTTAGGCAAACTAATGGTGAGGATCCTGTGTTTTTCCACAGGAGTTGTATGCGGATAAACCGCCTCTATTTGGTCAAATTTTTCAGCAAGCCAAAAAGGATAATCATCCCTCGTGAGGGGGCGCTTGCCCATAACAGAATTGACCATAACAGGACTAATGACCACCGCGTGACGATCACTAGGTTGTCCCGCACTAACAGGCGCCCCCGCCTGTACAGTGCGCGACACATACTGCACCAACGCCCTATATACTGATATAAGGGCAGTGTGTAGTACACGCAATTCAGCCACCGTCACTGTGAGGTAACGGGGATGAGGCGTAAATCCGGCTAGTACCGGCCAAGTGGCCCCTGCAATTGTTAAAGGGCCCATTCTCGGCGGTATAACCACATGGGGGAGGGCGCCATTAAACCAAATCTGATGTTGCCAAGCAGATATTGGTATCTCCTGTGTCCTATACGGCGCATAGTTAGCAGGCACGGCCGTAGCAGTGTAAGAATGAAAGGTATCGTCATCCCCACTGACTGCCGGAATCGTCACCCAGGAATAGAACAACTCAAACGGGTGAGCCGCATCGGCTCCCACTACAAAGATGACGTCCATGCCCGTGTCCGGCACCCCATACTGCGTCAAATGACGTTTCAGAGCTGCACGGCTGTGCGCCGCAATGTCTACTGCCATAAGGACAAGCTACACTTCAAGTATTTAGTAGCACAAGGGTTCAATAACCTTTTTAATGATCAAGCTTGAAGGAACCTATATCAATAGAAGTAGGTAGGTTTAAATCCGTCAGACTTGTTATCCGGAAACAAGAATGAGGGTGTTGTGGACTAAAATGTAAGCACTACTAAGGCGTTTCAACTCATAGACCAAACGTTAGGTGCGCCATGTTGCAGGGATTCTGCTGATACACAGAACTATGCGAAGAACCCCAGGACCTCAGTGAATTGTGGTGTACCAGAAACTCACCTCAGAACCCAGAACCCAGTATCCGGCTAGCATAAGTGTCCCATTCGTTATCCGAGATTTAGCTCGGCGGTCCCAATGAATAGACAACCCAGAACAAGCGACTCAGTACATACTCTCAGGAATGGTGGGAATCGGAAATACCTGTTCGTATATTATTCTCACATCAGTCCACAACAATAATCAACAGAGACACGTTGTAAATAAAAGGGGTTTATTTTTATAGACCACGTGTCCTAAGATGCAGTACTTTGGCTAATACAAGCAGACAAATGATTAATATCAAAACCAGCAACATAGTTACAATACCATAGAATATAAAAGGGGTGATCATATTATAATGACAGTGGATACTACCACCTTCCCTTTACTAAGAAGCTAATATTATTATTATGCTAATAGAAGGTCTCTTAGGCTTGAATAGGGGACCCCATACCTCAAAGATCAGCTTAGTGAAATCACATCACAGGAGCATCCGGAGTCTTCTCGCAGGAAGGCTCGTCTTCGGTCTGAATAATAAACATGATGTCTGTGATATTAAAAGCACCAACTTTCAGGTATGTGCAGCTGCGCGTGTGTTATGGCTAAATAGTGGGTCGATCAACCTAGAGTGGAAAACATGCATTGTGTAATAATCCAGACTGTTTGTCACACCATGTACAGACCAAGGTCGCTGCGCAGAGCTTGGGATGGTAACAACAGATTGCTCTTGTGTGAAGCAAGTCTCGAGTCAGCAGTTTGTTTTAAGAAATAACATGTAAACGCAGTGTCGTGTGCAAAAGCAAAAAGATGGCTTTCTAACATCTAACGTGGTTATGCTAACTTAACAATGCCTGTACGTATTCAGAGAGAACTCACTACAGGGCACTGTTTGGAATTCGAATATTTTAGGTTTTATTTAGCATTGATGATTAGATTGCTGCTAAAAAAAATGGTCAGGACCCAGTTCAAATATATTCTGTTACTGCTGCATTGGAGTTACCACATTTGCCACATAATTTGCTGCATAATCTGCAGATATCAACAAATAAAGGTGTTGCTACCTCGAATAGATCATTATTTGACTTTTCTTGCTGTGTAATTTAGAGAACCTGGACGCATAATTTAGTCTACTGTTGCTTCATAATGCCAGTGGTCCTGACATTAGTATGGCTGTCAGTATAACAATGAAACATATTTCAGCAGGGCCGATGAAATATTTGCAGTATTTCACAAGTCCCTGTGGGATGTGTGTTTTATACTGCGTGTTGTGTAACAAAAAATATTTCCACATTAATAATTAATTATTAGACAAAGAATTGAAAAAAAAAAGTTGATTTGCAAAATTCCAGGCAGATTTGTGAAAAAGCAACAATGGTATTAGTAAATCATAAATGTCTTGTCATTGGAAAATCCCACTTAATCATATCTATAAAGTTACATTTGCAGACTCTAAAATATATCTTTATTAAGGATACATATGAAGTAACTGTTCCACTAACCATATGATGCCTCGTTTGGCTGGACAGTAGAAAGAGCTACCTACATTTGTGTTGCGCAGTTGCGTGAGCTGGCGGTGTATTTTTCTACCACACGGGAATAAATCAATTAGGCAATCTTGAAAGTAGGTTGTGATATATTCGAAGAGTAAGTAACTCCACCCATCGCACGGAGTGTCCTCTTGGTCGGATGATCGAACAGCAACTGATAAATGCCATTCTTGAACCTCCTTCCAACAGCGCTCCATCCATGAGACACAATTCAAAGATACACAGCAAGATGAACATTACACTAAGCATCGCGCGCCTAACATTCTGACATGGCGCGTGATACCGACTAACTTCTTAGAAGTAAATAGCCCATTACATTACATTCCCTCTTAGAGAAAACAAAATAAAATTCTAAATACATCCAATGGAACAAAATTCTCAATACATCATACAGAATTTGTTAAATTACTTCGTTAATACCTAACCAAATCCTCAAACCTTTTTGGAGCCTTAATAGCATGACCCCTAGATGAGCAGCCACTGCTCAAATTCCCGTTAACCTGGAATGAAGTGTTATTGACAATTGGAAGTGAAAATTATTTTTGAGATAGAGAAGCCTGCGTAGATGGACTTGAGGATCCCACAGACCCTGCTGGCTCCAACCAGTGACCCCAATGGAGGTCATCCCTCATTTTCTTCTGCCAGTCTAATAAAATCCTAGCTTGGTCAGGAGAAACCTTAAAAAGTTGTCTTTTGTTCCACCACCCTTTTTTCTCTACAAAAGCAGCCCCTTTGCTCACTTTGCATACTCTTTCAGGCATCAAAGACTTCGATTCTCCTTACCTTGCATTTACTGGTTTGCTAAGTAGGACCCAATCACCAACAAATACATCTTCACCCATCAAATGACATTTCTTATCAACATTTTCCTTCATAAGTAAATACTTAGAATAAACTCTCTTGGAAATATCCTTAACATCAATCATCGGTTTGTTAGACTTTTCTTTTAACCAAGATGGAAACAAGGATGTGTGAGCTTCCCTGCCCCTCAATAAGGTAAAAGGAGATTCTTCAGTTGTACAGTGGGAAGAAGTATTAAAATTCCAATATTTTTCCTCTAAACATTCACATCTAACCCAGCAGCCAATGTGATCTGTATGCCCTCCTCCACAACTTTATTACCTCTCTCCACCAACCCGTTGGAAGTTGGAGAGTACAATGCTACTTTAAGGTGTTTTATATCTAGCTGTTTCAAAAATGTACACATTTTTTCAGGGATGAAAGGCGTGCCATTGTCAGTTACAATGACTTTCGGGACACCTTCTAGTGAAAAAAACTTTTTTTTAAATGTTACAGTTGACTCAGTATCTGGAGATTCGACAAAACTGTGGTACATCCACTTGGAAAAATAATCAACAGCCAATATAATGAAAATCCTATCTTGATTAAGTACAGAATAAGGCCCTGAAAAATCCAAACCAATTTTTTTCCATGGGGCGTTTGGACATTCAGTGGGATGTAACGGGGGTCTTCAAAGTACGCCAATGTTTGTCAGACAATAAACATTCAGGACAACTATCAATAGTGGACTTAACTTGGGAATCCACCGCTGGCCACCAATAATGCTGCTTGATTTTCATTGCAGTTTTAGTGGACCCCAGGTGTCCCAGGTGGGCGTTGTTTATAATTACAGAGCGTAATCCGACCTAAGGAACAAATCTGTCCCCCCGGCGGACGATCCCATTTTCGATAGACAATTCGTCCGCCACTTGAGCAAAAATGTGTAAATCCCCATTTAGGCACCTTGGATCTGGCCATACACTAGTCGAATATTCGATTACCTTCTTCATAACTGCATCCTTATCGCATGCATCCCTCCAATCACTCTCCGACAATACTGAATCATACACCTGAACAGCATCCACCACCGCAACACATTCAATATCGTCCATCAGAGAATCTTCTTCATCATCCGTGTGTTACGTTGAAGATTTGTAGGCAGAGTGCGGTGATCGGTGCCTGTCCGTGCGAGCGGGCCCGGCTCCTTTTGGGTTAGCGCTCTAGTTCTTCCCTGCAAATCGAGTCAAATTCCACACTGGCGCAAGCGCGCAGCGTATGTTACGTTGAGGATTTGTGGGCAGAGTGCGGTGATCGGTGGCAACTTATGGGCTGCGAGAGTGTCTTTGAGTGATTTTAATTGATTTTTAACCTTTTAAATATTGTTTGCTGCTCAATCACTTTCTCCCGTTCATTACTATACTGGAGTTGCGGTGCCTGTCCGTGCGATCGGGCCCGCCCCCTTTTGGGTTAGTGCTCTAGTTCTTCCCTGCAAATCGAGTCAAATTCCACAGAGGCGGTGGTATAGCTATAATTTACAGGGAAACACTGAAGCTTCAGGTGGGGGCAGTAGCCAACTTACAAGCGGAAGCAATGCAATTCTGTATTAGATTAAATGATGTGATTGTTTTTCAAGGACTGCTGGTCTATCGGCCGCCAGGCCCCAGAGCCGCCTTTCCACTGGCTCTCCAGTCTCATTTGGAGTCTTGTACTTCACTCTGAATTTTATTCTATTCTCGGCGATTTTAATTACCATTTGGAGCTTGATAACAATACTGATACTACCAGACTCCTAGACTGTCTGGAAGCCTTTGGCCTGCATCAACTGGTTTCTGACCATACACATACTGGAGGCCATACCTTAGATGGACTGTTCTCTAGCAATTCCCACCTCTTATTCTGTAGGGCAGAACTTCTCCCCTGGACTGACCATAGAGCAGTGTTTTTTGAGGTTAGGGTTAAGTCAACGGCAGGGGTGTTGCTCCCCACAAACCTACTAAGATCTCGTTTAGGCGATGGAATAATATAACTTGAGCTGACCTAACGGCCGCCCTGGACCATTCCCCTCCAATTCTAGATAGCAACAACGAGGTGGCAGCAACTCAGTTTAATGACTGGATCCTGGGAGCAATTAATCGTGTCGCCCCTGTACAGGTGGCCACGCTTAATAGACGTCCACCGGGTGCCCCTTGGTATGGACCAGAGCTTAAAAAGCTAAAAGTAGACTGCAGAAGGCTCGAGCGTAAATGGAGAGTGGATTATAGTAGGCTCAGCAAGGCAGCCTATAATGGTGCACTGAATAATTATAAACAGGCCATCTTGATTACAAAAAAAGCCTATATCACCCGAAAATTTTTGGAAGCTGGCAACTCTGCCAAAGAACTTTTCAAATCTGTGTCTTTTCTGGCCAAACCCCAGCAGGCCAATTTGTTCAGTCCCAATCAGGCCTTTTGTGAGCAGTTGGCAGTCTTCTTTCAAAATAAGGTGCAGACAATTTATGATGACCTGGCCACCTCATCAAATCTAACATCTGCTTTAGATAAGCAGCAGACACCGTGTGAGGAGGAGAACCTACTGTGTAGTCTCACTTCCTTTGGTCCTTAGTCTAAGGAGCTGGTAATAGATATTTTAAGATCTATTAAATCAGGGTCAGCTACCGATTCCTGTCCCCCGCTAACCATGCATTTGGCAGCGGAAAGAATCGGTTCTACCCTCACGTCCTTGATCAATCAAGTTCTGGCTGATGGAACCTATCCGGCTGTCTGGAAGATGGCCAGCATTAGGCCTCTTCTCAAGAAAGCCTCATTGGAGCCGGCAGATTTTAAAAACTACCGACCTATTTCGGGCCTACCGTTGGTAGCTAAAGTAATGGAAAGAGCTATAAATAAATGTCTAACTGACTACCTAGACATACATGGCCTGCTTGACCGGTCCCAGCACGGTTTCCGGCCAAAACACTCCACTGAGTCGGCCCTTATTACGGCAGCTGAGGGAATTCGGGCAGCAGTTGATGGAGGAGGGAGGGCAATTCTTGTCCTCCTCGACCTGTCTGCTGCTTTCGATACCGTGAATCATGCGGTATTGGTACAGCGACTAAAAGAGGTAGGGATTACTGAGCGGGCCCTGGCCCTCCTTTCCTCGTTTTTGGACAACAGAAAGCAGCGCCTGAATTGGGCGGGCTTACAATCGGGGAACTTTACCCTTCCTTGCGGCGTCCCACAAGGCTCAGCCCTCTCCCCTACCCTTTTCAATGTGTATGTTAGGCCTTTGGCTAGAGTAGTCAGGAAACATGGCTTTACCCTTGTGTCCTATGCTGGTGATTCGCAATTGGTGATATCAGTATCTGACAGACCAGAGTTAGCAGCGGCCAGATTCCATGCCTGTCTAAAGGATGTTATGGAATGGATGCGCCAGAGCTTCCTAAAGATAAACACCGAGAAGACAGAAGTTATGGAATTTGGTAGGGGCTCCCCTCTGTGGAGTACTCTGTGGTGGCCACCTGAGGCCGGGCAGTGTCCTCGACCGGTTACCTCCGGGTGATTTTTGACGATAAGTTGAACATGTCAGCCCAGGTCAACAGTCTAACCTCTTCCTGTTTTCTTCTGCTCAAAACGCTGCGAATAATCTTTCGTTTCATTCCTCAGGCGCTGCAGAAGACGATAATGGCTGCTCTCTTTATTTCCAGATTGGACTATTACAATGCTATGTTTCTGGGTATTGACAAGCACCAGGTCTGCAAGATCCAGTCACTGCAAAACGCTGCTCTTCGTGTTATTTTAAATTTACCTAGAGGCCATCCCACTTCCAAGGGAAGAACGTCACTTCACTGGCTTCCGGTCCAGCAGAGAATTGAGTTTAAGGCGCTCTGTCTGGTGCACAGGGCACGGTTTGGTGGGGGTGTAACTGATGGGAGGCCTCATGTGCACCCCCAGATACCGACTGGCAATATGGGGCGGTCGCTCAATTGCCTGCTGTGCAATTAAACTATGGAATAAGTTACCAGTGGCTATGCGACTTCAACAGAATTTTCCCTCCTTTAGGAAGGCCCTGAAGTTTCAGTTGTTTAACAATCAGTACCGACCTGTTCCTCTTCCCTTTGACTTTACACACTCCAGCGCCAAGACGCCATATGGCATTCGAGCGCTTAATAAGCTTCTTTATACTTATACTTATCCTTGTCCATAAGCAACCTAGACAAGCAATCAGCGCGGATATTTTTTCCTCCCTGTATGTGTTTGACCGGAAAGCTGAATTTCTGAAGTTTTGAAACTAATCGCATGAGTCTGATGGACATACAGGAAGAATTAACTTTGTTAAAAATATTAACCAGTGGTTTATGGTCGGTTACCAATTCAAATCTTCGTCCCCAAATGTATATCCTAAATTTATGCACCGCCCATGCGCACGCCAGAGCTTCTCTCTCTATCGTACTGTACTGTTTCTCACATTGTTTGAGGGATCTGGACGCAAATGCCACCGTCTGTTCTCGCCCATCCACTCTCTGACTCAGGACTGCTCCCACACCTGACATACTCGCGTCTACTGTTATGAGGGAGATACAGTCATCCCTAAAGGCATATAAAGCCTGGGCAGATACAATCAACTTCTTGACATTCTTAAATGCTGACTTCAAATCATCATTTCATTTAAAAACCATGACCTTTTTTTAACAACTCACACAAAGGTTCAACAGATTGAGCGTAACTAGGTACAAATCTGGCGTAATATTCGGCCAAGCACAGAAATGAACGTAATGCATCCTTATCATTATGGGGCTTTTGCCTCTTCAATCGCCCTAATCACTGAAAATTTCGGTTTAATTCCTTGAACAGACACCGTATGTTCTAGGTATTCAAGTTACTGTACTGCAAACTTACATTTGTCTGACCTCACAGTCATCTCTGTAGACCTTAATATTGCAAGAACACATTTTAAAATGTCATTGTGTTCTTCAAGAGATTTGGCATATATCAGGATATCATCCAAATATGCCTGGACTCCAACGATTCCATGGAAAAGTGTGTCCATCAATTTTTGGAACACACTCCCCGCTGATGCTAGGCCAAACGGGAGACGAAGAAACTTATACGCTCCAAATGGAGTCACAAATGTTGTTAAGTCTTGTGCGTCCTTTGACAATGAGACCTGATGGTATGCTGACCTCAGGTCGATCAATGAGAACCACCTGGCTCCCCCTAGGTTTGCCAGCAGCTCGTAAATTCTGGGCAGTGGGTGTCAATCCACGATTATGTTCTTGTTAAGTGCGCGCAAGTCGACAGATTTGCACCAATGGTGGATCATGAACCTGAAATCTAATTCATTGACGAAAGGATATATATAGATATACTTTAGCAAAAAGTTTCTGTTATCTGTATAGGGAATTGATATCAGTTTTGGGCATCATGTTTGATGAATGTTTAATGTACTTTCACAGTCAGAATGGGTTATGTGAGTGTTAGGATGTATGTATGAATGGTATGTAAGGTAGTCCATGGGAATTTTCATTTTCAAGGATCAATGTCGTTGTATATATTTTATGATGACAATAGCAAAATTAAAATAAAATGTTTTGATTAAACTATTATTTTTCTTTTTTCTTCTCTTGACTTGAGCACATGGTATAGCTGGGGCATTATACCTGATGACTTTTTTGCATTCTTTTGAAAATAGATAGGTAGTGCACTCCTGTTTTTTGACACATCAGTTTAATATGATGCTCAACACCTTTTACTTTTCCTACTTTTTCGCTAAATACTGGTTTAAATTCAGCAATGATGTCATTCAAACAATTCATGTACCCCTCCGATTCTGGGAAATCAATGTTGCATACGGGTAAATCCCCCAACTTAATTGGGTTCTCATCTCCTGGGACGAAATACAGCCCCATATGTTCTAAATCTTTCCATCCTATTATATTCTTCCCTTTTTCTGCCACATACATTTTTGTCATTGTCTCCCTCCCAAGACATTGCACAATTCTTGAAAAATATCCCAACATATCGATGTCCTTCTCTCTGAAGGCTTTGGGATATACATCAGACTTAAGTAATTCTTTATCCTTCCAAAATTAAATTTTTTTTGTGTCCCTTAAAATAGTTATCGGTAATCCCGAATTCGCCATGACCTGTAAAGTAATGATATCAATTGAAGCTGAACATAAAGGACCCTTAATACAAATATAACTTCCACAATCTAATGTTACAATCACATTGTTCAATGAGTTGGAGCATGCATCTACCTCTGTTTCTATGCTTGGAACATTGACAGTTTTCCTAGAATTCCTGCATACCCCCTGGAAGTGACCTATTTTCCTGCATATCACACAACGTTTATTAATCCAGGAAAATTACCAATATGATTCCTAGATCCACACCTATAACAAGACACAGGTTGTTTCTTTTGTATAAATTTGGTGGGTTTGCTCTTAATATTGACAGTCGCTAATGAACTCTCATACGCCAAATCATTGGAAGTAATTGAATTGATCCCGGTCTTGGTATCATCTTGTAAAACCCTACTAGTAATAGTTGATTGCTCAATACTCAGAGCCAATTTAATTACCTCTGACAACGTAGGGTTTTTGCAACTCAAAATCCTTTCTTTGATTTTACGAGATGGGCAATTAAACACAAATTGGTCCCTAATATAGTTATCAGCTAGCGGACCAACAACACAAGTGGTAGCTAATACCCTGAGAGATGAAATGTACTCTTCCACTTTTTCATCATTTTGCTTTTTCCTAGCATTTGTAAAAGTTGTGACATTCTAGCATAATGTTGGGTTGCTCAGCAAATTGCTTTTTAAGGCGAGCGAAAGCCTCTAGATAAACGTTCCATTGGTTATCACCTGAATGAGATGGTGGAGGTGGAATGGGAATAATGTTGTCGAAGATTCTTTGAGCTGCTTGGCCAAGGCAACCGAACAGTAAAGCAAATTTGCATGTGGGAGAATAATTGATGGCGTCTATAGCTACTAGATGGTTCTCAAAAAGTCTGAACCATTCAATCCAGTTGATTGGTGGACTACCCGGCTTACTAAGAAGCGCAGATTGAGCGCCGAAGGTGCGCCAAAGGTAAGCCCGTCTGCGCCCATCCGCGCCTGGACCGCGCCCAGAGCCAGGACCCCTGGCGCCCGCAGACACCAGCCCACCCGCCGGACCTACGACGCTACCGAACTCTATGCACTCAACGCCGGCAGAATCCCGGGCTGCTATCGAGCCACCCCGAGAGGCACCCACGGACCCTTCTGCTGCCTCTCCTGCAAGCTTGCCTGCATTCGGACCTGCACCACTCCAGCACCGAGCAAGCCGAACTCCAGCAGCAACCACCTCAAGTGCATCCTGCTCAACACCCGCTCCGTCCACAGACACGCCGTTGAGCTCTGGAACCTGCTCGACACCACAGCCCCAGACGTCGCCTTCCTCACGGAAACCTGGATGAACGCCTCCTCAGCACCCGACATCGTCATCGCCATCCCGGACGGCTACAAGATCATCCGGAGGGACCATGTCGACCAAACAGGAGGAGGCATCACCATCATCCACAGGAACTCCATCCGTGTCACGACCAACACCGACGACACCCTCGCACCCGCCGAACACCTGCACTTCCAGATCCTCATCAACCCCAAGACCACCCTCAGAGGCACCCTCATCTACAGACCCCCGGGACCACGCACCCAATTCAGCTAAGACATCGCCAACTTCATCAGCCCGCACGCCCTCCCCTCCGCTGACTACATCCTCCTCGGAGACCTCAACTTCCACCTGGAGAACAACAACGACCGCAACACCACCACCCTACTGGACAACCTCGCCAACCTCGGTCTCAAGCAGCTGGTGACCACCCCCACCCACTACGCTGGACACACACTCGACACCGTCTTCTCATCTAGCAAGGACGTCGCCTTCAGCCACGCCACCGGACTCCACTGGACGGACCACAGCTGCGTCCACTATAGCTTCAGAAGAACCACGATCCACCACCACCAGCAACAGGCTGCACGCAGAAGCTGGAACAAGATCACAGCCGACCAGCTCGCGACTTCCCTGAACATGAACCCTCCCACCAGCGCAACGAACCCAAGCCAGGCGGCCACCAACCTCGCGAAGTGGATCAGCAACTGCGCAGACGACCTCGCCCCCCTGAAGACCCCGCCTAGCAGACCCGGCAGCAAGAAAGCCCCATGGTTCACCGACGAACTGAAGAGCTCCAAGAAGAACTGCCGAGCCCTCGAGAAAGCCTGGCGCAGAGACCCAACACCAAACAACATGACTGCCCTCAAGCTCACCACCCGAAAACCCCACCAACTGATCCACGCCACCAAGAAAACTGCCTTCAAGGAACGACTGGACAACAACGCCCACAACAGCAAGGAACTCTTCAACATCGTTAAAGAGCTCTCCAACGCCAACGCCGGAAACAACTACATCACCCCTTCGCAAGACCTCTGCAACTCCCTCGCCTCCTACTTCCACAACAAGATCGCGGACATACACAACAGCTTCAGCCCTCAACCGACGCACGCCACGACTGAACCACCGCCCTCCACCACCATCCTCTGCGCCTGGACCCCGATCAGCACCGAAGACACCGTCCGCACGATGAACTCCATCCACTCCGGATCTCCGACCGACCCCTGCCCTCACCACGTCTTCAACAAGGCCGACACTGTCATTGCACGCCACCTGCGGGACATCATCAACACCTCCTTCGACACCGCCACCTTCCCGGAGAGCTGGAAGCACGCCGAACTCAGCGCCCTACTAAAGAAGCCATCAGCCGACCCCAACGACCTCAAGAACTACCGCCCCATCTCGCTGCTCCCGTTTCCTGCAAAAGTCATCGAGAAGACCGTCAACAAGCAGCTGGCCGCCTTCCTCGAGACGAACGGATCCCTCGACCTCTCGCAGTCTGGCTTCCGGGCCAACAACAGCACCGAGACCGCCCTGATCGCAGCCACCGATGACATCCGAGCCCTGCTCGACAACGGAGAAACAGCGGCCCTCATCCTCCTAGACCTCGCCGCGGCCTTCGACACAGTCTGCCACCGAACCCTAGTGCAGCGCCTCAGCAACGTCGGAATCTAGGAAAAGGCACTGGAATGGATCACCTCGTTCCTCGCCGGAAGGACACAGAGAGTCCGCCTCCCCCCATTCAGATCAGAAGCCACCGAAGTCATATGCGGCGTTCCTCAAGGCTCCTCGCTCAGCCCAATCCTCTTCAACGTCTACATGAGCCCCCTCGCAGCCATCGCACGCAAACACAACCTCAACATCATCTCCTACGCCGACGACACCCAGCTGATCCTCTCCCTCACCAACGACCCCGCCACCGCCAGAGCCAACCTACACGAAGGGATGACAGACGTAGCCAAGTGGATGATGAGCAGCCGCCTGAAACTGAACTCGGACAAGACGGAAGTCCTCATCCTGGGATCTTCACCCTCCGCCTGGGACGACTCCTGGTGGCCCCCCGCCCTGGGCAGCGCACCCAAACCAACAGACCACGCACGCAACCTGGGCTTCATCCTAGACTCCTCCCTCTCCATGACCGGACAAGTCAACGCCGTCTCCTCGTCATGCTTCAACATCCTGCGCATGCTACGCAAGATCTTCCGGTGGATCCCCAACGAGACTAGGAAGACGGTCACCCAGGCCCTCGGCACCAGCCGTCTGGACTACGACAACTCTCTCTACGCCGGAACCACCGCCAAACTCCAGAAGAGACTCCAGCGGATCCAGAACACCTCAGCACGACTCATCCTGGACATCCCCTGTCGCAGCCACATCTCCAGACACCTGAGAGATCTGCACTGGCTCCCGGTCAACAAGAGAATCACCTTCCGCCTCCTCCCCACGCACACAAGGCCCTACACAACCAAGGCCCAGGATACCTCAACAGCCGCCTCAACTTCTACGCTCCCTCACGCCAACTTCGATCGACCGACCACGCCCTCGCCGCCGTCCCCCAGATCCGAAGAGCCAACACAGGAGGAAGGTCCTTCTCCTACCTGGCCGCCAAGACATGGAACTCCCTCCCGACCCACCTCCGCCTGACCCAGGACCACCTCGCCTTCAGGAAGCAGCTCAAGACCTGGCTGTTCGAGCAGTAGCGGACCCCCCTTCCCCAGCGCCTTGAGACCCTCCGGGTGAGTAGTGCGCTATATAAATGCTGTGATTGATTGATTGATTGAAGAAAAGGTGGAGGTTGAGTAATCTGTTGACTATTTGCAGCCATGGTAGAATCTGTAATACTGGTGGTATTGTGGAAAAATTATTATTATTATTTTAACAGCTGTAATGACGTTCGTGTCGTCGTGGAGAAAACGGTAACACGCAGGTAATCGTGGTTTTACATTGACGTGCATGTCATCTGAAGGAAATCAGCAACACGCAGAGAAACAAAGTAACAAACAGTCGCTTGATTTGCGAGCTGAACAGCGCCACTTGAGTTGCGAGCTAAAATGTCCCGGTTCAATATGGCATCACGTTAGAGAAACGGAACGGAACAGTTCGATCAAGTTGCATATGCGCAGTAACTCGGGGAAGTTCTCGAGGCAGAGGAGGCGTGAGCAAGGCTCCCATGAACATGTACCTTACTTTTCAGGCTGATTACTGGACCTTACCCTACACAGGATGAAGTCCGACCATCACTGTGAATTTGTGGAAGGAAGGGTAAGATGGTGTGATGTCCGTCAGTCCGTCAGATGCAGGGCTTCGGTGAAAGGTTGCAGTAAACGCGTGGGTTGATGGGTGGAGCTGTAGCCCATCCTCATCGCCAGATGGAATAAATAAATTAGGCGATCTTGAAAGTAGGTTGTGATTTATTCAAAGAGTAAGTAACTCCACCCATCGCACGGAGCGTCCTGTTAGTCGGATGATCGAACGGTAACTGATAAATGCCATTCGAACCTCCTTCCAACAGCGCTCCATGCATGAGACACAATTCAAAGATACACAGCAAGATAAACATTACACTAAGCCTCACGCGCCTAACATTCTCGACATGGCGCGTGATACTGACTAACTTATTAGCAGTAAATAGCCCATTACACACACTCTCTTAACCTGCAACTAAATTATTTGAAGGTTAACTAACTGCTTCCCAGCCTGATTGCTTCAGATAAATATTTACCTTCTTTTCTCAGCAGATATTTCTGTAGCAGCTTTTGCCTTGGAGTCCAAATTCCACCAAGATAATTAATTGGAAACATCAACTCTCTTAAAAAAATGAAGATCACATCTTGCATAGCTGACGACGGAATAGTTTATGTAATTTTTTGCATTTTTCTTGTACCTGTAGTTTAATTTTACGCATAGTAAATATAAAAGTAAATGTTCGAATTTGATTCAGCCTTACAGATGCACACTGGATAAATAAATGCTAAATGAAAAACAGCATTGATTTTAATACACTAAGGAGGCACAAAAAATGTGCCTGAGCATTTTTGCTCTCTTAGGTTTACACATTCAACATTGGAATCTGAAGACATAACAAGCCAATACAAGGTTGCTGAGCGAAATTCCTTTCATATTTCCATTTGATGAAACAGCAGCTGTTTATTCAAGACATATTAGGAACCTCCTTACAGACCTTACAAACAGTTTTTATTACAATAGGTTTTTATTTGTGATACTTCATATTATGTTATGTTCATCAAGAACATTTTCTCTGGAAAATTGTCTCTTCAGAACCAATGTGAATCAGAGATTAAAGCATAACTCAATTATGTATTTCTTTATGTGTTTCGTATAGGTCCACCCAGCCACCTTTCAGTCCATACTGCAAGATTTAAAGTACTGAAAGCTTGCAGAAATACAAAAGCAACATGTTTTAATTTTGACTACAATAGTCTGTAGCAATATTCATGCTCAGGTTTTGCCCTTGAAAGACCACCCACAAGTGGCACTCAGGAATTCAATTGAAATGCTCATTGGGTAATTCTTCCTGGCTTTCTGTTTTGTGTGAAAAAAAATTGCACTACTTCAACCTACAGAACTAACTTCCGTGCACCGGAAGCTGAATTGACACATATGCTCTGGATTTGCCCTTCTATGATTGGTTACTAGGGTGGCATCTCAGCAGCAGTAACAGACCTGACTGGCCTACACCATTGGAACACACTAGAGCACTGCATATTGGGGTTATTGCCTTTGCCCAAACGTTTTAAAGTGACTCATCGCTTTGCCTGTCTTTCTCTGCTAATGTCCAAAAGACTGCTTACAAAATGCTGGAAATCCCCACAGGTTCCTAGAGTAGATACATGGCGGGAAGAAGTTTTACAATGGGGATGGCAGAAAGTGAAGCATTTAGGCAGGAAGAATATAGGGGGATTATGTAAGAAACCCAAATCATTACATTTGGACACAGTAATGGAAATGTTCCAGGCGCATATTTCCAATGCCTGAGAAAGGAGGAGACCTGCTCAGACTCTATTCACCAACCTAAGGCAGTTTTCTGATTGGTTAGCTTCACAGCCAATGACTCCTGGGTCCGCAACTGACACATAATAACTGTATGAAAATAGTTCCCCAGCCTCACTTCCAGGTTATTCTTTCTTTCTCTATTTCCGACAGCTCTAGGGGAATGAGGTCCAAAATAAACAAAAACCTCATTCGCCTTGTGTGAGGTTAACGGGAAAGAACTGTCGTTAGACTGGCGCTTTTCATGGTGCCGCTTTGAGGGGTGATTTGCTCTTGGTCGCCTAACCTAGGACCAATTGAATTTGATTTCATGTTGACCACTGTTTAATATTAAAGCATTCATTGGTGCACTGTTTTTTTTTTTTAATTGCATAGTCTGATCTAGGACCGCACCTTGACAGTGGGTGCTTGAACTGTGTGCACACATACAGGATATTTCCTTCATTTCAAACTTTGGGGATAGCAGGATAGGTGCAAGTTTTGGTAGAGGTTTCACTGTCATGCTTTGTTCTTGTTCTTATAAATATAAACATTCAAATGTTGTTCACAGCCAATCAGAGAACTTGCTCTCACAGGAGTTTGACTCTCATGGGAGTGAGATGGTCCAAGGGAAATTAAGCTCCCGGGGCCAATCAGAACACTCTATTTTTAAATTGGCAGCCCCACAAGTGTCTCCAAGACTCTCGCAATCCCAACAGTTAAAATATCTAAAGTTTTGTACCTTAATAACTCGAAAACTACTGAGCAGATTTAAACCAAATGCAATAAAGCACAATCTGCGGACCAAGATCTTGCTTCTTGCCAAATTTGGTGTAGTTCCGTCAAGCAGTTTTTGCTGTAGCCTTGTCTAAAGAAGTCTATAGAAAATGCATTGTGGCCTTGTGTTTTGGGAACCCCATTCTGTCTGGGCCCGCTTGACAGATCACCCCAAATGTTTCCAAGGAGGAGCTGAGGTGAATGAACTGTTTTTGGAGCATTTTGTGACGATTTTTCAAACGGGGCCAAAGTTATTAGCAAACTAAAAAGCACTCAATCTACGGTAAAGCAGACCTAACTATAACTATCTATGGTGGTGGTCGTGGATTGATTCATACAATTTACTTAACCCCTTGCATGCCCGCCCCTTTCCCCGCCCAGTGCCGCGCCTTGCATTAGCGGGCGGAGTTCATGACGAGCTGGACTCGTCATGGGCACAGCGCCACCGCAGCCCATGACGAGTCCAGCTCGTCATGGGCACTGAAGGGGTTAATTCATACCACTTGTGCCATTACATGAATTATGTGTGTTATGAGTTACCTTTAGGGGCCACTGAAGTTCTCCCCCATGTTAGTCTAACTGCACACATTGTAGGCCACTTCGCTTTGCACACATTACACACAGCACATTTGTTTTGTGCCACAATATTATTCTACACATAGGATGCACATGTATTTGTTATACAGTATTTCTTTCTAGGACTCTATCTAGACATTTCAAACAAGATCGAACACCATCATGCCCTGTTTTTCTCTGCTGTCAGCCACTAACACTTATAATATAAGCTGAGACTTGCCGTTTTGAAAACAGAGAGGGGAATTTCTTGCAGTTGAAAGGTCCTGGGACAAGCGCACCAGTGGTGCGCCATCTAAGATGCAGACAAGCTAATGGCAAATGCCAGGTATGGATTGGGTGCTAATCGCAGAGGTCACTGATATATCACTGTGCTCACGTAGTGAGGGTAGGCTTAGGCATATATATCCTACTCCATGATAAGGCTTTTCATTGTTTATGCTTTATTACACCACTCAGTTGGATATGTTTTCTAATTGCAGATTGGTTGCTTCATGATAGAGAACGATAGTTTCAATAAATATTGTAAACTTTCCATGTGTCTCTTTTCTGTTTATTGTGGGCACTGAGCTGAGTCTGAGCTGGTCGGATTTGGGCACACAGGTACTGATGTGGTAAGTTGACCTAGGGCCAGATGTACAACCTGCCAAATAGCACCTCGCAAATTTTGTCGCATATGCGACTCGCAATTTGCAAGGTGCTATTTGGCATGTACAACAGTGTGTTTAACACTGTTTGCGATTCCCAATGGGGTCGCTAATTGTGAGGCTCATGAATATTAATGAGCCTCTAGCAATTTGCGATCCCATTGGGAATGACAGGCCCTTCCAGGGATGGTGGCCTGCTGGGCTCAGCAGACCACGATGTCTGGGACTGCTTTTGAATAAAGCAGATTTTTTTTTTAATGCAGCCCGTTTTCCTTAAATGAAAACGGCATGCATTAAAAAAAACAAAAATGAAACGTTTTCGTTTCATTTTTCCCCTGCATTTACAAAGGGAAGGGGTCCACCCCTTCCCTTTTGCTAGCGCATTACCATCCTCTTGAAGAGGGTGGTAAATTGCGAGTGTTTTGCTACCGCAATAGGGGTCGCAAAACATTCAAACATGGCTTTGGTGTCGCTATTAGGAAGGTAAGGCCCCTTCCTAATAGCGACTCGCAATTCCTAAATTGCGAGTCGCAAATACATTGCGACTTGCTATTTAGGAATTGTACATGGCCCTGTGACATTTTGTATGTGCAAACCCGTTTGCTCATGCAAAATAGGGTTGTACATCTGGCCCTCAGTCCCTACATGCTGACGTTCTGTGGTCCCAGGCATAGTTCTGTTTCCAAAGAGAATCCCTGCAACATATGTGGGGAAAAGGACTTATGATAAATTCAGTAGCCCAAAGGCACCAGTTATATGGTGTGAAACAACCAACATAACAGCTAGGTAAGGAACATCCAAATCTGCCATCAAATGTGTTTGTTTGGTGCACACACCATACAGCACCAGCTGCTTATGGTGCTGCTGCTAAAGCAGAGAAAACATGATAAAGAACATCAGGGTGCACCCACATAAACATTAATCAGATAAAAGTCCAATTCAGGTCTAAGTACAGTCAGGGCAAACGCAACAATCTTTTTTGTTTCTTCTTAGGTTCCAAGAATTCTTATTATTTTTTAAGACAAATACAGCCACAGTCAACGCATTTTGTTCTATTGAACTTCTACAGGGCTGTAAAAGTGAATGAAAAACCACAACATACCAAACTTTCTAATAAAACATCACAATTAGTTAAACAATAAGTACTCGTCTAAAGACATATAACTAAGGAATAAAAGACAAACAATAAAAATACAATATATATCCATATTGTTAAGATCCAAAACACTAGTTCATATAAAGTCAAAAAGTGCCATTAAGCTTAAGTTAGCAAACAAATATATTTACACAGAAAAAAGAGAAAAGAGAACAAGAAAAGCAATGGGACTGGCATCCATCAAAACGTATTTCCTCCATCTTTGTTTTCTTACCATCTCAAAGGCCAATCGTACCTCATTACATTGATAATGGTATCAGAATAGTGAAAACAAACATAAGATCCAAACTGCAGTTCTCCTAGACATAGAAATGTCAAAAGGTGCTATTACCACATACCGTGAATGATGTCACAAAATAATGACTGCATAGTTCTCTCAAGGTCCAATAAAATGAGTAGTAGTTTCCCAACATTTCTCTTTTACTCCTGCTCCAATGTATAAATGGTACAGCAATCAGCAGGTACTGGCCAGCCCCCCGTTGTAACCCCGAAAGTAAGGCGATAGATAGAAAAATCAGCACCTGAAAAAAATAACACAATATACAAGCAGTACCAAAAATAATAATAAACAAACTATATAGTCCATAACAACATCATACATATAATTTGATAAATATAATTAGTCAATTGTTTAGGTGACATCTTAAAATGTCATAAGTGCACAGTTAAAGCAAAGTCAAAGTTGGTAATTTGCATGGACAATATATCAAATCAAATCTATCCCTATTAATATATATACTTAATATTTTGAATAATATCTTTGACAAATTCATCAATTTAAAACATACTAAAACATGAAAAACATAACAAATATAGTTATGCATGCGAGTGCTGAAAAAACTAAGTCCCAGCAAAAATACATTTTCAAACATGCACCCTCTATAACTATTTCTAACATATAATTTTTCTAGAGTTCAGTGCTATTACTTAGCAATCAGTGTGCTCAAAGATGTAGCAAAGCAATATTAATACTGTTATATAAGCCATCAATTATGCCCACACACAGAGAACCTCAAACAGTCCAGCTAAGAATAATGAGTGAACAGAGTAAATTTACTAAAAACTCAAGTTTTGACTCACCTTAATGTGTGTCCTACATCAGATACGTATTATGTGAAAGATGTGTTGGGAAATATGCCCTGTGATAAAGAATCAAATAAAAACATATTTAGTGGCGCAAGGGAACCAGTTTGTTGTGTGACCATCTGGCTATATAAACAAGTGTTTGTGGTGAGTACTACACTGCATGATAATTGTATTTTCCCTTGGCTCATCCAGCTACTCCTTGCGGGAAGCCAGGCCCATAGCTGCTTGGTTACAGCTCAAAAAATAGAGCCCATTGTGGCGGAGATGCTGGCTGGTAATCGTCGAGGAAGAGGAGAAAGCCACCACCTTGGAGGCTTCCCCGGGTTACCAGTCAGTGGAATCCTGGTCACGCCATTACCACCACCACAGACAGTCAAGGTCCTAAGCATCAACTTGTCTCAACCTCAGAGGCAATTCTAGAGCTAGTGCTGCAAAGCCAGGAGGGGTGACGGAGGCCCAGTGGGACATTGTAAGCTTGCAACAAGACATTTTAAAGAGGCTGTGGGCCTTTGAGAGACAATTATTTAAGTAGGGGGTGGGCCTGTTGCTGGAGGTTAGATAAAAAAGCATTTGGGGGTGGAGTAGTTGTGGATTTTTTTTGCATTTATGGGAGAGGGTGGTGGAGCAATTGAAGGAAGTGAGGATGGGAGAAACAGTTCCAGATCGGGTAGTTATTGGTTGTTTAGGATTTGAGACGATGGGTTGCACGAGGAGCTTAGATTTTCATGTTTATGAATGGGTTTCTATTTTTCTTCAATATGTCTTTTTGGTTTTTTTAAATTATTGCTAGGCATTACTTGTTAGTGTAGTATCCCCATTCATTAAACTGGAAATTCCAGCAACGTAGTTGCATTGTCATGAGATCATTCACAGTAGGACCATTGTGGTCATCGGCGGACTCCTTAGAAAGTTACATAATCAGTTCGGAATGTGTCTAGATGTGGTCAATAATGTTTATGGCGCAATGCGTTCAGTTAACAATTGCATGCTGAAAAATACAGATGTGTGTTACAGAGCACCATGTGTGGCAAGGCCATGTACATGTTCCAGAGCTGGGGAGGACGCTACAACTGGAAACGGGGAGAAGATATTTGCCACCAAGGAACAAGATCGCTCTCCCTGAGGGTTTGCCATGGTCCAGCAAACTGTGTGTGCATGCCATGTGCTCCCCAAGAAACAATCTGCAATTTGCGTATGCAAAGTCAAAGCACTGCTCCAGCTCTCAAGAGGCCATCGAAGAAGGTGAAGGCCCTGCACAGGAGCACAGTCAGAAAACTCATCAGGAGCCTGCTGGTAAAGACGAAAGAAAAGGTACTGCACCACAGCGTAACACAGAGCTATTGTTTGCGCAAAGAAGAGGTGCTAGAGCCAGGAACACTCAGGTACAGAGAGTACAAGTGAACTTACAAGTGCGATTGAAGAGGTGTCACCCAACCTGAGATCGGGCCCTGGTCAGGGGCTAGTGCATCGAAAGTAACCCGTTGCATGCAATCTGACGATAAACCCATCGGAATAGTGACATTTTTAATGGCTGCAAAACGTAGTGCCAAATGTAGTGTAGCTGCATTCCTGAAACCACCACTTCCATTCGATACCACCAAAAAGCAGAAAATTGGCACCAGAGAGACTGCATGAATTTAAATTGTCAATTACTTCATAGAGGCTCTAAAAGAAGCAGATGAGAAAAAGATCATCAAATACTTAAAGATCCTTGCAGGTGATGTAGTGAAAGAATTGATTAAGAAAATACCAGAAACTGGTGGTATTGTCAAGGCAGAGAAACATTGGAAGGTAAATTCAATCCAATGTCGAATGTCGATTACGAAAGGTAAATTTTCAACCAAGCCAGACAGCAAGCTTTTATAAGGATCAGTGAGTTTTTGGAAAACTTGATGCACTCATCAAGCACTGAAAGTTCAGTGAATTCTTTGATGAAGAAGCCATGCACCTCCGCGACATCGATTGTTGCATCTTTGATTCATTCAGATGACACATGCTGAGGGAGATGCTCAATATAGAAAAGGTACTCATGGCTGAGAGAGCTGAGGAATGTGCAGCTCGACAGGCTGATGAAATAGAGATTGGAATAGCCCAGAAAGAATCAGCCTTGATCATGTAAGCTAAGAAGAAACACAAAGTGAAGGCCCATAAGACGATGCCTCAGTAGAAAAAGATATTGTGTTTCCAATGTGGATTCTCTATTCCACACAAAGGTAAATGTCCCACCATTGGACAAAAATGCAAAGGCCGTGAGAAGGAAAACCATTTCATAACGGTCTGCAAAGTGAAAGAGAAACTAGGTGTGTAACGCTGAGAAAAGAAGATGGACGCCAGAAAGTTCCAGAAGCACTATAGCCACACCCACAAGGCCAAACGGCAACATCAATTGAGACAAGTAGAAATAAATGAAGTAGGTCTTTATCAAATTCTTCTTCCTGAGGCTCATCTGCATCATTGTCCAGCAACAGTGAAGAAGATGGATGTGCTATGGTGATGTGGACCACTAAATTGCATACACATGTAGGATTTGCTGCTTGCAAGGAAAAACACAAGTCAAAGAAACATCGCTACGTCAAGCAACCAAACTTATTTGGACTTTGCCCCAAGATCATGCTGCAGGTGAATCGCTGCCCTGTGACATTTATCATAGACAGTGGTGCATCGATTAACATCATGCCGGCAGAACAGTACAATGAACTGTCTCCAGTGCCACATCTAATGCCATCAAAAACCAAGATGTACATATAGGCTGCTACCACGCCATTGCAAAATCAAGGGTCATTTATAGCGACCATGAGGCATAAGAAAAAAACAGTGGAATCACCAATTCATGTCCTCTAAGGTACTTTGTCTAGTGCATGTCTACTCAGTTTCAGCATTGCTGCTGACATGGGACAGATATCCATCAACCACAACCTCAATGCACACTCTGAAATTGTGACTCAATTCTCATTGCTGTTTCACGGACTAGGGAAACGCAGGGCAATGAGAGTGCAATTTCACACTAATGAGGACATTCCTGCTGTTGCTCAACGACATTGTTTAATTGATTTTCAGTTACAGAAGGCCATCGAGAAAGAACTAGAGACACTACTTAAGCATGATACCATCAAGCACTCTACTGGTCCAACGCCATGGGTTTCACCCATTGTGGTGGTGCTCAAGAAGGAGAGTGTGAGTGCATTGCACATTTGTGTTGATATGCGGCAGGCCACCAAAGCAATCGAGAGGGATAGACATCCAAGTCCACACATAGCGGATATGATTGCACAACTGAATGGAGCCAAAGTCTTCTCCTGTCTTGATTTGAACAAAGGATACCATCAACTCAAGCTGGAAGAGAACTACAGGCACATTACTACTTTTTCCACTCACGTTGGGTTGTTCAGATACAAAAGACTCAGCTTTGGTGTGTCATCGGCTGCAGAAATCTTTCAGGATGTCTTTCACTAAGTAATCGACCTGGTAAACATTCTTTTAACTGCAGTGATGATCTAATTGTCTTTGGGACCATACAAAAGGAACACGACAAAGCTCTCACACAAGTATGCCGTGTGCTCACTGATGCAGGTCTCACTTTAAATGCAGAGAAGTGTGAGTTTCACAAAACCAAACTCAAATTCTTTGGGCATATCTTCTCTGATGGGGGAATGACTCCAGCCATGGAAAAGTCCAACCATTGCCATCCGCTTGTCTCCCACAAGATGTAACCATGCTGTGATCCTATTAGGCATGGCCAGCTATTGCTCCAGATACATTTGTGACTTTGTCACAGTGAGTGTCCCATTAAGAGAGGTGACAATGAAAGATTTTCTATTCCAGTGGTCCTCTGAATGTGACCAATGTTTCAAGAAAACCAAATATGCAATTGAAAATGCAAACGAAATGGCTTATTTTGATCCAAGTTAAGATCATAGTTGATGCAAGCCTGCTGGTGTTTGGCACGATCCTTGTTCAATACAAAGGACATCCAAATGCACAAAGACAGATTGTGGCCTCTGTAGGCAGAAGTCTGTCTCAGGCTGAACGTTTCTATTCTCAGCCCTAAAAAGAGAGCCTGGCTGTAGTGAGGGCTTGTGAACATTTTAATTTGTTTCTGTATGGAAAGCATTTCACCCATGTCACTGACCACGGGTGTGGCTCACCATTCTTGGAAATTTGAAAGCCAAGATGCCCCCTCATATTGAGAGGTGGGGGTTGTGATTGAAAGAATATGAGTCTACTATTGTGGATAAGCCGGGTAACAAACAAAACCCCACTGATTACTTTTCACGAGTGCCGTTACAGCGTTACAGTGCAAAGTCTAAAGAGGCTGAAAAGTCTATCAACCTCATAGTAAAGTCTAGTACTCCTGCAACTTTATCCATTGAGCTGATCATTGCTGCTACCAACATAGACATAGACATGCTCACACTCAAAGATATCATTGCAACTCAATCATGTAGAAAGCATACTCAACATCTCAAAGATGACGTTGAATATCAAAAATTCAAAAATGTGCAGTAAGAACTTTCTGTTACTCAAGAAGGTGTTATTTTATGGGGTTCGAGAATTGTCATACCTGAGAGCTTGAGACAACAAGTTATTAAATTGTCACACAAAGGACATTGTGGCATTGTAGCCACCAAGAGAGCCCTCGAAGACCGAGTGTGGCTTCGTCGCCTTGACGAAGGAGTTGAGAAGGAACTGAAAGCATGTCACCTGTGTAACTGCTTATCTCCCAAGACAACACAGCACCCACTGAATATGTCTGACCTTCCTAAACAAGCGTGGGAGAAAGTTGATTTCTTTGGACACCTTAACAATGGACATCATCTCATGATAGTCATTGATGAATACTCACATTTTCTCTTAGTGAAAGAGCTGTCATCGACCACCCATGGCAAAGTCATCGAGAGGCTGGATGATATTTTTACACCATGGGGTGTTCCTTCCATCCTTAAATCTGACAACAGTCAGCCCTTCAATAGCAGAGAGTTTAAGGACTTTCTTAATTGCTTGAGCATCAAGCGCCAGAAAAGCACACCTCTCTAGTCACAAGCAAATGGCGTTGTTGAACGGTTGATGGGCACCCTGAAGAAAGTGTTTCAGCGCGCTGCACTGGAAGAAATCTATCTCAAATCAGACATATGTCCAGCCCTTTGTGCTTATCAGTCAACTACCCATTCAACAACAGGTGACAGCCCTACCGCCTGGCTGTTTGGGAAAGTCACTGGGACAAAGTTACTGCAATGGAGAGTGATTAGAATGAAGTTACAGCAATAGACCGCGAGTCGAGTGTTAAAAACTGATGACGGTCATGTCATGGACACTGTTCACAAAAGCAAGATGAAGATTTATGTGGATTAGAGTAGATGCTCTCGAGACACAGTTTTCGAGAAAGGAGATCAAGTCCTCGTCAAACAGAAACCAAAGTGCAAGACTGGTGCTCCGTTTTATGCTGATCTATTGAGAGTCATGACAAGTAAAGGACATATGGTGACCGCTCAATGCTCCGGTAAGTTCATTCCAAAAGACTCAATGCATTTCAAGCATTTGACTCGATGTTCATCGGCTCCAGACCTCACACGTGAGGCAAGTCCACCTGAGTGCCCTAGTTAAGCATTTGAGTCTGCATATACGATGCCAGATGACAGCTGTTAGAAATGGGGGTCTCTAGTTGGCAGAGGTAGGTACCTTTGTCCAAATAGTAACCCTTGTTTCTAGTCAGGGTAGGGGGGGATACACTCCTAAAATAACCCCTGCTCACCACCTTGGTAGCTGGCATGAGCAGACAGGATTATCTCAGAGGCAGTGTGTAAAGCCTTTGTGAACACATCCACTAATACAGTGTGAAAACACTACAAATGAACAAAACACCAATTTAGAAAAATAAGTAATCTTTATCTAAACCAAAACAAGATCAAAACGACAAAAATCCACAATACTGTAATAAAAATATGACTTTCAAATGGTAGAAATAGTTCCGTTCAAACCAAATTGCAGATGCAACACTTTTCAAATGAAGTAACTTGGATGCATCGAGCACACAAACAAAAAGCACCGCATGGAAGGTGATACATCGGCTCCTTACACTCAGGGAAGGTGAAGCGTCGGTTCCGTGCTCCGGGGGAGGTGCTGCTTTGGTTCCTTACTGCTGGGCAGGGAAGGTGATGCATCGGTTCCTTACCGGAGTGGAGGTGATGTGTCGGTTTATTACTGCGTGGGGAGGTGATGCATCGTTTTCTTACTGCGTCCCCCAACGATGCATCAGACCTGGTGCCTCGATGCAATGCTACGATCTGGGATGATGTGTGGGTCCTTGCATCCGCACAGCAGGACTTGCGTCGGAGTGGGTGCTGTGATCTCGGACTTCGGAGACCGGTGCGCTCAATGCGTCGTGCGGTGATTTCTTGAGCCACGAGCAGGTGCTGCGATGATTTCTTCAGTGAACTGTCTGAAAAAGGTACAAATGCGTCACCCTTCTTGTTGTGTTGCTTTTCCAGCTCCCAACAGCCAGAGAAACCTCCAGAGGCCCAAATCAGCTTCAGGCACCTCTTGGCAGGTCAGAACTCCAAGTAAGGAAGTTTAGGGGCGCTTTGGGTGAAATATTTGTGTCCCTGTGACTTCAGAACAGGAGGCAAGCTCTTCTTCAAGCCCTTGGAGATCTCAGACAGCAAAGTTCTTTATCCCTTTCCTTGGCAGAAAGTAGCCACTGCATGCCAACCCCAGCCAGTATACAGCACAGGGGCAATATTCCTCCTCAGTTTCTCCAGCTCTTCTCCTTGGCAAAGGTTCCTCTTGGTTTCCCAGAAGTGATCTAAGTCTGGGTCTGGGCCCCTTTTCTTATACAGTAAATCTCTTTGTTCTCTCCCGGCATGGGCTCTGAGCCCAGTCCAAACAAGTTCTGGGGGTTACTTTGCAAGTGCACAACAATCTCCATTGTCAGTGTGAGCCCTGGCTCCAGACACACCACAGGGGGGCGTAGCCATCATTGTGGAAGGCAGGCAGGCAAAGCCCTTTTCAGGTGCAGGTGCTACTTCTCCCACCACTCCAAATGCAGACCAGGCCTATTCAGCCTAGCATTGCCT
Source organism: Triturus cristatus (assembly GCF_964204655.1). Classification (NCBI taxonomy): domain Eukaryota; kingdom Metazoa; phylum Chordata; class Amphibia; order Caudata; family Salamandridae; genus Triturus; species Triturus cristatus. The sequence continues at coordinate 433,602,860 of NC_140585.1, read as the reverse complement.
TATCCAGACTCTCTGGAGCCACTGCACATCCCCAGCCCCTGTCACTCCAAAGCCAGACAGCCAATACACATCCTAGCAGAGGCAAGCTGGATGGCAGAGCAAGAACATACCTACTTTCTAAAAGTGTATTTTTTCAAACACAGAATATAAAAATCACCCTCACCAAAAGATGTATTTTAACATTCTAAGTTCAGGCATACTAAACTTTATTTTCCTACCTTGTTCCCAAGGGTAGTTAGGCTTATAAGATGTTATAAGCAAACTCCCCATTCTATCCTATGGGAACAGATAGCCTTGCAATAGTGAAACACTAAATTGGCTGTATTTCACTATCAGGACAAGCCACCCACACTAGGGCATGTCCTACCTTTCACATACACTGTACCCTGCCCACAGGGGTACCTTGGGTCTACCTTAGGGGTGACTAACATGTAAGAAAAGGGTAGGCTAGGGCCTGGCAAGTGGGTGCACTTGCCAAGTTGAGATGGCAGTATTAGACGGAACACAGGCACTGCAATGGCAGGCCTGAGTTACATTTACAGGCTGCTTATGTGGGTTGCACAACCAGTGCTGCAGGCCCAATAGCAGCATCTGATTTACAGGCCCTGGGCACACACGGTGCACTGTACAAGGGACTGACTAGTAAATCAAATCAGCCAATTATGGAAACACCAATCCATACACACAATTTACAGAGAGCATATGCACTTTAGCACTGGTAAAGTGCCCAGAGTCATAAAGCCAACAAAAACAGGTCAGAAACAGAAGGCCACAAAGCAAACAATCTAGGGATAAACCCGCTGTAAAAGCCAGGTCTAACAATAGCAAAACTCCCTCACCTCATATGACTCGATCTGTAAGATTAGTGTGAGCACCTCAACTACTCATTGAGAAACGCTAGTGTATGTATGTTGTTCTCACTTTTTGTTTAACAAGGAGAGAGATGTAGTGTTGTGTGATCATGTGTAGTGGGAGCTTTGTGGTCCTCAGTGGACTTCTTACAAAGTGGAGTAATCAGTTGGGGTGTGTCTGGGTGTGGTCAATAAGGTTTATGATGTGATGTGTTCCGTTAACGGTTGCATGATGAACAATAAAGATGTGCTACAGAGCTCTGTGTGTGTGGCATGGTCATTTACGAGCTCCTGAGCTGGGAAGGATGCTAACAGTAGTAAAAACACAGGCTGAGCCATGCACCTGGCCCAACATTAAGCAATTGTCCAACTGTCGAGCCCTATTGTCCTCTCTTTAGTCTCTCTATACCTCAGCTCTCTTTTTGAGTTAAGTATGGTACCTAACTTCCTCCAGTCTATTCCACCTGCAATCACTGTGGGAAAGCTGACCATGACCATGCCCAGCCTTCCACCTTTAAAGGCTTGATCTTATTTTAAATAAGCAGCACCTACCCTCCCATCAATAATAGTTGTTTACTTACTCTCTCTGTAAATATTAGCCACTAATGATGTATGCCAACCCAGAGCGAGAACAACGGGACAGGAGGGTGCAGCGAATATTCAAATACGTTAATTGAATAGTAGCTGGTGCCCCTTCAGAGCCCATGGGGCCCACAGGGGATGCAGGAGAGATATGCACAAATCGAATAAATTAATCAAAACAACATCTGTATAGTACAGACTACTGCAATCAGCCACAAACTCAAATAAATATATCAGGAACAATATATTAAGAAAAAGCAAAAAAATGAACAAAAATGACATGGGCTTCTTCTAAAAATACTCTTAAAAAATGACTAAATTGATAAATAATCAGAACCACCCACAGACTCAACAAAATGGTGGTTGCTCACCACCCGGCATGAGTCAGAAAGGAAGGAGGCATGGAGAACAAATAAAAATGGCCACATACACTTCCTTCACCAGTACCATCATTGCCAAACTGAAAAAATACAAAAGCCTTTTACCACCCCTGACACAGTATCACAGGATTTGATTGGTAAAATACCATCCAAGCCGACCTGGAATAAATAAAAGCAATCCCCGACACCTGTTTTATGGTCTTATTAGAGCTCATCAGAGAGACATAGCTTTGTCCAGACACCAGGGAGTACCCAGTAAAAGTCAAAGCAATACCATTTGAGGTTTGGAGTGTACCACAAACTATGCTAAATAGGAAGTGGGGAACTCTGAATAGTCCCCAAGTTTTAAATGAGAGCAGCTCCTCTATATTGAACACTCAGAAACATCACTAACACTCTAACACTGATCACCTTTAATGTCTGTTTTTCTAAAAGAGTTTATAAGCACAGGATTAGTACAGTGCCATCCATGCCAAACTATATTTATACACACACAAAATGTGTCTGGGACCAACAATGGGGCTTGCCTTTCCCCACCAGTAAATTAACAGTAAAAAACAGAAAATAGGTTTTAAAAAAACCACAAACAGCCCAAGGCACCATCAATTACCCCCCGCCACCCAAAAAAGAAATAAGAATTTGCTGAAAAAATGCAGTAATCAACCATGTCACGCATACACTAATTCACAAAAATCATGGTGGGCAAGCACATGAGGAAGAAGGTGTCAGAGAATGAAGGAACATGTTTGACTATATGGAGCAGGACTCCAAGAGCCTCCATGACTCTAGGCCCCAACAGGCACATGCATACAAAAATTACCCTACATTTTGCATGAATATAAGGCCATCCACAAGCTCCAAAAATGTTTCAAAAATACCTATGCAAAAAGAACAGTTGATGGACAGAATGCAGAACAATGTCATACATTCACCCCAGTACAGAGATCAGGGCCTAAATCCTTCGTTTTTTTTTCACCATTCCATTCCAGTTTGAACACAGCCATGTGCAAATAAGTCTTGACCCTTTGCCCAATGGGAAGAGTCCAGCCCGAACTACCAGGCCAGGTCCTGCCTGGACTGGAAACAAGCATCCTAGGACCGGTTTCGGGGTTTCACCCTCATCAGCCTGGATAGCTTGACTCCAGTGGCATAGAGAGCACAAGACCCACGTCTGGGCATACCTGTCCCACTCGGGGTGACAAATGCAAAAAGAACAGTTGATGGACAGAATGCAGAACAATGTCATACATTCACCCCAATACAGAGATCTGGGCCTAAAGCCATTGTTTTTTTGCTCACCATGCCATTCCAAAAATACCTACAGCTCAGCAGTAGTGAGAATGTGAAAAATACATAAAAGAATACAATCAATGCCTACTGCAGGGCAGACAAGATCCTCCACAGTAAAAAAACAACGTGGTGAAAGGATTAACACATCTGTACAAATGTAATCATCAAACACAAGAACATTGAGAACATGCAATGCTTGCCATCCACCAAAAAACAGACATTTAACAAAGTAATCCATTGAAAATACTTGATTTTTTCCCTAAAACAAAGATTCCAAGGATCTGGATGCTCTAGAGATTGCAGGCAAAATAGAGAGATTCCCTCCAAAATCAAAAATCCAAAATGATGCAAAGGGCTGAACAAAGCAGAGAGTTTTCAGGATAGGACAAGGAAGTTGCTACAGTGAGCACACTACCCTTCCAGTATCTATGGCATTTCCTAAATGGAAAAAAATCAAGAAATGTGTTTCATACTATACAATTACCCGAACGGTCCACTTAGGTAAAACTCTTACTCAAAAATGTATATTTACATTGATTTCCAGCGCCTGCATTGAAGCAAAACTGCCACTCATATTTGAAAAATGCCCCTCAAGCTCCCGCCGATCACGTTGTTACATGGTCTTCTTGTACTGCAGCTTGCCGTAATGGCATAATTGTCGGCATTATGCGTATATCTTGTAATGCCAAATGCCAAATTAAAGAAATGTATGCCCAGCCCTCGAAAGGGCATGTGACTTACTGCCTTTTTGGGCAATGTAATGACAAAACTCACAAACAAGGCTTATGTCCATGAGATCCCATTTAAAGCCTGTCAGTGGGTGATCTATATATGAAAATGTATAGTTTTTCATGTTTGTCCTAAAACCTTTTGAGCCACTATATGACACCAGAACCGTTTTTTTCTTGAGGGCGAACCAGTGGCTTCATTTTAAAGGATATGCCACACTCTGAGGGATTCTACTTTCCCAGTTGTTTGGATAAAGCCTTGTAACTTGTAGGACACACATTTCATTGAAGTTCATAAGGCAGCGAAATGAGACGTACGATAATGTGCTGACTCAAAATGTTGACTTATTGTTTGAAGTTGAAATCTGTCCTCAATTGCTTTCAAGGGTGCAAGTTTAGCAGCCCACCCAGATCTGGGGTTAGTTGGGTGCATACAACTTTCATAATCAATCCCTATAAATTAATTTTCGTACAGTTATTACACACAATCTTTGTGGACTATATATCTGAGGCTTCCTCAGCTTGGTCAGCATCACCATCTTGGCTCCAAAATTAGCCTTCTAGACCATTCTTCGGTTTTATGTCATCTTACTCACTCATCATCGACAGAGCAATCTCATCTTTTCTATCATAAATTACTCGTCAGATTCAATCTTTATCCTATTGCTCCCCCATCAGACAAAAGGTACTTTCTGGGTGCCCTCCCATTCCTGCTTTCCACCATAGGTACATAACACCATCTTTTGCTTTCAATTAAGACCTATTTGCCAATGATACATTACTATTGTCTTAGTTTGCTCAGTGATGCTGGCAAGATGCCTCAGCAAATTGGCACGTGTAATAATCTGAAGGTGACGAGGCTGAATCCAGACAAAGTACTTCCAACCTGCGATTCTTCAGCGAGCGGAAAATAGACTATCATTAAATTGGCTAGTTGTAACATCACTTGGGAATGGCAAATGTGTGGACTGTTACATAAAAAGAAAGGTATTACTATTCCAGTGTAATTTACTACCTCTCATCTACATACAATGTTAGATACTGAGGTGCGCCAGATGAACTCATTTTTCCTTCGTTCACTTAATCCACCTCGTTGTTGTCTAAATCCAGCTGCATGTGCTAGAAACCCTGGATTCAAAATGGCAGCCATGTGCTCCTGACCTCCATTACCAACACTACTGTCACTGACTGAGAGTCCCCTCAACATTAGAAAGATTCTGTCCCCGTCTCTTTCCACTTGACTAAGACCTTATTCAGCTCTGTAGCTACTCCCTTATCTCACTGAATAGTTCGGAGGGTTTCTTGTTAAACAGCACATGGCTATTGTACGACTGTAAGAGCGTCATAGAACCGTTTAAGAGTATTCCCCAAAGAATAAAAAATGTTCAGTATATGCTTAGCAGAGAACAAAATGTAAGGAAAGATTTGAGCTGATGCGTCCCAACCACGGCCTATGCCACCGGACAGCAGTTCTATCATTTCCATGGCATCCAACACTTTTCTTTGAAAATAGCTGTGCAACGTTGTTGATATAACCCACCCGAGCAGAATCTGAATGCAAAGGAGGTGTAATGCCACGAAAGGAGCATTTTAGTGCATTATTTTAAGATCCATTTGGAACTGCTACCGCGGAGCACTGGACGTGTCACCATGTAATTTATGAGAGGTTCTGTATTCAATGAATCTTTATCCATCTTGAGTCTTTGCCAGCCTATTGCTGCGGCGAATTGTATTCCATACTAACACATCCTGAGCACACTGGCACGGCGAGCAGCATTCTGTTGAAGTATTCGGTGCAGGCGGTGGCCCCAGTCAAGTAAAATAATCCGGGCAGAGGCTGTGGAGGTGTGTAGCTCTGGTGTCTGGCCATCCGCAGGGGCGGCCTTAGGCATGTGCAAGCTGTGCACCTGCACAGGGCCACCAAACCCCAGGGGCCACCACGAGGAATCGGATACAATACATATTCGTGGCGGCCCCTGGCAGGGATTTGGCGCATGAACGACTGAGGCGTGCTAAATCCAATGTGATGCATGCTGAATGGTTGTTCTTATACTCTTTTCCTTTCTAACCCAGTCTAGTCTTTGTGTGGGGTCGGCCTTGTTTCGGGCTCTTCTGGTAGGTCTTGTGCTTGTTTAGAACTTTTTCCAGGAGAATCGAGCTTGTTTTAATAGTCCAGATCTGGCACCTCCGGAGGCTCGCATGCGCGCGCATGCGCAGTGCCCGCGAGTCCTGCAGCGAAGGGGTTACAGAAGCACCACGCATCACTGGCGGCAGAAGGAGTGGCAATACCTGTGCCCGGCGTGCAGCGAGCAGCACCGAGACCGGCCGAGGCCATGCACCGGCGCGCCTAGAGACCCTGGACAAGAAAGGGCGCCTTGCAGAGGATAGCATGCCAGTGTGCAACCTTTGGTGCCAGCTGCGAGGTGAGCAGCTGAGGGTCAGGGCATGGGGAGGGGGAGTGAGGAGGTCAGCGTGTCCCACTGCAGAGTGAACCCGAGGGACGGTGAGCCATTGGACGAGGGTGTGGGGAGCCCTGGGGAGGAGGGCAGATCAGGCGTAGGAATGTATCCCAGCCCGTGGGGGTGAGGAGCCGGGGGCATGGGGAAGGTTGGGTGAGGATGTTATTGTAGATGGTGTGTGCTTTGCGTCTGGGTGGAGGTAAGCCATGTGAGGTGGCGAGCTGGAGGTATTCTGGTGGTCATGGGAAGGGAGGGCATGATGAATCGTGAGAGAGAGCCTCTCTCTCACGATTCATCTCTGAGAGGGCGCGGGTCGGAGAGGTGGTCACCGTGCGCCAGGGGTAGGGAGTGGTACAGATCGGCGCTGTATGTTGAGGGAAGAGTGAGTCAGGAGTGCAGGGGCGGTGTTTACTTGTGGCTGAGGGGAGGCATGGTGACTTTTGGAGGTGTAACTTGGGAGGCACGGTCGTATTGGGGGGAAGAGGAGAGCAGGGTACGAGGTGTTAGACGTAATGTTAAGGATTCATTAAAATGATTACAATTACTTATCACCAATCATGAAAACAGAGTATGAAGCTGATACTTGTGATCTAATGAGTGGATCTGCCTGCACAAATCTTTTAAAACATTGAGTGTTCGAATGTACTTGGCATTTGGTTATGTCTGTTTATATGGTGTTGAGGCAGACATGAAATGCAACCACCTATGGATGGACGCCTGGAATAGGATGGCAGTGCCTACCCATGTTAACTCAATCTAATGCCCTTTTGCAGAGACCTTGGTAGGAGACTGGCTTCTTGATAATTTCTTTAATTACATTCCAGTGCTTGTCATGTGACTAGCAATAAAAACTAGTTTAACTAGTCCTCAGTTTGCAATTGGTGAAGCAGCCTTCTCTGTCCATACTAGGGGCATAGTTACCATTGATTCAGCAAGTACAGTGGTACTGAGACCCAAAACCCTCAGGGGCCCATTGAACCCTGATAATTGCTATATTTTACTTCCCGAGCAGCAGCCAAAGGGGCCATTTTCCTTGCTAACGCCACGGCTCATGTGGTCGTTGGTACGCTGTGCTAGTGGTTCGTACGTCTGCTTTAAAGTTGTCTCTTGACTGGATGTTCCTTGCACATTATTTTTGCTTCAGTGAACCTCTAGTGCCTTTTCATAGCCTTAGGACTCACTGTAATTTATCCTTGTTTAATAGGTGCTATGAAAGCGAGAAGAACTGGTTGCTGGAATATGGCACTATACAAGAAACCTTAATGAAATATATTGTATTTTGTCTTTTGACAATGTGGTAAAGTGGACGAGTCTTTGGTTACCTGTAGGCTGTCTTCAGGATCAGTTAGTGACGTACTGAGACAGGTCTCTGTGTGCCATGATTTCAAGGTAGCTTACTCTCTTCCTGCTAAGGTCACTTCCCAAATAGATCATGAACTATTCTCCAGGCTCCACTGTTCTCAGTGGACTGAGAAAACAGACCTTGTATGCCAAGTCACATGATCTACCCTATAGTTTTATAACACTCTTCAAATAAACCTTCCATATGTGGCTAGTCCTCACAATGTGTCATACATGCAGTGGGAAGGGTAATTACTATCAATCAGTCAGGGTTTGTAAAGCTCAGCTGCTTCACACATAAGGGTCTCGAGGCGGTGTGGGATTCATGCTGCTGGATCATGCTGCTTGTTGGTTGAACAGCAAGGTCTTGTGGTCCTTCCTGAACTGCTGGAGCGATGGTGAGGCTCTGAGGTGCAGGGGGAGGGTTTTCAGGTCTTCACTGCCAGGTGGGAGAAGTAGCGGCCTCCACTGTTTTATCAGCGGCTGCATTGGGTGGCTGCTAGGGAGAAGGTTCTGGAACATATTTTCCTGGTAGGTTGGTGGAAAGTCACTCGTTCATTAAGGTATGCTGGTCCTTCATTGTGTAGTCCAGGGAAGACAAGGCTTGGCAGTTCGGGCTTGACTGTTCCCATGAGGCACAGGGTCAAGGCTGATTTGCATATGGCCATGTCTGAACGGGGGTGGTGTGGTGAGCAAACAAACGATGGATTTAGGCCCAGATCTCTGTACTGGGGTGAAGGTATGACATTGTTCTGCATTCTGTCCATCAACTGTTGTTTTTGCAAGAAAATAAAAATTACACATCAAAATCTTTCAGCAGCCGCCACTGCTGATTGTCTTCTTTTTTTCCCTACCCACTGCTAGCCTCCCCCGCTGCATTGCAAGCAAAATGAAGAGAATTTGAGTACACAAATCTGGTTATTCGAAACGAAAGAGAAAGGTGGCTCAGCAGGCTTTCGTAGTGTCACAGGAAGGAGCAATCCTGAACTTTATCACCCAAGGGAAACCTAAAGAGGGAGAATCCTCTGGCCAGAGTACTGCTGATGCACTAGGTAAAACAGGCGCTGACGACCATAAAGAAGAACAAAAAAATGATGATATCCATGAGCAGAATGATACTCATGAGCAGACCAATGAAAATGAACAAGGTGACTCTGAAATTGATACAAACATGCAGCAATTACCAACTCAGGGTTAGGATTATTACAAAAGACCCTCAGACAGAGAAACTGAAACATCATTCATCGGTCCATCAACATCTGGCATTCTGAAAGAGGTTCAGAGTTTACAGACGGATGATGCTGGTATTGAAAAGGAAGCCAAAGAGCAAGACCATGTTACAGACCCGTGTTCTGAATATGATTTATGTGATTGGAGGGATTCTGCTTTGTGGCCGAACTCTCTTACGGACAACGTGTTTTTCTTGTTGGAAGGGGTCCCTCCAGAGACCCAGATTCTAAAACAAAGTATCCAAGTGATAAGCAATCAAAAAGTAAACGTCGTTTTTCTGTTACCATGTTACTGGTCATCTAATGCCTTTTCTGGACGTTTTATTAAAACACCTTCCTGAGCTCCGCCCGGACCCCCTCTTCCGGGGCCCTCTACCTGCGCTCCCTGCACAGGGCCACCATGAGCCTAGAGCCGCCCCTGCCATCCGATAAACACAGCGCGGCGGCTCGCCAACGCCAGCGCATGTGCAGTGCTGCGCACAGTGGGGCCTATTCACGAGGAAACTTTTGGAATACGTCAGCCTTTACCTGAACTTACATTCTTTTTTGAGTTAGACTCAAAGCATCTAAAATAGGAATAAAATGGGAATATTTATGTACACACAGAAATAAAAAGATCTATGCCCGCTTTGCACATTTACTAATGGGGAACAGGACTTTTCGAGGACTAGCTAATAGCAAAGCCATAAAGGAGAATGTAAAAGAGTACCTCAGTAATAGAACGTCTCACACAAACCATGGACCGGTGCAGGCGTACGCAATGGGAGCGATATAACGAAAGCATCAACATGCTTAATTAAAACGCTGATGGCATCCTGGTCTAGCCCGTCACTTATGGTCATCTGTAAACCACCCATTTTCCATAGAACTGCTATAAATGAGTATCAGTGGCAGAAACGACTATTGTGCCCATTCGGCACGTGGTAGTAACCCCAGTGCACTGTTTTCTATGAGGAATTGAAACCAGCAAAACGCTGGTGGAGATGCGCAGGCAAACAGCGGCAACCCTCTCCAGGAAACCAATCAAAAGAGAGTTGAAAACAGCTTAGGTTACTCAAGGATAGGATGAGAGGGAGCGAGCGAGGAATATCTGATTGGGTCCACGCGCTGTGTGCCCTTGGACTACAGCTGTCACTCAATCCTGCACTTTTATTCGAACTGTACAAAGCTCTGAAGTAACTGCGAAACCACATGTAGCACAAAATACAGCGTTGAAACAAATGAGTAGCCCTGATTTAAAGGTGCTCTTAATCGGTCTTTGTGATAAAACAGGCCCCGTTTTACTACCAGCCATTGGCCCTGAATGACTTTGAGTACACTTTGCAATGAAGGAGGTCTAGATGATGGCAACCTGCTGCAGGAAAGTGGGTTTCTGTTGCAGTAACACCCCCAATTTTTGCCAGACTACTGATGCACTTTGATTTGATGTGCCCTGGGTCCCTGGCAATCAGGTTCCCAGTGCCTGTGTTCTTTCACCCAAAACTAACCCAATTGGCATCTCTAGCCACAGGTCAGCCCTTGGTAAATGGTACCACAGGTACCCAGGGCACTGTGACCAGGGAAGACCTCTAAGGGTTGCAGCACTTGTTGTGCCACCCTTACAGGCCCTGTACATTTACACACACACACACACTGCCTTTGCAGGCTGTGTGTTTTGGTGCAGAACAAAGTGAAGAGTCGACATGGTACTGCTGGAGCGGGTAGTACAACATTTTGTATAACCCCCCCATTCTGCATGTTTATATTAATCTGAATAATCAACTAATAGTAATATTAAAGTGGAAACTCACCAATTATATTAACAAAAGAATTTCTCCTGGGATTTGCATTTTGCATGGCTAAACTAATTGTATACTAATATATGTACGCATACTAATGGTAGAGAATTAGAATATTGCATGATATATGTTGCTTTTGTGATGTAATTGTAAGTTGCGCATCACTGAGTGAGTATAAACGCCTTGAATGTTGCTATTCTGCTAGATAATTTCTTACACATAGGGGAATTAGTGAGAGTCTAACATTTTTTTAGCCATTTCTATGTTTTAATTACGTTTTTGTGTTTGTTTTGCTTAAGTTGACCATTTTGGCCTTTCCTTAGGATGGCTGACCGAGACATACAACGTGACTGCTGCTGTCACACAAGGTTCTGGGTGAAGTGCGCATGTGCCACCGCCAGCAACAATGGCCTCGTCCTGACCCCAGGAGACGATGTTTCTACCAAGGACACTCTGGGAGCTTCGCCAAAAGTACGACAATGGACTGTCTTTAAAACTGGAACCCGCAAGTGCGATGATTTAATCTTGCGGACTATGTGAGAACTTTACCGATCGACCCCAAATCCACCAATGAGGACTGACTAAAACCCCAATCTTGATGCATTTTGACATTAGTGTCATTATAAAAGTAGGTAGGAAAGTGAATTAGAAAACACTCTCTTCTTTGACGAACTTGATTTCCTGACGTTATGCTGACGGAGAGGACGGAGACACTGCTGGACAGCTGTTATCCTGAATCTATGAGAGACTGAATTGCGGCCTAACTTTGATGAATTTAAAGATTTTTCCATGACTTGACTGACTTAGAGGACGACTATTAGCCAGATTAGGTAAATATAATGTTCTTCGGTTTGGACAATGATTTTCTAACAATTTGCAATTTAATTAGATAAATGATGTTTGATTAATTGAAAACTGTGTTGTGTCGATTATTTGAAGAAACTAGAATAAGAGAAGGGTATAGATAAATGAATTGAATCACTAAATCATATATACAACTAACTGATTCATCACCCAATGAGGGGAATATCACAAGGCTGGAGTTAATAGAGTATTCAATGCATTTAGGGTTTAGGTAAAGATATTCCTTTCATGTCAGCGTTTGGAAACTTATTCCTCTAGAGAAGCAGATTAATGAAGTATGAGTGTTGGTGTTATGGGCCCCACCAATGAATGTATTTGAGTGAATTTGTTTTTGAGGTATTTGATCTGTGACGAAGGGGGAATTTGATGTTCCACGCTGCATCAGTACACATCCCTGTGTGCCATGCCTATAACCCACTGCCCTGGCATTGATCAATTACCCCTCTAGTTGGGTGCCCTATGCCAGTGGTGAGGGTACAGGTGCATGAGCCCTGTACCAATTCAGTGTCTAAGTCCATTCTTAGACATTGTAAGTGCAGTGCTGCCATTAAGACAGAGGTCTTCAAACTGTTTTACTCTGAGCCCTCCCTAAGCAAAATGTTTTGAGGTCGGGCCCCCCTCCAAAACTTTATGGCAAAGATTTGGGGAGCGGGAGGAACATGGCTGAGTGCAGAGAGCGGGGCTTATGAGATGATTTCAGGAATACTTTTTCTATAGCTTATGAACTGCACTAAATATGAGACTTATAAAACATCAAATGTATTGTTAGACTTGGGGGTCTCTAGTTGGCACAGGTATGCACTTGTGACAAATAGGGACCCTCTCCTCTAGTCCGGGTAAGGGGATACACTCATAAAATAACCCCTGCTCACCCCCTTGGTAGCTTGGCACGAGCAGACAGGCTTATCTCAGAGGCAGTGTGTAAAGCATTTGTGAACACATACAGTAACTAAGTGACAACACTACAGATGGACACCACACAGGGTTTTATATCAAAAATAAGTATTCTTTATATAGATTTACCACAAGACCATTCAATGACAAAAATACACAATACTGTTACTTTAGATGGTAGAATTTTGCTTAGTTCTCTTTAGTTCTTAAATGCGACACTCTAAATCAATGTACCTTTTAGATGCGACACGCAGGGCAACGAAAGTGTTGCAACGATGTTGACGCGTTGAAGATTTTGGTGCAAAGAAATAAAGACGTGAAGATCGTCCAGATGTGATACGCTTCTCCGATGTTGCGAGAAGACTCAATTCGATGCTTCAGCTGCAGCGGCGACACACGTTATTCGATGCGACGACAGCGGCCTTGGCAGCGGCACTCTTCTCCGACGTTGTGAGACACTTCCGCTCGATGCGATGCTGTAGCGGCGACACCCCTTTACGCGATGCGATGACAACAGCTCCGACGACGGCACGCTTCTCCGTGGATGCGAGGCGCTTTTCTTGATGCGGTGCAATGTGACAACTACGATGGCTGCGATGGCGACACGCTTCTTCCTCGATGCAAGACTCTTCTCTTGATGCGGTGCAATGCATGAGCTATGATGGCTGCGATGGCGACACGCTTCTTTGGTGTTGCGAGACACTTCCTGGATGATGCGAGACGCTTCCGCTCGATGCGACAGCTGCAGCGGCGACACACTTTACGCGATGCAATGACAACAGCTCCGGCGGCGGCACGCTTCTCCTTCTTGAGTCGCGCTTCCAGCTCCTTGCGACACGCAGTCCCTCAGAAGGCCCAACACAGCAGCAGGCACTTCCAAAGAACTCTGGGGAGCTGGGGGGTGAAGTCTGTTGTTCCTGAGACTTAAGCAGTAGGCAAGCTCTTTTCCAAGCCCTTGGAGATCCTTCACAAGTTGAGCAAAAGTACACACAAAGTTCTTTTCTCCTCTCTTTGGTAGTAGGCAACCCCTGCAGGCCAATCCCCCAGTTTCAGGGATAGTCTCTCCTCAGTTTCTTCTTGGTTCCTCTCCTCAGCAGAGTTTCTTCTTGTTTCCCAAAGTAATCTAAATTCTTGGGATCAGGGTCCCAATACTTATACCCCAAAATCCTTTGTCCTCTGAGGGCAAAGGGGCCTTTGCCTTGTTCAAACGAGTTCTGGTCAGCCCTGGAGCACTTTGTTTACCTGACTCCTTCTTTCCTTTCAGAGTGCAGGGCACAGACATCAGACGCACCACAGGGGGTGGAGCCAGCATTGTGGAGGGAAAGCACAGCCCTATTCAGGTCTCAGGTGCAACTCCTCCCACCCATCTACATGGAGATCTCTCTATTCAGCCCTGTGCTCACTCACCCTGTCTCTGGGAATTCCCCAGCCCCCTGGAATTCCCCAGCCCCTGTCACTCAAACTCCAGACAAGGAATACACAGCCTAGCAGAGACAGGTTTGAATGGTTAGACAAGAAAATACCTACTTTCTAAAAGTGGTATTTTCAAACACAGAATGTTAAAACCAACTTCACTAAAATATGTATTTTATCATTCTGAGTTAAGGCATACTAAATTCGAATTTCTACCATGTTCCCTGAGTCAATTAGGATTATAAGATATAATAATCAAACTGCCCATTCTGGCCTATGGAGAACAGGTAGCCTTGCAATAGTGAAAAACGAAAATGGCTGTAATTCACTATTAGAACATGCCACACACACCAGGGCATGTTCTACCTTATCCTTACAATGCACCCTGTCCTTGGGCCTACCATAGGGGTGTCTGATATGAAGAAAAGGGAAGGTTTAGGGACTGGCAAGTGGGTGCACTTGCCCAGTCAGCGTGACAGTACCAGACTGCACGCAGGCTCTGCAATGGCATGCCTTAGACACACTTTTACAGGCTGCTTCTGTGGGTGATACAACCAGTGCTGCAAGCCCACTAGCCGCATTTGGATTACCAGCCCTGGGCACCCCTGGTGCACTGTACTAGGGTCTGACAAGTAAACCAAACCAGCCAATCATGGAATCACTAATCCATACATTAATTTATAATAGGTAGAGCATATGCACTTTAGCACTGATTGGCAGTGGTAAAGTGCCCAGAGTCATAAAACAGCCAACAACAGGTCCGAAAAAATATAGGAGGAAGGCAAAAAGTTCAGGGATGACCCTGCAAAAAGGGCCAAGTCCAACATGTATCAAACAAAACCAGATATTATCCCAAACAGACTGCTTCACTAATTAATGTCCCTAAAAAAAACACACTTATATTGCCCCCTTTTTTGTGGTATCTCTCCGAAGAAGCAGTCTCTTGCCATTTGTCAACACAAAAATGAGTCTGCATACAGTGCTCCCTATTCTGGGCCTTCTCGTTGACAATATCTATGAATCTCGCTCCTTTCCTCTGTCTTCTGGACCATTACTGTGAGGCTCCAGGGGTCAAGAGGATTAGGGCTCTGCATCTGAATGCAACCCTGCTGGCCTACTAGCTGCCACCCCATGGACTCAGCTTTCACAAAAAAACTGCCCTTGAATGGTTAATACTGACTTTGAGGTGCCTCTGCCTGAAAGGGAAGGGTGTGGTGGTAGTGCAGAAAGTTAGAAAAAGAACCAACCTTCTTACCAGCCATTAATTGATTGAGTCACTTAAAAACAGGGCCACTGGAATTATGAGTTTCTGCAGCAGCAGCGTTTTCCACATAATTATCAGTTCACTGCATTTGCTACATAATCTGCAGATTTCAACAAAAAGAACTTGATTCTAGCTCAAACGGAACAAAAATTACTTAAAGCGTGACGACAAAGTGTTCTGGAGCAGTGGAAGACCCTTTGCAAAGATTGACTGGTAATCTTGTAGTTGCTTACTGCTGTATTTGGGTGCTAAACTGGTACTAATGAGGTGGAATATTTCCCCTGACAGCATTACCTTGAGTTAAAATGACAAAATAATGAAGTAATGCTAACTACAAAATGTGGCGCATTGTGCCGCATAATTTAGTCAAACCTGCTGCATAATGTTGTCCTCTTCTACTGAATAATTCCAGTGGCTCTGCTTGGAGCTTCATGTGGCAAAGCTCTATTGTTTATGAGATGTAATGTAAGGCTGAGATATGGAGTAGTGGAGACACTTATAAAAATGTCTGCATTATATACAGTTTGATTACTTATTACTAAAAAAGTGTATTTTGTAAGAACTTGCTTTATCTCAATCACTGCATCATTTTGTAGCAGCCTAGCTTAGAGTATGTAAATACTGTTTTAAAATAATGACTTACATATTCACAGTGCTTTCTGCCACAGGCTGGGACCTCATAGCACTATAAACAGGGCCATTGGAATTATGTGGCAGGAGAAGGCCAAATCATGCAGCATGGTTAACTAAATTCTGCAGCAAGCAAAGGCGAATTATGCTGCATAATGCTGCATATTTTGAGAATGACATTACTGCATTATTTTGCTATTTTTACACTTGTTAACACTGTCCTGGCCTTTATTGCCCCTCATAAGTACCACATTAACACCCACATATAGCAATAAGCAACAGAAAGGTGACCGGTCAACCTTTAGAAAGGGCCTTCCACTGTGAGGTAACATGTGTTGCTGAATTTTTAGTAACTTTTGAACCATTTGAGCTAGAACAAGTCTTTTTAAAATCTGCAAATTATGCAGCAGATGATGGATTTTGTGGCTAATGGGGGAAATCCATAACTGTGGGCTGTGAGTGCAGGGTGAGCGTGGACGTGAAGGGTGAGATTGAGGAGTGAGTTGTCTGAATGCAGGGTGCATTCCCAGACACTTGAAGTAAATCTGCATGTTATTGATGGGTATGTAGGGTTTCAAGATATAAATTAAACTATTGCTATTATGGCATTAATCTGGGATTGAGGGTGGAGGAAATAAATAATGTGCTGATCCTGCAACAAACTCCAAGTCTTATGATTAGGATTGATGCTCATTATTTTGATGGCGCAGATGCTACAAAAATAAACAGTCACCCAAAGCCCTATTTTCAGCACTTATCTGTGCATACTTTGAACAGCAAATATAAATAGGAAGCACTTTCTATTGTGTTCTAGGGTGGCCTGAATTATTCATGACTGATAATTAAAGGGAACATATAGAAAAGTCACATTACAAATGAATACATACTTTTTTATTTATAACCCTATTTAGTGTCAAGACAAGGTCTTTGCAGGCTCTTTAAACATACATGGCTTGGGTTTTTTCTACTGGCAACCCTACTTTATATTCCATTTCATGAAATGCATTTTCACACTACAGCAGTAAATGTAAAATACAATATAAGGAATAGGCAGAGTGGGGGCCCAGGGGATACTGGAAACAGAAAAAAACCATGCCTTGGTAACCAGTTCACAAAGGGATGCAAATGGTCTTTAAAGACCTGTGAAAGCCTCGGGCGTGCCGGAGATAAGACTCCAGACACTGCCCAGCCATGCCCACAGCAGCACACTTACTGACCTCCGGCCCCAAGTAAATGAAGACAGCTTGGAAATGCAGCAAATAAACATTGCCGCACTTCCAGGACATCTTAATTTACATGTGTATGCAGAGGCCTTTGCGCCCCCCTGGGAAACCATCTATGCCCCCCCAGGGGGCGCACCCCACAGTTTGAAGACCTCTGCATTAAGAGTATATGGTGCTGGGAGCTTGTCATTACGAACTCCACAGCACCATAATGGCTACACTGAAATCAGAGAAATTTGGTATCAAACTTCTCTCAGCACCTTAATCCCACACTGATGCCAGTCTGAGATTTAATGAAAAATGTACACAGAGGGCATCTTAGAGCTGTCCCCTGAAAAACGACCAGCCTCTGGTGCGTTCCCTGACTGGTACACACCAGCCTGCCACCATGAGACATGTTTCTGGACCCCTAGGGTGGGAACCTTCGCTCCTGAGCCAAGAAACAAAGCCTTTCCTGGGGGGAAGTGTTCACACCTCCCCCAGGCCAGGAAGAGCCATCTGTGGCAGGGGAGGTTCAAAGGCATGGTAGCCTTTGTAATGCAACCCCCAGCCCCTCCTGCTAATAGGAGCAGGTCCCGTTCCTGTTTCCCCTCCTTTTCGGCGGGAAGGCAGGCAGGAAAAACTAGCCAGCCCAGAAGGTGTGCCCACCTCTGCCAACTCCACCCCTCAGGTGGGGGAGGCGAGGTGAAGCCCACTCTTCAGTGCCCGCCATCTTGTGGATTGCAGGCACTCCCCAATCAGGATTAGGGCTTGTGCTCGCTCCCACACGTGGGGTGAGCACATCAAGGGTCAACAAAGACCGGATCTCCTGTGAACAGCAGCCCTGTTCAAAAGACACTCCAAAAATAGACTCTGAGCCTGTTGAGGACAAAGAAACTCGATGCCTAGAACTAGCACTGCACCCGTAGCCTACTGCCCGAGTTCAAGTGGCCCACCGGCCCCAGCGAGGTCCTCCAGCATTCCAGAGCCTGAATCCACTGTGGGTTGACCTCTCCAGGACTCCCTGATATCACCTGCAGCCTCTGCATGGAGACCCCCCAACCGCGAGTGGCATGGTAAGGTGAAAGCCGACCTCAAAAGACACCCCTGCAACCAGCCGCCCTGCGCCCTGGAGAAAAGAACCCGAGGTGCACCTACGTCTCTGAGCTCTCCAACTTACCTGCCCAGCTCTTGGTTCCTCCCGGAAGTCTTCCTGGACTGAGCCTGCAGCTAAACACCAAAATTGAAAATCCCCATTGAAAACAACAGGGCACCTGACACCAAACAGCACCCTGCGCCGCTGCGGGTGCACTTTGTGTGCTAAACTGGATCCCCCTTTGTCCTGAGCCTAACACCAGAAGCTTGGCTCCCACACCAAGTGGCCTGCTCGCCAGCAGCCACCGCCAGGGGGCCCCCTATCCCCTATTGGATAACATCGGGCCTCAGCACTCTGCACCCGGCCGCCCTAGTGCCACTGAGGGTGTAACAAGAGTGCATTCCTCACCCTGGGGGACACCTGAGTCTACCCCCAGAACCTCAACTCCCACTACCAGATACTAACCTTGAAACCAATAACACTATTTTCCTCCATAGGACAACATTGACTGTTTTTCTTGGAAAAGTTTCTAAGTGTGGTGTTTGAAAACCTAAAGAAATTCTTCAAAATTGTGCTGTTTAACAAAAACGATTTTACTTACCTGTTTGCAGGAAATGTCTCAGAGTAGTATCCAGGTATACTACTCTGAGCAATCTAAAAAGTAACTTACCTGGTATTGTACTGAAAAGCCCATTCAAGTCTATGTACTGTATTTACAAAGCAGTGCATTTCTCTGAAACAATACTTTAAGTCAAAACAAAGAGCATATTCACTTATCAATCCAAACTGTATTACAACTGTATATTTACTGCAAAGTATTTATCACTTACATTTTCCAGGCTTGCTTGGTTCTAGGAAATAAAATAACTAAACAAATATTTGTTTACAAAAATAATTGGTCTGAAGTTCAGTCTTTGAGTGTGTGAATGAATTTGCTGACTGAGTGTTTGGTATAGTATACACAGAGCCAGCTTCCTACACCTGCGTATCAAATTAATCAAATAATGGTAAAATATAAAACCTAGCTTAATTTATATTTGTACATATGGGTGCTAGATAGTCATTTCTGAAACCCCTTATATTCCAGAGATTTACCTCTGACGTGCACCATGTGCTGTTCAGTGTCACTTGCCAAATGCATGTGTTTTCGTTTTAACAGAATATTAAATGGCAGCTGCACACATGGTGGGTGCCGGGTTGGATGAACAATATTGATGTTGATGTGGTTGACTTTGATTGAGCAACGTAATACCGCATTCAGAGTGTCACGGATGCTGTAGTTGTTGGCAGCTCCCATATAGGGAACACCACCTTCCCCTCACTCTAAAACCACATTAGAATAAATAAAGCATAGATGATGTGAACCAGTGAACATTTCGACCCATAATCTTGACAGCTCAGTAAACTATGACATCAGAAACACAGCAAGAGCATGAAGTCACTACTAGGATGTTCTGGCATTCTCCACGAGCAGGAATGACTCTAGAGGAGCAGTGCATCGTCTTACACAATCCAAAGCCTTGATTTTTCCGGTGCCTCTTTAATTTATGTTTTGTCTTATGATAACTGCCCCCCATTAATATCACAGCAAAAGGAACAAATGCAAATATTCATTCCAGTCACAAAGATCTGGGTTTAATCCATTGTTCCT
Organism: Triturus cristatus; assembly: GCF_964204655.1. NCBI lineage: Eukaryota > Metazoa > Chordata > Amphibia > Caudata > Salamandridae > Triturus > Triturus cristatus. The sequence continues at coordinate 433,583,208 of NC_140585.1, read as the reverse complement.
TTGCTCACCACGTCATACAAGTTTGGACCCAACCATATGCAAATCAGTCTTGACCCTGTTCCTCATGGGAACAGTCCAGTGCCTAATTGTGTAAGTATGCTTTTTGATGGTGATGCTAGGGCATAAACATACAATTCACCTTAATGCATGTCTTGTACCTGAGGCTTATTCTATACAGTTGTGGAAAAACTCGCCAACTCCCTCAAATGACAAGTCTGATGCATAGGAACAGAATCTACTGTTTTTATGGGTGGAAAGACCATCTTCTACTGCAGACAATATGTAATTGTAGGTTGGGTGTGAGAAAATGGGTATGCATAGAAGTGTCATGGGAATGTAGCATTATCCACGTGAACAAGTCATAACTTTATATGTATTGACTCAACTTCAAACCATATGCCTTCTGTAACTAGCATAAGTGGTGCAATGTGGAGAGCTTTTCAAAACAACTAAAAATAGTTTCCCTGTGGAGGAAAAAATTGGGAAAAAATGTAAATTAACATATTCTCTACACTCTGGTACCTACACGGGTGGGGGTACGGCGCGTACATGCGGGGGCTGGGGGGGTGTTGGGGGCGTACATGCGGGGGCTGGTGGGGGGGTTCGGCGCGTATGTGGGCACATGTCTTCATGGTTGCTATGGGAGTTCGGTCCGGACAGTGTTTCTTCCATACGGTTGTAAAATCGAAAGGACGGGACTGATCGTACTTGCGCGGTCGGACTTCATTTTTCCGATTCGTACGGTAAATCGTCCGGGGATGTGTCGGACACTTTTTCCGACCCAAGGACGTGTGGGGGAATTTTCCCAATGCGATTCGTATGGACTTTTTCCCATGCGAATCGTACTTGCCAGTTTGTACGGGACTTGTACGATTCGTACGGAAAAAAATCCGGATACGATTCGTACGGGGAACATTTTTCCAGGATCGGAATCGGCACCTCTATGTGCAAACCTACTGATATTCAATTTTTTGTAAACCAGGCTGTCTGCCTGCTCTTTTCAGGGATAGGTACTCTGTATCAACAGAAGTGTAGAACACATTTACCAGTGACTTCAAGGTGAGTAAAGTAAAAACTCGGTCTGCACAGCTCATTTGTAGTAAGTTCCCTTTAGAGCCTACTTGGTTCTCCCTTATTTTAGCCTAACTGCAACATTTAAGGCCACTTTTGCGTTGCACAGTTACACATACAATGTTTTATTTTGTGCCATGATATTAGTTTAGAAATATGCTGTACATGTTATTATTACTAAGTTCTTTTCTTGGGATTTAATCTGAACATTTTGCACATGGTCTGTAACATTTCCTAGCGTTTAGACAAAGGCACAGCTGCTGCTTTCCAGCATGGCACTTCTTATCATAAGAACTAAAACTTCCCCTTTCGAAAACAGAGAGGAGGATTCTTGCAGAGGGACAGGTCATAGAAGGGGTTTCCCAGCGTTGCGTAAACTGAGTTTACGCTTCGGATGCGGACCACCTAAGTGCAAAATACCAGGTATGGGGTCCGGTTCTAATGCCAGAGGTCATTGATATATTCCTGTGCTCACTTAGTGAGGATAGGCCTAGACAGACAAATATATAATTCGCCATGATAGGACATTTCATTGTATACAGTTTGCTCGTAATTTTGAATACTTTACTCAGTTGTATACGTTTTCTAATCACAGCTCAGTTGCTTCATAATACAGCACCATAGCTTTAATAAATATTGTAAACTTTCATCATATTCTTCTTTTGTTTATTATGGACATGCATGAGTGAGAAGCGAAAGGTGATGATCTGTTTCCAAGGTTCCCTTGGTGACTAGAGTGTTGAGTTATTGGTTGCCAATTCACCTGTTATTCTGGTAAGGTTAGGAAGGCAGGTCAGGCACTGTGAGCTAGTCGAATTTGGACCCATAGTTATTGATGCGGTACAGTGACTTATTCTCTACATTATGATGTCCTGTGATCCCAGGTGCAATACTGTTTCCAAACAGAATCCCTGCAACAATTAATTAAAAGGGTTTGAGACTGGCATGGGCATGTTCTCCACCAGCATTCAAACCTACTGGTGTTCATTAAGCTGAAACCGGCATCTTCAAACAGAGCGGACCAAAAATTATTGTTGTATTAACTACATCTTTCCAAATGGACAAATAGCTAAAAGTTCATTCAAAGTGACAGCCACCACAAAACTAAGTCCATTTTGTGGTTGGGTGTCACCATGAATTAATCACACCTCCTCATAACTATAGCTAGTCAGTCCTAGTGAACAGTGGGATTTTGAAATTACTGTATCTTTATCTGCTTCTTATTGCTCCAACTCAAAAGACACTCGTGAAATTCCTACCACTTTTACTCCAGGCAGAAACTTTGCCAACTGACCATTCTCTCAGTATTAATCCTCAACTATGGTAGTATGTTTTCTCTATATTAAAAATGTAGGTGGTTCATCCATGTGCCCTATGATACTACCTTCAACAAGAGGTTGCTGGCACAATGTTTTATACTCTGTATAACCAAATGCATTGCAAAAGCAAGTACACAAAAATCATTTGCAGTGGGAATAAGGCTGTGATGCCTTCTCTGAGCACTCCAGTTGCTTCACTAGCAGTAATACAACATGCCACTACAATTCTTCTGGTGCTTCAACATGACACAGGTCTTAGGATACTTTTAACATGCCATTTCCAATGCAAAAAAAGTTACTCAAAAATAACCTTTTGAGAGGAAATGTGTTACTAAATCAAACGGTTCAATAAAATGTGACCCATTGCATATCTAATCTAGAATTAACTGTAATGACAGGTATCCTTTACCAAGGTTAAATCTATGAACCCCCTCCCAAAAATCAATATTTTACATTAGATTCTTCAAAAAAGAGGATGTACCTACAGCATTGTTTTGGAAAAGTGGAGAAATGTAATATCTTGCAGACTCCATAAATGTTCCTAAGCGTGAATGTGTCATTTCGTTGAGTGAAGCACATGACTGCTAAATCTTTCCGTCAAAGGAAAAATAAAAATAAACACTGATGTCCATTGGCTGCGTTCTTGATGTTTAATAGCCTACTCTACATAAATAATAACTCCATCCTCGACATAGAGAAGGCAATGGTTCTATCACTCCTTTGGGTAACGTCCACGAGGAGTTATCTCAAACAAATGTTTTTCCACACAGAGGCAACTTACACCGCTAGCAAACGTCTTGGTTTGGGGTCACATTTTAAATTATCTGAGCTGCATATTACATCAATGCATGGACCATCACTAACTTGTGTTAATTGCTCCGTCCTACAACCATATACATGTAACTCCACTGTTTGATGGCTTTCTGTTACTGTAATATAACAGCAGTGTAACAACCTTTGGGGGCTAGCACTAAGAATATTCCCTACAAAGGAGACCACAACATATCCTTATAGTTGATGACAATCAATTAGGCGGTCCTTTGATACATTGATTGGCTATTTTAAATGATTGCCTTGAAGAAGTGACAGGACAATTGCAATAAAGGTGTTGGCAATTAGAAGAGTAAATAAAGGAACTTGGTACCACAAATTGAAAAATTATGGATTGGAGTGTTCATATATTTTTGTCTATGCAAATACCTTACTGTAGAGATATTGAATAAAAGTGGAAACATATACAACTTCTTAAAGTGGCTGTATTCAGAGTCCTGAATGTTGTAGAAGTACAATTGATGAAGAACTTGGTGAAGACCAGGAAGACGCTCTGATTCTCTTGTATCCCTCAGCCCCCTATGACATGGCTGACCACATAATCCTGCAAAGCAGGCTCAAGAAATGAGCAGAGTTCCAGGATGCAGGAAGCAGTTTAGCATCCTGTGGAGGTCCCATGTCTCCTTGCTTCTCTTCACTATCTACACTTTTGATTGTCTCAAGTATTATACAGTCATCAATTAAAATACCTGATGTGCACGGATGACACACATATACACTTCTGCCATAAGAAAAGCATGAAGAAGCACACAAGCACTTGGGAGGTCTGCATAAGTATGCATACTGTCTACGTTTGTGTGAAGGAAAGTGATCTTTGTCTGAATATATCAAAGATTGAAGTACTAATTGTAGAATAGGCTGGTTCAGAGTTACCTCTTTTTAACAGACCGTGCAACCTACACCCTCTCCCATCTCGCTATATGTCAGAAATACGCATATTAAGATTTATAACTCAACCTGACCCCACAAAGCAATGTAATGATCAAGGAAACCATTTTCAAACTCCCTCTCTTGTCTTGAACAGGGTTGTAGCTATTAGTGTTGCAACAAATGCAGATCAGTGAAGGCCCCCTTAAACACCAATTGCAGCTGTCTATAACTCCCATACCAGAGGAGGAGCATTTTCACTGACTGTGTGAATGAGCATGCACCAATGCCATGCTACTGCTCTGAAAAATCCTCCAGTTTGGCCACCAAACAGAGCAAACAAGGGTCCCTGGTGATGGTCTGACTGAACCACTGTAAAGTAGTGTACACTAGCCCCCCTATAATAACATCATGGGGTTGCAATGAGTAAAATAATTAGACAACCAGAAATCTCTGCATTTATGAAAACGTTATCTAATAAAGCCAACCTGGGAATCTCTCTGTTCACTCCCTGTTGAATTCAAAGCACTAAATGTTGTGCACTAAGATTACTAGCCAATAAGTCCCAACAACATGCATGAACTTCCATGACGTTATGCTCCAGCCAGAAGTGTGAACTCATCATCAGTTTATCTGATGGAACACCTATTAGGAGATTAAAGCATGGAGGACAATCCTGGGGGCTCAAAGGTATGAAATTATGAAACAATTGTAGACTCCATCCTTGAACGGAAACGTAATCCCTTCAGTTCCAGTTTCTAGTTTGGGAAACTCACAACTTCCAAACAGGCTTTCAATTAAGTTGACATTTACATAAGGGGCAACCAAGAATGTTACACCTAAGTTTACCCTATTCTACCGAATGGATTCTTCCAGCTGCTTTGTGCTATTATTTTAGCGCAAAATACATCATTGCATTCAAATGGATGCAAAGATGCAAGTCACTCTAAAATACAGCACCAAATACCAAATTTTTAGTAATTATGTGTAATTAAGTGATATTTTTCCAACATTTTACATAATAATGAAAAAGCTAATCAGGCACATTTCACCCACTCATCTAGAAGTTGTAATGAGTTCAGTTTGGAACTGTCTGGTGAGCCGACCAGACATGAACTTTCCTGATTATAGCTCCATTTCCCTTGCCAATAGACTTTCTTTATGGACTTTAACTATTTTCTAATGCCCATGCTAAGATTATTAGTTGAGCTAAACCATCCTCCTGCCCTTGGTGGTGATAGAAAAACCTAGCCTAGCTGTCCTACCACAAATTCTCTATGTTAGCAATTGATTTATTTCAACAAATGTGTCGTTTTCTACTATGAGCTGTAATATCCATGAATGAACTGCTTAAAATGTTACTTATATGCATTGAGTTTGGATGTTTAATACAATAACCAAATAATATAAACTAATTGCCTGAGTCTTTTCTTTTTATTTGTAGCTTAATGTTCTTTCCATATAAACTGTGCTTAGTAAAATCTGATTTCTAATGCATGATAGGGAGAGTCATGTATTGTTTTCAGAGCTGATTCTGTTCTGTGTTGCCATAGCAGATCAACTGATTTGTACGATTTTTGTTAGATTTAACTTCTCAAGGAAGTTTGGTTTTACTATCGCCATTCTTTATACTTATAATATGGTTCTGAGGTTGGTGTAAGTAAATTCAATGACCAATCTGTGAGTTGGTTACCAATTAATGGTCCTCATTAGGTAGCCGACAGTTGACACCCTGATTCCTCACCCCTCACTGCGACAGACAAGATCCATCAGAGGACCAATGTCTCTGTGGTGAATTGTAGACTTTCATTGAAGTGACTAAGTCAGAAAGCTTATTGGGGCCTGAACTGATTCCACTGCAGCAAAAGATGATAGTTGAGCATGGTTTCGACCAGTGGTGTTAAGAACCTAGCCCAAAATAGATTTCCCCTTTTCAAACTGAAAAGTCGAGAATCCCGTAGTTCGGCTGAAGGATTGATGGAGTACCGATGGAGTTGAGATGACTTGTAGCAGCAAAAGAGTGTGAGTATGAAATGCAAAGTTGAAAAGGTTTTGTGTGAGTACCGCTTAATGCAAAGAAGTTGAAGTTGTGATCAGATCCGTTTGTGGCCTAAGATCCCCGGATAAAATATAAATAGATATAATTACGAGGTGGTCTTAGTGTAGAAGAGACTGAGTGTAGTTGTCTGTTGTGTTGTGGTGTTTGTCGTGCAACATCGTCGACAACATCTTATGGATAGGGACTTTCCTTTTGTATGTTAGTGGTAAGTGGTTGGTAGGGTCGATCTCAAGTGCACAGGAATAGCTATATCAATTAGAGTGAGACTGCTGGTCGAGATCTCATTTGAAATGAATGATAAGAATAGGTATAGAAATAATATTGTTTCATATTACCTTGCGAGAGAGATGATTGAGATTCCTAGTGGAGAAGACAGACTTCGTTTTTGAAATTCCTTGCAAATTGTGTATTTGCTTAGAAGAAATCTCTGAATAATTGTAAAGGAGGGTGAACTGCTGCAAAGAGTGAGATCTATGTCAGAGTGTTTAGCGCTGTGATTGGTCGATTGGTGTAAAGCCGTTCTGGGATTGGTTGAATAGGTCATAAAGAATTACGCTGTAATTGGTGGTGATGGCTGAACTAGCAAATTGTGGGACAATTTTATTTTCAGGATTTATGGATAACATTTCCTGAACACAAATTAAGTGTTAAAATGAAGTTTTTCAAATCCCTACGAAAATTAATACAGGGAGATGTGACCATACCTGTTAGAATAGGGGAAGATGTACCACTACAGGGAATGCAGGGACACATTGTAATGATAGCGAAAGGACTACATCAATACATTTGGCTCAATCGATGGCACAAAATAACAGAGAAAGATGAGGTTTTACAGTTTCCTCATTATGAGACATTTAATTTGAGAATCATTGAAAATTTAATGAGAAAATTGTACGAAATGAGACCGCCTACTAGAACTGTTCACTTTGAGGCAGAAAAATACTTGGGAACACATAGCTCATCGGAAAGAGAAAGAAAAATATCAAAGAGGTGTAGAAGAGCTGTAGAATTGTATGCAGAAGCTAGATGTGATGCACAACAGAAAGCATGGAGAGCTGATGTTACGGAGGTAACGAGAATCTGTCCTATGATAACTGTAGAGCAGAGGTCTTTAAACTGTGGGGCGCGACCCCCAGGGGGGTCGTGGAGTCCTAGGAAGGGGGTCGCAGATTCCCCAGCTTCACTTGTCTCTGTGAAAAGACAGCCGTCCTGAGATGGCTAATTAAGATCGTTATCAGCTACTTGCCTGAATGAAAGGCAAATGCGCTGGTAATCTGCAAGTGTAAAGGATGCTTGGGAGCAGTTTTGGCTCTTTGTGAAGACAAAGATGTGTGTGTTTTTTTTTAGTTGAAGTGCGAAGAGTTAACTACTGCGCTGGGAAGTTCTTGCTTTTAATTTTAACTACATTTACACAGCTATTTAAAAATAGGAAAACTGCATTACATACGCTCTGGTATTATTAAAACCTATATTTTGAAAGCACCATTTTATTGTAAAACTATTCACAAGTTTTGCAGCATTGTATCTTACCCTGTGTGTAATGCAAGTATAAAAAATTTCACAGTGCTTTCCGTCACAGGCTGTGACTTCGTAGCACTAAAAATACACATCACTATCCTCCACTGCACCAATCAAGATTTAATTCTGTGGTTCTCTGGTTACACACAGACCACTGCAGTGCATTAACTAATAGATGTTTCATAATGTACTACAGTCCATTTCCCACTGAGCAATAACTTATTTTATTTATTTTTAATTTACATTGCCCATTATTTTATATGTAGATACCTGAAGGTGAAAGACCTAAAAAACATACAGAATATTTTGGGTTTACTTATGAGAAGCTTGCATTGCCAGAGCATCACTTTTTTTGATGCTCCGGTGGCGCAACCATCTCAACCATACCTTGAGGCAGTGCAAAGTCACCCTGCAAGGCTTTGCATTGCCTCATAGATACGGAGTAATCAGTAAGACATAGCAGCGCAAGTCACTGTGTTGCCTTACTCTGCGTCATGGAGGTGGTCCATGTTCTTTGTGTGGGGTTCCCATGGATTTTGATGCTGCCCCATATTTACAAAATCACGTAAACCTGGGGCAGCTCCAAAAACTGAAGCCTCTCCAGTGGAGGCGTAACGAGGAGAAATCTCTTAATTTCTCCTCGTTTTTTCCTCTTTCCATGTGTGCTGCATTCTGCAGCTCTCATAGAAATAGGAAAACGCCCCTCAGGATTGTTTTGGTGAAGGAAGGTACCTCTTCCCGTACAAAAACAATTCTGCCTACGTTGGTGCTAGGCAGCAATTTGGGAAGGGAACAGGACTGGAATGCACCGTATTTCATAATTAAAGTGTATTCCTGCCCTTACACATTGGCATTGGGCAGTGCCGCAAGAAGACTTGCAGCGCTGTCCTACGCCAATTCCTCATAAATAAGGCTCTTTGTTTTTAGCTACACCTTTGGCTACACCCCCCACGCTCACTGACCATTGGTTTGCTAAACACTGTTTAATACAATTTCCCCACCGTAAAAATATTTGCTGTGGTAATTGGGGGCTGTTAGAAATGGGGGTCTCTAGTTGGTAATGGTTTGCACCTTTGTCCAAGTAGGGACCCTTCCTTCTAGTCAGGGTAAGAGGGATACACTACTGAAATAACCCCTGTCTCACCCCATTGGTAGCTTGGCACGAGCAGTCAGGCTTATTAAAGAGGCAGTGTGTAAAGGATTTGCACATAACCAACAGCAATACATTGAAAAAACTACAAAAGGACACCACACCAGTTTAGAAAAACATCCAATACTTTATATATTCAAAACAAGACTAAAACGATAAAAATCCAACATACAGTACTTAAAAATATGCACTTTGTGGGGAGCTGGCGTCGGTCGGTCAGTCCAGACTGCGGTGTGTGACGGGGTAGTGTGTCGCAAGGCTTCCGAGCAGTGCCCCCAAGCCACGGTGCGGTCACGGTTGTCGAAGTCAGTGACGGCGTCGGTGAGACCAGGGCGACTAAGTGAAGCGAGGCGGTGCGGAGTGCAGTGCCCACAGGTCACAGTGCAAGCAACAGCTCAGCGATCGTCATCAGTGAGACCAGTGTTGCAGTGCAAGATGCAGCGGTGCCCTCTGCCATGCCTTCAGGGCATTGAGCCAGCGGCAGAGTCAGTGACAGTGACGGAGTCGATTGCTTTCCCCCTCTGTGGCAACTGAAACCACAGTTCCAGAGGTGGTACCCAGAGGTCAGTGAAGACTTTGCGGTCCCTGAGACTTCCGAACAGGGGGCAACATGTAAAGAAAATTCAGACCAGCCCTTTCACTGCCCAAGGCAGAAGCAGCAACTGCAGGCCAAACCAACAAAGCAACAACACAGAAAAGTTGCAGTACTCCTCTTGGCAGTTCTTCCAGCTCTTCTTGGCAGGTTCCTTGATTCCAGTGAGTTCTACAGTTCTAGGGTCTGGACTCCAATAATTATAGTCAGTTTCTCTTTGTGCTTTTGGGCAGAGAGTGCCTGTGCCCAGCCCAAACCAGTTCCATCCTCTCTGGCCCAGCTTCTTGGCAGGAGGTGGATACAGCATTGTCCAAGGCAGACCAGGCCCAATCTAGTGCAAGATAATCTCCTCCCACTACTATAAATACAGCCCAGGTCTATTCAGCTCAGCCCTGACTCATCCAGGAAAGGAAGGACACACCTTGAACTCCCCAGTAGCTGTCTGATGAGAATGCACATCCCCAGCCCCTGTCACTCCAAAGCCAGACAGTCAATCCACAAACCCAGCAGAGGCACACAGGATGGCTAAGCAAGAAAATGCCTATTTTCTAAAAGTGGTATTTTTCAAACACATCATAAAAAACATCTTTACTAACAGATGCATTTTTATATTCTGAGTTCAGGCATGCTAAACCCCATTTCCTTATCTTGTCCCAATGGGAAGATATGCTCATAAGACGTTATAAGTAAACTCCCATTATCCTATGAGACAGATAGCCTTTCCATAGTGAAAAATGAAACACACTGTAATTCACTACCAGGACATGTCACAATCACCAGTACATGCCATACCCTTAATATACACGGCACCCTGCCCACATGGGTACCTTGGGCCTACCTTAGGGGTGACTTACATGTAAGAAAAGTGAAGATTAGAGCTTGGCAAGTGGATGCACTTGCCAGGTCAACATGGCAGTTACAAACCATGCTGACTCTGCAATGGCAGGTCTCATAACCTTTTTCAGGGCTGCATGGGTGAGTGGCACAATCAGTACTGCAGGCCCACCAGCAGCATTTGATTTACTGGCCCGACACCCTCAGTGCACTTCACTAGGGACTTACTAGTAAGTCAAACATATCAATCATGGAAAAACCAATCCATAATACAATTTACAATAGGAGCATTTGCACTTTAACACTGAACAGCAGTGAGAAAGTGCGCAGTGACACTGAACCAGAAAAAACAGAGTCAAAACTAGGTCAGAAAGGAAAAAAACAGGGGCAACATGACAAAAGATGGAAGGTATAACAGGAGCATTTATAGAAAATTTTGTCCGAAGGGGTCCTTACACCTAAGAAGGTTTGACAAGGGGGTCTCGACAGCAAAAAGTTTGAAAACCACTGCTGTAGAGGGAGAAGCTGGGGGAAAACAAAAGGAGAAGCGGAAACATATAGAGACAGAAAAGAATGATGCTGATGCAGATGCAGATGCAAAGAATAGTAACCTAGACAAGGATTTCTTGAATGACATGTTTATGAAGAGTCCACTCTCATATGATGAATCTCAGAGTGTGAGTTTGAAAAATGGAAACACATCTGAAATCACTAGCGCATCTCTTGAACCTGAAAAATCTAGAGAGACTACATGCATTTCTCCTACAAGGGGAGAAACAGAAGTAACATCTCCTTTAAACACTTTTAATATGAATGCTCCAGATGCTTGACTTTCCCATTACTATTGGTCCTGTTGTACCTCTTTATAAATCTGGGTCACAGGGAAATACTGCCCATACTTCGACTATACCTGCTGGGATGAATACAACATATGGTAACCCGTTAGATTTGACAATTAGACCGTTGCTTCAGACACCTATGGTTCTGAATTGAAGTAATACACGTGAAACTAAGAGTACAAGTTCCATTCTAGATCCAAGACAATTTGATCCTGCAAACAGAATGATTCAGAGGTTATCACCTTTTTATGTCCCCAGAACAGGTGAACCTCCTGAAATAAGTCACAATGCTTCTGAAACAACTGTGCACATAGGAATTTCAGTTCCTGAACTATCTTTATTAGGTACACAACCTGGAACTTGGAGGGATACAATTAATGGAGATTTGCCTTTAAATATACCAAGAGAACAATCAGGATTTGCTCCCCAAGAATTTGATGATTGGCTTAAAGGGTTTAGTTCCCCGATTAATAATAAAAGTCCTGAAACTGTTTCAGTCCCAGAAAAGAAAAAATACATTAGATGTGGCCAAAATAAAGGTAGAGTTAGAAAAAATTATTCTGGGAACTTAGTTCATCTCGATTAGATACCTACCAGAAGGAGGAACTATTGTTTCCTCCATCTAAATTTGTGATTCCGTGGATTGTTATTGTGAAACAGCATAGATATGTGCTTTCTTAACAAAAAGAAGTGAAGAGCCACGACAACATTTTTGATATGTAGTTTTCTAAGTTTAAGAGTTGCTCTGCATAGTTTTGGGTGATGTGCAGTTTGTGTCCAGTTTTTATAGGGAGACCTGTCTACAAGCACTTGCAACAAAGTGGCATGTGTGAAAGGGGTCATATACATTGTAGCAAATGTAGATTACAGAAATCATTGTTGATGGGAGTGTTTGCTTGATAAGTGAACAGGTAACAAAGCAAGGGTGTAGCTATCAATGGAGCAGTGTGTGCAGTGGCACCAGGGCCAGGGCTCTGATGGGCTCACTGAAACCCTAAATTTGACTGTTTTTACTACCAAGCAGAGGGGTGGGTGGGCCCATACTGAGTGAATGAATGAGCCATTTATATAGCGCACAGCTGCCAAAAATATGTACCAGCGCTGAAATAGCTAGAAAGAGGAAGTTATTCAAGGCTGCTGAATACTGAGAAATAACCAAGACCAAGCCTTTAGATGCTTTTTGAAAGTCTGTTTATTAGTGGGAGCATGAATATTATAAAAGAGGGTATCTCACAGTTTAGGGGTCAGAAAGGTAAATGAGCATCCATCTAAATGGGCATGATGCATTCCAGGAACTTGCAACAATAGTTGGTTAGATCTCAAAGATCTGGAGGGATGATATGCACAAACTCTATCTCTTAGATAGATAAGGCCTTTGCTTCGATGTGTCCTGAAAGTTAACGGGAAACATTTGAACAGGATGTGTTGGCGCACCAGGGGCCAATAGAGATTCCTCGAATATAGAGATAGATTGATGTCTGAGAAGATTAAGCAGAAGCTTTGTGGCTGCATTCTGTACCGTTTGAAGGCAACAAAGTAAGTAATCAGGAAGGCCCAGATATAAAATAGTTATGTAACCCAGACAAGAGGTGTAGAATGACTTTTCTGGTGGACTCTGGAATTATACTGATGATCTTTTTTAAGCTTTTTAAGAAAGTGAAACATGATCTTTTACCTCACCACAGGGAACAATGAAAGATCCTCATCAAATGTAATCCCACAGTTTCTCCCCTCATCTATTGGAGTGGGAATGCTTCTATTAGGGCCCACACAATCCTTGCTAAACTACAGCTAAAAAGATGATGTAGCTTGAAAGATAGCCTGCTTACTGAACCCTTTGAATGCAGCCTAGTGTGTGGTAGATATTACAGGTTTATGGTGTTCACAAATATGGTTGTTTTAAGTATTCAAGCAGAGGGAGTTTTTTACATCCAAAGCTGAAATTCCTTCTGGCAGTTGGATTAAACACCTAAAGGATTCTCCTCTTGTTTGATGTGAACCTGTGTTTCATTGGCATTTATCTGACAAACAGTGTCTTAAGTATCTATAATATAAGAGCCTGGAACTATGTACACATTGAGTAGGCTGACTGAGGAGAAGCGACACAATCTGAACTGGGGTCCTCCACGGAGGTTGTCACCATGTATTAATAACAAATACTGCCCCCAAAATCAATAGCGAGTCGGATGGGAGCCTGTGAGCCACTCAGGGCACAGTGTATTTTATAGTAGAGCCATCAACCAGGGACCACAGGTCGACTACAAGGGGAAACACATTACCTTGTGGGGAGGAGTATCAGAAGCTGGAAAACCCGCAGTATTAGTGTCAAAGCAGGAGTACAGCTGCAGGGGTGTTGGCGGGCCTTGTGAGCGGATCCCACATTGTCAGGCTTGTTTCTTCCTGAAAGTGGCTGCTGACAATGAGCACACCATGCTGCTCCCGTGGATTTAGATGGCTGATGAGCCTCAAGTCTTGAAAGTTATCCCTAAAGGGGGAAGTGTAGCCCTTGACTTCCACGGTAATTGTATCACAAAGAAGAAACCTCTCATGCAAGTAAGTTTTTGTTATGCACTTAGTGCATTCATTTTATCAAATCCCATTTCATAATGCAAAAATGGATTTTGACAGCATAATTCAATATTTATACTTCTCTAGAAACATGGTGCTCCTAAAAACTGACGGAGCAGTGAAAAGTGACATATAGTGAAAAAAAGTGTGCTTGTGCTATATACAAGAATACACTCATGTGGCTGATATGGACAATATGATGTTATAGCCAAAACCCACAATGCAAGTGTTGAAATCCACAATCAAATTTTAAAAGAACACAGTCCATATATGTTATCGTTGATGTTTCGACCCTTAAGCATAGTTATTTAGAACAGGGTCATCATCAAGACGGAAAAAAATACACAGGAGACACCTGAAAATGAAAGAATCATATATCAGTTTGTGTGATAATGTACTTTGTGATCAAATTACAATTATAGGTATACTTAAAATACCATGTTACATACCTAAGGATTGGGACAAAGAGTCCCACAATTGAAGAAGTATCAAACACTATTTCAAGGAAAAACTTCAAAGAAGATTTAGCAAGCTGTAACTAAAAAAACAAAGTTCAAACAAATTACATCATGAACTTGTATTCATTGGATTATGATGTATGGTCCTAGGACCTACCAGGTGAATGTGGTCAGGTGTCCCACAGATAAGAATGTAACTGTCAATCTACTAGGTCTCACATTAGGATTAAAAGCTATGAAAAGAATGGATCCAGTGAGTGTGTTACATCCAAATAAAAATGTGGATGTGTTCACATGGGGGTCAAGATACCAAGTAGGGTAAGTTTGGATGGCAGGAGCCCAAATGATATACCAGTATATCCACCCAGATTGTAAAAAGCATTTCCACTTGCGCGTCCCACAAATTAAACAAGAGAACAGTGTGTCCTCAGAACCGGATTCTGGGTATAACACAGAAAGGTTTGTGATGAATAAAATACACTACATAAACACTGTTTAAGTAAATGCACAATTCAACATGCTCTGAAATTTAGAGCGGATGGCCAGAAGGGGGACTTGAAATGATCTAAACACTTCAAAAACAGTCGTAACCTAATATGATCGAAATAGTTAAATATCATTTAATGAACAACAAGACTCACTAAACCGGTGAGAGGATGGTTACTCTATTGGATGCGTCTGTCATCTAAAATGAAAGCAAAGCCTTTTGTAGAAACCCGCTGTACTGCTGAGCGTGTTTTTGAAGTGACCAAATAGCTCTTCTCAATTACCTGAATCCATCAGTGACATTGGATGAGGCTGAAAAAATGATACAGAAGAGAAAATCAATATCTCTTTGGGCAGACCGATGGCCAGTGCTGCCTAAACATTTCAGACTTAATTCAAGCCATGAAGTGAGCTTCCTGGGTTACTCTCTAAGACTGCAGCCGTGAGTGAGGAGAGGTGTGCTCTACTTGAAGATAGTATGCATGCTATGGCGTGCACGTTGAGGGAAAAGCCAGGGCTGAGTAAACATGAATATTGGAGCCAATGCTGCCAAGGAAAAAACAAGCACTTTTTTTTTTTAAAATCATTTTTTTATTGCATTTCAGTTAAACACAACATAACAAACCAGTTAACAGCGATTGTCTACTGTTGCTTATACATTCACAAATGACATGCCATTGAGTTATATATACACTGTACCCCTAGAACAAGTGTTACTGATCTCATTACATCACATCCTTTGATCAGCCAGGGGTCCCTCCAGTAGCACAAGGAGGTATGCATTAATCGGTGCCCAAAAGTCTTTCAGTCTAGAGGCGCTCAGCAATTCCTTTGCATATGCTTTCAGTTGGTCTCTGCAGTATACTATTTCCTGATACCAACCTTCCAGCTTAGGGTATGACCTCTGGCCCCAGTGTTTCCCTCTCTAATCCAGTAGCAGACTGACCGTCACTACCTTATGACATGCCGGTTTCAATGACTTCACATAACCAAGCAGACACACCTTAGGAGTAAAATGAACTTTTTCACTACAGGGGAGTATACAGCTCTTTGTGTGGGGTCAGGCACAGCACTATTCGGGTGCAAGTGTCAGCTTCTCCCTCTCACTTTAGCTCAGGGAGACATTTCAGCCTGGTGATGGGCAATCAGGATATAATTGGCACACCTCAGCTCCCTTTGTGTGTGACTGTCTAGAAGGAATGCACAAAGCACACCTGTCACCCAACCCAGACATGTATTCAGATACAGGCAGAGGCACAGAATAATTAAAGTTAAAAAAAAAGTTTCATTTTCAGACTTACAATTTAAAATCCAACTTCACCATAAGATTTGATTTTAAATAGTAAGTCCAGAGAAACCAATCTCCAAATGTCTATCTGCTCCCAATCTGAAACTACACTTAGAAGATGATTAACGGAATCCCAATGTTAACATATGGGAGGGATAGGCCATGAAGTAGTGAAAAACGAATTTAGGAGGATTTCACTATCAGAACACATAAAAGTGAAAAGCACATGTCCTACTTTTTAAAAACACGGCACCCTGCCATTAGGGCTTCATAGAGCCTACCTTGGGGGTGATATATGCAATAAAAAGGAAGGTTTGGACCTGCCAAGTAGGTTAACTTGACAGATCAAAATGGCAGTTTAAAACTGCACACACAGGCTCTGAAGTGGCAGGCTTGTGCCATGCTTAAAGGGATATTGCACTGGGTGGCACAATCAGTGCTGCATGCCCACTAAAAGCATTTAATTTACAGGCTCTGGGCACATGCGGCACACTTTTCTAGGGACTTATAACTCAATCAAATATGTCTATTGTGGATTAACTAATGTTTCCATGTTTAGAGTATAGAGCATATGCACTTTAGCACTGGTTAGCAGTGAAAACGTGCCCAGAATACTAAAGCCAAATAACCAAGGTCTGAAAAAGAGTAGGAGGAAGGCAACATGTTTGGGGTCACCCCGCAAAAAGGATCAATTCCAAAATCTACCATCTCAAATTCTTGGCAATTCAAAATAGGAAAGAGAGGGTTTGCAGTTGAAAAGGACTTAAGCGAAGACAATGCTTTTTTGGGGGTGTTTTTGTGGGTGGAGCTCACTGGCGCTCATTTCTGGGGACCATCAATTATTTTTCCTCAACAAACATTAATCCAGAGCAAAGGAGAAAAGTGCATTAAAAATGCAATAGGTCTCGCCTTTGATTAAGTATTTGCTTTGCTAATGGTATTGTATAGTAATTAGCAAAGCAGATGGCTTTGACTTAATTAAAGGCGAGACCTATTGCCTTTTCAATGCTTGTTAGGTCAGTATCGGGCAATGACACCGCAAGAAAGCCTATGACAAGGGGATAGCAAATATAATAGCAATTAGCAAAACAAGTGAAAGTGAGCCATGCACGCGTTGTGCAGAGATGTCACGTGTAATCCCATGCCGCGCGTGCACATCTTCTGTCCATCGCGTGCACGCTTTGGAATCCGTATTGATCCCATAAGACCCTTGCATGGCGAGAGCAGCGAATGCGCGCTGCTAACGCCAGGCGAGACCTAAAAACACAAAAGGGGAAAGAAGAAGAAAGAAAACGTCAAACAAATTATGACCAAGAGATGAAAAAGAATGTGCAAGAGTCAGATAAAGAGGTGGAGAGTGTCTGGTGGTGAACTAAAGAGCCATGATGTGGAATGAAACTATGAAGCCTTGGTGTTATTCTTTTTACAAATTAAGCACTATGTAGATGCCTGATTTCTGAGAAGCTGAGTGATAATCCCATGTTCCGGTTTCTAAGGAAATTTGCTGGCGGTAGGTGAGGCTTTGATGAGACTAGGGTTGGTTGGAGATAAGACAGAGAGGTCAACATCAATAAACTTGGTCCTACAGATGTCACTTGAATGATCTGTTTTCTTTATCTTTGTTGCTGAAACAGGTGCAAGGAAACATTGAAAGATGATAAAGATTTGGGTTGGTGCTGCGAGTGGGAAAGATGAAGAGGTCGAATCTATCATTTCGGCACTGAGTATATCAAGCATATTCCTGAAAACTGGCATAAGAATGCAAATTACGTGTGTTCTCAGTGCTTTTAATAAACTGCAGTGTGCACACGTGATGGAGTTGTGCAAAGAGCTTTTCATTAGTCTATTTTTTGCAACAGTTTTATTGGTTTGATCATACGACCGCTGCACTCCGGATGACGTTGATTTCCCTTTAAGAAGAGCCATTAGCATGTTACAACATTTGTGCCATATGATGTGCAAACTATTCTCATTCTCTGCAACCACCTAGGTAGGTGTTCAGGCCAGGATAATAACAATTATCACATTATGAGTGTATGTTATAACAGGAAGTGAGAGACAAGTTCATTCTCATATTCCCTGCCTGTCCTCTTACTCGGTCTTTAGCACCTCTTGTCTTGTAACCACCGACCCATCTACCCACTTACTCAGCTTGCACCCTCTCCCTGCACCACCCTCTCATTCACTCTGTCCTTACCCTCACTTCCCCTCCTACCCACTTAATCTAGTCTTTTAGGGCCACATGCATCAACGAGAAAACTGCTCGCAAACGGGCAGATTAGCAGAATCTGCCCCTTTGCGACCGGTATTTTAGCATTTGGGATGCATGATCCCAAATGCAAAAATCGCAATTTAAGGAATCTCTAAATAGCGATTCCTTAAATTGCGATTGCATTTAAGGAATCCCAAATTGAGATTCCTTAAATGCAATGCATTAAAGTTAAAAAATTAGCAATTTCGCTAATAGGGGGAGCAAATTACCATGAAGTTGAACTTCATGGTAATTTGCAAAAACTTTGAAAAATGCACTTTTGTGCATTTTTCAAAGTTTCATGTTGCGCACACACATGCCCTTAGAGCATGTGTGTGTGCAACATATGTGCACAGATCAATTTCAGGGGTGCAATAGTGTGTCATTTTGACACCCTTGCACCCTTGAAATTGCATGAGCAATTTGCGAGTACCTACTGGTACCGCCTATGAAAATGATCTTTAAAAGTCCTGTACTCACTCAGTTTCAATGCCTCAAATCTCCCCTTTGACAGTGCTGGTCTAAACTCTGGTTTGTGGTGAAATGATAGGTAGGGCTATAGAAATGGTGTGATGTCTATATTAATTGAAATCCTATCCCACACTTCCATAACTGATCTCAGGACTTCTTAAAAGTACATGTTTTTTGTTTTTGGCCTATCCAACCTTTTCTCATCGACCACTTTAGCACTGCCATACATTGTGTTTTGAAGTCTGGAAGGCACTATCCTTCACCTCTCCTTCTCTTTTGGCCCAGTTTTCTTGTCAGCTATTTCTTCCTGTCATGTAGTTCCCACTAATCCATAGGATCTGCTCGTCTGTTGGACAACATAAACGTTGGTGAGGTTCCTAAACTGATTCCAATCACCCCCACAGGATATGTTGGCCTAGAGACCAACTAGCTCACAGTGCCACCACCAGCCCCCTAACCCAAACAGGGAGCGAATGGTTTCTAGCAACCACTGAATATGACAACTGTGACCCCTCAGGGGTTGTGGTAACAGATCCAGAACCCTTTCGCTCAGACACTCGTGCACTCTTGTTCTCAGAGAAATATACAGATAATACAAACTGGGACATTTTTAATATATACATTGACCCAACGTTATTCTTGTATAGAATACATGTGCTGCGATAATCAATAGACAGAAGCAGATGAAAGTGATTACTAGCACCAAAAGACTAAATAGCAGATACAGTTGCACCATGGCGCTAAAACAGTGTAGGTGTATATATGCAGGCATGTATTACAAGGTAGAAATCAGGTGTACTCCTACTATGCAAAACCCTACTCTGTGTGTGTCTAGAGTTTGTGTAGGTGTAGAGCCAAGACTCCCCCAAGGAATGATACAACCCCATTCCCTGGTGGGAGAGAATGTAGGACCCAGTGTCATCATGAACTGAACACCCCTCATGGAGATGTCAGACCGCTGCGTGGTGAAGTCTCAGCATGCAGGGACCATTGGTGTTAGATGAAATGCCTCTTTCGCTAATCCTATTGGATGCTGATTATTTATCATAAAAAGCATCCTTGGGATGTCCCTTTGGATTAACAATGTTATGGATATGTAGATAGCTCCTGTCACCCTGTGGATGAAGATAGAACGGCATTTGTACATCATGCGTAAAGGCCTTGTACTTGGTGCTCCAGGCATCGTGATAATGTTATGTGAAGCCAGATGTGCAACAGAATTAGTTTCAGAAACAAATCCAACATTGTCATTCACGTGAATATGTGCAAAAAATCACAACAGTAATGTTATTGTGCAAAAATTGGACAATGTAAGAAAATGTGCAGCTTTGTTACATGGGCCTAACTCGGGCACATAACATTCCCAGCCCAGACTGATACCTATTCATTGTCTGAATGCCTTTTAGAGTCAATGTGGGCATTTGTATAGGGAGCTCCTTAAACATTTACAGTGATCTGGGGAGAATGCCCACCTTCACTCTTACTGTCGTACCCGTCCTAGATACCAAAATGTTAGTAAGTTTAGGATTTTGTCTTAAATTAGTTCTGTGAATCGGGCCCAATATGTCTTACATATGATGTATTTTGTGTGTAGTTGTTTCAAACTGCATTCACTCAACACATTCAGTTAATTAGCCATGTCCTTATGTGTGCCTAGCAGAGTGTTTGCTAAAGAGATATCATGTGATCCAGCTTCCGTAACTCCTAGCTCCATCACTTATAGCAAAAGAGTAGTATGCTTGTTACTTTATGTGTGTTGCTCTTCTATACATGTGCACACAATAAATTGTGGGTCACGTGTCTCACTTGTGAAATGCATTGTAGACCACAGTGTTGATTCTGTGAAATGTGTCATGCACAAATGTATAACTTTAATAAAGCGTGAAATGCAACTTCTGTAAAATGCAACTTCGGTGAAGAGAGCAGTACACCACTTTACAACTTGTACTAGTATTTCATCCTATGATTAGTTCTCATGAGTATTCTGATTTCCTTATGTAGTATATTTTGTTGTCCTTAGTGCTCCTTTGATTCTTATTATTGTTAGTTTTCTGACTGTGGCTGTATATCATCCGTTGCTGCTAATTATCTGGTTTTAATCTGTTAAAAGAATCATCTTTTTTACTGTTGCGCAGGTTTGGCCCCAATGGGAAGTGAGAGTCACAGACCAGTTTTCCCCAGGGGTGCTGTGTGCATACCCGAAGGACAAGATGTGGGAATGTGAGGTTAGTTAGGGGAAGGGGCCGGAGTAGGCAGGCCTATAAAGGTGTCAGGAGAGGCGTATCCGGCCTCTTCCTGACTCCAGTGAACCACCGGGAGGGAAGGGTTAGATAACTTAGTCCGCCCACCCACCCTACAGCTGGTAGCGGGGTACGGGCATAGGTTGTTACAGCGTTGCCAGTTTAGGACAGGTTGCTGCGCATAGGTGGTACTTTGGAGGGGTGGTGAGTCACATACGGGCAGATCCACCCCCCGGGGGGGGGAGCACATACGTGACTGATGGCAGTGCACGGGATTCAAGGAACGAAATTCAGAAGAGGATGTTTTGGAGGGCAAGTGAAGGTGAGAATGGGGATATGACAAGAGGTCAGAGAACGAAAGGATGAGGATGAGATGGTGTTTGAGAATGGCGAATGGAGAAGGAAACTGTGGGGTTTATGTTAAAGAATTCCTGATTACGGGGTGGAATAATGTCAAGGTAGTGGCGCCCCCAGGGAAAGTAAACCTTATCCAAATGCCAAGTATCTATGGTGCGGTGCTCGTAAGGTAGGAAGATCCACCCCTCTCCCTATAATGTGGTCTAGACCACCCAGTTAGTTGATCCAATTCCCCAGTACATGCTTAATGTCTTTCACACGATAAATCATAGGTCAGTGTCGACAAAAGTATCAATTTCTTTATTCTTCTTCTTTCGCAGTTACACCACTATCAGCCAACACATGTTTCGTTGCTATTTGGGTATCAAGTCCCATGACTTCTTCGGAGCTAAGACATTATATGTAACAAAAAGCTAGGATGATTGCACATCCAGCATATATAAAATCACTCCGGTGACTTTAGTGCAATCTTCAGACCACTCTTTAAATGGAGTATTCAATTGTGCAAGATTCGTTGAAACCCATGGCAAAATTAATGCCAACATACATAATTATCAGTACATTCCTTATGTATTACAAACATATCTCTTATGTGTCTAGATACAAAAGGTGAATTCACCCTACAAGTGTTATCACAACCTTTTATAAAATACGTTTAAAATTCCAGAACACCTTCATGCTACACAAGCCTGTGTCTTCACATGGTGTGCCCCATACACTGTGGCCATATTTGCCTGTCATGCACTACAAAAAGAAATATTAGAAATACATGAAAAGTCAAGGGTACCTCATAGAATGATATGTTGTACCTGAGGGAAAAGGTATACTGTCAGATGTGTTTTTCTCAAAACAAGATCATCCCTGCAATCATTTGCAAAAATACACACAAGATGGAGCCTGCATACAAAAGTAGTAATGGTATACCTACTTTGCTCAAGGTGGTAATTCCAACCCATAGGCTATCAGGCTATCCCTATCTCTTCTTCTCCAGTGTGCACGGTCCCTAAATATATATATATATATATATATATATATATTATCTACTGGCGGTCGCCAGTAGATAGTTATAGTTAGGACCGTGTTGCCATAGGAAATCTGAAAATTCTATTTGAATAACTTTGGCGCCGGTTGATGGATCCTCGCGAAATTTTCAAAACTAATGGGGCGTTTCGCTCAGCTCCTACCCTGAAAGTCTCGGGGTGATTCATCAAGCGGGGGCTGAGAAAAAAGGGGGGTCCCAAAACACGTTTTCCCCATGGATTTTCCCATGGGACCTTTAGTCGAAGGTACAGCCCGAACGGCTTAACAGAATTACTTGAAATTTGACAAAGATGTAGTCCTCAGGTCAGGGATGTGCCTTTTGCATATATGGTGTCAATCTGTTTAGTAGTTCCTGAAAAAATTGCAGTTAAAAGTACATAAATATCTATAAGTGCGCACCGTGAGCGCACCGTGCGCGCACCGTGCGCGCACCTTAACGTACGCGAGCATAATTGTGACTGGTGGTTAGATGTCAGTCAACATTCAAATCGGTCGAAATCAGGAAGTGTCGGATGCCATTTTGTGTGTGACAGTGAAAAAGAAAGGTGGAGAACGTGAAAAGGGGGCAGGGTACAGAGTTCCTGACCCCCTAGCTTTTGTCAGGGGGTCCCTGAAGGACCCCGAAGGGTGAAAAAAACATTTTATTTTTTTTTTAAAAATTGCGAGGTGCGCGCACGGTGGAAAAAAATCTTTAAAAAAATAGAATTAAAAATCAAATTTTAGTGTTTAGATGTTAGGTGGCTCTAAAAAGAGCCGTTGTGTTAATTGAGGAACAGAGGGAAAAAAAATGAAAAAAATTATGGGGTGCCGCATGTGTGCTGCTGTATCTTGCTCTCTATTAGGGGAATGCTGGTGTCACCATAAGAGAGAAGAGCATTGCACGCATTGCACCGTATATGCACCCTCTTGAACAGAGGGTGCGTATCCAGAGGAACAGAAGCAGGAGAAGCTGCCGCCGCAGATGAAGTGCTCAGCTGAGCTGCCGATGATGTGCTCGGCTGAGCTGCTGCAGATGTGCTCGGCTGAGCTGCTGGAGGGTTGTCTCTAGCAGCTCGAGCAAAAGCCACAGGATGTTCTCCTTTAACGTGCCTGATCATAGTGAAAATACTAAAAGAGTATTTCTTTTTAGGATCTCCTCTTGATAAGACAACACCACAAATAGTGCAGGTGACTTTTGGAGCATTCACCTTCTTCTGCCCCTCTGGAAATGTAAAAAATTGCCATATAAAAGAGTCTTTCTGTTTCCTCTGTCTCTGTAGCACAAGGGTCTCCTGCTCACTCCCAGAAGATGACTGCTGCTCTGCCATTCTCAAGTACTGGAGTACTGGAAAAGCTGCTCAGCTCCTTCTCCCAGGGAATCAGAAGAAATAATGAGGGGAGTGGGTGTGGTGTTGGAAGTTTCTGGAACTGAAACTACTATAAACCAATGAAAAGTGTTGTTTCTTAATCACATGACCTGAAACTACTATAAACCAATGAAAAGTGTTGTTTCTTAATCACATGACTTGCCGTGCGCGCACTGTGCGCGGACGGTGCACGCACGGAGCACACGTGCATGCGCGTACGGATCACGCACGCATGCGCGTATGGAGCACGTACGCATGCGCACACGGAGCACGTACGCATGCGCGCACCATGCGCGCACGGTCAAAAGCCCTTAAAAAAAGAAAAATTCTAATTTTTTAAAGTGTTTATAAGTTTATAGAAGATATTAACTATGCTGTTCAACTTTATCCAAATAAAAAATATTTGTACGAGTGAAATGGCCAGCTAACTATAATATCCCTGAAGCCTATGGTTTTTTCTGTGAATCTTTAAGGTTTTTTAAATGCTAATTTCTAACTATAACGTCTCTGAAACCTATCTTTTTTTTCAGTGAATATATATATATATATTCACTGAAAAACCATAGGTTTCAGGGGTGTTATAGTTAGCTGGACTTTTCACTTGTACAAAACCATTGAAATTCCCCCGTTATAGTTAGTTCAGCTAACTATAACTGGCGCGCCCGCAATGCACTGCTGATGACGTCACATATTACATCACTCATGACATGGTCAGTGACATCACTCATGACATCACTGATGACATCTCAAATGACATCACTGATGATATCACTGATGACATCATCCTTGTGATAGAGTGGCAGACCTCCTCTCACCCTAATATAACCTTTGATACACACATTCAAAAATAGAGACTACAATTTTCAAAACAATGGACATACCAATACCAGTTACAACAACCTTTTCAGTAATTCTAAGATCCACATACACATCCACTCATTCACCATACGGTCACTCATACATGTACTCACTCATCATATGTACTCATACACCTATACATCCTGTTACACAATGCCACTCATCCATAGAGTTACTCACACACATAGTCACTCATGCTGTGATTAGCATGACCTCCTCTGTAAGCCCCTAGTATATAATAGGGCAGGGGGATTAAAACTACCTCTTAAAACAGGCCACAGGGCGTTTTTGCACACGTTAACTCAGGCCCCGTCCCCTCCCTTCACCACTGTGTAAACACGCCCTGTGTCCGTTTTTAGTTGGGAGATTAAGTTCATTTGAATCCTGAGGGTCCCTAGGGTCCAACTAGCCCACTAGGTACCTCCAGTAAGTGCCACAGAGCTGCGTTGCAGAGAGGTGTAAAAAGTGGCACGGCCTGGACCACCTCTCTGCAAAGCAGCTCAGTGGCGCTTACTGGAAGCACTTGGTGGGCTAGTTAGCCCCCAGGGGCCCTCAGTATTGGGAAATTATATCCCCAATTTAAAACATGCCATAGTGCGTGTTTGCACACGTCACCTCAGGCCCCGTCCCCTCCCTTCACCACTGTGTAAACGCGCCCTGTGGCTGTTCTAAGTTGAGAGATTAAGTCCCCTTGAATCCTAAGGGTCCATAGGGTCAAACTAGACCACTAGGTACCTCCAGTAAGCGCCACAGAGCTGCGTTGCAGAGAGGTGTAAAAAGGGGCTTGGCCTCAGAACACCTGTCTGCAGCGCAGCTCCCTGGCGCATACTGGAGATGCCTGTTGGGCTAGTTGGCCCTCAGGGACCCTCAGTATTGAAGAGGAATTAATTCCCCAACTTACAACTCGCCAGGGGGCGCGTTTGCAGAGTGCTGCAAGGAGGGGGCGTCGCCTCCGGCACGATGCCAGTCTTTTATTTATTTTAATTTTTTAAGAAGGGGGGCTGTGTGGCTCCCCTTCTTATTCTAATTTATTGGCCCTGATGACCCCATCCCCCTGGGCCTGTCTCCTAATTATATTTTTTTGACCCCAATCCCCAGGGCCGGCCACTGTTTTTTATTATTTTTAAAAAAGATATATTTATAGACACACCTAGGACATGCTGGACAAACCGTACGTACCTATCACCATGACGATTTGCGTGATATTCATTAAAAGGCGACTATGCACACAATGAATCCACGTGGAATGTATTTACACCACTAGTGAACCTCTGACATGTCTGATGCCCTACCGTGCCTAATCCCGGTAGACACCCTTGTCGTTTATTTATACAAACATGGGTAGCTATTGACGGGCACATTTAATACACATGCACACCAAGCCATTCAAAGGGGATTCGACAAAAATTCGACCACAACAATGCAAGAAACCCTTTCACGATTAATAAAACACACATCCACTGCCGGATGTGTAATACTTTTTATTTTACTCTCTGGAAAGGGGACGAACATCACTTGAGAGTCACAGCGCGCTCCTGGCAGAGCCCAATGCTGTGTTACACCCACCATTGCCTGCTGAGTGCCACACACCTCTGTGTTGTATTCCACTACCTAGTGCATATGCTATGACACTCTCTAGCCCATGTACACTGTAACACCACCCCGTGAATATGTCATGCCACACTTGTCTTCGCACAGGTTATATTGCCCCATCTAACGGGCCTTCCTCGATGCCTATGTTATAACGCACAGTGCTATGCCATACATATTACAATCTGGGATCCATATCTTTGTCACAGTGCATATGCACCGTTACACTCCCCAGCACATATTTTATATTACAACTTTAGAGACTAGTTAGGTTACACAACACTGCCCTGTGCATATTACACTCCAAGGCGCATATCGCGTAGCACGCGCTAGTGCCTGTGCTATCTCGCGCTCTCCAATGAATCTGTCATTGCGCACAATGTATTGCATATTATATTTCACGCCCGGTTCATCTTATATCACACTTTTTGGTGCATAGTTTATACCATACACTATATCTAGTTTTCATTTTCAATCGTGCTCTCAGGACTATGTTCTATATAACACTGTGTTCACCTACCCTTTTCACAGGCATTACATTTTGCGATAGGGGTGGAGGGTCAGGGGGTGTTTCTGCCAAGTGAGCCTGCAGTCACAGTCACAAACGTCCTCTTCTTCCTGAATAAAAGTGAGATTATGCTGCATACTTGTTCATATTTTAAGTAGTTCGCACAGACACACGTTTTAAAAACAATAAAGTTCCTAATACCCGCCTTCTCTGAACAGTTAGCTTGCTGCCCCATCCCCCTCCTCCCTATCCTCTGTTGTGTGAATCCATGGACTAGCCTCCTCCCTCCTGCCATGCATGGTCTGATGTGCTGCCACTGCCCTCAATTTAGTATGATGTACCAGTCCACTCCTCCTGCCCTCCATTGCCCAATTCTATGTCCCATCATTGACCTCCTGCTTAAACTCTGTGCTTAGCTTGCTGCCCCTATTCTCCTTCCCCCTGCCCTCCAATGTCTTTGTGCATGCCCCTGCTCCATCCTTTTTGCCCACCATGTTCCATGGACCTGCCACTCCTATCTACTCTGAGTGTTCTGTTGAGCTGCCACTCCCCTCCCACCTGCCTAGCATTGTCAGATGACTGTAACCTGTCCCTGCCACCTCCACCCTGCCTGTCCACATGCCATGCACCTATCCTCTTCCTCCTGTCCACATGGTCCATTGTACTGCCACACCCTTCTGCCCTCCCTGGTCTGTTGTGCTGCAACTGCTCCTCTTGCCTGCCCCGTGCGGTCTGTTGTGAGGCCCCTTCCCCTGAACTTTCTTGTCTGTGCACAGGTCCTGACCCTCCCTTCTATCCTCCATCGTCCTTTGTGCATGCCCCTGCACCCTCCTTCTTGCCCATCATAGCCATTGTGCTGCCACTAACACTCCCACTTGCCATGCATGGTCTTCTGTGCTGCCATGGCCCCTCCCACCTTCCCTGTGTGGTCAGTTAGCTGCCCCTGACCCCCTCCCACCTTCCCTCCATGGTCTGTGTGTATGCCATCACAGTCTCACTGTAGCTCTTCATGGTGTGTCTTGCTTCTAGTGCCAATCCTGCCTGACCTCCATGGCTATCTTGCTGCTCCTGCCCTGCCTCCTTGCCCCCAGCCCTCTGTTTACATGTGCAGACCCCTACTCACTCCCTCCTGGCTTGTCTGTTCCATTGTAATGCCCCTGATCCGTCCCTCCTGCCCTTTATGGTCTGTTATGCTGCAGCTTTCTCTTCTGTCTGTCCATTATGGTCAGCTAGCTACCATTGCCTCTTACCCCTCTGTTCTCTGTTGTCCATGTGCATGGTCCTGTCCCCTCCCTCTTGCTTTCTATGGATTGTTGTGCTGCACTCCCGTCCCGCATGCCCTGTGTGGTGTATTGTGCTGCTGCAAACCCTGATGCCTGCCCTGCAGGGTCAGTTTGGTGCACCTCTCCATGTCCCTCCTGTCCTCTGTTATCCAAGTCCATGTCCCTACCCCATTTCCTTCCATGATCCAATGTACCATACTTGCGAACATTTTGAACTTGGTAAGAGGGAGATTTTGAAAAAAACTGGGGTATTGATTTTCCCCTTTGAGTTACATTGAAAAAGAGGAGATTGTAGACAGGAGACAGATCAAATAAAGCCCATTTGAGCTTAAAAACATTGGACGTTTCCTGGCTGAATCGGGTCTGTTGGCATGTATGGTTGTACTACCATTGCCTCTTCCTTCTGCCCACAATGGTCTATTACAATGCCACAGCTTCTCTTGCAAGTCCTGTATTGTTGGTTTGTTGCCCCTGCCTCCCTTTCCACTGCCCTCCATAGTCTGTTGTGCTGCCACGGCCCTTCCTGCCTGCTCAGTGTGGTTAAATTGTTGCCTTTGCACACTCCTACCTGCCTTCAATTTTCAGAGTCCGTGCCCCTGGCCTCTACCTCTCAACAGTATCCTGATGAACAACTAGATTGCTAACATTCTATATTTATTACAAAAGTGTGGAACGCCTGACGTCATCTTGATGTAATCAAAACTGTAATACCTAGAGTATTTCCTTTAGAAATTACATATATGAGAGGGTCTTATTGGCATCAAAATTATGGTTAGTGCTCTAAAAGAATAAAATAAGTACATATTTTCTGAGTTTTCAAATAGCGACAAAGCACTTTTAAATTATTTGTTATCTTTATGTTTTTTTATCCAGTTGACCACTTGATTAAATGTTGCACTTAGGGGAGAGGATGTGGTGTTACTTCCAGAACTGCAGACTTTGCAACTGGGGACCAGGTTGGAGTTTCTGCTTCAGCTCGACATTCTGTGATTCTGGTCAAATCACTTAGTCTCCCCATGTCTACAACCAAAATGAATTTGTTCTTGTGTGATGTAACCAATGCTCATGTAAAGCACTCCAATACCTGACAAGTCTGCACTATATAACACTGCAAAAACACAAAATAATAAGTGTTTTGCACACTTCTCTCATTGGGCTATATTTGGGCTACATCTGGGCGATTTTGGGCTACATTTGGGCTCTTTTGTCTCCGGTGGCCATTTTGGGAGATTTATTTGTTATGAAGTTTCCTAATTTCCTCATGTACTGCAGTCTCCGCAGTAGGAAATGCTTTCAGTTTTTTACTTTGATTCCATCATGAAGGTATTCAGATATGTCACACATTTGCCATAAATTCTGAATGTTAGCACTCTAGTTGCTCATTAGATCACTGTAGTAAAACTACTGTTCACCATGGAAGTCTGCTCCTGGTATTAAAAGTGCATGTTTCAGTCTGCATGTCAGAATTTTTTAATGAAATAGAATAGGATTTGAGAAGTCACTCAAAATGTGCCCTCATTTTCTTTCTTCAGCATTAATCATAATTTCTATGGCAAAATGAACCCCCTCATTGTGTTCCTTTTTAAATTAAATGTTTTAAGTGTTACCAGTTTATTCCAATCAAGATGGCTTCAGGTGTGCCATACTTTTGTCATAATGAAGACAGTAAGCGCTCTAGTTGTTTTTAAGAACACTCTGGGACATTCTGTCATTGGGCTATACTTGGGCTACATCTGGGTGATATTTGGGCTACATTTGGGCTCTTTTGTCTCTGGTGGCCATCTTGGGAGACTTATTTGTTATGAAGTTTCCTAATTTCCTCATTTACTGCAGTCTCCTCAGTAGGAAATACTTTCAGTTTTTTACTTTGATTCCATCAAGAAGGCATTCAGATGTGTCACACATTTGCCATAAATTCAGAATGTTAGCACTCTTTTTGCTCATTAGATCACTGTGGTAAAACTACTGCTCACCAGGGAAAACTGCTGCTGGTATTGAAAGTGCATGTTTCAGTCTGCATGTCAGAATTTTTTAATGAAATAGAAGAGGATTTGAGAAGTCACTCAAAATGTGCCCTCATTTTTCTTTCTGCAGCACTAATCATACTTTTTATGGAAAAATGAACCCCCTCATTTTGTTCCTTTTTAAATTAAATGTTTTAAGAGTTACCACTTTAATCCAAGCAAGATGGCTTCAGGTGTGCCATACGTTTATCATAAGTAGGACTGTTAGCGCTCTAGTTGTTCTTTGGAACACTCTGGGAAGCTGCAGTAGAACACAAAGGAATCAACTGACAGTCTCTGCCCTTGTTGGATGTACATGTTTTACTGAGAATGTCAGACTTCCTTCTCACATGACTGAGAAAGATAATGTGAATTTACAGAAAATATGCTCTCATTTTAGCGTATAGATCACCTTCCAAACCTCTGTGGGAAAAGCATGAGAAAATATTTTTCTCTCAATCATGATATCCCAGCAGAAGGCTTTTTCACATGGTGAAATCACCTTAGAACATACCACAATTCCTAAAATGAGTATGGTACCATCAACAAATGATTTATAATGTAACTAAAGTCTTAAAACCTTCTATTAACTGCAATGCTTTCTAATGAGGTGCTATCATGTATATTGGTCCCAAGATGGCTGCCAACACTTCTTGGATGAAGTGCTGACAGCCAATCAGATCTCAGGATGAGATGTGTGGTTAGGCTCCGCCCACATATATATGATTTTACTTTTGATTTTCTCAGGAACTACTGAACAGATTGACACCAGACCTGCAAAAGGCACTTCCCTGACCTGAGGACTACCTCTCTGCCAAATTTCAAGTAATTCTGTTCAGCCGTTCGGGCTGTACCTTGGACTAAAGGTCCCCATGGAAAAATGCATGGGGAAAACGCGTTTTAGGACCCCCTTTTTTCTCGGCCCCCGCTTGACGAATCACCCCAAGACTTTCAGGGTAGGAGCGGAGCGGAGCGGAGCGCCCCACCTATTTTGAAAATTTTGCGAGGATTCGTCAACCGGCGCCAAAGTTATTCCAAATAGAATGTTGCGGATTTCCTATGGAAACACGGTCCTAAGTATAACTATCTACTGGCGACCGCCAGTAGATAATATATATATATATATATATATATTCACTGAAAAAACCATAGGTTTCACACACGTTATAGTTAGGAATTAGCATTTAAAAAACCTTGCAAATTCACTGACAAAATCATAGGTTTCACACATGTTATAGTTAGCTGGACATTTCACTCATACAAAACCATTGAAATTCCCACGTTATAGTTAGTTCAGCTAACTATAACTCGCGCGACCGCAATCCACTGCTGATGACGTCACATATTACATCACTCATGACATGGTCAGTGACATCACTTATGACATCACTGATGACATCTCAAATGACATCACTGATGATATCACTGATGACATCATCCTTGTGTAAGAGTGGCAGACCTCCTCTTTTCTGAATAAAAACTTTAGTACACACATTCAAAAATAGAGACTACAATTTTCAAAACAATGGACATACCAATACCAGTTACAACAACCTTTTCAGTAATTCTAAGATCCACATACACATCCACTCATTCACCATACGGTCACTCATACATGTACTCACTCATCATATGTACTCATACACCTATACATCCTGTTACACAATGCCACTCATCCATAGAGTTACTCACACACATAGTCACTCATGCTGTGATTAGCATGACCTCCTCTGTAAGCCCCTAGTATATAATAGGGCAGGGGGATTAAAACTACCTCTTAAAACAGGCCACAGGGCGTTTTTGCACACGTTAACTCAGGCCCCGTCCCCTCCCTTCACCACTGTGTAAACACGCCCTGTGTCCGTTTTTAGTTGGGAGATTAAGTTCATTTGAATCCTGAGGGTCCCTAGGGTCCAACTAGCCCACTAGGTACCTCCAGTAAGTGCCACAGAGCTGCGTTGCAGAGAGGTGTAAAAAGTGGCACGGCCTGGACCACCTCTCTGCAATGCAGCTCAGTGGCGCTTACTGGAAGCACTTGGTGGGCTAGTTAGCCCCCAGGGGCCCTCAGTATTGGGAAATTATATCCCCAATTTAAAACATGCCATAGTGCGTGTTTGCACACGTCACCTCAGGCCCCGTCCCCTCCCTTCACCACTGTGTAAACGCGCCCTGTGGCTGTTCTAAGTTGAGAGATTAAGTCCCCTTGAATCCTAAGGGTCCATAGGGTCAAACTAGACCACTAGGTACCTCCAGTAAGCGCCACAGAGCTGCGTTGCAGAGAGGTGTAAAAAGGGGCTTGGCCTCAGAACACCTGTCTGCAGCGCAGCTCCCTGGCGCATACTGGAGATGCCTGTTGGGCTAGTTGGCCCTCAGGGACCCTCAGTATTGAAGAGGAATTAATTCCCCAACTTACAACTCGCCAGGGGGCGCGTTTGCAGAGTGCTGCAAGGAGGGGGCGTCGCCTCCGGCACGATGGCAGTCTTTTATTTATTTTAATTTTTTAAGAAGGGGGGCTGTGTGGCTCCCCTTCTTATTCTAATTTATTGGCCCTGATGACCCCATCCCCCTGGGCCTGTCTCCTAATTATATTTTTTTGACCCCAATCCCCAGGGCCGGCCACTGTTTTTTATTATTTTTAAAAAAGATATATTTATAGACACACCTAGGACATGCTGGACAAACCGTACGTACCTATCACCATGACGATTTGCGTGATATTCATTAAAAGGCGACTATGCACACAATGAATCCACGTGGAATGTATTTACACCACTAGTGAAGCTCTGACATGTCTGATGCCCTACCGTGCCTAATCCCGGTAGACACCCTTGTCGTTTATTTATACAAACATGGGTAGCTATTGACGGGCACATTTAATACACATGCACACCAAGCCATTCAAAGGGGATTCGACAAAAATTCGACCACAACAATGCAAGAAACCCTTTCACGATTAATAAAACACACATCCACTGCCGGATGTGTAATACTTTTTATTTTACTCTCTGGAAAGGGGACGAACATCACTTGAGAGTCACAGCGCGCTCCTGGCAGAGCCCAATGCTGTGTTACACCCACCATTGCCTGCTGAGTGCCACACACCTCTGTGTTGTATTCCACTACCTAGTGCATATGCTATGACACTCTCTAGCCCATGTACACTGTAACACCACCCCGTGAATATGTCATGCCACACTTGTCTTCGCACAGGTTATATTGCCCCATCTAACGGGCCTTCCTCGATGCCTATGTTATAACGCACAGTGCTATGCCATACATATTACAATCTGGGATCCATATCTTTGTCACAGTGCATATGCACCGTTACACTCCCCAGCACATATTTTATATTACAACTTTAGAGACTAGTTAGGTTACACAACACTGCCCTGTGCATATTACACTCCAAGGCGCATATCGCGTAGCACGCGCTAGTGCCTGTGCTATCTCGCGCTCTCCAATGAATCTGTCATTGCGCACAATGTATTGCATATTATATTTCACGCCCGGTTCATCTTATATCACACTTTTTGGTGCATAGTTTATACCATACACTATATCTAGTTTTCATTTTCAATCGTGCTCTCAGGACTATGTTCTATATAACACTGTGTTCACCTACCCTTTTCACAGGCATTACATTTTGCGATAGGGGTGGAGGGTCAGGGGGTGTTTCTGCCAAGTGAGCCTGCAGTCACAGTCACAAACGTCCTCTTCTTCCTGAATAAAAGTGAGATTATGCTGCATACTTGTTCATATTTTAAGTAGTTCGCACAGACACACGTTTTAAAAACAATAAAGTTCCTAATACCCGCCTTCTCTGAACAGTTAGCTTGCTGCCCCATCCCCCTCCTCCCTATCCTCTGTTGTGTGAATCCATGGACTAGCCTCCTCCCTCCTGCCATGCATGGTCTGATGTGCTGCCACTGCCCTCAATTTAGTATGATGTACCAGTCCACTCCTCCTGCCCTCCATTGCCCAATTCTATGTCCCATCATTGACCTCCTGCTTAAACTCTGTGCTTAGCTTGCTGCCCCTATTCTCCTTCCCCCTGCCCTCCAATGTCTTTGTGCATGCCCCTGCTCCATCCTTTTTGCCCACCATGTTCCATGGACCTGCCACTCCTATCTACTCTGAGTGTTCTGTTGAGCTGCCACTCCCCTCCCACCTGCCTAGCATTGTCAGATGACTGTAACCTGTCTCTGCCACCTCCACCCTGCCTGTCCACATGCCATGCACCTATCCTCTTCCTCCTGTCCACATGGTCCATTGTACTGCCACACCCTTCTGCCCTCCCTGGTCTGTTGTGCTGCAACTGCTCCTCTTGCCTGCCCCGTGCGGTCTGTTGTGAGGCCCCTTCCCCTGAACTTTCTTGTCTGTGCACAGGTCCTGACCCTCCCTTCTATCCTCCATCGTCCTTTGTGCATGCCCCTGCACCCTCCTTCTTGCCCATCATAGCCATTGTGCTGCCACTAACACTCCCACTTGCCATGCATGGTCTTCTGTGCTGCCATGGCCCCTCCCACCTTCCCTGTGTGGTCAGTTAGCTGCCCCTGACCCCCTCCCACCTTCCCTCCATGGTCTGTGTGTATGCCATCACAGTCTCACTGTAGCTCTTCATGGTGTGTCTTGCTTCTAGTGCCAATCCTGCCTGACCTCCATGGCTATCTTGCTGCTCCTGCCCTGCCTCCTTGCCCCCAGCCCTCTGTTTACATGTGCAGACCCCTACTCACTCCCTCCTGGCTTGTCTGTTCCATTGTAATGCCCCTGATCCGTCCCTCCTGCCCTTTATGGTCTGTTATGCTGCAGCTTTCTCTTCTGTCTGTCCATTATGGTCAGCTAGCTACCATTGCCTCTTACCCCTCTGTTCTCTGTTGTCCATGTGCATGGTCCTGTCCCCTCCCTCTTGCTTTCTATGGATTGTTGTGCTGCACTCCCGTCCCGCATGCCCTGTGTGGTGTATTGTGCTGCTGCAAACCCTGATGCCTGCCCTGCAGGGTCAGTTTGGTGCACCTCTCCATGTCCCTCCTGTCCTCTGTTATCCAAGTCCATGTCCCTACCCCATTTCCTTCCATGATCCAATGTACCATACTTGCGAACATTTTGAACTTGGTAAGAGGGAGATTTTGAAAAAAACTGGGGTATTGATTTTCCCCTTTGAGTTACATTGAAAAAGAGGAGATTGTAGACAGGAGACAGATCAAATAAAGCCCATTTGAGCTTAAAAACATTGGACGTTTCCTGGCTGAATCGGGTCTGTTGGCATGTATGGTTGTACTACCATTGCCTCTTCCTTCTGCCCACAATGGTCTATTACAATGCCACAGCCTCTCTTGCAAGTCCTGTATTGTTGGTTTGTTGCCCCTGCCTCCCTTTCCACTGCCCTCCATAGTCTGTTGTGCTGCCACGGCCCTTCCTGCCTGCTCAGTGTGGTTAAATTGTTGCCTTTGCACCCTCCTACCTGCCTTCAATTTTCAGAGTCCGTGCCCCTGGCCTCTACCTCTCAACAGTATCCTGATGAACAACTAGATTGCTAACATTCTATATTTATTACAAAAGTGTGGAACGCCTGACGTCATCTTGATGTAATCAAAACTGTAATACCTAGAGTATTTCCTTTAGAAATTACATATATGAGAGGGTCTTATTGGCATCAAAATTATGGTTAGTGCTCTAAAAGACTAAAATAAGGACATATTTTCTGAGTTTTCAAATAGCGACAAAGCACTTTTAAATTATTTGTTATCTTTATGTTTTTTTATCCAGTTGACCACTTGATTAAATGTTGCACTTAGGGGAGAGGATGTGGTGTTACTTCCAGAACAGCAGACTTTGCAACTGGGGACCAGGTTGGAGTTTCTGCTTCAGCTCGACATTCTGTGATTCTGGTCAAATCACTTAGTCTCCCCATGTCTACAACCAAAATGAATTTGTTCTTGTG
Source organism: Triturus cristatus (assembly GCF_964204655.1). Taxonomy (NCBI): domain Eukaryota; kingdom Metazoa; phylum Chordata; class Amphibia; order Caudata; family Salamandridae; genus Triturus; species Triturus cristatus. The sequence continues at coordinate 433,547,439 of NC_140585.1, read as the reverse complement.
TGATGTAACCAATGCTCATGTAAAGCACTCCAATACCTGACAAGTCTGCACTATATAACACTGCAAAAACACAAAATAATAAGTGTTTTGCACACTTCTCTCATTGGGCTATATTTGGGCTACATCTGGGCGATTTTGGGCTACATTTGGGCTCTTTTGTCTCCGGTGGCCATTTTGGGAGATTTATTTGTTATGAAGTTTCCTAATTTCCTCATGTACTGCAGTCTCCGCAGTAGGAAATGCTTTCAGTTTTTTACTTTGATTCCATCATGAAGGTATTCAGATATGTCACACATTTGCCATAAATTCTGAATGTTAGCACTCTAGTTGCTCATTAGATCACTGTAGTAAAACTACTGTTCACCATGGAAGTCTGCTCCTGGTATTAAAAGTGCATGTTTCAGTCTGCATGTCAGAATTTTTTAATGAAATAGAATAGGATTTGAGAAGTCACTCAAAATGTGCCCTCATTTTCTTTCTTCAGCATTAATCATAATTTCTATGGCAAAATGAACCCCCTCATTGTGTTCCTTTTTAAATTAAATGTTTTAAGTGTTACCAGTTTATTCCAATCAAGATGGCTTCAGGTGTGCCATACTTTTGTCATAATGAAGACAGTAAGCGCTCTAGTTGTTTTTAAGAACACTCTGGGACATTCTGTCATTGGGCTATACTTGGGCTACATCTGGGTGATATTTGGGCTACATTTGGGCTCTTTTGTCTCTGGTGGCCATCTTGGGAGACTTATTTGTTATGAAGTTTCCTAATTTCCTCATTTACTGCAGTCTCCTCAGTAGGAAATACTTTCAGTTTTTTACTTTGATTCCATCAAGAAGGCATTCAGATGTGTCACACATTTGCCATAAATTCAGAATGTTAGCACTCTTTTTGCTCATTAGATCACTGTGGTAAAGCTACTGCTCACCAGGGAAAACTGCTGCTGGTATTGAAAGTGCATGTTTCAGTCTGCATGTCAGAATTTTTTAATGAAATAGAAGAGGATTTGAGAAGTCACTCAAAATGTGCCCTCATTTTTCTTTCTGCAGCACTAATCATACTTTTTATGGAAAAATGAACCCCCTCATTTTGTTCCTTTTTAAATTAAATGTTTTAAGAGTTACCACTTTAATCCAAGCAAGATGGCTTCAGGTGTGCCATACGTTTATCATAAGTAGGACTGTTAGCGCTCTAGTTGTTCTTTGGAACACTCTGGGAAGCTGCAGTAGAACACAAAGGAATCAACTGACAGTCTCTGCCCTTGTTGGATGTACATGTTTTACTGAGAATGTCAGACTTCATTCTCACATGACTGAGAAAGATAATGTGAATTTACAGAAAATATGCTCTCATTTTAGCGTATAGATCACCTTCCAAACCTCTGTGGGAAAAGCATGAGAAAATATTTTTCTCTCAATCATGATATCCCAGCAGAAGGCTTTTTCACATGGTGAAATCACCTTAGAACATACCACAATTCCTAAAATGAGTATGGTACCATCAACAAATGATTTATAATGTAACTAAAGTCTTAAAACCTTCTATTAACTGCAATGCTTTCTAATGAGGTGCTATCATGTATATTGGTCCCAAGATGGCTGCCAACACTTCTTGGATGAAGTGCTGACAGCCAATCAGATCTCAGGATGAGATGTGTGGTTAGGCTCCGCCCACATATATATGATTTTACTTTTGATTTTCTCAGGAACTACTGAACAGATTGACACCAGACCTGCAAAAGGCACTTCCCTGACCTGAGGACTACCTCTCTGCCAAATTTCAAGTAATTCTGTTCAGCCGTTCGGGCTGTACCTTGGACTAAAGGTCCCCATGGAAAAATGCATGGGGAAAACGCGTTTTAGGACCCCCTTTTTTCTCGGCCCCCGCTTGACGAATCACCCCAAGACTCTCAGGGTAGGAGCGGAGCGGAGCGGAGCGCCCCACCTATTTTGAAAATTTTGCGAGGATTCGTCAACCGGCGCCAAAGTTATTCCAAATAGAATGTTGCGGATTTCCTATGGAAACACGGTCCTAAGTATAACTATCTACTGGCGACCGCCAGTAGATAATATATATATATATATATATATATTCACTGAAAAAACCATAGGTTTCACACACGTTATAGTTAGGAATTAGCATTTAAAAAACCTTGCAAATTCACTGACAAAATCATAGGTTTCACACATGTTATAGTTAGCTGGACATTTCACTCATACAAAACCATTGAAATTCCCACGTTATAGTTAGTTCAGCTAACTATAACTCGCGCGACCGCAATCCACTGCTGATGACGTCACATATTACATCACTCATGACATGGTCAGTGACATCACTTATGACATCACTGATGACATCTCAAATGACATCACTGATGACATCATCCTTGTGTAAGAGTGGCAGACCTCCTCTTTTCTGAATAAAAACTTTAGTACACACATTGAAAAATACAAACTAAAGTTTTGAAAACTATAGAGATACCAATACCAGTTAGAACAACCTATTCAGTAATTCCAAAATCTACATACGCATCCACTCATTCATCAACACTTCTATATAGTCACTCATACATGTACTCAGTCATCATATGTACTCATACACCTATACAACCTGTTACACACCTACACTCATACACAGAGTTACTCACACACATACTCACACATGCAAATAAACATCCATTTACTTGCATATACAGCTATACACACACCACTACACTTACTTCTACAGAAAAGTACACATACTTACTCTCTTAAACAATCACTTATAGAAACACATACTTATTTATACAGGAAGTCTTCCAATCTCTCACTCTCATATATCCTCACTTATATACATCAATACTCACAAATACTAGTTTAAAACATATGGACTTACTCATAAAGACACTATTGAGACAGTCATTCACTCTCTTACTCACCCATACACACACTCATCCACCCATACTGTCCTGCTCACATACTGTCTTCAAAACACATACAAACAGTGAGTCACTCATTCATGCATCTATACGCTAAGTAACATCCCCCACTGGACCCTACAGACACTCATACTGATACTCTAAAAACGAACTAATAACCCATATACACACTCATGTAGCTTCTCAGCAACCCATGCAGCCACTTATACACAAAGTGAGACAGTGATACAGATATTTAAATATTTAAACATTACTCACTAATACTTGTATTCACTAAGATACTGTTAATAAGTCAGTTATACAATTAATTTTTCAAAAAAAACCCCATCCATTTAGACACTTATTTACCCAATTATTCTTCCATTAACCTTTAGATATACATATATAAAAAATATTTATTTTTCAGAAAGACACATATTCACTGGATGATGTCATCAGTGATGTCATTTGAGATGTCATCAGTGATGTCATGAGTGATGTCACTGACCATGTCATGAGTGATGTAATATGTGACGTCATCAGCAGTGGATTGCGGTCGCGCAAGTTATAGTTAGCTGAACTAACTATAACGGGGGAATTTTAATGGTTTTGTACGAGTGAAATGTCCAGCTAACTATAACATGTGTGAAACCTATGTTTTTTTCAGTGAATTTGCAAGGTTTTTTAAATGCTAATTCCTAACTATAACGTGTGTAAAACCTATGGCTTTTTCAGTGAATTTGCAAGGTTTTTTAAATGCTAATTCCTAACTATAACGTGTGTGAAACCTATGGTTTTTTCAGTGAATTTGCAAGGTTTTTTAAATGCTAATTTCGAACTATAACGTGTGTGAAACCTATGGTGTTTTTTAGTGAATTTGTAAGGTTTTTAAATGCTAATTTATCTATGTATTATTATATTTTTTATATATTTATTTTACAATAAACTACCTATGTATATAGTTATAGATTGACTGTATCGTGTAATATGAAATGGCTCAGCTCTTTTTTTTTGAATTTGGATAAAGTTGAACAGCATAGTTAATATCTTCTATAAACTTATAAACAGTTTAAAATGTTTGTTTTTTTAAGGGTTTTTTACGGTGCGCGCACCAGCAATTTTTTTTATTAAAGGAAATAGTTTATTTTGATTTATGAGGTCCTTTAGGGACCCCCTAAGAAGGTCTAGGGGGTCAGGGAGTGTCTTCCCTGCCTCCTTTTCATGTTTTAGAAATCGGGTTAAAAGTACTTCATTTCTGATGCGTGCATGCACCGTGCGCACATGCGTGCGAGCACAGTGCGCGCACCAGCAATTTTTTTTTATTAAACAAAATGTTTTTTTTTATTTACGAGGTCCTTTAGGGACCCCCTGAGAAGGTCTAGGGGGTCAGGGAGTGTCTTCCCTGCCTCCTTTTCATGTTTTAGAAATCGGGTTAAAAGTAATTCATTTCTGATCCGTGCGTGCACCGTGCGCGCATGCGTGCGAGCACGGTGCACGCATACGTGCGAGCACCGTGCGTGCACGGCAAGTCATGTGATTACGAAACTACACTTTTTTTTGGTTCATAGTAGTTTCTGTTCCAGAATCTTCAAACACCACACCCACTCCCCTCACTATTTCTTCTTATTTCCTGAGAGAAGGTTGCTGAACAGCTACTCGAGTGAAATCTTACTTGAAAATGGCAGAACAGCAGTCAACTTCAGGGAGTGAGGAGGAGACCTTTGTGGAACCACCAAGGAAGAGCAAACAAAAACACTCTTTCAACTGGAATTATTTCACCTTTCCAGAGGGCAAAAAGAAGGTGAATGCGCCGAAGGTAACATGCACTATTTGCGGAAGTGTCTTATCTAGAGGAGATCCGAGCAAGAAATACTCCTTTAGTATTTATTCAATGCTGAGGCACTTCAAAACAGTGCATCCTATACGCTATGCTCGAGAAACAACTAGAGCCCTACGGGACAACCCTCCACCTGCTCAGCCGAGCACATCATCTGCGGCCGCAGATTCACCGTGCACCAGGCCACTGGACATCCGCCCCCTTTTCCAGAAGGTGCACATACATAGCGATGTGTGCAATGCTGTTATTTGCTACGGTGAGAGCAGCATAAACTTGATTGAAAACAGAATACAGCAGCACACATGCTCCAGCCCATAATTTTTTTCATTTTTTTTTTTGGTTCCTGTTGAACAGATTTTCATTACCAGTTTTTTTTTGGTGCTCTAAAAAAATTTAAAAAAAATACAAAATTGTTAAAAAACTAAAAAAAAAATACAAAACAAAAAAGACAAAAAAAACTGTTCTTTTTAGAACTCACTTCACTTCTCCAAGAAGAGCTATATTCCTAATATACTGTGTTGTAATTTTATTGAATGAATGTGTAGTGTATACATGAATGATTGAAATGATTGAAATGACTGAGTGAAGAGGAGGAAAGGACAGACAGAATGAGTGAGAAAAGGAAAGTATGATCAGTCATGAAAGGGAAGTGAAAGACTGACTGCAACAAAAGGAATAAGGGTAGAGGATACAGGCAAGAAGAGTGAATGAGTAAGGGAATGGCAGTGAGTAATGGAGAGTGATGGAGGGGAAGTGAGAAAAGGGGAGTAAGGGACGGAGATAGGAAAAGGGAGTAACAGATGAAGCGGATGAAGTACAGCAGGGTAAAGGGATTGCAAGTAAGAGAAGTGGAGTGATGGTGAGTTAAGGGGTATGAGGATTAGAAAAGGGGGTAAGGGAAAGCGAGAGATGGGGAGTGAGGGGATGGAGGGATTTAGGAAACCGGAGTGAGAGAAAGGAAGTCAGGATTTCAATGAGCAAAGGAGAGTGAGGGAGAGTGAAGGAAAGAATGCGAAAAGATGAAGGGGTGTGAGATACAGACAGGAGGAAGTGAAGTAGGAGAATAGGAGTGACTATGAGTAAAGGATAGTGACAGTTAGGGAAGGTGAGGGAAGGAGAATGACGGAGAAGATTAAAAAATTAACATAGATGCAAAATGAGTGATGGAGAGAGGAGGAGTGGTAGAAACAAAAGGGCAGATTTATGTTAGACTTGCGCCACTTTTATGCCGCCGTTGCATCACTTTTGTGACGCAGCGGCGGCGTAAACCCTGCGCCACGTTGCGCCCTATTTACATCGTGATGCATCTATGGAGATGCGTCATGGTGTAAAGCCCTGCGCCACATTAAATCTGCGTCAGGTTTAATGTATGCAGGGTGAGCGGAAAATTCCTCGGAAAAGTGACGTAGTGAAATCTACAAGATTTCACTCAGTCACTTTTCTGACGCTGCTGCGTCAAAACCTTGCGCCTGCTTGAAGCAGGCGTAAGGCATGACGCAGCATGTTAGGTATGCACAGCCCCTAAACATTGCTGGAGTTGCATCTTGCTTGCGACACAACTCCAGCAATGTGCCGCCCTTACACCATCAGATGCGTCACGCATCTGTTTATCCTTGCGCCACGATGCGCTGCATTGTAAATGCGGCGCATCTGTGGTGGCGCAAGGGTAAACTTGCGTGACGCATCTTTCCTGGCGCATCCCTGCTGATTTGCAGGGATGCGCCAGGAAACATAAATCTGCCCCAGAGATGTTAAGGAAATTAAGGGTAAGACAGACAAAGGGAGAGAGACAGAAACAGAGACAGAGAGCAAGGAACTGAGAAGGAGTAAGGCAGTTAGAATGACTGAGACATATGGAGACAGGGAGAGAAACATGGTTGAAAAAATAGTGATGGAGGCAGTAAACCTGGGGGAGTAGTAGAGAAGGAGTGAGGGAGTTACGAAAGAGCAGTAAAGGAAGAAGAGAGAGGGAAGGGGAATGAGAAAAGCAGAGTGAGGAGAAGTGAAGAAAAGGGAGCATGAAAGTGAAGGGGTGAGAAATACAGATATTTTAAACTTACCTGACCAACAAAATAACTTAATTAGAAATAAATGTTTTATTTAATTACAAGAAAAATGGATTCAATTTCCTAAATTTTCTTTCTCGATCTGAAAAAAAAGAAAAAAAGTAGTGATATTTAACAATACATTTTAGAATCAGGTACACATATTTTCATATTTAACAAAGTAATTTTTTGCCCTTTTTTTGCTGTTTTCAGAATATATTGAATTTCACTGAAAATAGTGATATCAATTGCATTCATCACTTAACAGCGGGCAAAAAAATAAACAATCTGAAAGATTGTTTAAAAAAGCCCTGAATCTATCCTCAGTAAAACATACCTTGATAGAAATGTAACATATATATTAAAAATATCTTCTAAGAACAATAACTATTTGCAATAAATAACGTCTGTAAATCTTGTTGCTTAAGCACATACACCAAAATAATATCTGTCAAAGAAGTCCACAATAGAAACATTTACCTTTCCATGAGGCCAAATGGTAATTTTTCAATGCTTTTTTGGTGAAATATCCAATGATAATCCTATAAAATCGTAATAATGGTTTCTTCAGATGCTGCAATTTGTATCTAAAATTTTGGTTTTAGAAAAATTAAGTAGGAATTTGGTAATTCTGCAGGCAAACGTTGCTTGAAAATCAATTGAGAATCATTACACAGTGTCCAGCCTTTTTCACATTTTAGATAAACTGTGAAATGACCAGAAGTTATAGAAGGTCCATCATGGAAAATTATTGCAACTGCAACAAAAGTCTTTCCTGATATTGATAATTGATTTCCTACAAACTTCTGTATTAAAGTGTCCAATTTTGTTCCATCAGCTCTACAACGTTGCATCATTAAAATTATATACTGTCCATTTTTCTTTAAAAATAACGTTGATAACATTTCTGATTTACATTGAGAACATTCCATGTTGTGATTTGCATCTTTAACTAATTTACTAAAAGTCACTGATTTACTCTCTGTTAATGTTAACTGTATGAACCTTTCAGAATCAACATTAGTGCTGCACTGTTCATACAGTTTTCACAACAATGTTCCCATTTATAAGAGAGACCAAACATATTTTCTATTTCTACCCCTTCATCTTCCAGTACCATAAGCATATACATTAAGAATTCCTGTGCATCTTGCTGGACATTTTGAGTAAACTGTGTACATCCAGAACATACATCTAAAAGATTTCTAACATCAGAAGCACTTTCTATTTTAGATTTATCATTACTCAACTTCTCATAAAGGAAACTCAGCAGAGAACAAAATCTTTTTTCATGATTTAGTATTATCTGCTCTTGCAAACTTTCAAGATAAAATACAACATTCAGCACTACATTAGCGTAGCAGTTGACACCAGAGCTATTTTCAAAATGACAACCAACAACCTCTTCAACATTGTCCTTTTTCTTTTTGCTTGCAATCACATCACTCTCCTTTTGTTTTCTCTTCTGTACATCCTCATTCGAGATATTCTCAATTCTCCTTTTCCGACAAACAACATGTTTTTCAAACACAGGATACTGACCTAAATGAGCAGCATAGCTTCTTCTTAATCTATTATACTCCTTTACACAATTTGCATCAGCACTAACCTTTGAGTCATCAAAGTCTGTCATGAAAAAAACAGATAATTTTTTCACTCGTGACAAAGCAACATATGCCATACCTTCTTTAAACACACTAGATCCAATGTTTACAAAAGCACTATCTACAGTTAATCCTTGAGATTTGTGAATAGTTACAGCATATGCTAGAGAAAACGGAAACTGCTTCCTACGTACATCTAAGTCTTTCACAACCACAAAACGAACTGAACAACGACTAATGTCTTTAACCTCTTCAATCTGATAAAATTTTATTTTTAAAAATTCAATTCCATCTTTTTTCTGGTGATTAACAAAACCCACAACTTTACCCATAGCTCCATTCACAAAACCTTTTTCTACATTCAAATTACGTCTTAAAATTACTCGACAGTTCATACATACATAAAGATTCTTTTCTAAACCAGCTATTTTCGATATGTTTTTCTCTAGAGAATCCAATTTAGTTTTCAATTTGCCTGTCAATATAATAGTTATTCCTTCATGCTGTATTTTATCCACGGCTTCCATTTTCATAATCTCTTTATTTTCCAATTTCAAAAGTTCTTCATTGAATATAGAGCATTCATGTAGTGTTGGCATTAAGCATATTACAGTATTTTTTTCTGCAATTTCCTTGTATATTTTCTCTGGAACTATTTGTTCTGTTGGAAACAAATTACATAGCAATCGACTCTGTAAAGCTTTTCTGCCATGTTCTGTGAGTAGTCCAATTCTGATATCTTTGAGAATACTTGCATAATCATCATCATTTGCTTGCCGCATATTGGTAATGAGTTCTTTGTACTCAAAGTATGACCATATATTAACATTACCTATACTTCCTAATGACTTTTTCGTGTCTTCATGTGCAAGAGTATTAAATACTGGTTGCCCTTTAACTGGAGTGAGCTGCAGTAGATCCCCAAAAACTATAACATGTTTTCCTCCAAATAACACGTCATAGTCAGTCTTTAAAATTTTCTGCATTCTTAAATGCACAAAGGCAAGCATTAAATTTGATACCATGCTTACCTCATCAATAATGAGAACTTGAATTTTCTTCAACATTCTTGAAACTTCAAAACATGCTTCTCCTGTTAGCTTGTGGTATTCTATTTTGTTCTCATGCTCTACTGGTAACATTAGCAAACGATGTAAGGTAATTTCTTTTATGTTATATGCTGCTAACCCAGTTGGAGCAGTAACAACACAAGACAAAGTTGAATCAGTTCTTTTCTGTAGGTAGCTTCTAATAACTTTTTCCAGTTCCAGCTTGTCCACTCACATACATTCTGATTGGTTCAAATGATGTGCATGAGCACTCTTTATTTTCATGTAGTAATCCATGATCAATTTGTTTTGTGACTTCTTCATAAATTTGTTGTTGTTCATCATTCAGTTGTTGTTCCAAATTTGGTAAGTCTATTAAATCTTCCTGAGCTTGATTCATTCATTCCACTTCAGTCATAGCTATTGCAGCTTCATTTTCTACGATTGGTTGTCCTAGGGGATCTTGACTGAGCGTACCAGAACTTTGACTGTCTTGAGAACTGTCTCTAGCTACTTCAGCTGCAATTGTAGCTTCTTTTTTTTTTTTTTTTTTTTTTTTGAAACCGTTTATTGCACGATGAAAAAGTTACAGGCATGGGCCTACAACCATCCGGCCGGCCGCTAGAGTAGCAAAAGGCATATAGCATACATACAGTGAGAGTCTCTCGGCGGAGCAGATTGGCAAATCAGGTAAAATCAATGGCGTAGGCCGCATAACTCCTAGCCCACGATACGGTTTCCTTTTGTCAAACAGAACAACACAAAAAACCACACCCGCAAGGCAACCCGCGAACCAAGTGACAGCACGTGCTCCGTAAATGGGGGATCCTAACCAGCAGCAAAACTCTGAAGAGGGGAATGGGAGTATAGCAGGGACTGGGGAGCCACGTGCCCACGGCTGAGGGAGGGGGTCGGCTAAGGAGATGGGACCGGCGAGGCTACCGGTAGCAGTGGCGGCTCACAAATACCCCCACGGTAGGCGTTCCAGGGGCCCCAGATTTTCACCCACGCCCCAGGCTTACCCCTCGCCACGTACACTACTTTTTCACGAAACATACACCAATCCATATGTTCTTTCCAGGCCAACACCGCCGGGGGCCTCTGGGATCCCCACAATTGGGCAATGTCACGCTTCGCTATCATGTATCCCAGAGTCACCCACCGCGTCTGCGGGACCGAATAATCATTTGGTTCCCACACATTCAGCAAGCATCTCCTCGCTTCAGGCAGCAATGCGACACGCGTAACCACACGCAAAACCTCATGCACACCACGCCAGAATCGCTCCACCTTCGGGCATTCCCACAGTATATGCATGAAAGTTGCCAAAGCACCACAGCCGCGCTTACACAATCCGTCACCAGCAAAGCCCATACGTAGAAGCCTCGGCCCCGTGACGTAAACCCGGTGAAGGATCTTAAGCTGGACGAAACGAAGGCGAGCCGGGATGGCCACCTCCTTCGGAGAGGCCACCGCGGAGATCCAGTCCTCGTCGTCCAGCTCCAGCCCATCGGCAACCCAGGCCTCGCGGAGGCCATTCAGCAGGCACGATCTGTCATTGATCAGTTTTTTGTATATAAGGGAGATCGTGCTGTCTGGTACATGGCCATCTAGCACCCTGTCCTCCAGGGGGGAAGACTCCGGAATGGACGCAACATCCGGGAAGACGGAGGCCAGCGCGTGGCGGACCTGCAAGTATCGAAAGTACTCACTGCCTCGCAGCTGAAACTCCGTCTGCAGCGTCTCAAAAGTCTTGAAACCCCCCCTCGTCCAGAGATCTCCCACCGTGCTGATTCCGATCGTGTCCCACTTCTCGAAGCCCTTCAATGTCCACAGGGAGCCCAACCTCTCAGACGCATATAGCGGTGACGCCCGGGTCAAACGGTCCTTCCACCCCATAGCTGCATTAGCCGCGTGCCATACACGCACCATGACACGCGTCGGCCCCGTCAGACGGGAGTCGGGCGTGCCAGAGTAGAGCGCTCGATTATAATCGCCACCGGGCAGGAGCATCCTGTCCATTTCAAATGCCGGGTTCAAGGCGGGTCCGTAAAGGCCATGATTGATTGCAGCTAGCTGGGAGGCCCAGTAATACCGTTTAATGTCCGGGAGGGCGACCCCCCCATCGTACCACGGGAGCGTCAATTTGGCCAGAGCAATACGTGGCCTCCCGTCCCAGAACAGGCGCCGCTGCAGGCCCTCCACCTCGCGGAAGTAGCGCGCTGGTACCAAGTCCATAGTGTTCTGGAGGGCGTACAGAAAGCGCGGCAAGGACATCATCTTAAACAAGGCCGCTCGGCCGAGTGGCGAGAGCGGAAGACGCCGCCAACGCGCCACATCCTCTCGCAAGCGCTGGAGGGGGGGCAACAAGTTCCGCTCATAGCGGGCCTCCGGGTCTAGAGTGATATATATACCCAGGTACCGGAACCCCTGGGAGGCAATCTGGATCGGGCAGTCACGCGGTAGGGCCGGAGCCTCCCCGGAAAGCACATATACGCAGGATTTCGCCCAGTTGATGACAAGGCCTGAGTTACGCCCGAAGGAGCGCAAAACATCAACCAGGACAATCAGCGATTTGCGCGGGGAGGCTAGATACAAAAGGATATCATCGGCGTAGAGGGACACGCGGTCCTCATACTCAGGGGTCCAGCGGAGACCACGGATAGAAGGGTGCCACCGTAGCCACTCCGCCAAGGGCTCCAAGGCCAGTGCAAACAGGAGCGGCGACAAGGGGCAACCCTGGCGCGTGCCCCGCCCCAGCTCGAATGGGGCCGAGACTCGCCCATTCACCACCACCTGCGCCAATGGGCCCGAATACAACAATTTGACCCAGCTAATGAACCCCGGGCCAAATCCGAATTTCGCCAGCATCGCCCAGATGTATGGCCATTCAAGCGTGTCAAACGCCATGGTGGCGTCTAAGGATGCCAAGATGGCCGGCTCCCGCACAAACGGGACACGCGCGAGCACCCCGTGCAAGCGTCGCAGATTAAGAGCCGTGTTGTGATGGGGTATAAATCCCGATTGGTCTTGGTGGACCAAATCGCCCACCACACCGACCAACCGGTTGGCCAACACCTTGGCGAGGATTTTGGGTTCCGCGTTCAAGAGCGAAATTGGCCTGTAGGATGTGACCCGCTCACGGGGCCTCCCCTCCTTGTGTATCACCACGATCGTGGCCAGGCGCTGGTCCGGCGGGAGGGAACCCTGCGAGTGGGCCGCCAGGAACATCGCGCGCAGGTGGGGCGCTAGTACGTCTGGGCGCAGCTTGTAAAGCTCGATGGGGAGACCATTGGGGCCCATGGCTTTGCCGGACGCGACCGAGCGAATAGCCAGGGCAATTTCGTCCGAGGTGGGAGGAGCGTCCAGCGAATCCCTGTCCTCCACCGAAAGGGAGGGCAGCGCTATGTCCCGAAGCAGGGAATGGGAATCCTCCTCCGAGCAGGGGGAAACTGGGGAGTACACCTCGCGGAAGTAATCCGCGAAGCAGGAGACGATGGCTTCCGGCTCGGTGACACGCGTACCATCCATCCTCTCAATCAAAGGAACCACACGACTCGCTCTCTCCCTCTTATCCAACCACGCAATCAGTTTACCCGCCTTATCGCCCACATCATACAATCGTCCCTGTTGCTCTCTACTGAGGCCCCTGGCCGCCTCCGTGACGAGGGCCCTATAGGCCGCCTGCTTGAGGTGCAAAACATGCAACTTGGCATCCGTTACCCCGCTCCCCAGGTCACCCTCCAGTTCCACAATCTCGGCCTCCACCCGGGTCACCTCCTCCCGCTCACGCCTCCGGGCATGGGAGATAGCGGAGAGGGCCTCCCCTCTGAGGACTACCTTAAAGGCCTCCCACAGGGAGATGGCCGAAGAGACAGACCCCACATTCTCGTCAAAATATCGCTGTAAGGATTTGATCAAGTCGGCACGAATAGTGGGGTCTCGCAAGTACCATGCATTGATTGGGGCCACCCTGCCCTCCCCCCTCGGGAAGACATCAAAATGTAACAATAATGGGGAGTGATCCGAAATACCCCGCGCCAGATGGCACACCTCTCCTACCCTCCCAGCGTGGGCCGCCGGGACCAGGATGTAGTCAAGTCGCGAGAGGCTACCATGGGCACCCGAGTGGAAAGTGTATTGCAGCTGCGTAGGGTGCTTTAGTCGCCAGCAATCCACCAGGCCCAGTGTGTCTAAGAGGCCGGACAGCCACGCCTGTGCCCGGGGGAGGTCCCTAGGGGGGTGACGATCCATAGACACAGAAACTACCGCATTGAAGTCCCCCCCAACCACCAGCAGGCCACCCGGGAGGTCCAAGAGGAGGCGCCCCAGGTCCGCAAATGTAGTAGCTTGTAACCCAGGCGGGACGTACACTGACATGAAAACAATCACTCTACCCTCCATTCTACCCACCAGGACAGTGTAGCGTCCCCTCTCGTCATGGCGCACCTCATCAATCTCCAGCGGGAGCGAGTTCTTGATCATGATACCCACCCCCCGCGACCCCGAAGTGAAGCCCGAGTGGGCCACCAAACGATAGCCTCGCCGATTCATGGCATGGAAGGAGTTACCTATAAGGTGTGTCTCCTGCAAAAAGACAACATCTGGCGATATGCGTTTCAGGAACTGCAGGACCACACCACGCTTAATCCGATCCCCCAGGCCGTTAACATTCCAGGACAACACAGCCAAGTCCCTACCCCCCATCATACATAGAAGCAATCAGTCGTCCCCCACAGAGCATTTCAAATACAGCTATACAGTAAAGGGTTTGCCTTGCGGTGCGAACAAACAACACACACCCCCCACCCCCCCATCCCAACAGAACTCCCCCCTCCCTGCACCCCTGCATGAGCCCAGTCAGCCCCCCCAAAGTGCAGTGTGCCTGTCGCCCCATAGAGAAAGACTAACTAGTACCCCAGAGGAGGAGGGAAGCCCCCAACAGACCCCGTACGACCTCCATAGGAGGGGAACATACACGATCGAGAAATGGTAAAGAAATATTTTCCCGAGCGGGGCCTATTATTCACCCCTTAATTCTGGTCCGGCAGGCCCTCTCCACCGCCCGCACCCCCCCCACCCCCCCGGCCCCGATCATCAGGCAGAGTGTCCAACCAGTCCCCAGCCGCCTCGGGGCGATCAAAGAAGTGCGTGCGACCTTCCACCTCCACCCTTAGCTTAGCTGGAAAGAGCATTGAGTACTTTAGGTTCAGGTCCCGCAGGCGACGTTTAACACCGAGAAAACTCAGTCTCTGCTTCTGGACCGCCGGAGTAAAGTCTGGGTAGAAACGCACATCCATGTTGTCAAGCTTGACCGGTCCCTGTTGCCTGGAGGTCTGCAGGATAGCGTCCCTGTCCCGAAAGTTAAAAACCCGGGCAATGATAGGCCGCGGCGGGGCACCGGTCTTCGGCCTGCCCCCAGGGACCCGGTGAGCACGCTCCACCGCAAAAAGCTTACTCAGGCCCCGGGGCTGCAGATGGGTGAGGATTAGATCTTCCACAAAAAGGTCGGCGGCCTCCGCCTCTCGTCCCTCCGGCACCCCCACAATCCGAACATTATTCCTCCTGGCCTGACCCTCGGAATCCTCCAGTAGCCGGTCCATCAGGGCGCTAGCCTGGCCAAGCCGGCGCACCTCCTTTTGGAGGGCCGCCACATCTGTCTCGAGGCCCGTTGTGGTGTGGGTCAGGGAATCGACCCGGTCATTCGTCTTAGACAGGTCTGCCCGCACCAGGCTCACATCCACAAGGACCGAGTCTATTTTTTGCGCTAGGGTGTCGAAGCGCTGGTCCACCGAGGCCTTCATCTCCGCGATGGCGCCCATGACGTCCCGGAGGGTCAGGTCCACCGGCTGGGCGGGCGTCTCCGTCAGGCCCACCGGGGACGTGCGCGATGTCTCCGGTGATCCCTTCTGGAGAGTGTAGCGGTCCATACTGTTGGATTGGTGCGCCGGGCCACGGCGGGTTGTCTTCACCTTCGCCCGGTCGCCATCTTGTTTGGTGGACATGCTTGCTCTCCCACCGTCGTGCCAAGCTCCTCAAAAGGGCCGATAGACCCGTTCACTGGGTCCGGGGGGGGGAGGGCGGCCACCGCGCCGCAGGACGATCCACAGCTGGCGGGTCAGCCGGGCACCTGGACAAGACCACACCGCCGCGCCCCGCTTCGCGACCCTACCTCGCTGGAGGCGGGGAGGGCGCAAAAGTGAAAGTGAAAGCGTGGGGTACGCGAGTCGCCCAGCCGTGCCCGCCGCTGTTGTTCACTTTGTCCCCGGATCGCCCCACTACTCCAATCCGGGGGGCCGGCGCGGGGAAGGCCGCAACCTTCGATCGGTGCTCCCGCCGGTGTTCGGGGTCCGATTCGAACACGGAAAACGGATGGCGCCTCAGCTCGGGTTCACCGACACAGTCCCCTCAAAAAGGACAGGATATAGCCAGGATTAATTCAGGAGGTCGCGGAGGTCCTCGGGAGCCTCGCACCTACGCGGCCATCTTGGTTGCGCGCTAGGCTCCTCCTCCCAATTGTAGCTTCTTGTTCAATTTCTTCATTTAACATTTGTACATAATTTGTGAAAGTACTGCATTCTATGCTATCTTTACATGCATTAAAGGAATCTTCATAGCTCTGAAAACCTCCAAGTAATTCATCCTCTGAACGCCATGGTTTAAACAGCTGTAAAAGTGCTAAGTAGTAAAATTCCTTTTTGTCAGTAGTGTCGCAACTCAGCTTCCTGTGATTAATCAAACTTCCTTTTGTTTGTTTCACCAAACATCCTTCCTCACCAATGACTTTATATTTTCCATTGTTGATGTCTTCTGTGGCATTCCGTGTAAAAATGTAGTTCTGCAGCACTTCATAGAGACACATGTTCTCAAGATGATGACTTCTGTTTGGGTAATATGTGTCCAACATATTTGTTTTCAAAATGTCTGTACTTTCTGGTTCGTTCTCTGCTAAATATGCAATTTCTCGAATAGATTTCAGTACCCGATTTCGCATTCCTGCAAGGCCTAAACTTACCCAAATTATTCTTCTGGATTTGGAGTACAGACTTGCAGATGATAACCTATCTGAGCATTCGTATGACCCAATTTCTCGATGCGATAACATCTTTAAGCTGAAACTGTATTGCTTTTTACTGACAGTCTTCTCGTGAGAAATCTCTTCCCACATTTCTTTCAATTCCGTTTTCTCAGATTTAGTGATGTAAGATGTGACATACCGAGCAACAGCAATAGAATTGTCAGCTACATACTGAATATCCATGTTAGCATTCCACATGGATAAAATGACTGGGTTGTAGTCATTTATATATTTTGACTCTTCTTTTCTTCTTAGGTTGTAGGTATTTTTCGGAGATTTTCTTGTAATGGTATGTCGCACAGCTGACATAAAACTGTTTACTCTTCCTTTTGAAAGAATAGGTCGTGGAAATCCAAATCCGCATTTTGTGTAGAATTTATCTTTACTCTTGTACTTTCGTCGACAGTATTTTCCACACCGATGACTTTGGAAACGTAAAACGTGCTCTTTTAAGTTTTTTTCTTCTGTGCTTTTAGGTATAGCACATGTTGCATATTCTTCAATGAAAGATAAAACTGCATCATCAGAATCTGTTCCAAATTTTGGGGCATCCTTGATCCACAACTGTTGCGGTTCGAGCTCGAGCGCGCTCGATAAACCCCTCCCACCAGAACTACAGTACCCAGAAAGCCCGTGCGCGCCTCATGCACGCCGCGTGAGGCGTCATCACGCCCGAGCATCCGCTACAAAGACGTTGACGCAGCCACACCGAGCGTCGGAAATTCCTTCCTAGAGCCAGATCCTTGTGTAGCGGTCGCTGCGGAGCCTGCATATCCCTGGTGCAGAGATCATAAGGAGGAGGTAGAGCGTTTTCCTGTTGGGCTTCTGTCCGGTAAGGGTGCAGTGCACCGAGTCCAAACGCTGTCCCCGGTCCCTTCCTCTTTTCTCACGTTGGTGAAGCTGAGCTCAGCTCATGCGGAGAAAGGGCAGTGGTTCTTTTTGATTGCACTCGTCGTCAGTGGTGCAGTACCACCGACTCCTTGACTCTTGATATTTACTCAAGTCCGGAGGCTTCCGGCTCTTCTCAGTATCTTGCGAATCACCTGGCAAATTGTCACAGGCCAGTAGGTGGCAGTAACATTGGCCTCATAGCTTTACTCAATGCTTGTTTTGTTGTGTCCTTACGTCTTTATCGCAAGCTTTGCAAGATGTCGGGATTCTGACCTTAAGAGGAGGTTGAGAACCCTTTGGCGAATTACTCTCTGTTGTTGCTCCTAAATGTTCAATGTTGTGTTGTACTGTGTGTGCTCTCGACTCCATCTTTAACAGGGAGCCCTTTTAAACGTGCGGACAAGCACTCTTCCTGTGAAGCAAGGTGGAGCATTGCTTGGGGTAGGTGCGGGGAGAAACCTAAACTGTGATGTAACATATGTTGGGGAAAACCTGTGTTTAGTGGAGACGCTTTGTTGTTGTCCTATGATTGCATTGTTACTCTGTATCCTCTGATGTAGCACACCAAAGAGAACAGCTGTTAGGAACACCCAGAGTGACGCCATAAAGCTGCACATTCTTTTCCTTTACAGGTACATAGATATGGTAATATGTTTAGGAAGCGTATATAGATAAAGAGGCATACCAAGAAGTTAGGGAAGATAGGTAGGGTATTAATCGTGTTCTTTATGTCTTACAGGTCTCCCTCCCTGCTGTCCCCTTCCTTTCCTTCCCTCACTTGATCCTCCTAATGACCTATGCCATTACGGCTATTTAGGCTTGGGTAGATCAAGAGGTGGACCTCAATTAGCAACAATCCGATCCCGAGGGCTGAACCAACGTGACAGAAATTCCGACCCATGAATTGAGTCCTCCTGGTCGGATTGTGAGGATGGCCACGCTCGACGATGTGTTGACGGCTCTTGCTAGTGTTCAGGCAGAGCTAACAGCCTCCCGTCAAGAAACCGCAGATCTTAGAGCTAGGGTAGAGAGTATGCAACGTAACCCCTTTAATGCAGGGGGTGCGTCAGCAACAGCCGTTCCCCCAAGCACGGTATTAGTGGAATTACCGGTATCGGTACCGCTAGCCACACCAGAGAGGTTTCATGGAGACTCCAGCAAGGTCCAGGTGTTTTTAACCCAGGTCCTGCTTCACTTCTCGTGCAAACAAAATTCCTTTCCTACTAACCAAGCGAGAGTCGCCTTTCTCATTTCTTATTTAGCCGGCGATGCCGCCCAGTGGGCGGTACCGTTGGTAACCCGTGATGATCCTCTCTTATACGATTGGGACGATTTTAGGGCTGAGTTTCTCAGGGTGTTCGATAGGAGAACCGAGTCGTATGTAGCTGATAGGGAATTATTAGAATTGAGGCAAGGAAATAAAGATCTAATAACCTACCTAAATGCTTTTCGGAGGTTAGTACGGAAACTAAGTGGCCAGAACCTAAACAAGCAGCCATCTTTCATCAAGGACTAAGAGATGACCTTAAGGATGTTATAGCCCAGATCGACCCACAGCCCGCTACTTGTGAAGATCTCATAAATCTGGCTTTGAGACTAGACCACCGGTTGAGTGAACGCCAAGGAGACCACAAGAGAAAAGAAAGAAAGGTACCTCAGTGGGATCGCCCAAGAACTACAGATGCTCGAGTATCGCAAGCCGGAGAGCCGATGGACATAGGCTCTATACGAGCGGCTCTCACCCCAGAGGAAAAAGAGGCCAGACGAAAACAAGGGTTATGCCTTTATTGTGGCAAAAAGGGACATTTTGTCAAGGAGTGTCCTGTAAAGCCAAAGACCAATCGATTTCGCAGCAAATCGGCCTTAGCAGTGGGGGATATGGCCCCGGAAAACTAACAGAACCAAGAAAGGTGGAAGGGTCTTCTTGGGGTAAAAGGTATATCCCTTCTTTGTGCACTCCTACGACTGTGGAACAAGGACATTTGTTCATTCCTTTATTATTATTAATAGAAAAGGAATGGGTTAAGGTGACAGCCATGATTGACTCTGGGGCTACAGGGGTCTTTATAGACATCGGAGAAGCCAAGCGCAGAAATATGTCCTTAGTACCTAAAGACAGCCCGGAACGTATCCATGCCGTTGATGGGAGGGAATTACTCACAGGTCCGGTTGGGTACAACACCGAAGACGTCCAGGTGCAATATGGTACCTCTCATTGGGAAAGGTTATCCTTTAACCTGATTCACGCTCCACAGTATGGCATCATTTTGGGGCTACCCTGGTTAATACGCCATAACCCCACTATCGATTGGGAAGCCCGTGCGGTACTCATGAATTCTCCGTATTGCCAGGCATTCTGCCAAGGGAATCTCGACGGACCCGCTACATCCTTGGCTTCCAGACTGGCGATAGCCACTGCAGCAGAGAAAAACGTCCAGTTACCTAAGGTATATTATGACTACCGTGAAGTGTTCAACGAGGGTCAAGCAGAAGAACTACCACCACACAGACAGTACGATTGTCAAATCGATCTGGTTCCAGGAGCGGTGGTACCCAGCGGGCGGATTTACGCTTTAACCGAACCCGAGAACAGGCACCTTAGACATTATCTGGACAAATATTTGGACCTGGGTTTCTTTCGTCCCTCCAAGTCACCGGCCGCCTCGCCACTCCTCTTCATACCCAAGGCCAATGGCGAGCTACGTGGCTGTATAGATTTTAGAGCGTTGAATGCAGTCACGGTCAAGAACAGGTACCCCTTGCCTCTCATCCCGGTCTTACTCGAACAGGTAAAAAAGGCAAAGATATATACCAAGCTCAACCTCAAGGGGGCCTATCATCTCGTGAGGATGAGGGAGGGTGACGAATGGAAAACGGCGTTCAAGACGCGCTATGGCCTATACGAATACCTGGTCATGCCGTTTGGACTCTGCAATGCCCCGGCAGCGTTTCAGTATTTCCTGAACGGCGTGTTACGAGAAATTCTAGACCACTATGTGGTTGTCTACATCGACGACATCCTCATCTATTCCGAAAACCCAGAGATTCATGTGGAACACGTAAAAAAGGTATTGCAAATTCTTCATAACTATCATTTGTTCTGCAAATTGACAAAATGTGAATTCCACGAGACCACGGTGGAATTCTTAGGGGCTATGCTTACCACACATGGACAAGAAATGGCTGAATGAAAGATCGTAGCCATTAAGGAATGGCCGACCCCATTGAACGTGCAGGATGTACAATGTTTTATAGGGTTCGCCAATTTTTACCGGCGCTTCATCCATCAGTTTTCGAATCTGGTGGCCCCCATAACCCGATTGCTGAGGAAATCCCAGAAATAACAATGGTCAAAAGAAACGCAAGACGCCTTTGAAGCCTTGAAAACCGCCTTCATCACGGCTCCGGTTCTTTCACATCCAGATCCCGAGAAACCCTACATTGTCGAGGCAGACGCATCTGATGTGGCGTTAGGGGCGGTGTTATCCCATAGGCACCCCATCAATGGACAAATGCATTCAATAGCTTTTATGTCTAAAAAATTAAATGATGCCGAGCGAAACTATAACATCTCGGAAAAAGAACTGTTGGCCATCAAAGTAGCCTTTATGGAATGGAGACATTTTCTGATGGGGGCCAGACATGTGGTTACTGTGTACACAGATCACGGAAATCTTCAATTCATGGCAGCGGCACGTCATCTTACACCGAGACAACTGAGGTGGATGCTGTTCTTTTCAGAATATAACTTCATAATCACTTACAGACCCGAAGTGGAAAATCGCAAAGCCGATGCCCTGACTAGACAGTCGTCCTCCTTGGGAGTGAAAACACAGGAGCAGTCCATCATGTATCCCACAAAAGTGATTGGAGTGATCCAGCCGGATGTGTTCCTCAAAGGAGTATTACAGGGAGGTCAAGCAGGAATATGGAAAACCTGGTTAAAGAGCCACAAGGAATGGCAAACCAAAGATGGCTTCCCTATGAACCAAGGCCGCCTATTAATACCGACTCAACAACTGAGGAAACAAGCCTTTCGGTGGTGTCACGAATCCCCTAGCGCAGGGCACTTTGGTATAAAAAAGACCCTTAGTCTGCTCAATCTGCAGTTTTGGTGGCCATCCATAAGATACGACCTGGTATCATGGATCAAGGAATGCAACACATGTGCCACAATGAAATCAGACCATCAAAGACCACAAGGTCTATTACAACCCCTACCCACTCCTAGCGGTCCGTGGGAGAACATATCAGTGGACTTTGTAGTGGGCTTACCCGCAGATAATGGGTACACTGTGATAATGGTGGTCATAGACTATTTGACCAAGATGGGACACTTCGTGGCTTGCAAGGCTGTGCCCACGGCAGGTCAACTAGCCACAACGCTCATGAAAAATGTCGTGTGACTGCATGGAATACCGAAGATCATTGTGTCGGACAGAGGCTCCCAGTTCACAGCAAGGTTTTGGAAGCAATGGTGCTCAGCTCTCCACATCAACACAGCCCTATCAACGAGTTATCACCCTCAAACCGATGGGCAAACCGAACGCCTTAATCAAACGCTAAAGCAATACCTACGGTGTTATGTACACCAAGATACGGAGAAATGGGTAGATTACCTATGGCTAGCGGAAATAGCATACAACAACGCCACCCATAGTTCCACGCGCTCTTCCCCGTTTTATTGCACTTATGGATACCATCCAAGGTTCCTCCCATTTGTTCACCATAACAACTCCACCAGCATACCCGAAGTAGCCAGGAGAGTGAAACACATTCGGTAAATTGTAGAAACGACACAAAAGAAATTACGGATCGCGAAAGACAAGCACAAGGCATCAGCGGATAAGCACCGAAGACCCGGACCGGTATATCAAGAAGGCGACTCTGTCTGGTTGTCAACACGTAACCTACGTTTCAAAAAACATAGCGTGTTTCATCCCAAGTATATCGGCCCGTACAAAATAAAGAAGTGTATCAGTCCGGTAAACATGAAGTTGCACTTGCCCCCACACCTCAAAATACACCCAGTTTTTCACGTCTCTCTACTGAAGCCGGCTAGTGCTTCCTACACCACTCGCCCTCCACCAGTCATGGTGGGTGAAGTTCCAGAGTACGAGGTGAAAAGAATTAAAGACTCCAAATTCCGTGGCAGAAGATTGTGGTATTTAGTAGCGTGGAAGGGATACGGGCCAGAAGAAGACTCGTGGGAACCAGCAACCAACATTCACGCAGACCGTCTAGGGGCCTCTTACCACAGAAAAAACCCACGAAAACCAAGTCCTCTTGCGCGCTCTCGTTGAGGAGAGGGATGTACTGTTGCGGTTCGAGCTCGAGCGCGCTCGATAAACCCCTCCTGCCAGAACTACAGTACCCAGAAAGCCTGTGCGCGCCTCACGCACGCCGCGTGAGGCGTCATAACGCCCGAGCATCCGCTACAAAGACATTGACGCAGCCACACCGAGCGTCGGAAATTCCTTCCTAGAGCCAGATCCTTGTGTAGCGGTCGCTGCGGAGCCTGCATATCCCTGGTGCAGAGATCGTAAGGAGGAGGTAGAGCGTTTTCCTGTTGGGCTTCTGTCCGGTAAGGGTGCAGTGCACCGAGTCCAAACGCTGTCCCCGGTCCCTTCCTCTTTTCTCACGTTGGTGAAGCTGAGCTCAGCTCATGCGGAGAAAGGGCAGTGGTTCTTTTTGATTGCACTCGTCGTCAGTGGTGCAGTACCACCGACTCCTTGATTCTTGATATTTACTCAAGTCCGGAGGCTTCCGGCTCTTCTCAGTATCTTGCGAATCACCTGGCAAATTGTCACAGGCCAGTAGGTGGCAGTAACATTGGCCTCATAACTTTACTCAATGCTTGTTTTGTTGTGTCCTTACGTCTTTATCGCAAGCTTTGCAAGATGTCGGGATTCTGACCTCAAGAGGAGGTTGAGAACCCTTTGGCGAATTACTCTCTGTTGTTGCTCCTAAATGTTCAATGTTGTGTTGTACTGTGTGTGCTCTCGACTCCATCTTTAACAGGGAGCCCTTTTAAACGTGCGGACAAGCACTCTTCCTGTGAAGCAAGGTGGAGCATTGCTTGGGGTAGGTGCGGGGAGAAACCTAAACTGTGATGTAACATATGTTGGGGAAAACCTGTGTTTAGTGGAGACGCTGTGTTGTTGTCCTATGATTGCATTGTTACTCTGTATCCTCTGATGTAGCACACCAAAGAGAACAGCTGTTAGGAACACCCAGAGTGACGCCATAAAGCTGCACATTCTTTTCCTTTACAGGTACATAGATATGGTAATATGTTTAGGAAGCGTATATAGATAAAGAGGCATACCAAGAAGTTAGGGAAGATAGGTAGGGTATTAATCGTGTTCTTTATGTCTTACAGGTCTCCCTCCCTGCTGTCCCCTTCCTTTCCTTCCCTCACTTGATGCTCCTAATGACCTATGCCATTACGGCTATTTAGGCTTGGGTAGATCAAGAGGTGGACCTCAATTAGCAACAATCCGATCCCGAGGGCTGAACCAATGTGACAACAACAGCATATGAATATGAGGAGCACCTCTTGCTTGGTACTCTTTTCTCCAAAAGAAATCCACAACTTCTCCAAGAGGTGGATTTTTTTATTGCAGATGAAGGACATCATAGCATCAAATCTATGATTGAAATATCTGCAAACATTAACCCGATCCAATGAGCACAATTCTCCTGCTGTCTTGTATTGGATGTTTTCAATATTTGAATTTGCCTCTCAAAGAAAATCCAGTAAATCATCCCAAGCGTACTCAGCGCAGCTTAAGGTAAGGAACCATGTAGGATTTCCTAAATTCCGTAACATACATTTCAATTCTCCATGGCGTCGGTACCAATATTCATTAGTTCCACGCTGACAAGCCATCAGATTAATCAATTGAGATTCCAAATGATCATCTCGCTGTTGCACTTTGTTCATAAAATCCTTTGCAGACACATTATGTAGATGTACTCCAGTTTTTAAAATGTGATTTACTGCATAAGAGAGTGCAGACAAGTCACTTTCAAATAAAAGATGGAACAAACAAGGAATACTTTGACGAAATCTTGGATCTTCTGCATATAATCTTGTAGTCCGATACTCAGAAGCAGGAATCTGTACTGGACGTTCATCATATCGTCCACCTTTTCCTGTAGGAAACAGCTGGGGAAAACAACGAGCTTCCAAGCTCTCCTCCCATACATTCACGGGAGTTCCTTTTGCTTTTTTCATCTGAAACAGATCAATAGTGTTTCCCATAACTTCTTTAGAATGAAGAGGATAAATGCTGAAATGTTCATACATTTCTTCTTCTTTTGACTCATCCACTTTTTCAATTTGCCCAGTTGGTATTCCTGTGTCTGCTAGTAAAACTTCTTCATCTTCGTTCATATAAATTGATTCATAGTACTTATTATTTTTTTTCAAACATAAATTTGCTCTTTGTACTTTTCGTACATCTACTAGCTCCTGACACATTTTCTTATTCTTTGTAGGTACACCATTAACCAGAATAACTAATGGTTCAGTTTCCAAACTATCTGCAACAATTGTTTCAATATTTTTTTTCAAATCTAATGGCGAATAGACAACTCTTCCTTTTAAACCTGAAGGAGGTAATTTACCTGTTTTGGGCTCCATACGAACTATAGTCTGAAACGGATGGACACATTGAATGAGTATAGACTCATACTTATTTACATCACTAAGTTCTGCAGGAATATCAACCAATTCCAAAATATTATGTACAGCTCTAGCTGGCATTTTATTTTCTTCTAACTTGTTATAATAGTATTTACAAATACGCTGATCTTCACCCAAATCAAAACAATTTTCCAGAAACAAATATGTAGCAAAATCCTTCCACTCATAATTATTTTCTTTTTCACTTTTTTTATAGAGATCAACATTCCTTGTTTGCGTTTTATAATGGCTTCTCCGGCAACAAATACAAGTAATATTTGGTCTTTCATTAGAGATGATAGTAAATTTTGTCATTTGATCTTCAAAATTTTTACTAACAGTGGGTTCTACATTCTCTTCCACATTTTCTTCAATAACTGTGTCATTTCCTGCACTTTCTTGTTCTGGACCAAAGTAACAAAACTGAATATCATCAGTAACCTTCTCTACATCTGATACAGATCCACGCAACAGAGCACTATTCAACTCATTTAACTTTAGTGCTGGACTTTTAGCAAAATACAATCTTCTCACAAACTTTCTCATTTCAGTATGATGTACTGTCAGCATCCTAAAATGGTGAAAAACACTTTGACAAACTTTCCTAGAAAGACAAGCCAGAGAATGTCCTTGCAAACCAGTATTCTTTCTCACTCTGCATGGATCTAGTCTTTGAAGCACCTTAATCTTCTGTTTAACACTTTTTTGTACTATATTCTCTTAGAAAGTCACGTAATTTATCAATAGATTCTTGTCGTACAGTACAAATACTACTACAATTCCAAGTGTACACTGGGGCTTTAGGACGTTTCCCCATAAACTCATCAGCTAACACTTCTTCCTCATTTCTTGGAACCATTTTCTCCTTTTCCATTACACAACCATCTTTAACTTCATAAGCTCGACCACTGGTGTCAACTGCATGCAGCAAACTATTACTTTGAAGATAACTCTCTTCATTAAAAAATGGTTCAGTACTTGAACTATGCTTCCATTCTCCTAAGAACACATTACAAAGTTATTTTTTTTCACTACTCTTTTCCTTTTGCTTTTTGACTTCATTACATCGACTATTTTATCTAATGTAGGGATCCTGTTCAAAATTAAAATTAATAGTTTTCTTTTTAATTCCAAAGCCTTTGCAACAATTGATTCAATATGTTTCTTTTTCTTATGAAATATTGCTTTCTTCCTATATTTTTTCACATCCTTTAGTAAATTGAACACCATTCTTCTCTGAAACATTTTTTTACGAATGTTTTGAAATTCTGTTTTTCTTTTTAAATCATTCTTTCTTGCTTCTGATTGTACATTAGCATTTAGTAATTTCTTTCTATTGTGTTGTTGTTTTCTTCTTGAAACACTATTTGCAGTGGATATACATTCTAAATTTTTTGTATGTTTGAGGATATTTTTTAAAAAATCCTTAGTCTGCTTACCAGAAGACTTTTTCTTTTTTCCAACATGAGGTTCTTCAACTAATTTCTGTTGTCCGGTTGTCTTCAAATATAGATGTTTTTGCTGTTCTTTTCTCTTTTTTTATTTTATAGGCATGTTTAATTTATTTCTGTGTTGTTCAGTAATACCTAAATGAAACTAAAAAAAAAATACCTTTATGTAATTTAAATATATTACTATATTTTTTGTGAGCTTCATCAAATCCTATTATATGAGCTGCCCCTTTCCTACGAGTGCAAGTCTTACAGAACAAGAGCAACACAAATTAAATCTCTGACAACAATTCCTGTGTGCAGACAGACTCATGGTGTGATTCTAGGCAGAAAACGATATTTGATTGGCAATTTCAAAGCACATTTACTACTGTGGTAGAGCAAGTCATAATTACTATAACAGCCTGGCACATTTTCCTTATAGTTTAGAGAGGCAGAAAAAAGCACATGTCCTAACAGCTACTTGAGACCATGAGCATGTTGAACCTGGGTGAGTGATTAGACTAGAGCAAAGGAAATGAGCCTTGGTGATGTTGAATGTGTTAGCGTTACACACTGCTATCTGAAATACCACACAGTGCTTAATAGTAAGCATGGGAGTGCATGAGAAACAGCTGCCTGTGTGCTAAGAGTGTGTTTCTGGAGACTGTGTATTGTCAGGTGCAAGAGAGATCTGCATGGACGCTTGCACAACTGCATGAAGACTGCACAGATGTATGTAAGATAACCTGTGGTAGGGGTTAATTGGAGTTTTGAACATGTAGAAACTACCTCACCCATTGCAGGAGTGGAAGAAAATCTACCCTGTTGTTTTCAACTGTGTTAGCATTTGCCTGTCATCTGTGAGATGGAGATGTGTGCTGTATGCTAACCATCACAGTTCAAGAAAACAAGCTGCCCCTTTCCTACGAGTGCAAGCCTTACAGAACAAGAGCAACACAAATTAAATCTCTGACAACAATTCCTGTGTGCACACAGACTCATGGTGTGATTCTAGGCAGAAAACGATATTTGATTGGCAATTTCAAAGCACATTTACTACTGTGGTAGAGCAAGTGATAATTACTGTAACAGCCTGACACATTTTCCTTATAGTTTAGAGAGGCAGAAAAGAGCACATGTCCTAACAGCTACCTGAGACCATGAGCATGTGGAACCTGGGTGAGTGATTAGACTAGAGCAAAGGAAATGAGCCTTGGTGATGTTGAATGTGTTAGCGTTACACACTGCTATCTGAAATACCACACAGTGCTGAATAGTAAGCATGGGAGTGCAGGAGAAGCAGCTGCCTGTGTGCTAAGAGTGTGTTTCTGGAGACTGTGTATTGTCAGGTGCAAGAGAGATCTTCATGGATGCTTACACAACTGCATGAAGATTGCAGAGATGTATGTAAGATCACCTGTGGTAAGGGTTAATTGGAGGTTTGAACATGTAGGAACTACCTCACCAATTGCAGGAGTGGATGGAAAATCTACCCTGTTGTTTTCAAATGTGTTACCATTTGCCTCTCATCTGTGAGATAGTGATTTGTGCTGAATGCTAACCATCAAGGTTCAAGAAAACAAGCTGCCCCTTTCCTACGAGTGCAAGTCTTACAGAACAAGAGCAACACAAATTAAATCTCTGACAACAATTCCTGTCTGCAGGCAGACTCATGGTGTGATTCTAGGCAGAAAACGATATTTTATTGGCAATTTCAAAGCACATTTACTACTGTGGTAGAGCAAGTCATAATTACTATACCAGCCTGACACATTTTCCTTATAGTTTAGAGAGGCAGAAAAGAGCACATGTCCTAACAGCTACTTGAGACCATGAGCATGTTGAACCTGGGTGAGTGATTAGACTAGAGCAAAGGAAATGAGCCTTGGTGATGTTGAATGTGTTAGCGTTACACACTGCTATCTGAAATACCACACAGTGCTGAATAGTAAGCATGGGAGTGCAGGAGAAACAGCTGCCTGTGTGCTAAGAGTGTGTTTCTGGAGACTGTGTATTGTCAGGTGCAAGAGAGATCTTCATGGACGCTTACACAACTGCATGAAGATTGCAGAGATGTATGTAAGATCACCTGTGGTAAGGGTTAATTGGAGGTTTGAACATGTAGGAACTACCTCACCCATTGCAGGAGTGGAAGGAAAATCTACCCTGTTGTTTTCAAATGTGTTACCATTTGCCTCTCATCTGTGAGATAGTGATTTGTGCTGAATGCTAACCATCAAGGTTCAAGAAAACAAGCTGCCCCTTTCCTACGAGTGCAAGTCTTACAGAACAAGAGCAACACAAATTAAATCTCTGACAACAATTCCTGTGTGCAGGCAGACTCATGGTGTGATTCTAGGCAGAAAACGATATTTGATTGGCAATTTCAAAGTACATTTTTCTACTGTGGTAGAGCAAGTCATAATTACTATAACAGCCTGACACATTTTCCTTATAGTTTAGAGAGGCAGAAAAGAGCACATGTCCTAACAGCTACTTGAGACCATGAGCATGTGGAAACTGGGTGAGTGATTAGACTAGAGCAAAGGAAATGAGCCTTGGTGGTGTTGAATGTGTTAGCGTTACACACTGCTATCTGAAATACCACACAGTGCTGAATAGTAAGCATGGGAGTGCAGGAGAAACAGCTGCCTGTGTGCTAAGAGTGTGTTTCTGGAGACTGTGTATTGTCAGGTGCAAGAGAGATCTGCATGGACGCTTGCACAACTGCATGAAGACTGCACAGATGTATGTAAGATAACCTGTGGTAGGGGTTAATTGGAGTTTTGAACATGTAGAAACTACCTCACCCATTGCAGGAGTGGAAGGAAAATCTACCCTGTTGTTTTCAAATGTGTTAGCATTTGCCTGTCATCTGTGAGATGGAGATGTGTGCTGTATGCTAACCATCACAGTTCAAGAAAACAAGCTGCCCCTTTCCTACGAGTGCAAGCCTTACAGGACAAGAGCAACACAAATTAAATCTCTGACAACAATTCCTGTGTGCACACAGACTCATGGTGTGATTCTAGGCAGAAAACGATATTTGATTGGCAATTTCAAAGCACATTTACTACTGTGGTAGAGCAAGTGATAATTACTGTAACAGCCTGACACATTTTCCTTATAGTTTAGAGAGGGAGAAAAGAGCACATGTCCTAACAGCTACCTGAGACCATGAGCATGTGGAACCTGGGTGAGTGATTAGACTAGAGCAAAGGAAATGAGCCTTGGTGATGTTGAATGTGTTAGCGTTACACACTGCTATCTGAAATACCACACAGTGCTGAATAGTAAGCATGGGAGTGCAGGAGAAGCAGCTGCCTGTGTGCTAAGAGTGTGTTTCTGGAGACTGTGTATTGTCAGGTGCAAGAGAGATCTGCATGGACGCTTGCACAACTGCATGAAGACTGCAGAGATGTATGTAAGATCACCTGTGGTAAGGGTTAATTGGAGTTTTGAACATGTAAGAACTACCTCACCCATTGCAGGAGTGGAAGGAAAATCTACCCTGTTGTTTTCAAATGTGTTAGCATTTGCCTCTCATCTATGAGATGGTGATGGGTGCTGTATGCTAACCATCACAGTTCAAGAAAACAAGCTGCCCCTTTCCTACGAGTGCAAGTCTTACAGAACAAGAGCAACACGAATTACATTTCTGACAACAATTCCTGTGTGCACACAGACTCATGGTGTGATTCTAGGCAGAAAACAATATTTGATTGGCAATTTCAAAGCACATTTACTACTGTGGTAGAGCAAGTGATAATTACTGTAACAGCCTGACACATTTTCCTTATATTTTAGAGAGGCAGAAAAGAGCACATGTCCTAACAGCTACTTCAGACCATGAGCATGTTGAACCTGGGTGAGTGATTAGACTAGAGCAAAGGAAATGAGCCTTGGTGATGTTGAATGTGTTAGCGTTACACACTGCTATCTGAAATACCACACAGTGCTGAATAGTAAGCATGGGAGTGCAGGAGAAGCAGCTGCCTGTGTGCTAAGAGTGTGTTTCTGGAGACTGTGTATTGTCAGGTGCAAGAGAGATCTTCATGGACGCTTACACAACTGCATGAAGATTGCAGAGATGTATGTAAGATCACCTGTGGTAAGGGTTAATTGGAGGTTTGAACATGTAGGAACTACCTCACCTATTGCAGGAGTGGAAGGAAAATCTACCCTGTTGTTTTCAAATGTGTTACCATTTGCCTCTCATCTGTGAGATAGTGATTTGTGCTGAATGCTAACCATCAAGGTTCAAGAAAACAAGCTGCCCCTTTCCTACGAGTGCAAGTCTTACAGAACAAAAGCAACACAAATTAAATCTCTGACAACAATTCCTGTGTGCACACAGACTCATGGTGTGATTCTAGGCAGAAAACAATATTTTATTGGCAATTTCAAAGCACATTTACTACTGTGGTAGAGCAAGTGATAATTACTGTAACAGCCTGACACATTTTCCTTATAGTTTAGAGAGGGAGAAAAGAGCACATGTCCTAACAGCTACCTGAGACCATGAGCATGTGGAACCTGGGTGAGTGATTAGACTAGAGCAAAGGAAATGAGCCTTGGTGATGTTGAATGTGTTAGCGTTACACACTGCTATCTGAAATACCACACAGTGCTGAATAGTAAGCATGGGAGTGCAGGAGAAGCAGCTGCCTGTGTGCTAAGAGTGTGTTTCTGGAGACTGTGTATTGTCAGGTGCAAGAGAGATCTGCATGGACGCTTGCACAACTGCATGAAGACTGCAGAGATGTATGTAAGATCACCTGTGGTAAGGGTTAATTGGAGTTTTGAACATGTAAGAACTACCTCACCCATTGCAGGAGTGGAAGGAAAATCTACCCTGTTGTTTTCAAATGTGTTAGCATTTGCCTCTCATCTATGAGATGGTGATGGGTGCTGTATGCTAACCATCACAGTTCAAGAAAACAAGCTGCCCCTTTCCTACGAGTGCAAGTCTTACAGAACAAGAGCAACACGAATTACATTTCTGACAACAATTCCTGTGTGCACACAGACTCATGGTGTGATTCTAGGCAGAAAACAATATTTGATTGGCAATTTCAAAGCACATTTACTACTGTGGTAGAGCAAGTGATAATTACTGTAACAGCCTGACACATTTTCCTTATATTTTAGAGAGGCAGAAAAGAGCACATGTCCTAACAGCTACTTCAGACCATGAGCATGTTGAACCTGGGTGAGTGATTAGACTAGAGCAAAGGAAATGAGCCTTGGTGATGTTGAATGTGTTAGCGTTACACACTGCTATCAGAAATACCACACAGTGCTGAATAGTAAGCATGGGAGTGCAGGAAAAGCAGCTGCCTGTGTGCTAAGAGTGTGTTTCTGGAGACTGTGTATTGTCAGGTGCAAGAGAGATCTTCATGGACGCTTACACAACTGCATGAAGATTGCAGAGATGTATGTAAGATCACCTGTGGTAAGGGTTAATTGGAGGTTTGAACATGTAGGAACTACCTCACCTATTGCAGGAGTGGAAGGAAAATCTACCCTGTTGTTTTCAAATGTGTTACCATTTGCCTCTCATCTGTGAGATAGTGATTTGTGCTGAATGCTAACCATCAAGGTTCAAGAAAACAAGCTGCCCCTTTCCTACGAGTGCAAGTCTTACAGAACAAAAGCAACACAAATTAAATCTCTGACAACAATTCCTGTGTGCAGGCAGACTCATGGTGTGATTCTAGGCAGAAAACGATATTTTATTGGCAATTTCAAAGCACATTTACTACTGTGGTAGAGCAAGTCATAATTACTATACCAGCCTGACACATTTTCCTTATAGTTTAGAGAGGCAGAAAAGAGCACATGTCCTAACAGCTACTTGAGACCATGAGCATGTTGAACCTGGGTGAGTGATTAGACTAGAGCAAAGGAAATGAGCCTTGGTGATGTTGAATGTGTTAGCGTTACACACTGCTATCTGAAATACCACACAGTGCTGAATAGTAAGCATGGGAGTGCAGGAGAAACAGCTGCCTGTGTGCTAAGAGTGTGTTTCTGGAGACTGTGTATTGTCAGGTGCAAGAGAGATCTGCATGGACGCTTGCACAACTGCATGAAGACTGCACAGATGTATGTAAGATAACCTGTGGTAGGGGTTAATTGGAGTTTTGAACATATAGGAACTACCTCACCCATTGCAGGAGTGGAAGGAAAATCTACCCTGTTGTTTTCAAATGTGTTACCATTTGCCTCTCATCTGTGAGATAGTGATTTGTGCTGAATGCTAACCATCAAGGTTCAAGAAAACAAGCTGCCCCTTTCCTACGAGTGCAAGTCTTACAGAACAAGAGCAACACAAATTAAATCTCTGACATCAATTCCTGTGTGCAGGCAGACTCATGGTGTGATTCTAGGCAGAAAACGATATTTGATTGGCAATTTCAAAGTACATTTTTCTACTGTGGTAGGACAAGTAATAATTACTATAACAGCCTGACACATTTTCCTTATAGTTTAGAGAGGCAGAAAAGAGCACATGTCCTAAAAGCTACTTGAGACCATGAGCATGTGGAAACTGGGTGAGTGATTAGACTAGAGCAAAGGAAATGAGCCTTGGTGGTGTTGAATGTGTTAGCGTTACACACTGCTATCTGAAATACCACACAGTGCTGAATAGTAAGCATGGGAGTGCAGGAGAAACAGCTGCCTGTGTGCTAAGAGTGTGTTTCTGGAGACTGTGTATTGTCAGGTGCAAGAGAGATCTGCATGGACGCTTGCACAACTGCATGAAGATTGCACAGATGTATGTAAGATAACCCGAGGTAGGGGTTAATTGGAGTTTTGAACATTTAGGAACTACCTCACCCATTGCAGGAGTGGAAGGAAAATCTACCCTGTTGTTTTCAAATGTGTTAGCATTTGCCTGTCATCTGTGAGATGGTGATGTGTGCTGTATGCTAACCATCACAGTTCAAGAAAACAAGCTGCCCCTTTCCTACGAGTGCAAGTCTTACAGAACAAGAGCAACACAAATTAAATCTCTGACAACAATTCCTGTGTGCACACAGACTCATGGTGTTATTCTAGGCAGAAAACGATATTTGATTGGCAATTTCAAAGCACATTTACTACTGTGGTAGAGCAAGTGATAATTACTGTAACAGCCTGACACATTTTCCTTATAGTTTAGAGAGGCAGAAAAGAGCACATGTCCTAACAGCTACTTGAGACCATGAGCATGTGGAACCTGGGTGAGTGATTTGACTAGAGCAAAGGAAATGAGCCTTGGTGATGTTGAATGTGTTAGCGTTACACACTGCTATCTGAAATACCACACAGTGCTGAATAGTAAGGATGGGAGTGCAGGAGAAGCAGCTGCCTGTGTGCTAAGTGTGTGTTTCTGGAGACTGTGTATTGTCAGGTGCAAGAGAGATCTGCATGGACGCTTCCACAACTGCATGAAGACTGCAGAGATGTATGTAAGATCACCTGTCGTAAGGGTTAATTGGAGTTTTGAACATGTAGCAACTACCTCACCCATTGCAGGAGTGGAAGGAAATTCTACCCTGTTGTTTTCAAATGTGTTAGCATTTGCCTCTCTTCTATGAAATGGTGATGTGTGCTGTATGCTAACCATCACAGTTCAAGAAAACAAGCTGCCCCTTTCCTACGAGTGCAAGTCTTACAGAACAAGAGCAACACGAATTAAATCTCTGACAACAATTCCTGTGTGCACACAGACTCATGGTGTGATTCTAGGCAGAAAACAATATTTGATTGGCAATTTCAAAGCACATTTACTACTGTGGTAGAGCAAGTGATAATTACTGTAACAGCCTGACACATTTTCCTTATAGTTTAGAGAGGCAGAAAAGAGCACATGTCCTAACAGCTACTTGAGACCATGAGCATGTGGAACCTGGGTGAATGATTAGACTAGAGCAAAAGAAATGAGCCTTGGTGATGTTGAATGTGTTAGCGTTACACACTGCTATCTGAAATACCACACAGTGCTGAATAGTAAGCATGGGAGTGCAGGAGAAACAGCTGCCTGTGTGCTAAGAATGTGTTTCTGGAGACTGTGTATTGTCAGGTGCAAGAGAGATCTGCATGGACGCTTACACAACTGCATGAAGATTGCAGAGATGTATGTAAGATCACCTGTGGTAAGGGTTAATTGGAGTTGTGAACATGTAGGAACTACCTCACCCATTGCAGGAGTGGAAGGAAAATCTACCCTGTTGTTTTTAAAAGTGTTACCATTTGCCTTTCATCTGTGAGATTGGGATTTGTGCTGAATGCTAACCATCACAGTTCAAGAAAACAAGCTGCCCCTTTCCTACGAGTGCAAGTCTTACAGAGCAAGAGCAACACAAATTAAATCTCTGACAACAATTCCTGTGTGCACACAGACTCATGGTGTGATTCTAGGCAGAAAACGATATTTGATTGGCAATTTCAAAGCACATTTACTACTGTGGTAGAGCAAGTGATAATTACTGTAACAGCCTGACACCTTTTCCTTATAGTTTAGAGAGGCAGAAAACAGCACATGTCCCAACAGCTACTTGAGACCATGAGCATGTGGAACCTGGGTGAGTGATTAGACTACAGCAAAGGAAATAAGCCTTGGTGATGTTGAATG
The DNA here is from genome assembly GCF_964204655.1 of Triturus cristatus. Taxonomy (NCBI): domain Eukaryota; kingdom Metazoa; phylum Chordata; class Amphibia; order Caudata; family Salamandridae; genus Triturus; species Triturus cristatus. The sequence goes on along the minus strand of NC_140585.1, from coordinate 433,512,296 downwards.
TGTTAGCGTTACACACTGCTATCTGAAATACCACACAGTGCTGAATAGTAAGCATGGGAGTGCCGGAGAAACAACTGCCTGTGTGCTAAGAGTGTGTTTCTGGAGACTGTGTATTGTCAGGTGCAAGAGAGATCTGCATGGACGCTTACACAACTGCATGAAGACTGCAAAGATGTATGTAAGATCACCTGTGGTAAGGGTTAATTGGAGTTTTGAACATGTAGGAACTACCTCACCCATTGCAGGAGTGGAGGGAAAATCTACCCTGTTGTTTTCAAATGTGTTAGCATTTGTCTCTCATCTGTGTGATAGTGATTTGTGCTAAATGCTAACCATCACAGTTCAAGAAAACAAGCTGCCCCTTTCCTACGAGTGCAAGTCTTACAGAACAAGAGCAACACGAATGAAATCTCTGACAACAATTCCTGTGTGCACACAGACTCATGGTATGATTCTAGGCAGAAAACGATATTTGATTGGCAATTTCAAAGCACATTTACTACTGTGGTAGAGCAAGTGATAATTACTGTAACAGCCTGACACATTTTCCTTATAGTTTAGAGAGGCAGAAAAGAGCACATGTCCTAACAGCTACTTGAGACCATGAGCATGTGGAACCTGGGTGAGTGATTAGACTAGAGCAAAGGAAATGAGCCTTGAATGTGTTAGCGTTACACACTGCTATCTGAAATACCACACAGTGCTGAATAGTAAGCATGGGAGTGCAGGAGAAACAACTGCCTGTGTGCTAAGAGTGTGTTTCTGGAGACTGTGTATTGTCAGGTGCAAGAGAGATCTGCATGGACGCTTACACAACTGCATGAAGACTGCAAAGATGTATGTAAGATCACCTGTGGTAAGGGTTAATTGGAGTTTTGAACATGTAGGAACTACCTCACCCATTGCAGGAGTGGAGGGAAAATCTACCCTGTTGTTTTCAAATGTGTTAGCATTTGTCTCTCATCTGTGTGATAGTGATTTGTGCTAAATGCTAACCATCACAGTTCAAGAAAACAAGCTGTCCCTTTCCTACGAGTGCAAGTCTTACAGAACAAGAGCAACACGAATGAAATCTCTGACAACAATTCCTGTGTGCACACAGACTCATGGTATGATTCTAGGCAGAAAACGATATTTGATTGGCAATTTCAAAGCACATTTACTACTGTGGTAGAGCAAGTGATAATTACTGTAACAGCCTGACACATTTTCCTTATAGTTTAGAGAGGCAGAAAAGAGCACATGTCCTAACAGCTACTTGAGACCATGAGCATGTGGAACCTGGGTGAGTGATTTGACTAGAGCAAAGGAAATGAGCCTTGGTGATGTTGAATGTGTTAGCGTTACACACTGCTATCTGAAATACCACACAGTGCTGAATAGTAAGGATGGGAGTGCAGGAGAAGCAGCTGCCTGTGTGCTAAGTGTGTGTTTCTGGAGACTGTGTATTGTCAGGTGCAAGAGAGATCTGCATGGACGCTTCCACAACTGCATGAAGACTGCAGAGATGTATGTAAGATCACCTGTCGTAAGGGTTAATTGGAGTTTTGAACATGTAGCAACTACCTCACCCATTGCAGGAGTGGAAGGAAATTCTACCCTGTTGTTTTCAAATGTGTTAGCATTTGCCTCTCATCTATGAAATGGTGATGTGTGCTGTATGCTAACCATCACAGTTCAAGAAAACAAGCTGCCCCTTTCCTACGAGTGCAAGTCTTACAGAACAAGAGCAACACGAATTAAATCTCTGACAACAATTCCTGTGTGCACACAGACTCATGGTGTGATTCTAGGCAGAAAACAATATTTGATTGGCAATTTCAAAGCACATTTACTACTGTGGTAGAGCAAGTGATAATTACTGTAACAGCCTGACACATTTTCCTTATAGTTTAGAGAGGCAGAAAAGAGCACATGTCCTAACAGCTACTTGAGACCATGAGCATGTGGAACCTGGGTGAGTGATTAGACTAGAGCAAAAGAAATGAGCCTTGGTGATGTTGAATGTGTTAGCGTTACACACTGCTATCTGAAATACCACACAGTGCTGAATAGTAAGCATGGGAGTGCAGGAGAAACAGCTGCCTGTGTGCTAAGAATGTGTTTCTGGAGACTGTGTATTGTCAGGTGCAAGAGAGATCTGCATGGACGCTTACACAACTGCATGAAGATTGCAGAGATGTATGTAAGATCACCTGTGGTAAGGGTTAATTGGAGTTGTGAACATGTAGGAACTACCTCACCCATTGCAGGAGTGGAAGGAAAATCTACCCTGTTGTTTTTAAAAGTGTTACCATTTGCCTTTCATCTGTGAGATTGGGATTTGTGCTGAATGCTAACCATCACAGTTCAAGAAAACAAGCTGCCCCTTTCCTACGAGTGCAAGTCTTACAGAGCAAGAGCAACACAAATTAAATCTCTGACAACAATTCCTGTGTGCACACAGACTCATGGTGTGATTCTAGGCAGAAAACGATATTTGATTGGCAATTTCAAAGCACATTTACTACTGTGGTAGAGCAAGTGATAATTACTGTAACAGCCTGACACATTTTCCTTATAGTTTAGAGAGGCAGAAAACAGCACATGTCCCAACAGCTACTTGAGACCATGAGCATGTGGAACCTGGGTGAGTGATTAGACTAGAGCAAAGGAAATAAGCCTTGGTGATGTTGAATGTGTTAGCGTTACACACTGCTATCTGAAATACCACACAGTGCTGAATAGTAAGCATGGGAGTGCAGGAGAAACAACTGCCTGTGTGCTAAGAGTGTGTTTCTGGAGACTGTGTATTGTCAGGTGCAAGAGAGATCTGCATGGACGCTTACACAACTGCATGAAGACTGCAAAGATGTATGTAAGATCACCTGTGGTAAGGGTTAATTGGAGTTTTGAACATGTAGGAACTACCTCACCCATTGCAGGAGTGGAGGGAAAATCTACCCTGTTGTTTTCAAATGTGTTAGCATTTGTCTCTCATCTGTGTGATAGTGATTTGTGCTAAATGCTAACCATCACAGTTCAAGAAAACAAGCTGCCCCTTTCCTACGAGTGCAAGTCTTACAGAACAAGAGCAACACGAATGAAATCTCTGACAACAATTCCTGTGTGCACACAGACTCATGGTATGATTCTAGGCAGAAAACGATATTTGATTGGCAATTTCAAAGCACATTTACTACTGTGGTAGAGCAAGTGATAATTACTGTAACAGCCTGACACATTTTCCTTATAGTTTAGAGAGGCAGAAAAGAGCACATGTCCTAACAGCTACTTGAGACCATGAGCATGTGGAACCTGGGTGAGTGATTAGACTAGAGCAAAGGAAATGAGCCTTGAATGTGTTAGCGTTACACACTGCTATCTGAAATACCACACAGTACTGAATAGTAAGCATGGGAGTGCAGGAGAAACAGCTGCCTGAGTGCTAAGAGTGTGTTTCTGGAGACTGTGTATTGTCAGGTGCAAGAGAGATCTGCATGGACGCTTACACAACTGCATGAAGACTGCAGAGATGTATGTAAGATCACCTGTGGTAAGGGTTAATTGGAGATTTGAACATGTAGGAACTACCTCACCCATTGCAGGAGTGGAAGGAAAATCTACCCTGTTGTTTTCAAATGTGTTAGCATTTGTCTCTCATCTGTGAGATAGTGATTTGTGCTGAATGCTAACCATCACAGTTCAAGAAAACAAGCTGCCCCTTTCCTACGAGTGCAAGTCTTAAAGAACAGGAGCAACACGAATTAAATCTCTGACAACAATTCCTGTGTGCACACAGACTCATGGTGTGATTCTAGGCACAAAACAGTATTCCTGGGTGATACCAGTACACCTTAACTTATGGTGAAGACATACTCCATAATATCTTACAAGTTCAAGGCACTTAAATATCTTCCAAAACATAAAATGCAAAACACAACTTTAAAAGAAGAAACAAATTTCTATTATTTATATCAAAATAACCGCATACATCCCCTCTCAAATTCATAACTCACCTTTAAAAGTAGTTAGTTGAGAAAGAAATGTGCCACTCACACAGCAGATTATCAGAGCTAGAATCTCTGAGCTGTACTCCTCTCACCAAAACCACTAAATGGCAAAATTTCCCTCTCTTTTTTCACACATATACATGTTAACTTCAAATCACATTGCTTCCCACATTTTTTTAAATGGAAACACACATTTCTATTGGTTGCAAATTTCAACCCTTTTCCAAATGATTCCTACCCCCAACATGACTTCTGCCTGCTACCATAGCAACAGATCATGGAACACTGGTGTGAGCAGAGAGGTCAGAGGTTCAGCACACAATGTTTCTAATCCAAAGAGCAAGAGTGCTTGACTTTTCAAACCTAACAGCCTATCCAAAGTAATCTTCTGTGGGAACACATTTTTCTGAACCAATACAAAACATGCTTTTAAAAATTTAAACATACAGCCTAGCTTTTAGTGTTGAATGGTCTGAAACAGCCAATGAGCTTTTTTTATTAAAAGAAAAGTATATAAGCCTCCATTTTACAACTATCTTTCTTTTCATATTGCCATTCTACTGACAGACACCTTCTGAGTGCATCCAGATCTCCTTGAAAGATGTTCACAGTGTGGATTGTAGGTCATAGCTATGTCTACTGCAGTGAAAAGAATGCAGAAAAAAGAGGTATTGTGAAAGACCTTGTTTTGCCAAATGTAGACATTAAATGGATTGGTCAGAGAGGGTTAAAGTGGCACCAATTAATGCCTTTGGTGAAATCCTTTCAACATCTCCCACAGCCTGACCTTATAATTGTGCACTGTGGTGGAAATGACATAGGTACTTTAACTGGGGTAGGTCTGGAAATGCTTGTTAAGGACACCTTTGTGCAATTGATGTCACTTTTTCCACAAACTACCCTTGTATATTTTAATATATGCCAAAGGCAAAAGTGGAACTGGTCCAACCAATATTGTCCGCAGTTTGAGAAAGCAAAAAAGCACGTCAATAATTCTGTTTCTGCTTTCCTCAAAGACTATGGTATGGGTTCTATATACCACAACAACTTGCGTTACAACATGCAAGGCATTTATAGAGGAGACGGTGTTCATTTCACAGATGAAGGGAACAGAGTCTTCCTCTTGAACTTTAGACTCTGCATCGGTACTTGTAGGTACAAAAAAACACTCAATGAACACAATGGCTCTTTTAGAGCCAACCAACATTAAAACACTTAAACTTGATTTTTGATTCTATTTTATTTATGAATTTTTTGCCACCGTGCGCGCACCGTGCGCGCACCGCGCAATATTTATAATTTTCTTTTTTTTTTGGGACCTTAGGGGTCTTTCATGGTCCCCCTGAGAAGGCCTAGGGGGTCAGGGACTCTCTACCCTGCCCCCTTTTCACGTTCTCCACTAGTGTTTTTAGCTCTCTTCTGCCTCTAAAACTCAAAATGGCGGCTAGGGGGTGCGCGCACCATACGCACACCCCGCAATTTTTTGAAAAAAAATAAAATGTTTTTTTCACCCTTCGGGGTCCTTCAGGGACCCCCTGACAAAGGCTAGGGGGTCAGGAACTCTCTACCCTGCCCCCTTTTCACGTTCTCCACCTTTCTTTTTCACTGCCACACACAAAATGGCGTCCGACACTTCCTGATTTCGACCGATTCGAATGTTGACTGACATCTAACCACCAATCAGAATTACGCTCGCGCACGGCACCGTGCGTGCACGGTGCACGCATATAGATATTTATGTACTTTTAACTGCAATTTTCTCAGGAACTACTGAACAGATTGACACCATATATGCAAAAGGCACATCCCTGATCTGAGGACTACCTCTTTGCCAAATTTCAAGTAATTCTGTTCAGCCGTTCGGGCTGTACCTTCGACTAAAGGTCCTATGGGAAAATGCATGGGGAAAACGCGTTTTGGGACCCCCGTTTTTTCTCAGCCCCTGCTTGACGAATCACCGCAAGACTTTCAGGGTAGGAGCTGAGCGGAGCGCCCCATTAGTTTTGGAAATTTCACGAAGATGAGTCAACCGGCGCCAAAGTTATTCAAAATAGAATTTTCAGATTTCCTATGGGAACTCGGTCCTAACTACAACTTTCTACTGGCGACCGCCAGTTGATAATATATATATATATATATATCTATATGTATAAGTATATATATATATATATATATATATATATATATATATGTATATATATATTTTATTTATTTATTTATGTCATTTGTAAAGTGCTTGAATCATCCCGGGTGGGGTATCTCCGCGCTGCGGATGAAAAGGGAGAAAGCTGAGTGGATTTAGAAGAGTGTTGTTTTCAGTTTTTTTCTAAAGGACAGGTAGTTATTGCAGAGCCGGATGTCCAGAGGTAGCTGATTCCAAAGTTGGGGGGCAAGGTAGGAGAATGATTTGCCTCCCAATCTGGTTTGTTTAATCCTTAGCATGGTAAGGAGACCTTTTCCTTGGGAACGGAGGGTACGTGAAGGGGAGTATCTAACTAGTTTGTCCGCCAAATATGTTGGTCCCATATGGTTGAGGCCTTTGAACACCAGACAGCAGATTTTGAACTGGATCCTCTTACGTATTGGTAACCATTGTAGTTTACGGAGTAGAGGAAGAAAGGGTGTGCGGTGGGGGGCACTGGCTATCAGGCGAGCTGCTGTGTTTTGGACTACCTGTAGGCTGTTCAGGGAGGACTCCTTTGCGGCAATAAGTAGGGCATTGCTGAAGTCCAGACGGCTGAGTACTAAAGCATGTACCAAAGTTTTCTGAGTGGAGGAAGGGAGAAAATGGAATCCTCTACGGAGTAGGCCAAGGGTATGGAAGCATGCACGTTTAGTTGAATTTATGTGCTCATCCAGATTGAGTTTGCTGTCAATTAGGACCCAAGGTTTTTAACCACTGGTTTAGGGGAAGGGGGGGGGCCTAGTTCTTCGGGCCACCAGCTCGGTGCCCAGCTAGTAATTGCATCCTTGAACAGCATTATTTCAGTTTTTCCTGCATTGAGCTGTAGGATGTTATTGCTCATCCATGATGTTATAGTTTTCATGCCTTCAGAGAAGATATTTTTGTTGTTGGGAGAATCTTTGTCAAAAGAGAGGAGAAGCTGAGTATCGTCGGCGTAAGAGAGTGGAGTGAATACAATGTTTCTCAGGAGAGTGGCCAGGGGAGCTACGTACACATTAAAGAGGGAGGGACTGAGGCAGGAGCCTTGAGGAACTCCCTTTGGGACTGAGGTGGTCTTAGCGCAGAAAGGGCCCAAGTTTACTGTTTGGGTTCTTCCTTTAAGGAAGTTCCTTAGCCAATCCAGAGCCGTGTCCTGTATTCCTATGATTTGTAATCTTTCTAATAAAATCTGGTGTGAAATGGTATCGAATGCAGCGGACAGGTCGAGCAGTATGAGAATTACTGCTCGGCCAGCGTCCGTCTGCATTCAAATGTTATCAATGACATTGACTAAAGCTGATTCTGTGCTGTGTCGAGGCTGAAATCCTGATTGTGTGTGGTCAAGACAGCCGGAAGATTCAATGAATGCGGACAAGTGGGTGTTGATATGTTTTTCTAGCAGTTTACTGTGTAAGGGGAGAAGTGAAATTGGGCGATAGTTGGATATCACATTTGGACCAAGTTTAGTGTTCTTCCTTATAGGCATGATCTGTGCTGCCTTCCAGTCATCGGGTAGCTTGCCTTCCTCAATGGATTTGTTGAGGATATGACAGAGGGGTGTAGCCAGTTCCCCTGCTAAACTTTTTGAAATTTTGGCTGGAATGAGGTCCTTGGGGAACCCGACTTGGCAGATCTTAGGAGCGATTCAGTTTCTTGAGTTGTGAGCAGAGGGAATTTTTGAAGGATGAGTGTGGGGGAAGGAGGGGAGGCTAATGTGATGTGCTGGTTATGGTACGTAGTAGTGGTAGTTATTTTGTTATATATATCATTTATTTTCTGTGAGAAGTGATTGGCTATGTTGTCACAAAGTGCCTGAGTGGGTTCATCTTCTGGGTTGCAGGCTTTGGGGTTAATGAGGGAGTTGAGTACTTGAAAAGGACTTTAGGAGTGTTGTCTGTAGCCTTTAAAAGATTGGCTATGTGGTTTTTCCGAGCGAATTTTATGTTTTTATGATAGGAGTCCAATGCTAATTTGTATTTGCCTTTATCCAAAAGGTCTTGGGTTTTGCGCAATAGACGTTCTAATTTTTTGCAGTGCCTTTTTTCTGCACGGAGGTCTTCGGTGTACCAAGAGGCTTGAGTGCGTTTGGTGGTAGCCGAGGAGTGTTTCAGGGGGATTATGGCATCTATAGTAGATTTAATTGAGTTTTGGAGGGTGGTTATACATGTATCCAGTGAATCAGAGGCAGAATATTGAGGGGGGATGAATGTGTCACGGAATAGTGTGGGAGTTAATTTGTACCATTGTCTGTATTCTCGTGATGGTGAGTTATTTATGGTCACTTGATCTGCTGGGCCGAACAAATTGAATTCTATTGAGGAGTGATCAGACCAGATCAATGGATTAGTTGATAGGTATTCGATGTGTGGGGTATTAGAGAGGACTAAATCTAGAGTGTGGCCTCCGCTATGTGTAGGGGCAGTATTAATTTTGGTAAGTCCTAACGTTGATAATTCAGTCAGAAGAGTGACCGCGTCTGAATCATTGGGGATCTCACTATGGACGTTGAAGTCACCCAGAAGAAGAAATCTGCTGGAGGATATCACATGAGAGGCAATTGTATTGAGGAGGTGGTGGATTGAATCAGAAATGGGTCCGGGTGGACGGTATACTAGTGCTCCTTTCCAACTTAGCTGAGAATGGATGTCAATTCTAAAGGTTAGGATTTCGATTTTATTGCTGGTATATTGATCAAGCATGGTTGCTTTTATCGGATCTTTTTATATGATGGCTATGCCACCTCCTATTTTGCGTGGTCTGTCTACTTTGAGCAGATGGTATCCATCAGGTATTGCGATGGCAATAGCAGGGGTGGAGGAGGGTTTTAGCTATGTTTCAGTAATAAATCCTATGTCAGGGAGGGTATAAGAGATTAGGTCCCAGATGTTGGTTGCGTGTTTGGGCAATGAGCGAACATTAGCTAGAAAGCAGTTCCAGCTGGTCCTTGCTTTCGTTGTTGGCAGGTCGGTAGTAGGAGGAGCTGAAGAGCTCTGAAAACCGCAGAGTAGGCATGTAATGGGGCCTTCGATGGCAGCGGGGAATTTTTGAATACACAATTGGGTTGGTAAATGATGAGCGTGGGGGGGTGTGTGATCTTTAAGGTATTTTAGCTCTTGACTGGAGTATGTAATACGTTTGTTAAGGTGAGTACTCAACTGTGCAGTGGATGAAGCAGGGTTTATGTCTCCCGGCGACGGTCTGGCGCGGACGAGCGCAGACGGGCTTGCCTTTGGTGCGCCCTTGGCGCGCCGCCGGCGCGCACCCTGCGCACGTCCGCTGCGCGTTCGCCCAGACATTGCTTTTAACCTCGATGCCCCGGAAGTGGTGGGGGGAGGAGGAGGAGTCAAGCCCAAGGTCCACCCTCCGTGCGATCGGCACTTGCCGTGACGGACCGGGGTGCAGGGCAGCTCCTAAGCACAACAGGTCAGTGTATCCAGAGTTATAGTTTCTACAGTGAAAGCAATTTTAAAACCAGTTAAAACATGTGCAAAAATGCAATTTTAACAGTACTTGTAACGCGATCCGCACCGCTAGCAGCAATCAACTACGTCCGCTGCGCGTTCGCCCAGACATTACTTTTAACCTCGATGCCCCGGAAGTGGTGGGGAGAGGGGAGGAGTCAAGCCCAAGGTCCACCCTCCATGCGATCGGCACTTGCCGCGACGGACCGGGGTGCAGGGCAGCTCCTAAGCACAACATATATATATATATATATATAAATTGCCCAATTATAATGTAAACTCCCTTCAACTTCGACTGCAGAATTCATTTCTTATCATTACTCAACCAATGGAGTAACAAAGCCTTACTCCAATGTCCACAAATTAGAGGAAAATGACATTGCGAGACAAGTGACATCATGAATTATAGCACGTGGATATTCTTGTGCAGAGATATTCAAACCCCGCCTCACGACAATTTTTGGACATTGGGGTATTTTGATATATATTTTTTAGGGACTGTGCACATTAGAGAAGCAGAGATACAAATAGCCTGAAAGCCTACGGGTTGGAATTATCACCGTCCAGCACTGGTGATTCCTCTGTTAAAAAGGTAAATTCCAACCAGTGTACTCTGACAAATTACACTGGCTGCCGATCAAATCTAGAATCAAATTCAAAACTCTTATGATCACTCATAGAGCACTCCACTAGAAGAGTCCCATTTACATCCAGGACAAGCTTAAACACCATTCTCCTGAAAGGAAACTCACTCTTCTAACCAGAACCTATTATGCACCCCCAGATTCCGCAAAGAAAGATCCAGGGTGCAGGTCTTTCTCTGTTCTGGCTCCCCAGTTTCTGCAATGCTCTCCCACTCTCCCTTTGATCCATCTCAGGTGAATGCCTATTCAAAGCACAGTTGAAAACAGTGCAATTTGGTGGGCTGTAATTTTCAGATCCTACCAGACCTACGCAAGCGCCAGGACTCTTCGTTTGAAGCAGCAGTTGCTCTCTATAATTATACCTCTTCATTCAGTCACTCTGGCCACTCCTCTCCAATGCAGAATGGGTGATGTGAGTAGTGTTCCTAGGTTATGAGTGAACTCTCAGTTTGCTTAGTATGAATGGACATTAATATTGTAGCCAACATATCGAGGACCAAAATATTGAAAGGTAAGTGCATATAGGAATGTACAGAGTTTTTGTACCTCCATATTCCAAGCTCTGTATATGCCGTTAAGGTACATATATGTGGAATTAGGTACAGGAAATCTATATGTACTTACCTGTCAATATTTTTGTCCTTTATATTTTGGCTTGGATATTAAGGTATAACAATAATCCCTATTCGATATTCCAGACCCACGCCAAACTTTGCTCATTGTTTAACTGAGAAACAAGGCAACCCTCAAGGAAAGCATGAGTAAGTATTGCTCAAACTTAACCAACAATGCAACAGGAAAGTATCAAATAAGCAATTTTTACTGAGTTTAAGTTAAAAAAAACTAGGTCACAAATGAAACAAAATGGATAAAGTGTTCAATATTTATGGCTAACGGAAAATTGCTAAAACTAGAATTTGGGAATTTAAAGCAAATGAATAGTTTCTTGAGAGATAAACATCTTTCGACCGATTTGGATTTCAATGGTTTAAATACGAACCACAAATGCACGAACCCCTTAATAAATGAGCTGTTTTGAACAAAGATTCCCAAGCATTCTACATAAAAGATTAAGGGAATTAATGCAATAGATTCCCTAGTAGAAATGGTCCTATTTAAAAATATCATTTAAAACAACAGTTCACCAATAGTTTTTATTTGTGAACCTCATCCGGGTGGTGATTAGTTGGAAGAATTCGGACCAATCAGATACTTTGATGCACACTGTTTCTCTGCAGTTATAAGGCAGCCTTTATAAGCTGTTATAATTTACCATATCTGAAGGCTAAGGCCTGAACCTGTGGGCAGTGAGGACAGCCCAATCCACCAATCATCTCTTTGAATCTCTCTAACCTAAGAACTGGATCATGATTTTTCATAAATACTCTGGGAAAGTCTCCGTCCAGCTTAGAGGGCAGAGGGCAAAGGTTTCTTGGCATAGTCAGGGCTGACATCCTAGCCTGGCCATATTTGCTTATTTTAATGTTTCCCAAAGCTGCCAGCAGTTTTTTTTTGCTTGACTTGAAATTCATGATGCGATCAGATGTACTGTAAAAGGAGCAGCAACATTGATTATGCTCATGAAAGAAGCATAACTACCATTAGAAGGGTTTTAGTATTTCCCACTATGAAAAGAACATGCTATTAGCCTTTGCAAGATGGACATATAGCTTAATCCCACTGTGAATCAAGCTTTTTCTTGTCAAGGAGGGAAAGCTGCGTTAGACTGCATTTTGAGGTAATGCCTCCACAGCTGTTGACTTGCAGAGTTGAAGGTACTTGCTGATAAAGCTGCGGATCTTAATACATCAAACAACTTATATAGGGGCAGGGCCTGTAAATAACTCCATCTTAGGCATGGTTTTTAAAACAGCCCTCCTGAAAGGCTCGTGACAGGGTGCTAAAGCCTATCCCCCGAGACGGAAACACAAATGTAAGGGTTCTTAGATTCATGCTTTCTTAGCCACTGAATCTGCTGGGGACTGCCATTATGTGGCCACTGTGGACTTCCCTGCATGAGAGCATTGACACAGCTTACAAGAAAGAGGGAAATCAGTCTTTCCCTCAGTGCGTGGGTAGAGATTCTTCTTGTAGTATAATGCGCCTTTGCGCAGTCACTCGAGTACAGTAAAACTAACTGCCTCAGATGGATTGTTTATGAGATGCAGGAAATCTCAACAAATGGCAAAAGAGAACTAAGGCCGCAGGGGGCAGTCTTCTGGGTAAGACCCAGATTAGATCTAATGAAGCTCATCACAGGTGAAACTCCCTACCAGGACACATATTTTTGCCTTTGTGTCTTAGCAGGAGGAGACCAGCATCTCCCGCAGGAGAAGGGCCAGTGTGAGGTAAAACTCCATGTGTACTTGTTCCCCAAAGAGGGAAGTTACCATTCTCAAAATCTGGAGAGTCTAAGTACCACTTGTGCCACTATGTATCAATATGTTCCATTACTGTGGAAAACTACAACCCCTCTAGTCAGCAGCACAGGAAATACATTAACCCATCCATTCTCCTCAAGAGATCCTACTTTCTTCACAGCCTTCCTAGGATCATAGATGAGCTATCAAGAAGTACAGAAAAAGAGGGGAAGGGGGCGTGGCTAAGGCACCGAAGGGGATGGCCGTCATTCGCGGGAGCTCCGTGGACACGTAGCGATAACAGGAGCTCTCCGGGGATTTCAAACAAATACCCGGTCTTCAAAACTGCCTCCAATTACGGCGGAACTCCTGCTGCTTCTCCGGAGATCTTTACGGATTAAAGCAGTGAAGGGCAAAATGCCGTTTTTCGGATCCTTGCTGCTCTGGATGCGCGAATAAGTAACGACCGCCATTTTGTCTGCAGCACCGAGTCCAGCCGCTGTCAGTCTTCTGCCTCACACGGTAAACTAAGGTTTTTTTTTTTTGTTTTTTTTTTCCCAAGTGCTCCTTATTATGGAGACATTTCTTATGGACTATTGTAACCTGACAAATTTCTACTGTTAATGAGGATATGACCTCTTGTACCTCAACCCTCACAACATGGCCGCCATTTTGTGGATAATGCTGAAGCCTCAGAGCCCTTGCTGTGTAATTTGAGTAAAATTTTACTGCTTTTGAGCTGCCTAATGTTTGCAGTTTTTTACTCTAATTAAACGACTGCCATTTTAAACTGGATGAGATTACAACACGTACATTGTAGGGTGCGTGGTCACCTTTTTTCTGAGACTGCTATTCTGTCTTTTGTTGTGCGTAGATGGGGGACACAGTCTTACGTAATATTTCAATTATTTTTGATGTGTTTAACATCCCCTTGGCATATTGACTGTCTCGTCATACCATTCACTGGTCCTCTGCTATTCAGACACTCATTTTTGGCTGACCTTCATAGACATTCAGTTTAGCTCTTCTCTGATCCCATCACTTTTGAAGCCTCTTCTACTGTTCCTCAATCCAATGGCAACATCAGACTACAACCGGAATTCCTCACAGCAAATCACTACCCCCAACGGATCCTTGGAAGACCACAATCCTTTTAGTGTACTACAAGACAATATGGAGGATGCAACAACTGATTCTTCTACAACTAAAAATTCCTCTCCCCTTGCTTCTCGCACAACCTCTAAAATTTCATCTAAATTACCATCCACGTCTGCCTCTACCCCTGGAAAGCGGGTGAAAGCAAATCCTCCCTCCCCTACCAATACAGCTCCTTCTATTTCTATGGAGCTGTTGCTTGAGGAAATTCGTTCACATAAACCCTATATGGCTGAAACACATACACGTCTACAAAACCTCGAAGTTAATTGGTCACACACTGAACAAAAAGTCGAGGATCTTGAGAAAAAAGTCGCTACAATCCAAATAGCCGCTGACCAAGTTCCGTGTCTTCACAGAGAAATTCAAAATCTCGAGCAGCAGGTTGAAAATTTAGAAAACAGAAACAGACGTAATAATCTTCGCATTTACGGGCTTGCGGAAGGACTTGAAGGATCAAATCCTTTATCCTTCTTCCAATCATTTTTACCTAAGCTTCTTGGCCTTCCAAATTCTCCATCCCTGAACATTCAGAGAGCACATCGTTTGGGCTCAATTTCGAGTTCTGCTGTCTCCACACCCTCTTCAACAAGACCTAGGGGGGGTCATCTTGTACTTTTTAGAGTACACTGACTTACTTAAAGTCCTGCAGGCTGCCAAGCAGAAAGGAAAGATCACTTGGAATGGCTCTAATCTCTTTTTTGCACAGGATTACGCCAAAGCTACTGCTGACCGTCGGAAAAGGATTTTGGAAATGAGGCCTGCTCTTCGCACTTTGAATGCTCGTTATGGCTTATTCCAACCGTGCCTCTTTAAAGTGACTTACAACAACAAAACAACGAACTATGAAGATCCAGAGTTGCTTCAACAATTCCTGAACTCTTGTAGGGAAGACTCTATGGAAATTCATCGAGCTTAAATGTTTTGATTATCAATCCATTTTATGTCATTGTATTTGTTATACCTTTGTCACTGCTGAATGTTTTTTTTTTTTGTCTTGCCGTAAGTCCAGTTGTTAATATTATTTCTTTTTAAACCCCTTTAGGTGCAGTTTTTGTGACCCTTTGATATATATTATCTTCATGTTCCCTGGAGACCGTCCTTCTTGTGCTGCGTCCTCATGGAGTCCTCGACCCGGTGTGCTATCTTCCTCATGTGGTCCCACCATCCCCTCTATCATTGTTCTGTTGTGGTATGTCTTTTCGACATTTTAGTTTACTATCAAATGCTACTTTTAGATAGTATTTTTGTTCCGTGTTTTGTTCTCCCTCCGTTCTCTCCTTATATGTTTTTCTCCTTTGATCTTCCCTCTTTTCACTTTTCTTTTTCTTTTTGCAATCTTGGCTGTCATCTGTTACTTCAACACTGTACCTTTGTTTTGTGTTTCCTTCTCTCTCAATCATTTGCTTCCCTACTGTTCTCCTTTTTCTTTCTTTCTATCTCTTTCTCCATTTATTTCCCTATACATTACAATATTATTCTTATTCTTATCCTCTTTCTCTTTCCATCCTGGAGTCCCTCTTGCATTATCCTGCTCTCTAACTTCTTTCTCGTATGTACTGAAAATGTTTATGCTTATACTGTTTGCATAATAGATGTTCAGGTTTTATTGAGGGTTCATATTTAGAGTTGTAACTTGGAACGTTAAGGGAGTAAATAATCCCATTAAAAGACAAAGGGTGCTGACAGATTTAGCCAGATTAAACACTGATATTGCATTAATTCAAGAAACGCATTTATCAGAACTTGAGGCTTCTAAATTAAAACGTAATTGGGTAGGCAATGTTTTTTTTCTTCCCCTGCCTTAGGTAAAAAAATGGAGTTTCTAACTTATGCCATAAGAAATACCAAGTAACAATTACGCATCAAGAAGCTGATTTAGAGGATCGTTTGGTGATTGTCAAGCTTCTTATAAATCAAGTACCTCTTCTTCTTTTTATTGTGTATGCACCAGTTAATGTAGATAACACTTTTTGGTCACAGATATCAGATAAACTTCTTCTGTTTGATGATGACTATATTATGTTTGGTGGGGATTGCAACCAGGTATTTGACCCTATTTTGGATAGAAGATCTTCTGGTAAATTTACGACCACAAAGATGCATTCACAATTCACATCCTCCATATGCCGTAAATCTTTAGTTGATATCTGGAGGCTTTGTAATCCTACTACTCAGGAGTATAGTTTTTATTCCCCTCCTCATCACTCACAATCTCGTATAGATTATCTCTTTCTCAGTAAACCCTTATCCCAACAGGTTTCACATTCTGAAATTGGCTCTGTTTTGATATCGGACTATGCTCCAGTTTTAGTTGATTTTGAGTTAATCTCTTTTGCCCCTCGTTCAGGCAGATGGCGTTTTAACAATGTGTTGCTATCAGATCCGAATTTCACAAACCAATTCACTTCTTTTGCGTCTGAATTCTTTTCTTTCAACTCTACCCCAGACTCTTCGCCTGTAATGGTTTGGGATTCCTTTAAAGCTGCTGCCAGGGGGTTTATTATGAATTTTGTCTCAAAAAATAAAAAGAATTTTCAAGAAAAAAACTCCCAATTACTTTCTAAAATTAAACAACTTGAATATGCTTATTACTATTCGAACTCCGAATCCGGATTGAAAAATCTTATTGATGCAAAATTTACTTTTACTAAGTTGCTAAGCTGATTCTTCTTATCTTCTAAAATGTAGTGCTCGATATTATGGAGGTCAGAATAAGATGGGGAAATTGTTAGCAAACTATCTGAAAATCAGACGTGAACGAACCAAAATAGAATCTATACGTAATGACACAGGTGTATCTTTATTTAAAGTCTCAGATATATTAAAAGAATTTGTTTCTTTCTATAACAATTTATACACCCCTGAACAACAGCCAAATTCGATAGATCTCTCTACTGATTTGCAATCTATTGAACCCCCTTTGCCCCATGACACAGATTTTTCTTCTTTAGAAGCTGATATCACGACCTCTGAAATTACACACACTATATCACTATTAAAAAGGGGAAAGGCCCCAGGTCCAGATGGGTTTACTATTGAATTCTACGCCCATTTTGCTAATTTCTTACTTCTGCATCTTATATCTCTTTACAATTACTTTATCTCTAGTGGTTCTTTGTCTGGGACTTTTCAAGAGGCCATGATATGTTTAATACCTAAAGATAATAAAGATCCATACCTGTGTAAAAATTATAGACCAATTTCTTTAGTCAATCTGGATTATAAAATCTTTGCTAAAACCCTAGCACTTCGCATAGACAATATTCTCAGCAAAGCATCTTCTCTTGATTATCCTATTGCGGCTATCGCTTTGGACGCAGAGAAGGCGTTTGACAGAATCGGTTGGGATTTTATGTTTCAGGCACTAAAATGGATCGGATTTCCCCCTAAACTAATATCTCTTATTTCCATTTTATATTCTAATCCTAAAGCTTCTATTTTTGTAAACGTGAAAACCTCTGATTATTTTCCTCTCTCTAGGGGAGTACGTCAAGGTTGCCCCCTCTCTCCTCTTTTGTTTATAATAGCCCTGGAACCCTTTTCAAATAAAATTAGACTGGATGAAAAGATTACTGGCTTTCAGCTTGACTCCTCTCATGTCAAATTATCTGTTTATGATGATGATATTCTTTTATACTGTTCCAATCCGACTACCTCCATCCCTGCCTTTTTATCTCAGGTTCATAATTTTTGTCGATTATCTGGATATCGTCTCAATTCTGATAAATGTGAGGTTTTACCTCTAAATGTTCTTTGTCTTAAACAAGATTTTATACAAACGGGTTTTCCTGGCAAACATCTAAGATTAAATATTTGGGCTTATGGTTCTCCTCCTCCATTTCAAATATATTACAGATAAACTTTGATAACATAACAAAGGTTCTTTCTGATTCTATTGACCGTTAGAATCCCCTTTTCTCTCTTGGTGGGGACGTTTAGATTCTATCAAGATGATGCTTTCTCCTCTGATTCTTTATCTTCTCTCTATGATTCCAGTTCACATCCCTGCCTTATTTTTTAAGAAAATTGACTCCTTTTTAACCAAGATTTTGTGGAAAAATAAACCTTCCCGTATTGCATTGTCTGCCCTAAAGGCAGATAAATCTTCTGGAGGCCTTAAATTTCCTGATTTTAAATCCTATCATTATGCCTTTTCTCTAAAACAGTCTACTCGATGGCTCTCTGAGGCACATCAAATTCATCCTCCCGTCTGGCTAAATATAGAAAAATAGTTTTTGTCCCTTTTTGATTTTAAAGAATCACTTGCCTTTACTAACAATAATTCTCTTTTTCATGCACCAGTTCTCTCCCATACGCGTAAAATCCTTGTACCTCTTCTTCCTGCTTCTTAGCCTTCCTCCGCTTCCTTAGACCAACAACCCATCTGGCATAATAAATTATTACGTATTAACAATCGCACAATTTATTGGAGAACGTGGAAGCTTAAGGGGTTGATATGGATCTCTCAGCTATTAGTTAATAACTTACCCAGGTCCTTTTTGGATTTACAATCACAATTTTCATTACCATCCTCGTATAAGGCTAAATATACCTTACTCAGCTCCTCTCTTTCCTAATATCTACACTCCCTACCGGCTACTTCCACTCCTCCATCCAAATGTTCCACTATTTTTCCTTTATTATCATCTTCTCCATCTGCCTCTTCTTTATATAAATGCTTGTTTTTCACTTCGGCTAGAGATAAAGGGAAAGCTGAATCGGCTTGGGAAAAAGACTTAGCCGAATGTTGGCCTATTTCCCTGTGGGATAAGTTATGGGTAAAAATTCATAAGACGTCAAGGGCTGCCAATACTTCTCAAACCTTATATTTCATCTATAAACGTATTTTATTTACTCCCGCGAAGTTGGCTTCTATTTCTTCTACTTCTTCTCCCGCCTGTTGGTCCTGTTCCTGTGTACATGCTGACCTAAAACACATGCTCTTTGTTTGCCCTCCCATTGCTAGCTTCTGGACCTTGGTCTAGTCTCAAATTAATAAAATCTATCCCACCCAAATTATTTTTTCACACACTAACATTTTCCTAGGTTCATTATCATCTCCACCTATAATTGCTCCTTTCGTTGTATTGCTTTAACTACAGTTAGTCTATATTTTATACATTTTATTTTTCTATGCTTATAAGTTTGGAATTCAGGTATAATGTCTAATTTTGATGATGCTTTCCCTTTTTCCTTCCTACCTCCCTTGTTCCTCTTATTCCTTCCTGATCCCTCCCCTCCTCGTCCTTTTTATAGATTGTTATTGATGAAGATTGTATTCTTAGAATGTTTATATCTCTTTTTCTATGTGAAGTCTTCTTATTTCTAGTAAATTTAATTCTTCAATAAAATGTAAACTTAAAAAAAAAGAAAAAGAGGGGAAGCAAGAGACTATTTAGCGTTCCCCTTGAATAAAAGCTCCTCAGCATCTAAGAAGGGATCACGCTCTCCTAAGTTTTGGTGGAGCTCCACAATTTCTCTGGCTTCTGCAGCTAAGTGCCGCTTCTTCTTGACCCACCTTTGAAGCCCCCGGAGATGGGGCCGGGAGCTTCACTAGCTATAGGGCTCCCAAATGCCCTATAAGGAACTCTTCCATAGGGCTAATGAAAACAGTACAAAACAAGTATAAAAGTAAGAGGTCCTTCATGCAGGACCAGTAATAAACTATCATAAAAGACAGAAAGGAAAAAAGATTCTAGGAATTAGAGGTGCTTGTGTCAGGCTGGGGGTGTGGCCTATCGAGAACCTCGATTGAAATGCTTTATTAGGTTTATTAGAAAATATGGTGCCTGTTTATACGGCGCAGGGACACTTTCTTGGGTATTGTCCTGGAACGTGGAAGGACTATGAGCATAATATCTATTTTTAGGTGTTTTCATTTCTATATGAAGTCCTGAGGAGAGGCGAAATTGTATTTTATTGAATATAATTACTATATTGGTTGTGTGATTTTACCTATATTTATTGATGATCAACAGTTTTTTCACTTTATTGTAATTAGTTCGGCAATACGTTAGAATAGAAGACACTGCGATGAATGAAGAAGATACGATTGCAGGCACTACACATCTTTCTTTCTTCAAATTTTTTTTTTGAGTTTTATCTAGCGCGAACTAGACCTGAGACATTGCAATGCATTACATAACTAAACATTTCAGTTGGTTAATTCACCCGTCCAGTGAATGCTGGAACAACAGTACCTACGACATTCCACTAACTCTGAGGTAAATAAACACACAGAACATATTTTATGTAAAAGAAAGTTTCATTTAGATCTGCTCTATGAAAGGGCAGAATGTTCTCAGGTTCACATATTTTCATATGATAATTGTAAAATATATTTCCGACAATATTGAGATCTTTGGTTGTGCATCATAGGGCGAGTAATTAGTTTCACCTATTCTGAAACAGGCTGCAAAAATGGAAAAATAAATGAGACAAAAGAGAACGCTAATGCAATAATTTGAAAGAGGAGTGCTAATAGGCGGTTCTCATTCAAGTAAAGTTTCGAATGAACAGGATTTACTCAAAAGTAAAGTACACATGAAAAGTGAAACATAGCCATTAACAACTTGTAAATTTCAAGCTCAGATTGCCTTTTTTCGGCTCTTTATTTCTTCGTCTTCATTATATTTCACGTCTGCGGGTGTGTTTTTCTTTCTCTACAAGTTAAATCAATTATGACGTTAAGTTCTATTTCAGAAAAGTAGTCGCGAATGACACTCATTCAACAATGAAGATTGGGATACAATGCGCGTTTAATGCAGCCATAAACACATTCTGAATGTGTTCTGCAGTTTCAAATTCTTAAGAGCCCACAGTTTCCCTGACACACTAGAAGAGAAAGTTTACATTACATTTCTAAAAGCAGAGAGGCTTTGAAAACTAAAATCTTTCAGGTATCTTATGAGCCACGGGATGAGACTTTGGAGGGTCAGACACTTGGTCAATTACTCCAATTAACACCATCTGGTTGTTCTGACTCTAAAAGGAATCCCCATTGTTATTTGCCTTTGACTAGTGGTCTGTGACAGCTGACCCTGGCGCTTCCTAGGTCATGGCCTTCACCTCATTTCCTGTCCCACAGAAACACTGACAGAAGGGTTAAGTGTGCCTCATAGTTTTGATAAGTGCTACTTCTTAGTGCCAAGTTTTGCCCTTGTCATTTATAGCTTTGATGTTGGAGTGTCTGTTTTTCCGTGAGACATGCCCGCGCCACTTATAATGGCATCAGAGAGTTTGCATTTTCATGAAAAATACTGCTCTTTTCACATATTTTACAACTGTACTGGAGCTTTCTTATCACCAAGCTAAATCTGAAGGCTGCATGAAACGTTCAGCAAATACATTATATTCCTTATTATTTAGAAGATTTGCCGGGAAATTCCACAAGTGGGATTTAGAAGTGAGTCAACGCCACGTATCCCATAGAGCCTTTCAAAATAATGTTATTTAAATACAGTACCGTGCAGAAGAGTGGATGTTTTACTTTGATGTAGACGTACATTAGGTTAAAATTTCAAAATGGCGTTCTTCAATTTCATAGGTTGAGAAGGCAGAATGAGCATAAACAAATCCACTGTGGTCGGCGCTTGGTCCTTTAATAATTGAAGACAATTGCTCATAGAAACAGATAAAGAAAAAGTCCTTGAGCTATGTGATAATTCATTAAATGTACACACCTTTCATAAGTCAACACGCGTGCATTCTTCAAACCATGGCTTATTGCTTGAACAACAGAGTAAAAAATAAATAATGTTCTTCAATACCACCCTTTTGTGAAATTACTGAAGTAACAAAAAAATGCAAATATCACTTCAATAACCACTGAATGTATTTTTGACTTGAGACATTGATATTTGTTAGGTATTTCATCTCAGCTTTACATCCGATGCATTGAAAATGATACGTTCTTATCTCAAATTCAGAGGATCACATATCAGATAGGAGCTACTGGTCCCCAACCGTGGTGACTGATTTCCTTTGCCACTAGTGTCCGTGGGTCCACCATACTATGGCTCAGCAAACTTTCCCAGGTACACCCTTTCTGCACTTGACTCTTATGTTACAAGCCGGGCAATCCAGGCTGGACTGTTCCCATTGGGACAGGGACATGACTGATTTGCATATGACTTGGTCTAAACGGAGTTGGCATGGTGCGCAAAATAATGATGAATGGGATGCAGGTGAGTAATTACAAGGGCTGAGATTAATTCAAGCATTGCATCTATCACTTATTTGTATACTTCAGTCTCATGGTAGCAATGGCATGCAGTTAAAGGCTTCGCAGGGTGGTAGCGTAAGGGGCAAGAGCTCAGAAGTCAGCACTCAACTAACAGACATAATTGTATTTTGTCGAGCCAAGTGCTTAACTTTTTGATTAAAAGAAATTACTTTAATCACACAGTATAACATAACACTACACAGAGCAATTATGGAATTAAGACATAGGGTTGTAATTCGGTTTGCAATCTTCATTGAGCCATTACACCTTTTCTATGCCCTCCACTAAAGGAGTTTTCCAGCATCTACAATACCTGATGTGTAAAATAGAACAAAGCGCTTGTAGTCACAGGTGCAGTTCCCTCAGAATACCCCAATGCGCAATTGCGTACAACCTTTCAGAACACTTTGAACACCTGAAGCTTACCCAAAAAAAGACTTACTATGATGTTGGAACTGGCCCTTTCTGCATGTTCACCCCCAAACGTTTTTCCTGCCTCCTCCCCTTTTTGCTGGCTTTAGAACTCTGGGCACTTTACTACTGTTAACTAGTGCTAATGTGCATGTGCTCTATACACTAAACGTGGTAACATTGGCTTATCCACAATTGACATGTTTAATTTACTTATAAGTCCCTGGAAAAGTGCACATATGTGCCCAGGGCCTGTAAATTAAATGCTATAGTACGCCTGCAGCACTGATTGTGCCACCCACTTCAGGAGCCCTTTAAACATGTATCAGGCATGCAACTGCAGAGCCTGTGTGTGAAGTTTTAAACTGTCATTGCAACCTGGCAATTTCACCTACTTGCGAGGCCGCTACCTTTTTATGACATATAAGTCACTCCTAAGATAGGTCCTAGACAGCCCTAAGGGTAGGGTGCAATGTATTTAAGAAGTAAGACATTACTTTTAAGTTTTACATGTCCTGGCAGTGAAATACTCTTACATTTGTTTTTTCACTTCTGCAAGGCCTATCTCTCCCATTTGTCCACATGGGGACTGCCGTATTACATTTTGTGTCATTTCCCATTCAAACAAGCTAGGGAAATCACATTTGGTGTCTCTGGACTCACAATTTAAAAACACAACTTAGGGTGAAGTTGGTTTTTGAATTGCAGTTCTGAAAATGCCTCTTTTAGAAAGGTGCCATTTTCTTAATTGGACCATTCGATGTCTTCTGCATATCCCTGGAATACACATCCTGGGTGGGTGACAGCTGGCTTCCTGTATTCCCTCTAGGCAGCCACACACAAAGGCAGAGAATATGTGACTGAGCAGCCATCTGTAGGTTGATGGGTCATCCTGAGGCAGGATGAGAGGGAGGAGCTGACACTTGCATATGAATAGGGCTGGGCCTGTCTCCACACAAAGGGTTGCATACCCTCTCTGTAGTGAGTCTGGGGCTATGGCAGGAAAGACAGGGCCATGCGGACTTCAACGCATCTCTTTGAAGTCTCCCTACTTTAGGTATAAGTACTGGACCCCTTACACCATGAATTCAGTACATTGCTTGAACTAAGGATATTCTGCCAGGAAGAAGAGCTGATGTGCTGTAGGAAAGACTGCCACTTTGCTAACTGCTTTGCTTTTTTGGACTGTTGCCTGCTGCTTCTTGCCTGCAAGTGAGATGGACTGGACATGCTCCCTTCATCTTTGAAACCAAGTTCTCTAAGGCTTTCTGGCTTGCCTCCTGTTCTGAAGTCTCAGGGCTATCAAAGACTTCCTTCAACTCTGCTTCAACTGCTGGACTCTGAATACTGCCCTGCCAAGAGATGCAATTCAGTACTGAGCCTTGAAAGTGGGTTCAGCAGCTGTTTTTCTGCAAAAATCAATACAGTGACATCTTTGTGCCGGTCAAAACCAACACAGCCAACTCAGCGCCAATTCGAGGGTAGTCCATTGACCTTATTAGTGGACTTCTCCCTTCATTGCTTTTGTCCCTCCCGCTGCGATCCCCTGCGGCCCGACCCTCTTGAGTGACTCTTTCCCGCTCCCTGTGTTTCCCACCTCCCAGCTGTCCAGCCCCCCACACACTACTTAATGGTGCCCGCTGTGCAGTGAAGATGCAGTCCACTGATCTTAATAGTGGACAGCTCCCGTCCCTGCACAGCTCCGCCTGGTAACTGCTGCCACCGTTGCTGCTGTTGACCCTCTGGAAAGGAATTCAAGGCCCTCCTCCACCTGCAGGCTCCCGCCTGCGCCTCATTCCTGGAGGTCTAGTGGTAGAGTGTCACTGTTCAGCTGCTGGACTGCCCTCTGTCCCTCTTTTTCAGCTTTTTTCTGCCTTTTTTGCCTTTTTTGATCCTTTTTCTGTCCCTCTTGCACTTTTCTTTTCTCCTTTGTTTTGCCACTCTTGCCCCTGTCGCTGTGGCCCACCCCCTTTCCTGCATCCCAGCTGTCCAGCCCCTCATGTACCGTTCTTAATGGCGGCAGCTGCTCACAGTGCCACTGGTGCACCAAAGGCAAGCCCGTCTGTGCCAATCCGCGCCTGGACCACGCCCAGTGCTACGGGCCCTGGTTCTCAGACCTTCCACTGATACAAAGCCAGCACCCTCCTTGCTCTCAACAAAGGACACCACACCACCTGCCACCTCGCGTCTCGGAAGGACATCCAGGGACCCTTCTCCTGCTGAAACTGGAGCTACACCCTCACCCACCTCCACACTCCAGCTCCTCTCAAACCCAAGAACACCCTCCATGGCACCCCGTCTACACGCCTCCTGGTCCCCGCCTGCTCTTCACCAACGTCATGTCCACTTCAATGCACCCCAGGCTCTTGGATCCACCGGTTACATCCTACTCGGCAACCTAAACTTTCACCTAGACAACCCGAGTAACCAGAACACTGCATCCCTTCTGGAGAACCTCGCCCACATCGGACTCAAGCAGCTAGTCACTGCTCCGACCCACACAGCGGGACACAAGTTCGACCCTGTCTTCTCCGCCAGTGGAAACATCACCTACAACCACACCACTGAACTCCTCTGGACCGACCACTACTTAGTGCACTTTGCCTTCAGCACACCACCATCACCCTCACTGTCCCCGCTGTCGTAGCTCGAACAAGGTCACTGAAGAACATCTCACCACCTTTCTCAGCACTAACACATCACCGACAGCAGACGCTAACACCTCAGAACGCAAACTTTACCGATGGCTCTCCAACTGTGCCGACACTCTGGCACCCCTCAGGAAGGCACCTGCAAGCAACACTGAAAGAAAGCCTAAGGTGAACACTCCATACCTCCACCACCGCCCCCAACCCAAATACCTCAGCAAACTAGAACTATCTGTCCGGTGGGGGCACCCCCGGGGTGCAGAGACAGCATATCGATGCAAAAATATCGACTTGCACAAATTTCGAGGTAAAAATATTGTGGGACAGAAATATCGACAGACAAAATATCGTGGTGAAAAGATCGATTTTAGGTAATTAATATCGATGTTTCGCCATCGTCCACAAGAACAGCATCAGGGTCTCGACTAGCACCGACGACGCACTCAGCACTGCCGAACACATGCACTTCCAGATCCACACAGATCCTAACTCCACCCTCAGAGTCACCCTCGTCTACCGACCACTCGGACCCTGTCCCCAGTTCAGCGACTCCATCGCCGACTTCATCAGCACGCACGCCCTGACCTCCACCAACTACATCCTCCTCGGAGACCTGAACTTTCACCTTGAGAACAACAACGACAACAACTCCACAACCCTGATCGATAACGTCGCCAACCTTGGACTGAAGCAACTCATCACAACGCCCACCCACTCCACCGGCCACACGCTCGGCCCCGTCTTCTACTCAAGCCCACACCTCTCCGTCAGCCACACCACCGAACTCCTTTGGACCGACCACCGCTGCAGCCACTTCGCCGTCCAGAAACCCACCACACCCAACAGATCCCCGGCACTGCTGGAGCAAAATCACCAAAGACCAACTACATGTAAACCTCGCTCTCAGCCCACCCACCGAACCCTCCAATGCTGACGATGCTGCCCACAGCCTTAGACGCTGGATCGAGGACTGCGCCAACACCCTCGCCCCGCTGAAGAAACCCCCCCACAGAGACACCAGCAAGAGGGCCAGCTGGTTTACCCCAGAACTCCTTGCTTCCAAGCAAGCCTGCCTGAAACTAGAGAAGGAATGGCACAGTGAACAAACTCCAGACAGCCACACAGCACACAAGGACGGCATCCGCAACCACCACCACCTCATCAGGGCAGCCAAGAGGACCTGCTTCAAAGACCGCCTCGACAACAACACACACAATAGCAAGGAGCTCTTCAACATTGTGAAGGAACTCTCCAACCCCAGCTCCAACACCAACGACATCCCGCTGTCCCAAGCCCTGTGCGTCTCCCTCGCCACCTTCTTCCACCGCAAGATAGCAGACATCCACGACAGCTTCAACACCCAGACAGCCCCAACAGACAGCAACACAACAGACCCTCTGCACACCATCGACCACGACCCCCTGCTAGCCTGGGCCAGCGAGAGCGTCGATGACACCATCAAGACCATGAGCACAATCCACTCCGGCTCTCCGTCAGACCCATTCCCGCACCACATCTTCAACAAAGCAAGCAGCTCCATCGCAACTCACCTGCGCAACGTCATCAACCTCTCCCTCGAGACTGCGACCTTCCCAGAGAGCTGGTAGCACGCTGAGATAAACGTCCTACTCAAAAAACCTAAGGCAGACCCAAGAGATCTCAAGAACTTCCGGCCCATCTCTATGCTCCCCTTCCCGGCCAAGGTCATCGAGAAAATCGTCAACAGACAGCTAACCCGATACCTCGAAGAAAACAGAATCCTGGATCCTTCCCAGTCAGGGTTCTGCAGCAACCACAGCACCGAAACTGCCCTCATTGCTGCCACTGACGACATCAGGATCCTGCTGGACAACGGTGAGACTTCAGCACTCATCCTCCTAAACCTCTCCGCCGCCTTCGACACCATCTGCCACCGCACACTACGCGCATGCCTCCATGCCGCAGGGATCCGAGACAAGGCTCTGGAATGGACCACCTCCTTCCTCTCCAGCAGAACCCAGAGCGTCTGCCTCCCCCATTCCGTTCCAAAGCTTCCGAGATCATCTGCAGCGTACCCCAGGGATCCTCTCTCAGCCCGACACTGTTCAACATTTACATGGGTCCGCTCACACACATCGCCCGACAGCACGACCTCAACATAATCTCCTACGCAGACGACACTCAACTGATCCTCTACCTCACCAAGGACCCCATCACCACCAAAGCTAACCTCAACGAAGGAATGACGGGCGTCGCCGATTGGATGAAGATCAGCCGCCTGAAGCTGAACTCGGACAAGATGGAGGTCCTCATCCTCGGCTCCAACCCCTCAGCCTGGGACGACTCCTGGTGGCTGATGGCACTGGGGGCAGTTCCGACACCCACCGACTATGCATGCAACCTGGGAATCATCCTCGACTCAACGCTCTCAATGACCAAGCAAGTCAACGCCGTCTCCTCCTCCTGCTTCAACACCCTCCACATGCTCCGCAAGATCTACAGATGGATCCCGACAAATACAAGAAAGACAGTCACCCAGGCCCTCGTCAGCAGCAGACAAGACTACGGAAACGCCCTCTACGTGGGAGCCCCGACCAAGCTCATCAAACGACTACAATGCATCCAAAACGCCTCGGCGAGACTGATCCTCGACGTACCACGACACGGCCACATCACCACCCACTTGAGAAACCTGCACTGGGTCCCCGTCAACAAGAGGATATCCTTCAAGCTCCTCATCCACGCACACAAAGCACTCCACAAGACCTTCCCAGCCTACCTCAACAGACGGCTCTCCTTCTACATCCCCAACCGCCAGCTACGCTCCGCCAACCTCTCACTCGCCACCGTCCCGCGCATCCGAAGAACAACCACCGGCGGGAGATCCTTCTCTCACCTCGCCGCCAAGACATGGAACACCCTCCCACTGAGCCTACGACAGACCCAAGACCTGCTGACCTTCAGGAGGATACTCAAGACCTGGCTGTTCGATCAGTAGCACCCCCCCACAGCGCCTTGAGACCCTCGCGTGTATGTAGTGCGCTTTACAAATAATTGATTGATTGATTGATTGATTGATGTTTAAAATATCAAAGTGTTTAATATCGTTTGCAAAAATACAGTTGTTAAAAATATCGATTTTTTTATTAATGTTATGTATTTTAGTATACATTTTATATGTAAGTGATGTATGTTTTTTGTACAAGAATTATTTGTATTTTTATTATATTTGTTAAAATTTTAGTAGTTATTCATTTTTTTAATTTTAATTTTGCGTTTTTAGTTCCGTAGCAGGGTGTGGGTTTATAGGGGAATAGGGTGGGAAGTAATTTAATTAGATAAAATGTATTGATTATTCTTAGTTGTTATTCATTATTTTTTATTTGAATTTAGCGTTTTTAATCCTTAGCGGGTTGTGGGTTTATAGGGGAATAGGGTGGGGAGTAATTTAATTCTATTAAATCTATTGAATACTTTTTATTTAATAATATTTGTTTAATTGAGATGTTTTAGTGTTAAATGTGTAAAGTAATTTATCATGAACTAATTATTCCTTTGTTGTTAATTAATTTTAATAAATTAACTGGCAATTAATTATGGTAATTGTGTAATTAGTTTTAGGTGTGTGTTGTGGTGTTTTAAGGTGTAAATGGTGGAAAGAATTTTATTTTTAATTGATGAATTAATAATTAGTTGTTAATTTATTAAAAAAAATAATTAGTAAATTAATTATGGTCATTGTGTAATTAATTTTAGGTGTGTGTTGTGGTGTTTATAGGTGTAAATGGTGGGAAGGGTGGGAAGTATTTTATTTTTAATTGATGAATTAATAATTAGTTGTTAATTAATTTTACTTAATTAGTAATTAATGATGGTCATTGTGTAATTAATTTTAGGTGTTTGTTTTGGTGTTTATAGGTGTAAATGGTGGGAGGGTTGGGAAGTAAATTATTTTTCATTGATGAATTAATAATTAGTTGTCAATTAATTTAAATTAATTAATTAGAAATTAGATATGGTAATTTTAGGTGTGTGTTGTGGATATTCTATAAAAGCATGTGTATTCAATGAATGTTAATTTTTTATTAATACTATTTTTTAATTGATTATTAATTATGTTAATTATGGAAATAAATTGAAATAAAACTTTTGAAGTTTTTTTTTATTGGTGTGGTGTTATAGGGTAGGAAATATTTGCTTCTTTTAAATAATTATTGTTTATAAATGTATCTATTAATTTATGTTATATAATATTCATAGCTTTTTGTTATATGTAATTTATATTATAATATGTGTTCTTTTTATATGTTTAATATATTCAATCGTATATTTTTTTAATATTGTTTTAGTTTTATGATTTTTGAAATGTTTTATATTGTTTAAATGTTATTAGTAATTTTTGTGTCTCAGCTATCCAACACTTTTCCTAATGTTGCACTCACTGGAGTGGGAATAGTAATTTTTACCCATCCGCTATCCAGCACTTTCCCTACTGTTGCACTCACTGGAGTGGTAATAGTAATAAAGTGGGCACGAGCTACTGGTTCTCGAGATATATACAAATGATGGAGAGAATTTGATTCAATAACAAGTACAAGCAAGAAAAGAGGCAAACAAAAAAAGTTGTGAACTTAGCCTTGAATCTGGTGAAACTGTGCAAGTGGAAAAAGGAAGAAAAGGAGATATATGGCCAACGGGAGTGAAATACACTCTGAAAGAAAAAGTTCCTAACACAAAAATTGAAGTTTCGAGTCAAACTGAACAAAGTGACTCTGAAGAAGCTACAATTCGGATAACAAAAAGAGCAAGAGTTCAGAACAAAAAGTATACAGCACCTGAATGGACATTTGTGGTGCCTGACGAAGCTGAACACACAGATCAGTGTGGAGAAAAGACTGTTGCAGAATCAAGCCACAGAAACTGTTATGAACCACCCTAAATGAACTGTGTTAAAATAAGGGTGCAGAAAATTGAAAACATCACTCTGGAGAGTGCTGGAATTGAATTGAAGGCTGTGAAGATATTAAAAAAAACAGTTTTGTTTTCTTTGTTATAGTTCTAGTCTAGTTTTTGATTTTTCAAAAGTTTTGATTTTTACAATAGCAAAAGGCAAAAGCAGATTTATTAGAGACTGTGGGCCCCATTAGTATGGCGGGCGGACTTTGTACGCCCGCCATACCCTCGGGAAATGGGACCGCCCGCTGAAGGTGCGGCGGTCTCGTACTCCCGATTAGTATGCGCCTGCCACACTGGCGGGCACATCTGCAACATTGCGGCGGGCGGTGCAGAGAGCACCACCCGCCGCAATGCCACAAAGGTAGGTAGTGCGTTTCAATGCAAAATGTGACAGGCACCTTGCGGTGCCTGCCACATTGTTCATTGAAAGGCAGGGGGGTACCTTAGGTACCCCCCATGTGCACCCCCCAGAATCCCTGGGGGCCCGCTACAGGCCCTAATGGCAAAACCCGCCTGCCTTTCAACGCCGCCACGGAAAGGCAACACCCCGCCTGCATAGTAATATGGATGACGGTGTCTACCAGACACCGCCACCATATAAACTGCTTTTCTGCCCGGTAGGCAATCGGACGGATTGCCTACGGGCGGAAAACTGGTGGACGGTCTTCCCGTCTGCCGGGGTCCCCCCGCCATCGTAATGTGGCGGGGGGAAATATGCAGCAGGCGGAGGTTTTTGGCGGGCGGATCGCCCGTTATCCTAATGGACCTCTGTATATCAAAACCGAAGTTTTAAATGTAGATGTATTAATGCTTGCTTTACAAGTGTTTTTCTAATAATGTTTGTTTGGTTTACATTAATTATTGTTGTCCCTTATTTTATGTACCCTACTAAAATTAATATTACTAATAGTGTGTTGCGTGAAAAAGTACATGTGGGTAATCTTAAAGGAAGAACCATAAACTAATATGAAAAAGATAACTAGTGATAATATATATCATCAAGATAATTCCATTAACGATTTTTCATTAATTTCTTTTATTGAACTCCTGTATGTGTACGTAGATACTATGGATGGGAGAGATTGTTATGTGTGCATGCAGTTACCTTTGTCTGTGTCTGAGGGAGTGACCTATCAACACTTACCTTTAACATATGGAGTTTCATGTTGTGTACTAACCAGTCTGTTCTATGAGAAAGGAAATCTGCAATATTACTACTTGAATTATAATTTTGTATTTTCTGAAGTACTAATTAGAAAGAATATGAACAGGGTAAATAGTGCGAAAAATCCTGATTTTATGGGAGAATTCTTTCATATGACTAAAACGATAGACACTATATATGCACATTGTAATAATTTAACCTGTACTTTACGTCAAGAAGAGATTGAGTTTATAAATTTAGTAGAAGATAGAAGACAGAGTTTTAAGGAAAAAGCAGCTGAGCAAAAGTCCTGTGTACCTCCATGGGTTTTCAGAGAAGGTGATTACAACAAGGGTGAGACATATGCTGCAATGACTCTGAATTGGCACCATAGGGGAAAGCTTTGCTTACTAAGATTAAAGACAGATTTTTATAATTATTTCATTGGTTCCAGTGAGTGTCATCATGTTTTCCTAATTACGGGAGGTTGGGGAATAAAAGGTGGTCTTTCTTCAACACCCTGGTGCTCTACAAAGGTCATGAGGGTAGTGATGGCCTATCTTCGTGAGAGAGGAGTGCGAATGATCGTATATTTGGACAACATACTGTTAATGTCTCAGAGTATGGTTGAATTGAAAGAGGAGCTGAAGAATGTGATAGGGATGTTAGAAAAGTTAGGATTTATAATAAACAGAAAAATCACTTTTAGAACCAAGCAGATAATTGGAGTTCTTGGGTTTTCTAGTAGACACAAATAAGTTAATTCTTCAACTTACAGAGAGAAAGGTGAAGATGATAAGGAAGGAAATTACTCTAGTGTTAAAGAAAGAGTTCTTAACGTTGAGACATTTGGTTCATGTGATAGGATTGCTATCTTCTTTTATCCAGGCAATATTTCCAGGTCCTTTACATTACCGTGCATTGCAGAGAAGGAAAGCAGAGGCTCTGAGGAAAGGTCTTTGGAGACAAAATAAGAATGCTTTCAGAGACGAAGGAAGAGTTGTTATGGTGGTTGCACAATATGAAGGCATAGAATCGGAGAGCTATATTTGGTTGTGTCCCAAATGTTGTCTTGGAGACAAATTCTAGCCTGAGACGAGGGGAGCTCTTTTGGGAGCTTCGGAAACTGGGGGATTGTGGACACTGTAAGAAAGATCGAAGCATAGAAATTGCCTGCAATCAACAGCAGTGCCTAGAATTAACAGCAGGGTTGTATGCATTGAAGAGTTTCAAGAAAGAATTGCAAGGACAGACAGTATTGATAAAAATGGAAAATGTGTCTGCAGTGGCATACATCAACAGGCTAGAAGGGAGCAGATCTCGTGAATTGGTGGCGTTAGTGACGGATTTTCTGGAGTTTTGTTTGGAGCAACAAGATAACTGTGAGAGGGGAGTACTTGCCGGGAGAGATGAATATATCAGCAGACTGGAATTCAAGGCATTGGAAGGATTACAGCAATTGAAAGCTGGATCACAAAATTGTTTTGCAGGATAAATGAAATATGGGGTCCTTTGGAAGTGGATTTGTTCGCAAGCAGATTGACAAGTCAGTAAGCAGCTTATTACAGTTGGTTGCCAGATCCAGAGGCGAGTGCTGTGGATGCATTCCTGCTGATCTGGAAAGGGAGGAGAGCATATGAGTTTCCTCCTTTTGCGATGTTCCAGAGAGTGCTGTTGAAAGTGAGGGAGGAGAAATGTCAGTTAGTGTTGGTGACTCCTTTATGGGTTTCTCAAGTATGGTTTCCAGTAGTGCTGGAACTGGTGTGTGCAGTGCCTTTTATAATTCCAGCGGAAGAAGGAGTTTGAAAGAATGGGGATGGGCAAGAACATCCTTTGGTGCAGAAAGGGGTATCAAGAGATACAGTAGTCTGCAGGGACTTTTGAGCAGTGCTTCAGAGCTACTGGAGAACTCTTGGGCTTCAGGAACCAGGAGTAGGTATAAAGGAATAGGGAGAATATGGGCAAGTCGGTGCTTGGAAAGGAGTTTGGATTCCATGGAGGCTCCTATCGTAGAGGTAGTAAATTTTTTTGTAGAAAGGTTTAAGTTAAAAAACGTAAAATTGTTATAGGTCTGCAGTTTCGACATGTCATGCACAAGTAGACAGAAGATCAGTAGGAAGGAATGCATTAACTTGTAGTATTTTGAAAAGTAGGAGATTGCGAAGATCTCCCAGGGCAAGTTATGAAGTGCTGTGGGATGTGAATAAGATATTGAAGAAATTTGTAGAATGGCCGGCAAATAGATATTTGGATTCTAAGAAGATTTCAGAAAAATTGGCAACTCTTCTATGTCTGGTTTCATGCAGGTGCAGTTCAGAGGTAAAGGCTTTGGAGGTAAGTAGGAGATTATATGGTCCAGAGGGAGTTAATTTTGAGGGATGGAAGAGAACTAAGACCATGTCAGAGTCAGTATTTTATCCTAGGTTTACAGAAAATCCAAAGTTGTGTGTGGTTGAATGTTTGGCAGAGTATGAGTAAAGGATGATGGAGCATAGAGCGCATGGTGAAGAACAGTTATTAATTTCATATGTAAAATCGCACAAAGCAGTGAGTTCAGCGACCATTGCAAGGTGGGTAAAGGATTTTATGAAGGAAGCAGGAATTGATATTGATCAATATAAAGCACATTCTTTGAGGGGTGCGATGGCATGTAAGTTGGACATGGCAGGTGGTCATTTGGAGGAAATTTTGAAGGAGGCAGATTGGCCAAATGCGGGGACATTTGAAAGACAGACCAATAACGCATGTGTCAAATATGGTGTTGAAGGGCTTTTAACATGCATAATGGTAGCCCCGGTCTTAAATGAAATTGTGATACTCCAAATTAAATGCAAAGAGGATCAAGATTTCACTTAAAGACACAAAGGCTAACATAATTTCACCCTCCTCGACCCATATAAAACAAAAAGTGAAAAAATGAGGAGAGTAGAAGTTAAAGGAAGTATTTTATAAGTTGGAGTACGGAAAATAACAGGCAGTATGGTTTTAGTGAGTAGTGAGTTTTTTTCTTAAATAATGTAAATGGAATAATTTAAGAAGATATGTATCGAGGGGCGTTTTTATATTTTATGTTAGTGACACTTTGTTATTTTTCGTGGAATCTTAGTAAAGAGGAGCGAAGAAGGTCAAGAGGAGGAGGTTAGAAAGAGAAGATGAGACTAAGAAATTTAAGGCTGCATTTAAAGAGGAAGTGTGTTCTAAGCAGGGATTATTTATGGACTGTGGAGTTCTAAGTCTAGATTGTTATGTTGAATTTCTTTTAAAGGTGTTGCAGTGGAGTGGCATAAAAAATTATATACATAATGCTAGCCTCCGTGTCTTTAATGAAATCTTGATCCTCTTTGCATTTCATAAGGAAAATCGCAATTCTCCTGCGTCGTTCGACCTGGCTGTAAAGGAGATGAATGCTAGTTCCAGAGGGAAGCTGCTCAGCCCATCTAATCATTTGTGGTGCCTATAATATTAAACGGCATGAAAGCAGTGCCAGGATTGGCTAGGTCAGACAAGCACAACGCTCTGTCGGAGACCGATAGACCTGTATCTCTGCTGTTCCAGCTCCCTCAAAGCACTGGTTCTGGAAGCCTGAACTGTGCATGTTAGGCAGGCCATGGTGAAAACACCAGCCAATCTGACAAGCGCAGTCGAGTTTCCATAACCTCAGCTGGTCCTGGTCGTTCAGAGCACTGTAGCCCCGCCCCTAGTGGAAAAACTAGTGACAGAACGGGTACGTTTTAGTTTTATAATAAGTCTCTCAGCCCATGTTCCTATAGAGGAACGGCTCCTGCTTTTTCTTTACAAATGTATCACTTCTTTCAATAATATTTTTCATTCCAACACGTAAATCATAAACTAAACTGACATTACTGTGAATCCTTTGAATTGTTAACAGTCACAGTTTTTAATAGGTTCTCAGAGTTTATTCACTGTTTTATCATAAAATGCTCAAAGCACAGTCATCATTCAACAAAACTAAAAAATGATTGGCGAGTCTCACCTTGCCCCTCAGCCAAGGCAATGAATTCACTTGTTTCCATAATTAGCAGGCACAATACCCCTGACCTAGCCAGAGGGACCAACTCTTTGTTGAAATATGGAAATAATTTTCCATCATATTTCTTGAATATTCTTGATTGCCAAGGGACATACCAAGTAACCAATGACACCGCCCAATGAGCAGCCTCTAAGTTTTGCTCAATTCCTCCGGTGGAGAGTGTGATGTTGCAGTGGGCAGGGCCTTTTACTCTTTTGCCTTGCCCAGGATATACAGCTATTGCTGAACTCATGGGTCTTGCGAGAACTCACGTGGGATGTGGATCTACTTGCCTGTCTGTGGGAGAGGCGACGTAGATGGAGGATGTGGAAATGGAAGCTGAGTTTCCACTTGCGTGTTCTTCTCTTCTTGTTTCGTGGCATGTTCTAAAAGCCATCTTCACTTTGTGACTGCGACTTGTTTGTGGTTTTCACAGTTTTTTTTCTGATGCATCCTTTGTGAGCACAGCAAACAAAACCATGTCTATTAGATGACTGGAATATTTGCTTAAGAAAAATGTCTGAATCCATGTTTGACATTAAATTAAATTACATGCTTTTGCAATGACCTCTCCTGCACATATATATGCCTTGGTCTCTCCCGTGCCCATCTGTGGGACAACATCATAAAGGCATCTGATATATTTGATAATATTCTCAGGGCCAGCATGTCAGCATGATTAGTGTCACTCCACACAGAAAAAGTGTTCGATCAGGTGGAATGAGGATTTAGAAGGTTTGGATGGGCCATAAGTATAAGAGAGAGATTATGACAGACATCCCAACAGCTAGGACTTGTGTTAATGGGATTCGTTGTCTTCATTTGAGATCTGCCAAGGAAATGGGCATGGCTGTTGTTTCACCACCATTTTGTTCTCTCTAACTATGGAACCGTTTGCGAGTGTGTTACAAGACACGCAGAGATCACGGGGTGCTCTAAGTGGGAGAGGCAAGCATAAACTGACAATGCATGCAGATTATATTCTAATGACAATGACAAATCCTGAAATCTCAATTCCCCTAATTGTGGCAGAACAGGAGAAATTCGACTGGGTGTCTGGCTTTAAATTAAATCCTCAGAAATCGCTGGTACAAAATATCTTGGGGGCTTATGTTTTTTGCTTTTTTGCAGTTGCAAAGGCTGTGATTTGTAAAATTAGAAGCTTAGCGACTGCAAAATAGCTTTTGGGTACGTTCAAACCCCAAATTGTGATTCAGAAATGTGTCACTGAATCGCAAAGCAGTTTTGCAAATACATATCATATTGAAATGGGAGTGTTTATGGTGTCTCTTCCAAATTGTAATTTCTAATGTCATGTAGCAATGGTTTGTGCCGCAATTTGCCTTACAAATCATTGATAGGTTACCGTCATCTCAAAGGAGTTGGTAGCCCTCTTGCAAACGGGAAGGTTTCCTTTAGGGACTACTTCCCCATTGTCCGTGTCGTAAAAAACAATTCTTAAAATTAGTTAGAGGTCCCTGAAATCACTGCTTATTGGTAAAAAAATGTTTTTGAAAGTTTCTTTTCAAACGCATCCCCTTTTCACTTACGGAAAGCAGGCTGCTTTTTTAAAATAAAAAGATTGCTTTATTTAAAAGCAATCACAGACATGGTAGTCTGCTAACCCCTGCAGGCCATCTTTCCTGTGGCGGCAGCGGTATGCATAATAATGAAGTGGGTCAAATTGTGATCCCCCCTACCTATCGGAACTTTGCAAACCAACATGTTTGAACATAGGTTGGTTTGTAAAAAACAATGCATTAGGTAAAAGGTGGTGGGCAAATAGCGACCACTTTACCGAATGCTTTGTATGAATATAAGGCCCTTGATCATATTCAGTCTACTGGACATATTCCCATTCCAGTGGGCTAGTGAGTTAATTCAGATCACTCCCTCTGTTGAGAAGCTTGTCCCTGCGAAACATTGCCTGTTGTTCTGGGAGCTGGCTAAAGAATTACGAACATGAGGCATGAGGGAACTGAAGTGGTTTTGAAAGATAGCGGACATTAAACTGACAGCAACTCCTTAAAATCATATGTCTATTTCAAGCACTGCCCTGTATGATCCAGCAGTTGCAGCGAGCCATGGTCTTTATCCGGGCACGCAAGGACGCAGCGCGGTAGAGCCATGAGGGAGGGTAGGCTGGGGCCTCTCCAGTACGGCAAGGTACTACCAGGCCCAACACCCGTGCTTCATGGGTGAATGGGAGAGGGCTGAATAAGGTTATGCATTGAATACTGTGATCTATACAGTACACTTAGGTCAAGGTGCTGAGGAAATTGACGCTTCTTTTGCACACCTTACAATACAATCCATGAGGCCTGATCGTGCATAAAAATGATGAGAAATTTGATGCAAAGGCATCTCGACAGAGGGGATCTTAAGGTTTCCGAGGGAGGATGGAAGCTGCAGTCTACTTGATGGGCATTCACTAGTGAAGCAAAGAACCAGAAACTGACCTTGTTGGCTGCAGACTGAGAAACATTGAAAAGCTATGAGTGAAATGTAGTGACTAATACAGCCATCTAGTAAAAACCTTTGTATAACACTTTTGATAATGGTATACATATAGCGTAGAGGTTAGGAAGAAAGGGATTCCGATACAGATTCATTGCATCAAGGACTTGACTTAATGATCATCACCTAATACGGTGCTATTTTTTTCTTTATTAACATGCATCATATTTTTGTTTCTAAACCTTATGTTGATTTCTGCAATAACATTCATTCATATAATCTAAAACAGGGATTTAATATGTAATAAAGTCTTTAAAAATACATATAGCCTGATTCACAAAGATAAACTTACACTTTCATGTAAGTTTACGATTGTTTGCTATTCACAAAGGAATTTGCAAGTAGTATCTTTACGAGTCCGGAGATAAGAAGACAGACCTATCTTTTTATGTGTGGAGTATCCACACTCATAAAGATACTACTTGTAAATCCCTTTGTGAATAGCAAAGTATCATAAACTTACACAAAAGTGTGAATTTACCTTTGTGAATCAGACCCATAGTATGGATTTTTTGAGTGTGTCCATCTTTTGAGGGGAGGGACTTCAGAACTTGCTAATAAATATAATTATGCATTCTCTGACAGAAACTATTATTATCCAGTACGCATTATCTCAAAGTAAGTTGTGGGAGGTGCATGGATTACAGCATGTTTGTCTTTTCTACTGTGGCACTGCCCTAAACTACATATATGATGCATGGAGGCCCTGGATGTTAGTGACAGAGCATCTCAGATTTCTACACCTGGGCTCCCAACATATATAATCCTGGGTCATCCCAACATTTGTACATTTCTACTAATCTTTTTAAGGGATAGACAAATGTACTGGTACTGTGCACAGGTAAAGAGCTGTAACTGCTCTTTGGGTGAAGATAAGGTTCTGAAACGTGCGATACTGTACAAAGGACCTGGTGGATATGGAGAAAATAACAATGTCAGTGGATAACCACGATAAAAAGATATGTGTCTGACTGGACATCACTTTAACAATATCTAGCAACTGATTTAGGGTGCTCATCTGCCAAAGATAATTTAGAGTTCTCCGGATAGTTCAACCTGCCCATATACAGATACTATAAGCAAGAGCTGTACAATGCCAAAGGGTTAACCTGGGCTAAAAGAAAGTAGTAAGGTGAGCAGAATATTTAGGTTTTTTCAAAAGAGGGAAAGAAGCAGTAGGAGTTGTTGCAGTTGATTCCCATAGTTTGGTTGCAATTCTCACCGGCCTGTGAATGTAGGCAATTAATTGTGTATTGTATAGTATAGGAAACAGAGCTGAAGCATAACCATACTAGAGATCCTGTTTCTAATTAATGATTTAATTTTGTAATGGGCATAAAACGTTTAATTGTAATACATTGTACTCAATTATTTCACCCTAGATGACATAGGGCCTCATTATGAGTATGGCAGTCCATAGAACCCCTGTACTTACAGTGGAGTTCGGGGACCGCTGCACCTATGTCCAACCGCCGAATTACAAGCTTGGCGGTTGGACTGGACTGCCATGGGACCGCTGCAACCACCAGGGATCCGCGATCCCTGGCTGTTGCGCAGCTGTCAGGGGAAGCAATATGCTTGGCTGTGCCGCTGCGGCACCCCCAAGCATAGTACGACTTTTCCCACAACCAGCCTTTTCATGGCAGTAAGCCTGCCTTGAAAAGTGTGGAGGTGGGGAACGAAAGTGGGCCCTACAGGGCCCCTAGCAGTCCCTGTGCATGGGGATGCATGCAGGGGGGCACACATGTGTGCCCCTCTGTATGCATGCACCCCTCAGTACCTGCATGGACTGCACAGTCCATGCTGTTCAGATACGGGCTATGGGGCTCCCTTTTGAAAGGCACTGCTAAGCATAGTACAACTTTCCCCACCACCAGCCTTTTCATGGCAGTTAGCCTGCCTTGAAAAGTTTGGCAGTGGGGAAAGAAAGGGGGCCCTACAGGGTCCCCAGCAGCACCCGTGCATGGGGATGCATGCAGGGGGGCACATGTGTGCCCTCCTGTATGCATGCGTCCGCAGTACCTGCATGGCTCGACTGCACAGTCCATGTCATTCAGGTACGGGCTGTGGAGGTCCATTTTGAAAGGCACTGCTTTGGGACCGCCGTACCATCTGGCCACCAGACTACAAAATAACTCGCAATCTGGCGGGTGACCGGCAGTTGACTTTGGCATTCTGGGAGCGGGGTGCTGGGGTTGCGGCCCGCTCCCAGACTGCCAACGTCATAATCAGGCCTATAGACATGACTTGGAGAATTAAGGCTCTATAGAATTTAGCAGCAACTGGCGTGTCCAAGAAAGGTTCACTGATGAAATCATACCACCATTTACTGAGCAAATACAAGACATCATAGTGCTTGACAGAACTCCTTCAAAAGAGAAAAAGAACATAGCTCTTGCAGTCATGTTAAATCTATTTGACTTAAAATATGATTTTACTTGGTAAATATAGTACATAGGCCCTACTGCTCCATCACCACTTCCAAAGCTCAAGCAAGAAGTGAACTCTATCTATCCACCAAGTATTCTATCACTTCTCCCACCAGTCCATCTATTCACTTATTTCTCCATCCAATTATCTGATCATTGAAAAGATGTGCTGCACAAGTCTTGTTTACATTCACTCTCCCACCCATCCTGAACCACCCTTCCGCTTCCATCCAACCTTCTCCCGCCACCGTCACCCACCTACCCACTCACATTTCTCTACCCGCATTACACATTCTTCTTCTTAACAATACTTTTATTTGCATTTAATAAAAAGAAAACAATTGTGAAGGAAGACATGAATACACCTGACCAGCATTGTTATCCTAGTAGACTGAAGAACCCGTAGCACATCCATAGTTAATGCCACTATGCCAGCAATATGGTATTAACGCTTACAGGTGTTGCATCAACTTAGAAATCAGTGGTAATTCTAACAGAACGTATTAAGGTTTTTGCTTCTCGGATTGTCACGATCTGCCAATATTGCATCCATTTGTCCCATATCTTCTTGTGTTTCTGGGACAATCAGAATAGTAGAGAGTCAGGCACGGATGTATGACGTTACAACGCACACTTTTACAACGCATGCACTTACAACGCATTTTTTACAACGCATAATCCATTACAACGCATGACATTACAACGCATGACACTACAACGCATTTTTAAAAAATACCTTTACAACGCATTGCCATTACAACGCATACTACCTTTACAACGCATACCATTACAACGCATTATATTAAATTACATTTAAGGTAAGTATTAGATAGTATAGGGGTAAAAATTACTATTCTAACTCCAGGGGGTGCAACAGTAGGGTAAGTGTTGGATAGTATAGGGGTAAAAATTACTATTCTAACTCCAGGGGGTGCATCAGTAGGGTAATTGTTGGATAGTATAGGGGTAAAAATTACTATTCTAACTCCAGGGGGTGCAACAGTAGGGTAAGTGTTGGATAGTGTAGGGGTAAAAATTACTATTCTAACTCCAGGGGGTGCATCAGTAGGGTAAGTGTTGGATAGTATAGGGGTAAAAATTACTATTCTAACTCCAGGGGGTGCATCAGTAGGGTAAGTGTTGGATAGTATAGGGGTAAAAATTACTATTCTAACTCCAGGGGGTGCAACAGTAGGGTAAGTGTTGGATAGTATAGGGGTAAAAATTACTATTCTAACTCCAGGGGGTGCATCAGTAGGGTAAGTGTTGGATAGTATAGGGGTAAAAATTACTATTCTAACTCCAGGGGGTGCATCAGTAGGGTAAGTGTTGGATAGTATAGGGGTAAAAATTACTATTCTAACTCCAGGGGGTGCATCAGTAGGGTAAGTGTTGGATAGTATAGTGTAATATTATGCGTTGTAATGGTATGCGTTGTAATGGTAGTATGCGTTGTAATGGAATGCGTTGTAAAGGTAGTTTTTAAAAATGCGTTGTAATGGTATGCGTTGTAATGTCATGCGTTGTAATGGATTATGCGTTGTAAAAAATGCGTTGTAAAGGTAGTGCGTTGTAAAAGTTGCGTTGTAAAGGTTGTTCCCCGTCAGGCACATCACAACTGAACAAGAAGTTACGAATTGAAGAAAAAAATGCAGGAAACTGAAGGCAGAGGATACTGAGAATGAAATAAGGGTTTTCGTCCAGGGGTTTTCCATAAAGAACTGAACTAATACAACAAAATGATTGTCCCAGGCTATAAAAATGAGATTGTTTCCATTTGTCTTTGCACAAATCCTGATGAATGTGCTCTGGCATGTCTTGACAGCAGTTTAGCAAATGTCTCCCAAGGAAGTAGTGTATCCTGGGATGGCTAAATGCAGTTTGTCAAATACTACGACAGATTGTTACACTATGAGGTTGGTTGAATAGTTCGACTGTCTGTTGGCTCTCATATTCTTGGCACCAATGCCAAAATTCTCACATATACTACTTTCTCACACCATCTGTCACTAGGCGGGATTAGTGGAAAACGCCTGCTTTGAAAGTACGTAAGTGACATGCAAGCAAACCTGCAGATGCCATCACACAAGCACAAAGATCCATTGATTTTCACGAATGCCAAGGACTGTCTCTGTTGGTGTGCCATGTAGGGATGCATTGTGTTCAGGACCCTGGCTATCCTTCACCTTGGATGTTGTGATAGGGCTGAATTTCATTGGACTTAAAAGCGTTGTAGAAAGAGGTGTCACTGCTGAACAACTGAAACAAATTAAGCTTTTTGACCACAAAAAAGATAAAAGGTTGCTGGGATTCAGTCTGTTATCGTTTTACACACACAGCCCTGAAGGATAGGTCTCGATTCTGCAGAATGCTGCTGACGAAATTTAAGGAAGGGTATGAACAGATTTTTTACAATGCTTAACTTGCCACAACAAGAAAAACACAACTGTAGTTATAAGATACTCAAGTAAAGTGGTAAAAATGTAATTCAGAAAACAGTTCTCCCCATTGGGCCTTTCATACTAGCAGTCAGTTAGTTGTTTGTTTATTTCC
The DNA here is from genome assembly GCF_964204655.1 of Triturus cristatus. Taxonomy (NCBI): domain Eukaryota; kingdom Metazoa; phylum Chordata; class Amphibia; order Caudata; family Salamandridae; genus Triturus; species Triturus cristatus. Next base: position 433,469,626 of record NC_140585.1, on the reverse strand, counting down.
CGAAGTAACAATTATTACAACTAATGGGTGACTAGTTTATTCAGCTGAAAGTAACCCACATCTGTTAGCTTGAGAATTTTGTAGAAGAACCTTTGCACAATAACAGTTTTTGTTTTTGTCAGAGGGTTCATGGTTGAATCTAGATACTTCTGACCTTATCAAGAATGGGAAGTGAATCTTCTGTGACCGCCTTCCACCGAGGGAAAGCTTGGCAGGATCAACTATGTGCACCTGCCCCTTAAGCAACACCTTTATTCCCTCATACACTTGACAACGCTCTGTTTAAACCAATCATAAAATGTCCAGGGCTTATAAACTACTGTGGAGTCTTCATAGGCCAGAATTCAGTCTGCGAACAAAAAGGTGGCATCAATTAATGGTTTCCGTCTGTAAAGGCATCAGTAGTTGTCAGCTATGTCAAGGGAATCTGGTATTCGAGTTTGGATTGCAAGGGGGTGTAAAATGTGACGGTAGGAATAGGATACATATATTTAAGGCCTTTTAGTATTTCTATTTCCAATGGACATTTTTCCTTTCCCATTCTCCTCTCATTAACCCCCCTTTCTCCTGAAATGCCTCCCTCTTCTTTCTTCCAGAAGGAGGGTAATATATTATTGTATAATTCTTAGTTTGAATGATGTAAATCTACTGTGACTCATCGTCCATTGCTGCATATTATGTGATTTATTCTGTACTTGTCTTTTTTTTTAATAGTTCTTTATTGCATTTATTATAAACAGGGCCACTAGAATAATACGACGGGTGGGGCAAATTCTGTGGCAATGTTGTATAAATTATGTGGGAAGAAAAGCCAAATTATGTGCAATAATGTGGACAATTATTGATAGTATTACTTCATTATTGTGTAATATTTTCAATAGTAATATTGTCTAGGCAAAGATTTCTCCTCATTAGAACTAGCTTAATAGCCAAATGCAGAAATTACCAACTGAAAAATGACCAATATACCTTTGTGAAGGGCCTTCCACTGCATCATGTGTTTTCAAACCAGTAAGCAACATACATGAAGGAAATAACCATCAGTGGTACATCTTCAGAAAACCTTAGAGCTGTAAACTGGGTTAATGAACTTGCGACCATTAACTGGACCATTTAGTGGTATTTTTCACTATATATCCCATCCCAAACATCCAGGTGCCAATAATCTGTTAGGTATATCAGTATTATATATCAATTTAATCAGCATCTAATCTTCTATCCCCTTCACAACCGTCTGTTCTACCTCACGCTAATGTTTACGAGGTCCACACATACGGGATCTGTCTCTACTGCTAGCCATTGCCCTATTACCACCATCTGTGCAGCTAAGTAGTATATTTCTAGACTGTGGACCACCATTACCCAGGCGGCTATCGGGTGCAATGCCTTTTCAGGAGAGAGATGCAGCCTTTGTTAAGCCCAGATCAGCCCAGACAGGATAGATTAAGATCTCAGAAGAAAGTGTTTGGGAGGATCAACAAAAGAGCCATGCTGGGAGGTACAGTCATTGTTTTGATTGCCATCCTACCCAAAGGAGACAGTGGTAACCCACTCCGAGGTGCTACTGGCTAATTCCAGAGACTGCTGCCCTTGGACTTTTTATGTGTGTGATATATTTGGATACTCAAATATTTAAATAATGCTGTTTCCTATCGAATAGAATTCCAGATATAATGTGGGCTGGCCACAGTATCTAGTTCTCATATTGGGATTAAACAGGCTTTATCCCAATTGACTTTAAGGCAGATTTATCCCTAACATCTGCCAATAGAGAGATTAGTGGCAATAAGCTTGTTTTTGGGTCCCTAAGAAATAGCAGAGCATCATCTGCGTAATAATAATAATGAAACATATTTATAAAGCGTGCAGCTACCCCGAATGGGGTGTCCCGGCGCTTACACAGACATCAACAAAGGTAGAGGTAAGTACATATCTAGTCATTGCAATTAAAGAGCCAGGTCTACAAGGCCTTTCTGAATTCCTGTTTGGAATGCATTGTGCATAATTGGGCAGGTAGGTTGTTCCAGCACTTAGTGGTACCCACCTCGAATGTCCTACCCCCCATTCTAGCCTTCGCGAAACGGAGGGGTGGTGAGGCATTGTTTGTGGTTGGACCTTAGGGATCTGTCCTGCTGGTAGGGACAAAGTCTCTTCCTCAGGTAGTTGGGCCTCTACCTTGATATGTTCAGAAGGCAAACGTAAGGGCCTTAAATTCGATGCGTTTGGCTACCGGGAGCCAATTAAGTTGTCTGAGATGAGGAGAAATACGTTGGCGGAGCGGGACCTTGCAGACCAGTCTAGCCGCCGCGTTTTGAATTATCTGGAGTCTACCGATCAGGCCAATCGGCAGACCCATGTAAAGTCCATTAGCATAATTGAGGTGAGAGGTGACTTATGCATAGAGAACGGTTTTGCGAATTGATCCTGGCAAGAAATCAATATATTTTCTGATGGTTTTCATTTTGCGAAAGCAGGCCGCAGATACCAGTTGAACATGCGTAGCAGGGGACAGGTCTTTGTCCCACCTGACTCCTAAGTTCTTGACTGAGTCCTTGGGTGTGAAGGCAGATCCCAATTCAGCTGGCCACCATAGGGCCGTCGGGGGAGGTACAGCTTAGTTAAAAACAAGACCTCCGTCTTGTCGGTCTTAAGCTTTAAGAAGTTGCTGCTCATCCAGGCAGAGATGCTTTTAAGGCACTCTTTTAATGGGTCAAAAGTGGATGCTGACACCCCGCTGAAGATGAACATCAGTTGAGTATCATCCGCGTAGGATGTCACCTTGAGCCCCGTTTTGGCAATGAGCTCTGCCAGTGGTGTCAGGTAGACATTAAAAAGTAGCGGGTTCAGGGCCGATCCCTGCGACACCCCCCGTTTTAGTGGGTAAGCGAGGGAGGTGAAAGGGTGGATCGAGATCTGTTTTTCACGGTCATGCTGGTAAGACGTGATCCAGTTCAACGCACGATGCCAATCCGTTTAAGGCAATCTAGTAAGATGGAATGGGGCACCGTGTCAAATGCCACTGACAGGTCGAGAAGCACCAGCATGGCCGCGGAGCCTCTATCCACTGCCCAGCGTATGGAGTCAGCCATCTCAATCAGCGCGGATTCGGTACTGAAGCCAGGGCGAAAGCCGGACTGGGACTCATGCAGTAGACCATTGAACTCAATGAAAGCTGCCTGTTGCTGATGGGCTAGTTTCTCTAAAACTTTAGCGGGGTGGGGAGCTGAGAAATGGGCCTGTAATTACTTGTGACTTCAGGGTCAGCATTAGCTTTTTTTAGTAAAGGGAGAAGAAATGCGTGTTTCCAGGCGGGGAACAACCTTTACAACGCAACTTTTACAACGCACTACCTTTACAACGCATTTTTTACAACGCATAATCCATTACAACGCATGACATTACAACGCATACCATTACAACGCATTTTTAAAAACTACCTTTACAACGCATTCCATTACAACGCATACTACCATTACAACGCATACCATTACAACGCATAATATTACACTATACTATCCAACACTTACCCTACTGATGCACCCCCTGGAGTTAGAATAGTAATTTTTACCCCTATACTATCCAACACTTACCCTACTGATGCACCCCCTGGAGTTAGAATAGTAATTTTTACCCCTATACTATCCAACACTTACCCTACTGATGCACCCCCTGGAGTTAGAATAGTAATTTTTACCCCTATACTATCCAACACTTACCCTACTGTTGCACCCCCTGGAGTTAGAATAGTAATTTTTACCCCTATACTATCCAACACTTACCCTACTGATGCACCCCCTGGAGTTAGAATAGTAATTTTTACCCCTATACTATCCAACACTTACCCTACTGATGCACCCCCTGGAGTTAGAATAGTAATTTTTACCCCTACACTATCCAACACTTACCCTACTGTTGCACCCCCTGGAGTTAGAATAGTAATTTTTACCCCTATACTATCCAACAATTACCCTACTGATGCACCCCCTGGAGTTAGAATAGTAATTTTTACCCCTATACTATCCAACACTTACCCTACTGTTGCACCCCCTGGAGTTAGAATAGTAATTTTTACCCCTATACTATCTAATACTTACCTTAAATGTAATTTAATATAATGCGTTGTAATGGTATGCGTTGTAAAGGTAGTATGCGTTGTAATGGCAATGCGTTGTAAAGGTATTTTTTAAAAATGCGTTGTAGTGTCATGCGTTGTAATGTCATGCGTTGTAATGGATTATGCGTTGTAAAAAATGCGTTGTAAGTGCATGCGTTGTAAAAGTGTGCGTTGTAACGTCATACATCCTTCCAGGCTGATGGGAAGATCCCCTGTCTGAGTGAGGAATTCCAGATGGCATTAAGAGGGGTTTAAGGCACTCAGCCAGAGCACTGTATTGTTTTGCTGGCCAGGGATCGCCAGGTGACCCGGATTTACATTTCTGAAGCTCGGCTAAGGATGCCTCCAAGGGGATTGTTGCAAATTCCGAGAATACAGACTGGGCAGCATAGGGGTTGCTAGATGTGGCCACCACTAGGGGATAGGGTGCTGCTGGGAAAGACGCATATATCAGGGCTATTTTCTCCTCAAAAAAATTTGAGATCCTGTTGCATAGCTCTAATGGATTCGTGAAGGACTTCACAATCAATCAATCAATCAATCATTCAATCAATCAGTAATTTGTAAAGCGCACTACATACCCGCAAGGGTTTCAAGGAGCTGAGGAAGGGGAGAGGGGGTTGCTGTTGCTACTGGTTGAACAGCCAGGTCTTGAGTTGTCTCTTGAAGGTTAGAAGGTCTTCGGTTTGTCGTAGGATGAGGGGGGAGGGTGTTCCAGGTCTTGGCGGCGTGGTGGGAGAAGGATTTGCCTCCGGCTGTGGTTCTACGGATGCGTGGGACGGTAGCCAGGGAGAGGTCTGTGGAGCGGAGTTTCCTGTTGGGTACGTAGGAGGAGAGTCGACTGTTGGGATAGGCTGGGCCGGTCTTGTGGATTGCTTTGTGTGCATGGATCAGGAGCTTGAAGGAGATTCTTTTGTCGACAGGGCGCCACTGCAGGTTCCTCAGGTGGGGGGTGATGTGGTTGCGGCGCGGGACATCGAGGATCAGGCGTGCAGAGGCATTTTGGATTCTTTGTAGTCTGTTGATGAGCTTGGTCGGGGCTCCGGCGTAGAGGGCGTTTCCGTAGTCGAGTCTGCTGCTGACTAGGGCCTGGGTGACTGTTTTCCTAGTGTCAGTCGGGATCCATCAGTAGATCTTGCGGAGCATACAGAGGGTGTTGAAGCAGGTGGAGGAGACAGCGTTGACTTGTTTGGTCATGGTGAGTTTCGAGTCGAGGATGACTTCCAGGTTGCGTGCGTGGTTGGTGGGTGCAGGTGATGTTCCCAGCGACGCGGGCCACCAGGAGTCGTCTCTTAAAAACTCTAGAAGAGTTCTTGGCGCTGGAGATGCCCTCGGCCAGGATTTTTTTTTTATCAATGAGACGTTTATGGTACTCTTTTAGTGCTGCTCGATAACCAATTTTTTTCTCCTGAGAGTAAGATGATCTCCATTTGCGTTCCAGTCTTTTGCACTCACATTTCTCTGCTGAGAACCAGGGGGCGTAAGGGGAAGTTCTCGCATAGTTGAAAGGCCTCTGGGACGCAATTGAATCGAGTGCATCACTGACCCACGTATTAAGGTTTGTTATGCTATCATCAAGGTTATTTGAGATGGAGGGCTCGGAGTCCTTCAGAAGCAGGGTAAGGGACTCAAGGGAAACCCTACTCCAATTCCTTCTTAAATCCTTCGGTAAGGAAGTGGCCCTCAGCCTACCCTTCAGGTGTAGCAGGAAAGGGATCAGGAAGTGATCCGACCAGATCACCAGCTCGGGGTATGTTCTGTAATGTCCGGTAGGTTAGAGCATATAAGGTATAGCAGCAGCATAAACTTTATCCTTTATGGTGCTACCCCATTCATCTGCCCTGCCTCCCAGCAGTTTGATGGCCAGTACAAGCAGAATGGGTGACAGTGGGCACCCCTATCTAGTACTCTAGCACCCCGCAATATCTGCCACCTTGCTGAAAACACTCTGCTCACAGTTGTGTATACAATAACAAAATGAAGAACAGTAGACTGCACAGCACCCCCATGTCAGTACTGTAAAAAGATAGGGCCATATCAATGTATTGAATGCTTTTTTGACATGTTGCATGGCCATTACGTGTGAACTTGATGTATCCCTCAGGCAATCCATATTGTGTAATAGTGGATGTATATTTATGTGAATGTTCCAACCTAGTATAAAATTGTACTGATCCGGATGAACTACAGTGGGTAAGTAGGGAAGAAGCTGATATTGAATTGTCCCTAGTATTTTACACTCTGATTTCAATAGTGATAGTTTTCTTTATAATGATACATTTAGGAGATCTCAGCCAGCTTGGGTAGCACTATGACAATAGTCTGCAGGGTCAATTCTGGCAATGCGCCCTCACTGTAAACTCCTATGTGCAATGTACGTACACGGCCAGCTGTGATATAAATGTTGAATGAAATTCCCTAGGTAACCTATATAACCCTGGTGCTTTTTGTGGTACTGTAAATTTCGGAACCATGTTGGAAGCATGGCCCTACCATGCCGATTTCAGTGTCAGCGAACCGCAAATGACTAATGCGGTACATATGAGTGTTTTCGTCATGTTTCGCTGATGAATTCACCATGTATATGATACTACATATTGTGTCCGTGGGTTCCATTTTACAGTAGTAGCCATCTTGTGATTGCCCTCACATAGGCTGCACGAAGGCCATGCCTAGGCCTAAAAGTACACGTACACCTTCTGTGACTTCTCTGTGACCTGTGCCACTGCCCGAGGTCAATCGTGTCCGGCCAGTTCCTTTTCCCGCGGCCTAATGTGATTAGCATCAGGGCTCGACCCATCATAAAGTCCTTGTTCCCACACGATCTCTGACTAAGCTATTTCACACCTGACTATGTTTCATACTTTATGGCTTGTTTTACGAGCAGGAGGTGCCCGTTTTATTGGGGTCCGCTGTTATCTGATGAGACCTCTGAGCCTTGCTGGGTGAAATGATTATATGCATAACGAATTGAAATGTGGGATTGTCATTATGGCTCTGCTGTTCCTTTGAAACGAAAATATGTGAATGACCACTTGTAAAATAGGGGCGGTGTTGCCCAGAAGCGTAATATTCTGTATATAGGAAAAGACTAGTTTTTGGTTCAGGAGCAGTCTCCTGAGAACATACATGCTGTTGTACTTCTCGGATACCTGTGATTGGTCTGCAGCCAATAAATTGGATCTTTGACTTCACCTAGAAGACTCTGTGTTTCTGTGGGTCTGAAACAGGAAGAACTCGAAGTCTTAGGGTGTGTTCCCCTGCACCGCTGGGTTCTAAATACCCGGTACTTCAGTTGGTGTTGGGCAATTTCAGCGGTACCGGTCCAGCCAGAGGTTCGTGAGGAGCTTCGTGTGGAAATTCTGGAGGAAGGCCGCCACTTCATCGACCCCTGCATATCGACGTGGTCCGAAAGTATTTTCTGCGAGGTTCTCTGCGTCCCGATGGCTACAACGGACTGCTGCCCTGATTATCGCCCTGTTTTGGACCCTTGACGATTTGGTAGAGCGAAACAAGTGAGAGAGTCTTCTGGTGACGCCATCGATCATCGATATTCAGTTAAGTATAAGTGGAGCGTCTCCCAGTTTGTTTGGTATCCTTCGGGATTTTGGTATCCTTCGGGATCGCTTTGATTTGGAACTTGCAAGTGCCAAAGCCAGAGGACTCGTGTATTCACGAGACTATCATATTTGATAATCCTTTGAAGTTTGAAACTAGACTAGTGAGCGAATATGCCTGGTTCTAGTATATTTGGTAATTTGTTTTGTTTGGGTTGTAGAAGGGACTCCCGATTAGAGGATTCATGTCCGGTTCCTCCAATTGGAACTCCAACTTATGAGCTTTATGTAAAACATGGTGTGGGCCCCATTACGTACAATGAAGCATGGATCCGATACACCAGGAAGGATGGTGTCTTAAAATGGCCCCAAAATGGTAGTTTCGACACAGAAATCCTAGATAACTTAGAAGTCAAATTATTTAAGAAGAAAGCCCGGCCGGCGATGTTTGATTCTTTCCGCCTATGGCGAAAGGAAGCCAAACAGAAAGAAATTAAATTAGCGAAGAAAAATAAGAGAGAGAAAGGTATGTCGATTATGCAAGCAGCTTTGCAGTTTAAAGATGATGAAGAGGACCAAATGAATGAGCAGTTGCACAGGCAACGCAAACTAGCCATTGATAAATGTTACCCAGTTTTCCGCCCCTTCAGCAAGATGCGTCCAAAGAAAAAGAGAAAGACCCCCTAATGTCACATTTGCTAAATTCACCACCCCCGTCTGCGCAAAATGCTACAGCACCTCTGCAACCTTTCAATGCACAGCCTCCAGTTAATTTGCCGCAAGCTTTCCCTCAGCCTCCAGCGCCTCCTCAGCCGGCTCCTATGGTGCAGCCCTCTCAAGGGCCACCAATTTCGCTACCTGTCTCTTCTGTGCTTCCTGCGACTTTACCTAGTACATCAGCTGCCTCTCTTGGCGCTCTTCCTGATACTACCACTGTACCTGTATCTGCACCCGTTTTACTTCCCTCTGTCTTTCCCCCCGTTTTTGCCTCAACTTCTCCTTCTACACGACAACGAATAGCTAGTGCGGTCACTAGTTTGATATCGCCTCTCTTTGGGTCATCTAGTATGACCCCTGGTTCACAACGTAAGCAGTTGCGTAGTCAGCTGCCTGGTTCTGGAGAGAAAGAGGTATTAGACCATATGGCACGTAGATGGATTGTTTTTTCTTCACTCTATGATGTAGAGTCCGTTGTTAATGTTTTTCACCAATGGGAAGCCCCAAAACAGAGGTATGTGTTTGAGAAAATGTGTGAATTCCTCTGTGAGGAATTGGAAGATCATGGTTTAAACTCAAGCCCACAGGGGTTGTGTCGAGTGTGATTTGATTTTGGAAAAGGTACGATTGTGGGTTCCGATGTAGATAAAGCAGTTGCGACTTTACTGTCCTTCAGGAATGATGATTGTCATCAGTCATTGTTCGAACAGGAGTTCCCTGTGGGGAAAAAGGTAAAAGCGCGCCAATATCCGATGCGTGAGGTTCCTCCAGTTTGGAGACCTGGTGATGCTGCCGCTGTCCCACCTGTTCTGCCACATTTTCAGCGTGTTTGGGTACATGTTCCATGGAAGCGATCTGAAGTTTTAGCGCTTAAGCAGACATTGCCCGACCCTCGTAAAAACCCTGCAGGATATTATAAAGAGTTATCACAAACTGCAGATTCGTGCGTCATGAATCTAGCTGACATAGACATGTTGTTTGGAAATGTTGTTCCACAGCCTTTATGGGGATCAATTCGTAATGTAGATCACGATGCAGAACTAGGTGGCACATGGGCTAATATCATTGCTGCAGACACTAGACAAGTTGGTGGTGCGAAACCTGAGCCCTTAGTAGCAGAACTCCCTGGTAGAATTGTTAAATGGTAGCGGCAGTTGATAACCTTTCAAGTATTGCCCGGCGGTAATCGCCTTTTATACCATTCGATGATTAACCAACAAAAAGAGGCAGGCGCCGGAGACTGGAAGGCAGGAAACAAAGTTTTATTCTCTCCGGAGGAGAACACATCAGATCAGACAGCAAGGTATCGTCACGAGGTGCTCTAACCACATCTCTGAGGCCTGGCCTCTTATACACAGGTTTATGACTTTATTGCAGGTTTTATCATACATGGCACATTCTTGAGATCGCTTTGATACATGAAAGAACATCCTCAGAATCCCCACTTTAAGCTCGTTCCCACACATATCTACAGTGGAAGTCCCCACCCCACACACAGTAGGAGATGGCTATCACACAGCTGGACATTCCGTCAATTCCCGGGGGTGTGTGCGACTGGTCGGGTCTCAGGGGGTGGGGGGCCTTGATCTACTGTAATCCCTTTGATGTGGGGTGTTTCCTTTACAGTAGGGGCAATAAACTGCATCCGCAGGGCTAGGTGATGGCCTGGGATCGGCCCGGTCAATCGGGCGCAGAGGAAGGGGGTTATCAAAGAGATGTATGACCATGTATGGGATGTCGGTCAGGCGTGGGATGTGGTTCCATGGCAGGGTCGCGCAGAAGGAGAGGGTTTATGGCCCGTGTATGAGAGAGCGGGGGTGGTCAGCGCGTGGGGGGATGTTCGCAGCGCCAAAGGGACGCGCTGGCGATCGACAATGAGCAGGGAGAGAGGCCATGGTGCCTAAAATGGCTACTGCTTGAGGGAGCATGCGGGTCTGAGAGGGGACAAGATGGCGCCGATTATGTTGACATCACAAACCAGATTTTTAACAGTCCTCCCTTTTCAACATATCTAGCCAGCTTGTCTGGCCGACATTCACCTTCGTTAACCTTTTTAGCCATAATATCGTAAATGTTTTCATGCGTTCCTGTTTTAAAAGTACAGAGTCTTAGGACGGGCGAGAGCAATCTGACACAATTGTACATAGTTACATGTGGTTGACGTGACAGTCGAGGAGGTAGCGTATACATAATTACATCAGCTGCGTCATATATCAGACACGGAGATAGGTGGAGGGAAACTTGCTTGAACACAAACTCGATACTTGAAAAAGGTTCGGTAAAACAAGGGATAATTACGCTCATTATTTAAGGCCTAGACTTCGTGTGGATCAAGCTAAACAGCATAGTCATGTGTACGGTTGATGCTATACAATTGTCATTTATAATAAGCTAATGTTTCCTCATTTATTTAGTGTGCAGTTGGAAGCGACCGATAAAAGATCTTGGAAACTTGATTGGGAGATAGTCAAATCAAAAAGTGGTTGGGAGAGGAATACAACTCAACATGAGTTACAGTCAGGGGGGGGGGGGTTCTTCTTTCCAGTGTCTTATTGCAGTGAGCCATCACTGGTAAGCTCTCTCTTCTTCTTTCGTTGGCACTGTTGAGCACCGGCGGTGGAGCTAAGGTCCAGCTCAAATCCAGATTTTTCGCGTGGCAGGGTGTGATCATCCTTTGCTCTTGGATCACAGTCCAGTTCTGTCCTGTCCCTTGACTGGTCTTATCATAGGTACCTTGAGACGGCGTACCCACTTCTCATTTTTCCTTTGTAAAGTCAATGTCAAAAATAGGGGTGCTTTGGGAGGCCAAGGGAAGAGGGGGTGGAGTGGGGTCGGATCAAAAGTGGACCAAGGAGAGCAGAATCTTTCAGCACTGGGTCCACCAATTGGGCCCGACGGGTTGCGACTTCAGGCACGAGTTGATCAGCGAGCAGGGGGCTTCGGAATAGCCCCTCGTTCTATTGCTTTCTATGCTGAGAATGGTGCCTCGTCCCGCATCCTTTTGCTCCGTGGCTCCCCCTTGGTCGATGCCATAGATGTTCCATGGTCCGCAGCCAGGCTGTGCGTCACGTCTGACCCCTCTCTTCCGATGACCGCATGTTTATCTTTGAATGAGCACAAGAAAAACAAAATCTTAGAGAGTTGGTAGGGAAGACATTTACACACTTCGTTCTCTCTCCCAACCACCGAGTAGTCGGGGAAATGTTTTTATCGGTCGCTGTATTGTGGAAATATGGATTTTCCTGGTCAGTTATGTCCCCTATCTTGGACCCCAACGGTTCCATGTGTATATCACAAGTACATATATGTTCCTCCAGTTCCAGTTATGAAGACGCAAATACATGTGCGTCCACCGTCAACATGTCCTTTGACAGATCCGCCATGAATAGGCCGGATATCCCATTCCTAAATATGAAAGGCCATCGGCTTTATATGGTTCACTTATGCCACTTTTCAGTCCAGGCAAGTAGGCCCTGATTCTGTCATCAAACTCTTCTTGCCTTCTGCCTCTAAAAGCTCCAGCCCGAGCCTGCATCTGTGACCATGAACTTTGTCTCATTCTCTGCGCGGCTCACGAAGCCTGACATCAGCTTACTCTCTGCCAAGAACTGTATTTCACCTTCGAATTATCTGCTTCCCCCTCAGCCGATGCATTCCTGCCTAGTAGTTTAAGTAAACATTCTTCCAGTTACCAAGCAAAAAGGCCCATCTTCTCTGTCCTCATGCAAGTAATTCATAGCCCTGTTACCATGGAATATTCCTACCCCCTCGCATTTAGTGTAGACACTTAGACGCTTGTACATGCACGCACAGTCAGTATAGAATAGATTCTGTCCGAGAGTCCTTCTTTTATGGATAACATAGTTCTTTAAACATAGGATGTTAGATATGATTTGGGATTAGGTTGACTTGACCCCCCAGACTTCTCGTCTCCACATATAGAGCTAAATGTCAAGTCCCCGTCACCCCCTAGTTACACGTCAATTACACGTCATACTGCTGCGCGCGCATCTATGCCAAGTATTATCTTATAGATCCACCTATGTATTACATCATAACCAATCATGTTCCTTTTTACTCATTATTACACCCATTTTCGGTTACGCAAACCAAACGTCAATGTCCTTATCAATTGTTACGCCTACTGTATTCACTTCATTATAATGTATGTACTATAAAAGTTACTTCTTGTCAATAAAGTATGTACTTCACTTCCTGAACCCCCGTGGTGATGGAACTTGAAGCATCCGATTATAATCGACCACCGGAATAAAGCCCATTCCGAAACTCTAATATCACGGATTCTGCCTCTCATTTTACTGAGCTATTTTATAATGTTTCTGTATCAAATTCAGTCCCGGTAAAGGAGAAATATTTACCACATGATGGCGCCCGAATAGGGACACTTTCTCATCTCACGCGCCGGCGGTGCGTTGCAGGCCCGGTCTCCTGCCACAGCTGGACGGACAATAACGCGTACCAGCAGGATTTCCTGTATCTCCCTCCGGTCAAGCGGGGGCGACTGAGACTGCGATCAACACCCAGACGAGGCGGTGAGAAGTGCGAAGTATCCCGACCAGAGCCTAGCTGAGAGAGCAAGATCCGAGGTATACAGAGACCCACCAGTCCGAAGTCAAGCCCAGTGTCCGACGAGTCGAGTCGAGTCCAGTCCGGTTCAAGTTCAAGTTACTGAGGCCTTCCGTTTCCGAAGCTACCCGGTGAGTACCATTGCTGGGGAGGCATTTCTGACGTGCACATAGGTTGTGCCGGTCAAGACGGGTTTGGGTACACAAATCCGGTCTGCACTGTTTTAGCAGTGTATCTGTACTGTTTAGCAGTATATCAAGTATTCCGAAGTATTCCGAAGTATCTAGTTATTGTCTAGTTATTGTCGAGAATTAAGCTTGGTGATTAGTTATGCAGACGATCATCATTGTTGTTTCAGTTAAAAGTTTAATGTTTAATGTTTAAAGTGTTTAAGTATATCGTGGTATGAATGACTGTTCATTATCGTGTTTATTGTATTAAGTCTGTTCAAATTCAAGTATCAGGTCAAAATCAAGTATAAGGTCAGTTCTCAATATGCCGCTCTTTTCGAAATTAAGACAGATCACTACCAGAAAAGGGGTTCTCGAAGAAGCCGTCCCTATTCCTCCTAGGGACACTCCAGGGCACTTTATGTATCACAAACATGGCTTAGACGCTATATTATTTCTTGATTTATGGGTAGACTATACCAAGGGATTACCAGAAAGTCAGAGGTGGCCCACAGCGGGGACCTGGGATGCAGAGTGCATCATGAAAGTCGAGGAAGAGTTATGGAAAAGAAAAGTCAGACAGTCACAGAAAGACGCCGTTGAATTATGGCGTAAAGAATCACATAGACGAACAGAAAAAGCACGTAGACAGGAAGAGAAGAGTAAAGAGAATTCCAATAAAGTTCGAGAGAATCTATTAATTGAGGAAGGTATCCGAGTGAAATCAGAGCAAGTAGACAGACAAAGAAATGCCCTTATGAATGGTATGTATCCCCTTCTGGCCGAAGGATTACCTAAGGCTACTCCAGAGACACCAAAAGACTTGCCAACCCCATTGTTCCCAATAAAGGTACATCCTAAGGGGCATCCTAGAACCGCAGAAGATGTTTTTCTTTCCTCATATTTAGATGACGCAGCTCCCGAGTATGCTAATTCCGCCCCACATAGACCGCATACCAGGGAGGTTCAACGCCAAGATCCAGTACCCGTATCCCTACAGCAACAAATCGAGTCACAAGTTCCGGCAAGCACATCTGTTTCTGTATCCGCTCCTACAGCTACTTCTATGGCTGTGTCCACACCTGCAGTTGCTGTGTCACGTTCGACGAATCCTTTTACACCCGACGCCCCAGATGGGGCCGCGGGAGGAGCTACCAATGTCTTTTCTACGCCACCCAGAATAAATAAACTTACTTTTCAAGAGTCAGCGCATTCACGTACACCCAAACTCCTTAGTGCCCGTGCGCTTAAGGAACTTCTTATAGATTGTAGATATGACCCGGTGCCTGGAAAGGAGGACGAAATGACCCTAGCATCATTGCGTATCAGACGAGCCGCAGTGTATTTAGCGAAGTTACCAGGAATGACTGCGCATCTAGATAATATATATCATTTTGTCCAAACAGGGCGAGATCCAGAATGTATTTACAGAGCTATGGAATACCAGAAAGTAGAGATACAGGGGGAACTGTTACGTTTCCTCATAAACTGTGTGATCAGAAATCAAGACCGACCGGGGGTAGACCCGGAAGCCATGAAAATTCTTACAAGATGGAGCCAGAATATATCAGAAGGGAGACATGATAAACAAAATTGTATAATAGCCATGTGCCGAAAGATCCGTAAAGAAATAGAACGCCTACACGAAGAGCGATTAGAGGTAGACGAGTTCGAACAAAACGAGGAAGAAGGGTCAGGACTGCCCACAGGGCAGTCGGACACCATAGCCTATGTAGGTAGAGGAAGATCTTGTAATAGGAGTAAGACTAGATATCACACTGACTCAATACATCCGATATGTCCAGATAATAACAGGAATTTTCAAATACCTATAATTAACATAAGGTCTAACGAGCATTCGTTCCAAACCGCCGACAAACTACTCCGAGAACGAAGGGGTTATCATTTTCTCGATTCTATGGATGAACAAGATTTAGCAAGGGCAGCTGTTCATTGGGTGGACAGTCCCGGAAAATATAGTGATGATACAGTAGTACGCACATTTTTGAATCTTACCCCAGATGAACAAAGGTTAGCTGGGATTTATATGATTCAACAACTCATTATACTATATCAGAGTCAGCATTCGGACCCTGGTCCCTTACCTGACATATTGACTGAATTGCTTATGAATAAATGGAGAGGTCCAGGTACTGAATTAATTAAAGAAATTCTAGAATCAAGAAAGCAGTATATTCTTTTTATATGTTCAGAACATGTTCCATTGTCCGTCAAGGAAAGAACTACGTATCACATAGATAGACAGAATCCCTTACGAGAAGTGCACCCAATAAAGGGTGAGGACAATGAGTTTAAACGCGTATTTGTATATACGCCTATATCGAAAATAGAATTGTTACAAATGAAGAAAGTGGTACCCAGTCATGACAAAGACCCAGCGGGTTTTCACCGAGAAATTAAAGACATGTTACTCATGGGAGAGTATACCTACCCCGACATTATGACAATATTAAAGGTGTTGATGCCTGCTGGCATTTATGAGAAACTCAAGGAAAAAGAGTGGGAGGTAGGTGATCAAAAGATAGAATGGTCAGCATTAGAAGCAGAAGAAAGGGCCCGAGGTCCAGGTTCGGGGCTTGGGGACAAAACTAAAGCACTACCAGGACTACTAGTACAGGTACTGCCACGTTTATTAACTACGAAAAAGGAAGATTGGGGTACAATCTCAGCCTGTAAGCAGAAGCAAGATGAAGACACTAGCGATTACTATGCCCGATTCGAGAAATGTTTTGGTATAAATAGTGGCATAAAAGCAAGTAGCGAATCATACCCGCATCTGTTTGTAACAAAATTAGTAGAAAATGCTCTGCCCCCAGTAAAGAATAGAGTATTAAAATTCGAGAGTACCTGGCAAGGTAACACTCCATCACAAATGTTACAAATGTTACAGTACCATCACAATAGAATTAGAGAGGAACAAGAACATGAACACAGACGCATGAAAGACACGAAGATGAAAATGCTAGTTTCCCAGACAGTTCCAGCTGAAGGACATAAAAAGGGTATGACACATTCCGATTCAGCAGGACCTGTAAAGGGGACATGCAATTATTGTAAAAAGCCAGGCCATTACGTACACGATTGTCCAGTTTTAAAACATAATATCGCCATAGGTAAAACACAAGAAAGATCACGGCCACTAAGACAAGATCAGAATGAACAAGGAGCTATGCAGCATGCCCAGGCCATGCCAGCCGCACAACAGCCAATACAGTTTGTGCCAGCTGCACCCCCATTGCCTGTTGCTGCCACACAAACAACAACACGACAAATGTATCAGACCGCACAGTATGAATATCCCGAGTATCAGCGTTACGCATGAACTAGCCTAGAGAGGGAAGTTGACTTACCCCTTATCGAGATTCCTGTAGATCAAGAAGGACCTTATGTACATAGTAAATTATTAGGTCAAGATAGAAAATTTTTACTCGATACAGGGGCAAGTCGAACAACTATAAAACGTAGTGAAGTTCCAGGGGCACCCCTCTCAGGCTCACAGAATATTTCCCTTGGTTTTTCAGGAAAAACTATTGTTAATGAAGTGTCACAACCTCTGCCACTTACGATAGGACCTTTGACCCGAACTACAGATTTATTGCTTACTAAATCATGTCCAGAAAATCTGTTAGGAATAAAAACGTTGAAAGCCCTAGGAGCCATAATATGTTGTTCTCCGGAAGGAGTAAGGTTGTTTTTACGTGATTTTAAAGGTCACTATGTATCTAGAGACATGGATCCCCGACTGCAGACTTTACCTACACGTCTATGGGCACAAGGCCCTACTGATGTTGGTTGCACGAATATTACACCATATCGAGTCACACTAAAGGCAGGAGTGGTGCTACCACGAATGCGACAATACAAGTTACCACCAGATGCTGTAGTGGCTTTACTACAAATCATTGACGAACTCATTGCCCAAGGAGTAGTTGTGGAAACAGACTCCAATGTATGTAATTCACCGATAATACCGATTCTTAAACGAACAGATCCTACAGCGCCGCCAGTATATCGATTGGTTATTGATCTGCGCGAGTTAAACAAATGCATTGTGCCACAATTTCCTGTGGTCCCAGATATCTCGTCATTATTGACAGCTATTGATTCCGAAGCAACATTCTTTACTGTAATTGATCTCAAAAATGCCTTTTTCAGCGTCCCAATAGATCCGGAAAGCCAATATTTGTTCGGATTTAGTTTAAATGGGCGAAGCTTTAAATTCACACGCGCACCTCAAGGATTTACAGAAAGCCCCAGCATCTATAGCCAAGCACTGAAACGAGAACTCGACAGTATCCACATGCCAGTTAACACTGCCCTGCTTCAATATGTCGATGATCTGCTGATCACCGCTAGAAGCGAACCCGAATGTGAGAAAGCATCACTGACGGTTTTACAATTTCTAGCCGAAAAGGGGCACAAGGTGTCCCCTTCTAAGCTGCAATTCTGTGTCCAGCGAGTTATTTATCTTGGTCACTCGCTGGACAAGGAGGGAAGGCAGCTTACACCCGACCGCATTCAGTTGATAGCTAACATGCCAATACCCAAGACACAAAAGGAGGTGCGGGCTTTCATAGGCCTCACTTCATACTGTAGACAGTGGATCCCGCAATATGCATTTCTAGCAAAACCACTCATTCAGTTGACAACACAGGAGGCAGCCACATCGACTGTTCTCCCTTGGACTCAGGAACACACACAAGCTTTTGAAAACCTAAAGAAAGCTTTATGTCAAGCACCCGTTTTAGCAACGCCATGTTACAGAAAACAGTTTACACTTTTTGTTACAGAGCGCGAAGGTACTGCCTTGTCAGTACTCACACAGGAACAAGCAGGAGCACACAAACCATGTGCGTATTTTTCTAGTACATTAGATCCCGTAGCTCAGGCTTTGCCTGCATGCCTAAAATCAGTAGCAGCAACAGCTTTAGCAATCAGACAAAGCGATGCCATAGTGTTAGGACATCCATTGACAGTTCAAGTACCACATGCAGTAGAGGTTCTTGTAAATAGAACGCAAACACAACACTTGACTGTAGCGCGTCTTACAGGATACGAGCTTACATTGTTTCAGCCACATATAGAAATCAGACGCTGTAACACATTGAATCCTGCCACACTTTTACCAGTAACCGGAACAGACCCACTAGCCCATGACTGTATTGAAGTTATTACTGTAACAACAAAACCCAGACAAGACTTAACCGATGTTCCATTGTCAGATCCAGACTTGACATTTTATGTCGATGGTTCATGCATGAGAACAAGTACAGGAGAGTTAGTAGCCGCTTATGCAGTCACAACAGATACTGAAGTCATTGAAACTAATCGTATAAATACTTTGTCAGCTCAAGCCGCAGAGCTCATCGCTCTGACACAAGCCTGTATTCAAGCCACGAATAAAAAAGTCAACATATACACTGATTCACGTTATGCATTCGGAGTTGTACATGACTTCGGCGTGCTGTGGCGAGAGAGAGGTTATTTAACTTCCCACGGTGCCCACATTCAGCACGGACCCCTCATTCACGCATTATTAGATGCAATACATCTACCCACTGAAATATCAATTATGAAATGTAAGGCTCATACGAAGGTTACTGATATCATTTCCCAAGGCAATGATCTAGCCGACAGAACAGCTAAACTGACTGCTCAAACTCAGACCCCCGACATGACAAAGACAATAGTCCCGACACCGACACATTGTATGACCGTTAAAGATCCTACTCTTGACGTAATTGACATACAGACACATGCTACACCAGACGAAATAAAGAAATGGACCGAGTTAGGAGGGATCCAAACGGACCAAGGATGGATGATGAAGGAAAGGTCTGTATGGTTCCTTCCTGATTCAATGGTCCAAGTCGTAATTAACACTATACATAGTCCGGCACATCTAGGAGAAAAAGCTATGCTAGACAGTATTCAACACATTTGGTTCAATAAACATTTACGAGCAGCAGCAAAACAAAAGGTCCGTACCTGTATGATCTGTTGCCAGTTCAACCCAGGAAAAAGTGTTCCCGTAGAACAGGGTGGATTTCATCCTCCTGATCACCCTTTTGAAGTCCTACAGATGGATTATATCCAGATGGAACGATGTCGAGGATTCAAATATGTTCTCGTAGTTGTCTGCGCTCTGTCCCGTTGGACGGAGGCATACCCGGTTTCAGATTACACTGCCCCGACTACTGCCAAACAGTTGGTTCGAGAATTCTTCCCACGATACGGTTTACCACGTGTTGTCTACTCAGATAACGGCCAGCCGTTCTCATCCGAATTAATGAAACACGTTTCACTTCTGCTAGGATATCAGTGGAAATTCCACTGTGTCCGACACCCCGAGGCAGCAGGTCTCGTAGAAAGACATAATCAGACACTGAAAATCAGACTGTCCAAAATATGCAGAGAGAAAGGGGTCGACTGGATAGTAGCGTTACCAGTTGCACTCTTTTACATGAGAATGGTAGCACACTCTCGAACAGGGCTATCCCCGTATGAGGTGATCTTCGGTAGACCACCGAATATGTGGGGGACGCCTATACCACGCAAAATAACTGATATTGACTGTAATATGCTGACAGATTACTTGGCTTCCTTGATGTCTGCACTACAATCTTCTCGTTCACAGGTAGCTGCAGCCTTTCCCGACAACACTGAGGTGAAACCCCATGACGTTGTTCCGGGTAATCTTGTCTTTGTGAGGAATTTCGACCGAAAGACTCAGCTGGAGCCCAGGTGGAAAGCACCCAAGTTGGTCCTGTTGACCACAAGAACAGCCGTGAAGATCGAGGGCCGCAAGGGCTGGATTCATTCAAGCCACATCAAGAAATTTCATGGACTATCTTCGGATATAGACACTGTGCCCTGTACTCCCTCACAGACTGATACAAAACTCCCTTTTGTTGAACAGAACAAATCTGAAAATTACAAACTAAAGCTTAGGCCCACCAAGTCGAGCAATTTGATTGTTTAAGTCCTCTCCAAGGTGAAGCGGTTGAATTGTCTCTGACATGTATCCCTTGGACCTGAGTAGAGAAAATACCCGAAAAATGTTGAAACGACAGGCGTATTGTAAATCACTGCGTAGCCACTGCATAGTGACATTATTAATTTTGTTTTTATTGAGTCTTTTAATAATTATTACAAGTATGTTGTTGCACATATATTACCCTATTTCTAGACATGTTTATAATGTTGCTGCTGAACATTCTTTTAGTGACTTACCTCCGCATGAATTGTCTTATAGACTTGCGCTGCGCAATAACACTTTCATTAGTATGTTACATCATTCCCATCAGACTAGTAATGCCACCAATTGTTGGGTGTGTGGCCGACTCCCTCCCTATCAGAATTATGAAGGAGTCCTGCCTTTCTTTCCACATCCATTTACACATAATGGCTCCTGTGGAGCATGGTTTAGTTTAATTAATTCCATAGACTCAGACACAGCAGTTTACCAAGACCATTGGATATGGGGAAACCTGAACCTAGTTTTACTCAAGGTCTGTTACCCTGACAAGGAGGGTCGCCCCAAAAGAACAGGAATTGATCTAGAAAATGAAGTATATGGATTAGGTAATTTTACACCTAATCTCATGATTCTAAATGTCGTATCCGAAGTTGAGCTAGTCTTACCCACCATGTCAGTATTCCCAGCAAAAGGTGAATTATGTGTAAGAAAGGTTGGTTCCATACATATGGGCCACAGTCAATGCACTACTACAGTAGAATTCAGTGACCAAGGCAAATCTTCATTCAGAGCATATCACCACTCCTACTTTATATGTGGTCAGACTGCATATATGCGTCTACCTCTAGATTGGGATGGTACCTGCTACATAGCATTCCTTTTGCCACCTGTTTTCCTAGCTCCTCCTGATTATTACAGAAATATTCATTTAGTACACAACAGAGAACGGAGAGATCTCCCCATTGTCGATTACACTGAAACGGCATGGGACAAGTATGTAGATTTTAATAAAGGCATCTTTCCCTATATAGGTACTGTTACTAACAGTAAGCTGATACGTAGATTAACTAGAACCCTTGAAGCAGTAGTGAATGAGACTATTTCCGCCTTAGGCAATTTAACGGAAGAGCAGTCTGCTATGCGGATTGTTGTGCTTCAAAATCGTCTTGTCCTTGACGTCATCCTGGCTGATAGGGGCGGAGCTTGTAGGGTCATCGGATCAAGCTGCTGCGTATTCATACCAGAAAATTCGCCATCTGTATATAAAGCCATCACTCGCCTTCATAAGATTGTAAGCCAGATACACCAGAACCCAGGCACTTGGACTTGGTCCAGTTGGTTTTGGAATGCGGTATCAGCCTGGGGATGGAGAGTTTTATCCTTCCTAGGTATTGGCCTTCTCATACTATTCAGTTGCTGTCTATGTCTACAATGTGGACCAGCGATTTGTGGTCTGTGTGCCACATCGTGTATCCCACATCAAGATTTTCATTCAAGATCCCGGAAGAAGAAAGAAGAACAAATGATGCTATATGAACAGATCAATGGATTGATGAAGATTGATATCTCTTGAAGGGCAAGTAGGGGACAAGGAGGGAATGTGGAAATATGGATTTTCCTGGTCAGTTATGTCCCCTATCTTGGACCCCAACGGTTCCATGTGTATATCACAAGTACATATATGTTCCTCCAGTACCAGTTATGAAGACGCAAATACATGTGCGTCCACCGTCAACATGTCCTTTGACAGATCCGCCATGAATAGGCCGGATATCCCATTCCTAAATATGAAAGGCCATCGGCTTTATATGGTTCACTTATGCCACTTTTCAGTCCAGGCAAGTAGGCCCTGATTCTGTCATCAAACTCTTCTTGCCTTCTGCCTCTAAAAGCTCCAGCCCGAGCCTGCATCTGTGACCATGAACTTTGTCTCATTCTCTGCGCGGCTCACGAAGCCTGACATCAGCTTACTCTCTGCCAAGAACTGTATTTCACCTTCGAATTATCTGCTTCCCCCTCAGCCGATGCATTCCTGCCTAGTAGTTTAAGTAAACATTCTTCCAGTTACCAAGCAAAAAGGCCCATCTTCTCTGTCCTCATGCAAGTAATTCATAGCCCTGTTACCATGGAATATTCCTACCCCCTCGCATTTAGTGTAGACACTTAGACGCTTGTACATGCACGCACAGTCAGTATAGAATAGATTCTGTCCGAGAGTCCTTCTTTTATGGATAACATAGTTCTTTAAACATAGGATGTTAGATATGATTTGGGATTAGGTTGACTTGACCCCCCAGACTTCTCGTCTCCACATATAGAGCTAAATGTCAAGTCCCCGTCACCCCCTAGTTACACGTCAATTACACGTCATACTGCTGCGCGCGCATCTATGCCAAGTATTATCTTATAGATCCACCTATGTATTACATCATAACCAATCATGTTCCTTTTTACTCATTATTACACCCATTTTCGGTTACGCAAACCAAACGTCAATGTCCTTATCAATTGTTACGCCTACTGTATTCACTTCATTATAATGTATGTACTATAAAAGTTACTTCTTGTCAATAAAGTATGTACTTCACTTCCTGAACCCCCGTGGTGATGGAACTTGAAGCATCCGATTATAATCGACCACCGGAATAAAGCCCATTCCGAAACTCTAATATCACGGATTCTGCCTCTCATTTTACTGAGCTATTTTATAATGTTTCTGTATCAAATTCAGTCCCGGTAAAGGAGAAATATTTACCACAGTATGATTGATGTCTATTAACTCTTATGTCGGTGTGTGTTACTAATTTATTAATCATTGCTGTGGTGCAGGTTTCTGTGGGTGTTCCTGTAAATTTCCATCGTCTGGCCTGCTAGGTGTCGATTCCTGTCAAAATTCGAACCGGCTTCTCCGGCAGAGACTCGTTCTTCTTAACACAAGTTCTGTTAATACACATTTTCCTCCGAGGACTGCTAAGTTTATGAAAAAGTGCGAGGTGCTACTGTCATGGATTCACAGATATCTATTTCGGGGAAGGACACAAGCTAAACATTTTTCTTGCTGGAGACGATAGGTAACCCTCATCAGCTTAGGCGATGTACCTTTAGAAAATAAAGTCATCAGCTGTTTTGTTCGAAATACTCTGGGACGGCTAGTACAGAGCTGGGGTGATTCTGGGAGGACGGGGTGCTTAGACATTCTAGTTCGGAGCAATTGGGCGGGGGCAATTCTGAGCGGTGGAGGGGGTGTCGTTAGAGCTCTGAAACGAAAACCACTGACATATAGTCCCCGTGATGAGGGCCAGATTGGGAGACATCAGTCGTCTTACCTGTCCTTTCTTTCTCAGCCAATTAAGTTCAACATCTTGCAGAAAGGAGAGGTAGTAACGTGGTAAAGTACGGTCGTTTTTGTTTCTGTCAATTTGTTCGAACACCGCCGTGTTTTAGGCCAATTATACACATTCTGAGGAGGTATAGGGTCGTTAATTTATTCAAAAAGAGGGCAAGAGAGCCTTCAGCGAGGGGGGAGAGAGAGAGAGAGAGAGTGAGAGAGAGAGAGAGAGAGAGAGAGAGAGAGAGAGAGAGAGAGAGAGAGAGAGTGCATCAAGTAGGCTATTTGGTATACGTACGACATAAAACGAGAGAGAGAGACGTGTACAATAATAGGCTACTTGGTGTACACACAACCTGGAGTAGCATAGGTCAGTTCTTCATAAGAAAACACAAGCGGGGAAAAACATGAACTCAGCGTTCACGTACTCACAATTACCGGATAGGGCGTAACAGTACATGCAACAAGCGCAGAAACTTAAGACGGAGACACAGGGCTACGTTGAGTAAGGGGGCCTCTCCTTTCCTGTCCTCTTTCCTATGCATGCTGCGTATTTTTAGTATTTTCCGGAATTCATTTTGGGGGGGGGGGGGGGTATACACATTCATACCGTACAATCAGGGCACATACGCACAGTCATACCATACAGTTTTTCACGTTCCCAGTGGTGGTCTGTGCTTCACGCACCATCCCACAACGTTTGTCTATGTTTTTCCCTACATTGAGCACGGTGCGGTCCATGTTCACTCCATTCTCCAGTCGGAATTCCGATGTGACCTATAGGGAAGAGAAGAAGGGGGGGGGGTGCGCAGCATTCAAAGTACATTAGCGCGCGTAGACACGAAAAAGTTCTACTTACCACGTACCAGGCTAGCCGCAGGAGTGAGTAATACCACAGACCTATTATTCTTCCTTTCGACTATACAAAGATGCTCCATTTCATTCACCTCCTAAATTCGGGTTCCCTGGTTGTGCATTTATTTCTCAATCGGTCGTATATTATGGTGCAAGATACCGTACCTTGCATTCGGCATATACCTTAAGCTACAGTCGACCATTTTCTGACAACTCTTGGAAGAAGACAGGCGTGACGGGTACAAATTCCGTCAATCAAAAAAAATTCAGGCAAAAAGCGTCTGCATTATCTGCTTGGGAGTAACAATCATTCATTCAAAACCTTTACCAACCTAGGTGATCAGTTATGACGCTAATTCCGTAATTCCTTAAAAAAAAAACCTTTATTGAAAACAATGTCAGTATACAAATACGGGCCTACAACCGTTCAGGCCGGCCACGGTGTGAGAGGCGTCGAGTATCATGAGCAAAACTACCTTAACACGATAAATTAAAATAATCAGAAAATGGGAAGACCAGCATCAATAAAGTTGTTCGTATGCCCGATCAGTACCCTCCCCGTCCCTCCTCCCGTCATGTGCGAAAACATCGCATACATATCCTTTTAACATAAATGTCAAGTAACCGAAACGCCATAAGGAGTTGTAGACCCCTCCTACATCGGCGCCATTTTGGGGCGAGGTCGGGCGGGTCCAGCGTACAGTCTAAGTCCTTCCACTAACTAGCTGCCAGACCAGAATCCCTTTCGGCAGTTCGAGAACTTTCGTTTAGAGCCAACGGAAAGAACAGACAGCATGAATCGTGATTCGGGGTGGGGAAGCACAGTTTTTGTTCCTACCGGGTCATGTTGAGGTTCCACCGGAACTGATCCAAGAGGCTAGGCTACAGTGTCTCCTGATAATTCAAACAGAAGCTTGCGTCAGCATGGCGTCACCACGGTCTCGCAGCAATGCCATGATCCATTCTCAGGGCGGGACAGCAGGCGGGTCTCGCTGCCGACGCCTTGAATCAGTCTCTCTCAGGGCACCAAAAGGAGGCAAGATGGCTGCCGCCCGGGGCAAAGACAAGTTAATGTGGAATGATCAAGCAATAGCGGTGGTTGCCCCCACCAGAAGGCCACGGGAGTCGAATGTCAATGACTCCCGCAGAATCTGCAAAGCTGTGAGGGCGTTTTCAAGGGTGTGGCCCATGCCCAAGCAGGCAAGCTTCTGAGTTCCAAGGTAGCCCGGAGCCATCTTTTGGTGGACCAGGCCTGAATCTGAAGAGCCGACCGCCATTTAGAGGGTCCAGCGGCAGCAGCAGCAGCAGCTCTTCGTTACAGCCACCGGGGCGGGTCCCTCCGACCACTTGGCTGCGGGGGCCCACTTCTTGCGTCGAACGCTGACGGCAATCTTGGTGAAGAAAGGAACCCGCGCCTGGGTGGTTGTCCGATAGGCGAGACGTAAATGGTTCCTCTGCTGCAGCTGGCTGGTGAGTGCAGGGGCGGCTATTCAGCTGGACGGCGAGTGAAACGGCAGGGGTGCCTTCCCAGCTGGTCGGCGAGTGCAGGGGCGCCTACTCAGCTGGAAGACGAGTGAAACGGCAGGGGTGCCTTCTCAGCTGGTGAGCCTCCACCTGGGGAGGCGGGGGAGGCCCGTTCACGTCGCTTCCCGACCGCCAGGGCACCCTTCGCTGTCGTTCTGTGCAGCAGAAGAGAATGGCAAGACCAGTACAACAACCCGCTAGACTCCTCCTCGGCGCCACCAGGGTCCCAGCGCTGCGTGTAGCCTCCGGCCCATTCGCACAACCGTCCGCCACTGATGCCGCCCTACAGGCCGATGGATTTTGCATGCCTTTTATAGCCAAAAGCCGACTAAAAGGACCGCCCAAAACAGGCCAATGTTGCTATTTCGAAGAAGGAGGGGCGAGGACTGTCATGTAAATAGTTGTTTAAAAACGTGTTTTAATGTGTTTATCCTGTTGGCGTGTTGTTATACCTATAAGTTATTAAAATGTTATAATTATACTACTTTGTTGGAGTGTTGTACATATTTGCAATCTGACAACGAGCACGAGGATGTTACTGCGTAACCGGAAAATGACATAGCCCAATTGTGCGCGATCTAGCCCAGTTCGGTGACGTCGATGGTGGGTATCAGCAGGCTTTCGTTTGTGCAGGATTTTGTCGTGTTTACTGGGCGGGGTGGGCAGTAGGGCAGACATGTTTAGACAGCGAGAGCGACGGGGCCGAGCTACCTCGTGGCTGCCTCGACCGTGAGCTTGGCTTCTTCCCCTGGTTTCATATTCCTCGCAAAAGGGCTATTTCCTAACGTTTCTTATTTTTGCAGGGTCAAAAGGATCCCGTCATCGGTCTACTGGTCTCGCTTGATTATTCTTGTTTCTATATAGCGATCTTTATGCCCTAATTTGCTGTAAGCTACGGCGACTAGTCCATATTTAGAAAATGTGTCCTTATTAGGGGTGTCTTCCAGTGGAGCCGGAAGGTTCACCTCTAATAAGCGGTCCGGGCAGAACCAACTACCAATCAATGGGGAGAAGATAGGCATGACGGGTTACAACGGGGACAAAAGTCAGCACTACCTATCTTTTCACTGCTTGCAAAGACTAGATAGAATATCTCTATTCCACGTTATTTGTAAGCAGAGAATACCTCCAAAGAACCAATATCGAACAACTAGTGTTCGGACAATCAATCAATCAATGGTGAGAAAGAGATAAGCACGACGGGTTACAATGGGGGACAAAAGTCTGCGTTACTTTTCCTTCACTGTCTGCAAAGACTAGACAGAATATCCCTATTCTACGTTGTTTGCAAACAGAGAATATCTCAAGAAGTACTATTCTTCAAAACAATCAATGTTCGAACAATCAATCAATGGGGAGATAAAAATAGGCACGACGGGTTACAATGGGGACAAAAGTCTGCGTTACCTACCCTTCACTATCTGCAAAGGAAGAGAGAGTATTTCTACTCTTCCCCGTTTGTAGACAGCGAATATCTCAAGGAGAACAATCAATAAGCAATACTAGTATTTTCAATCAATCAATCGTTTCGCAATTTGTCGCGTTTCACGACCTTACCCGGACCGCATGGACAGTTTCTCGTCTTCCGCCTCCAGCGCCCGATCGTCCTCTACTCTTCGTATTTGCCGCGGCACTCCTGACGGTTCCCAGTCAGGACCGTAGATCACTCGAGAGAGGTCTGTTCGGAACCAGTGAAGTTCGGATGATCGGCTGCCAGACGAGGGTCTATCAGGCAGGAGCTCTCCCGATCGCTGCAGTCGTTCACTCTGTCGTTGGGACCTCTCTCACTGGATCCACGTGTCGCTGATGGGCCCCACGCTTGGGACGCCAATTGTTAAATGGTAGCGGCAGTTGACAACCTTTCAAGTATTGCCCGGCGGTAATCGCCTTTTATACCATTCGATGATTAACCAACAAAAAGAGGCAGGCGCCGGAGACTGGAAGGCAGGAAACAAAGTTTTATTCTCTCCGGAGGAGAACACATCAGATCAGACAGCAAGGTATCTAACCACATCTCTGAGGCCTGGCCTCTTATACACAGGTTTATGACTTTATTGCAGGTTTTATCATACATGGCACATTCTTGAGATCGCTTTGATACATGAAAGAACATCCTCAGAATCCCCACTTTAAGCTCGTTCCCACACATATCTACAGTGGAAGTCCCCACCCCACACACAGTAGGAGATGGCTATCACACAGCTGGACATTCCGTCAATTCCCGGGGGTGTGTGCGACTGGTCGGGTCTCAGGGGGTGGGGGGCCATGATCTACTGTAATCCCTTTGATGTGGGGTGTTTCCTTTACAGTAGGGGCAATAAACTGCATCCGCAGGGCTAGGTGATGGCCTGGGATCGGCCCGGTCATTCGGGCGCAGAGGAAGGGGGTTATCAAAGAGATGTATGACCATGTATGGGATGTCGGTCAGGCGTGGGATGTGGTTCCATGGCAGGGTCGCGCAGAAGGAGAGGGTTTATGGCCCGTGTATGAGAGAGCGGGGGTGGTCAGCGCGTGGGGGGATGTTCGCAGCACCAGAGGGACGCGCTGGCGATCGACAATGAGCAGGGAGAGGGGCCATGGTGCCTAAAATGGCTACTGCTTGAGGGAGCATGTGGGTCTGAGAGGGGACAAGATGGCGCCGATTATGTTGACATCACAAACCAGATTTTTAACAGAATTATTACCTACATGAAAACTTTAATGCCCGCGATGCGTGTGAATTGGGATAAACTATCCGCATGCAAACAAAAGAAAGATGAAACAGTGTCTGATTTCTTTACCAGGTTTGAAGAAACATTTATCGACCACAGTGGTCAAGACATGAGTAGTGAAGGTGGCCAACGGTTATTTGTTGATTAATTTGTGCATAATTTGCTTCCCGAGTTGTGTAAGAAATTAAAAGATTCAGAGAGTTCTTGGGCTGTTTCCTCTTCAGCGCAAATACTGGCTACTGCACAGTATTACAAAAAGAGGGATAAAGATGAGAAGGATAGAGCAGACAAGAAAACGAAAGAATTAAAAACGAAGGTTCTGTTACAGCAGGCCTACCCACCACGCGGTAGTCAGAGTAACTATCAGCAACCTCAACAGTTTCAGAGAAACATGCAAAGGGTTGAGTATTCCCAACCGCGTGTTCCTGTAGGTCCCAATCAATGTTCATATTGCAATGAAGAAGGTCATTTTAAGTATAATTGTCCTAAATTGTTGCAACGTACTAATAATGCTCATGGCATAAGAGGTAGAGGTGGTCAGCAAGGTCCTAGAGGGAGAGGGCGTGGAAATGTTCCCCAGAACGCGCGTCCTCTTCCGCCTCAAAATACGATGAATAGCTTTGATCAGCAAGCCAATGCAACTAGTAATACAGCTCAGTACTATAATAATGACTATTATGCAGAAGACGAAAATGTAGACGGTAATGATTACTAGGACAGCCATAGACAGAGAGAGGGAGTTGTTTCAGTGCCAGTGGATCAGAGTGGACCGTATGTTAAGGTGACTACAGCGGGTGTGTCAGAACCTTTTCTGCTGGATACTGGTGCTGCAAAGAGTTCAATTATGCATTCAAAACTCCCTGGCGCACCTTTGTCTGGCGAAATGAATGTTTCAGTAGGTTTTTCTGGCGCCCCGGTTAGGAACCCGATTTCTAGTCCTATGCCACTTTCTGTAGGACCTTGTGAGCTAAAAGCACCCCTAATCTTAACGACAGGTTGTGGTGAAAACCTGTTAGGATTGGATTTGTTAAAAAGATTGCATGCAACATTATATTGTTCCCCCTCAGGAGTACAACTTACACTGGGTAGGGAAGTGATTTCCCCAATGTATTTGTCGAAAAATAAACTGCCAGCTGAATTATCATCCCTTCCTGATGTCCTTTGGGCCACTGGTCCCAATGATGTGGGTCTGTTGGAAATACCGCCATATGTGGTCACTTTGAAAGCCAATGTCAGATTGCCACGCATTCCACAGTACAAGATCTCTAATGAAGGTAAAAAAGCGTTGTTAGCAATCATCTATGATTTGATTGATAAAGGTGTAATTGAAGAGACAAGAGGCAACGTTTGCAATAGTCCTGTTTTGCCTGTTTTTAAACGTACTGTCCCTTCTCAGCCACCTGTTTACAGGTTTGTGATTGATCTTAGGGAAGTCAATAAGATAGTCGTGCCACAGTTTCCAGTTGTCCCTGACATAACTGCCTTGTTAACTATGATTCCAGCTTCCGCTGCTTGGTTCTCAGTGATCGATTTAAAGAATGCTTTCTTTAGCATCCCAATAGCAGAGGAAAGCAGGGACATTTTTGGCTTCAGTTTAGGAGGTCGAAGCTTCCGTTTTAAACGCGCTCCACAGGGCTACTGTGAAAGTCCATCTATATACAGTCAGGCTTTAAAAGCGCAGCTTGATGCACTTGTTTTACCTGGTGGCGCTATCCTTATTCAGTATGTTGACGACTTACTAATCGCCGCGGATACTGAAAAGATTTGTAAAGAAGCTACATTGTCATTGTTGCGCCATTTGTCTGCCTTTCATCACAAAGTGTCTCTCTCAAAATTGCACTATTGTCGACAAGAAGTGACCTACTTAGGTCATCTCTTATCGAAGGAGGGAAGGAAACTGACCCCAGAAAGAATTCATGCCATTGCACAATTGAGCGTGCCAAGAACACAGAGAGAAGTGCGTGCTTTCTTGGGCATTACTTCATACTGTAGGCACTGGATACCAAATTTTTCTTTGCTGGCAAAACCTTTGTTAGCATTAACATGTAAAAATACACCTACTCCTGTCCCATGGTCTGAAGAGTGTCAGAAAAGTTTTTGGGAATTGCGTAATGCATTATGTTCAGCTCCTGTGTTGGGTACCCCCGACTACAGTAAGCCTTTTACATTGTATGTTCATGAGAAGGAAGGTTGCGCATTATCAATATTAACACAGCCTTTTGGAGACAGACCGCGTCCATGCGCGTATTTTTCGTCAACTTTGGATCCGGTAGCGAGGGCATTGCCACGTTGTTTGAGAGCTACAGCCGCAGCAGCTATGTCTATTCGACAGTCTGCTGGATTAGTGATGAATAACACATTGATTGTAATGGTTCCGCATGCTGTGGACACATTGTTAAACAGGACCAAGACACAGCATTTAACTAGTGCTCGATTGTCAGGGTATGAATTGACACTGTTAGCAAACCATATACACATAAAGAGGTGCAATACGTTGAATCCAGCTACATTATTGACGATTCCAGCAGACACAGATGAGATTGAGCAGCATGATTGTCTGTTCAGAACAGAAGAAGAAACAAAAGGGAGAGTGGATCTTAGAGATACTCCCCTGACTGAGTGTGATGGTACCTTATGGGTGGATGGTTCGTGCTTCAAGCTTCCGAATGGTGATACGACTGCTGCATATGCTATCACGACTTTGCACACGATTGTTGAAACTGCACGTGTACCACATAATTCGGCTCAAGCAGCAGAATTAATTGCCCTTACAAGAGCATGCGTGTTGTCTGATGGGATGAAAGTGAACATATATACTGACAGTCAGTATGCCTTTGGTGTGGCCCATAGTTTTGGGCGCTTATGGAAAGAACGTGGGTTCCTGACTTCGCATGGAGCTAAAATTCAGAATGGTCGGTTGGTGAATGATCTCCTTGACTCACTGACCTTACCGTTACAAGTTGCGATTATTAAATGCAGTGCACACAAGAAGGTCACCGATGATGTTGGTCGTGGTAATGCATTTGCTGATGAAATCGCAAAAGAAACAGCGAAAGATGTGACGACTCGAATGTATGTTGCAGGCCCTGCAAGATGGGTTGGTGATGTTGGAATGTGTGAAGGCACGATAGAAAGTGTGAAGTCCCTTCAAGTTGAAGCCACAGAGGGAGAATTGAGGATGTGGAGAGAAAGTAAGGGTAAATTGGATGAAAATGGTTGTTGGGTTGATTTGTCAGAACACCGGCGATGGTTGTTACCTGATGCATATGTGCTTCCAGTGGTTACGATGGCATATGGAATGGCGCATATCAGTGTGAAAGGAATTTGTAAGTTGTTGGCTCCAGTATGGCAGAATGCTGGAATTCCCAAGTGTGCAGAGAATGTGGTCAAAAATTGCATGGTATGTTTGAAATACAATCCTGGTAGGGGAACCCCAACTCCAGCTGGTCATTTTGCACCTCCATCATATCCATTTGAGGTTTTGCAGCTAGATTTCATCCACATGGAAAGGTGCAACAATTTGAAATATGTACTGGTTGTTGTTTGCGCTTTTTCAAGATGGATAGAAGCATACCCCCTAAAATACAATACTGCCTTATCCACAGCTAAAGCCCTTGTCAAAGAATTTTTTCCTAGGTTTGGAATGCCAAGAATGGTATGGAGCGATAATGGGAGTGAATTTGTAGGTCGAGTGATGAAGAATGTGTGTGAGGGACTAGGCATTAAGCAGAAGTTCCATGCTGCAAATCACCCCCAATCAGCTGGATTAGTAGAGTGCTATAATGGCACCCTCAAACTTAAGTTGGCCAAGGTTCAGGCGAGTTCCGGTCTTAAATGGCCTGATGCTCTGCCCTTAGCACTCCTATCAACAAGAATGACTGTGCATTCACGAGTGGGACTTAGTCCGTATGAAATAATTTTTGGCCGCCCGGCCAATGTATGGGGTGTGCCAAGACCTACAAAATTCAGTGAAATCGAACATCCAGTACTGCAGGTTCACAATACTCTGCCTCAGGTTTCTGAAGCTCCAGGACACTATCAATCCTGGAGCGTGGGTGCTGGTGAAGAACTTTACAACAAACAAATGATGGACGGAATGCTGACAATGCAGACATTCTCCCCCAGTCAAGAGATCTGGGTTAAATCCATCGAAGAACTTTAAGCGTACAAAGAATGATGAGCCCCGTTGGACTGGCCCTCATCTCGTCCTCCTTTCAACAAGATCAGCGGTTCGAGTGAAAGGGAAAAAGAATTGGATACGCGGCGTTCACTGTAAAAGGATCCCTTTGCCTCTACCGTATGACCAGTGGGTCCAGGAGGGTATCGCTGATTCTGAAACGGACACTGTACCTCGTTTTGTGCCATTTAGTGATGCACGCGTAAAAGGCACAACTTCAGAACGAGAAAACTACGATATTTTGCAGGAAGCTGTGCCACCGTCAATTCGATTGGACACTACAGAGCCTGAACTCTTGTTTCAAGACCAGACAGTACCTGGCAGAAGTCGCTATAACTTGAGGCCAAGGCCTATGGACAAATAAAAATTCCCTTCCCTCACTATTTTTTTTTGATATTACAGCTCTCCCATCTGAAGGACTTTTTGATTTTTGTTTTTCGAACCACCATCCGGGTTCAGCTGCAGGGTCGCGGTGCCAAGACTTTGGGGTACAGGCCGGAGACGTTAGGTCAACGGTTCTGGTTGGTCTGGGGCGTTCCCTGGACTGACAGGCGTACTCCTTAGCAGAAGATACTCACCCGCCGCGAGCGGCACGATTAGAGGATGGAGTTTTTCAAGATGGAGAGACCCGTTGAGGAAATAAAATTCAAGAGCAGAATATGTAAAATAATGAATAGCAAACGTTTTATAATATTATGTCTGTTTGTACTATTTAGCATAATTATTTTTTCTGTAGGTTGTGTATTATTGTATTTCCAAGTGTCATTTGCACCCACCATACAGCCCACACCTCCTCCTACTGTTTTTCCGCACTCTTTTCACCCTCTGCCTGAACACGAACAAGCTAGACGTTCTGAGTTTGTAAACAATTCATTCATTCAACTCCTACACCAGCACCAACTAGTTATGAATACAACAAATTGCTGGGTGTGTGGTTTGATGCCACATACCATTAATAAGGGTATCCCATATCTAGTGCTGCCGTTTAGCTATAATGGGTCATCATGGGCATTCCAGACTATGTTTCTTTTTGCGCTTGAAACCTACTCCCCACGACCACCGCGTTCCACTAGACCTAGCTCAAACAATAAAGCCTTGATGAGGGCAGTTGCAGATATGAGTAGAGATATTGATGCATATTCATCTATTCCCAAAGATGAGTTGCGAGCTTATGTGGGTTGGAACGCGACGGGGTATAGCATTAGTCTGGGCGAGAAACAGCGTAGAGGTTCATCCCCAATTTGGGGCGTACCCCACATAGGACTGTTCTGCCTACAAGGCAATGGTCAAAATCCAAGAGCTCAACTAGGGAAGAGTGACTGTACTGAAACGTACATTTTCCCATCACAGTTTTCCCCTGCGTTTTTGGCTGCCAAGGGTACATACTTTGTTTGTAATGACCGAGCATATACATGGTTGCCCCCTGATTTTTCGGGCACATGTTATGTTGTGAATTTGCTACCGCCGACATTTACTGCTGCCTCTGATTATCACAAGACCAGAGTTGTGAGAGGCGCGGTTAGTCAAGAGGATACTGCCGGTCAGGAAGCGGGAGACTTCTTCTTGGGTTTCCTGCCGTTTTGGGGACCAATGGTCAATAGTAGGAACCTGAGACAACTGACCCGTGTAGTTGAATCCACTGTTAATGTGATGGCCGGTGCCCTTGGTAACTTGACAGCTGAGCTTCAAGCGGATCGCCTCATGACGTTGTAGAACCGTATGGTTCTAGATGTCATACTAGCAGACCGTGGTGGGGTATGTAAGGTTATCCAATCAAGCTGTTGTATTTTCAAACCAGATAACGCTCCGACAGTCTATCAGGCCATCTCCAAACTACATAAGATTTCCGAATCCATTCACGTGGATAAAGGAGATTGGTCAGTGATGGGGTAGTTCTGGGGACTGATATCAGCTTGGGGATGGAAGGTTCTAATAGTCACTGGAATGATCTTAGCCATTCTTTTCCTGTTCTGTCTATGTATACAGTGTGCTCCTGTAATGTGTAACCTCTGTGTTACATCATGTGTAAGGAGGCCTGTATCGAAGGACGAGCTAAGCAATAGGATGATGCTACAGCAACATCTCCATGACTTTATGAATATAGACCTGGACTCAGATTAGTAGGAGTATAGTTCTTGCCTATGTAAGGGCAAAAGGAGGGTCTGTGGTACTTTAA
The DNA here is from genome assembly GCF_964204655.1 of Triturus cristatus. NCBI lineage: Eukaryota > Metazoa > Chordata > Amphibia > Caudata > Salamandridae > Triturus > Triturus cristatus. Next base: position 433,434,710 of record NC_140585.1, on the reverse strand, counting down.
ATTTCGGAACCATGTTGGAAGCATGGCCCTACCATGCCGATTTCAGTGTCAGCGAACCGCAAATGACTAATGCGGTATATATGAGTGTTTTCGTCATGTTTCGCTGATGAATTCACCATGTATATGATACTACATATTGTGTCCGTGGGTTCCATTTTACAGTAGTAGCCATCTTGTGATTGCCCTCACATAGGCTGCACGAAGGCCATGCCTAGGCCTAAAAGGACACGTACACCTTCTGTGACTTCTCTGTGACCTGTGCCACTGCCCGAGGTCAATCGTGTCCGGCCAGTTCCTTTTCCCGCGGCCTAATGTGATTAGCATCAGGGCTCGACCCATCATAAAGTCCTTGTTCCCACACGATCTCTGACTAAGCTATTTCACACCTGACTATGTTTCCTACTTTATGGCTTGTTTTACGAGCAGGAGGTGCCCGTTTTATTGGGGTCCACTGTTATCTGATGAGACCTCTGAGCCTTGCTGGGTGAAATGATTATATGCATAACGAATTGAAATGTGGGATTGTCATTATGGCTCTGCTGTTCCTTTGAAACGAAAATATGTGAATGACCACTTGTAAAATAGGGGCGGTGTTGCCCAGAAGCGTAATATTCTGTATATCAGAAAAGACTCGTTTTTGGTTCAGGAGCAGTCTCCTGAGAACATACATGCTGTTGTACTTCTCGGATACCTGTGATTGGTCTGCAGCCAATAAATTGGATCTTTGACTTCACCTAGAAGACTCTGTGTTTCTGTGGGTCTGAAACAGGAAGAACTCGAAGTCTTAGGGTGTGTTCCCCTGCACCGCTGGGTTCTAAATACCCGGTACTTCATTTTCCCTGTGTCAACTGATCAATAGCACTACACCTATCTACAAGTCTCAGCTAAGTAAAGTCACTTGTTAGGCAGATAGGGTCAACATCGGGGTGGAACTAATATAATTGGCACTACACTCAGTTGTAGGTAATATAGTGGCCCAATATAAATTCCGATAATAGTCTGTGAAAATTATTTATCTCTACCTGTGTTTTCACTAAATGTCCTTCTGGTGCACATATAGCACAAATAGGCATCTGTGGTGTCTCTGATCTAACAAGCCATGCCAAAAGTCTGCTTGCTTTGTTACCTTCATTATGCTGGCATGTTAGGTATTCCTCATAATTTAGGCACAGCAAATGTTCTATCAGATTCTGGTAGTTGTTGATTGTTTCTAAAAGTTGCAGTCTGTCTTCCATATTAGTAGTGACTGAGTTTTCTAAAGTGCACAAGGCCAATTCTGCCTCTGATATATCTCAGGTCAGTGTTGATTTCATGCCACATGGTTTTTTAATACAGTTTCCTCTGATTACAACCATAAAGGTGTACCATTCAACATTTGGATGTGATAAAGATTTATTGCCTTACCAAAAGTCATCAAGAAGGTAGAATCTTAGAGTACATCTGATTGCAACTGGAGCATTATAAATGTGATATGATCTGGGTCTGTGCGACATAAGTAACCCACAACATATAAATGGGGAGCCAGGCCAGCTGTTTCCAGAAACATATCAGCGCTTGTGTGAATATCACACGCAGGAAACAGAGACAATATTCTTGGTCGTCTGGATGTACCGTTCTCCATAAATCAAGGAGGCCCCATTGTCTCCCCAGTAAAAACTTGCACTGCCAAAATCCCCGGCCAAGGTCCTACAGGGAGCACCCAAGAGTGGTGGAAGCGAAAGGTCACCAACAAAATCTGAGACAAAGTTATAATCTCCACCTCACAGGGCAGGAACGCTTAGTGTCCTTCACCTAGTGTCCTTCACCATAGGAGGTTTCAGTGGTATAACGAGTGGTGTAGTATCGTAACACTTGCAATGACATTCAATAAAATCAATAATGGTCACAACATCCCTGGTCAGTGCTTAACGTGCTCTGACCAGTCACTGACATAAACTGATACAAACTGAACTTCTGATCCATTCTCCAGTGCAACTAATTCACTAAATCTATGCTGTATCATTGAGTCAGCCGAGCCCACAAGTCCTGAACCAATGTGACCCGTATGACCTTGGCCTGCTATTGAGTTGGGGCTTTCATCACGTGCTGCTGACAGGACCTCCCTTTTCTCAGCTTCTGTGAGTTTTCTGAGATACATCGTGGCCAGCCTCCTTCAGCCATGATAAAATCTACTCTGGGGTTGTGAATAAATGTGTCGAGACATCTGCTATCAATCTAAGTTTAGCCGGGATATTCAGTCCCAATGATATATTCAGATTTCTCAGTTTTCTTTTAACCTCCAAGAATTTTTGTCTTCTTCTCTGCACAAGTGTTGCGTAGTCTGGGAAGATGTGAATTTTACAGACATCTAAGTCCCATAGGCCATACTTGGAAGCCACCTGCAAAAGCTATCTCTATCCCAGTAGTTTAATAAGCACACCAGAAATGGTCATGAGTGCATTACAGCTGAGGTGGGGAGGGGTTGTAAAGGGAGTATCGGGATTCAGTGCATTCTTTCCATGGAATATAAATGTGAAGTGCTTAACCAGAAGCACCGCCTCATTTAGTAATGTCTGTATAAAAAGGCATGCAGAAGGATCTTCAATCTTTTCAGAGAGCCCAATCTTCTAGATCTTATTTTGTCATGATCACCCTTCAGAGTCACTCACCCTGTCATACAGAATCTGCACCTCTTTATGCAATTCAAGCATTTGTCACTGGAGATGGGGGCCAAATATTACATGACTGCTAGTATGGATTCGTTTTCAGTCACTCTATCTGAGAGTTTCCTATGGTCGGCACAGAGCAATCTCAAGTCAAGAGCCACTGCTTCTATTATGTGTTCCAGAGTGGCATGGGATGCCTGGCATTCTTGTAGGATTGTTAATGTGGGATCCGGGTAAGTGCCCATTGCTGCTGCCACTGTTCTCACTGAGTCTTCTGGCAGGTTATCTGGCATACAACACTCCTTTACGGGGCCAGTCTTTGCGCCTTTATTACTAAATGTACACATTTCTGTTCTGTAAATCATGCAATTGTCAACAATACCCCAGAGTATGGAGTCTCTGTAAATATCTGTTTCTTAGCATTATGATGCCAAGCAGCCCCATCTCTAGGCCATGCACCCTTCCCTTTCTTACACTTAGTCGGCATTATCAATTGCTGCGAGTGGCTCTCAAATAGGTCAATAAAAGTCAAAGTATAATCGATCACTTGTGGTATTATAATGATTGGAAAATTCTCAGGCATTCCGTCATCAGCAGATTCATGTAATTGGCAGTGTTTCCCAATCGTTTTTAAAAAGACTCCAACCTGTAGCCCCAGACAGAGGAGAGAAAAGCAAAAGTGAATCCCTCTCGGGCACTTTCCAATAATGGCACACAATTACTGATGCAGCCAGGGATCCCAATGAACATCGACCTGCCTCTCAGGTTCAATCAAACAGGGCCGGGGACGATGCCCCCACACCCGGCTTCACCTCCAACCCCGCTGACAACAGGCACAGAAAATTGCCCAGGAGAACTCCTCTGCTGCAGGGCGGGGGCGGGGAACATCCATGCGCCCTGACTCACCCCTGTGACCCCGACTGGAACCGGTCTCTGGTCTCTGAAGGAGCTGCAGCCTTAGGTGGATGGGCCAGGTCTTCTTATGCTGTGTAGTTTCGGCTATCGTTGCACAACCATCATCATTAGCAGGGGCACGCCACACACCATACCTTGACCCGGCAGTTTCTAACTGACAGCACTCCTGAGGGTGAGTTCACATCGGATACTGGGAGCCGCAATGTTGTCTGACAGGATCGGGCTGTAGCGGTCCTCGTTCACCAGCTCTTGAGCACCACAGTATTGTCCCCCACAGCATTCGTCGCGGTACCGTGTGGACCACTGTGCTCTGCAATATGGCATAGGAGTGTTTTATGGCCAGGATGGAGTAAGGATGGAATCGATGAGGCAGAAGCTCCGTGTTCAGGCATTCATCAAATTCTGCGGCTTAGCCATTCACCCCTTTCTTTATGTATCTTGAATGGAACATTCCTTTTACTTGTTAAAAAATCAATAAGGCATTTCACCAAAAAATAAGAAGGTTTCAGGTTTAGCCAATGCTGTATCTTAGAGATCCATAACATTTAGCTTTCCTACAAAGGAGCCTTTTCGGGATTTTAAACTTTATGGGCCATATGTATCGACACATTTCCTCATAGACACAGAATGGAAAAAAACCCTTTGATACATCTGGCCCTACGACTTTACACTCTCAAAATCAAATAGTTTTATGCAACTCTTTACGCCCACATGCCCACGTTCCCTATGTGTCTTGCTCTCTCAAAAGTGACCAGTCCACCGAGAAGTGCCCCATAGAGTACCTTGCCCAAAGATGCGCCCAATTCAGTTCCAGGGACTGGCAGGGGATAGCTTGGAGCTTGTAGCCTGGAAATCTTTTAAAAAGGGAAAGGAACTTCTAACTCTAAAGGCACCACTCAGCAACTCCCTTTCCCCTCGTAATAAGAGCCAAAGCAGGAAGCAGTGTCTGAATATGCTATGGGAGGGTTCTACTTGGTTCTGCTGAGCCACAACACCCTCACCAACTATGTAATTTTTTCACTTCAGCGTGTATTTTTTTAAAAACATATTTTTAACTGGATTCAACTGTGAGCATGGCCTTAAGATGTGCACACTACTGGGTATCCCGTTGCAGATAAAGATAGCCTGGCCCTAACATGGCCATTTCGAAGATAACACAAGTCATAGTCTTGCAAGACTTCTAGTGACTATCTTGGGGTAAGGTTGTGGAAATCTTATTGCAATTTGGTTTCACTGATTCGTCCTATAAAACATTCAGTAAGTATACAACTTCCCATCTTTCAGACTAGCCCTGAAGAGGACAGCCCACATCCAAAATAAATCCTAATCATTGCTATTGTTTACCCTTGAAGAAATGTGTATATAAAATAGTTTACATTTTGTATTTTTGTTTATTAACAAATCATTTTCAGAGTCAAGTCACAGAAACTAAAACTTTGAAATGTCTTGTTTGCTTAATAGTGAAATATTCCTTACTACCTTGTTCATTACCAATGACATTGTCACACTAGATAGCCTGAGGTTTTTATGCTGTAAGTTGTTAGTTTGTTGACCTCCCATGCTTATTATCAGACAACTGATGTGAGAAAATTATCCTTTATTCATAGTCACCCCATTTTTTGCTGAATTCTATTGCTGGTTTGTTGACTCTGCACACTGGAGCAATGCAGTACAGTGCCCAGAATATATGTTCTGACCCATAAAACATAGGTTGACTAATTTTTTGGCTCATTTAACTTCCTTATAAGGCCATACAATGTGGGGAGAAAATAAACCAATGCCATAAAAAGTTAAAATGTCACCTATGCAATACATTCTTAATTTATAAATTAAATGAGTGCTGATGTTAAGCACTGTGTGGACAGCAGCTCTTACTGAGCCATCCACTAGGGTGACAAAGGACAACATGTAGCCTGACTGATGCCGCGTATAGGGTGACCAACTAACTCCAGGTCATTACAGACACTGCTTATAGTCCTGAATATTTCACCTACAAATTATACTGATCCCTGATTTCATGTGTGTTATCCTAATTTAATTAAGTGAAGCAAAACACACCCAGAACATTAGAGTATCACTCAAACAAGCCAGGACCGGAAACAGTGTCCTGAGTCCTAGACGCACAGTATGACATCAAATATGTGGAACATTAGTTTCAGTTTTAGATTGAGCAAGTGTGTGGCTACCTGATTCTGTAATCCATCAACAACAATATCTAACATTCTGATTCTTCGTCTCTAAGAACAATGATCGAATCCAAGGAACTGAAGACGAAGGCAGCTAAGAAAGAATGTTGGGTTTTATTGGAAGTGTGTTAAGAGACCTACTTTATGAGCCCCGTGTTAATCGTATGAGTAAAAAAGTGAACGCAGCATGTCATCAAACGAGGCTACCTAGTTATATTTTTGTGAATCGAAATAGCTGGGCGCTTTAATCACAGTATGCTTTTCATCTCATTGTCCTTCTTTTTCCCACTTTCCTTCTTCCTCTTACTTTGTTGTGCTGTCAGAAGCTGCCATCACTTTGCAGTCTTCACAAAACTTCTGATGAAATTTAGTTGGAAACTAGGAACTTGCACCCAAAGAAACGCAAATAGACTGACACCCCTGTGAGTTTTGGGCCGGCATATTATTTTCTGTGGTTAGAAGGCTCTGTTTATTATGCTTTGTGAATGGTAATATTCGCCTCAAAATTGCTAGTAGCAGGGGAAAGAGGAGGCGAGGTTTTATTATTCACCAAGTCGGGGAAAAAAGCGAATGAAATGTTTTGCAAACAATTTGGCTGAGTACTAACTTATGCCTTTCTCCTCCTCCATCAGCAGAGACATTTCAGTAACTACAAAGCATCCATTTTCTTGATACGGGCAAGAATAGAGAAGGTGACCCCATGACCTTCCCCTTTATGAAGATTGAGCATCAGCAACAAAAGGCAGATAAACTAGTCCGTGGAGAGTGAATGCAGATTAGACAAGAATTCCAGCATTCCAACTTCCTATTGAGTTATTGTGTGGTCTGTAAGGTGCACGGGCCTCTGACATCTCCCTGGCAGCTGCACGGAGGACAGTTGTGTGAAAAGAGCGCCACACACTTTGAATAATGTCTTAGCATGTTTAACAGCAGGGCATTAAGAAACAGTACTCCCTCTGGTTACTAAGAGGCCCGTATTTATTTAGATAACGTTGTTTAAATTACATACTTCCAAAATGTGGATATAACTTTATTTAAGACTTCATTGTTTTCCTCCGCTGAGGCTTTTGGTTCCCGATTTTACTACAATGTGTTTATTTGTCTGTTGATGGGTAAAGCAGTATTTCATAACTTGCTTAAATGAAAATCATGAAGTTCAAACAGTTGAAGCAATCAATATGCTTTGAATTTATTTAGAAGAACTACAGTTACACATGATGCAAGTCAATCTTGTATTTTTACTTTTGGGGGGAAAAGAAAACTCTTTATGCCCTCGTTATGAGCATTTCAGAATGACTGATTTTGATGAAACCGAAGGGTGCACCCGAATCGCTATTCGGGGTGTTTAGCTTTACTTAACAGATATTACACTACCCTGTGTGGTACTAGAATGTTGAAATGAAATGAAATGAAATGAAAAAAAGTATTTAATAAAGCGCACTGTGGCCAAGCGGCTTCCTGGCGCTAGGGACCTGAATCAGAACTCACAGGATCAGCTCGAAGGGCTAGGAGGGGAACGCCTGGGAGAAAAGAAAAGTTTTGAGGGCCTTACGGAAGTGAGAATAGATGGGAATAGAACGAATAGAAAGGGGAAGACTATTCCAGAACTGAGGGGCCAGGACTGAGAACCGCGTGCCACCCGTTCTGGATTTGCGAAAGCGGGGAATGTGCAAAAGGGACAGAGAGGAAGAACGAAGAGTGCGACAGGGAGCATACGAGGAGATAAGAGAAGTGATGAAAAGAGGGGCAGAACGGGAATGGGCCTCAAAGGCTAGGCAGGCCAATTTGAAAAAAGATCTAAAGCGGACAGGGAGCCAGTGAAGAGACTTGAGCGCAGGAGTGATGTGAGAGGATTTAGGGAGGGAAAGAATAAGTCGGGCAGCTTGATTTTGAATGGCCTGAAGTCTGCGGGATTCAGAGGCGGGAATACCCACATACGGACCATTTCCATAGTCGAGGCGGGAGGTGACAAGGGCCACGACTATGGTTTTAAGAGCATCAGTATAAAAGAACCGTGAGATCTTCCGGATAAGACGGAGGGACAAAAAACAAGAGGATACAACAGAGCTGATCTGGTTGTGCATTGAAAGGTCGTGGCTGACTTTGATACCAAGAGTACGAACAGAGTCGACAGGTAAGGGAGGGGGACCGAAAGAGAGGGGCCAGTGTGCGGGAGACCAGGGATTGGAGGGACCACCCGTCAGGACAAGTTCCGTCTTGTCCGGATTGAGTTTCAGGTGATTGGCACTCATCCACTCAGAAATAAAAACTAGGGTAGAACAGAACTTAGGAAGAGAATCAGGGGAAGAGGACAGATCGAAGATGAGTTGAAGGTCATCTGCGTAGTTGTACACAGAGACCCCCAGCTGAAGAAGAGATGTGATAAGAGGTTGGATATAGAGATTGAAAAGAAGGGGGGAAAGAGAAGAGCCCTGGGGAACCCCGCAAGTGACCGGGCGGGAGGGGGTGGAAAAACCGGAAAGATGAACCGCCATGGGATCTCTCACGAAGAAAGGACGCGAGCCAGGAAAAGGCCGCGCCCCGGATACCCGCTGATCTGACACGGTCGAGAAGGATGGAATGGTCGACCGTGTCAAACGCAGCGGATAAATCGAGGAGAACCAAGGCTTGGGGAAGGTTAAGATCGGCTTTTCCCTTTAGTTCGTCCAGAACGGCGAGAACCACCGACTCCGTAGAGTGGCCCGGGCGGAAGCCTGCCTGATGGGATGCCAATAGGCCGTTCTCCTCAACGTAAGTGGAGAGGCAGGAGGTCACGTGGGCTTCCAGGATTTTACCAAGGTATGGAAGAAGGGAAATAGGTCGAAAATTAGAAGGAAGAGAGGGATCCAGACCGTTTTATTTAAGATGGGAAAGACTATGGCAGATTTGAAAGAAGAGGGAACTAATCCGGAGGCCAGAGAAGAATTGAGAAGAGCAAGAGGAGGGGCAGGGCAGTTAGTGAAGAGAATTTTGAGGATACGAGCTGGCGCGCAGTCAGCAGGAGAACCAGACCTAACTTTAGCTAGGAGTTTAAAAAATAATTCAGGGGAAATGGAAGAGAAAGAGGCAAAGGAAGACCGAAGGGGGGAGGGAAGACAGGTAGAGCTAGGTTGGGCCACTGTGGGAATGTTGGCTTTGATCTTCAGAATCTTGTCTATAAAGAAATCATTGAGTGATGAGCAGAGGGACTGTGAGGGAAGAAGACTGGGGGTGGAGCGATCAGAGGTGGCAAAATTGTGGACCAGGGAAAAAATTTCCCGAGATTTATTGGCGGCAAGAGCCACTCTCTCAGTAAAGTAAGAGGTTTTTGCCACTAAGATCGCCTTTTTGTATACATTAAGGAGTGATTTGTATTTAGCGCGCAGAGAGGAGCTGTAATTCCGTCTCCAGTGGCGTTCCGCCCTCCTGAGGTCGAGTTTAAGTGCTTTTAGCTCTGGGGAAAACCATTTGTGCGCGTCGTAAGGACGGGCCGCTTTGATCTTACTAAGCGGGGCAACTAGGTCGCAGGAGGAAGAAAGCCAGGTGGTAACAATCTCGGCCTGGGATTCTAAAGGAAGATCATTGAGGACCGGGGCAGAAGAAGCCAAAGTGAGAGAGAGGGAATCAAGGTCAACCTGATTCCAATTGCGGGCTGAACGGTTTTTAGGAAAAGAAAGCTTGTCAACCGCACCCAAGTGAATAGAAAAGGAAATGATGGAATGGTCCGACCAGACACAAGGAAGAATAGAAGGGGATGAAATAACCGAGCGTGTAGACCAAATTTGGTCCAAGATGTGACCTTGAACATGGGTGGGAGCTGTGACGTGAGATATGAAATTCAGACAGTGAAGAGTGGCAGAGAAATCTTTGGAGTGAGAGTCTTCCCTAATATCTCCCGGCCAAAAATTAAAATCGCCGAGCAGGAGAACAGAGGAGTTATTGACCACCAAAGTGGCCAATAAGTCCTGGAGGGAAGCGACGAAAGAGGGCATGGATTGGGGGGGACGATATACAAGAACAACAGTAAGAGGGGCAGAGAGATTAAGTGAACGGGCCACCAAGTAGTCAACATTGGGTATTGGAGGGTAGGTAAGAAGTTGAAATTTAAGAGATGACCGAATGATCATCGCCACACCACCCCCAACCTTGCCAGCCGGGCGGTCAGCTCTTAGAGCATAATAGGAATCGGGGAAGATAGCCAAAAGATCAGGTAGGGAATCAAAGGAAAACCAGGTTTCAGTCAGAAACAGAAAATCGGGGGAGTCCGTGGACAGAAGGTTGAAAAGTGCTGATTGGTGTTTGACTGCCGAACGGGTGTTAAGAAGGTAGGCGGAGGCAAGAGTGGGAACGGGATGGGAACGAGGGGTAGGGAGGGAGTCGGAGGAACGGGGAATGGGGCAATGAATGATGGGTACAGGGTGGGAAGGGGGAGAGGAAACGATGCCATGGGAATCCAAATGTTGGAGTAACGAAAGAGGAGGAGGGAGGGAAGACGACAGAGCAGTGAGTTGAGCTGCAGTATAGACCAATGTAGGAGTAGTATGTATAGCCCCTAGTACCGGCCCGTCGCGGACGGGCGCAGACGGGCTTAACTTAGGCGCAACTTCGTCGCGCCTTCGTCGCGCCCGCTGCGCTCGTCCGCTGCGCTGCCGAGGGTGGGTAGCCATGTTATAGGGACACATGAGGGGGGATGGTCAGTGGGCGTGGTGGGGGGTTGAGGAGCCAGAGAGCTGCAACGCGGCACCCAGACCCGCCCAAGATGGAAGACCAGCCCGTCTCGCACCGAGAGCCAGGTGAGGAGGGGGCGGTCAGCAGCGGCGGTCTGGGACGCGTGCAAGGGACGAGGCAGCGATCCAGGAGCACTATGGCAGGAGCGCGGAAGGCACAAGTGCTGACAGGAATGCAAGGTTAAAAGAGACTAGCAGTCTCGTAAAAGCAAGGCGTCGCTCCCGGAGGTGCTTCGGGAGATCAGGAAGTTGATGCAGGGCTGGGCGTGCTATCAGCCGTCAGCCTGAAGTACTTTGCCGGGGGGGAGGAGCCAGAGAGCTGCAACGCGGCACCCAGACCCGCCCAAGATGGAAGACCAGCCCGTCTCGCACTGAGAGCCAGGTGAGAAGGGGGCGGTCAGCAGCGGCGGTCTGGGGCGCGTGCAAGGGACGAGGCAGCGATCCAGGAGCGCTATGGCAGGAGCGCGGAAGGCACAAGTGCTGACAGGAATGCAAGGTTAAAAGAGACTAGCAGTCTCGTAAAAGCAAGGCGTCGCTCCCGGAGGTGCTTCGGGAGATCAGGAAGTTGATGTTGTTGCCAGTATATCCTCTAACATCCTTGTGTACACTTAGCTACTTGATAAGAAAAAGGAGTAAACTGAGACTACCTGTTGGAAATGGGGTTTCTGGTTGGCTAGAGTAGGCACCTAAACCAAGCAGAACCCCCCACTCTAGTCAGGGTAAGAGAGTTACACACACAAGATAACCCCTGCCCACCCCTTGATAACTTGGCAGAGCAGTCAGGCTTAACCCAGAGGCAATGTGTAAAGCATTTACACAACACACACACACACACACTCCAGTGACACAATAACTCTACCACAAAAGAGACTCCACCAGTAGTATATAAAAATACATATCTGTATTACATATAAACATAGACCAAAGCAACATAAACCAATAATCACTTTGCCAACGAGGCAATTGTCATAACATCACAGTTAGTTCAATTAGATAAGGGCTTATATGTTGCACGCAACATGAAAACCATCACTGTGCACACAATTGTCATCCTGAAATAATACTCGTTAACCTGACAATGCAAGGTAAAAACGACACAACATAATATCAGGGCATGAAAAGCAGCAGTTAGGTTAGGAAGAGAAAACACAGGAATCACCTTATATCACCAGTAGTATCTATGTAGGTCACTGCACATCTGCTAGTCTTTTAGGTGTTCTACTGTAAACAACCACAGAATCTGGTGCCCAGAAGTGCCAGTGTGCCTATTGCACTCAATATAGTAAGGATTGCCATTTCCCTGATGGTGGCACGGTCCAGGTTGAAGACCTCCTTCGAGGACTCATTCCTCAGTGCCACTACATAGGACAAGTGCCCCCCAGGTATGTGTCAAACTGGGGGGGGGGGGCACACACTGAAAAATTAAGCAGGAGGGTTCATTTGGTCTCTCCCGCAATGGGGTCAGCAAAGGCATCTGCCCATGTCTGTGCTGTGTAGCTGCAACCAACACAGCTTCCTTGGTCAAACAATCAGGCTCCACTGAGCCCCACACCTGGAACTGAGCCCCGATGTGTGCAGGCAAGGCCAAGACATAGTACTTCCATCCTGAGGCTCCCAACATGAAGGTGGGGGTGGTGCGACGAGAGCAGTCCAGCCTTCACAGGAATCCGGCTGGGATTGCAGTGACTGCGCTGTGTAGCCCTAGCCACACAATACTCGTCTGCTCCCAGCACCCAATGCTTCCTTAATCAGGCAGCGACATAGGACCCCTGCTCTGGTCTCAAGCGACAGTGCTGTTTGCAAATAACAATTAGGTCCAGCTGTATGTGCGAGAGACTTCCCTCGGTCTTTCCGTGCTGTGTGCTGCCTGAGGAGCCAACCACTTGTTGAGATGGCAGCCGCGATGCTCTCTCCTCAACGACTCTAGGGGTTACGGTGCCCAGCAGCGGTGCCCGGCCTCTCTCTCCCTGCGGTAACCACCACAATCAGTCTCTCACTTAGAGAACACGGGGATGACATGTACTGAGCCGACTTGGCTCCAGGCGCTCACCATGCGCAATGGCAGTGGTGTAGATCCCCACAAATACTGGTGAAAGGAAAAAAATGCTCCACACATATCTTCCTCACTTGAAAGCACTCAAGATGACTATGGGGGGAAAGTTTGGGTGGCCGGACTCACGAGTCCCATGGCCAAGTTCTAGGAAGCTTGAAAGGGATCCTGCTGAACCCCTGAAAACCCCTCACATGAACAGGGGGGTAGGCAATGTCCACAGCCCCTGGAGAACACTGGGCGCACCAAAAGCAGGGTGCAGGCAGGCAGACCAGCACAAGGGTCCATGCAGCAAAGTGGCAGTCCTTTTCTCAGCCCAGCAGGCAACAAGGCAGCACTACAAAGCAGTTAAGTCCAATGATGGTTCCTCCTGGCAGACTTCTGGCATGGTGCAGCATTTAGAGCCAGCAGCGTCTGATTACAAGTACCACGAAGTGTCTAAAATCATGGGGTCAGAGCCCCTGTACCTATACCCAAAATGTCTTTGATGTGGAGGCAACTTCCAAAGAACCTTTAGAAGTGCACAACACCCCCATTCAATCCCTTCTTTGCTCCAGACATTAGTAGGGGGCAAACTAGTCCTTTGTGTGAGGGCAGGACACAACCTATACAAATATATAGTGTCAACGCCCCTCACTCTCCCAGCCCAGGAAGACCATTCAACATGCAGATGAATGCAGGTGCAACCATGTTACACCCAATCCTTCCTGTGTGATGGATGTCTGGAAAGTATGCACAAGCCACACTGTCACTCCACCCTAGAGGTGGAATGGAGTAAGTCTGCCAAGCACAAAGAGTCATAAACAAATGCCTCCTTTCTAAAAGTAGTATTTCTTAAATAGTAATGAAAAATCCACATTCACCAATAAGCAGGATTTATCACCAACATTCCAAACATACCAAACATGGCAATGCTACTCCTTCACATCAGAAACTACCACTGAACAACATATCAGAGAATTCGCAATGCAAACCTATAGGAGGAGCAGGCCTCACAGCAGTGAGAACCCAAATAGGCTGTTTGTCACTACCAGGACATGCCACGCAATGAAGGCATATGTCCTTCCTCTTACCTACTCAGCACCCTGCCCATAGGGCTACCTAGGGCCTACTTTAGAGGTGACCTAAGTGTAGTAAAAGGAAAGTTTCAGGCATGACAAGTAACTTTAAAAGCCAAGTCACTGTGTCAGTAAACTGCGCACGCAGGCTCTCCAGTGGCTGAGTTCTGAGACAGGTTAGAAAGGCTACTTCTGTGGGTGGCACAAGAAGCACTTCAGGCCCACTAGTAGTATCTAATTTACAGACACTGGGTATATGGGATACCACTGTACAAGGGACTTACAGGTACATTAAATAATGCCAAACAGGTGTAGACCAATCATACCAAGTTTAAACAAGAGAACGCATGCACTTTAGCACTGAGTAGTAGTGCCCAGAGTCCTAAAGCTGACAAAAAACGGTCCGAAAAAAATATAAGAGGAAGACAAAAAGTTTGGGGATAACCCTGCAAAAATGGCTAGGCCCAACAATAATCTTTATATATAGCACTAATATGATAATATAGATACTTTGAGGCACTGTGATGAGAGATTATGATATGTCACTCACATTCCATTTGATGCAGTATGCAAAGTTACTTCAAAGCTTGTAAGCTTTGTCCCACCAGAAGAAGGAATAAAGTGTGCATCACGATGTAATTCACATACCAGTTTAGAAGTAAGCAATGTTGTTGAATTGTACTATAAGTAAGACAATAAAAAGTGGAGCAAAAGAATGCTACCTGACATAAATGTTGTGACCTAAATATCACCTACAAACATATTGCCCCTTTAACCCCTTGTGTGCCCATGACGAGCTGGACTCGTCATGGGCCGCGGTTGCGCTGTGCCCATGACGAGTGTGCTGGTAGAAAGTGCCTTCAAGGGTTTGTTTTAAAGGACTAAGTTATAGAACTTGGCTATAGGATAAACATATACCTATAGGTGAGATTTATCTCAAAGTATGTGTATCATGAACTTGTATATTATGCATTAGTCATATATGTATATACAAATCATTTCTATTAAATTAAAGTAATTGAATAATCAAAAAGGAGAACAAACAAAAGGTGTGTGAGAAACAAAATTCGTTTATATCAACAAATGGTAATTAGGGTACTTAAAATTCAGACAGTTATACAAAATTTGGAAGGAAGTAATGCATTCAATGATTCCTTCACTACAAAATGTATCAAACACTTTTTCAAAGATACTTATACATTTATCTAGAAAACAGTGTGACAGTCGACGTTTCGGTCTTTATGTTCGAATTTATAAGACCATCTTCAGGACTGGTAATTAAAAGTTGACCCCTATAAATGAAAAATATACAATAAATATACATCACACACACCTAAGTAAATAAACACAATATCATAAAAAATTTTTACCTCATCAATTTTCATAACATCTGATATAAAGATTGGGATTTAGTTTTTAATTGATCAATACATTAAACTTCATTGATCTATTCTGTGGTTACTCAAGACATTTAGATAGGACAAGATTTCAAAAAGAAGAAAAAATGAATTATAGTTTCTGTAACGAAAATTCTCTTAATGGTATATTTTATGGCAATCCTTCCTATTGATAGCTTAACTTAGACATTTAATCGTTGTCCAAGATTTCTACTCTCGACTTACAAAGACCAGTGTCGAATTAATAGTCTATGTTAAGTCATTTTATTTTGCCACGATATACATCTTTCAATTTAAACGTTTGTTAGAGGTCAAGAAGCGGATTCATCGATTTTACCTCGTATTTATTTTATTTATTATGTTTTGGCTCTCAAAAGAGGGCCACATAGAAGTTTACAATGATAAAAGCAGAAGACAAGTACATATCAAGATTATGACATTTAAGAAACATATTTAAGTACAAAAATAACATACAATGACAGATCTACAGCAGGAAGCAATGTCAAACATCTCCAGAGGCATGTTAATAAATAGCTAAAAAACCTTTAAAAAAGTTAAAAATATAGAAACAGAACATTTCATTAGGAGGCCAATAAAGTGCTTGGAGAAAGCCGTTCAAAGTGGAAATGCCCAGACGGATACAAATAGGTTTTAACCATCTGAGACGCAATATACGGAGCGCAGGGCAGGTCAATAAAACATGCATACAATCCTGGGTACTCAATTTACATAAATTGCACATAGGAGAAGAACCGTACCATTTGGATAAAAGTAGATTTAAAGGTACTAGGTCGTAACGTAAAAGAAACCAGAATCTACGAATACCATGCGGCAAGTTCCATGTAACATAGGGTTGGGCCAACTTCATCACATAAGAATTAAGGAGAAGGTCTACATCCCTTTTTTCACAGATTAACTTCTTATCAGACTGAAAACATAGTTCCCACGAGGCCTGTTTTAATACGAGTTTTAACTGTAAGGGAGAATACAAAAACAAGGTGTTTTCATCTAATTTTAGAAGGGTTACGGCTTTTCTAAAATTCCTTACAAGTTGTGAAAACTCTTTAAAATTACCCAGTAATTCACTTCTGAGGAGAGCTCTCATCGTCCCTAGTTCAGCTCTAGCCAGGCAGGCCACCCATTTTACTAGGGCACATAGTCCCTGTACCCAACTGCTCCTGAGACCGAAATCGAGCCTACAAGCGGCCAAGGAGCACGCAGTATTTAGAGAAGATAGGGATCTTAAGAGTTTCCCCTCAATCTTATGGCAAAAGTCCCAATATTTCACCTCTATAAGTTCTATACCATACAGTATCGTTGCGGGGATTTTAGACCTGTACACCTCCAGTAAACACGAAAAGTGCCTTTTCCCCGTAGCCTGATAGAGGGAGTTTAAACCTTTGCCATGGGCGAGGGCTTTGCGTGAACTATGCTCAATATGGGGCCTCTCACTCAAGTTAGCCGTGATAATTTTCCCCAGGAAGGTATAGGAGTTAACAACCTCCAGTTTTTGGCCGCCGATATACCATCCAAAATTTACAGATCGGCACTTCTTCTTACCGGCTATGCACATAACTTTACTTTTAGATATATTAATCTTCATGCAATGGGCAGCAGCAAAAACATGAAGGGCATGTAGCCGATTTGTAAGTCCTTTAGGAGTCAAGTCTAGAATAAGGACGTCATCGGCATACATCAAGCAGGATATTGGGGTCCCCCCATCACCGGAGCAATACCCTCACTGGCAGACAAGGCGGCGGGTAGGTCTACAGTATATAAGGAGAACAAAAGGGGAGCCAATAAACAGCCTTGTTTAAGGCCATTCAAGGACGAAATTTGGTGGGAGAGCCCCCTTTCGCCCCCTTGCAAGACACTACACCAAGTCTCTGTATGGAGAGTCCGAACAAGCTCCAATAGATAAGCTGGAACACCAAGAGCTGCCAATTTTCTCCACAGCGTTCTACGATCTACTTTATCGAACGCTGTGGAGAAATCAATAAAAGCCGTATACACCACCCCCCCTCTCACCTGCACGTATTTATCAGTAACCACATGGAGAGCGGTGAGGTTATCTAAAGTACCATGCCCCCTACGGAAGCCAGTTTGTTCAAGAGGCAAGATATTATTCTCCTCGACCCAGTCGGAGAGGAAATTTAAAAGACATTTCGCAAAGACCTTTCCGATAGAGTCGAGGAGGGCTATCAAACGATAATTGCTGGGGCTATCCCTGGTTCCCTTCTTAAAAATAGGGACCAAGTTACTTCCCCTCCAGGAGGCAGGTACCGTTTTAGACAAGAAACAGGCTTTAAACAATGGATACAGGATTTTACTCCACCTTAAAGGATCCTGCTTCAGGAATGTCATAGGGAGTTCGTCAGGACCCATTGCCCCAGAGGCACGCATATTTTTTATAGCCATCTCAATTGCTTCCTCTGTGGGATAATTAATGAGTCCTTCGGGCGTTGCATCTAGGACAATATCTTCACCTGTAATACCATTCCCTGCATAGAGGTCCCGAATATAAGTGATCCATACCTCTTCAGCTATAGGGATGGGGCAAGGGCTTATTCTAGTACCACATCCCTTCCCAATTATTGCCCAAAATTCTCTAATCCTACCATGAACAACTGATTCCCTCAAGTTGATCCAAACTGTATCTTCCTTCTCCTTTTTTATTTTCGCCTTTAGTCTGCATCTCTTTCTTTTTAGTCTAGAAATTTATTTTTCTCGTTCCATAACTCTATCTAGATATTGCTCACGGACTAGTTTATTTATTTCCTTGTTCAGGATGCGTAGTATACTAGGCACCACTACCCCTTTTCTAGGGCGGGAAGTCTTTTTTACATGTAAAATAATGTTTTGCATGAGTTTTTCAAAATTAACTATTTCTAGACCACGCCACTCATTTAATTCTATTAAAGTTTCACATAATATATCCTGGACCCCATTAATGGCAGAAGGATTCCAAAAGCACCTTCCCGTGGAAGCGTGGAAAGCAGCGTCACTGCCGTTAAGGGACCATGGCGCAGTGGGCATGGGATTTAAAGAAATAGTTATGAGCATTACACTATGGTCGCTCAGAGATGTAGGAATAATCTTAAAATCCTGAATACACGGAAACAAGCCATAATCCGAGATTGCATAATCCAAGATAGAAGACCCAAAAGGAGACTTATGTGTAAATTTGGCAGGCACATCGGACGGGAATCTCCCATTTAATATAAGTCCCTCAACGGCCGCTAGTTCTTTTAGCAGAATCTTCCCTCTTTTGTTAGTCACTAACTTATCTGGGAAGAGGGGTTGGGGAACAAAATGCGCCTCTTCTTTAGATTTATTTCTAAAAAGTTTCAGACTAGCATTGGAAATTTTGCAGTTCAGATCTCCTACGAGAATGATTTCCGGAGGGGATGGAACATTTTTAATTTGATCAATATATCGAAATACCTGCTTCAATATGAGATTAAAACGCTCTTCTGGAGGAATATACACATTAAGAATAACAATGGGTGACTTTTTAAAATTACTAAACAGATTTGCTATTGTTATAGCGTGAAAAAATTTACTTGGGTCGGTGTAATGGGAAAATCTCCACTGCAATTTATTTGATAATAGACAAGCGATTCCCCCCCTAGCGTGACCTTTCTTGGAAGGGGCAGCTGGCACTTCCAAAACATAGAAATCCTTCGAAACGTCCAGCATATTAATACACCAGGTTTCCTGTATACAAATCACATTCGCTCCTAAAGAGAATAAAAGGTCAAATTTCTCTGGGCTACTATGAATCCCTGCCGCATTCCAAGAAATAATTTTCAATGGGGTGTTAAAGATGGTGAAACAATTTGGGGTTATCTGTGGTCTTAGTAGATAAAGCACTGTGCAGCCAATTCCACCGATTATTATCCTCTATGAAGGAGGAATTCTGAGGCAGAGGGAGTGGCTTTACCTGAGAGACCGAACGTTTCCCCTTAGAGACCCAAATCTTCAGGTCTCTAAGAGGGGAGGCTACCCCATTTTGTTTATCGCCCTTTAGTGCCATCCCAAGGGAAGGGTTGGTATTACCAAGGTTAAAAATAGGGAGAACATCAATACCTGTGCGTTGAAAATTCTCAGCTTGCTGTAATATCAAATTTACAATGATAGGTGAATAAAATTTAACCCTTATACTCAAAACCCTGTCTCCACCAGACAAAGAGACTAGCTCAATGTCCCTAGATTGAATAGGGTGAAGACTTTCAATCTGGCTAAAACGCTTAAGTAGCCATGCTCTGTTTAGGGGAATATCTGCATCGAATAAAGGTAAAAAGTCTAACACGAGAGTGTCCACATGAGCCTTTGAGTTTTTTGGATGGCGCGCAGGAAGAGAGCGGTCTCCAATCTCTGGGGCAGGAGAGAAAGAAGAGGCCAAAGGGTTAAGGGGCCCAAGTTGATATAGGATTGGGGCTCTTGTCGCAGTCGATGGAGAGGAACTCGGAAGAGGGCCCTCCATTTGCGGCAAAACTTCCAAAGACATTGGTGGGCAAAATTCACTTTCAAGACGTAGAAGTTGGATCCAAGTCTATTTCTTCGTTCTCCGATGCAACTAGAGAGTTTTGGAAGATTATCCGTCGTTGTCTTTTCTTCCTGTATTTTCGGATTGGTTTCCTTTTATTCCCTTTATTATTTCTATGTTTACCGTTTTTTACCTTTACCTCTTGTTTATCTTCAGAAAGTTCTTTTTTATTTTCAGACATGAAGATTGGGAATAAATCTTGAACCACTTTAGAACCGGAAATAGATTTGTTTTCTTCCTCAATCTCTAGAACAGAGTTCTTAACACAATTGGGCACTGCGGTTAAAGGCTGAACTGTAGTATGAATTTCATGAACTATTGCTGCAGCCTTTATGCCAGTATCCACTATGGGCGCATTTATTTTCCCCTTTGGAGAACTGGGTTCAGCCTTGGAGGGGGAAACACTCCTCGTATCTGGTGATTTTTGTAACAATGTCTTCAGTATTTGGGTAACTGAATCCAGGATACAATCCGAGCTGCCTACAAATTTCCCCAGGAGAAATAGAATGGAGGCTAATAATTGTTCCAAAGCAATCATGGATTCTGATATCGGTTTATCACTAGCTTCAGCTGGACGACAAATACCAGAAAGATTGAGACCCGAGCTCCTGGAAACATTTAACAGATCAGACATGTCCTGTCCGTTTAACGAAGGGGTACTACTATATAACATTAGCCCAGAGGGAGTAGCACCCCCAGAAGGCTTAATAGGTTCCAGAGTCTCCAAATTAGCTGTATTTACATAGCGGCCGCAAAGTTCAAGATCAATGGATAACGGTGAGGAATCCCCACCTAACCTGTCATTCAAAGTAACAGCTTGAGGCATAGGTGGTTGATTCTCTAGTTTTCCTTCAGATACAAGAACTCCGAGATTACTCTCCCCCTCCCCTTCAGGATGTACAGGGCAGGCATTCACCGCTGCTGCTGTTTGCGGTGGCGCGGTCAGCAAGGATGAGGACAAAGAGTTTGTAACAGCTTGAGTGAGATCCTCCTGAACTGCGGAGCGGAGAGCTTCCTTTACAGCAGAATTAGACTTCTTATCCATAGGAATGTCCCATAGCTCAAAGAGTTGGCATTGACCCTTCAACGGGGGATTATTCACAGATTTATTTCTTGTGCGGATGGTATCTATTTTAGCACCAGGTTTTCCTCCCACTAACCTTCCTGAACGGAGTTTTTTAGACATCTTCTGCAGACTTTTCCCACAAATCGATGTTATACAAGTAATTTACCTCCAGAAGAAAAAGTCACAAAATAGTACAAGGTTCATAGGAGAATAAATATAGTTCTGGAGATGCAGCAGTAACTAACCGGTAGTAGATAGCAAGGAAGCGACTTAATAATTTCACAGAATGTTCCTTCCTCTAACTGCCAGACGTATATAATATGAATAGCGACAAGGACAATGAAAGTAACAGGGCCCAGCCCAGCCTACCTCAGCCACTGAGGGCCACAGAGGGCCCGCCCTTTGCCCGGGCTTAGCCCCGGGCGCTCCCGCGACGTGGATGTCAGACTGGATTTATGGCGCCTCCGGGCGCGTAATGCGACGTGCGCGCCGCTAAGCCCCCTGGGAGTAAAAGTCCTCCCCTCGGCTGCCGGTCCGATGGTAGTGCGGCAGTGGGAGGACTACGGGGCTTTAGGAGCAAGTGGCAAACAGGTAGGGCTTACAGGCAGCAACAGCGGGTCCTCGGGGTCCGCAAACAGTCAAGCCCGCTCCACCCTCGGGGTCCGCAAACAGTCACCTCGTATTTAGCAGCTGCAAAATACCCGTCTCTTGTATTTCAACTTGAACGATTCGTCTATTGTTTAATTCAACATCACAGCATATTAATTAAAAAGGGAAGCTGTGGAACAAACGTATACCGTTTTAAAAAAAAAAACGCAAACGGTTCAAGATACATGCTAACTCTAGCGGTTGTATAAGTCTCGTTACCTTTTCTTTAAAGAGCTTATGTTGGATCAATTGGTGTCGTGACTACGGTGCTTAAGAGTACGACCACCCGTATCTTGTGCTTCGACTTGGGCGATTCGTCTATTGTTCAATTCAATCACAGCCTATTGATTTTGAAAAGAAACTGTGAAGGAGATATTTAACGGTTGGTGAATAAATGCGAACGATTTAAAAAATATATAAATCTAGTGATTGTATGAGTCTCGTTACCTTTTTTCGGAGCTTGTAATGAATCGATTACAACCGTAACAACGGTGCTTTGGAGTGAAACAACCGGTGAATGGCCTCGGGGCGTTCGTGGCTTCCTTCAAAGACTACTGCAAGGGGAGAGGTAAAGCGCTTAGCAAATATATTTCTATTCCCAAACGGATACAGGGAAATTACGTCTAGACGGTGTGAACTGACCTGGCATTGATACAGCGGTCTCCTCTGCTGGATGGCGGCAAAAGACACAGACCGCTGCCAGATTCAATTGCTTTAAATTTCTTCGTCCAAATGGAGCAGGAAAGAGGACTGAACATTAGATCCACAAGTACATGTGTATTTAAAGGCGTCCATATTGGAGTGGTCTATATATCTCTTATAAGGCCACTGTACTCATCTCGTTTGGCCAAATGTTCACAGTTAGTTTAATAAATACAGTTTAACTTAAGTCCGACATGAAGTGACCTCCCGTTATATATTCAATTACATTGGCAGTCATGTTTTGATCCATCTACACATAATAGCAGCCATTTTAGTATAGGGTCCGGTATACACAATCGCAGCCATTTTGGTTTGGGGCCTCGAGTTTTGGTCGACGGTTATTTATGTGAATGTAAATCTAATAGTTAAATGTTAAACTCAAATTACATATTTGTCAGGCTTATATTTATGTCTAATGGTATTAGCTACAATCAATTGCATAATTGTTCGTAACAATGAGAGAGCTGTCAAAAAGTCGTGAACCGTACAAAGTCTCGTGTCACATTAATACGAACAAAAAAATTACGAGGTTTCTGCAAAAGACATTTCACTAATTGTATAACGCCTCACAGTTAGTATTGCCTAAAGAATGAAAGGACGAAAACATGTCATACAGGGTGCATCACAACCGATGGACATATACATAATCTATCAATAGGGTGAAACCTAAGATACCAAAATCAGTGATAGATCAATGTCAACATTTTACACAGTTTAAAAACAATGCAGGTCATGGATGTTGCATTCAATAACGATGTAGTAAATAGCCATAGATCTCATCAGTTTTAATAACCATGAACCATTTTACACTTCGATTAAGGCTAAATAACCGATAAATTCTATATTTTACCAAGTGTCGAAACAGCATTCAGTATGTATTGAACTATGTGTAAGATTTCAGAACTCTATAGAGTGTGATTACATATGATGTTTACAGACAAGCTAAAGTGTGCCATTCAGCTGTTGAATTAAGACCACGATTGATCAGATCAGTCATGCAGATGAGTCTACCTTCTTTGATGGTCAATAATTGATCGACATTGCTTTGTCTTCTGGAGGGTTTGATCACATCTAATACCCACCATTTCATGTCTCTCTCCGAGTGACCCTGTCTTTGATAGTGTTCGACTAATGGTGCATTTTCTGTATGGCATCTGATACGTGATTGATGTTGTAGGATTCTTTTCTTAATGGGTTGAACAGTTTTCCCAATATAATGTAGCTTGCATGGACATTGTATGCAATATATTACATTTGGTGTATTGCAGTTCGAGAATGATTTGAGAGAGAAGGTGACACCATTAATAGTGCAAGTCTTAGTTGTTTGCGTAGTGTTGCACGCTAAACACATATTACACTTAAAATGTCCAACAATAGGAGACAATTGTCTCATATTGTCCACTGTATCTCTCGGGGTGTCTTCATAGGCTCTTACTAATCGGTCTTTAAGATTAGTGCCCCTTTTAAAAGAAAAAAGGGGTTTTGCATGAAATTCAGGTAAATTCCTTAATAAGTTCCAATGTTTACTGACAATCTTTTTTATGGCATTTGCATGAGTTCCAAATGTCGAGACACATACTAAGTGTGGTTGTTGAGGGCGATCTTTGACAGTCAGTAATGCCGCCCTGTCGTTGTACCAGGCCCGTTTCATAGATTTCTTTAGAAGTTTGGAAGGGTAACCCCTAGCTTTTAGTTTTTCTTTAAGCTTCTTCGCCTCTATAAAATAATCATCTTTGAAGGTGCAGTTCCTGCGTAAACGCAAGAACTGCCCAAAGGGGAGACCATCTTTAAGTGCTTGAGGATGGTGACTTTGGTACTCCAACAGAGTGTTTCTCGAGGTAGGTTTCGTATATAAGGTAGTATACAAATGATTAGTAGCGTCATTTTTGATGATGATGTCTAGGAAATTCATCTCTGATCTGTCTGACTCAATAGTAAATTGCAAATGTGGATTCCTGAGATTTAACCAACTGTGGAAAGTGTCAAGTTCTTCTTGTGTACCATGCCACACTAGAAAAACATCATCAATATTTCGAAACCACTTCTTGATGTTGGAAAAAAATGGATTCGATATATTGAATATAAAGTCATTCTCAAAGGCAGAAACATAGATATTGGCAATATCTGGGGCATAAACAGCACCCATCGCTACTCCTTTTTGTTGTTGGTAAAAAGTGTTTTGAAAGAGGAAGAAATTTTCACATAGGGAGATGCGGACACATTCCATAATAAACTCTGTTGGCACCTGATGTGGTCTTGGTCTGGTGTTCAGAAGGTTATAGATAATCTGTAGGACTTCTTCTTGAGGGATGTTTGTATATAAGCTCTCTATATCCATAGAGACCAAATATTCATTTGTGGGATCGAAGTCAAGGTTTTCAATTGTATTAATTACAGCCATAGTGTCCCTTATGTAAGTGGGTTGGTTAACGGCAAAAGGTCTAATGAAGTAATCGGCATATTGGGCTAGTGGTTTCAAAATGGAATTACAGCCCGAAACTATTGGACGTCCTGGCGGATTCACAGAATCTTTGTGCACCTTCGGGAGCAAATATATGGCAGGAACTGTAGGTGTTTTATTGATGAGAAAAGCAGATTCTTTCTCTGACAGCCATCCACCATCAAAACCTGTTTTGCTCAGTTTAGTTATTTCTTGTGCCAGTCTGTTTGTTGGATTAGTCGCAAGTTTCTTGTAATGCGAGGTATTAGAGAGTTGTTTAAGGGCCTCCTCGTTGTATTTATCCTTATCCCACAAGACTATCCCACCACCCTTATCCGCAGGTTTTATCAGGACATTGGGGAGTGACTGTAGATTCTGGAGTGCTACTTGTTTCTCTTTAGAGAAATTCGATTTATATTGTATCCTTTGATTAAAGAGATTGTCAATCTCTATAAGGATGGCATTCTCAAACGTTATGATTTCCTTTTTTACCATAGAGTTACTGGGGTAGAACGTTGATTTGTTCCTTAAACCTGTAACTCCATTGTCAGATCTTATATCCTTGTTTGCGAAGAAGTTTTTCAATCTCACAGTGCGAAAGAATTTGTAAATCTCTAGTTTTGTTAAGAACAAATCATTTCTATAGGTGGGAACAAAGCTCAAGCCTGATGAGAGAACCGCAATTTCTTGTTCGGATAAATTATGCGCAGATAGGTTAAAAATTGGTATTGTTTGGTTGGGTTCTACCATTCGTAGTATTGGTTGCGGGTCTGGCAAAACCCTGGCGTGTATTGGTTGCGGTACCATCCTCGTTTGGAGCCCTGTTGTCTCCGAGGAGGACCTGTGCCTCGGCGATCCTGTCCTAAAAAATTCTGTCTGGAGGTGGACGGTTGTTGATCGTAATGACGGTAAGATGTATCTGTAGATTGATCGCTGCCTGTATCTGAATTGGTATCGGAGAAAGTGATTCTCTTCTTAGTTGTTTGGGCAGTGTTTTGAGGATTATAAAAATCCTTCTGTAAGTATGGATATGTTTTTTCTTTGTTGTATCTTTTAATGTTGTTTTGTAATTTCTCAGTTTTCTTGTGGGCATTAAATTCCTCAAATTCTTTTATCGTTTGTTGCACTTTATCCAAAAGAAATTTGCCGTTTGTAATGGCAGAGTCTCCTAGTATCTTTTTTTCAAGGGTCTCGATTTCCTTTGTTAAGATCTTCAATTGTCTAAGAGCTGTTTCTATACTTAGCACCATCCAAGTGCGAGAACACTTATTAGCCGAAAAGCTAAACCCTATTTTAAATTCCTCGTCATCAGTAAAGATTATTGGAATGTTACGGATTTGAAGACCAGTTGGAATAATGTTGGCATTGAGACAATCAGTCAAAAATTTGGCATGGAGTTCAGTTCGTATCAGTTTCTTTTTGAGAAGCTCAAGTTGATTAAGGTCAGACTCGTGAGGAAAAGCGGTGGTTGTAGCCTTATTACCCAATAATAAGGGGCCACCTGCAATTTTTAAAATGTATTCATCTGAATATGATAGTGTCTCTGCTTCAGACATCTATATATTTGCTTAGCAAAGAATGTTTTGAGAAAAAACAAACAAACAAAAATCACTAGACAGTGATCCACAACAGACAAATGTCTGCGCTTAAACTTGATCTATATAGTGGACAACCCAATATACCCTTGAGGGCTTGGGCAAATAATATGTGCTGGTAGAAAGTGCCTTCAAGGGTTTTTTTTAAAGGACTAAGTTATGCAACTTGGCTATAGGATAAACATATACCTATAGGTGAGATTTATCTCAAAGTATGTGTATCATGAACTTGTATATTATGCATTAGTCATATATGTATATACAAATCATTTCTAATAAATTAAAGTAATTGAATAATCAAAAAGGAGAACAAACAAAAGGTGTGTGAGAAACAAAATTTGTTTATATCAACAAATGGTAATTAGGGTACTTAAAATTCAGACAGTTATACAAAATTTGGAAGGAAGTAATGCATTCAATTATTCCTTCACTACAAAATGTATCAAACACTTTTTCAATGATACTTATACATTTATCTAGAAAACAGTGTGACAGTTGACGTTTCGGTCTTTATGTTCGAATTTATAAGACCATCTTTAGGACTGGTAATTAAAAGTTGACCCCTATAAATGAAAAATATACAATAAATATACATCACACACACCTAAGTAAATAAACACAATATAATTAACATTTTTTACCTCATCAATTTTTATAACATCTGATATACAGATGGGGATTTAGTTTTTAATTGATCAATACATTAAACTTCATTGATCTATTCTGTGGTTACTCAAGACATATAGATAGGACAAGATTTCAAAAAGAAGAAAAAATGAATTATAGTTTCTGTAACGAAAATTCTCTTAATGGTATATTTTATGGCAATCGTTCCTATTGATAGCTTAACTTAGACATTTAATCGTTGTCCAAGATTTCTACTCTCGACTTACAAAGACCAGTGTCGAATTAATAGTCTATGTTAAGTCATTTTATTTTGCCACGATATACATCTTTCAATGTAAACGTTTGTTAGAGGTCAAGAAGCGGATTCATCGATTTTACCTCGTATTTAGCGGCTGCAAAATACCCGTCTCTTGTATTTCAACTTGAACGATTCGCCTATTGTTTAATTCAACATCACAGCATATTAATTAAAAAGGGAAGCTGTGGAACAAACGTATACCGTTTTTAAAAAAAAAAACGCAAACGGTTCAAGATACATGCTAACTCTAGCGGTTGTATAAGTCTTGTTACCTTTTCTTTAAAGAGCTTATGTTGGATCAATTGGTGGCGTGACTACGGTGCTTAAGAGTACGACCACCCGTATCTTGTGCTTTGACTTGGGCGATTCGTCTATTGTTCAATTCAATCACAGCCTATTGATTTTGAAAAGAAACTGTGAAGGAGATATTTAACGGTTGGTGAATAAATGCGAACGATTTAAAAAATATACTAAATCTAGTGATTGTATGTGTCTTGTTACCTTTTTTCGGAGTTTGTAATGAATCGATTACAACCGTAACAACGGTGCTTTGGAGTGAAACAACCGGTGAATGGCCTCGGGGCGTTCGTGGCTTCCCTCAAAGACTGCTGCAAGGGGAGAGGTAAAGCGCTTAGCAAATATATTTCTATTCCCAAACGGATACAGGAAAATTACGTCTAGACGGTGTGAACTGACCTGGCATTGATACAGCGGTCTCCTCTGCTGGATGGCGGCAAAAGACACAGAACGCTGCCAGATTCAATTGCTTTAAATTTCTTCGTCCAAATGGAGCAGGAAAGAGGACTGAACATTAGATCCACAAGTACATGTGTATTTAAAGGCGGCCATATTGGAGTGGTCTATATATCTCTTATAAGGCCACTGTACTCATCTTGTTTGGCCAAATGTTCACAGTTAGTTTAATAAATACAGTTTAACTTAAGTCCGACATGAAGTGACCTCCCGTTATATATTCAATTACATTGGCAGACATGTTTTGATCCATCTACACATAATAGCAGCCATTTTAGTATAGGGTCCGGTATACACAATCGCAGCCATTTTGGTTTGGGGCCTCGAGTTTTGGTCGACGGTTATTTATGGGAATGTAAATCTAATAGTTAAATGTTAAACTCAAATTAAATATTTGTCAGGCTTATATTTATGTCTAATGGTATTAGCTACAATCAATTGCATAATTGTTCGTAACAATGAGAGAGCTGTCAAAAAGACGTGAACCGTACAAAGTCTCGTGTCACATGAATACGAACAAAAAATTTACGAGGTTTCTGCAAAAGACATTTCACTAATTGTATAACGCCTCACAGTTAGTGTTGCCTAAAGAATGAAAGGACGAAAACATGTCATACAGGGTGCATCACAACCTAATTTCTAATTTCTAATTTAAAACATTTCTAAAGCGCAGTGTACACCATGCGGTTTCTTGGCGCTAGTAGGCAGGATCGGCAACTGAGGGAAAAGACAAGAGTGATAAGAATGAAGAGCTAAGCGGGGAAAGCCTGATTGAAGAGGAAGGTTTTTAAATCTTTGCGAAAAGAGAGGTACTGGGTAGCAGAACGGAGATGGTCAGGAAGGGAGTTCCAGAATGTTGGAGCCAAGGTGGAGAAGTTGGCCCCACCCCACTTTTTACGTGTGAAGCGGGGGATCTGAAGAAGGGACTTAGAGGAAGACCGGAGCTCTCTTGTGGGAACATAGGGTTTTATTAAAGAAGAGATAAAGGCGGGGGCAGTGCCTTGACGGGCCTGGAAGACCATGCAGCCCGTCTTAAAAAGGGAGCGTTCTTTTACGGGAAGCCAGTGAAGCTCCCTGAGAAGGGGGGTGGAATGGTGATAGCGTGGGAGGCCGTAAACCAGCCGGGCCGCCTGGTTCTGGATCGACTGAAGTCTTCGCAGGCTGTAAGCTGGAATGCCATGATAGAGGGCGTTGGCATAATCCAGCTTTGATATCACCAGGGCGGCCATGATGATCTTGAGTGCCTGAGGGGAAAAGAAGCGGGAAACAGAGCGGATGGTGCAGAGAGTGAGGAAACAAGAGGAGACCACGGAGCTGATTTGTGGGTGAAGGGTGAGCTGATTATTCATTTTGACACCCAGTGTTTTGACCGTGGTTGAGGGGGAAGGTGCGGGCCCAAGAGAGGGGGGCCAAAAAAGAGAGTTCCAGGGGCTGGATGAACCACCGGTGAGAACCAACTCGGTTTTATCCGGGTTCAGCTTAAGGTGGTTGTGGTTCATCCAGTCCCTGATGAATGTCATGGTAGACTGGAAATAAGAGACAGAAAGGGGAGAGGAGGACAGATCAAAGATGAGCTGGAGATCATCCGCGTAGTTGTACACGGTGACCTCCAGCTGCTGAAGCGCGAAGATAAGAGGGAAGATATAGAGATTAAAAAGCAGGGGGGAAAGAGAGGATCCCTGGGGAACGCCGCAAGTGACAGGGAGGGGAGTGGCAGAGAAGACGCCTAGCCGCACTGCCTGGGTGCGGTCCCTCAGAAAGGAGGAGAGCCAAACCAGGGCTGATCCCCCGATTCCAGCCGCCCTGACACGGGACAGTAAGATGGTATGGTCCACCGTGTCAAAGGCGGCGGACAAGTCAAGGAGGACCAGTGCCTGGTGTTTGTTATCATCCATACCCTTTCTGAGGTTGTCTAGGACTGAGACCACGACCGATTCAGTCGAATGTCTGGGACGGAAACCGGCCTGGCGAGATGCCAGCCCCCCATTGGTCTCAATATGGGCGCTGAGTACCACGGTGACGTGGCGTTCCATCACCTTGCCCAAGAAGGGCAGCAAGGAGATGGGGCGATAGTTGGCCGAGATGGAAGGGTCCGCGCCAGGTTTCTTCAAAATGGGTACTATAGTAGCTGCCTTTAGCGCGGGGGCACTACACCCTGTGCTAGGGAGCTGTTGAGGAAGGCGATGGGGGGTTCAGAACAGCAGGAGTAAATTTGCTGCAGAAAACGTGCCGGGCAGACATCCGCCGGAGACCCCGACTTCACTTTGGGAAGGATCTCCAGAAATGATTCCTGAGAAAGGGGGGGAATGGAGGTGAGAGGGCATTGAACGGTGGGAGGGGAAGGATCAACGAATGCAGGTGAAGGTGGTGGAATGTTGGCCTTGATGGTAACAATCTTATCCAGGAAGTAGGCGTTAAGTTGATCACAAAGAGGCTGGGAGGGGGGGATTTGGGGTAAGGTTCGATCTGAGAATGCCAGGTCATTCACTATGCCAAAAATTACCCTGGGTTTATTTTCAGCGGACGTTATTTTTGCAGAGAAATGGGTGGTTTTTGCGGCGAGAATTGCTATTTTATATTTGGCCAGTGATGTGAGGAAGTGAGTTTTTGATAAAGGACAGTAATTTTTCCTCCATTGCCTCTCCGCCCGTCGGACGCTCAGTTTAAGCTCTTTCAGGTGGTCGTTAAACCATCTGTTGGAATCCTTAGGTCGACGGATGGAAATGCGACGTAAGGGAGCCACTGAATCACAGCCACCAGCCAGCCAGGTGTTTATGGCCTTGGCTTGAGAGGTAGATGATAAGCCGAAGAGGGTGGGAGTGGAGTTTCGAAGCAGGGAGGTCAGGGAGGGAAAATCCAGTTTGTTCCAGTTCCGCGCCCAGGTGTTTTTGGCATGCGGAGTTTTTGATACCGGGTTGCGGAGAATGGAGAGGGAAATGAGGGCATGGTCAGACCAGGGGCAGGGAGAGACTGCTGCCGAAGCCACTGGGAGGTTGAGGGACCAGACCTGGTCGAGTATATGCCCATGGGAGTGAGTAGGGACAGTTATATGCGGAGCAAAGTTGAGAGACAGGAGAGATTCTGTGAATTCTTTAGAGGCCGTACACTCATGTGGGTCTGAGGGCCAATAATTGAAGTCTCCCAGCACCAAGACCGAGGCGTAGTTGACCACCAAGTTGGCCAACAGGTCTTGAAATGCCGGTAGGAATGAGGGCGAAGGCTGAGGAGGGCGGTACATTAAAAGGCAAATAATAGGAGGGGAGGATAGAAGAGAACGGACAACCAAAAAGTCAGCAGAGGGGATAGGGGAAAAGGGAAGTGATTGAAAGTTCAATTCCGACCGGGCGATTAAGGCGACCCCACCACCGGCCCTGCCTGCTGGGCGGTGAGCACGTAAGGCCACATAGGAGGGGAGTAGGGTGGCCAGGAGAACAGGAAGGGAGGAATCACAATACCAGGTTTCGGTCAGGAGCAGTAGGTCAGGTTTCTCTGAATCGAGTAGGACGAACAGCTCGTGGTGGTGCTTGACCGCTGACCTGGTGTTGAGTAGGAATACAGACAAAGGCGGGGTAGTGGGGTGAGGGTCGGGTGGGAGGGGACATGGTGACGGGGGGGTATGCAACGGAGGGTGTGGTGTCGTGGGGGAGGAAGAGGAAGAAGCGAGGCCTAATGCGGAGACGAGCCTGCGGGTGGGATCGGGAAGTGCCAGTGGCCTTGAAGGGCGATGAGTTCTTTTGAGGAATAAGACATCATTTTGGCATAATGTCGTGCCCCTAGCCCCGTCCGGCCGCGGACGGGCGCAGACGGGCTTGCCCTAGGCGCGCCTTCGGCGCGCAAAAGTCGCGCCCGCTGCGCTCGTCCGCTGCGCTTCCTACTAAGACACATGCTTTATGCCCGTGGGTCGGGAGGTTGGAGGGGGCGTGGCCAGCCGAGGGGGCGTGTCTCGCCTCGCCCTCGGGAATGGCGGCTGAAGGAAGGGAATCATTGCAGCGAGTAGCGCTGTTTGTGGGAAGCCAAGAGATGCTGGTAGGTGAAGATGCCAGTTAAAAACACAATATAAAAACACAATAATTTTAAAAAGTAGTTTGCCCCTGCTCCCGGCTTTTCGCCTCAGGAGCCAATCGTAAATGCGACGCCTGGCACCGGCGCGCTCTATTTGTAGGTATGGCGGGGGGGCGTGGCCAGCCGAGGGGGCGTGTCTCGCCTCGCCCTCGGGAATGGCGGCTGAAGGAAGGGAATCGTTGCAGCGAGTAGCGCTGTTTGTGGGAAGCCAAGAGATGCTGGTAGGTGAAGATGCCAGTTAAAAACACAATATAAAAACACAATAATTTTAAAAAGTAGTTTGCCCCTGCTCCCGGCTTTTCGCCTCAGGAGCCAATCGTATGGACATATACATAATCTATCAATAGGGTGAAACCTAAGATACCAAAATCAGTGATAGATCAATGTCAACATTTTACACAGTTTAAAAACAATGCAGGTCATGGATGTTGCATTCAATAACGATGTAGTAAATAGCCATAGATCTCATCAGTTTTAATAACCATGAACCATTTTACACTTCGATTAAGGCTAAATAACCGATAAATTCTATATTTTACCAAGTGTCGAAACAGCATTCAGTATGTATTGAACTATGTGTAAGATTTCAGAACTCTATAGAGTGTGATTACATATGATGTTTACAGACAAGCTAAAGTGTGCCATTCAGCTGTTGAATTAAGACCACGATTGATCAGATCAGTCATGCAGATGAGTCTACCTTCTTTGATGGTCAATAATTGATCGACATTGCTTTGTCTTCTGGAGGGTTTGATCACATCTAATACCCACCATTTCATGTCTCTCTCCGAGTGACCCTGTCTTTGATAGTGTTCGACTAATGGTGCATTTTCTGTATGGCATCTGATACGTGATTGATGTTGTAGGATTCTTTTCTTAATGGGTTGAACAGTTTTCCCAATATAATGTAGCTTGCATGGACATTGTATTCAATATATTACATTTGGTGTATTGCAGTTCGAGAATGATTTGAGAGAGAAGGTGACACCATTAATAGTGCAAGTCTTAGTTGTTTGCGTAGTGTTGCACGCTAAACACATATTACACTTAAAATGTCCAACAATAGGAGACAATTGTCTCATATTGTCCACTGTATCTCTCGGGGTGTCTTCATATTCTCTCACTAATCGGTCTTTAATATTAGTGCCCCTTTTAAAAGAAAAAAGGGGTTTTGCATGAAATTCAGGTAAATTCCTAAATAAGTTCCAATGTTTACTGACAATCTTTTTTATGCCATTTGCATGAGTTCCAAATGTCGAGACACATACTAAGTGTGGTTGTTGAGGGCGATCTTTGACAGTCAGTAATGCCGCCCTGTCGTTGTACCAGGCCCGTTTCATAGATTTCTTTAGAAGTTTGGAAGGGTAACCCCTAGCTTTTAGTTTTTCTTTAAGCTTCTTCGCCTCTATAAAATAATCATCTTTGAAGGTGCAGTTCCTGCGTAAACGCAAGAACTGCCCAAAGGGGAGACCATCTTTAAGTGCTTGAGGATGGTGACTTTGGTACTCCAACAGAGTGTTTCTCGAGGTAGGTTTCGTATATAAGGTAGTATACAAATGATTAGTAGCGTCATGTTTGATGATGATGATGTCTAGGAAATTCATCTCTGATCTGTCTGACTCAATAGTAAATTGCAAATGTGGATTCCTGAGATTTAACCAACTGTGGAAAGTGTCAAGTTCTTCTTGTGTACCATGCCCCACTAGAAAAACGTCATCAATATATCGAAGCCACTTCTTGATGTTGGAAAAAAATGGAAAACTGTTCAACCCATTAAGAAAAGAATCCTACAACATCAATCACGTATCATATGCCATACAGAAAATGCACCATTAGTCGAACACTATCAAAGACAGGGTCACTCGGAGAGAGACATGAAATGGTGGGTATTAGATGTGATCAAACCCTCCAGAAGACAAAGCAATGTCGATCAATTATTGACCATCAAAGAAGGTAGACTCATCTGCATGACTGATCTGATCAATCGTGGTCTTAATTCAACAGCTGAATGGCGCACTTTAGCTTGTCTGTAAACATCATATGTAATCACACTCTATAGAGTTCTGAAATCTTACACATAGTTCAATACATACTGAATGCTGTTTCGACACTTGGTAAAATATAGAATTTATCGGTTATTTAGCCTTAATCGAAGTGTAAAATGGTTCATGGTTAATAAAACTGATGAGATCTATGGCTATTTACTACATCGTTATTGAATGCAACATCCATGACTTGCATTGTTTTTAAACTGTGTAAAATGTTGACATTGATCTATCACTGATTTTGGTATCTTAGGTTTCACCCTATTGATAGATTATGTATATGTCCATCGGTTGTGATGCACCCTGTATGACATGTTTTCGTCCTTTCATTCTTTAGGCAATACTAACTGTGAGGCGTTATATAATTAGTGAAATGTCTTTTGAAGAAACCTCCTAATTTTTTTGTTCGTATTAATGTGACACAAGACTTTGTACGGTTCACGACTTTTTGACAGTTCTCTCGTTGTTACGAACAATTATGCAATTGATTGTAGCTAATACCATTAGATATAAATATAAGCCTGACAAATATTTAATTTGAGTTTAACATTTAACTATTAGATTTACATTCTCATAAATAACCGTCGACCAAAACTCGAGGCCCCAAACCAAAATGGCTGCGATTGTGTATACCGGACCCTATACTAAAATGGCTGCTATTATGTGTAGATGGATCAAAACATGACTGCCAATGTAATTGAATATATAACGGGAGGTCACTTCATGTCGGACTTAAGTTAAACTGTATTTATTAAACTAACTGTGAACATTTGGCCAAACAAGATGAGTACAGTGGCCTTATAAGAGATATATAGACCACTCCAATATGGCCGCCTTTAAATACACATGTACTTGTGGATCAAATGTTCAGTCCTCTTTCCTGCTCCATTTGGACGAAGAAATTTAAAGCAATTGAATCTGGCAGCGTTCTGTGTCTTTTGCCGCCATCCAGCAGAGGAGACCGCTGTATCAATGCCAGGTCAGTTCA
Source organism: Triturus cristatus (assembly GCF_964204655.1). Taxonomy (NCBI): domain Eukaryota; kingdom Metazoa; phylum Chordata; class Amphibia; order Caudata; family Salamandridae; genus Triturus; species Triturus cristatus. Next base: position 433,399,980 of record NC_140585.1, on the reverse strand, counting down.
CACCGTCTAGACGTAATTTCCCTGTATCCGTTTGGGAATAGAAATATATTTGCTAAGCGCTTTACCTCTCCCCTTGCAGTAGTCTTTGAGGGAAGCCACGAACGCCCCGAGGCCATTCACCGGTTGTTTCACTCCAAAGCACCGTTGTTACGGTTGTAATCGATTCATTACAAGCTCCGAAAAAAGGTAACGAGACTCATACAATCACTAGATTTAGTATATTTTTTAAATCGTTCGCATTTATTCACCAACCGTTAAATATCTCCTTCACAGTTTCATTTCAAAATCAATAGGCTGTGATTGAATTGAACAATAGACGAATCGCCCAAGTCGAAGCACAAGATACGGGTGGTCGTACTCTTAAGCACCATATTCACGACACCAATTGATCCAACATAAGCTCTTTAAAGAAAAGGTAACGAGACTTATACAACCGCTAGAGTTAGCATGTATCTTGAACCGTTTGCGTTTTTTTAAAAAAAAAACGGTATACGTTTGTTCCACAGCTTCCCTTTTTAATTAATATGCTGTGATGTTGAATTAAACAATAGACGAATCGTTCAAGTTGAAATACAAGAGACGGGTATTTTGCAGCCGCTAAATACGAGGTAAAATCGATGAATCCGCTTCTTGACCTCTAACAAACGTTTAAATTGAAAGATGTATATCGTGGCAAAATAAAATGACTTAACATAGACTATTAATTTGACACTGGTCTTTGTAAGTCGAGAGTAGAAATCTTGGACAACGATTAAATGTCTAAGTTAAGCTATCAATAGGAACGATTGCCATAAAATATACCATTAAGAGAATTTTCGTTACAGAAACTATAATTCATTTTTTCTTCTTTTTGAAATCTTGTCCTATCTAAATGTCTTGAGTAACCACAGAATAGATCAATGAAGTTTAATGTATTGATCAATTAAAAACTAAATCCCCATCTGTATATCAGATGTTATGAAAATTGATGAGGTAAAAAATGTTAATGATATTGTGTTTATTTACTTAGGTGTGTGTGATGTATATTTATTGTATATTTTTCATTTATAGGGGTCAACTTTTAATTACCAGTCCTGAAGACGGTCTTATAAATTCGAACATAAAGACCGAAACGTCGACTGTCACACTGTTTTCTAGATAAATGTATAAGTATCATTGAAAAAGTGTTTGATACATTTTGTAGTGAAGGAATAATTGAATGCATTACTTCCTTCCAAATTTTGTATAACTGTCTGAATTTTAAGTACCCTAATTACCATTTGTTGATATAAACGAATTTTGTTTCTCACACACCTTTTGTTTGTTCTCCTTTTTGATTATTCAATTACTTTAATTTAATAGAAATGATTTGTATATACATATATGACTAATGCATAATATACAAGTTCATGATACACATACTTTGAGATAAATCTCACCTATAGGTATATGTTTATCCTATAGCCAAGTTGTATAACTTAGTCCTTTAAAAAAAAACCTTGAAGGCACTTTCTACCAGCACATATTATTTGCCCAAGCCCTCAAGGGTATATTGGGTTGTCCACTATATAGATCGTGCCCATGACGAGTCCAGCTCGTCATGAACCCCGCCCGCTAATGTAACGGCTGGCACAGGGCGGGGAAAGGGCGTGGCACACAAGGGGTTAAAGTTGATAATGGAACGTTGACACACAATGGGGCAATATTTTTGTAACCGATAATTAGGACACAATATTTATTTATTATTTATTTATTTAAAACATTTATAAAGCGCGACTGTCACCTGGCAGGTATCCTGGCGCTGGTAGCTACTCTTGTGGTTTATTGACGGGGGGGGTACTGGAACAGAACCGGTTTTTATAGGGACAGGGGAAAGAGCCAAGTTTTAATGCGTTTCCTGAAAGGGAGGAGGTGAGGGATATGGCGTATGTCGACAGGTAGACTGTTCCATAGCTTGGCTGCAGCTACTCGGAACGATCTTCCTCCCATCCTGGCCCTCTTACAGCTGGGCACTCTCCCGAGGCAGGCAGTTGTGGACCTGAGTGTTCTTGTGGGGGTATACCAGGAGAACAGACGTTGAAGAGGTCTGGGTCCTATTCCGTGTAATGCCTTGAAGACCAAGCAAAGGGCCTTGAAGGCAATGCGTTGCCTCAGAGGCAACCAATGCAATTCGGCCAGTGCGGCAGTGGCCGAGGATCTCCTGGTCCATCCCAGAGCCAGTTTGGCTGCTGCCGACTGGACGCGTTGGAGTCTGTCCAGTAGTGTCGCAGGGGATTCAAGCAGCAGGGCGTTGCAGTAGTCAAGGCGACTAAGAATAGTACACCTGACTACTAGAGCTCTGGCGGAGGATGGAAGTAGAGGCAAGACTTTGCGCAGTGAGCGCATAAGGCCAGAGCACGTTGCGACTGTTCTAGCGACCTGTGTTTCCATGCTTAATTGATGGTTGAGCATGACGCCCAGGTTACGAACGGTGGTAGCTGGTAGGGGGTTGTTGGAGTTTTCCGGGGGCCAGAACTCAGCGGGCAGAGGGCGAGGTATGCGACTCGCTGGGCAGTACATTATCTCGGTTTTCGAGGAGTTGAACTGGAGTGAGTTCCGGTGCAGCCAGTATGCCGTGTCTCGTAGGCAATCATGGAAGGCTTGCAAGGGGATGGAGTCTTCGCCTTCCCACGAGAGAAGGAGCTGAGTATCGTCCGCATAGTTTACGGTGGTCATGTTGTGAGATTTAATTAACGTGACCAGAGGTTTAAGGTAAACATTAAAAAGAATTGGACTGATAGAGGAACCCTGGGGGACACCGTGAGGGACAGGGGAGAAACCCGATTGGAAAGGGGGGAGGGAAACAGCCTGTTTTCTGTCACTGAGGTAGGAGTGAAACCAGATCAGGGCCGTGCCGTCGATCCCTGCCGATTTCAACCGCTGTAGCAGGATCCCATGATTGACAGTATCGAATGCGGCAGACAGGTCAAGTAAAATGAGGGCCACGGCTTGGCCCCTGTCTGCGCGCATTCGAAGCTCCTCCATGGCCGTGAGCACCGCGGTTTCAGTGCCATGGACTGGGCGAAACCCGAATTGGAATTTGTCCAAAAAATGGTGCTGCTCGAGGTGTGTTGATAGGTGTTTACTGACCCAGCGTTCGAGTACCTTCACCGGGAAAGGCAGGAGTGATATGGGGCGAAAGTTGGACAGACAGTCTGGGCTTAGCGTGGGTTTCTTTAGCAGCGGGGTTATAAGTGCTTGCTTCCAGGAGCGGGGAACGACGCCGCAGCTCAGGGATTGATTACAAATCAAACGAAGGGTGTGAAATAGTAGATGCCCACAGGTTTTCCATATTTTCGGTGGCAGAGGGTCAAGGGGGGATCCGGAGGTAATGCTCTGTGCGACTATTTCAAATTCTGTTTGAGGAATAGGAGGGAAAGCCAGCAATTTATCCGTGGGAGGACAGGAAGGCCTCAGAGATTCAAAGTCAGTGAAATTAGTTTTGGAAAAGGTGGGAAGAGTGGAAGACGGGGACGTTGCCAGGTTGTTAATGATAGTCTCAATTTTATCAGTAAAAAACTGGGCGAGGCTATCACAGAGGGACTGAGAGGGGGGGATGGAGTTTTTGATGCAGTCAGGGTGTAAGATATTGTCCAGAATCTGAAATATGCTTTTTGGACTGTTAGCCGCATTGGTAATGGTGGAACAGTAGTAGTTCGCTTTACTCTCTGCAATAGCGGATTTGTAGTCCTGGAGTGCCTTCTTCCAGAGGGCTTTGTTGTTGTTACTATATCCGTGTCTCCACTTTCTCTCAGCTTGCTTGCAGGCTGATTTGAGGGTTTTCAAAGAGTCGTTATACCAGGGAGCCGAGGCTCTACCTTTCGGTTTACAGAGTTTAAGAGGGGCCGCAGAGTCCGCAAGGGAGGTAATTCTCGAGCTAAAGAGTCTATAGTTATCTTCCACAGAATTGGTAGTGGTGAAACTGTCCTCCACCTCGAAGATTCTGGTGGAGGTGCTGAGTTTTTCTAACGCTTTCCAGTTTCGGTACAAGAATTGTGGAGGCGGGTGAGATTTGGCTTTGCTTGTTATGGCATTATTGATATAGAATTTGACGAGCGAGTGGTCTGTCCAACTCATAGGCAGGATGTCGCCTATTTGGGTTAGGCCTGGGCTCGAGAAGATAAGATCAAGTCGGTTGCCTGCGGAATGAGTGGGGTCCTTTACCAGTTGTTGGAGGCCTACACTATCACAGGACAGCTGAAGGTTGTCTAGACCTGCGTCCAGGCTGCCATTTGGCCAAAGATTAAAATCTCCTAGAAGTACTAGTTTACTGTGAGAGGTTGCCATGTTGGTGATGGTCGTGAGAAAGGCTTGCTGTTGCAAGAGAGAAAAGGCCCCAGGTGGACGATAGCAGATGATGACCGTAAAAATATCTCCTTGATGGCGATTTAGAGACAGACCAAAGAGCTCAATTCCAGGTATCGGGTCTATGTCTAGGATGTTCGTTTGCCATGAAGCTTTGAGAATGACGCCAACACCGCGGCCCTTGGATCTAGGGAGATGAAGAATGTTAAAGATTAACGGACAGGCGGCTGCTAGGTCAGTCTCACAGTTTGCGTGTGTCCAGGTCTCAGTTAAAAAGAGTACATCAAGATGGTGTGACTCGATGAGAAGATTGATTTCGGTGGCGTGTTTTAGTAAGGATCTTACGTTCAAGAGGCCTCCTACAGTTAGGCCCTTGTGTGTGAAGTCAGTTAAAGGAAAGGCAGTCTCTTCGAAGGAGAGCTTACCTTCGTTCGCATACCCTCGAAGGTCAAGCAAAGCCTCCCGGGTGGAGTCGGGGGATGATGGACTATGCCGGACAGGGTGTGTGGCGCTAGGCGCGTCCTCGGCGCGGACGAGCGCAGACGAGCTTGCCTTAAGCGCGCCTTCGGCGCGCAATCGGCGTGCCCGCTGCGCTCGTCCGCTGCGCTTCCGACATTGGCACATAATTTATAGTGATCACGGGTAGCGTGGGAGGGGGGCGTGGCCAACACGAAGTGGGCGTGGCTGTCGGCTCCCTTCGGCGGACAATGGCGCCAAGAACCGAGTGGTTTGTGAGTCCCAGCAGCTAGTAATCAGCTGTTGTGGGATTGTGCAATCGGCAAGTGTTTAAAAACGATACAGTACACAGATAGAATTAAAATGAATACAGAATACCTCCCGGCTTTCCGCCTCAGGAGTAGCAGCAGTGGAGCGGCGTTCGCGTGCGGCGCGCTCTATTTATGTCTGCGGGGGGGGGCGTGGCCAACACGAAGTGGGCGTGGCTGTCGGCTCCCTTCGGCGGACAATGGCGCCAAGAACCGAGTGGTTTGTGAGTCCCAGCAGCTAGTAATCAGCTGTTGTGGGATTGTGCAACCGGCAAGTGTTTAAAAACAATACAGTACACAGATAGAATTAAAATGAATACAGAATACCTCCCGGCTTTCCGCCTCAGGAGTAGCAGCAGTGGAGCGGCGTTCATGTGCGGCGCGCTCTATTTATGTCTGCGGGGGGGGGGCGTGGCCAACACGAAGTGGGCGTGGCTGTCGGCTCCCTTCGGCGGACAATGGCGCCAAGAACCGAGTGGTTTGTGAGTCCCAGCAGCTAGTAATCAGCTGTTGTGGGATTGTGCAATCGGCAAGTGTTTAAAAACAATACAGTACACAGATAGAATTAAAACGAATACAGAATACCTCCCGGCTTTCCGCCTCAGGAGTAGCAGCAGTGGAGCGGCGTTCGCGTGCGGCGCGCTCTATTTATGTCTGCGGGGGGGGGGGGGCGTGGCCAACACGAAGTGGGCGTGGCTGTCGGCTCCCTTCGGCGGACAATGGCGCCAAGAACCGAGTGGTTTGTGAGTCCCAGCAGCTAGTAATCAGCTGTTGTGGGATTGTGCAATCGGCAAGTGTTTAAAAACAATACAGTACACAGATAGAATTAAAATGAATACAGAATACCTCCCGGCTTTCCGCCTCAGGAGTAGCAGCAGTGGAGCGGCGTTCGCGTGCGGCGCGCTCTATTTATGTCTGCGGGGGGGGGCGTGGCCAACACGAAGTGGGCGTGGCTGTCGGCTCCCTTCGGCGGACAATGGCGCCAAGAACCGAGTGGTTTGTGAGTCCCAGCAGCTAGTAATCAGCTGTTGTGGGATTGTGCAATCGGCAATTGTTTAAAAACGATACAGTACACAGATAGAATTAAAATGAATACAGAATACCTCCCGGCTTTCCGCCTCAGGAGTAGCAGCAGTGGAGCGGCGTTCGCGTGCGGCGCGCTCTATTTATGTCTGCGGGGGGGGGCGTGGCCAACACGAAGTGGGCGTGGCTGTCGGCTCCCTTCGGCGGACAATGGCGCCAAGAACCGAGTGGTTTGTGAGTCCCAGCAGCTAGTAATCAGCTGTTGTGGGATTGTGCAATCGGCAAGTGTTTAAAAACGATACAGTACACAGATAGAATTAAAATGAATACAGAATACCTCCCGGCTTTCCGCCTCCGGAGTAGCAGCAGATTATGTTTCTGTATATGATATTCTGATGTATAATCTTGTACCCAGGGTTTTCTGGGGGCACATTTTGCAGGCAAAACCTGAAGGAGTGTCTGTGGAAAACGACACCCAATGAGGGATTTATATTGGTGTGGAAACACCAATTTATATAGTGATTCCCCATTCAAATTGCCACAACATGTAATGGCGCAGTATTGTTGCATCTGGAAATTAGCCTACCCCTTAGGTATCAGAATTTCCTTGTGCAGTATTGTTAGAACTAGCGGTCTCTAGTTGTCTGAGGTAGGTATCTTTGTCCAAGTAGGGACCCTTGCTTCTAGTCAGGGTAAGGCAGATACACACTTTAGATAACCCCTGCTCACCCCCTTGGTAGCTTGAAATGAACAGACAGACCTATACCAAAGGCAATATGTCAAGTATTTGTTCTCAAAACACACAGTAATATAGTGAAAATATCACAAATGGACATCACACCAGTTTAGAAAAATAAAGTATTTTTATCTAAACCAAACAAGACCAAAACAACAAAAATCCAGCATACATGTATTAGAATATGACTTAAAACAGTTATCTCAAAAATAGCACTTGTAGAAAACAAATAGCTTCAACTGGGGCTATTACGACGTTGTGGCAGCAATAAATCCAAAGTACAGCACTGTCCTCCAGGTGCGTGGCGTCGGGCACAGAATCAGATGGCCCCCCCAAACAAACACTCCCTTAAAAAATAATGTTAATGACGATGCGCAGCTGACCCACCCTGGGGGAACATCATGGACTGGCGGCAGAGCCCCACACACTTTGTCGTCGGTCCCAGTTCAGGGGAGCTGGCAGTGAAGTCTTTGTGTTCCTAGGACTTCAGAACAGGAGGCGAGCACACACACACACACCCTTAAAGATTCTTCTTCAAGCAGGTTTCTCAGCAAAGTTCCAGTCTTTGTCTATTCAGCTCAGCTTTGAGTCATCCAGGAAGGGCCAGGCAAACATCAACCCCCCCAGTGTCAGTGTACAGTGAATGCACGTTCCCAGCCCCTGTTATTCCAAATCAGACAGGCAATGCACAAACAGGCAGAAGCACACAGAATGGTTAAACAAGGAAGTGTCTACTTTCTAAAAGTGGCAGTTTGAAACACATAATTTAAAAATCATCTTTACTAAAAGATGTGTTATTAAATTCAGAGTTCCGAGAGCCTACACTTTATTTCTCAATCTTGTCCCAATGGGAAGTTATACTAGTAAAATTTTACAAAATATCTCCTATTCTATCCTATGGGACAGATAGCCTTTCAATAATGAAAAACGAAATTGGCAGTGTTGGAAAACGAGGCAGTATCTGTGAGGCCTGCACAAATAACATGACTACATTTGTCCTTCACTGGGAACCAAACACCCAATTGTAGCGCCTGACTCTCAGAGGGTAGCGTTGCAGAGCAGTCTGAGGCTTACTCAAGGGAGGTGGTGTGGGCCAGTAATCGCCATTTGCAGAAATAACACTCAATAATTGATTGTCCAGTCTGAACTATGCTTTATAAAAGTAAGAGTACATTTAATAAACACACACACTACTCAATACTATGCACCCATTTACAAATATACAGAAGCTGTTGGAATTACTTTGTGACATCGCATAACATCTCCACCCCTCCTGCAAGGGGGGGGGGTCTAGTACCACCACTCCCATGTATGCACATCATCTTGCCCCCAATGCAGTTAGTTGAACATAACCAGGGGCGAGGGCCCTGCGCACTGGCACCATCCCAGTGGCGACCCACCCCATTATCTCAACAAGTATTTAAAATAGGTAACCCTGCCTTGGTGACACATAACCCTGACTGAGCATTTCCTACTGACCATGAAGTATACACCTCTCCTTCTTAAGGGCTACCAGTATGGGTTCTTCACCTATGCGCAGCAGCAAGAATACATGTGTAAGCATCACTTTGGAATGACAGTACTCATCACATTTGTGGATCATTAGAATTTAGATTGACAGTACTCATCACATTTGTGGATCATTAGAATGTATTGCAATTACAGCCCCTAGGCATCACAGATGAAATCACAGGATTACTCATATACAGCCAGACACCATAGCAGTAATGTCTGGCCACATAACCCCACTTTGCTTATGACATCACCTTACACAGGTACTTCAAATTAGACATGTGACTTTCAGTCCCTCTAAAAGAAATAACGTTAGTAAATACATTTCAGATGCAATTACACATCTTCACCTCCAGGGGATGCACTTCTCCAGACATCCCCAGCTCAGTCTTTCACTCCTTGATGCACTTCTCAGTACACCCCCAGCTGTAGAACGAAAGTTCCAGCCCAGGAGATATTAAGGCTTGAGATGAACCCTTGAGGGGTTATTCTTTTAGGTCCCGTAGAAACTTAGGGTAGGACTTTTCCACAGGGTGCTGGGGGAGACTGCGTTGCTCCTGTAGCTCCCCCTGCACCCTGACACACATTTGGTGGCGACCCCATCCTCCTGGGGCCACCTGAAGCAAAGAAAATGCTGACCTTTCCTTGAAGCCGTTCGGGGCCTGCAAGACATTATGGGGCACTTCTCATTTTTCTTGCATATTGTAGTAGAAGCTCCCCCGCCGCATAGGGGAGAGCCGCGATCACCCCATTGGCGGCTTCAATGCATCCCGCTCATCGGTGTGGGGCCCGGTCCCACCCGAACGCCCAGGAGATTCATCGCAGCTCGGGGAGCCCACCCTCGGCTGTTCCTTCGTGGTGAGTGCTTCTTGTGGCTCGGGGAGCCCACCCCCGGCCGCTCCTTGTCTCGTGGGGCCCGGTCCCACCCGGGCCCCCACATTGCCATCTTGATGGAGAGCCACCTGGGGAGCCCACCCCTGGTGGCTCCCGCCAGCTCCCCGCACGGCCAGCACCCTCACGTGCTGCCGCAGGAACCGGCACAGCATTTCTGGTCATCCCACTCTGGCGGGCAGATACGCAGACCTTCGCCGGCTCCTCTGGGCACCCGCCTTCCAGCTCTCGGGTCCGGGGATGGGATACCGGTCCCCCGAACATCTTTGGGGGGCACGTTGGCACTCCCCACATCTAGCATTGGCAGGGGCCAGTGTGGGCTCTTGGCGCCCCGCTGGGGTGATCTTCACGGGGAGCGCGACGGCGCTCCCCGACTACTCTTCATGTCGGGGCCCAGAGATGGGGTCCCGGGCCCCCAAGCACTCCTTTCCCATGCTCCCCGACCCCTGTTCTTTCTCGGGGGCCAGGGTGGGCTCCTGGTACCCCACTGGCACATCTTCACGGGGAGCGCGATGGCTCTCCCTGGCTGTGTCTTCTCCCGCGAGGGGGACGTGCGACGGCACTCCCCCTCGCCCCGTGGGTTCGGGGGGCCAGGGTGGGCTCCTGGTACCCCCACTTTGGGAATCAGTTCATGGGGAGCGCGACAACGCTCCCCGGCTTTCTCTTCTGGTTGGGGGCAGCCCTTGGGACCTGACCCACCCTGGGGGCACATCATGGACCGGCGGTAGAGCCCCACACGCTTTGTCGCCGGTCCCAGTTCAGGGGAGCTGGCAGTGAAGTCTTTGTGTGCCTGAGACTTCAGAACAGGAGGCGAGCACACACACACACACCCTTAAAGATTCTTCTTCAAGCAGGTTTCTCAGCAAAGTTCCAGTCTTTGTCCTTTCCTTGGCAGAAGCAGCAACTGCAGGCCAACCCCAGACAGCACACAGCAAAGGGACAGTACTCCTCCTTACAACTCTCCAGCTCATCTCCTTGGCAAAGGTTCCTCATGAGTCCAGAAGTGATCTAAAGTTCTGGGGTTTAAGTTCCACTACTTATACCCCAATTTGCCTTTGTTCTTCTTTGCGTAAGGGTCTCTGAGCCCAGTCTAAACCAGTTGTTTCCTCACTGGTGCAGTATGACCACAGAGAGTGGAGACAGCATTGTGCAAGGGAGACAGGCCCTATTCAGGTGCCAAGCAAACTCCTACCATTAGTCTAAATTCAGCCAAGGTCTATTCAGCTCAGCTTTGAGTCATCCAGGAAGGACCAGGCAAACCTCAACCCCCCCCCCCAGTGGCAGTCTACAGTGAATGCACATTCCCAGCCCCTGTCATTCCAAAACCAGACAGGTAATCCACAAATAGGCAGAGGCACACAGAATGGTTAAACAAGAAAGTGTCTACTTTCTAAAAGTGGCATTTTAAAACACATAATTTAAAACACATATTTACTAAAAGATGTGTGTGAGAAGTTGGCCTGGTATATGCTGTTCACAAGTTAAAGTGGACACCTTGCACCAGTACAATTCGACTCTTATTGTAGTAGGTTTAGGACAACCTTTCAAAGAAAGCTATCCTAGTGGTAGCTGTGGAGAGCAGCTTTCAGGCTTGGTCTTTAGAGGAATGTAAAGCAGCTTGTTTTACCTTATAATCTCTTGAATTACTAAATGAAAGGAAACCACACAGGTATTTATATCAAGTATATATGTATTTATTACTAACAACTCTCTGCTAATCTCTTTATGAGATTAGAAGTCAGGAACATATGCATAAATCAACGTTTCACAATAAATTAAGCACAAATATGGCTGGGGCCCTAGGGGCGTACCAGACCATATACTAAAAAAGAGACTTAGAGATAACGACTTGCATGTGGACCAGGCCTAGGGCCTTCAGAAGTGCTGGGACCTCATGAAACCACCCAAGGCAGGTAAGTAAAGGACCCACGGGAGACGCATGCAGTGTGAGAACACAGCCGCGAATCCCTATTGACTTCAATGGAGCAAGTCGCGATTGGAAATTAAGAGTTTTAGGATACTTTGGGAGAGTCTACAAGCAAGTCACTTACAGGGTAAGTAGTTCTAGAGCCAACACCCACAGGAGCACCGTAGTGCTGGAGTTACCTCACCCAAGGAAGCCGGGTGCATAGGTGTCTTTTGGTGTTGGGCTGCGGCGTCGTTTTCAATGGAAGCCAATGAAGACTTGCTGCTTGTGAAGACAGGAGAAGTGTCCGGTGGAATCCAAGGCTGTATTCAGAAGAAGGAAGACCTGAAAGCGTAGGGGACCATGTTCAAAGTCACTTGGCAGTGACCCGGGGCAAGGAAGATGGATGCCCACAGTCGTTGGGTGATTTCAGATGATCCACGGGTGTCTTGACTCTTCAGCCACGAGGCCCAGGAGGCGTCGACGACAACCAGGAGCTGGATTCGGTGTGTCCCATGACGTCTGCAGCTTACTGCGGTGTCGGTGACCAGATTGGAGCCAACAAGCCTTGGTAACAGCAAGTCTCGTGGAAAGGATAAAACGTCAGCGGTGCAGACCAGCAAGGTCTGAGGGACTCACCCAGCAAGGATAAGTCAGGGCAGGCCTGGAGAAAGCAGGGGAGCCCTTTGTAACTATAGAAAAGTACTCTGGGGACCCACAAGCCAACCGGCAAGGGATCACGAAGACGCCTCGGGAGGATTCAACAGGGGCACACGGTCACTCGGGACGGGGTAGGCCTCTGATCTTCGGAGGGATTCCTGCTGGAGGCTTGGACCACATGTGGTCCAATGCACAAGTTCGTAGAACGTCGTGAAGGGGTTGCACTCGAAAATAGTGCACAGTACCCAGGGATTGCCGTTCCTCATCACTGGTGGGGTCCACTTGCCTCAGCGTCGCTGGGTACTCACAATAGCCTTGGAGAAGTCAGGAAATCCTCTTCCTGGGCTGCAGGGACTCCGGACTCCGGCGGGAGCGGGAAAATTTGCGACCATTGATTGCAAGATTGGGTGCCTGCCAAGCAGGGGAGTCACTCCTTGACTCCAAGGGAGATTCTTTCGTCTTCCAGAGATAGTGGAACGTCAAAGGTCCGGGATTCGTCTTCAGAGCGCCGTCCAGGGGTATCTAGTTTGCAATGGCAAGGGTTCCCTAACTTATACTGAAATGAAGGGAGGGACTATGGGAGGGTCAGGGGAGTGGGTGGCTACACCTACTTCCCTTTGTCCAGTTTTGCGCCAGAGCAGGGGCAGGTAGGCAGGTAGCCCCTGAGCTGGTTTGAACTGGGGTATGCACAGAGGAGCCTACTGCTCCCCCAGTGCAGGACTTCAAAGCACTCTAGGAGTGCACCCAACCAGCCCCAGTACACTAAACCCTGTTCGGGAGGTGGTCACACTTCCCTGTGACAGGATTCCTATTGTTGGGCCTCCTCCACTGCGAATTTCGGTCATCAGCAGGAGGGCAGCCCAGTGTCTGTGACTGGTGGCATCCATTTTGTGATGCCAGGGTTCTTCAGGATTCTACCACGTTTCCACAGTAGGTACATGTCTATCCCTCTAGAAGGGTGGGATCATACTCCCACACCAGTCACTGGTGTGGGGTATGATTCCAAAGCGTTTGACACCAAACACGACATGTTTTGATGCAGCCATCCCAAAGTTAGCATTTACCGCGAGGTTATAATGCACTTAAGAGTATATGGTTTGACTGCATTCACAAACAGCCCCAGAGAATGGACTCTGTGAGCTGCAGAGGGGCCCTGCTCAGGCAGAGGCACCCCCTCACATGGAAACCAAGCACCCTGCCCTCAGGATTGATAGGGCCTGCCTTAGGGGTGACTGATAGGTTTAAATGTGTGTGCAGGAGAGATATAGTGAACCTATATCTCAGTGAGGAGTGCTAGCACCACCTCACCCAGGCTGCAGTAGCAGGCCTGTGGTGTCAGATTTAGTCTGCTTCCCAGGGGTGGCATAATACATGCTTCAGCCCCTGGTAGGCCTGTGAAGTACCTATGCCCTTGGTACCTAAGGTACCATACACTAGGGACTCATAAGGCACCACAGTATCCAATCACTAGTGCACCTAATATGCACTCCATGTTGTTTAGAGAGAACAGAGAGGCTGGGGCCCTGATTAGCAGGGTCCCAGCCAGATAATAGCCAGAAACCAGTGTAAACATCAGAAATAAAGTGGGGGCAACATAAGAGGCAGATCTACTCTCCTACACAACACCCCCCCAAACGCAGGGACACTTAACTAACCTTGACCAGTTGAGCATTCGTGTTCTAAGTGGAAATACCTTGAGAGTCCATCTGCATTGGTATGTTGGGTTCCAGGTCTATGTCCCACTGTATAGTCCATCCCCTGTAGGGAAATGGACCACCTTAAAGGTTTTGGGTTTTCACCTTTTATCTGTTTAAGCCATAGGAGGGGCTTGTGGTCAGTCTGAACTATGAAGTGAGTGCCAAACAAGTATGGCCTCAGCTTCTTCAGGGCCCACACCACAGCAAAGGCCTCCCTCTCTATAGCTGACCAACGTTTCTCTCTAGGGGTCAGCCTTCTGCTAATAAAAGCTACTGGCTGGTCTCGACCTTCATCATTCAGTTGAGACAGTACAGCTCCCACACCCAGATCAGTAGCATCTGTTTGGACAATGAACTTTTTGGTGTAGTCTGGACTCTGTAAGATGGGAGCAGTGCACATGGCCTGCTTTAGGTCTTCAAATGCCTTTTGACAGCTAGCTGTCCACTGAACCTTTTTTGGCATTTTCTTTGAGGTAAGATCATTCAAGGGGGTCACTATAGATCCATATCCCTTCACAAACAGTAGGCTCTCACCTGTGTCTGGGTGGTTGGAGCAACCCATTCCATTATGGTTTGGATTTTGCTCTGTAAAGGCTGAACCTGGCCCCCCCTACAAGGTGGCCCAGGTACACAACCTGATTCTGCCCTATCTGGCACTTAGTGGCCTTGATAGTGAGGCCTGTTTTCTGCAGGGCCTCCAAAACATTTCTGAGATGGACCAGGTGATCCTGCCAGGAGGAACTAAAGACAGCAATATCATCTAGATAAGCTGAGCAATAAGTTTCCATGCCTGCCAGAACTTTGTTCACCAACCTCTGAAAAGTGGCAGGTGCATTTTTCAATCCAAAGGGCATCACCACAAAGTGGTAGTGCCCACTAGGGGTCGAAAATTCTGTTTTGGCTTTTGCATCATCAGCTGACCTGATCTTCAAGCAACCCGCTGTTAGGTCAAATGTAATCAGATGCTTGGCTGAGGTCAAAGTATCAATCAGCTCATCTGCCCTTGGTATGGGATAGGCATCAGTCCTGGTGACTGCATTGAGGCCTCTGTAGTCTACACAAAACCTCATTTATTTCTTACCACCCTGGGTATGAGGTTTGGGTACTAGGACTACTGGGCTAGCCCAAGGGCTATCTGAAGGCTCAATCACACCTAATTCCAAAGTTTTCTGGACTTCAGTCCTGATACAGTCCCTGACATGGTCAGGTTGCCTGTAGATTTTACTCTTGACAGGCAGACTGTCTCCAGTGTCCACCTCATGGGTGCACCAGGTAGTCTGACTAGGGGTCAATCTAAACATATGTCTGTACTGTTGCAGAACTTGTCTGCATTCAGTTTGCTGAAGGTCAGTGAGGCTGCTTGCCAAAGCAACACCATCTACTGACCCATCATCAGGGTTCTGTGAGAACAGGTCAGGGAGAGGGTCACTCTCCTCCTCCTGTTCCTCATCAGTTGCCATGAGCGAGCCTGTGTCAGCCCTGTCAACATATGGTTTCAATCTGTTGACATGGAGCACCCTCAGGGGGCTCCTGGGAATTCCAAGATTCACCAGATAGGTGACTTCTCCCTTTTGCTCAACAATGGTATGGGGGCCACTCCATTTGTCTTGGAGGGCTGCTGGGGCCACAGACTCCAACACCCACACTTTATGTTCTGGCTGGTACACAGTCAGCACAGCCTTTTGGTCATGCCAAGTTTTTTGTAATTCTTGGCTGGCCTCCAGGTTTTTGGTTGCCTTCTTCATGTATTCATCCTGGAGCGGAGACCAAGTGCATAGTCCATCACATCCTGTTTGGGGGGCTTGAGAGGTAACTCCCAGCCCTCTTTTACCAAACATAATGGACCTCTTGCAGGGTGTCCAAACAGAAGCTCAAATGGGCTGTAACCAACCCCCTTCTGTGGAACCTCTCTGTATGCAAACAAAAGGCAGGGAAGAAGAGGGTCCCATTTCCGCCTAAGCTTCTCTGGGAGTCCTTTAATCATTCCCTTATGGGTTTTGTTGAAACATTCAACCAACCCATTGCATTGTGGGTGATAGGGGGTGGTGAAATTATAAGTTACACCACACTCCTTCCATATTGCTTTCAAATATCCTGACATGAAGTTTGTATCTATGTCAGAGATGACCTCCTTTGGGAAACCCACTCTGGAGAAAACTACAATGAGGACTCTTGCCACCACAGAGGCTGTGGTGGTCCTCAGGGGAATTGCTTCTGGGTACCTGGTGGCATGATCCACTACCACCAGGATAAATCTGTGCTCAGATGCAGTTTGAGGGTCAAGGGGACCAACAATGTCAATCCCTACCCTTTCAAAGGGTACCCCCACCACAGGTAGTGGTATCAGGGGGGGCTTTTTTGTGCCACCTGACTTGCCACTGGCTTGGCAAGTGACACAGAAGCGACAAAACTCCTTGGTGTCTTCTGACATATGTGGCCAATGAAAATGTGGAACAAGCCTGTCCCAGGTCTTGTTTTGGCCCAAATGACCTGCCAAAGGGATATCATGTGCTAGGGTCAAGAGGAACCCCTAAACTTCTAAGACATTACCAACCTCATGGTGGCTCCAGGGGTTGGATCTCTACCCTCAGAATATAGGAGTCCCTCATCCCAATAAACTTTATGGGACCCACTAGCACTCCCAGCAGCCTTAGCAGCAGCCTGCTGTCTGAGGGGTTCAAGAGAGGGGCAGCACTGTTGCTCCTTACTCAGATCTTCCCTAGAAGGACCCCCTGTCCCCAATAACTCAACCTGATCAGGCTCAAGTCCCTCTGTGGCAGTTCCTTCTTCAGGATCTGCTTCTCCTCCCTCAAGAGGTGAATCTGTGATCTGAGACAGAGGGGAAGGCTCTGCCTTAACCCTACTACTCCTCTTCTTGGGAAGCACCTGGTCCATGGTTTCAGGATCCAGAGCTGGTTCAGTGTTATGCATTTTGGACTGTGACCTGGTCACAGCAAATATCTCTGCAAGGATGCCCAACATCTCAACATGAGTCCATAACTCTACGTCAGACCAGGCTGAAGTCTCTAGATCTTTGCCCAATAGACATTCTACAGAGAGGTCTGCACTGACTACAACCTTCTTAAGGCCCGTTACCACTCCCAAGGAGAAATTCACAACTGCAAGACTATGGTGCCTTTCGCAAAATATCGCGAAATGGCAAAAAATCTCTGCGATCACGCAAAATTTTGCGTGATTGCTGAGATTTTGTGCTGATTAATGAATTTCTGACTTTGACCTTCAACTCGGGCACCTGCTTTATTTATATCTGTAACAGATATAAATAAAGCAGGTGCCCGAGTTGAAGGTCAAATTCAGTACAAGTGCTTCCTGTTGAGGTTTAATTTTTGTGACAGGAGCATTGTGCCAGAATGAATCCTGCCCTGCATATTTACCCAAGAAGATGCCACAGTTTTGTGCAATACCTCTACTCAACTGGAGTACTTTCTACTGGCTAATCAGTAAGTGCTACCTCGTTGGGTAAATGTATAGTGCTTTTCCTACACTACAGCTGCGTAAAGGGCCAGAAGAGTTGTCTCCAGCGACCATGTGTTTTTGTAACCTTGCCACCGCGCCGATGGGCGCCAGGGTCCCTCGAGTGAGCTGTCCATCATAGTGGGGGAAAGGGCGGGAAGAT
This sequence comes from Triturus cristatus, assembly GCF_964204655.1. Lineage (NCBI taxonomy): Eukaryota > Metazoa > Chordata > Amphibia > Caudata > Salamandridae > Triturus > Triturus cristatus. The sequence continues at coordinate 433,382,831 of NC_140585.1, read as the reverse complement.
GTTGCACACCACTGGTGTGTGGGCTGGGGCCAAACGGGCGGGGCTTCCATGCAGTTCACATGCCTCTTGTTTATAAAGGGCCAGAGAGCAGAGACCGATCAGAGCAGCAGATGAGGAGACAGAACCTCAGGAACTACAAGGGGATTGCGCTCGAGAAACTCATGGATGCACATAGCTCCATCAAGGATTACAGCAAATTGTTGACGATAGATATGGGGAGACAGCACACCTGCCTAGCCTCGCCCGTGCTCACGAATGTTTTTGTGCTGATTAATGCGTTACTGAATTTGAGCTTCAAGTTCAACTCGGGCACCTGCTTTATTTATATCTGTAAGTTCTTCCTGTTGAGGACGGTTTAATTTTTGTGACAGGAGCATCGTGCCAGAATGAATCCTGCCTTGCATATTTACCCAAGAACATGCCACCGTGTTGCGCAATACCTCTACTCAACTGGAGTACTTTCTACTGGCTTATCAGTAAGTGCTACCTCGTTGTGTAAATGTATAGTGCTCTTCCTACACTACAGCTGCGTAAAGGGCCAGAAGAGTTGTCTCCAGCGACGATGTGTGTCTGTAACTTTGCCACCGCGCCAATGGGCGCCGGGGTCCCTCGAGTGAACTGTCCATCATAGTGGAGAAAGGGCGGGAAGACGTTGCACACCGCCAGTGTGTGGGGCGGGGCTTCTATGCAGTTCACATGCCTCTTGTTTATAAAGGGTCAGAGACTGACCAGAGCAGCAGATGAGGAGAAAAAACCTCAGGAACTACATGGGGATTGCGCTCCAGAAACCCATGGATGCACAGGCCTCCTTACAGCAAATTGCTGACGGTAGATATGGGGAGAAAGCACACCTGCCTAGCCAAGGGTGGGTGACAATTTCCGTTCCCTCGCAGATCGCGGAAGGTTCGACATTTTCGGAACGCGAAAATGTCGAAATTTCGCAATTTCTGTGAGTGGAGCAGAAATTGTCGCCCACCCTTATTTATATGTACCTTGAGTACCTATAGTGGTTTTCAGTTAGAAATTCAAATAGAGATTTTCTGGTAAAACAATGGCAAGCTGGAATCCCACAGGCTGCCCACCAATTTGAGAAGTTGGCCTGGTATATGCTGTTCACTAGTTAAAGTGGACACCTTGCACCAGAACAATTCGACTCTCATGGTAGTAGGTTTAGGACAACCTTTTAAAGAAAGCTATCCTAGTAGTAGCAGTGGAGAGCAGCCTTCAGGCTAAGTCTTTAGAGGAATGTAAAGCAGCTTGTTTTACCTTATAATCTCTTTAATTACTAAATGAAAGGACACCACACAGGTATATATATCAAATATATATGTATTTATTACTAACAACTCTCTGCTAATCTCTTTATGAGATTAGAAGCCAGGAACATATGCATAAATCAATGTTTCACAATAAATTAAGCACAAATATGGCTGGGGCCCGAGGGGCGTATCAGACCATATACTAAAAAAGAGACTTAGAGATAATGACTTGCGAGGGGACAAGGCCTAGGGCCTTCAGAAGTGCTGGGGCCTCACAAAACCACCCAAGGCAGGTAAGTGAAGGACCCACGGGAGACACATGCAGTGTGAGAACACAGCCAGGAATCCCTATTGACTTCAATGGAGCAAGTCGCAATTGGAAATTAAGAGTTTTAGGATACTTCGGGAGAGTCTACAAGCAAGTCACTTACAGGGTAAGTAGTTCTAGAGCCACCACCCACAGGAGCACTGTAGTGCTGGTGTTACCTCACCCAGGGAAGCCGGGTGCATAGGTGTCTTTTGGTGTCGGGTCGCGGCATCGTTTTCAATGGGAGCCAATGAAGACTTGCTGCTTCTGAAGACAAGAGAATTGTCCAGTGGAATCCAAGGCTGAATTCAGAAGAAGCAAGACGTGAAAGTAGAGGGTACAGTGTTCAAAGTCACTTGGCAGTGACCCGGGGCAAGAAAGATGGATGCCCACAGTCGTCGGTGATTTCAGGTGATCCATGGGTGTCTTGACTCTTCAGCCACGAGGTCCAGGAGGCATCGACGACAACCAGGAGCTGGATTTGCCATGTCCCACGACGTCTGCAGCTTACTGCGGTGTCAGTGACCAGATTGGAGCCAACAAGCCTTGGTAACAGCAAGGATAAAAAGTCAGCGGTGCAGACCAGCAAGGTCTGAGGGACTCACCCAGCAAGGGTAAGTCAGGGCAGTACAAAAGGGGGTGGTGATGGACGGAGCATCAGAACCAATCAAACACACACACCCAGTCAACAGATCTGGGTTTGATCCATCACCGTTCTTTAGCCCACTCTGCCACCCCAGTTCAGACATGGCCATATGCAAATCAGTCTGACCCTGTGCCTCATGGGAACAGTCCAGCCCAAACTGTCCACGCCCTTTTGTACTGCTTTGTTCGCCATAAGTTGGCAGGGTATGCTCAGACGTGAGTCCCTTGCTCACTTTGCCACTGGATTCAAGCAAGCCTGGCTGAAAACGGCTGAAATGCCAGAAACCGGTCCTAGGAAGCTTGTTTCCGGTCCAGGGAAGGCATGGCTTGGCAGTTCGGGCTGGACTGTTCCCATGAGGAACAGGGTCAGACTGATTTGCATATGGCCATGTCTGAACTGGGGTGGCAGAGTGGGCTAAATAACGGTGATGGATCAAACCCAGATCTGTTGACTGGGTGTGAGTGTTTGATTGGTTCTGATGCTCCGTCCATGACCACGTCCTTTTGTACTGCTAAGTCAGGGCAGGCCTGGAGCAACCAGGGGAGTCCTTTGGAACTGTAGAAAAGTCTTCTGGGGACCCACAAGCCAACCGGTAAGGGATCGCGAAGACCCCTCAGGAGGATTCACTCAACAGGGGCTCACGGTCACTCGGGACGGGGCAGGCCTCTGATCTTTGGAGGGTTTCCTGCTGGAGGCTTGGACCATACGTGGTCCAATGCACAAGTTTATAGACCGTTGTGAAGGGGTTGCACTCGAAAATAGTGCACAGTACCTAAGGATTGTGGTTCCTCGTCACTCGTGGGGTCCACATGCCTCAGCGTCGCTGGGGACTCACGATGGCCTTGGAGAAGTCAGGAAATCCTCTTCCTGGGCTGCAGGGACTTTGGACTCCGGCGGGAGCAGGAAAGTTTGCGACCGTTGATTGCAAGATTGGGTGCCTGCCAAACAGGGGAGTCACTCCTTGACTCCAAGGGAGATTCTTCTGTCTTCCAGAGGTAGTGGAACGTCGAATGTCCAGGATTCGTCTTCAGAGCATCGTCCAGGGGTATCTAGTTTGAAATGGCAAGGGTTCCCTAATTTATACTGAAAGGAAGGGAGGGACTAGCTCTAAGACCCCACCTATGGGAGGGTCAGGGGAGTGGGTGGCTACACCCACTTCCCTTTGTCCAGTTTCACACCAGAGCAGGGGCATGTAGCCCCTGAGCCGGTTTGAACTGGTGTTTGCACAGAGGAGCCTACTGCTCCTCAGTGCAGGACTTCAAAGCACTCTAGGAGTGCACCCACCCAGCCCCAATACTCTAAACACTGTTTGGGAGGTGGTCACACCTCCCTGTGACAGGATACCTATTGTTGGGCTTCCTCCACTGCGAGTTTCGGTCATCAGCAGGAGGGCAGCCCAGTGTCTGTGACTGGTGGCATCCATTTTGTGATGCCAGGGCTCTTCAGGATTCTACCGCATTTCCACAGTAGGTACATCTCTATCCCTCTGGAAGGGTGGGATCATACTCCCACACCAGTTACTGGTGTGGGGGTATGATTTCAAAGCGTTTGACACCAAACACAACATGTTTGGATGCAGCCATCCCAAAGTTAGCATTTACCGCGAGGTTATAATGCACTTGAGAGTATATGGTTTGACCGCATTCACAAACAGCCCCAGAGAATGGACTCTGAGAGCTGCAGAGGGGCACCCCCTCACATGGAAACCAAGCACCCTGACCTCAGGATTGATAGGGCCTGCCTTAGGGGTGACTGATAGGTTTAAATGTGTGTGCAGGAGAGATATAGTGAACCTATATCTCAGTGAGGAGTGCTAGCACCACCTCACCCAAGCAGCAGTATCAGACCTGTGGAGTCAGATTTAGTCTGTTTCCCAGGGGTGGCATAATACATGCTTCAGCCCCTGGTAGGCCTGTGAAGTACCTATGCCTTTGGTACCTAAGGTACCATATACAAGGGACTCATAAGGCACCACAGTATCCAATCACTAGTGCACCTAATATGCACTCCATGTTGAGAGAACAGAGAGGCTGGGGCCCTGATTAGCAGGGTCCCAGCTAGACTATAACCAGAAACCAGTGTAAATGTCAGAAAAAAAGTGGGGGCTACATAAGAGGCAGATCTACTCTCCTACAATGTGTTATTAAATTCAGAGTTCCGAGAGCCTAAACTTTATTTCTCCATCTTGTCCCAATGGGAAGTTATACCAGTAAAATATTGCAAAGTACCTCCCATTCTATCCTATGGGATAGATAGCCTTTCAATAAGGAAAAACGAAATTGACAGGGTTGGAAAACGAGGCAGTATCTGTGAGGCCTGCACAAATAACATGACTACATTTGTCCTTCACTGGGAACCAAACACCCAATTGTAGCGCCTGACTCTCAGAGGGTAGCGTTGCAGAGCAGTCTGAGGCTTACTCAAGGGAGGTGGTGTGGGCTAGTAATCACCATTTGCTGGTGCGCAGAAATAACACTCAATAATTGATTGTCCAGTCTGTACTTTGCTTTATAAAAGTAAGAGTACATTTATTAAACACACACACTACTCAATACTATGCACCCATTTACAAATATACATAAGCTGTTGGAATTACTTTGTGACATTGCATAACATCTCCACCCCTACCACGGGGTAGGGGGGTCTAGTACCACCACTCCCATGTATGCACATCATCTTGCCCCTAATGCAGTTAGTTGAACATAACCTGGGGCGAGTGCCCTGCGCACTGGCACCATCCCAGTGGCGACCCACCCCATTATCTCAACAAGCATTTAAAATAGGTAACCCTGCCTTGGTGACACATAACCCTGACTGAGCATTTCCTACTGGCCATGAAGTATACACCTCTCCATCTTAAGGGCTAGCAGTCTGGGTTCTTCACCTAAGCGCAGCAGCAAGAATATGTGTGTAAGCATCACTTTGGAATGACAGTACTCATCACATTTGTGGATCATTAGAATTTAGATTGACAGTACTCATCACATTTGTGGATCATTAGAATGTATTGCAATTACGGCCCCTAAAGGCATCACAGATGAAATCACAGGATTACTCATATACAGCCAGACATCCTAGCAGTAATGTCTGGCCACATAACCCCACTTTGCTTATGACATCACCTTACACAGGTACTTCACAATACACATGTGACTTTCAGTCCCTCTAAAAGAAATAACGTTAGTAAATACATTTTAGATGCAATTACACATCTTCACCTCCAGGGGATGCCCTTCTCCAGACATCCCCAGCTCAGTCTTTCACTCCTTGATGCACTTCTCAGTACACCCCCAGCTGTAGAACCAAAGTTCCAGCCCAGAAGATGTTAAGGCTTAAGCTGAACCCTTGAGGGGTTATTCTTTTAGATCCCCTAGAGACTTAGGGTGGGACTTTTCCTCGGGGTGCTGGGGGAGACTGCATTGCTCCTGCAGCTCCCCCTGCACCCTGGCACACGTGTGGTGGCAACCCCGTCCTCCTGGGGCCACCACAAGTAGAGAAAATTCTGACCTTTCCTTGTAGGCGGTTCCTGGCCAGCAAGGCATTATGGGGCACTTCTCATTTTCCTTGCATATTGTAGTAGCGGCTCCCCCGCTGCGTCGGGGAGAGCCGCGATCAGCCCACTGGCAGCTTCACCACATCCCGCTCATCGGTGTGGGGCCCGGTCCCACCCGGACCCCCAGGGGATTAATCGCAACTCGGGGAGCCCACACCCGGCTGCTCCTTATGTGGTGAGTGCTTCTTGTGGCTCGGGGAGCCCACCCCCGACCACTCCTTGTCTCGCGGGGCATGGTCCCACCCAGGCCCCCGCATTGCCATCTTGATGGAGAGCCACCTGAGGAGCCCATCTCCAGTGGCTCCCGCCGGCTCCCCGCACAGCCAGCACCCTTGCGTGCTGCCGCGGGAGCCGGCACTGCATTTCTGGTCTGCCTGCCCCGGTTGGCAGATGCGCAGAACTGCGCTGGCTCCTCCGGCCATCCACCTTCCAGCACTCGGGCCCGGGGATGGGATACCGGGCCCCCGAACATCTTTGGGGGGGCACGATGGCACTCCCCACATCCAGCATCGGCGGGGGCCAGAGTGGGCTCCCGGCGCCCCGCTGCGGGGTCATCTTCACAGGGAGCGTGACGGCACTCCACGATTGCTCTTCACATTGGGGCCCGGAGATGGGGTCCCGGGCCCCCAGGCACTCTTTACCTGCACTCCCCGCCCTCCGTTCTTTTTTGGGGGGCCAGTGTGGGCTCCTGGTATGCCACTGGCACATCTTCACGGGGAGCAGGATGGCTCTCCCGGGCTGTGTCTTCTCCAGCGAGGGGGACGTGCGACGGCGCTCCCCCTCGTCCCATGGCTTCGGGGGGCATGGGTGGGCTCCTGGTACCCCCACTTTGGGAATCAGTTAATGGGGAGCGTGACGGCACTCCCCGGCTTTCTCTTCTGATTGGGGGCAGCCCCCGGGACCTGACCCATCCCGGGGGCACATCATGGACTGGCGGCGGAGCCCCACACGCTTTGTCGTTGGTCCCTCTAGAAATCAAAGGTCGCCTACCTTCTGGGGGGCGTATCTCAGCCCACAGGGTCCGATCCTCGTGATCTTGGCTTCTTCGTGCTCCTGGTGGTGCTTTCCAGCCACTGGGAGCACTCTCTTTTGCCCTCTGGGTCTCTGAGAGGGGGGATTCTGCAGGGAGCTGTCTTCACTGGCTCCCTGCACCAGCCTTTCGCCTGGCTCTCCTTCTGGGCCTCTCTTCTCCCTGCGTAGAGGCCCCTGCTTCTGCGCACTGGTCTTGGTCTCTTCTCCTGGCGCTGTTCAGGATCCTGGGACAGTCAGGGGGTTCCTCCTTCCAACTGCTCATTGCGCCAGGCTGCAGCACCTTTTGCCTCAGCAGACCACACCCCAGAGAGCTCTCCTCTTCCTGTGCAAGTTCTTTTAAGAAGTTGGGGAGGGGGCTGGCAGGAAGTCTCTGTTTGCCCTATCACACAGCGACACATCACTTATCTGCCCCTGCTCCTTCCTTCCAAGGCCTCTGGGTTGGTTCAAGATGGCGTCGTCCAGGGTCTCCTGCCACATGGTCTCTGAAAAAGCTGCTTCCCCCCAGGGCTGCCGTCTCCCTGGTGCAGCCTGGTGCCTGGCACCCAGTGATAGCTGCTGATGGATGAGCCTGTAGCTCCACCCATCTTCTCTTCCTTGGAGAGGAGGCCTTAGCTCGTGGAAGAAAGGTTATCAATCCAGCCTGCTGAAGGCAAGCGCCAGCCAGGCCCTAGTTATGGCTGACTCAGAGAAATATGACATTTCTGGATGACCCAAAAGCAGTGCAAATATGACTTTGGACTCTGCAGAATACTTCTTCTCACATAGGTTACAGTGGACTTTGGTGCATGTCTGGAATTTGTAGGCCCTAGGAAAGTAAAACTAGCCCATGTGCTCCCTATCCCCATAAGAAAATAATGGAATGACCACTGTAAAGCACACTGACTTTCCCTGGCATGTTTCTTCCCAGTGTATAGAGCCTATTCCATGTCACCACCCAATTCTGCATAAGTCCGACCACACCATTCCCTTTGTATCTGCTCTGGGGCTGCGTACGCCAGGAATCTCCCCTGCGCAGCCGCACACGTGTGCATATGCATGTACACATGTGTCTGCATGTAACTAGCCCAGTGCCCCTTCCTCCTGCGGCTGCGGAGCGGCATGGTCAAGCCAGGGGGACACCAGTAAAAGCTCAATAATTTGGTGCTCAAAAAGCGAAAAATCTGGGCGGTCCATAGGGTTAGAACCACCTTCTAACAGGCAGTGTTTCACTATCAGGACATGTCGCACACACTAGTACATGTCCTAACTTTCACATACACTGCACCCTGCCCATGAGGGTACCTTGGACGTTCCTGAGAGGTGTCTTACATGTAAGAAAAGGGAGGGTTAGGGCCTGGCAAGTGGGTGAACTTACCAGGTCAACATGGCAGTTTAAAACTGCACACAGACACTGCAGTGGCTGGTCTGAGATACCTTGTCAGGGCTACTCATGTGGGTGGCACAATCAGTGCTGCAGGCCCACCAGTAGCATTTGATTTACAGGCCCTCGTACACTCAGTGCACTTTACTAGGGACTTACCAGTAAACCAAATATGCCACCCAGTGAGAAAGAATTGTAAAAACAATTTACACAGCGAGCACCTTTGACACTGATCAGCAGTGGCAAAGTGCCTAAAGCATCTAAGGCAGCAAAAACAAAATCCAGCAAAGCATCAAAAACTCAGGAGGTAGAGGCAAAAATTCAGGGGTAACCACACCAAAGATGCCAAGTCAAACAAGTATAATCACATTGAAAGTCTCACTGATGCCATAATGAAGGCCATAGTTGTGAGTCAAGCACAAACATCATTATCACAAGAGCAACATGGAAACCCGTGCAAAATCGTCTCCATTTCAGTGATTAATTACTAGCGACTTCTACTCTAAATTAACTATTCAGTCAGAGTATAAAACAATTAATTGCTAAAACGTTCTCTATATCTATTGAATGAAACCACAGTATTTGTAAGCTCACAAAACCAAAGAAATGAAAGCTTGTGACAGTTATTCAATTTCTTCTTTGTAAATGTCTGCATGACGAGCTTTTGAATATTTAACAGAGAGAATTAGATTTCCTTAGGTATCTCCTGGCTGAAGAGACTTGTGTATTCTAGGAGATATGTGTTGAAGTTTCCTGGTGAAGAATACGGTGACCTTTTGCATTCAGAAAATGCCATGTGGGAGTGAAAGTTCGGTTGCCTGTATTTTGTTTTCATCTTATCAGTCTGGCTGAGATAATGGTGACTAGATTTTGGAACTTTCATCTGTGCCCATCGTGCCACATGTAATTTTGTTGGTCCCATTCAGATAGGTCTCTATATTTGAACTACGCCCCTGCCGGAGTCTAAGCAAACGACGGGTCATTAGCCCTCAATAGCACACATGTAACTCCCTGGATTTTGAGGAGGACGATATCCCTGAGTTCTAATTTTGGGATCAGTTTTTTGTATCCTCTGAATCTAATCCCTTTAAGGATCCCTTAGTGGTACAGTGACCCCGTGTTCCATGAGCAGTCATCAGATATTGGTTGGACTGCCCCTGTTGTGTTTTTAGCAAGCAGTTCTGGGCCCTGAAGAAGGTGTGTGGCCAGCTGATCACATCTCACCGAAACGTGCGTCGGCACATGCAAAACATTTGTACTGGCACTAAGAGAACGTGAATGTGAAAAACTTGATGGATCATGATATTGCTCAAATCGAAATTAAAAGTGTGAAAGTACCGTGTACATAGGTGTTTTTACCTGTTAAAAACGGAAGTCTGATATATTGGTGTTGTGTATATACTGTGTTCTCTTGATTATTCTTTATTATGCTATAAATCTAAGTAATTTATAGGAGTTTTCTATATGAAATAGTGTGGTGCTCTACAATGTTTATGAGACGATATAACTTTTTAATTTTGGTATGAATGGTATGAATAGTAAGAATGCATTATGGTAGTGCAAAGTGGTTTGTGTTCTTTGTGTTGGGGGTATAGCAGCAGTTGTGCAAAATTGTTTATTCTTTCATATATATTATGTTGAAAGTTTATTGATATAAATATATATGACTAAATAAAGAAAAGAAAGATGTTTTCTCGGTAACAAAAATTGTGGTGTTTCTTTATTGAAGGCATGACTCTAAGTTGAGCTTTTGTTAGAGGTGGGTTGTTCTTTTTTCTTTTGCCTTGTTATTTCCAGTCCCACTCCTTATGGTGACCCATAGGGAACCCCTTTGTTTGTATTACATATGCAACTGAAAGCCGCACCATCACTCTGAATATATTGCTCAAAACTATAATGAACAATAAACTCTTATGACACTTCTTAGATACAATTCCTGATAATTTTCTTAATCTACTGCTGGAAAAACCTGATCTTTATATCCCTGAAGCAAGTGAAGGGGCCTGGGTAAAGTTAGGCCAAGTAACACCTCTCCTAAAAAACAGAACAATATGTGTTAAACAGTGGCGGCTCCTCGCGGTAGTGCTGCGAGGCAGTGGGGTGGGGGAGGGGCAGGGTGGAAGGTAGTAATCTCCGGTATAAGGCCGAACGGAGTTCAGTTAATAAATAAAAAAATAAATAAACCGAATTTCATTGCGCACGCTGCATTGCATGCTGAATGTGGGGCTTACAAAAGCTGCTTCACACTTAGCGATCTAACTGGGAAATACAGCTCCCAGCCATCTAGATGCTGCTGCCAAGGGGCTGGGTGGTGAGAAAGTAAATAGCAGAATATACGAGGGACACATTGGGCATAAATTGAAAATAAGGCAGCAATTAGACTGTAAAGATCCACTCTAACGCAGTAAGTGAAGATGGTTATCTTTATTGGTAAGATGCAGTTACAGGTACCTACAGCTCTCTCTCTCCCAGCTTCAACTCCTACTTACTTCAAAGAGCAACATTTCCTCCTAGCAACAAGCCTTACATATTACCAATGAGAAGACTCCACACATCTTCCCCCTCATATATAGTAACAATAAAACAAAAACATCATACAAGAATATGCTACTAACAATGCTGGAAGAGAACAATAGAGTTGGGGCCAGATGTAGGTAAATGTGAAATACCGAATTTTACCGATTCGGTATTAAGAATTCTGTATTTCCTATGTAGGTAAATATTCGGTAAAAAATACAGAATCCTTAATATTCCTTATTACCGAATCGGTAATTGAGGTTCGGAAATAAGGAATACCTACCCATTCATTCCTATGGGCTTGGAGGCCCATAGGAATGAATGTGAAGACATTCAGTATTAACGATTCGGTATTACCGAATCGGTAACACCGGGAGGTATTTCAAGGGTGCCAGGGTGTCCAAAGGACACCCTGTTGCATCCCTGAAATGCGCATGTGTGCACATGAGGCGCACATACATACCCTAAGTGCAGGGATGTGTGCCACATGGCACTCTTAAAAAAGCAAAAAAGTGCTTTTTTAAAGGAAATCGGTAATTAACACCAACTTGAAGTTGGTGGTAATTACCGATTTCTTAAGGCCTAAAAGCACTCTTTAATGTGCTTCCTACATTGCATTCAAGGAATCGGTATTACCGATTCTTTAAATGCAAGAGCAATAAGGAATCAGTATTAAGGAATCGGTATTTACCGATTCCTTATTTACCGATTCCTTACCTACATTAGGAATGGCTAAATACCGATCGGTAACGCTGAAATTTACCGAAATTCGGAGTTACCGACTGGTATTTAGCCACCTACATCTGTCCCTTAATCACATAAACATTAATCACACGGAATCGCCTGTGGAGCACGACATTTAGAAACATTTCCAATGCTCCAAGCAGAGCCATCAGTTAAAATGAGAATGTTCTTCTTTACTGTTCTGACCTGCATAGGTATAGAAAATTTGCTTTCACCTTTGGTGACAATTCCCCCTCGCCTTACTACAACCCAGTCACCATCCTTTATGTCAGGAACTTTGACACGTTTCTTAATGTTGTAGTAATTTGCGGCAGACAATTTCTGTTTTGCAACATCACTCTCCACAGCAGCAACATCAACCCATACACAATCCCTGCTTTTAAGCCATCCAGGGAGTTCTTTCACACCAGGTTCATGCCCCTTGAGAGAGACGAATTGCGATACCCCAGACACTGAATGTGGTGTCACTCTATATGACCACACCAATTTCTTGTGTTCCTCAGACCATGATAAGTCGTTAGAGATCTAACGCTGAACGTTGTCCATTATTGAGCGGTTAATTCTTTCAACCAAGCCGTTCCCTTGAGGTCTGAACATGACAAACCTATCATGTTTGACTTCCAACTTATACAGAAATTCTTGCATTCTTTTGGACACCAATTGAACCCCATTGTCGGATACAAGAGTCTTAGGTATCCCCTCATTCATAAAAACTCTCTCCATGAACCCAATCACTTTCTCAGTTGCAATGCAATCAGCAGTCTCAACAACAAACCACTTGGAGTGGGAGTCTACTAGAACCATCAAAAACTTACTACGTGAACCGAGTTTGGAGATGGGACTGAGAAAATAAATCGCCACCCTTTCCCATGGATGCTTAGGAAGTGCCACACATGCAAGGGGAGGTTGCCTCACAATCTTCGTCTTGTAACTTTTAGCACACGCATAACTCTCCTTAACAACCTCCTCAACATCATTGTCCATGGCGGGCCACCAAAATGACTGACGTACCTGTCTCTTAGCCATAATTCTGCCCAAATGCCCCTCATGCGCTATGTTCATTATCTTACTCCTAAGGCCCGCTGGTGACCCCAATTGGTTCCTTCTCCACAACTCCCCTTCACTCACGCTCAACTCTGTCTCAACGTGGCAGTAGCTTTTGAAGCGAGTGTCATGGACAAGCTTTTCTCTCCATCCTTCTGACACACAACCCATGACCTGCTGCAGTACTTCATCATCCAACATAGCAGTGTCCCACTTCTCCTTGTCAAAAGCTTGTTCCTCACTACACCTGATCATGTCAACACCTACTTCCAAATCCTCTTCAACTACATCCACTGCCATTCTAGGCAAATAATCAGCTACCACATTTTTCAAACCCCTCACATACTCCACTTCAAAGTTGTACTCAAGCACTGATAATATCCATCTGGAAATCCTGGGAGTTACACTGAATTCCTGACCTCTGTCTCCCTTAATCAAATGCACAAGAGGCTTGTGGTCAGTGCAGACCTAAAAAGGTAACTCCCAGACAAAATATCTAAAGTGCTTAATGCCCCAGCTGCACGCCAGAGCCTTTTTCTCGATTACAGAATACGATGCTTCTGTTCCTTGAAGTCTCCTAGATACAAACCCAATAATCTTTTCCTCTTTGTGATACACTTGGGTCAGGACAGCACCAATTCCCACAGCACTGGCATCAGTAGTAATTAAAGTCCTAGCATTGACATTGAAATGCCCAAGAGTGGGTGCATGGAGAATAACGCCATGTCACAGATGTCATCCCATTTAAATGCAATGCCATTCTTCATTAACACCCTCAACAGTTTCACAATCTCCGTACAGCCATTCCCGAATTTAGAACAGTACTCTGCCAGCCCTACAAAAGATTTCAGCTGTTCCTTATTGTGGGGAGTAGGGGCATTTTTGACAGCGGCAACAATACTCTTTTTGGGCTTAATCCCTCCCTTGGATATCTCGAGCCCTAAATACGTCACACAATTCTTCCTTAATTGACATTTTTTCCTTTTTTATCATCAATTCGTGACTCCCCATACGCCTCAAGATCTCGTTCATCAATTCGTCATGGTGTACACCATCTTTTCCCACAATCAGCATATCATCTTGAAAGCACAGAACATCTTACATTCAAACAAAAATCTGTTGCATAACCCTTTGAAACACCGCTGAGGCAGATGCCAAACCAAATAGCATTCTGCGTTAACGAAATGCACCCTGCGGTGTTACAAATGAGGTAAGGTGTCTTGATTCCTCACTAAGATCAATCTGGTGATATGCTGCAGACATATCAATCATACTGAACATCCCCCCTCTGCCCATGGCAGTCAGTATTTCAGAAATATTAGGCAGGGGTTGCCAGTTGACCCATATATTTTTATTCAAATCACACAAGTCGACACACAAGCGAATCTTGCCCCCATCCTTGGGTGCAACCACAATGGGCGCCAACCATTCTGAGGCCTGAATAGGTTCAATAATACCTTGCACTAATAATTTCTTAAGTGCCTCTTGGAGAGGACCTCTCATCAGATGGGGTACGTTTCTCACTTTATGTACAACAGGCACTGCATTCTTTTTAAGAATAATTTTATGAGAGAAGTTTCCCCAATTTATCAGAGAAAACCGTGGAGAACATCTCCATCATACTTGTTTCGTAGGATAGGATAGGATAGGATATAGGTTTTTTAAAGCGCTCGAATGCCGTAGCATCTTGGCGCCGGTAAGTGTGGGGGAAAGGTCAGTCTTCAGTGTAAGCTCCCTAGAATAATCAGGTTTTTAAAACTTTCCTGAAGCGTTGATGGTTATCTACAGATTTTAGAGAACAGGGAAGCTTATTCCAGAGTCCTGCTGCACGATTTGAAAAAGCTCTGCCTCCCCATCTAGCTCTCCTAATCCTGCTCACCTGGATAAGACTCCGAGTGCTGGACCTTAGCATACGGCTGGGGATATAGGGGGTCAGTATTTTCTGGATATCCTTGGCTCCACCCCCAAAGACAGCTTTGTGGACCAGGCATACGGCCTTGAATTCTACCCGCTGTTGGACGGGGAGCCAGTGTAAGGTTCTAATTCCCGCCGAGACAGATTGATCTCTGGGAATATCCAGAAGTAATCTCGTCACGGCATTCTGCAGAACCTGCAGCCTATTTAGCTGTGCCTTGTTTATCCCTAACAATAAGGCATTACAATAGTCCAGCTTAGACAGCACAAGCGCCACCACAACTGTCTTACGTAACTCTGGCGTAATAAAGGGGAAGATCTTTCGCAGGGTCTTTATTAAGAAGAAGCAGGATGATACAAGGCTGTTAACATGGGTCGAGAAATTTAACTGACAGTCAAACAGCACGCCCAGGTTTCTCACTTTGGACACGGGGCGGGGGCACTCACCGGCCTTCGAAGGCCACCAAGAGTTGTTCCACAGGGGATTCCCCTGGCCAAACTCAATGATCTCTGTTTTTTCAGTGTTGATCTTCAGGAAGCTCTCATTCATCCAGATCATAATTTCCGATAGGCACCTGTGAAATCTAAAGGCAGTGTCATTAGATTGCTTGGCCGTCGAAATTATGAGCTGGGAATCGTCCGCGTATGACACTAAGGCGAATCCATGCTTCCTGATGAGTCTGGCCAGAGGAGTAACGTAGATGTTGAACAGCGTAGGTGACAGCGCTGAACCTTGCGGAACCCCATATGGGAGATGGAAACTGTCGGACTGTAGGCCATCCCAGTGTAGACTTTGCCCCTTTCCTTCCAAAA
Source organism: Triturus cristatus (assembly GCF_964204655.1). Taxonomy (NCBI): domain Eukaryota; kingdom Metazoa; phylum Chordata; class Amphibia; order Caudata; family Salamandridae; genus Triturus; species Triturus cristatus. The sequence goes on along the minus strand of NC_140585.1, from coordinate 433,367,642 downwards.
ATGATGAAAGAAGGGACAGCGCTGGGCCCTCAATTCCGACCTCCTGCAATCTTCGTATCAACACAGTGTGATTCACAGTGTCGAAGGCAGCTGACAGATCTAACAAGACGAGAATCGCCTTGCCCCCTTTGTCGACTATACTACGGATCTCCTCTGCTGCCATAAGCAGCGCTGATTCCGTCGAGTATTGTGCACAAAAACCATGCTGGGTGGAGTCTAACAGACTATGGGATTCTAGGTAGTCTTTCAATGAGCTATTAACTGCTTTCTCAAAATTTTTAGCTGCAATGGGTAGTGCAGCGATAGGGCGGTAGTTCTTAGGTACATGGGGATCTAGTGTGGGTTTCTTCAGTAGTGATCTGATCGTAGCTGTCTTCCAACTGGAAGGATAGTTTCCAGACTCCAGCACTTGATTAATGAAAGGAGTTAATTCACCTGCAATTCTGTTAGCAGCGAGGTGCAGGATCGAGGGAGGGCAGAGATCTTTTGGGGAACCTAATTTAGTTAGAGAGATAAGTTTACAGGTTTCTTCCCTCGTTATTGGTGGAAATTTCCTCAGACCAGGATGAGTCGTAACTCTATTAATCAATGGTTGCCCTTGCTTCTCTGGACTAAGGTGAGTATTCAAAAGTTCTTTGTAGGTTAGTTGAACCTTTTCCTGAAAGAAGGAGGCTATCTTTTCACACATCGCTTGATCGGGCTGAAATGTATTAGCCTGAGATGGTTTAGAAAGTACAGTTATTGTTTTAAAAAGCTCTTTAGTCAAGTTCCCTGCTTCCCTAATCCTGGTTGCATAAAATAAGCTTTTTGTGGCAATTATTGCATTCCTGTACTGTGAAAGGGCACAATTATACCTGGTTTTATTCTCAGAGCTATAGGCCACCCTCCAGAGGCGCTCAGCCTTTCTGCAAGCTATCTTTAGGGCTTTGAGTTCCCGACTATACCAGGGGGCGGACGGCTTAGATCTCCTGACAGATAGCAGCATTTCAGGAGATACCACGTCGGCTGCTGTCGCCAACCACTTGTTGAAGACCCGAACCGCCTCCGAATTATCCTTACTAAGAGGAAGATGGGAATGGCCAAGTGCGGTGATTAAACTGTCTGCACGAACCTTATACCATTGTCTGATCTTTACCTTTGCTGGTTTTGGACAGAGTAAAGATGTTGGTAAGCCTGATTTAATAGTAAAATAAATAGCTTTATGATCAGACCCGGAAAGAGCAGTGATTCTGGCTAGCTCCAGCTCTATATTGTTGGCGAAAATGCCATCTAAAGTATGGCCAGCTTGATGGGTGGGGCCATTGACTACTTGACTGCCAAGGCTGCCAAGTTATCAAGCAGTTTAGTAGAGTCTGGGTGGTTGGTGAGCTCCAGGTGATAGTTGAAGTCACCGAGAAGAATGAAGGGGTGGGGATCCATATGAGATTCTAGGTGGTTCATTAGAGCTTGTGGAAAAGAAGTCTTGGACCCGGGTGGGCGATCGTAAGTATCAATATTATGCAGAACAGTAGATTTGACTGGCTCAGTAGCATTAGGATTCAGCACAATACCCAGGTCTTTTTGATGGCACCAACCCAGTAAATTGGAGCCTTGTCTTGTTAAATACACAAGACCAAACACTCTCTTCCCACCAAAGCAAATTACCATCCACTTAAGACCCAAAATAATGATGATCTTACCACCGTAACCTACAGCCTTAATGTCGGGCATGTCCCAAGACTCCATATTACACATGCCACCCCATACCTTGAAATACATTTCCTTGGATAGCAATGTGTAAAAACTCCCCGAATCGACTACCATCCTTACATTGTTCATATCTAAGCTTATGGTACAGTGGGGTTTTTCTAATTTATCAGTGCTTTCTGTGGTAATACTACCATCCACAACACTGTTGTAGCATACTCCCTCAGGAACACTAGGGCCATCCACGCACAATATCAATTCCAGAATATTCTCACAAGTGTCATCCACTTCTTGTACATATTGAGTTCTAGACCTGCACACTTTTGCAAGATGTCCCCTCATGCCACATGCTCTACAAACTGTGTTCCTAGCCATACACTTAGTGCTAGAAGCAATGTGACCAGGAGCACCACATTGATACCACTTGATTACGCGTGCACTGGTCCCCAGAGCAGTACCAGTGGTCCGGGAACGTCACTGTTCTTGTTAAGAGCCTTAGATTGCAATTTCATAGCATGCTTCATAATCTTAGTCTCATCAACACATGCATGAATTTCGGATCCCTTAGAAGCTGAATCTTTTCACCCCAAATCTTTTCACACAATATACTTTGGCACCATTGAATTGCTACACTTGTCCATTGCCTTTATCCATAAATCCGTATGTTCAAGTCCTTTAGCTATCTGTATTACTTCCTCTAATGTAAAATCCTTAATGAGTCATTTCTCACGCACTCTCTTGTTGTTGGTACACCTCACTATCTGATCACGTATGAGTGAATCTCCTAATCCTTCAAAATTACAAGTTAAAGAAAGTCCCCTAAGAGCAGCAACATAAGTTGCAATGTCTTCATCTACCTTTTGCGCACAACAGAAAAATGTATGCCTTTCTAGTACAACTTTAACTTTGGTAACAAACCTCATGTCTAAGATTTGCATGGTCATGTCATAAACATTACTTGGCTGACCATCGCCCATACCTTAGGAAATTTCAGGAACATTTTCATACAGGCGACGTCCCTCAACACCCAAGGGGTGGAGCAAAATGGCCTGTCTGCGTACAGGACCATATTTATCATCACCAGTTACCAATACATGCGTTAGGAACAACTTTTTCAATTCCTTCCAAGGAATGGAAGGCTCACGTCGAGTAGGAAGAAAGGAGGGAGGAGCAGCTAAACCTTGATCAGCCATGACAAGTACTATCTAATGTGATACAACCAAGAATAAGTAGAGTTCTACCTGTAATAAGAATAATCATTAGTTACTTGACGTCCCACCTGAAAGAAATGAATGTTAATCCAAATAACAAACCTACATAATAAAATAAGATAAAAACCTTTAGACAGGCTGTGTTGACAAAGTATGTCTGGAAATCAAAATATCATGTGGCAAAACGCTGGTTTAATTTGAAGAAAACGCAATGTCCAATACGATGTTCCCACAAAGAAGTCTCTCATTGGAGGTTTTCCCAACCTCTTAAAATGGCCGCAGTGTTTCTCGTTGTTCTTGGGAACCTTCCTGACTTCTTAAAATTGCCGTCATCATGCATGCCGTTGTACGTCTTTTCTCTAGAGGAAATTGGACACGGACACAGGAAGAACATTCTGGGGAACGTCCGTGAAGAACTTCAGTGTGGAGTGTTCAGCAATGAAAGGTGAGCCGGGGAATGTTATTATTTAATCAGTTCATGTACACAGCACAACGTGGGTAGGTGGCACGAACAGGTCTTCGCATGCTGTTGCGCCAATGGTACCATGTGTTTTCAAGAATAAACACACTTGAAACTTGGCAAAATTAGGCACAAATCGCCGATGCTAGCACGGTGCAGACCAAACAAATTGGTGAATGTCCGGGTTACACAATGTAGAAGGAAACAGCAATAAGTTCCGAAACCAAATGTAACAGCACGGCAATATTAGTAGAGTGCCGTAGCACAAAGCTAGAGTACAGCGCAGCTCCAGTGGGGGCACACAAGACATCGAAGGGAGCACGGTGCAGGTTAAAGTATAGTGCAGCTCCAGTGGGACACATAGAAGATATGTGTAACTTCCCAGACACAGCGAAAGCATTAGCAAGGCTCAAGGATCAGGTAGAACACTCCCCAGTTAACAGTCACAACAGTGCTAGCAAACGTGAAGCAAACGGTGGGACTGTCTCGTTACGGCTCACTCTAGGCATAGGCACTTAAGCAGCATGAATAAGGCATCATTTCTTGTAAGGCATAGCAAGCAGGATAAGAGAGACACAGGTTACATACCAGTAAGTAGGGTATATAGTTTCTTGTAGTAAGAAATTTCCACTATCCTTAATAATTCATCCAGGGGTGGAGGTACTTGATGTCTGCTCCCTGTGCAGACTGGTTCAACTCATCACCACTCCAACGCAGTAAATGAAGATGGTTATCTTTATTGGTATGATGCAGTTACAGGTACCTCCAGCTCTCTCTCTCTCCCAGCTTCACAGCTTCAACTCCTACTTACTTCAAAGAGCAACACTCCATCCTAGCGATAAGCCTTACATTCTATCACTGAGAAGACTCCACTGAAACCCAATACAATTAATGATTTTCACTTTAGTTGACATGCAGAGAACCATTTTTCTATCTGAATTATTGTTCACCTGATGTGCTATTTGTCAACCGGCTGGGACCGTCTCTGTGGCAACAAATTGTATATGTTGCTACCCAGGAACTGGTCAGTTTCCTGTGTGAAAACAAAGTTAAGATCTGTCTGTATCACATTCATATACTCCTTTTGAAGTGTTGTGTTAGCAACCACATATGTAATGTTAGATGTATCAACAAATTAATCAGATATGCATGTGGTTTTATATTAGCTTAACTGAATATACTAACAATCTTTATTGCTCTAGTAGGCCCAGAAACTATAGAAATCAGGGGCATATTTACAAGCCCCTATTTCCACAGGAACGTCACTTTTAGTGACATTAGTGTGACGATATGAGTTTCACCTTTAACGCTGCCTTGTAAATAAGGCACCCTTTCACGTTAAACTTAGCATGAAAAGGGTGGGCAATGGGTGTTACAGTGGGTGTTCCACCAAAACACACATATATTTTTTGAAGCTGCCCCACATTTACAAGGTCAGCGTAAATATGGGGCAGTGCCAAAATTAAGGCCAGGGAAAACCTGGTCTTAAACAAGCGCAACGAGGAAAAAAGTTTAATTTCTCCTGGTTTTTGCTGTTTCCATGTGTGCTGCGTTGTGCAGCACACAGAAACATCAAAAGGCCTTTGATTGTTTATGTGCAGGAAGGTATCCCAAATGATTATGATACAAAGTATACACAGGGCTTGTAAGTTAAATGCCACTAGAAGCTTGCAGCACTTATAGTGCTATCTGCTACAGTGACAGTGCAAAGATGGCTTCAGGCTTACCACTGTCGCATGACTAAAGCAGTTTTTAAACTGCAATCGGTCTCTCAAAATTATCCCTTCTGAAATGCCTAAACCTTCATTTAAATATGAAGGAACCCCCTAGGGAGACAATATAGCCAATAAGGCAGGTGAATGTTATTTAGAAGTAGTGCATGTAAAATGTAATGATAACCGTGTCCTTATACTATATAGTACCAAAAATCTATTTTCACTGTAGAAAGGTTGGCTGTCCCAATGAGAAACACTGGGATGCACTGTTAAACTAAATAATAAAATGTTTGCCCTAGGAAACAAATGTAATTCTTGGGTTCTTTGTAGCATTTATTGAAAGCCCAATTTACTGATGAATTCACATTTTTTATAAATATTAAGGAAAAATTACTTTTCGAGTGTTACCATTTTCCTGACTAAAGCCTCTCGAGCCTAATTTGCAATAATTTTCTGCAATAGTCCTCTGAGCGCTCAAGCTCTGAATAAGATGTGAAAACTACTGCAAGTGCAGAGACAAGATGTGGGAAGGTGCTTTTGTTCCCTTGGAAGGATGACCATTTGGTCAGTGGCCAGGAACTTTATAAACTTCAAAGGGTATTCCCCTGTCACAGGAAGATGCCACAAGATATCTTCAGAGGCCCCTTATTTCTTACTCCGGCCAGAAGGATTCCAATGCTAATGGGGAGGGAGCTATCCCCAGAACTGGTTTGAAGTGACCACAGAGGAGAGGTTGCTCATTCCCATGGCCACACCTCTGAGGTGGGCACACAGGCTCTGCAAAAGGGGAGAAGGGTTTCACCATCTTGGGTTTAGGCTCTATGGAACTGTTTACCGTAGGGCACGCAAGAAATGCTGGAAAAGTAGGTAGGGCTAGCCCTGGGAACCTTTGACTTATAGGTTAGGGAGAAGCCAGGAGTCACCCCCACCCACAAGCTAATGCCAGGCTGAAGTGTGACATTGCCAGTACACTCCCTGAAAGTGAACCTGAAGAAGATCAGAAGAGAACTGAATCTGCTGTCTGAAACCTGAAGAAGTGGACCTGCTCTCCCTCTTGTACCCAGGACAAAGACTCCAAGGTTCCTAAATCTGACCTTCTGTTCAAGCTATAGGGACAACAAGAAGTTACAAAAGGCCTTTATAGGTTGAGCCTGGGCAGCGCATGCACTGCTCTGTGAGGCATGCTGTATTCAGGTAGGGACTTGAAGCTCCGCCCACTCTTCGCCCATATTTTTAATTGGCTTGTGTCATTGTCCACTGTAAACAGTGGCCATTCATAGTAGTCAATAGGCTTAGTTGTCCCTCCTTAGTACCGCCTTGTCTCATTTTGTAACCTCCGATGGCGACACCCCCGTGTTACATGTAATGTTACTCAGTAGGCTTTAATTACAGCCTCTGAGCTCTATTTTCTCAAATATCTCTGTCCTGCCTACTGTTGAAGGCAGGACACGCTCTCTCCTAATGCTTTTGAAAACAATTTATAGCACAAATGCATTTACAATGCAATAGGTATCGCATTTGCGAGAGTTTAAGCTATTGACTTTGTAAATGGCAATGCCTTTTATTTATCTGTTTTAAAAACAACACATAAAAAAAGGCATCGTCATTTACAATGCCAATAGCTCAAACTCATAAATACTTTACGCATTGCGATAAGTTATGCCTATTTGTTCTCTGCAGTATCTCCCAGGGAGTTGAACTCAGATGAATTTAATGACTTCAGTGATTCACCTTGACAAGGATTGTGGTTATTACCTCAGGTGGGTTCCGATGCCATTTAAATAATACCCAAATTATTACATTTGTATTCAGCAGTGGGATCCAGGACTTGTGTTTTGCAGTACCACTCAAGGATTTAAGTTAAAATTGAATATCCCTTTTGTAATTTGACACTAAAATCGACTTTTATTTTTCCAAGTGACTTTTGATTTTTAATTTGCCATTTTTGTTCCCTAAATTTCATTTCTACCCTCCAATTTTTCACCTGTGACCTTTTAAATGATGGAAGTGAATGTGAGCAACAGTGAGAGGTTCATTGTGGCAGATATGAGAAAGCTTTTACAGAGAGAGGTGACTAAAGCTGATAAAGGGGTTCAAGAAAGAGGAGTACCATATAGCCCTCAGAGCATTGGAGGATGTCTGCGTGTTATCTACAGTCTACTACTCTGAAGCAAGAGGAGTATAGTGCAGAGGATGAGGAGGAAGAGGGAAATGGCTTTGCAGTGTCACTAGTGCAAACGGAGGAGGCTGTGCCCATAGGGTCCATGTCACCTGCCTTGTCCATGGCAGAGAGCAGTGTGTTCTTTCATAGCTTGACCCAATCAGACATGGAGGACAGGCAGAGGACAGGCTGAGAGAAACAAAATTACAGCTGGCTACCATTACCCTGGAAGAAAATAAAATTGAGCAGAAGAAACATGCCTCAGCTTTGAAAGAGAAAAAGCCCTGCTGGCTCATGTAGTCAGCCAGAAAGAACTAGACCTGAAGGCAAGGAAGATCTCTGAGCCCAGTAATGATTGATGACAGTGGCAGTGATGTGCCTAGGAGATTAAAAAGGTTCACGTCTTCATAGACCTGATTCCTAGCTATGTGGTGGCGGATGACGTTAATAAGTGTTTTGCAGCATATGAGGTGGCCTTGCATATTCATAGAGACTCAGCGGAGGACTGGGTTGCTAGTCTGTTGAAGCATATGCCAGCTGCAGAGAGCGATATGCTATTGGCCCTAGAGGTAGCTCTGGGGCAATGTAGAGGTTACCCTAGTGCCCCTGGGCTACAGAGAGATGGTGTCTATAGCTCACATGCCTGATATCACTAAGAAGCACAGGCAGTGTCTCACCATCAGTAGGCATACAGTGAAGGCTCTGAGAGACACTGGAGTCAGTATGACTACTGTTAGGTGTCATCTGGTGTCTTCAGACTAGATTATCCCTGATGTCTTATTTATCCCCACTCAGGTCCTGTGCCTCTTTTCTCCACCTTATGAACCAACACTTTGTCCCCTCTAGCTATGCGCTATTCCAACCTGTAGGTATTAAGCGACTTTAACATTCACTTAGATGACACCACTTGTCTGGCAGCTAAAGCCGTACTTGGTGATCTGGAGAGTCTGCAAATTCTCCAACTAGTGCTTACTCCCAAGCACAGATTGGGGCACTTTCTCGACACTGTTTTCACCAACATGGTACACATTGAAACTCAGCCTCCTATGCCAATGGTTTGGTCAGACCACCTAGACATTCCCATTACCATTTTTCATGAGAAGATGTCAGGGAATTGTTTGCCTGCCCCCATATAGGCCAGTCAATGGTCAAAAGTGACCGCTCAGAGTCTAAATCAAGCACTTGTAAATCACCGATCGATCCTGGGTTACTGTGTGGATGAAGCCAGCTCACAACAAGCTAGCTGACTCATAGAGGCACTATATCAGATCTCTTCTCTAGGCAACAAGTTGTACAGAGACAAAAACCTTCAGCAAAATCGTTCAGTGATGTACTTTCTGCCCATAAAACGAATTACAAGAGCGTCTCTGGCGCAGAAACTATGATCCTTTTTGTAGAGAGGACTACAAGGTGACATTAAAAGCATACCACCATCTCATTAATCAAGCCTGCTGAGACTACTATGCCCAGAAATGTCAAGCCGCATATAACTCTTTTTGAGAGATTTCCCAGTTCGTCAAATCTCGCACTTCACATTCTTCTGCCTCACATTCTTCCTCTCTCCCCTCTGAAAAAAGCTGTAATGCTCTGGCCTCTTTCCTTCTGGAAAAGTGGAGAACATCTATGCCTCCTTCCCGGTGGAGGCAAGAAATCATCCGCTGCTGGAGATGTGGTTTGACACTTCAGCTGACAGTATCAAGTTCTGTCAATTTTGCCCACTCAACCTATGGAATTACCTTCCTTAAGCTCCACTACTAAATCTGGCTCTCCAGCATAAAATTATCGCCGTTTTAGCGGCTGAAAACTGCCGCTAAAACGGCGATAATGGGCTTGATAATATGTTCTATGGAATTCCAATTGAAGCCCATGTTAGATGTCCTTCACATCTAACATGTGCTTCAATTGGAATTCCATAGAGCATATTATCAAGCCCATTATCGCCGTTTTAGCGGCAATTTTCTGCCGCTAAAGCGGCGATAATTGTATCGCCTGTCTTGATAATATGCCCCTAAATACCTCCTTCCACCCTGGGTCAGGGCTGCGAGATAATTCAACTGGTTGTCTATGAATTAATGGGATCCTCAGCAGTGGAAATATGCCATGGTGGTCCCCTCTTAAAGAAAATATTACTTGACCCAGAAAACTACCGGCCTATTTTATTGCTGCATCTTTTCTCCAAAATAGCCGAAAAGCATGTGAAAAAACAGCTTTCTAGTTTCTTAGAGGAAAATGAGCTCCTGCACAGGACACAATCATGCTTTTGCCCCTCTTAGGGCACTGAACCCGCTCTGCTACTTGCCTCCGAGACTGCACAGTCGATCAAGGATGAGGGCGACACCATGGTAATTCTTATGCTGGATCTCAGTGCTGACTTTGATACCGTATCCATTAACACCCTGATTAAATGGCTCCAAGACTTCGTTATTGGCGGCAAGGCGATGCTCTGGTTGACCTCATCCCTACAGGGACGCTTCTTTCAGGCACCACAAGAGTCATTTCACTCATAGGTGCACTCCCTCCAGCAAAGTGAACTACAGGGCTCGTCATTGAGCCCTACTCTTTTCAGTGTCTACGTCTGCCTTCTGGCGGAGGTCATTGTGTGCCATGGCTTCACCATTATCTCACATGCTGGTGACACACAACTTGCTATCACCATTTCTCAGGACAGCGATGTCACGGCCTGCTCCCTCAGCTCTTGCCTGTCAGAGGTTGAACTCTTGCCTGTCAGGTCACTGCGTGTATGGACCTAAACTGCTTGAAGCTAATTGCAGGGAAGACAGAGGTTTTGGTCCTGGGCAACCACACCAATAGCTGATCTTATGCAGGGTGGCGTGATACCCTTGGCCCTCTACCACCCACTTCCCAAGCCAAAGGTTAAAAACTTGGGCATCTGGTTTGATAATAAACTCTGCTTCGATGCCCCGATTAATGATCTCTCAGAAAAATGTTTCAAGATACTAAGATCACCAAAGAAAATTCTTCATTTCTTGCCTGCCAAAAAAACTGTAGTCCAGGCATTGGTCATATCCAGGCTGGACTACTGCAATGTCCTCTAACTGTGCGTATCTCAGTCCCGTCTGAACAGACTTCAACGAGTACAGAATGCGGCAGCCAAGAAACTGCTCAGACTCTCCAAGCATGCCTCCATCAGCACTACTCTGAGGAAACTGCACTGGCTACCAGTAAAGCAGAGAGTTACATTTAATGCTCTATGTTTCTGCCATTGGGCCCTCTCCTCTCAAGGCCCCAAGTACCTGAAGTCAATAATTACTCCCTATGTTTCAAATAGAAAACTAAGATTGGCAGGTGCAAAACAGGCATTTATCCCCAAATTCAAAAGAGCCGGAACTGGAGGCAGTCCCTTCAGATATCGTTCACCCAAAATTTGGAATTCTCTTCCGGCTCGAATCCAGCTAGACCCCACCAAAATTCTTTCCAGGAAGAAATTGAAGACCTGGCATTTCAGATCTGGTTAAAATCTCTTTTAGCTGTAAGGGCAAACTGTTTTTTGTGTCCGAAGTCAGTATCCCAGTGCTGGGACACTTCGTTTGAAGTAGCTATCCAATCTATAAATCACATTTTTATTATTTTATTATTATTATGTAGTCCACCGGGTTGTGATATCTGACAACCAGGTAAGCCACTACCCGGTAGCTTTGGTTCCCCTGGAGTGGGGTAGGGTCTTTGGTTCTTTGAGGGTAGCTGTGAGTCCAGCCATGCCTGTAGATTGTCTGCTGGGGAATTACCTAAAGCACTCTATCTGTAAGAAGGGAGAGGAGTTTAGGTCTCATTTGGAGATGTTCGAAGTGCCTGAATGGGTGCTTATGACCATATGGCCCATGAAAGCCTGTCAGGCGAATCAGAAGGACCTAGGGTTCAAAACAGTAGCCAAATGCCTGCCAGAGAGAAGAGAGTCTTGGGGTGCAGAAAACTACCCCCGAAGTTCCCACAGTCTGAGAGGAGGCAGAGCCTGAGGGTGAGGCCCCAGAGCATATAGGGAAAGACACTGCTGCAATCTCCACTAGAACTGTCCCATGCAGAATTCTAAAAGGTGCAGAATGAGTTCCCCTCTCTTGAGGGCCTACAGCGATAGGTTGAGGCCCAGAAAATTGTGATATCTCTAGCGATCACCATGTTTCTTGGGAGAATGATCTCCTATATAGTGAGCATAAGGTCCCTGAGCCTTGGTCAACCAGAATGTGAGTGGCCCCCTAGTGCTATTGGGCCTTCCTTTTAGAACTGGCTTATAGTTATAACATTCCCCTGGCAGGACATCTGAGGCAGACAAAAATCTTTGACCACCTGGATACCCACTTTTATTGCCCCCCTCGGATAAAGACTAAATCAAATAAATTTTGGAGTCCAGAGGTCAACAATATCAGCTCCCACCCTCACAAAGAGAATTCTCACTATGGGGAAATGCTGTAAGGGAGCCGTACACTTTACACCGGACTTATCACTTGCCTGGCAGGTAACACAGGACCTACAGGACAGCCTTAGGGAAAAGGTTTATCCTGGTGAACCATGCCACAATTAATCCTGAGGTTATACTCCTGTGATCAGTGACTGTACCCTTGGTGGATAGGGCATTGATGGGACTCTTTAGCAGTATGAATTTCCCCAATCAGGTTGTGTCTGACAGGGGCACCAACCTTATGTCGGCCTACATGTAGGCCATGTGGGATTATTATGGGGTAACCTACAAGTTCACCAAACCATACCACCCTCAAACAAATGGGTTTATTGAGAAACTCAACAAGGCCCTGAAAGACATAATTATGGGCCTATCAGACCAACATCCTGTGTGCATGCCTAATCTTTGCCTACATGGAAATGCTGCAGAAGGGAGTGACATTCAGCCCCATTGAACTTGTGTTTAGCCATCTGTTCAGATGTCCTCTCAGTATTGTCAAGGAGGGGTGGGTAAAAGCTCTAAGGAAACGTCTCAAGATATGGTGAGCTTCATGTTAAGGCGTAGAGCTCAAATGAAGCACTTTATGAAGGAAGCCACTGAGAACCTTGAGACCAGCCAGGGAAAGATAAGCAGTGTTATGACTAGAACACAACTCCCACCCTCACAAAGAGAATTCTCACTATAGGGAAATGCTGTAAGGGAGCCGTACACTTTACACCGGACTTATCACTTGCCTTGCAGGTAACACAGGACCTACAGGACAGCCTTAGGGAAAAGGTTTATCCTGGTGAACCATGCCACAATTAATCCGGAGGTTATACCCCTGTGATCAGTAACTGCACCCTTGGTGGATAGGGCATTGATGGGACTCTTTAGCAGTGTGAATTTCCCCAATAAGGTTGTGTCTGACAGGGGCACCAACCTTATGTCGCCCTACATGTAGGCCATGTGGGATTAGTATGGGGTAACCTACAAGTTCACCAAACCATACCACCCTCAAACAAATGGGTCTATTGAGAAACTCAACAAGGCCCTGAAAGACATAATTATGGGCCTATCAGACCAACATCCTGTATGCATGCCTAATCTTTGCCTACATGGAAATGCTGCTGAAGGGAGTGACATTCAGCCCCATTGAACTTGTGTTTAGCCATCTGTTCAGATGACCTCTCAGTATTGTCAAGGAGGGGTGGGTGCACGCTCTAAGGAAACGTCTCAAGATATGGTGAGCTTCATGTTAAGGCGTAGAGCTCAAATGAAGCACTTTATGAAGGAAGCCACTGAGAACCTTGAGACCAGCCAGGGAATGATAAGCAGTGTTATGACTAGAACACAACTCTGGTGGAGTACCAACCTGGCCAAAAAATGTGGGTCATAGAGTCTGTGGAGCCGTGAGTCTAATAGGACCAATGGACAGGGCCCTATGCCTATGAGATCAAGGAGAGGAAAAGGGAGGTCACCTACCTAGTGGACCTACAGACATCCATGAACCCTTTCCATGTTCTATATGTAAATTGCCTAAAACCACATTTAGAATGGTCTGAGTTGACAATGCTCATGGTGACACACTGTGATAAGGAGGAAGAAAGTGAACACCTCCCAGATCTGCTGTCCTCCAATATGCAGGATGGGTCAGTGGAGGCAGTCGTCCTCTCCCCCACACTAACAGCAGAGCCGCAAAGAGACTATCACTGGTTGCTGGGGCAGTTCTCCTCTCTTTTCTCCCCTGCCACTGGACTCAAGGTTTACCCATGATATTGACATAAGGGCCTATCAAAAATCAAATTTATAGGCTGTCTGAGAAGGTGAGGGCCCATTTGAAGGATGAGGTTTCCAAGATGCTGGAGGTGGGGGTGATTGAGCCCTCCTATAGTCTCTGGTACAGCCCAGTAATTTTGGTACCAAAGGCTGCCCCTCAGGCACCACCCCAGAACTGATATTTTGTGCAGACTACAGGGGACACAATTTGGTTACCAAGACTGATGCTCACTCCATCCCCTGAGCTTGAGCTAATTTACAGGTTCAATCAATCAATCAAGGATTTGTAGAGTGCACTACTCACCCACGAGGGCCTCAAGGTGCTGATTAGGGCTGCCAACTTCCTTAGCACCTTCGACTTGACATCAGGGAACTGGCAGATTGCCATAACTGAGGGGACCAAGGAGAGGTCAACATTATCTACCTCAGTAGGGCACTTCCAATTCAGATTGATGCCTGTTGAATTAAAGAATGCCCCAGCCAACTTTCAGAGGTTTGTCAACCAGGTTCTAGTTGGCCTAGAAAACATCAGTGCAGGCTACCTAGATGACATTGCTGACTTTAGCTCTTCTTCAGCTTCTGCTGGGATGACAACATGTACAAACTCAAAGAAGTGCTTCAGGTCCTGAATGGCATAATGAGCTTTACCATATGCCTGTTTGTGGACTGCTTCTGCGACCCTAACCCACTTCCGACCGCCCTTCAAACCACATCGCTGGAACCAAAAATGTAGGTTGCGTCAGGCAGTTTCATTTACGGGCCGGCACTCCATGGCATTTGCCCTAACATTGTTTTACACGTCCTGTTGATTTCAAAGAAGGGACGACATTGATTGCGCATGAGGTTTTCACAGCTTCCCCTTATGAGAGCCGACAGTGAATTCCTGATCCTGTCTGACTAACAGAGCCCTATCATTAGCTTTAATGCACAAACTAATTGCCGGGGTGACATTTGTTCCACTTAGTCCTGAAGAGGCCATCAATTGTAAGGCTGAAATTCATCCACATATACACCCTAGTATCTACGCCAAGCAAGAAAAAACAACAGATAATCTAAATTTGCTGTAGACCAGCGTTTGAGTTATAGGTGTATGCAATTGATTTGTGCACTATTTGAGCATGTCTTTTATTATTTGGTGTATTTACCTAGAGACAGCACATTTCTTTTCACCTGCTAATGATGGTGTTCTATCTGTCATCACGGTCCTAATGTTCACCTGTGTTCAAATGCTTTCTTTGATGTTTCCTGATCTTGACGCATAGCAGTAATACATTTGGAAAGTTTTTGGAAAGTATGCATGTTACATTGAACAAGTAGAATTTCACAAAAAATACCGCAATGGAAAAATGTTAGAAAAACGTTAGGGAAAGAAAACCTGAAAAAATATATATCCAAAAACTACCAGATTGTACCTGTGAACAGTATAGAGTTTAAAGACGAGAACCCTCACTCACCGGGATGGTGACATGCTTCATCAATGGGTCCCCTCTTGTACACAGTGTCCGCAAGGTACTCTGTGTACGCTACAACTCTCCCGCAGGAGAGGAGCACGAGGTGTTCTATACTCCAATGTGAGTGTGTGAATAAGGGGCAGAGTGCAAAAATAATAACTAACGTGAATCTAAAATCATCTCAATGTGGAGAAAAATTATTTATTGGCTCTCCCTAATGGATGGATTAAAATAAGTAGTGTGACGATAAGAATACAAAATTTCTTATCTGACTAGGTCAGGTCAACATGTCATTTCCACACCATTTCTACACGTTATGAAGAAGTTCCATACTTTAGCGTTTTGGACCAGGTTCATTCCTGTCTTAATCGTGAAGAATTACACTTGAGAGATAATGAGTGCCCCTCCTTTCTTTAGTTAGTAATTTTTGATTAGGAGTAGTACCGCGTTTGGTTGATAATTCTCCATTGTGGCCTTTTTGTGAGATTACTAGTAGTACAGCTGTGGCTGTAGGTCAGTTTTTCAGTTTTTTAGTTTTTAAGTGTTTACCTCTATAGGCTTTGTACACACTTTTCTTTCACATCTGGTTTACCAATTTTCTTGCAAGTATGACAGATAATACTGGTTTGGCATTTGATGATGATATGGTCCAAGCAATACTACAAACACCCAGTATCTTGGACACACATATCTCACAGACTTTATCCAACACAGAGGAATGGACTAGACTCAGCAATGTGAAGAAACAGCAGGTTAGGACTATTTTACATGCAGCGATATTGACAGAATATCTGAGAGGGAACATAGCTCCCCCTGGGTTGGTGGTGACTAATGCCCCGAGACTCTTTTTGGACAATAAAGTTTTTGTGACAAATTGGTCTAAACTTGCATGGCGATGTACGAGAGATTGGCTAGTTTTAATCATTAACACAGCTAAAGAAACAGCCGACTTACTAGCCATCGAGATACAAACATTAGAGAGTCAACTTAAAGTGGGAGTGCAGGTCACTGTATATAAGAAGAGACTAGATGAAATAACCAAGAATCTGAATGAGATCAAAGATGATTTGGTGAAGTTCAAGGTGAACAAACTAAAGAAAGATCTTGATCGTTTTACATTGGAGAAAGTCTACCCTTACATCTCGGATAACTATCAAACCACGATGAATAGAAAGAAAGATAAAAGAGGACAACGAGGATGGCGTAAGGATACAGACGAGTGGACCTCCAATTCTGACGAATGGAGTGATTCCAATGACTCAGATTCAGATTACATACCACCACCTTTTGTGAGACGTGGCAGAGGTAACTCACAAGCGTATCCACAACAGAACCCTTGGTGGCCACCTCAACCATGGCCTTATCCTCCTCCCCCTCCTTTTCATCAAGGTCCATCTTTTGGAGGTTTCATCTATCCTCCTTTTTTTGGTCAGGCCAGAGGAAGAAGAGGATGCCGCAGAGGAAACAACAGGGGCTGGGTGACGACTGGACCACAACAAGTGAGTTGGGATCCCTCGATAGAGCAGCGAGTGACCCGGAGTATGACGGCGTCCACAAACGACCTGACTGTTTGATAGTCAACTTGAGCTCTAAACACCTTACAGACCTTGAAACTAATGTTTTATCAAAAGGGCTTGGCTTTGTCCCTACAATGTTAGGTGATAATTTTTTGATCCAGAAGGAGTTTTTTGAATTCTTTCGTAAGGTCCGACTACATTTTTTCTTCTCTGATAAAGGAAACACTGAGACTAGTCCAACGCAGAACACTGGTTTGAGGAATAAATCAACCTTTATGCCTTCATTACAACAGGTACCCTCTGAAGTACATACTTTTGAGAAGGCAGTCCTTAAGGACTTTGAACTAAGCCTGCAGTCTCCTAAAAACATATTTTGTAATGTGTCCAACATAGAACGGAGGTGCATTCAGGATCTTGGTAATAAATTAGGGGTGGGCGGAATTTGCGTAATCGCGTTACGCAAATCTCCGCGAAACGGTAAAAAATCTCCGCGAACACGCAGAAATTCCGCGAACACGCGGAATTGCTTGTTCGCGATGCTTTTTTCCTGTTCACAATCGCTGTTTGCGTTCTCACGGAGAAATATCTCGCAAACACGCATTTTGAGAACGCGAACAAGCAAAAATTTCGCGAAGACGCGGAAAGCGGAATTTTGGACAATTTTGCGTTCTCCGCAGAACGCGAAATTACCCAAATTCCGCAAATTCCGTGAACGGAACGGAATTTACTGCCCAGGCCTAGTAATAATCAGAACATTACCATCAAACCAGCTGATAAGGGTGGAGCGACCGTCATCATGGATACCGTAGACTATCGGAAAGAATGTTTACGACAACTTAATGATGCGAAATTCTATACACCCATTGATCATGACCCCACCTTGAGATTACAGACACGTATTGGGATTTTGGTAGAGGAAGGAAGACAGAAGAACTGGATTACTAAAAATGAAGCAGAATTCCTGATCCAGAAAAATCCAAAAATTCCTGCATTTTATATCCTTCCCAAAATACACAAGACCCAGAGACCACCTCCTGGTAGACCAATTGTGTCGGGCATTGGCTCAGTTTTGGAGCCATTGTCTAAATTTGTGGACCATTTCTTGCGTCCCATGGTGGCAGAGATGCCTTCCTACATACAGGACACTAAGCAGGCATTGTCTCTTCTTGATACAGTGAACTTTGATCCAACTACTTGTTTGATGGCGACTTATGACGTTGAGTCATTATATACCAATATTCCGCAGGATGACACTCTCGAAATAATAGAACTATTATTAGAGAGCCATCCGCGTGATGATCAAACACCAAACTCATTTGTAATGCAATGTGCACTTTTGGCACTTAAAGAAAACTTTTTTACATATGAGGGAAGTTTTATTGGCAAACAACTGGAACATCTATGGGGAGCACTTGTGCTCCCAGTTTGGCCAATCTCTATATGTATAATTTTGAGTCTCGTATGATTTTTGACATTAACAACCCCTTTACACACCATCTGAAACTCTGGAAGCGATATATAGATGATATTCTGGTCATATGGGAAGGTGACCAGATGTCTCTAGATTTGTTTTCCCGTTGGTTAAACTTTCTTGACCGTAATCTAAAATTTACAGGGGAATCAAGTAACACTACCCTCTCCTTTTTAGATTTACGACTCTATCCTGGTTATGGCAAAATCCAGACAGAACTATACCAAAAACCGATGGCACGTAACTCTTTGTTAAGTTTCAATAGCTTCCATCCACGAGCACTCCTGAATAATCTTCCGGTGGGTCAATTTCTTAGATTACGCAGAAATTGTAGCGAAATATCAAGATATAAAATACATGCAAAAAATTTATGTCAAGAGCTAATATCTCGCAACTATCCTAAGAAATTGGTTTTTGGGGCTAACAAAAGAGCACGCAATAACCATTGTGAGGCTCTGTTGGAATCCGATGTGAAGCCAGAAAATAACAAAATGGTTTGTGTGACCACCTTTAGTGATCAGTCTGATAATGTGAAAAAGGCTGTCAATAAAGCTTGGCACATTTTGAACACAGGAAATCTGTCTCTAGTAAGACCTCTTTTCGCTTTTAAGCGGAGTGGTAACTTACGGGACATGTTGGTACATACTAGACCTAGAACTAATGTACATGAAATGAGACAACCAACTATATGGGGAGCAACACCAGTATTTGGACATTTTCCGTGTGGGTCATGCTCAGTCTGTCCTCTTACACGAAAAGTGACACAGCTTGAGTTAGGCCTTGAAACACCTTGGATTTTGCATACACACACTAATTGTAACACAAGTGGTGTTATATATATGATCAGATGCCCGTGTTTACTTGTATACATAGGTATGACCACAAGGAAGGTTAAACAGAGAATGATTGAACATCGCAGTGCCTTCCGTTGTAAAAAAAACAACACGTGTATGACAAAGCATTTTTTTGATAAGTCACACAAAGAAGATGACTTTACCTGGGTGATTATTGACAAACCTAAATACAATATAAACATGGGCCCTCTAGAGAGAGTACTATTCCGCAGGGAACAGAGATGGGTGTTTCGTTTGAAAAGTCATGTTAATGGGTTGAATGAAGATATACTGTGGAATACATTGTGAGGTTGATTCAGTGATACATTTACAATCCCACTATGCTGCCTTTTCTTCACATTGCTGTACCTTATTTCTGACCATTGTTTGGGGTCTCTGTGTAGTTTAGACTGATGGTGTGTTTTAAAGATATCATTTCCACACCATTTCTACACGTTATGAAGAAGTTCCATACTTTAGTGTTTTGGACCAGGTTCATTCCTGTCTTAATCGTGAAGAATTACACTTGAGAGATAATGAGTGCCCCTCCTTTCTTTAGTTAGTAATTTTTTCGGATTTTTAAGTTTACATACTACTATGTTGTGATGCCCAATACGTATAATCACACGCATGCTTTGAAACTAGTTTTAAGAGACCCGTGATCCCTCTATAGTTTATACTTTGTGTATCTTGTCACCTTGGTTACAACGATATAGCTGTTAAACATACACACTATATGTCCCAGAATGCATTTTACTGGTGGCACGAACAGATAATAGCGAGTTATATATTTGGTTTTACAGCTGTAGCTTCTTGTCCACTGACTATGGGCCTACTAGTTTACGTAACGTTATCGTTTTTAAATAATTAATATTGGTGGTGTCCCTTTTATTTACAAATCCAACTCGGAACTTTTTCTTTAGTTTACCGCGAACCGGAAGTTTTCTTTCACTTCCGGGTCACGTTCGTGTGCAGAGCGAAGTCAATGGGAATTTAAGGGAATGCCCGACTGATTAGCGTCTGCTCCATTCGGGAGATACGTACAGAGTGAGTGGGTAAGCCTGGTTCCTCCGTTTTTGTTTTTCTTTGTGATCCGCCTGTTTAATTGTTGTTTGAGATTATACTCGCATATCCAACAGCGAGTGGCCATGAAAAAGAAAAAAGAGCGCGCTGTGGTAGGAAACACTCGTTTCAAGCGCCTTTTTTGCTAGAAGATGTGTGTGTTTTGAACTGCTTTGAGAGGCAGTATTTATGCGGGCTAGGATAGCATTAAGCAGTTACTGGTGTGCCATGACCGATGAGTGTGTTTGTTGAACCATCTATCAATTCCACTTGTCACAATACTAATATGGGCATTGAAACATTGTGATTTTATACGAGGAATGCTTTAAAAGGTGGTTTTAGCATATCCCTGTGAACATGATGAGTGTCTCTTGTAATTCTATATGATGTGTTAATTTGTGTGTACTTGCCTATTTTTACATATTTTAGACAACCGTTCGCAAAGACCATTGAAGGGTATTGGCAGGTAATTCACTGCTTAATGGTGAGGATAATACTCTTCATTTCATATTCACTTGTGTGCCACTTGGGTGTTTTTTGGCACAAAAAGTATATACACTTGGTGATAGATGTTGGGAAAGACATTGTGAGACATTGAAGACTGTTATATTCATGTATCACAGAAAGAAGACCCAATGACGCTGGTCATTTAGGAGATCTACAGATTTTGAGTATGGTTTTTTGTTACATATTTTAAGCAGAGCGACAAGACAATGGTCCTGATGAATGCCATGAATTTGTTTCAACAGGCAGAAACATGTTGACCTGCCCTAGTCAGATAAGAAATTTTGTATTCTTATCGTCACACTACTTATTTTAATCCATCCATTAGGGAGAGCCAATAAATAATTTTTCTCCACATTGAGATGATTTTAGATTCACATTAGTTATTATTTTTGCACTCTGCCCCTTATTCACACACTCACATTGGAGTATAGAACACCTCGTGCTCCTCTCCTGCGGGAGAGTTGTAGCTTACACAGAGTACCTTGCGGACACTGTGTACAAGAGGGGACCCAGTGATGAAGCATGTCACCACCCCGGTGAGTGAGGGTTCTCGTCTTTAAACTCTATACTGTTCACAGGTACAATCTGGTAGTTTTTGGATATATATTTTTCAGGTTTTCTTTCCCTAACATTTTTCTAACATTTTTCCATTGCGGTATTTTTTGTGAAATTCTTGATTAGGAGTAGTACCGCGTTTGGTTGATAATTCTCCATTGTGGCCTTTTTGTGACATTACATTGAACAAGTAAACATGCTTCTGTGAACACAAGTTTGGTGTTTTTGCTTCTCTTGCTTGTAGCACAACAATGCTTCTCATAATGATTACATTTTGCAAGTGAACATATAGGATTCATTCTTAAAAGTTGATTTCAGTCATAGTGAGTGTGAGAAGTTGGCCTGATATGTAGTGCTCACTATTCTAGTGATCACTGTGTATCATTCCAAACGACCCTTATTGATGATTGGTTGTAAGTCAACCTTATAGACCAGCTATCCTAGTAGCGTGGACAAGAGCAGTCTTCAGGCTAAACTCTAGAGGGCGTGTTAAGCCAGCTGTTTACCATCACATATACCCCTTGAACGCCAAGTGAAAGGACACCACACAAGTTGTTATGAAAATAAAGGATATTTATTTATAACAAGACTACCCTGGCTCTTTATGAGTCAGGGAGCTAAGCACACTACAAAACTCTTAGGAAAATACTTCTGGTTGCACAATTTACACAAATGCCCGAAGGGCACGAAACCATTCCACTGCAAGTGGAATGGGAGAGGTTAGAAAGTTTAAAGTGACTGATTCCGGAGGAATCCGATCAGTGGGACTAAACGAAAAAGGAACTGGACACTTGTAGAGTGAACCTACGATGGAGCACCGAGATGCTCGAGTTACCTAGCCCCGAGGCTGCGGCTGCGTGGGGTTCAGCAAGATGTCGGGAGTCCTCGTTGTAGTCTCAGGAGCCTGAAAGAAGAAGTTGCTGGCAGGCGACCAGTGTCGATGTTCAGCGAGATCCAAGCCTGGATCGGTGATGAAGGAAACCTGAAAGCAGAGGGGACTCAGTTCTCAACCGCTAGCCAGCGATCGTGTGGGTACCAGGAAGGTACCGGCTGAAGTCACCTCGACCAGGTGAGTGGATGACGTCGGACTCGGCTGTTCCTCGGACCAGGAGGCGCGGCGGCGACCAGGATGGAGGGCGAGCTGTCCCACGAAGGTGTCTGCTGTCGATGATGCTGGGCCCAGGAATGGGGCAGCAGGTCTTGGCAGTGGCAAACCCACGCGGTGGAGTCAAGATGGCGTCGGGAGTGGACCAGGAGGGTCCGAGGTACTCCTCTGTTGAAGGGGAGCAAGAGCCAGTCTGGAGCAACCAGACCAGTGATGAAAGTCTGTCGTGGTGCGTCGTGAAGAGGGCCACCAGCCGGTCGGCGAGTGGTCGGACAACGCGGTGAGCAGCAAAGAGCAGAAGGGCCCCCACGCAGATCTCGTGGATGCTGGGGAGGCAGACTTCGGTGCTGGAGCCGCTCAGGGTTAGGGCTTCTCAAACTCTCGGTGCACTCACTCGAGGGTCCCTCGGTGGGCGTGCTAGATAAGCGTCGTGCAGGTTCTGAAGATGGCCGGCCCCGCAGGTCTCGTCACACCTACGAATCGCAGCTGAGCTGGTGATGTAGGTAGAGGTCAGAGATGGCAGGGAACCCGGGTCTCGTCGAGCTGGGCAGTCTTGATCCGTGGGAGAGACGTGCAGCAAACCGCAAGCGCTTAGGTGGTGCCTGCGGGTGCAGGGTGGCTACTCCTTAGCCACAAGGGAGAGTCTTCAGAAATAGTCAAGAGTTCCTTTCGTGGAAAGTAGTTCAAGATTCAGAATTATCCAATTTGGGAAGGGGACTCGCTCCTACCTTTATTCTAGGAAAAGGGGCTGGCCCGTGACTAGGTCCTACCTATGGGTGGGGCCAGGAGGGGGGTGGTTACACCCCTATCCTTTGTCCGGCTTCGCCCCAGCTCAGGGGCAGGGTTGCCCCCCAAAACTGGTTTGAGCCGGGCTATGCACAGTGAGCACCGGGGTGCCACTTGCAATCACCTTCCTTTCAGCCCTGCCTACCTGGGATACACAAACCCTGTCTGGGATGGTGCTAACACCGCCCTCGACAGGAAACCCTTTGTCCAAGCTCCCCTCGCTGGAAGGTCTCCCAGCAGCAGGAGGTCAGACTTGTGTCTGGTGGCAGCATCCATTTTGTGATGCTGAGGCTTGAGTCAACTTTAACCGGGGTTCAAGGTTACTTCCATGTCGTGCCCCTCTAAAAGGGGGGAATGCTAACCCCATCGCCAGAATTGGCGAGGGGTTCGTATTCCAATGCGTATGACACCTTACTCGACATGTGTGGGTGATGCGATGCCAGAGTTAGCAAGTAACCGCGAGGATTATAATGCATTTTAAGGTAGTTGGCATGCGTCACCATGGAACGGCTATTAGGACTTGGTTCCGCAAGCCGTCGACGGGCTCAGCTCGCGCCAGAGCACCATCCCACATGATTCCCCGCACTCTGCCTTCAGGATTGATAAGGCCTGCCATAGGAGTGACTGATAGGAATCCATGTGTCCGTTTTAGGGTTAGGTATAGGAATACTACACCTACAGCAACGGGTGATTACACCACCTTGCCCCAGCTGTCGTGCAGCCAGTGGTGTCAGATTTGGACGGCCATCCAGGGGTGGCATAATACATGCTGCAGCCCCTGGTAGGCCCTGGGTACACCGATGCCCTGGATACCTAGGGTATGCTGATACAGGGACTGATAAGGCGGCCCAGTTCCAATTAGTGGATGCACCTAATGTACATGTGTGTTAATTTCGAGAGAGAACAGCTAGGCTGTGGGTCTGATTGGCAGGCCCACAGCCAGGGAAAGTCGTAAACCAATGAAGCAAAAAGCAAAAAATCTGGGTGATCATAGGATTGCAGACCCTACTCTCCTACATGACCCCCCCCCCAAACTTTGGGACAATAAGCTAACCTTGACCAGGTGAGTCTTCTTGCTCTAAGTGGAAATACCTGGAGAGCCCATCTGCATTGCCATGATCAGTGCCAGGTCTATGCTCCACTGTGAAGTCCATCCCCTGTAGGGAAATGGACCACCTAAGTAGTTTGGGGTTTTCACCCTTCATTTGATTTAGCCACAAGAGGGGCTTATGGTCGGTCTGAATCTTGAAGTGAGTGCCAAACAAGTAGGGCCTCAACTTCTTCAGGGCCCAAACCACAGCAAAGGCCTCCCTCTCAATAGCTGACCAATTCTTCTCTCTGGGGGTCAGCCTCCTGCTAATAAAAGCTATGGGCTGGTCATGACCATCAAAATTCAGCTGAGATAGAACAGCTCCCACACCCAACTCCGAAGCGTCTGTTTGGACAATGAATGTTTTGGAGTAGTCTGGACTCTTTAGGATAGGCGCTGTGCACATGGCCTGCTTTAGGTCATCGAATGCCTTTTGACAGCTTGCTGTCCACTGAACTTTTTTTGGCATCTTTTTACTTGTCAGATCGTTTAGCGGGGTCACAATGGATCCATAATTTCTGACAAACTTCCGGTAATAACCAGTCAGGCCCAAGAAAGCTCGAACCTGAGTCTGGGTGGTTGGAGGAGCCCAGTCCTGGATGGCCTGTATTTTGCTCTCCAATGGCTGAACCTGGCCTCCACCTACAAGGTGGCCCAGGTATACAACCTGTGTCTGCCCTATCTGGAACTTAGTGGCCTTGATAGTGAGGCCTGCCTTTTGCAGGGCCTCCAACACTTTCCTCAGGTGGACCAGGTGATCCTCCCAGGTGGAGCTAAAGACAGCGATATCGTCCAGATACGCCGCACAGAAGCCATCCAACCCAGTGAGAACTCGATTCACCAGCCTTTGGAAGGTGGCAGGTGCATTTTTCAAACCAAAGGGCATTACCACGAACTGATAATGCCCACCCGGGTTAGAAAATGCTGTTTTGGGCTTGGCCTCCTCAGCTAACCTGATTTGCCAATACCCAGCTGTCAGGTCAAATGTACTTAAGTAGTTGGCCGAAGCCAACCGGTCTATAAGTTCATCTGCTCTTGGTATCGGGTGGGCGTCAGTCTTAGTGACTGCATTGAGGCCTCTGTAGTCCACGCAAAACCTCATCTCTTTCTTACCGCCCTGGGTGTGAGGTTTTGGCACGAGAACTACTGGACTAGCCCAGGGGCTGTCCGAGGGCTCAATGACTCCCAGCTCCAACATTTTCTGCACCTCTGTCTTGATGCAGTCTCTGACATGATCAGGCTGTCGATAGATTTTACTTTTTACGGGCAGACTGTCCCCAGTGTCGACCTCATGGGTACACCAATTGGTCTGACTGGGTGTCAGAGAGAACATATGTCGAAAGGATTAAAGAACCTGTTTACAATCCTGTTGTTGATGTCCAGAGAGGCTGCCACAAAAGACAACACCATCTACTGACCAATCGTCAGGGTTCTGAGAGAGCAGGTCTGGGAGAGGGTCACTCTCCTCCTCCTGTCCCTCATCTGTGGCCATGAGCAAGCCCATGCCCTCCCTGTCGACATATGCCTTGAGCCTGTTTACGTGGAGCACCCTGTGGGGGCTCCGGGGAGTTCCCAGGTCTACCAAGTAGGTGACCTCTCCCTTTTGCTCAATTTGTATTTGTATTTGTAGGGGTATTTGTAAAGCGCGGCGTTCGCTCCGGAAGGAGCATCTTGGCGCTGAGAATCCTTGATGACCGGTCTGGGGACAGAGAGGGATTAGATGGCTGCTTTAGTGAGATCATCGGGGAGGCTGAAGATCCAAGTCTTCAGAGCCTTTCTGAATGGTTTTTCTTGCGTTAGTTGCCTGAGGTGTTTGGGCAGATTGTTCCATGCTTTGGTGGCCAGGTAGCTTAGGGTTTTACCTCCCTTCGTCTTCAGATTATACTTTGCAGGCAGGATGAGGTTGTCCTGGGACGAACGGAGAGATCGCCTGGGGGTGTAGTGGGGAAAACGTCTGTGGAGGTATTTTGGACCGGATTTATTGAAAGCTCTGAAGGCGACGATTAGAATCTTGAATAAAATTCTCTTGTGGAGAGGTAGCCAGTGTAAGGATCGAAGGGCTGCGGAGATGGAAGCTCTACGGGGCAGTTTGAGTACAAGTCGAGCAGCTGTATTGAGCACGCTCTGGAGTTTCGCGAGAGTGCTCTTTTTTGCCCCTGCCAGTAAGCCGTTGCAGTAGTCTAGTCGTGAAATTATAAGGGCTACTGTTACACTCTTTCTGGCGTCGAGAGGGAGGAAGTTGAAGAACTTTCTTAAGGATCTTATTGTCCCGAAGCATTTGCCGGTTACAGTCTTAGCATGTTGATCAAAGGAGAGATCTGAGTCGAAAATGACGCCTAAATTCCTGGCCGTAGTTACAGTTTGGGGGGGGGCGATTGAGTCGTCTGGCCACCAGAGGGCTGGGCGGAAGGAGGTGTTCTTTCCAATTGGGAGAATCTCCGTTTTATTTGAATTACACTTCAAATGATTTGCGTTCATCCAATGGAAGACCTCCGTTAGGCAGTTCTTGAGGTTGAGTTCGGTGCTGGTGGAGTTACCATCCAAGGGCACGATGAGCTGGGTGTCATCGGCGTAGGAGGTTACAGGTATTCCAAAGGATTCAATCAAGGACAGGAGAGGAATGAGATAGATGTTAAAAAGGAGGGGACTTAGGATAGAACCCTGCGGGACGCCTGAGGAAATCGTTTTCTCTTTTGAATGGTAAGGGCCCAGAGCGACAGTCTGTGATCGGTCAGCAAGGAATGATTTTAACCAGGATAGAGCGTAGTCTGAAATCCCTATGTTCATCAGTCTACTGATGAGGATGGAATGGGAAATGGTGTCAAACGCCGCGGTCAGGTCAAGAAGAATGAGGATTGAATTTTTTCGCTGATCTTGTAGCAGTTTGATCGTGTCTGATAATTCTATCAGCGCTGTTTCCGTCGAATGTTTGGGACGGAAACCAGACTGCTGCGGATGGAGTATGTTATTTGCTTCCAGGTATTGTCTGAGTTCTCTATAGACCAGTTGTTCGGTTATTTTTCCTAAGGCTGGGAGTAGAGAGATCGGGCGAAGATTGGTCAAGTCAGACGGTGGTTTATTGGCCTTTTTCATAAGAGGCTTGACAATTCCTTTCTTCCACCGGGGGGGGACAATTCCTGTGCTAAGCGACGAGTTGACTATGTCGTTAATTGCTGGGTTGATCACGTCGATAATTTGGTGAAGAATTTTGGGGGGACAGGGGTCGGAAGGGGAGCCTGATTTGCAGGCCAGGATGACTTCTTTAGTTTGCGCCAGAGTTACAGGGGAGAAACTGCTCAAATTTCCGGGAAAGGAGTCAGAGGGAGGGGGGAATGAGGAGGTACAGAAAGGAGGGAAATTGCTTTGAATGGAAACGATTTTCTCTTCAAAATAGTCGGAGATTTTGTCGCATAAGTCTTGTGATGGAGGTATTTCAGGTTGCAGTGCTTTGGGCTGGGTGAATGACTTTACTATAGAAAACAGGGTCTTTTGTTTTTGATGGGATTCTTTGATGGCGTTCACATAGTAGGACATCTTGGCTGTTTTGATACTCGCAAGATAGGCTTTTCTTGTTTGAGTATATAAGAGACGATCGTCAATGTCATAGGACTTACGCCATTTTCGCTCTGCTTTCCTACAAAGTAGGTGAGAGGTGGCAAGTTCGGGGGTAAACCAGGGGGCATTGATTTTGGATTTTTTATGAGAGATGCCTTGACGTTTGGGGGGGTTTCTGGTTTTCATTTCCTGTGTGAGCCAATTGTAAAAGAGGTCGTCGTCGACTTCTACATTTCCGGACAGAGTAGGGGTATGGGATTGATCCATAGGTTTAAGAGTCAAGCTTTCTTGGACTTTTTTCCAATTGATAGGGTTGGAGGGGCGTGAGTTAGTGTTATTGCGAGAGGGGGAATGTACGCTATGGATGTGGAACAAGATCAAGCTGTGGTCAGTCCAGATTTGCGGGAGCGGGGGTAGGGTGATGAGGGAAGAGAGATTGGTACATACAGCATCAAGGGTGTGACCAAGCAGGTGGGTAGGCTGGGAGACTAGTTGTTGGAGATTAAACATTTCTAGTGTTTGGAGGAAATTGATGGCTTGGGTATCAGATTTGGAGTCGAGATGTAGGTTGAAATCCCCGAGTAAGGTGAAGTGGGGGTATCGGAGAAGAAAGTGGCCCAGGGAGTCGCACAATGAATCAAGAAATTCAGTGGCATTACCGGGCGGGCGGTAAATGAGGCCACCAGAGAAGGAGGTTTGCTCGTTCAATTTGATTGAGAAACCTAAACCTTCCGTGTTTTTTAGGGGCTCTAGGTTGAAGGAGTGGCATGGGAAGGTGTTCCTAAGTATTATGGCGACACCTCCTCCTCTGCCTTTTGGTCTGTCCTGCCTAAAGAATGTGTAGCCTTGAGGTAGGGAAGCAGCAATATCAGGATTGCTATCTTCTGTTAGCCAAGTTTCGGTTATCATTAGGCAGTCCAGGTCCGAGTCGCAGATGAGGTCGCAAATGTCTTGATCGCAAATGTCAATGATCGTGTGGGGTCCAGACCATTTGTCCTTGAGTGCTGCTGGGGCCACTGGCTCCAGCACCCACACCTTCTGTCCAGGCTGATACACAGTTAGGACAGCCTTTTGGTCGTGCCAAGCTTTTTGTAATTCTTGGCTCGCCTCAAGGTTTTTAGATGCCTTTTCCATGTACTCAGCCATCCGCGAGCGGAGACTGAGCACATCGTCCACAATGTTTGATGCCGGCTTTTTGAGAGGTCTCTCCCATCCTTCCTTTACCAAACAAAGGGGTCCCCTTACAGGATGTCCGAACAGAAGTTCAAAAGGGCTGTAGCCAACCCCCTTCTGCGGGACCTCTCTGTAGGCGAACAAGAGGCAGGGTATCAGGACATCCCATCTCCGCCGAAGCTTTTCAGGTAGTCCATGAATCATCCCTTTTAGGGTCCTGTTGAATCTCTCAACAAGCCCATTGCATTGTGGGTGATAGGGTGTGGTGAATTTGTAGTTGACACCACACTCCTTCCACATAGCAGTCAGATATCCCGACATGAAGTTTGCACCTCTGTCAGAGACAACCTCCTTAGGGAAGCCCACTCTGGAGAACACTCCAACTAGGGCTCGTGCCACAACAGGTGCTGTAGTGGTCCTAAGAGGAATAGCTTCAGGATACCTGGTGGCGTGGTCCACCACCACCAGTATAAACTTGTGCCCTGATGCTGTCTGGGGTTCCATTGGTCCGACAATGTCGATCCCCACTCGTTCAAAGGGTACCCCCACCACCGGCAGTGGTATGAGGGGGGCCTTTGTCGTGCCACCTGACTTACCACTGGCTTGGCAAGTGACACAGGAGCGGCAAAACTCCTTCGTATCTTCGGACATGTGGGGCCAGTGAAAGTGTGGAACAATTCTGTCCCAAGTCTTATTCTGGCCTAAGTGACCTGCAAGGGGAATCTCGTGGGCCAAGGTAAGGAGGAAACCTCTCAGAGACAAGGGGACGACCAGCCTCCTGGTCGCGCCAGGCTTGGGGCCTCTTGCCTCGGAGTACAGGAGTCCATCGTCCCAGTACACTTTGTGGGTACCTGTGGCGTTCCCTGCAGCCTCAGCAGCAGCCTGCTGTCTGAGGGGTTCAAGTGAGGGGCAGTCTAACTGTGCCTTCCCCAGGTCTTCCCTAGAGGGTCCCCCTGAGCCCAGAAACTCAACCTGACCAGGTTCAAGCTCTTGTGGCTCAGTTTCCCTCAGTTCCTTAAGGTCAGCCTCCTCAGAGACTTGATCCACGACCTGGGGCAAGGGGGAAGGCGAGGCCTTACCCTTACTGCTCCTTTTCTTGGATGGTGTCTGGTCCATTCTTCCAGGATCCAGCACCTGTTCAGTGGGGCATCTTTTGGCCTGTGACCTGGTCACAGCAAGGACATGCGCTGGCAAGCCTAACATTTCCATGTGAGTCCTCTGCTCCACTTCTGACCATTGTGACGTTTCCAAATCATTGCCCAACAGACATTCTACGGGGAGGTCTGAACTAACCACAAATTTCTTCGGGCCACTTACCCCTCCCCAGGAGAAATCAACAACTGCCATACTGTGATTGGTAGTGACATTGCTGGCATTGGTCACTAGGTAATCGGTACCTAGCATGATCTGTCCAGGGTCCACAAAGTTAGGCGTCACCATGGTGACACTGGCACAAGTGTCCCTGTAGGCCTGAGCCACTTTTCCATTGATCAAAGGCGTCTGCCTGTATTTGCCCAAAGTATTGGGACTGGCATCAGGGGACATATCCATATCCCCTGTACAGACAAGGACGGCCTGAGTGAGTGTGCCAACTAAGTCGTCACTCCCCTCAGTTCCCAAGGTTAACCCAACTAATGCCTTGGGAGGCGCACTACCACTGCTGACTGTGCTAGGGGGTGCAGGTGCCTTAGGGGCTGCAGTGGCAGGAGTTTGCCCTCCTTTCTTGGTGCACTCACTAAACCAGTGAGTCTTACTTTTACAGTATTGGCACCACCTTTTTGACTGGCCTTCTGGAGTCTTCTTTTTCTGCTGTGAAGCCTGACCCCCACCCTCTTTGGTTTGTTGGGGGCCTGTCGAAGACTTCTGGTCATTTTGTTCGTTCTTGTTACTACCCTTTTGGTCTGCTTTCTTCTGACCACCCTGGTTCTGAGTCTGGTTCTGCTTGACCCTTGTTCTGACCCATCTGTCTGCCTTCTTTCCCAATTCTTGGGGAGAGGTCAGCTCCGAGTCGACAAGGTGCTGATGCAACAATTGGTTCTGACAGTTGTTTAAAATCTGTTCTCTCATGATAAGATTGTACAATCCTGTGTAATCAGTAACCTTGCTACCCAGCAACCAACCTTCTAAAGTCTTAGTGGCACAATCGACAAAGTCAGTCCAATCCTGAGACTGAATTTTCTGGGTGTCCCTGAACAGCACCCGGTACTGCTCGGTGGTTAAGCCGAACCCATCAATCAGTGTATTCTTCAGGACTTGGTAGTTGTTAGCATCCTCAGCTCTCGTAGTGAGGAGCTTGTCCCGTCCTTTACCTTCAAAGGAGAGCCACAGTATAGCTGCCCACTGACTTGGGGGGACGCACTGGACAGTGCAAGCCCTCTCTAAGGCAGTTATCCACTTGTGGATGTCGTCCCCTTGCTTAAAGGGGGGCACTATTTTACTCAGGTGTCTAGTATCTATACCCCTGTCTTTCTCTCTAATGAGAATGCTGCCACCAGTGGGATCTAACCCACTCAGTTTCTGCTCTCGGGCCAAGGCAAGTCTTTCTTTGGCGAGGGCAAGTTCTTCCCGCTCGATCCTCAGATTGACTTCCCTCATCTTCGCTTCGTGCTCCCTTCTCTGAGGAGACGTCATTCCTCTCTGAGAAGATGCCTGAGAAACATGTGTTCGAACAGATCTGTTAGAGCCTCTCGAGAGAGACCTAGCTCGTCCATTCCCAAAGTTACGCCTGCTTGAGCGTGGGCCCGGGGCTCCCCCAGTTCCATTCTCATGCCTGCTTAAGTTGGTCCTTGTGAGCCTACTGACTACTACAGGACCTCCGTCTGCCTCGTCTCCTGCTAACTCTTCTTCCTCTTCCTCCTCACCATGGAGGTCGAGGTCAGGGTCACCAAGGGTTCCCTCTAAGGGAGGCATGTTCCCATCAGCATTAGGGGGGCCTGTGTTAGAGGACCTCCTAGCATCGTAAGTCTCTAAGAGACCTATCAGAAATGTGATGGTAGGGTTAGAACCCTGGTTTAGCTTCCTGGAGGCACACAGCTGTCTCATCTCCGTGAAGCTAAGAGCTGCATATCGTGACACGACCTGTGGAGGGTCAATGACCACTAAGGGAGTCTCTGCAGACTCTCCGTGGACCGACATGCTTTCTAGTGAGGTGTAAGTGATGCACCTACCTACACTATGTGTTTACCTACTGATCCCTTGCTAAGAGTTGTAGTCAGGGTGTGCTAAGCCCTGTTACACTACAACAGCTGGTTTCAGTAGAACTCAGAGTATTCTAAGTTAAGTTATATGTACCTGGGTACTTATGTGATCTTTCAACTTGATGTTCTTAGGATACGTGTGTGGTAAAACAACAGCAAGCTCAAATCCCAACCGCTGCTCACCAATGTGAGAAGTTGGCCTGATATGTAGTGCTCACTATTCTAGTGATCACTGTGTATCATTCCAAACGACCCTTATTGATGATTGGTTGTAAGTCAACCTTATAGACCAGCTATCCTAGTAGTGTGGACAAGAGCAGTCTTCAGGCTAAACTCTAGAGGGCGTGTTAAGCCAGCTGTTTACCATCACATATACCCCTTGAACGCCAAGTGAAAGGACACCACACAAGTTGTTATGAAAATAAAGGATATTTATTTATAACAAGACTACCCTGAGTCAGGGAGCTAAGCACACTACAAAACTCTTAGGAAAATACTTCTGGTTGCACAATTTACACAAATGCCCGAAGGGCACGAAACCATTCCACTGCAAGTGGAATGGGAGAGGTTAGAAAGTTTAAAGTGACTGATTCCGGAGGAATCCGATCAGTGGGACAAAACGAAAAAGGAACTGGACACTTGTAGAGTGAACCTACGATGGAGCACCGAGATGCTCGAGTTACCTAGCCCCGAGGCTGCGGCTGCGTGGGGTTCAGCAAGATGTCGGGAGTCCTCGTTGTAGTCTCAGGAGCCTGAAAGAAGAAGTTGCTGGCAGGCGACCAGTGTCGATGTTCAGCGAGATCCAAGCCTGGATCGGTGATGAAGGAAACCTGAAAGCAGAGGGGACTCAGTTCTCAACCGCTAGCCAGCGATCGTGTGGGTACCAGGAAGGTACCGGCTGAAGTCACCTCGACCAGGTGAGTGGATGACGTCGGACTCGGCTGTTCCTCGGACCAGGAGGCGCGGCGGCGACCAGGATGGAGGGCGAGCTGTCCCACGAAGGTGTCTGCTGTCGATGATGCTGGGCCCAGGAATGGGGCAGCAGGTCTTGGCAGTGGCAAACCCACGCGGTGGAGTCAAGATGGCGTCGGGAGTGGACCAGGAGGGTCCGAGGTACTCCTTTGTTGAAGGGGAGCAAGAGCCAGTCTGGAGCAACCAGACCAGTGATGAAAGTCTGTCGTGGTGCGTCGTGAAGAGGGCCACCAGCCGGTCGGCGAGTGGTCGGACAACGCGGTGAGCAGCAAGGAGCAGAAGGGCCCCCACACAGATCTCGTGGATGCTGGGGAGGCAGACTTCGGTGCTGGAGCCGCTCAGGGTTAGGGCTTCTCAAACTCTAGGTGCACTCACTCGAGGGTCCCTCGGTGGGCGTGCTAGATAAGCGTCGTGCAGGTTCTGAAGATGGCCGGCCCCGCAGGTCTCGTCACACCTACGAATCTCAGCTGAGCTGGTGATGTAGGTAGAGGTCAGAGATGGCAGGGAACCCGGGTCTCGTCGAGCTGGGCAGTCTTGATCCGTGGGAGAGACGTGCAGCAAACCGCAAGCGCTTAGGTGGTGCCTGCGGGTGCAGGGTGGCTACTCCTTAGCCACAAGGGAGAGTCTTCAGAAATAGTCAAGAGTTCCTTTCGTGGAAAGTAGTTCAAGATTCAGAATTATCCAATTTGGGAAGGGGACTCGCTCCTACCTTTATTCTAGGAAAAGGGGCTGGCCCGTGACTAGGTCCTACCTATGGGTGGGGCCAGGAGGGGGGTGGTTACACCCCTATCCTTTGTCCGGCTTCGCCCCAGCTCAGGGGCAGGGTTGCCCCCCGAAACTGGTTTGAGCCGGGCTATGCACAGTGAGCACCGGGGTGCCTCTTGCAATCACCTTCCTTTCAGCCCTGCCTACCTGGGATACACAAACCCTGTCTGGGATGGTGCTAACACCGCCCTCGACAGGAAACCCTTTGTCCAAGCTCCCCTCGCTGGAAGGTCTCCCAGCAGCAGGAGGTCAGACTTGTGTCTGGTGGCAGCATCCATTTTGTGATGCTGAGGCTTGAGTCAACTTTAACCGGGGTTCAAGGTTACTTCCATGTCGTGCCCCTCTAAAAGGGGGGAATGCTAACCCCGTCGCCAGAATTGGCGAGGGGTTCATATTCCAATGCGTATGACACCTTACTCGACATGTGTGGGTGATGCGATGCCAGAGTTAGCAAGTAACCGCGAGGATTATAATGCATTTTAAGGTAGTTGGCACACGTCACCATGGAACGGCTATTAGGACTTGGTTCCGCAAGCCGTCGACGGGCTCAGCTCGCGCCAGAGCACCATCCCACATGATTCCCCGCACTCTGCCTTCAGGATTGATAAGGCCTGCCATAGGAGTGACTGATAGGAATCCATGTGTCCATTTTAGGGTTAGGTATAGGAATACTTCACCTACAGCAACGGGTGATTACACCACCTTGCCCCAGCTGTCGTGCAGCCAGTTGTGTCAGATTTGGGCGGCCATCCAGGGGTGGCATAATACATGCTGCAGCCCCTGGTAGGCCCTGGGTACACCGATGCCCTGGATACCTATGGTATGCTGATACAGGGACTGATAAGGCGGCCCAGTTCCAATTAGTGGATGCACCTAATGTACATGTGTGTTAATTTCGAGAGAGAACAGCTAGGCTGTGGGTCTGATTGGCAGGCCCACAGCCAGTGAAAGTCGTAAACCAATGAAGCAAAAAGCAAAAAATCTGGGTGATCATAGGATTGCAGACCCTACTCTCCTACAGTGAGGCTACAAATATTAGGCCTGCCTCTTTTTTGAAAGGTAATATATATATCCTGCTAGAGCCATATATTTATTGTTTCCCTTTCAGGTCCTGAAACAGGCATGTCTGGCTGTGCTAGACTGGGCAGAGGTCAGGAGTGTATTTGGGCAACCACGTTGGTGAAGGCCATGTACAACCTCTCCAGCCCACGATACAGACTATTATGGCTTGCACACCTCCCAAGACCACGAACCAGGTGAGAGCCTTCTTACACCTCACTGGATACTACAGGAGATTTATCAAGGGATATGGCACCAGTGTTGTCCCCTTGACTGTGTTGACTTCCAAGAAACAGTCAAAGAAGGTGATCTGGACAAAGATGTGCCAGAAGGCATTTGACACCCTGAAATAAACCACGTGTTCAGCACTAGTACTTCAGGCATCTGGCTTCAATAAGGAATTTCATGTGCAGACAGATGCTTCAGAGGATGGTATTGGCGCTTTTAATTCACAG
The DNA here is from genome assembly GCF_964204655.1 of Triturus cristatus. Lineage (NCBI taxonomy): Eukaryota > Metazoa > Chordata > Amphibia > Caudata > Salamandridae > Triturus > Triturus cristatus. The sequence goes on along the minus strand of NC_140585.1, from coordinate 433,332,684 downwards.
CGAAATGATGCTGGCCTAGGTCAATCTGTAGCCTTTACTTGCAGGTGGCTACTACCCAGGGAACAAAGGTGGAGGCAATTCAGAGGAAAGCATTTGCAGTGGTCTGTGCACTAAATACACTCAGACCGTACCTGTTTGGGACTAATTTCCGGGTTGAGACAGACCTACAGCCTCTCAGATGGTTGATACACATGCAGAGTGAGAATTCTAAATTGTTGAGGTTTTCTGTTTCAATACAAGGTATGGACTTTACAGTGGACCATCACACTAGGACTGACCACTCTAGTGATGATGGTCTTTTCTGGTTTTTCAACCTTAGCGATGAGAACTTCCATGGGGGTGGGCAGTTCTCCTCACCTTCTGCTGCGGGGGCGGGTCAATGTTGGAAATGAACATCTTTGATGTGCTGTACCCCATTGCCTTGACTGTTTTTGCAGGCTGTAGAACTTTACTCCTGCTAACCAGAGGCAAAGTGTACTCTGTCTTTGAATGTGATGAGATTAGCATACCCCTAATTGGCATATTTAAATTACCTGAAAGTCCCTAGTATATGGTACAAAAGTGTGTTAGGCCTGTAAGTTAAATATCACAAGTGGACTGCTGCACCCATTGTGCCATCCACACAGGAGAGGTGTGGCATAGCGGCCAGACTGCCTGACTCTGGAGCTAAGGGCTCATGGTGCGATCCCCGGCGTCGGCAGCAGCTCACCTCAGCATCATGTGGCTCTGGGCAATAGCTCATTAATCTCCCCGAAGGCCCCGAAGTAGCACCTGGATACCCTTAAGGGTGATAAATTTGCACTCTAAAATCGTGGAAATATCTATTATTATTTACAGTGACAGTGTAAACATGACTGCAGGCGTACACTCTGTAGAGTGACTGTGCAGTTTTAAACTGCAATTTCACCCTGTCAGATATAACCCATTTTGACAGGCCTAAGCCTTATTTTTAATTTTTATAAATCACACCTGAGAAGGCTTATAAAGCAGGGTGCATTACATTTTTTCAAGAGTAGGATATGTAAAATTGAAAGCTACACGTCCTTACAGTGAAAATACGACAAAAGCTATTTTGACTGTAGCAAAATTGGCAGTTCCGTGGGGTAACCCTGGGATGCAATTTTAAATACTAATATTATATTGCAGGAATCCGACTAGCTAGAAAAATAATTAAACAACTATTTGTATTAGTTACAAACATCCAATTACTGGTAAAGTCAGGTTTTTGTCTAAATATTAAGGTGAAGTAACTTTTAAAAAGGTACCTTTTCCCTGCCTGACGTCCTCAGGATAATCTACATTTTGCTTTCCCATCTCTGCCAGCCAGTAATTACCATATAAATAGGTGTGAATGGGTGTGAAAGGCCTCCCAGGAGCAAACAATAGGCTGAAGTGAATGAGCCAAGATTACCCAGCTGAACCTGATAGAATGCGCATGATGGAGTGGTCAGCATCCTTTTTGCCAAGTTTTGAGATTGCTCACAAGTGACATTACTATGGTTTCAGTATGTATATGAGTGTCATTATAATGTCAAACATTTGGCACTTTGAGCAACACTTTTTGGGGGAATAAATTAAAGCAATAACAATTACTTGAGTAACTGAATGTTCGGTGGCTGCATCCAAACATTTCACACAGCAATGAACATATGCCTAAAACTAACCAAACCTTTTGGCTATACTAATGATTGTTATCAGTATAGGATCAATGACTAGTAAAAATAAATTTGCTGTGAAGACTTACAATCAAAAATGTTTACATTCTGAGAATTTGAGACTATTAATTGAAAATTAGTAGGGCTGTCTTCAGAGTGTCTCAGTCACACATATCCTTCACTTCACATCACTTTCTGCTGCAGTTTCTCACGCTCTTAGCCACTTACATCTTTGGAAAATCCTCGGCCTGAATTTTTGACACATCATGTTCTTTCTCTTCATTACTGTCTTTTCACTCTGTCTTTCTGCCTAACTTGCTTGGGGCACTCCCTTTGCAATTCTCATCCACTCATGTTTCTCTCTCTTCTCACCTATAAATACAGCAGTATTTTGCCAGCTGTACAACTCCTTCCCACTCCTTTACATAAAACGCTAACTACAATTGTCACATGTGTGACAATCAGGCTTTGTGCTCTGCAGGGAGGCTACGGATTGGATGAGTGCAGAGTGGTAATGAATGCTCACAAAACGAGAAACACCTCTTCTACAATTCAGCTCTCCTTCCAACAGCCGCCTACACCTTCCCCAAGATCCCACACCTTACATCACAGTACCCAGTGATCTATCCCCTTGACATGTATACATTCTACCTGCTTATTACACATGGTAACTGTGTAATGAGCACTATACAACAATGAGCATGTAGTCAGAACAACTTTATGACCCACTGAGAGGCATTGTGAGCAACTTTCACTGTCTTCAGCCTCAACTCCAGAGTTATCAGGCATGGACTGTTATGCACACCCACCCATAACCTGAGCGTATCCAGATAACTAAATAAGTCCATTCACAGTATTCATGAAAAACAACTACAGAAACACAGTCTGGAAAAAGGATGTACTCATGAGAAATGCAAGATCAAATAAAACGTGATATGTAAACAGGTACTGCATCACAGACGTTTATTACTGTAATGGAAGATTTTACCGCCAGTCTGTCTGCTCTGTAGAGAGACCAATGATTAGATGAGCATGTGGTCTGAACACCTGTATGAGTCACCGACAGGCACTTTGAAAAGCTCTCACTGCTTTAATACTCACCTCAGAGCTTTCAGACATGCTCCATAATGCACACCCACCCATAACTTGAACTTATGCAGACATTAAGAGACAACTCAGTTCACTTTTCACACACTATACGAGAGTCATATGTTGAGTGGAATTATACTATAGAAACACTTCTTGTAAAAGCCTACGTTCAGATGCAGTGCAAGATTAAGTAACGCAGGTTCGAACTGGGACAATAGATAGAGCGGGCTCCAAAATAAAAGTGGCACCCATTAGCGAAATCAGTAATGTTAGGGATATAGCACCAGATGTACGACCCTACCAATTTGTGAGTTGCAAATTGCGTCGTTTTGTGACTCGCAGTTTGCGACTCGCAAATAGGAATGGACAACAGTGTCTCAGATACTTTTTGAGATTCCTAATAGGGTCACAAATTGCCTGCCTCATCAATATATCAAATTTCCCAGGGATGGTGGACGGCTTAGGTCAGCAGACCACCATGTTTGTGACTGATTTTTATATAAAGCAGTTATTTTTTTAAAAAATGCAGTCCGTTTTCCTTAAAGGAAAACTGGATGAATTTAAAAAAGAAAAATGAAAAGTTACTGTTTCATTTTTAGGTTGAGCATCAGCGCGCATGCACTGACTCTGCAAGATCTGCTGTAATCACTCTACCGAGTGTTATTACAGCTGCTTCTTGCCATCGGTTAAAAACTCCAGTGCTCTTGTTTTCAGGCTCCTTATTGGCCAGTGCTCACGATACATCACTTCCGTTTGTATGCGAGGAGCACCGGTCAACTACAGTTTCCTTACACTTTTGGTTTTTATCTTTTTGTTTAAGGACTATCTTTTTACAAAAAATAAGTACAGCTCCCATAGGCCATAATGCTTTCCTGTAACGAATACCCCTCGCACCTCCCAAACAGCATCGGAGAGCAATCGCCGTGGCTTTTAATGTATTTATTTAATAAGGCGCCCGTAACGCCTTTTGACAGCCGTAATGCTTTCCTGCAAAGAATACCCTTCCCACCTCCCAAACAGTATCGAAGAACAATTGCCGTGTCTTTTAATTTGTTTATTTAATAAGGGGCACGTAATGCCTGTTGACAGCTTCTTTGTTTCAGTTTAACAAAGGTGACACGTGCCTTTCTTTCAACACTGCTCAGGTTTTTAAAAATATGTAACAGTTGCTCGCTATCTCCATGGCTTTTAATGTATTTATTTAATAAGGCGCCCGCAACTCTTGTTGACAGCTTCCTATGTTTCAGTTTAACAAAGGAGACACGCGCCTTTCTTTCAACACGGCTTAGGATTTTTAAAATTTTAACAGTCGCTCGCTAAATACGGTTTTGATTAACTAGTCTCTAACAGCTAACCCCTTCCTCCGCCTCTCAGCACAACAACGCTCCCCCTCCCAGCAATGTGGCGCGAGGCACAGCAGACCTGGCTATCAAGCTTCACCTGGATTCTCAATCCCCTGCCCCGCACAGATATCGCCCACACGCCTGGCCCGTCCCGTCTGCTGATGAGGGGAAGAATGCAGACTGCGATCACCTCCTGTTATGAAATGCCTCTGCCTCTCTTTTTTTGGGTTGGACCATGATTATGTTTGCTTTTAAATAGACGCAACAGAATTATGCTACTTTAGTCTCTCTTTTCATTTCTTGCGCGACCGTTAGCACTCCATCGCACAGCTGCAGGCTATGGACGCCGTGAAGTTTCTACGTAAACCAGAGAGATAACAAGCCCGCCCTCGATGGCTTTGCCATCAGCCTGCTGCTGTCCTCAGGTGTTTATCTGTCCTCTCTACTGTTATTTGTAACTGTTTTGTTTCTGGGGGCTGTCTTAGGGCCACCCTTCAAGCACAGGTCATAGGATGCGTGGCTGTTTTAAGGTAGGAGAAGGCAGCATTGTGGTACGGTTGTGCACTTACGAGGAGAGTGGATGGAAAGAGGCTAACGTTAAGAGGGGGGTAGAGTGACGGCCTGCAAATGCTGAAAGGGAGCATACTTTACACATTTGAATACGACATTTGTCTGATTTTACTTTTTTCTGCATTCAGAACTCTCAGTGCATTTAGTATTTTTCTCTTTTTGTTCACATGTTTCTCAATTTGACTTTACACTATGATTTGACTTTACACTATGATTGTCTGATGATTATCTGGTTTCCTCGGCGCTCACCATCTATTAATTTAATGATCGTGATATGTGTCCTTTCTTGTGTTTCAGAATTACTCCCGTTCAAAACTCCTTCCTTTGTATGCATCTGTGAATCTTGCTTCTTTGGCTCAGTGTAACTGCACAAATATGCAAAATAATGCTTCACAAGTTAGGTTAATATGCGAAGAGGCCCAAGATGACCCATTTCTAAGTTCTGAGCAGATGTTGAATGCTATGTCTTTTGCCTTGAGTATATCAGTTCAGCAGCTTTAATAGAGTGCTATGTGACCCTGTGTGGAATATTACGGGCCAGGGAGAGGGTACTGTGCCTAAGCCCTGGGTTCCGGAGTTGTTTGCCTCTACTGTCCCAGGGCCTCTCCTACTATGGTTCTACAAACTGGGCCATGTGCAACCTTTTCAGCACGTGTTAATGATGGTCAACAATAACAGGCTTCTCAGGAAGTTTTAATCAATGAGGATTTTTAAAACATGGCAAATCACCCGTGAGGGTCTCAAGGCGCTGGAGATGCTAGCTGCTTGGCGAGGCTCTGTTCATTCAAACAGCCAGCTCTTGAGCCATTTCATGAATTCCTGAGTGATGAGGCAGTCCTAAGCTTCAGGGGAAGGCAATTCCAGGCTTTGGCTACCAGGTGAGAAAAGGAGCATCCTCTGCTGTTGGCTCGACTGATCCGTGGGGGTTCCTGACAGGAAGATGGAGGCACATCGCAGATTTCTGGTTAGTTGGTGGAAGGTCATTTGTTTGTGTGGGGTTACTTGATCTCAGCACTCAACCCCACCCTTTCAGACTTCTAAATCTACTGTGGGGATATCTTGACTTTGATACTGCTCTATCTCACCCACTTTGTACTCTGTGAGGGCTAAAAAGCGTCACCTGAAAACTCGAGGGGAAAGGGGAATTCGAAAAGGCACACATTACTGTATAGCACTGTCTCCTGGACCTGGCATGGATTTGTCTCATACATTTGATGCCTGAAGAGAACAACATCATTTACTATATAGTCTTCTGAAATTAATGATCTCACACTGTCTAAACTACTGTGCATAATATACCATTTAAAACTATGCAGCACTCTGCAGCTAAGGGGCATATTTATCAACGGTTTGCATCACCCTGTGCCACGCAAGGGTGATGCAAAACCTATAATGACATTTACCAAGTCATGCAACGTTACCTTGCGTGGCCCTGTGAGCCTGGTAAATCTGGAGTAATGCAAGACTGCGTTAGTCGCTGCCTTGCGTTACTCTACCCCAGGGAGGCATTCACATATTTACCAATACTGGTAGACCTGGGAATGCGTCAGGATGCTATGCCTTTCCAGGAGAGGCGTAATGAGGAGAAATATCTTTATTTTAATTTTATTGACATCCAGAAATCATTTGAGAAGGATTTGTCCTGCTGCTATGTACAGCTTGCTGATACCCCTCACTTGCCGCAATCCACCAAATAAGAACTGAAATAAGAGAATACAAAGTGCCATTTCTACAGCAAAGTCTTCAAGCATAGGACTAGCACAGCGCTGTCCATGCTGAGCTGTAAAATGACAAAAGCCATTTACCACTCCAGGCACAGTATTACAGCTTTGAATTGGTAAAATACCAACCAAGCCAACTTGCAATGAGTAAAAGCAAACCCTAACACAGATGTTCGCTCTACTTAGAGCTCTTCAGAGAGGTATTGTTGTGACCAAACACAAGGGAGCACCCAGTATCAGGCAAACCAATACACTTTCAGGCATAGAGTGTGCTAGTCCTTTGCTTAAAGACTTTGCTGTAGAAATGGCAGAATACTTTGTCCATTTCTATCTCAGCGTGGATGGCACTATGCTAATTCTATGCTTAAAGACTTTGATAGAAAAACAGACATTTGAAGTGAGCAGATCTAGAGTGTTGCTGGTGTTGAGGGTGCTCTATACAGGAGTTGCTTTCCACCTAAAGCCAGAGCTCCCTGTTTTTTTTGGGCATAATTTATACTGAAAAAAATGAAATGTTACAGGGACGTTATAGTTAGGATCAGATTTTACGTTATAGTTAGGCTCAGATTTCACTCGTACAAAACCAGTGAAATTCAGTAGTTATAATTACGTGAGTTAACTATAAGTTACACCCCCACAATGCACTGCTTATGACCTCACATATTAAATCACTCGTGAAATGGTCATTGACATCACTGATGACAACTCAAATTACATCACTCATGGCATCATCAAGTGAGTGTAAGTGTTTTTAAGAGTTTATGAGTGTTAAACATATATACTAAGCTACTACAAAAGTTAAATTAGTATACTATATGCACTACAGTGAGTAATACTACTTCTAACATATATTATGTCAGTGGCTTAGAGACTATATGTATCCTTGTGTGTATGGGTGTGTATGTGGCTGTATGGGTATATAAGTGGATGGGTGAGTAGCTGTGTGGGTGAGTGATATTCTGTGCAAATGGTTTTATTGGTGAGTGAGTGGGTGTGTCAGTGGCTGTACAGGTGAGTGAGGGGCAGTGTGAGTGGCTCAAAGATGGGCAAGTGGGTGTGTAGTGACTGTAAGGATGAGTGAATAGGTGTCTGAACGGTTGTATGAGTGAGTGACTGGATGTGAAAGTAGCTGCATGGTAAGTGAGTGGCTGTTTGAGTGGGTGTTTGGTTAAGTGAGTAGGTGTGTGAGTGGCTGTAATGGTGAGTACGTGTCTGTGTGAATGGCTGCATGGGTGAGTGAGCGGATATATGAGTGCTTGTATGGATGTGTGAATGGTATCTAAGCGGTTATGTGGGTGTGTGAATGAGTGTGTGAGTGCTAGTATGGGTGAGTGAGTGGCTGTTTTGAGAGGCTGTATGGGTGAGTGAGTGGGTGTGTGAATGACTGTGTAGGTAAATAAGTGGGTGTGTGATTTGCTGTATGGTTGAGTGGGTGGCTATGTGACTGGCTGTATGCGTGAGTGACTGGTTGTATGAATGGCTGTATGGGTGAGTGAATGGTTGTGTGATGCTTTTTTAATTTGGGGAGGAGCTGCATAGTCCCCCTCCTAGGCCAATTTTGGCCCTGGGAACCCCATCCCCGGCACCCACACTATTGTGTGTGCCCTTGTCCCACCCAGGGTACCCACTCACATCTGTTGGGGACCGCAGGGAGAGCCTCAAGCCCCCACAGTCACTGTCACCTCCCCGCCTCCTGCGGTAGCTGGCATTGCTTTTAGACATAGGGGGCTGCTAAACATTCAGCTCCATCTATATCAAAGCAATTCTGCTCCACTTCCAGCAAGTGAGAACATTTGTAATGCTCTTGCTTAATGTAGGCAGAGCGCTTGCTGTGGCTTGCTGGGAGCGGTAAAGCTCCTGCCAAGCCACAGCAAACAGCTGTGTGCACCCCGGGATATAGCAGGTAGCTAGCTCTGGGGAGTGGAGGTCCCCAGGGCCATCTATGCCTCCAGGAGGGGAAGGGCGCTCATTTTTAATTTGTAGGGCCTGCCCCGAAGAGGTGGTGGTCCACGGGACCCCGTACCAAAGTGTTTAAAAGGAACATGGTCATGGGGCAGTGGTGATCCCCAGGGCCTGAGGGCCCCCAATTCAAATTGATCATGGTCCTGGGGAAATGGTGGTCCCGGAGGCCCGGGGGGTCAGAGAGGCCCCCTCATAACAATGAATTAGCCCCAGGATGTGGTGGTCCTTGGGACATGGGGGGTCCAAAAGGCTCCCCTCATTTTAATTTTGGCATGTGGCCCCAATGAGGCAGTGTTCCCCGGGGCCCAGAGGGGTCCGAGTGGGCGCCCAGTTTAAAATAAATGAGCACCCAGGAGGCGGTGCTCCCCAAGGCATTAATAAGCCCTGGGAGGGAGGGCTCATGTGCCCCCTCCTTTAATAGGCTAATGACTCCAAGACCTGGCCCACCCAGGGGCCGAATATTAATGACACACAGAAGCCTGCACTTTTTTTTTCTTTCAGCGGGGTCCACAGATCCACAATTTTTTTCCAATACTTTTTGGCTCCTGCGGGGTTCCTGGGGGGCGTAGAGGGTCAGGATATTTCTACTCTGCCCCTTTGTCTTTTTAACTCAAGTCAAGTCCCAAGATGGCTGCCAACACTTCCTGGCTTGAAGTGTTGGCAGCCATTCAGATCACAGCACGAGATCGGGAGGGGTCGTGGTTTCTCCGGGTCCCTATATATACAGCTGGAAATTTCTTTAAAGAACACCCCCACTACTGAACGGATTTACAAAAATATACAAGAGGTTGTTTACTGGACCATTAGCTATCTTTCTGCCAAATTTGGTATTATTCCATTCAGCAGTTCAGGCTGTAGCTGTGTCTAAAGTCCCTCTGGAAATGAACATGGGGAAAACGCGTTTTGGGATGCTCCCATATTTCTCCCCCCTCCCCGCTTAATGAATCACCCCAAAACTTTCAATGACAGCAGCTGAAGTGAGTGGCAAACTAGTTTTGAAAATTTCACGAGGATTCATCAAATGATGCCAAAGGTATTGGCAAATGAGAATATGCTCCTCCTATGGAAACTATATCCCAACTACAGCTACCTGCTGGCGACTGTATTTATCTATATATATTTCTCCACAGCGGCGCAATAGAAGCCACAAAAGAACGCACTCATGGGTCAATTCTTGGTGTTTTCTTTATTGTGCGGACCCCCCGATATGTAGAGCATCTGCTTTTATTATAAGGGTCCCGCCCCAGTGGGCATATGCTCCCGCCTCCATCGACGTAAGCCCTAAGCATTATGGTATTAGCAGTCTCTCCATATATATATATATATATATCTTATCTACTGGCGGTCGCCAGTAGATAGTTATAGTTAGGACCGTGTTCCCATAGGAAATCTGAAAATTCTATTTTGAATAACTTTGGCGCCGGTTGACTTATCTTCGTGAAATTTTTAAAACTAATTGGGTGCTCCGCTCAGCTCCTACCCTGAAAGTCTCGGGGTGATTCGTCAAGCGGGGGCTGAGAAAAAAGGGGGGTCCCAAAACGCGTTTTCCCCATGCATTTTCCAATAGGACCTTTAGTCGAAGGTACAGCCCGAACGGCTGAACGGAATTACACCAAATTTGGCAAAAAGGTAGCCCTTGGTTCACACTCGTGCTTTTTGCTTAAATGGTGTAAATCCGTTCAGTAGTTCCTGAGAATATCAAAAGTAAAATCACATATATATCTGGGCGGAGCCTAACCCCACATCTCATCGTGAGATCTGATTGGCTGTCAGCACTTCATCCAAGAAGTGTTGCCAGCCATCTTGGGACCAATATACATGATAGCACCTCATTAAAAAGCATTGCGGTTATTAGAAGGTTTTAAGACTTTAGTTACATTATAAATCATTTGTTGATGGTACCATACCCATTTTAGGAATTGTGGTGTGTTCTAAGTGATTTTACCATGTGAAAAAGCCTTCTGCTGTGATATCATGAATCATGTTTGCGAGAAAACTATTTTCTCATGCTTTTCCCACAGAGGTTTGGAAGGTGATCTATAAGCTAAACTGAGAGCATATTTTCTGTAAATTCACATTATCTTTCTCAGTCATGTGAGAATGAAGTCTGACATTCTCAGTAAAACATGTACATCCAACAAGGGCAGAGACTGTCAGTTGATTCCTTTGTGTTCTACTGCAGCTTCCCAGAGTGTTATAAAGAACAACTAGAGCGCTAACAGTCCTACTTATGACAAACGTATGGCACACCTGAAGCCATCTTGGTTGGAATAAAGCGGTAACTCTTAAAACATTTAATTTAAAAAGGAACAAAATGAGGGGGTTCATTTTGCCATAGAAAGTAGGATTAGTGCTGCAGAAAGAAAATTTAGGGCACATTTTGAGTGACTTCTCAAATCCTCGTGCAGACTGAAACATGCACTTTCAATACCAGCAGCAGACTTCTCTGGTGAGCAGTAGCTTTACTACAGTGATCTAATAAGCAACTAGAGTGCTAACATTCTGAATTTATGGCAAATGTGTGACACATCTGAATGCCTTCTTGATGGAATCAAAGTAAAAAATTGAAAGTATTTCCTACTGAGGAGACTGTAGTAAATGAGGATTAGGAAACATCATAACAAATAAGTCTCCCAAAATGGCCACCAGAGACAAAAGAGCCCAAATGTAGCCCAAATATCACCCAGATATAGCCCAAGTATAGCCCAATGACAGAATGTCCCAGAGTGTTCTAACGAACAACTAGAGCGCTAACAGTCTTACTTATGACAAAAGTATGGCACACCTGAAGCCATCTTGATTGGACTAAAGTGGTAACACTTAAAACATTTAATTTACAAAGGAACAAAATGAGGGGGTTCATTTTGCCATAGAAATTATGATTAGTGCTGCAGAAAGAAAAATTAGGGCACATTTTGACTCCTCAAATCCTCTTCTATTTCATAAAAAATTCTGACATGCAGAATGAAACATGCACTTGTGGAAATATGGATTTTTCTGGTCAGTTATGTCCCCTATCTTGGACCCCAACGGTTCTATGTGCATGTTACAAGTACATGTATGTTCCCTCCAGTTCCAGTTATGAAGACGCAAATACATGTGCGTCCACCGTTAACATGTCCTCTTTTAGATCCGCCATAAATGGGCCGGATATTCCATTCCTAAGTACGAAAGGCCACCGCCTTTATATGGTTCACTTATGCCATTTTACAGTTCAGACGAGTAGGCCCTGATTCTGTCATCAAGCTTTTCTTGCTTTCTATCTCTGAAGCTCCAGTCCGAGCCTGCATCTGTGACCATGAACTTTGTCTCATCCTCTGCGTGGCTCACGATGCCTGACGTCAGCTTGCTGCCTGCCAAGAACTGTATTTCACCTTCGAAATTATCTTCTCCGCTCCCTGCCCAATGCATTCCTGTCTAGTAGTTTAAGTAAACATTCTGCCAGCTACCGAGCAAAGGCCCGGTTTCTCTGTCCTCATGCAAGTAATTCATAGCCCTGTCACTATGGAAGATTCCTGCCCTCGCATCTAGTGTAGACACTTAGACGCTTGTACACGCACTAACAGTCAGTATAGTCAGTATAGAATAAGATTCTACTCCAAGAAGGCCTCCCTTTTGGATAACATAGTTCTTTAAACATAGGATGTTAGATATGATTTGGGATTAGGTTGACTTGACCCTCCAGACATCTGTCGCCACATGTAGAGCTAAATGTCAAGTCCCCTTCACCCCCTAGCTGCACGTCAATCACACGTCATGCTGCTGTGCGCGCATCTCTGCCAAGTATTTCTGCTGACATTGCGAAATTCTTTCATGGAACCACCCCATTATGACATCATACCTGATGACGTTCCTTTGTTACGCCCAATCACGCCCATTTTCAGCTACGCATGTAAAATGTTATCTTTGCTATCAATTGTTACGCCTCTTGCATTTGCTTCGCCGTAATGCCTAATGTATAAAAGTGATTAATTATCAATAATGTATGTACTTCACTTCCTGAACCTCCGTGGTGATGGAACCTGGAGGCCACGATTCCGAATCGTCCATTGGAATAAAGCCCATTCCGAACCTCTAATACCACGGATTCTGCCTCTTATTTATTGAGCTATTTTTATTATGTTCTGTATCAAATTAAGTCCCGGTAATTAAATTATTTACCACATAAATGGCGCCCGAACAGGGACACTTTCTCATCTCACACGCCGGCGGTGCGTTGCAGGCCCGGTCTCCTGCCACAGATGGACGGACAACAACGCGTACCAGCAGGATTTCCTGTATCTCCCTCCGGTCAAGCGGGGGCGACTGAGGCTGCGATCAACACCCAGACGAGGCGGTGAGAAGTGCGAAGTATCCCGACCAGAGCCTAGCTGAGAGAGCAAGATCCGAGGTATACAGAGGCCCACCAGATTTCCGATATCCTGAAGTGTCCGAAGTTGTCGAGTCGAGTCCAGTCCGGTCCAGTTCAGTTCAGTTCCGTTCCGAGGCCTTCCGTTCCGAGCTACCCGGTGAGTACCATTACTGGGGAGGCGTTCTGGCGTGCACATAAGTTGTGCCGGTCCAGACGGGTTTGGGTACACAAATCCGGTCTGCACTGTTTTAGCAGTGTATCTGTACTGTTTAGCAGTATATCTAGTATATCAAGTATATAAATTCAGAATAAATTCCGTTAATGTCGAGAATTATGTTTTATAATTAAGTTTTCTTAGATCGTCATCATCATCGCTGCTCATTTAAAAGTTAAATGTTAAATGTATTAATACGTCCTGCATATTGTGGTGTGAATGACTGTTCATTATTGTGTTTTTATTGTATTAAGTTTGTTCAAGACCAAGTATCAGACCAGTTCTCAATATGCCGCTCTTTTCGAAACTAAGACAGATCACAACTAGAAAAGGGGTACTCGAAGAAGCTGTTCCCATTCCTCCTAGGGACACTCCAGGGTACTTCATGTATCATAAACACGGCCTAGACGCTATATTATTTCTTGATCTATGGGTAGACTACACTAAGGAATTACCAGAAAGTCAGAGGTGGCCCGCAGCTGGGACCTGGGATGCAGATTGCATCGTTAAAGTAGAGGAAGAGTTATGGAAAAGGAAAGCCAGACAGTCACAGAAAGACGCCGTTGAATTATGGCGTAAAGAATCGTATAGACGTACAGAAAAAGCACGTAGACAGGAAGAAAAGAGTAAAGAGAATTCAAATAAAGTCCGAGAAAATCTATTAATTGAAGAAGGTACACGAGTGAAATCAGAACAAGTAGACAGACAAAGAAATGCCCTTATGAAGAGTATGTATCCCCTTCTGGCCGAGGGATTACCTAAGGCTACTCCGGGGATACCAAAAGACTTGCCACCCCCATTATTTCCAATGAAAGTACATCCTAAGGGGCATCCTAGAACCGCAGAAGATGTTTTTCTTTCCTCATATTTAGATGACGCAGCTCCCGAGTATGCTAACCCCGCCCCACCTAGACCGTCGGCCGGGGAGGTTCAACGCCAAGATCCTGTATCTGTATCTCTACAACAACAAAACCTGACACAAATTCCGGCAAGCACGTCCGTTTCCACATCTGTTCCTACAGCTACTTCTATAGCTGTGTCCACACCTATAGTTGCTGTATCGCGTTCTACGAATCCTTTCACGCCCGATACTCCAGACGGGGCTACTGGAGGTGCTACCAATATTTTTTCTACGCCACCCAGAGTAAATAAACTTACCTTTCAAGAGTCAGCACATCCACGTACCCCCAAACTCATAAATTCCCGCACGCTTAAGGAACTTCTAATAGATTGTAGATATGACCCTGTGCCCGGCAAAGAGGACGAAATGATCATGGCATCCTTACGTATCAGACGAGCTGCGGTGTATTTAGGAAAGCTACCAGGAATGACTATGCATTTAGACAATATATATCATTATGTCCAAACAGGGCGAGATTCTGAATGTATTAACAGAGCTATGGAATACCAGAAAGTGGAAATACAGGGGGAACTGTTACGTTTCCTCATAAATTGTGTGATCAGAAATCAAGACCGACCGGGGGTAGACCCGGAAACAATGGAAACTCTTACCAGATGGAGCCAGAATATATCAGAAGGGAGACATGATAGGCAAAAATGTATAATAGCCATGTGCAGAAAGATCCGTAAAGAAATAGAACGCCTGCACGAAGAGAGATTAGCGGTAGACCAGTTTGAACAAAACGAGGAGGAGGAAGGATCAGGACTGTCCACAGGACAGTCAGAAACTATAGCCTATGTAGGTAGAGGAAGATCTTGTAATAGTACTAGATGTTTTACGGACCCGATACGTCCGATATGTCCAGATAATAATAGGAATTTCCAAACACCTATAATAAATATGAGGTCCCCCGAGCATTCGTTCCAAGCCGCTGACAAATTACTGCGAGAACGAAGGGGTTATCATTTACTCGATTCTATGGATGAACAAGAATTAGCCAGGTCAGCCGTTCATTGGGTTGACAGTCCCGGAAAATATGGTGATGATACAGTAGCACACACATTTTTTAACCTCACCCCAGATGAACAGCGTTTAGCTGGGATTTATATGATTCAACAACTTCTTATACTATATAAAAGCCAACATTCAGATCCTGGTCCCTTACCTGATATATTGACTGAATTACTCACGAATAGATGGAAAGGTTCAGGTACTAAGTTAATTAAGGAAATACTAGAATCCAGAAAGCAGTACATTCTTTTTGTATGTCCAGAACATGATTCACTGCCCATCAAGGAAAGACCGATGTATTACATGGACAGACAGAATCCCTTACGAGAAGTACACCCAATAAAGGGCGAGGACAATCAGTTTAAACGTGTATATGTATATATACGCCCATATCGAAAATAGAATTGTTAGAAATGAAGAAAGTGGTACCCAGTCATGACAAAGACCCAGCGGGTTTCCACCGAGAAATTAAAGACATGTTACTCATGGGAGAGTATACCTATCCCGACATTATGACAATATTAAAGGTATTAATGCCTGCTGGCATTTATGAAAAACTCAAGGAAAAAGAGTGGGAGGTAGGAGACCAAAAGATAGATTGGACAGCATTAGAAAATGAAGAAAAGGCCCGAGGTCCAGGTTCGGGGCTTGGGGACAAAACTAAAGCACTACCAGGTTTACTAGTACAGGTACTGCCACGTTTATTAACCACGAAAAAGGAAGACTGGGGTGCAATTTCAGCCTGTAAACAAAAGCAAGATGAAGACACTAGTGATTTCTATGCCCGATTCGAAAAATGTTTTGGTATAAATAGTGGTATAAAAGCAAGTAGCGAGTCATACCCACATCTGTTTGTGACAAAATTAGTTGAAAATTCCTTGCCCCAAGTGAAGAATAGAGTACTAAAATTCGAGAGTACCTGGCAAGGTAATACCCCATCACAAATGTTACAAATGTTACAGTACCATTACAATAGAATTAGAGAGGAACAAGAACATGAGCAGAGACGCATGAAAGACACGAAAATGAAAATGCTAGTCTCTCAGACAGTTCCAGCTGAAGGACATAAAAAGGGTACGACACATTCCGGTGAGTCAGCAGGACCTGTAAAAGGGACATGCAACTATTGTAAACAGCCAGGACATTACATACACGATTGCCCAGTCCTGAAGCGTAATATCGCCACAGGTATTACAAAAGAAAGACCACGGCCACCTAGACAGGATCAGAATGAACAAGGAGCACCGCAGCATGCACAGTCCATGCCAGCTCCACAACAGTCTATACAGTTTGTGCCAGCCGCACCAGCGTTGCCTGCTGCTGCCACACAAACCACGACACGACAGCTGTACCAGACCGCACAGTATGACTATCCTGATTATCAACGATATGCATGAACCAGCCTAGAGAGGGAAGTTGACTTACCCCTTATCGAGGTCCCTGTAGACCAAGAAGGACCTTATGTACATAGTGAATTATTAGGCCAAGATAGAACATTTTTACTTGATACAGGGGCAAGTCGAACAACTATAAAACGTAGTGAAGTTCCAGGGGCACCCCTCTCAGGCTCACAGAATATTTCCCTTGGTTGTTCAGGAAAACCTATTGTTAATGAAGTGTCACAGCCTCTTCCACTTACGATAGGACCCTTGACCAGAACTACAGATTTATTGCTTACAAAATCATGTCCAGAAAACTTGTTAGGTATAAAAACACTGAAAGCTCTAGGAGCTATAATATGTTGTTCTCCGGAAGGAGTAAGATTGTTTTTACGTGATTTCAAAGGGCACTATGTGTCTCGAGACATGGATTCCCGACTGCAGACTTTACCCACACATTTATGGGCACAAGTCCCTACAGATGTTGGTTGCATGAACATTACACCATATCGAGTCACACTAAAGGCAGGAGTGGTACTACCACGAATGCGACAATACAAGTTACCCCCAGATGCTGTAATGGCTTTACTGCAAATCATTGACGAGCTTATTGGCCAAGGAGTGGTTGTGGAGACCGACTCCAATGTATGTAATTCACCGATAATTCCGATTCTTAAACGAACTGATCCAAAGGCTCCCCCAGTATATCGATTGGTTATTGATCTGCGCGAATTAAATAAATGTATTGTACCACAATACCCCGTAGTTCCAGACATCTCTTCATTACTGACAGCTATTGATTCCGAAGCAACGTTCTTTACTGTAATTGATCTCAAGAATGCCTTTTTCAGCGTCCCAATAGATCCGGAAAGCCAATACTTGTTCGGATTTAGTTTAAATGGACGTAGCTTTAAATTCACACGCGCACCTCAAGGATTTACAGAAAGCCCCAGCATCTATAGCCAAGCACTGAAACGAGAACTTGACAGTATACACATGCCAGTCAACACTGCTCTGCTTCAATATGTCGATGATCTGCTGATCACCGCCCGAAGCGAACCTGAATGTGAAAAAGCACGGTTTTACAATTTCTAGCCGAAAAGGGGCACAAGGTGTCCCCTTCTAAGCTGCAATTCTGTGTCCAGCGAGTTATTTACCTTGGTCACTCGCTGTCCAAGGAGGGAAGGCAGCTTACACCAGATCGTATCCAGCTAATTGCAAATATGCCAATACCCAAGATACAAAAGGAGGTGCGGGCTTTCATAGGCCTCACTTCATATTGTAGGCAGTGGATCCCTCAGTATGCATTTCTAGCAAAACCACTCATTCAATTAACAACACAGGAGGCAGCCACATCGACTGTCCTCCCTTGGACTCAGGAACACACACTAGCTTTTGAAAGCTTAAAGAAAGCTCTATGCCAAGCACCTGTTTTAGCAACACCATGTTACAGAAAACGTTTTACACTCTTTGTTACAGAACGAGAAGGTACTGCCTTGTCCGTACTCACTCAGGAACAAGCAGGATCACACAAACCATGTGCCTATTTTTCTAGTACATTAGATCCCGTAGCTCAGGCTCTGCCTGCGTGCCTGAAATCAGTGGCAGCGACAGCTTTAGCAATCAGACAAAGCGATGCCATAGTGTTAGGACATCCATTGACAGTACAAGTACCACATGCAGTAGAGGTTCTCTTGAACCGAACGCAAACACAACACTTGACCATAGCAAGACTTACAGGTTACGAATTAACATTGTTTCAGCCACATATAGAAATCAGACGTTGTAACACATTGAATCCTGCCACACTTTTACCTGTAATCGGAACAGACCCACTAGCTCATGACTGTATTAAAGTTATTACAATAACGACGAAACCCAGACAAGACTTGACAGATGTCCCATTGTCAGATCCAGACCTGACGTTGTATGTAGATGGTTCATGTATGAGAACAGGTACAGGAGAGTTAGCGGCCGCTTATGCAGTCACAACAGACACTGAAATTATTGAAACCAAGTGTATAAATACCTTGTCCGCTCAAGCAGCAGAGCTCGTCGCTCTGACACAGGCCTGTATTCAAGCCACAAATAGAAAAGTCAACATATACACTGATTCACGTTATGCATTCGGAGTTGTACATGACTTCGGCGTGCTGTGGCGAGAGAGAGGTTATTTAACTTCTCACGGTGCCCACATTCAGCACGGACCCCTCATTCATGCCTTATTAGATGCAATACATCTACCCATTGCAATATCGATTATGAAATGCAAAGCTCATACGAAAGTTATTGATATCATTTCTCAAGGCAATGATCTAGCTGACAGAACAGCTAAACAGACTGCTCAAACTCAAACATCCGACATGACAAAGACAATAGTCCAGACACCAACACATTGCATGATGGTTAAGGATCCCGCTCTTGATGTAATTGACATACAGACACATGCTACTCCAGACGAAATAAGGAAATGGACTGAATTAGGAGGGATCCAAACGGATCAAGGATGGATGACGAAGGAAAAATCTGTGTGGTTCCTTCCTGATTCAATGGTCCAAGTCATTATTAACACTGTCCATAGTCCAGCGCATCTAGGAGAGAAAGCTATGCTAGACAGCATTCAACATATTTGGTTCAACAAGCATTTACGAGCAGCAGCGAAACAAAAAGTTCGTACCTGTATGATCTGTTGTCAGTTTAACCCAGGTAAAAGCATCCCCGTAGAGCAGGGTGGATTTCAGCCTCCTGATCACCCTTTTGAAATCCTCCAGATGGATTATATCCAGATGGAACGATGTCGAGGATTCAAATATGTTCTCGTAGTTGTCTGTGCTCTTTCCCGTTGGACAGAGGCATACCCGGTTTCAGATTACACTGCCCCGACTACTGCCAAACAGTTAGTTCGAGAATTCTTCCCACGATACGGTTTACCACGTGCTGTCTACTCAGATAACGGCCAGCCGTTCTCATCCGAACTAATGAAACACGTTTCACTTTTGTTAGGCTATCAGTGGAAATTCCACTGTGTCCGACACCCCGAGGCAGCAGGTCTCGTGGAAAGACATAATCAGACCCTGAAAATTAGATTGTCCAAAATATGCAGGGAGAAAGGTGTCGACTGGGTAGTAGCATTACCAGTTGCACTCTTTTACATGAGAATGGTAGCACACTCTCGAACAGGGCTATCCCCGTATGAGGTGATCTTTGGCAGACCACCAAATATGTGGGGGACGCCTATACCACGTAAAATAACTGATATTGACTGTAATATGCTGACAGATTATTTGGCTTCCTTGATGTCTGCACTACAATCTTGTCGTTCACAGGTAGCTGCAGCTTTTCCTGACAACACTGAGGTGAAACCCCATGACGTAATTCCGGGGGATCTCGTTTTAGTGAGGAACTTTGATCGAAAGACTCAGCTGGATCCTAGGTGGAGGTCGCCGCAATTGGTCTTGCTCACCACAAGGACAGCCGTGAAGATCGAAGGCAGAAAAGGCTGGGTACATTCAAGTCATATCAAGAAATTTTATGGACTACCATCAGATGTAAAAACTACACCTCGCGTGTCTTCACCCATTGACTCAAAACTTCCTTTGGTTGAATCAAGTAGTCACGAACATTATAAACTAAAACTCAGATCTAATCAGTCGGGCAATTTGATTGTTTAAGTCCTCTCCAAGGTGAAGCGGTTGAATTTGTCTCTGACATGTATCCCTTAGATCTGAATAGAGAAAAAACCCGAAAAATGTTGAAACGACATGCATACTGTAAATCACTGCGTAGTTATTGCACAGTGACGTTATTAATTTTGTTTTTCTTAAGTCTTTTAATAATTATTGCAAGTATATTGTTGCACATATATTATCCTATTTCTAGACACGTTTATAATGTTACTGCTGAACATTCTTTTAGCGAATTACCTCCGCATGAATTGTCATACAGATTTGCGCTGCGCAATAACACTTTTATTAGTATGTTACATCATTCCCATCAGGTTAGCAATGCTACAAATTGTTGGATATGTGGCCGACTCCCTCCCTATCAGAACTATAAAGGAATTCTACCTCTTTTTCCATACCCGTTCACACACAACGGCTCCTGTGGAGCATGGTTTAGCTTAATTAATTCTTTAGATTCAAATTCTGCAGTTTATCAAGACAACTGGGTATGGGGAAATCTGAACTTAGTTTTACTTAAAGTCTGCCACCCCAACAAGGAGGGACTTCCCAAAAGAACAGGAACTGATCTAGAAAATGAAGTATATGGATTAGGTAACTTTACGCTTAATCTTATGATCCTAAATATCGAATCCGAAGCTACTCCAATTTTGCCCGCCATGGCAGTGTTTCCAGTAAAAGGTGAATTATGTGTAAGAAAGAATGGTTCCATACATATGGGCCATAGTAGATGCACCACTGTAATAGAATTCAGTGATCAAGGCAAGTCGACATTTAGAGCTTCCCGCCATTCCTATTTTATATGTGGTCAGACGGCATATGTACGTTTGCCTCTAGATTGGGATGGTACCTGCTACATTGGATTCCTTTTGCCACCTGTTTTTCTAGCTCCTCCTGATTATCACAGAAATACTCATTTAGTACACAATAGAGAAAGGAGAGATCTCCCAATAGTCGATTACACTGAAACAGCATGGGAAAAATACACAGATTTCAATAAAGGTCTCTTTCCCTATATAGGTACCGTTACTAATAGTAAGCTGATACGTAGATTAACTAGAACCCTTGAAGCAGTAGTGAACGAAACTATTTCCGCCTTAGGCAATTTAACAGAAGAGCAGTCTGCTATGCGGATTGTTGTGCTTCAAAATCGTCTTGTCCTTGACATCATCCTGGCCGATAGGGGCGGAGCTTGTAGGGTCATCGGATCAAGCTGTTGCATTTTCATACCAGAAAATTCGCCATCTGTATATAAAGCTATAACCCGCCTTCATAAAATTGTGAGCCAGATACACCAGAATCCAGGCACCTGGACTTGGTCCGGTTGGTTTTGGAGCGTGTTATCAGCCTGGGGATGGAGAGTTCTATCCTTCCTAGGTATTGGCCTTCTCATACTATTCAGTTGCTGTCTATGCCTGCAATGTGGACCAGCGATTTGTGGTCTGTGTGCCACATCGTGTATTCCACATCAAGATTTTCGTTTAAGATCCCGGAAGAAGAAAGAAGAACAAATGATGCTATATGAACAGATCAATGGATTAATGAAGATTGATATCTCTTGACGGGCAAGTAGGGGACAAGGAGGGAATGTGGAAATATGGATTTTTCTGGTCAGTTATGTCCCCTATCTTGGACCCCAACGGTTCTATGTGCATGTTACAAGTACATGTATGTTCCCTCCAGTTCCAGTTATGAAGACGCAAAGACATGTGCGTCCACCGTTAACATGTCCTCTTTTAGATCCGCCATGAATGGGCCGGATATTCCATTCCTAAGTACGAAAGGCCACCGCCTTTATATGGTTCACTTATGCCATTTTACAGTTCAGACGAGTAGGCCCTGATTCTGTCATCAAGCTTTTCTTGCTTTCTATCTCTGAAGCTCCAGCCCGAGCCTGCATCTGTGACCATGAACTTTGTCTCATCCTCTGCGCGGCTCACGATGCCTGACGTCAGCTTGCTGCCTGCCAAGAACTGTATTTCACCTTCGAAATTATCTGCTCCGCTCCCTGCCCAATGCATTCCTGTCTAGTAGTTTAAGTAAACCTTCTGCCAGCTACCGAGCAAAGGCCCGGTTTCTCTGTCCTCATGCAAGTAATTCATAGCCCTGTCACTATGGAAGATTCCTGCCCTCGCATCTAGTGTAGACACTTAGACGCTTGTACACGCACTAACAGTCAGTATAGTCAGTATAGAATAAGATTCTACTCCAAGAAGGCCTCCCTTTTGGATAACATAGTTCTTTAAACATAGGATGTTAGATATGATTTGGGATTAGGTTGACTTGACCCTCCAGACATCTGTCGCCACATGTAGAGCTAAATGTCAAGTCCCCTTCACCCCCTAGCTGCACGTCAATCACACGTCATGCTGCTGTGCGCGCATCTCTGCCAAGTATTTCTGCTGACATTGCGAAATTCTTTCATGGAACCACCCCATTATGACATCATACCTGATGACGTTCCTTTGTTACGCCCAATCACGCCCATTTTCAGCTACGCATGTAAAATGTTATCTTTGCTATCAATTGTTACGCCTCTTGCATTTGCTTCGCCGTAATGCCTATTGTATAAAAGTGATTAATTATCAATAATGTATGTACTTCACTTCCTGAACCTCCGTGGTGATGGAACCTGGAGGCCACGATTCCGAATCGTCCATTGGAATAAAGCCCATTCCGAACCTCTAATACCACGGATTCTGCCTCTTATTTATTGAGCTATTTTTATTATGTTCTGTATCAAATTAAGTCCCGGTAATTAAATTATTTACCACACACTTTGAATACCAGCAGCAGACTTCCCTGGTGAGCAGCAGCTTTACTACAGTGATCTAATGAGTAAATAGAGTGCTAACATTCAGATTTTATGGCAAATGTGTGACACATCTGAATGCCTTCTTGATGGAACCAAAGTAAAAAACTGAAAGTATTTCCTACTGAGGAAACTGCAGTAAATGAGGAAATTAGGAAACTTCATAACATATAAATCTCCCAAGATGGCCACCAGAGACAAAAGAGCCCAAATGTAGCCCAAATATCACCCAGATGTAGCCCAAGTATAGCCCAATGACAGAATGTCCCAGAGTGTTCTAACGAACAACTAGAGCGCTAACAGTCTTACTTATGACAAAAGTATGGCACACCTGAAGCCATCTTGATTGGAATAAAGTGGTAACACTTAAAACATTTAATTTACAAAGGAACAAAATGAGGGGGTTCATTTTGCCATAGAAATTATGATTAGTTCTGCAGAAAGAAAAATTAGGGCACATTTTGACTTCTCAAATCTTCTTTCATAAAAAAATTCTGACATGCAGACCGAAACATGCACTTTGAATACCAGCAGCAGACTTCCGTGGTGAGCAGTAGTTTTACTACAGTGATCTAATGAGCAACTAGAGTGCTAACATTCAGAATTTATGGCAAATGTGTGACAAATCTGAATGCCTTCTTGATGGAACCAAAATAAAAAACTGAAAGTATTCCCACTGAGGAGACTGCAGTAAATGAGGAAATTAGGAAACTTCATAAAAATAAATCTCCCAAGATGGCCACCAGAGACAAAAGAGCCCAAATGTAGCCCAAATAATGTAGTGCAGACTTGTCAGGTATTGGAGTGCTTTACATGAGCATTGGTTACATCACACAAGATCAAATTCATTTTGGTTGTAGACATGGGGAGATTAAGTGATTTGACCAGAATCACAGAATGTTGAGCTGAAGCAGAAACTCCAACCTGGTTCCCCATTTGCAAAGTCTGCAGCTCTGGAAGTAACACCACATCCTCTCCCCTAGATGCAACATTTAATCAAGTGGCCAACTGGATAAAAAAACATAAAGATTACAAATAATTTAAAAGTTCTTTGTCGCTATTTGAAAACTCAGAAAATATGTCCTACTTTTAGTTTTTTAGAGCACTAACCATAATTTTGATGCAAATAAGACCCTCTCATATATGTAATTTCTAAAGGAAATACTCTAGGTATTACAGTTTTGATTAAATCAAGATGACGTCAGGCGTTCCACACTCTTGTAATAAATATAGAATGTTAGCAATCTAGTTGTTCATTGGGATACTGTTGAGAGGCAGAGGCCAGGGGCACGGACTCTGAAAATTGAAGGCAGGTAGGAGAGTGCAGATGCAACAATTTGACCACACTGGGCAGGCAGGAAGGGCAGAGGCAGCACAACAGACTATGGAGGGCAGTGGAAAGGGGGGCAGGGGCAACAAACCAACAATACAGGACTGGCAAGAGAGGCTGTGGCAATATAATAGACCATTGTGGGCAGAAGGAAGAGACAGTGGTAGTACAACCATACATGCCAACAGACCCGTTTCAGCCAGGAAACGTCCAATGTTTTTAAGCTCAAATGGGCTTTATTTGATCTGTCTCCTATCTACAATCTCCTCTTTTTCAATGTAACTCAAAGGGGAAAATCAATACCCCAGTTTTTTTTCAAAATCTCCCTCTTACCAAGTTCAAAATGTTCGCAAGCATGGTACATTGGATCATGGTAGGCAGGAGGAATTGGGGTAGGGACATGGACTCGGATAACAGAGGACAGGAGGGACATGGAGAGGTGCACCAAACTGACACTACAGGGCAGGCATCAGGGTTTGCAGAAGCACAATACACCACACAGCGCATGCAGGACGGGAGTGCAGCACAACAATCCATAGAAAGGAATAGGGAGGGGACAGGACCATGCACATGGACAACAGAGAACAGAGGGGAAAGAGGCAATGGTAGCTAGCTGACCATAATGGACAGACAGGAGTGAAAGCTGCAGCATAACAGACAATAAAGGGCAGGAGAGACGGATCAGGGGCAAAAATGGTTTTGTACAGGTGAAAAGTCCAGCTAACTATAACACCCCTGAAACCTATGGTTTTTTCAGTGAATTTCTGAGGTTTTTTTAAATGCTAATTCCTAACTATAACGTGCCTGAAACCTATGGTTTTTTCTGTGAATTTCAAAGGTTTTTTAAATGCTGATTTCTAACTATGCCTACAGAGATAGGACATGTGAAGAAAGAAGAAAAAATGCACAGAAAGAAAAAAAAGAAGTGCAGAAAGAAGCAACAGAAGTCCTCAAAGACGAAGAAAAGTGCAGGAAGAAGGATAACATGCAGAAAGAACAAAAAGAAGAGCAGAAAGAATCCTTGTTGCAAAATCATCCTGTACCCTCAACTTTTTCAGACGGATACTGGTGGTAAGTTGTAACTGAGTCTGACTAACCAGTCCTAGAGCCAGTGCTATGTTAAAAGACACTTAGAATACAGTGAAAACACCTACATACACTAGGGAACATTATGCGTTGGGGTCCCCCTGTGATTAGCATGACCTCCTCTGTAAGCCCCTAGTATATAATAGGGCAGGGGGATTAAAACTACCTCTTAAAACAGGCCACAGGGCGTTTTTGCACATGTTAACTCAGGCCCCGTCCCCTCCCTTCACCACTGTGTAAACACGCCCTGTGTCCGTTTTTAGTTGGGAGATTAAGTTCATTTGAAACCTGAGGGTCCCTAGGGTCCAACTAGCCCACTAGGTACCTCCAGTAAGTGCCACAGAGCTGCGTTGCAGAGAGGTGTAAAAAGTGGCACAGCCTGGACCACCTCTCTGCAATGCAGCTCAGTGGCGCTTACTGGAAGCACTTGGTGGGCTAGTTAGCCCCCAGGGGCCCTCAGTATTGAAGGGAAATTATATCCCCAATTTAAAACGTGCCATAGTGCGTGTTTGCACACGTCACCTCAGGCCCCGTCCCCTCCCTTCACCACTGTGTAAACGCGCCCTGTGGCTGTTCTAAGTTGAGAGATTAAGTCCCCTTGAATCCTAAGGGTCCCTAGGGTCAAAATAGACCACTAGGTACCGCCAGTAAGCGCCACAGAGCTGCGTTGCAGAGAGGTGTAAAAAGGGGCTTGGCCTCAGAACACCTGTCTGCAGCACAGCTCCCTGGCGCATACTGGAGATGCCTTTTGGGCTAGTTGGCCCTCAGGGACCCTCAGTATTGAAGAGGAATTAATTCCCCAACTTACAACTCGCCAGGGGGTGCGTTTGCAGAGTGCTGCAAGGAGGGGGTGTGGCCTCCGGCACGATGCAAGTCTTTTATTTATTTTAATTTTTTAAGAAGGGGGGCTGTGTGGTTCCCCTTCTGATTCTAATTTATTGGCCCTGATGACCCCATCCCCCAGGGCCTGTCTCCTAATTATATTTTTTTGACCCCAATCCCCAGGGCCGGCCACTGTTTTTTAATATTTTTTAAAAATATATATTTATAGACACACCTAGGACATGCTGGACAAACCGTACGTACCTATCACCATGACGATTTGAGTGATATTCATTAAAAGGCGACTATGCATACAATGAATCCACGTGGAATGTATTTACACCACTAGTGAAGCTCTGACATGTCTGATGCCCTACCGTGCCTAATCCCGGTAGACACCCTTGTCGTTTATTTATACAAACATGGGTAGCTATTGACGGGCACATTTAATACACATGCACACCAAGCCATTCAAAGGGGATTCGACAAAAATTCGACCAAAACTATGTAAGAAACCCCCCTCACGGTTAATAAAACACACATCCACTGCCGGATGTGTAATACTTTTTATTTTACTCTCTGGAAAGGGGACGAACATCACTTGAGAGTCACAGCGCGCTCCTGGCAGAGCCCAATGCTGTGTTACACCCACCATTGCCTGCCGAGTGCCACACACCTCTGTGTTGTATTCCACCAGCTAGTGGATATGCTATGACACTCTCTAGCCCATGTGCACTGTAACACCACCCCATGAATATGTCATGCCACACTTGTCTTCGCACGGGTTATATTGCCCCATCTAACGTGCCTTCCTCGATGCCTATGTTATAACGCACAGTGCTATGCCATACATATTACAATCTGGGATCCATATCTTTGTCACAGTGCATATGCAACATTACACTCCCCAGCACATATTTTATATTACAACTTTAGAGACTAGTTAGGTTACACAACACTGCCCTGTGCATATTACACTCCAAGGCGCACATCGCATAGCACGCGCTAGTGCCTGTGCTATCTCGCGCTCTCCAATGAATCTGTCATTGCGCACAATGTATTGCATATTATATTTCAGGCCGGTTCATCTTATATCACACTTTTTGGTGCATAGTTTATACCATACACTATATCTAGTTTTCATTTTCAATCGTGCTCTCAGGACTATGTTCTATATAACACTGTGTTCACCTACCCTTTTCACGGGCATTACATTTTGCGATCGGGGGTGGAGGGTCAGGACGTGTTTCTGCCAAGTGACCCCGGAGTCACAGTCACAAACGTCCTCTTCTTCCTGAATAAAAGTGAGATTATGCTGCATACTTGTTCATATTTTAAGTAGTTCGCACAGACACACGTTTTAAAAACAATAAAGTTCCTAATACCCGCCTTCTCTGAACAGTTAGCTTGCTGCCCCATCCCCCTCCTACCTATCCTCTGTTGTGTGAATCCATGGACTAGCCTCCTCCCTCCTACCATGCATGGTCTGATGTGCTGCCACTGCCCTCAATTTAGTATGATGTACCAGTCCCCTCCTCCTGCCCTCCATTGCCCAATTCTATGCCCCATCATTGACCTCCTGCTTAAACTCTGTGCTTAGCTTGCTGCCCCTATTCTCCTACCCCCTGCCCTCCGATGTCTTTGTGCATGCCCCTGCTCCATCCTTTTTGCCCACCATGTTCCATGGACCTGCCACTCCTATCTACTTTGAGTGTTCTGTTGAGCTGCCACTCCCCTCCCACCTGCTTAGCATTGTCAGATGACTGTAACCTGTCCCTGCCACCTCCACCCTGCTTGTCCACATGCCATGCCCCTATCCTCTTCCTCCTGTCCTACATGGTCCATTGTACTGCCACACCCTTCTGCCCTCCCTGGTCTGTTGTGCTGCAACTGCTCCTCCTGCCTGCCCCGTGCGGTCTGTTGTGAGGCCCCTTCCCCTGAACTTTCTTGTCTGTGCACAGGTCCTGACCCTCCCTTCTATCCTCCATCGTCCTTTGTGCATGCTCCTGCACCCTCCTTCTTGCCCATCATAGCCATTGTGCTGCCACTAACCCTCCCACTTGCCATGCATGGTCTTCTGTGCTGCCATGGCCCCTCCCACCTTCCCTGTGTGGTCAGTTAGCTGCCCCTGACCCCCTCCCACCTTCCCTCCATGGTCTGTGTGTATGCCATCACAGTCTCACTGTTGCTCTTCATGGTGTGTCTTGCTTCTAGTGCCCATCCTGCCTGAACTCCATGGCTATCTTGCTGCTCCTGCCCTGCCCCCTTGCCCCCAGCCCTCTGTTTACATGTGCAGACCCCTACTCCATCCCTCCTGGCTTGTCTGCTCCATTGTAATGCCCCTGATCCGTCCCTCCTGCCCTTTATGGTCTGTTATGCTGCAGCTTTCTCTCCTGTCTGTCCATTATGGTCAGCTAGCTACCATTGCCTCTTGCCCCTCTGTTCTCTGTTGTCCATGTGCATGGTCCTGTCCCCTCCCTCTTGCTTTCTATGGATTGTTGTGCTGCACTCCCGTCCCGCATGCCCTGAGGGCTGTATTGTGCTGCTGCAAACCCTGATGCCTGCCCTGCAGGGTCAGTTTGGTGCACCTCTCCATGTCCCTCTTGTCCTCTGTTATCCAAGTCCATGTCCCTACCCCTTTTCCTTCCATGATCCAATGTACCATACTTGCGAACATTTTGAACTTGGTAAGAGGGAGATTTTGAAAAAAAATGGGGTAGCGATTTTCCCCTTTGAGTTACATTGAAAAAGAGGAGATTGTAGACAGGAGACAGATCAAATAAAGCCCATTTGAGCTTAAAAACATTGGACGTTTCCTGGCTGAATCGGGTCTGTTGGCATGTATGGTTGTACTACCATTGCCTCTTCCTTCTGCCCACAATGGTCTATTACATTGCCACAGCCTCTCTTGCAAGTCCTGTATTGTTGGTTTGTTGCCCCTGCCCCCCTTTCCACTGCCCTCCATAATCTGTTGTGCTGCCATGGCCCTTCCTGCCTGCTTAGTGTGGTTAAATTGTTGCCTTTGCACCGTCCTACCTGCCTTCAATTTTCAGAGTCCGTGCCCCTGGCCTCTGCCTCTCAACAGTATCCTAATGAACAACTAGATTGCTAACATTCTATATTTATTACAAAAGTGTGGAGCGCCTGACGTCATCTTGATGTAATCAAAACTGTAATACCTAGAGCATTTCCTTTAGACATTACATATATGAGAGGGTCTTATTGGCATCAAAATTATGGTTAGTGCTCTAAAAGACTAAAAGGAGGACATATTTTCTGAGTTTTCAAATACCGACAAAGCACTTTTAAATTATTTGTTATCTTTATGTTTTAATATCCAGTTGACCACTTGATTAAATGTTGCACTCAGGGGAGAGGATGTGGTGTTACTTCCAGAACTACAGACTTTGCAACGGTGGAACCAGGTTGGAGTTTCTGCTTCAGCTCGACATTCTGTGATTCTGATCAAATCACTTAGTCTCCCATTGTCTACAACCAAAATGAATTTGTTCTTGTGTGATGTAACCAATGCTCATGTAAAGCACTCCAATACCTGACAAGTCTGCACTATATAACACTGCAAAAACACAAAATAATAAGTGTTTTGCACACTTCTGTCATTGGGCTATATTTGGGCTACATCTGGGTGATTTTGGGCTACATTTGGGCTCTTTTGTCTCCGGTGGCCATCTTGGGAGATTTATGTGTTATGAAGTTTCCTGATTTCCTCATGTACTGCAGTCTCCTCAGTAGGAAATGCTTTCAGTTTTTTACTTTGATTCCATCATGAAGGTATTCAGATATGTCACACATTTGCCATAAATCCTGAAAGTTAGCACTCTAGTTGCTCATTAGATCACTGTAGTAAAACTACTGTTCACCATGGAAGTCTGCTCCTGGTATTAAAAGTGCATGTTTCAGTCTGCATGTCAGAATTTTTTAATGAAATAGAAGAGGATTTGAGAAGTCACTCAAAATGTGCCCTAGTTTTTCTTTCTGCAGCACTAATCATACTTGTTATGGAAAAATGAACCCCCTCATTGTGTTCCTTTTTAAATTAAATGTTTTAAGAGTTACCACTTTAATCCAAGCAAGATGGCTTCAGGTGTGCCATACGTTTATCATAAGTAGGATTGTTAGCGCTCTAGTTGTTCTTTGGAACACTCTGGGAAGCTGCAGTAGAACACAAAGGAATCAACTGACAGTCTCTGCCCTTGTTGGATGTACATGTTTTACTGAGAATGACAGACTTCATTCTCACATGACTGAGAAAGATAATGTGAATTTACAGAAAATAAGCTCTCAGTTTAGCTTCTAGATCACCTTCCAAACCTCTGTGGGAAAAGCATGAGAAAATATTTTTCTCTCAATCATGATATCCCAGCAGAAGGCTTTTTCACATGGTGAAATCACCTTAGAACATACCACAATTCCTAAAATGAGTATGGTACCATCAACAAATGATTTATAATGTAACTAAAGTCTTAAAACCTATTAACTGCAATGCTTTTTAATGAGGTGCTATCATGTATATTGGTCCCAAGATGGCTGCCAACACTTCTTGGATGAAGTGCTGACAGCCAATCAGATCTCAGGATGAGATGTGTGGTTAGGCTCCGCCCACATATATATATGATTTTACTTTTGATTTTCTCAGGAACTACTGAACAGATTGACACCAGACCTGCAAAAGGCACTTCCCTGACCTGAGGACTACCTCTCTGCCACATTTCAAGTAATTCTGTTCAGCCGTTCGGGCTGTACCTTGGACTAAAGGTCCCTATGGAAAATTGCATGGGGAAAATGCGTTTTGGGACCCCCCTTTTTTCTCAGCCCCCGCTTGACGAATCCCCCCGAGACTTTCAGGGTAGGAGCGGAGCGCCCCACCTATTTTGAAAATTTTGCGAGGATTCGTCAACCGGCGCCAAAGTTATTCCAAATAGAATGTTGCGGATTTCCTATGGAAACACGGTCCTAACTATAACTATCTACTGGCGACTGCCAGTAGATAATATATATATATATATATATATATATATATATACATATATATATATATATATATATATATATATATATATACACTGAAAAAAACATAGGTTTCACACACGTTATAGTTAGGAATTAGCATTTAAAAAACCTTGCAAATTCACTGAAAAAACCATAGGTTTCACACACGTTATAGTTAGGAATTAGCATTTAAAAAATTTTGCAAATTCACTGAAAAAACCATAAGTTTCACACATGTTATAGTTAGCTGGACATTTCACTCATACAAAACCATTGAAATTCCCCTGTTATAGTTAGTTCAGCTAACTATAACTCGCGCGACCGCAATCCACTGCTGATGACGTCACATATTACATCACTCATGACATGGTCAGTGACATCACTCATGACATCACTGATGACATCTCAAATGGTATGAAACCTATGGTTTTTTCAGTGAATTTGCAAGGTTTTCTAAATGCTAATTTCTAACTATAACAATGCTCTCCAGGCAGTGTTTGCCTGGAGGGTTGTGTTCAATACCCTCCAGGTGCGTGTGTGAGCTGATCGCTGTGTGACTGGCTGGTGGTGAAGTTCACGGTCATTTTTAAAACTGTCAGAACTGTCAGAACTTTAGCTTGCTATTTTGCACATTGCTAATCGGCCTCATTTTAACCATTTTAATCAGTTTCATTTGGATATTGTATTGCAAAGATCTTACCCCTGAGCTTGCTGCAGAAGCCGGGTCCGTCTATTCGTACCGCCAACGGACCCGGTGAGCGGCGGCCATTACAGAGTCAGCGCTCTAGTGGCTGCATGGTATTTAAACACGCCCTGACGCGACCGTGCAGCAGTGTTTGCCTGGAGGGTTGTGTTCAATACCCTCCAGGTGCGTGTGTGAGTTGATCGCTGTGTGACTGGCTGGTGGTGAAGTTCACGGTAATTTTTAAAACTGTCAGAACTTTAGCTTGCTAGTTTGCACATTGCTAATCGGCCTCATTTTAACCATTTTAATCAGTTTCATTTGGATATTGTATTGCAAAGATCTTACCCCTGAGCTTGCTGCAGAAGCCGGGCTTGTCTGTTCGTACCGCCAACGTACCCGGTGAGCGGCGGCCATTACAGAGTCAGCGCTCTAGTGGCTGCATGGTATTTAAACACGCCCTGACGCGACCGCGCAGCAGTGTTTGCCTGGAGGGTTGTGTTCAATACCCTCCAGGTGCGTGTGTGAGCTGATCGCTGTGTGACTGGCTGGTGGTGAATTTCACGGTAATTTTTGAAACTGTCAGAACTTTAGCTTGCTATTTTGCACATTGCTAATCGGCCTCATTTTAACCATTTTAATCAGTTTCATTTGGATATTGTATTGCAAAGATCTTACCCCTGAGCTTGCTGCAGAAGCCGGGTTCGTCTGTTCGTACCGCCAACGGACCCTGGTGAGCGGCGGCCATTACAGAGTCAGCGCTCTAGTGGCTGCATGGTATTTAAACACGCCCTGACGCGTCCGCGCAGCGGGCGCGCCGCTGGTGCGCCGAAGGCAAGCCCGTCTGCGCCCGTTCGTGCTCCGGCCGGGCTCAGGGCGATGAACTCTGCCTCTCCGTTAGGAATCTACAGATCTTACGCTAGGGAGACCCTCCTGCTACTCAATCCTGCTGCCGACATTCCACCCTGCCCTAGATTTCACCCTTCTATACCACCTAATACTCTGCCTGCATTTTGCGGAGGCTGCTCGGGCCCACTCCCTTTAATACTGGCCGCTCCCATCAAAACTCTGTCACCAGGCTGCATGAGAGCCGAGTCACCTAAGATGGTGTCTCCATTCAAATGCCTCTTGGTGAACGCTCGGTCGCTAGTGAAGCACAGCCAAGAATGCTCCCTCCTGATTGAAGATCAGGACATTAAGATGGCCTTTATTACCGAATTGTGGACAGACAATGCTTCTGGACCAGATTTGTTTAAGGCCGCCCCCCCCCCGACTTTCTTAGTTACAGCCTGGACCGCCCACTAAGGAGAGGTGAGGGTCTGGCAGTGATTTCTCACAAAAGCCTCAGTCCCATTTTTGAGGAAGCTTCTAATAGCTCATGTGAAGCACTATCTATCAATGTGCGGTTCGGCCCTCATGACACACTTAAGGTGATGCTTATCTATCGTCCCCCAGGCCCTAAAATGGTTTTTCAGGACTCAATTGGTCTACTACTAGAAGATGGTCTTAGTGCTAAATCTTTCACCGCCTTAGGCGATTTTAACTTTCATTTAAATGACATCTCAGACCCCGAAACTGCCCGATTGATTGACATTATGAGTGCCGTTGATCTCCGGCAACAGGTAGCTGGACCTACTCATAGGGCCGGCCATACCCTGGATGGGATTTTTACCAACTCTCCTCCCTGTCAATCGTGGGCAATATGCCTTTACCATGGACAGACCATTCGGCAATACTCTTCGAGATTGCACATTCAGCCTCTTCTCCAGTCCACTTAAATAAAAGGGATGGGTTATCCACCCAGGCCTGGAAAAATATCAATTTATTCAACCTTAGCAAAGCTTTGACTATCTCAGTCCCTGACTTACCTCCTAACATAGAGGAAGCCTCTGAAGCCTATGATGACTGGATTAATTTGGCCTGTTGCACACTCGCCCCTGTCAAATGGTGCTTCCCCAAACGTAGAACTCCCTCTGCCCCTTGGTTTTCGCAGGTTCTCCAAGAGTTGAAATCAGAATGTAAGCGTTTGGAGCGGTTATGGAGGAACGGCTATAGCGCTATCAACAAAGATAGGTACAGATCCCGCCTCCTAGATTATACGAACTTGCTGCTAACTGAGAAAAAGGCCTACTTTTCAAAAAATATCATTGAAGCTAAATCGTCTGCTAAAGAACTTTTTAAAACTGTTACTGCCCTTCTTACCCCCCCACCCACCCCGCACAGCAGCTCTGAGTTCTGCAACACTCTTGCACATTTTTTTCTGTCTAAAGTTAATGCCATTTTCTCATCCTTTATCAACGCCTCAGGACCCCCCTCTGATACAAGTTCTGACCTGATGCCTTCCAACAACTTCCCCACCTTTGATAGTTTCTCGCCTTTGTCCTCTCAATTGGTGGCCAACCTTCTGCTGGGCTGCAAATCTGGTTCTCCGAAAGACCCTTGTCCGGCCTCAATAATCAAACTGTCCCCTGATATCATCACTAATACCCTTACTCCTCTTCTCAATCAGATAATGGTATCGGGGCACTACCCCATGTCCTGGAAAACCGCCTCGATCCTACCTCCCTTAAAAAAACAACCTCGATCCAAAAGATCCCAACAGTTATAGGCCCATCTCCCGTCTTCCCTTACCGGCCAAAATCCTGGAGAAGGCGATGAATTCGCAACTCAGCCTTTTTCTGGATACAAACACTCTGTTGGACCAATCTCAATATGGGTTCCGACTTCCGAGCCAGGCACAGCACCGAATCGGCCCTGTTGAAAGCCACGGAAGAGATCAGGGAAGCCGTCGACCAGGGAGGCTCAGCTATCCTGATTCTGCTGGACCTGTCGGCGGCCTTTGATACTGTACATCACGATATTCTTACAGAACGACTATCAAAGACCGGGATACAGGGCTCTGCCTTGGCCCTCCTTAAGTCCTTCTTGACCAACAGATCCCACAACGTGGACTTGGGAACTTTTTCCTCCAAGTCATTTGTTCTTCCCTGTGGAGTGCCGCAGGGGTCCTCTTTGAGCCCTACGCTTTTTAATGTCTACGTTAAACCTCTTGCTCCCCTTAAACGATCTTATGGCCTTAGGTTAACTTCTTATGCCGACGATACACAGATCGTTATTTGCCTAAACAAAGGGTCTGAAGCAACCAAAGCCTCTACCTGCCAGGATTGTATGGCTGCCATCACTAGCTGGATGGCAGCCAACTGTTTGAAATTAAACGCTGGCAAAACAGTGGTTATTCTGTTCGGGAATAATCCCTGCCTTTGGTCCCCAGCCTGGTGGCCCAGTGATCTGGGATTCCCCCCACCCCCCGCTATGAAAGTAAAAGACTTGGGGGTGATTATGGACAACAGGCTCTCTTTTGAGAATCAGGTTAGTAAAGTGGTATCCACTTGCTTTTTAACCATTAGGACATTGAGGAAAATAAAGCCTTACTTAACGACTGACAGCTTCAGGTCTGTTGTGTCCGCCCTAGCTCTGACCCATCTGGACTATTGCAATAGCCTTTACCTCACGGTTCACAATAAACATCTAAGCAGACTCCAGATGGCTCAGAATGCAGCAGCTAGGCTGCTAACAAATACTCCCAAATTTGTGTCCATTAGCAAAGGACTTCGTGATTTGCACTGGTTACCCATGAAACATAGGGTTCTTTTTAAAGCCCTTTGTATAGCCTACAAATCTCTACACGGAGCTGGACCTCAAGACCTCAGAGATCGCTTCCAGTTGTATCTTCCGGGGAGGGCGCTTCGCTCTAGAGATACCAAACTGGCTGCTATCACCAGGGCAAAAAAGGCTAACTAGGGTGGCAAGAGTTTTGTGCGCAAGGCCTCCTATGCCTGGAATAATCTTCCTTTTCCTCTCAGGTCCACCTCTGATCTCCTCTCCTTTAGAAGAGGTCTGAAGACCTGGTTGTTCTCAGTCTAGGCACTCACTTCGCCCCTGTTTTTGAGTTTTTGCTCATTGCCTCTTCAGACACTCTGCTATAGCGCCAGGACACCTTCGGGTAATAGAGCGCTCTATAAGCTGATATAACATAACATAACATAACATATAACGTGTGTGAAACCTATGTTTTTTTTTAGTGATTTTGTAAGGTTTTTTAAATGCTAATTTATCTATGTATTATTATATTTTTTATATATTTATTTTACAATAAACTACCTATGTATATAGTTATAGATTGACTGTATCCTGTAATATGGAATGGCTCAGCTCTTTTTTTTTTTTTATTTGGATAAAGATGGTTAATATCTTCTATAAGCTTTTAAACAGTTTAAAATGTTTTTTTTTTAAGGGTTTTCCACGGTGCGCGCAATTTTTTTTATTAAAGGAAATGGTTTTTTTTTATTTACGAGGTCCTTTAGGGACCCCCTAAGAAGGTCTAGGGGGTCAGGGAGTGTCTTCCCTGACGCCTTTTCATGTTTTAGAAATCGGGTTAAAAGTAATTTATTTCTGATGCGTGCATGCACCGTGCGCTCATGCGTGCGTGCACCGTGCGCGCACGGTGCGCGCACCAGGAATTTTTTTATTTTATTAAACAAAATCATTTTTTTTTATTTACGAGGTCCTATATGGACCCCCTGAGAAGGTCTAGGGGGTCAGGGAGTGTCTTCCCCGCCTCCTTTTCATGTTTTAGAAATCGGGTTAAAAGTAATTCATTTCCGATCCGTGCGTGCGAGCACCGTGCGCGCACGGTGCGCGCATACGTGCGAGCACCGTGCGTGCACGGCAAGTCATGTGATTACGAAACAACACTTTTCATTGGTTCATAGTAGTTTCTGTTCCAGAATCTTCAAACACCACACCCACTCCCCTCACTATTTCATCTTATTTCCTGAGAGAAGGTTGCTAAACAGCTACTCAAGTGAAATCTTACTTGAAAATGGCAGAACAGCAGTCAACTTCAGGGAGTGAGGAGGAGACCTTTGTGGAACCACCAAGGAAGAGCAAACAAAAACACTCTTTCATCTGGAATTATTTCACCTTTCCAGAGGGCCAAAAGAAGGTGAATCCGTCGAAGGTGACATGCACTATTTGCGGAAGTGTCTTATCTAGAGGAGATCCGAGCAAGAAATACTCCTTTAGTATTTATTCAATGCTGAGGCACTTCAAAACAGTGCATCCTATACGCTATGCTCGAGAAACAACTAGAGCCCTAAGGGACAACCCTCCACCTGCTCAGCCGAGCACATCATCTGCGGCCGCAGATTCACCGTGCACCAGGCCACTGGACATCCACCCCCTTTTCCAGAAGGTGAACATACATTGCAATGTGTGCAATGCTGTTATTTGCTACGGAGAGAGCAGCATAAACTTGATTGAAAACAGAATACAGCAGCACACATGCTGCAGCCCATATTTTTTTTCATTTTTTTTTTGTTCCTGTTGAACTGTTTTTCATCACCAGTTTTTTTTTGGTGCTCTAAAAAATTTTTAAAAAAATACAAAATTGTTCAAAAACTAAAAAAAAAATACAAAACAAAAAAACCAGTTCTTTTCAGAACTCACTTCACTTCTCCAAGAAGAGCTATATTCCTAATATACTGTGTTGTAATTTTATTGAATGAATGTGTAGTGTATACATGAATGATTGAAATGATTGAAATGACTGAGTGAAGAGGAGGAAAGGACAGACAGAATGAGTGAGAAAAGGAAAGTATGATCAGTCATGAAAGGGAAGTGAAAGACTGACTGCAACAAAAGGACTAAGGGTAGAGGATACAGGCAAGAAGAGTGAATGAGTAAGGGAATGGCAGTGAGTAATGGAGAGTGATGGAAGGGAAGTGAGAAAAGGCGAGTAAGGGACGGAGATAGGAAAAGGGAGTAACAGATGAAGTGGATGAAGTACAGCAGGGTAAAGGGATTGAAAGTAAGAGAAGTGGAGTGATGGTGAGATAAGGGGTATGAGGATTAGAAAAGGGGGTAAGGGAAAGTGAGAGATGGGGAGTGGGGGGATGGAGGGATTTAGGAAACTGGAGTGAGTGAAAGTGAGTCAGGATTTCAATGAGCAAAGGAGAGTGAGGGAGAGTGAAGGAAAGAATGCGAAAAGATGAAGGGGTGTGAGATACAGACAGGAGGAAGTGAAGTAGGAGAATAGGAGTGACTATGAGTAAAGGATAGTGACAGTTAGGGAAGGTGAGGGAAGGAGAATGACGGAGAATGTTAAAAAATTAACATAGATGGAAAATGAGTGATGGAGAGAGGAGGAGTGGTAGAAACAAAGGGGCAGATTTATGTTAGACTTGCGCCACTTTTACGCCGCCATTGTGTCACTTTTGTGACGCAGCGGCGGCGTAAACCCTGCGCCACGTTGCGCCCTATTTACATCGTGATGCATCTATGGAGATGCGTCACGGTGTAAAGCCCTGCGCCACATTAAACCTGCGTCAGGTTTAATGTATGCAGGGCGGGCGTTCCAGCGGAAAAAGCCTCGGAAAAGTGACGTAGTGAAATCTACAAGATTTCACTCAGTCACTTTTCTGATGCTGCTGCGTCAAAACCTTGCGCCTGCTTGAAGCAGGCGTAAGGCATGACGCAGCATGTTAGGTATGGGCAGCCCCTAAACATTGCTGGAGTTGCGTCGTGCTTGCGACACGACTCCAGCAATGCGCCGCCCTTACGCCATCAGATGTGTCACGCATCTGTTTATCCTTGCGCCACGATGCGCTGCATTGTAAATGGGGCGCATCTGTGGTGGCGCAAGGGTAAACTTGCGTGACGCATCTTTCCTGGCGCATCCCTGCTGATTTGCAGGGATGCGCCAGGAAACATAAATCTGCCCCAGAGATGTTAAGGAAATTAAGGGTAAGACAGACAAAGGGAGAGAGACAGAAACAGAGACAGAGAGCAAGGAACTGAGAAGGAGTAAGGCAGTTAG
This sequence comes from Triturus cristatus, assembly GCF_964204655.1. Taxonomy (NCBI): domain Eukaryota; kingdom Metazoa; phylum Chordata; class Amphibia; order Caudata; family Salamandridae; genus Triturus; species Triturus cristatus. The sequence goes on along the minus strand of NC_140585.1, from coordinate 433,294,189 downwards.
AATGACTGAGACATATGGAGACAGGGAGAGAAACATGGTTGAAAAAATAGTGATGGAGGCAGTAAACCTAGGGGAGTAGTAGAGAAGGAGTGAGGGAGTTACGAAAGAGCAGTAAAGGAAGAAGAGAGAGGGAAGGGGAATGAGAAAAGCAGAGTGAGGAGAAGTGAAGAAAAGGGAGCATGAAAGTGAAGGGGTGAGAAATACTGATATTTTAAACTTACCTGACCAACAAAATAACTTAATTAGAAATAAATGTTTTTTTTTAATTACAAGAAAAATGGATTCAATTTCCTAAATTTTCTTTCTCGATCTGAAAAAAAAGAAAAAAAGTAGTAATATTTAACAATATATTTTAGAATACAGTACACATATTTTCATATTTAACAAAGTCATTTTTTGCCCTTTTTTGCTGTTTTCAGAATGTATTGAATTTCACTGAAAATAGTGATATCAATTGCATTCATCACTTAACAGCGGGCAAAAAAATAAACAATCTGAAAGATTGTTTAAAAAAGCCCTGAATCTATCCTCAGTAAAACATACCTTGATAGAAATGTAACATATATATTAAAAATATCTTCTAAGAACAATAACTATTTGCAATAAATAACGTCTGTAAATCTTGTTGCTTAAGCACATACACCAAAATAATATCTGTCAAAGAAGTCCACAATAGAAACATTTACCTTTCCATGAGGCCAAATGGTAATTTTTAAATCCTTTTTTGGTGAAATATCCAATGATAATCCTATAAAATCGAAATAATGGTTTCTTCAGATGCTGCAATTTGTATCTAAAATTTTGGTTTTAGAAAAATTAAGTAGGAATTTGGTAATTCTGCAGGCAAACGTTGCTTGAAAATCAATTGAGAATCATTGCACAGTGTCCAGCCTTTTTCACATTTTAGATAAACTGTGTAATGACCAGAAGTTATAGAAGGTCCATCATGGAAAATTATTGCAACTGCAACAAAAGTCTTTCCTGATATTGATAATTGATTTCCTACAAACTTCTTTATTAAAGTGTCCAATTTTGTTCCATCAGCTCTACAACGTTGCATCATTAAAATTATATACTGTCCATATTTCTTTAAAAATAACATTGATAACATTTCTGATTTACATTGAGAACATTCCATGTTGTGATTTGCATCTTTAACTAATTTACTAAAAGTCACTGATTTACTCTCTGGTAATGTTAAATGTATGAACCTTTCAGAATCAACATTAGTGCTGCATGTGTTCATACAGTTTTCACAACAATGTTCCCATTTATAAGAGAGACCAAACGTATTTTCTATTTCAACCCCTTCATCTTCCAGTACCATAAGCATATACATTAAGAAATCCTGTGCTTCTTGCTGGACATTTTGAGTAAACTGTGTACATCCAGAACATACATCCAAAAGATTTCTAACATCAGAAGCACTTTCTATTTTAGTTTTATCATTACTCAACTTCTCATAAAAGAAACTCAGCAGAGAACAAAATCTTTTTTCATGATTTAGTATTATCTGCTCTTGCAAACTTTCAAGATAAAATACAACATTCAGCACTACATTAGCATAGCAGTTGACACCAGAGCTATTTTCAAAATGAAAACCAACAACCTCTTCAACATTGTCCTTTTTCTTTTTGCTTGCAATCACATCACTCTCCTTTTGTTTTCTCTTCTGTACATCCTCATTACAGATATTCTCAATTCTCCTTTTCCGACAAACAACACGTTTTTCAAACACAGGATACTGACCTAAATGAGGAGCATAGCTTCTTCTTAATCTATTATACTCCTTTACACAATTTGCATCAGCACTAACTTTTGAGTCATCAAAGTCTATCATGAATAAACCAGATAATTTTTTCACTCATGACAAAGCAACATATGCCATACCTTCTTTAAACACACTAGATCCAATGTTTACAAAAGCACTATCTACAGTTAATCCTTGAGATTTGTGAATAGTTACAGCATATGCTAGAGAAAACGGAAACTGCTTCCTACGTACATATATGTCTTTCACAAGCAAAAAACGAACTGAACAACGACTAATGTCTTTAACCTCTTCAATCTGATCAAATTTTATTTTTAAAAAATTCAATCCCATCTTTTTTCTGGTAATTAACAAAACCCACAACTTTACCCATAGCTCCATTCACTAAACCTTTTTCTACATTCAAATTCCGTCTTAAAATTACTCGACAGTTCATACATACATAAAGATTCTTTTCTAAACCAGCTGTTTTCGATATGTTTTTCTCTAGAGAATCCAATTTAGTTTTCAATTTGCCTGTCAATATAATAGTTATTCCTTCATGCTGTATTTTATCCACGGCTTCCATTTTCATAATCTCTTCATTTTCCAATTTCAAAAGTTCTTCATTGAATATAGAGCATTCATGTAGTGTTGGCATTAAGCAGATTACAGTATTTTTTTCTGCAATTTCCTTGTATATTTTCTCTGTAACTATTTGTTCTGTTGGAAACAAATTACATAGAAATCAACTCTGTAAAGCTTTTCTGCCATGTTCTGTGAGTAGTCCAATTCTGATATCTTTGAGAATACTTGCATAATCATCATCATTTGCTTCACGCATATTGGTAATGAGTTCTTTGTACTCAAAGTATGACCAAATATTCACATTACCTGTACTTCCTAATGACTTTTTTGTGTCTTCATGTGCAAGAGTATTAAACACTGGTTGTACTTTAACTGGAGTGAGCTGCAGTAGATCCCCAAAAATTATAACATGTTTTCCTCCAAATAACACGTCATAGTCTGTCTTTAGAATTTGCTGCATTATTAAATGCACAAAGGCAAGCATTACGTTTGATACCATGCTAACCTCATCAATAATGAGAACTTTCATTTTCTTCAACACTCTTGAAACTTCAAAACATGCTTCTCCTGTTAGCTTGTGGTATTCTATTTTGTTCTCGTGCTCTACTGGTAACATTAGCAAATGATGTAAGGTAATTCCTTTTATGTTATATGCTGCTAACCCAGTTGGAGCAGTAACACCACAAGACAAAGTTGAATCAGTTTTTTTCTGTAGGTAGCTTCTAATTACTTTAATTAAAAAACTTTTTCCAGTTCCAGATTGTCCACTCACATACATTCTGATTGGTTCAAATGATGTGCATGAGCACTCTTTATTTTCATGTAGTAATCCATGATCAATTTGTTTTGTGACTTTTTCATAAATTTGTTGTTGTTCATCATTCAGTTGTTGTTCCAAATTTGGTAAGTCTACCTGAGCTTGATTCATAGCTGTTTCCACTTCAGTCATGGCTATTGCAGCTTCATTTTCTACGATTGGTTGTCCTAGGGGATCTTGACTGAGCGTACCAGAAATTTGACTGTCTTGAGAACTGTCTCTAGCTACTTCAGCTGCAATTGTAGCTTCTTGTTCAATTTCTTCATTTAACATTTGTACATAATTTGTGAAAGTACTGCATTCTATGTTATCTTTGCATGCATTAAAGGAATCTTCATAGCTCTGAAAATCTCCAAGTAATTCATCCTCTGAACACCATGGTTTAAACAGCTGTAAAAGTGCTAAGTAGTAAAATTCCTTTTTGTCAGTAGTGTCGCAACTCAGCTTCCTGTGATTAATTAAACTTCCTTTTGTTTGTTTCACCAAACATCCTTCCTCACCAATGACTCTATATTTTCCATTGTTGATGTCTTCTGTGGCATTCCATGTAAAAATGGAGTTCTGCAGCACTTCATAGAGACACATGTTCTCAAGATGATGACTTCTGTTTGGGTAATATGTGTCCAACATATTTGTTTTAAAAAATGTCTGTCCTTTCTGGTTCGTTCTCTGCTAAATATTCAATTTCTCGAATAGATTTCAGTACCCGATTTTGCATTCCTGCAAGGCCTAAACTTACCTAAATTATTCTTCTGGATTTGGAGTACAGACTTGCAGATGATAACCTATCTGAGCATTCGTATGACCCAATTTCTCGATGCTATAACATCTTTAAACTGAAACTGTATAGCTTTTTACTGACAGTCTTCTCGTGAGATATCTCTTCCCACATTTCTTTCAATTCCGTTTTCTCAGATTTAGTGATGTAAGATGTGACATACCGAGCAACAGCAATAGAATTGTCAGCTACATACTGAATATCCATGTTAGCATTCCACATGGATAAAATGACTGGGTTGTAGTCATTTATATATTTTGACTCTTCTTTTCTTCTTAGGTTGTAGGTATTTTTCGGAGATTTTCTTGTAATGGTATGTCGCACAGCTGACATAAAACTGTTTACTCTTCCTTTTGAAAGAACAGGTCGTGGAAATCCAAATCGACATTTTGTGTAGAATTTATCTTTACTCTTGTACTTTCGTCGACAGTTTTTTCCACACCGATGACTTTGGGAACGTAAAACTTGCTCTTTTAATTTTTTTTCTTCTGTGCTTTTAGGTATAGCACATGTTGCATATTCTTCAATGAAAGATAAAACTGCATCATCACAATCTGTTCCAAATTTTGGGGCATCCTTGATCCACAACAGCATATGAATATGAGGAGCACCTCTTGCTTGGTACTCTTTTCTCCAAAAGAAATCCACAACTTCTCCAAGAGGTGGATTTTTTTTATTGCAGATGAAGGACATCATAGCCTCAAATCTATGATTGAAATATCTGCAAACATTAACCGGATCCAATGAGCACAATTCTCCTGCTGTCTTGTATTGGATGTTTTCAATATTTGAATTTGCCTCTCGAAGAAAATCCAGTAAATCATCCCAAGCGTACTCAGCACAGCTTAGGGTAAGGAACCATGTAGGAGTTCCTAAATTCCGTAACATACATTTCAATTCCCCTTGGCGTCGGTACCAATATTCATTAGTTCCACGCTGACAAGCCATCAGATTAATCAATTGAGATTCCAAATGATCATCTCGCTGTTGCACTTTGTTCATAAAATCCTTTGCAGACACATTATGTAGATGTACTCCAGTTTTTAAAATGTGATTTACTGCTTAAGATAGTGCAGACAAGTCACTTTCAAATAAAAGATGGAACAAATAAGGAATACTTTGACGAAATCTTGGATCTTCTGCATATAATCTTGTAGTCCGATACTCAGAAGCAGGAATCTGTACTGGACGTTCATCATATCGTCCACCTTTTCCTGTAGGAAACAGCTGAGGAAAACAACGAGCTTCCAAGCTCTCCTCCCATACACTCACGGGAGTTCCTTTTGCTTTTTTCATCTGAAACAGATCAATAGTGTTTCCCATAACTTCTTTAGAATGAAGAGGATGTATGCTGAAATGTTCATAAATTTCTTCTTCTTTTGATTTATCCACTTTTTCAATTTGCCCAGTTGGTATTCCTGTGTCTGCTAGTAAAACTTCTTCATCTTCATCCATATAAATTGATTCATAGTACTTATCATTTCTTTTCAAATATAAATTTGCTCTTTGTACTTTTCGTACATCTACCAGCTCCTGCCAAATTTTCTTATTCTTTGTAAGTACACCATTAACCAGAATAAATAATGGCTCAGTTTCCAAACTATCTGCATCAATTGTTTCAATATTGTTTTTCAAATCTAATGGCAAATAGACAACTCTTCCTTTTAAACCTCTTTGTAAATCTGAAGGAGGTCATTTACCTGTTTTGGGCTCCATACGAACTATAGTCTGAAATGGATGGACACATTGAATGAGTATAGACTCATACGTATTTAAATCACTAAGTTCTGCAGGAATATCAACCAATTCTAAATTATTATGTACAGCTCTAGCTGGCATTTTATTTTCTTCTAACTTGTTATAACAGTATTTACAAATACGCTGATCTTCACCCAAATCAAAAAAAATTCCAGAAACAAATATGTAGCAAAATCCTTCCACTCATAATTATTTTCTTTTTCACTTTTTTTTATAGAGATCAACATTCCTTGTTTGAGTTTTATAATGGCTTCTCCGGCAACAAATACAAGTAATATTTGGTCTTTCATTAGAGATGATAGTAAATTTTGTCATTTGATCTTCAAAATTTTTACTAACAGTGGGTTCTACATTCTCTTCCACATTTTCTTCAATAACTGTGTCATTTCCTGCACTTTCTTGTTCTGGACCAAAGTAACAAAACTGAATATCATCAGTAACCTTCTCTACATCTGATACAGATCCACGCAACAGAGCACTATTCAACTCATTTAACTTTAGTGCTGGACTTTTAGCAAAATACAATCTTCTCACACACTTTCTCATTTCAGTATGATGTACTGCCAGCATCCTAAAATGGTGAAAAACACTTTGACAAACTTTCCTAGAAAGACAAGCCAGAGAATGTCCTTGCAAACCAATATTCTTTCTCACTCTGCATGGATCTAGTCTTTGAAGCACCTTAATCTTCTGTTTAACACTTTTTTTTACCATATTCTCTTAGAAAGTCACGTAATTTATCAATCGATTCTTGTCGTACAGTACAAATACTACTACAATTCCAAGTGTACACTGGGGCTTTAGGACGTTTCCCCATAACCTCATCAGCTAACACTTCTTCCTCATTTCTTGGAACCATTTTCTCCTTTTCCATTACACAACCATCTTTAACTTCATAACTTCGACCACTGGTGTCAACTGCATGCAGCAAACTATTACTTTGAAGATAACTCTCTTCATTAAAAAATGGTTCAGTACTTCAACTATGCTTCCATTCTCCTAAGAACACATTACAAAAGTAATTTTTTTCACTACTCTTTTCCTTTTGCTTTTTGACTTCATTACATTGACTATTTTATCTAATGTACGGATCCTGTTCAAAATGAAAATGAATAGTTTTCTTTTTAATTCCAAAGCCTTTATTTATTTATTTATTTGTGGGTTTATATCGCGCTGGAATCAAACTCCCGAAGGAGTATCTCTGCGCCATTGGTCGACCATCTTACAGAAAAAGAGGACTAAGCAGTATGTCATATTAATTAGTTCTGAAATAGGTATGTTTTTAATTGTTTCCTAAAAGGGAGGTGATGATCGCAGAGTCTTAAGGATAATGGGAGGCTATTCCAAAGAATAGGCCCAGCAGCTGAAAGGGCTCTAGCTCCCTGTCTTGTTCTTTTTACTCTGGGTACACATAGTAGAGCCTGTGCACTGGATCTCAGAGGACGCAATGTTACATAAGGGGAGAATTTATGAGACAAATATGCAGGTCCCCTCCCATGCAAGCATTTGTGTATAACACAACAGATTTTAAACTTCACCCTTTGTCTGATGGATAGCCAGTGAAGCTTAATTAACAGAGGTTTAGAGGGAGTGCGAGGGGGCTGATTTAGGACAAGGCGAGCAGCAGTATTCTGGACCACCTGGAGTCTAGAAATTACTCCCTTATTTGCCGCCAGCAGTAGCCCATTGCAATAATACAATCGACTCAGTACTAAAGCCTGCACCAAAGTCTTTCTAGCAGAGTCTGGCAGCAAAGGGAAGACTTTCCGTAGCAAACCAATAATGTGGAAACAGGAGCCCACCACTTGGTTGCCATGATGTCTTAAGGATAACTCCTGATCCAATCGGACCCCAAGATTTTTCACTACCTGTTTGGGCTCAGGGACTGGACCTAGATCTTGAGGCCACCAATCCGGTGACCACAGGAGTTTAGCCTCCCCAAATAGCATCACTTCCGTCTTTGCAACATTACATTGCAGGAAGTTAGATGCCATCCAATGAGCCACTGCTTTCATTCCCCGAGCAAAGGAGTTTCGAACCTCCACAGTGGGGCTTTTAAAAGGGAAGAGGAGTTGGGTGTCATCCGCATATGACACTGGGATAAAACCATAGGACCTCATGATGTCAGCTAGGGGGGCCACATACATGTTAAAAAGAGTAGGGCTCAGACAAGAGCCCTGTGGCACCCCCTTAGAGATCCCTACCTCCTCTGACCGATAATCACCCAGAATAACCCTTTGGGTACGACCTGTTAAGAAACTCCTCAGCCAGGCTAGAGCCTTGTCTTCCAGGCCGATGTTAGCTAGCCTGGTGGTCATGATGTTATGTGACACCGTGTCAAACGCCGCAGACAGATCCAGCAGAACCAGGACAACAGAATAGCCTTTGTCCTGGAACATGTGTAGATCGTCTGCCACTGACAACAAGGTGGACTCAGTGCTATGTCTTGGCCTAAAGCCCGACTGGGAAGAGTCTAACCCACCTGTCGTTTCGATGTAATTTGACAAATGTCGATTTACAAATGTCTCAATTATTTTACCCAAAAAGGGGAGGAGCGAGATAGGTCTTAGATTAGACAGTTCCGTCCAGGGGATCGCAGAGTTTTTCCTCAGCGGTCTTACCAGGGCCCTTTTCCATTCTGGGGGAACATCCCCTGTGCTAAGGGAAAGATTAACTAAATTCAGCATTTCTGGTCCTAAAACATCTGCCAACATAGGCATAATACGTGCAGGAATGGAGTCTAAGGGACTACCACTCTTAATTTGAGTGATCAGTGAGATTACCTCCTCTAGGGAGATAGGGGGAAAGCTCTTTAGACAGTGAGTACCTTGCACTTGCTGTACAGCATTCTGGGAGGTGTTATTTTCTCCAGCAGCAGTTGCATTTGAAGCTATAATCCTATCATAGATTCCATATATCTTCTTCATAAAGAAGAAAGAGATCTCATCACAGAGGTCCTGGGATGCAACCTCCACAGTCTCGCAAGCTACTGGTTTAGTGAAAGTTTGTAGTATACTATACAATACTTTTGGGTCTTTCCCTGCCGCTATTAGCTGTGCTGCAATGTGATTTTTCCGTGCCGCCCTAATGGCCTTATGATATGTCTTTAGGGAAGTTCTATACTGTTCTTTATCATCCAAGGACTGAGACTGTCTCCATAGCTTTTCCAGTTTCCTGTTTTTTTTTTCAGACATCTTAGATCCTCCGAAAACCAAACTTCTTGTTTCATTGTCGGGCGAGCCTTGTATGTTTTCAGCGGGATGATAGTGTTAATTACTACTTTGACCGTCTCCTCAAACCTGTTAAGAGCAGTTACTATGTCATCTGTAGGATTCTCAAACCGAGAAGCATCATACTTCTCTTTAAAGGTTTCCGTAGTGAGTTTGTGCCAAGGTCTCCTTTTACTAGCTAGGACATTCTGAATTTGTGGCTTACACATAGAGGTAGTATAGAATTTTAAAATAGAATGATCAGTCCATTCTACCTGAATAGGTGCCAAGCATTTCATGAAGGGTGAGCTGGACAAAACTAAATCCAAAGTATGACCTGCCTCATGCGTGGGCCCATAATTAATCTTTTTTAGTCCCAAAGAGTCCAGATCCATTAGGAGCGTTCTTGCCTCCATACATTTCTCTGACTCACTATGGACATTAAAATCCCCCACCAAAAGGAAGTCCTGGTTTTCTATTACGTACGGTGCTAAGGCCTCTATAAGTGCGACAGAGAAATTCCCACTCAGGCCTGGTGGACGATACACCAATGCTCCCTGGATGTATGACGTTACAACGGATACTTTTACAACGCATGCACTTACAACGCAATTTTTACAACGCAACATCCACTACAACGCATTCCATTACATCGCATGACACTACAACGCATTTTTAAAAACTACTTTTACAACGCATTCCATTACATCGCATACTACCTTTACAACGCATACAATTACAACGCATAATATTACATTGCATTTAAGGTAAGTATTGGATAGTATAGGGGTAAAAATTACTATTCTAACTCCAGGGGGTGCAACAGTAGGGTAAGTGTTGGATAGTATAGGGGTAAAAATTACTATTCTAACTCCAGGGGGTGCAACAGTAGGGTAAGTGTTGGATAGTATAGGGGTAAAAATTACTATTCTAACTCCAGGGGGTGCAACAGTAGGGTAAGTGTTGGATAGTATATGGGTAAAAATTACTATTCTAACTCCAGGGGGTGCAACAGTAGGGTAAGTGTTGGATAGTATAGGGGTAAAAATTACTATTCTAACTCCAGGGGGTGCAACAGTAGGGTAAGTGTTGGCTAGTGTAGTGTAATATTATGCGTTGTAATGGTATGCGTTGTAAAGGTAGTATGCGATGTAATGGAATGCGTTGTAAAGGTAGTTTTAAAAAATGCGTTGTAGTGTCATGCGATGTAATGGAATGCATTGTAGTGGATGTTGCGTTGTAAAAATTGCGTTGTAAGTGTAGTGCGTTGTAAAAGTTGCGTTGTAAAGGTTGTTGCCCATGCTCCCTTCCTTTGTTCCCTAGGTGTTGAATTGATTTTAAAGATTAATAGTTCCATCTGGGGTGTACATATTTCCTCGAGGATAATGATATTCATTTCCTCCTTATGGACAATTGCCACCCCCCCACCTGTTTTAATAGGGCGGTCCAGCATAACTATTTTGTATCCCAACGGGATACCCATTGTGATGGCTGGAACTGAGTGAGGCTTAAGCCATGTTTCTGTTAAAAAACAGAGTTCAGGTTCTTCCGTCGAAATGAGATCCCACACTTGAGTAGCATGCTTCACTAATGAACGGATATTACACAGCAGATTTTTGCTCCCCAGAGGGTAACTGTCCGTTGTGTTGTTCCTCGGGGCAGTATCTTTTACTATAGGATGTGTGCAAATTAAATCAAGCATTTAAACTTTTTCCTTCCCAGAAAGGTGGAATCGTGTGTGACATTTCTGACAAGTAAACGGTCCTTCAAGAGTAGCCCCCATAGTTTCATAGCATCTAATCGGAAGGTGGTTACGTAACTCTAACAGTACCTGTGAGGTATATGTTATCCGGTTACTGGGCGGGTTCTCCGGAGTGTACGTGTGTATTTCCATATCCCCCAGCCCCTGGCCCCGGTCTGTCGTGGACGGGCGCAGACGGGCTGGTCTTTGGCTCGTCTTAGGCGCAGGAGTAGGCGCCATACTGCGCGCCAACGCTGCGCGCTGGAACCGACGAGGGGCTAAATAGCCCTGAGCTGAGGAAGGACTAGAGCGCTAACCGCTCGTCTTCCTGTGTGGCCTGTCTCTGTCCCGCCCTCCGCACACCGTGATTGGCTAACAGGCGTGCAGGCACGAATCAGGGCTCAGGAGGCCGTAAATGTAATGCAGCACCTAGCAACCTCAGTGTTTGTGGGTATGCAATTTACTTACAGTGTGTCACTAAATGTGAGCACCACATAAGGAGCAACAATTTTAAAATTAAACAAACAGTTCGCTATTTCATATTAAAAAGTAGTATCTCCAAGCTGCCTTCACTCTAGCAAATGAGCACAGCGTAGCCGCTTTAGTAACTATAGTAATGGTCGCCAAGCGGAGTCAGGAGAAGCTGCCACCGTCTCCTTACCGCAAAAGTCGGTGCCTCCTCCTTTGCAACGATTGATTCAATATGTTTCTTTTTCTTATAAAATATTGCTCTCTTCCTATATTTTTTCACATCCTTTAGCAAATTGAACACCACTCTTCTCTGAAACATTTTTTTACGAATGTTTTGAAATTCTGTTTCTCTTTTTAAGTCATTCTTTCTTGCTTCTGATTGTACATTAGCATTTAGTAATTTCTTTCTATTGTGTTGTTGTTTTCTTCTTGAAACACTATTTGCAGTGGATATACTTTCTAAATTTTTTCTATGTTTGAGGATATTTTAAAAAAAATCCTTAGTCTGCTTACCAAAAGACTTTTTCTTTTTTCCAACATGAGGTTCTTCAACTAACTTCTGTTGTCCAGTTGTCTTCAAATATAGATGTTTTTGCTGTTCTTTTCTCTTTCTTGATTTTATAGGCATGTTTAATTTATTTCTGTGTTGTTCAGCAATACCTAAAGGAAACTAAAAAACAAATACCTTTATGTAATTTAAATATATTACTATATTTTTTTTGAGCTTTTCAAATCCTATTATATGAGCTGCCCCTTTCCTACGAGTGCAAGTCTTACAGAAAAAGAGCAACACGAATTAAATCTCTGACAACAATTCCTGTGTGCACACAGACTCATGGTGCGATTCTAGGCAGAAAACGATATTTGATTGGCAATTTCAAAGCACATTTACTACTGTGGTAGAGCAAGTGATAATTACTGTAACAGTCTGACACATTTTCCTTATAGTATAGAGAGGCAGAAAAGAGCACATGTCCTAACAGCTACTTGAGACCATGAGCATGTGGAACCAGGGTGAGTGATTAGACTAGAGCAAAAGAAATGAGCCTTGGTAATGTTGAATGTGTTAGCGTTACACACTGCTATCTGAAATACCACACAGTGCTGAATAGTAAGCATGGGAGTGCAGGAGAAACAGCTGCCTGTGTGCTAAGAGTGTGTTTATGAAGACTGTGTATTGTCAGGTGCAAGAGAGATCTGCATGGACGCTTACACAACTGCATGAAGATTGCATAGATGTATGTAAGATCACCTGTGGTAAGGGTTAATTGGAGTTTTGAACATGTAGGAACTACCTCACCCATTGCAGGAGTGGAAGGAAAATCTACCCTGTTGTTTTCAAATGTGTTAGCATTTGTCTCTCATCTGTGAGATAGTGATTTGTGCTGAATGCTAACCATCACAGTTAAAGAAAACAAGCTGCCCCTTTGCTACGAGTGCAAGTCTTACAGAACAAGAGCAACACAAATTAAATCTCTGACAACAATTCCTGTGTGCACACAGACTCATGGTGTGATTCTAGGCAGAAAACGATATTTGATTGGCAATTTCAAAGCACATTTACTACTGTGGTAGAGCAAGTGATAATTACTGTAACAGCCTGACACATTTTCCTTATAGTTTAGAGAGGCAGAAAAGAGCACATGTCCTAACAGCTACTTGAGACCATGAGCATGTGGGACCTGGGTGAGTGATTAGACTAGAGCAAACGAAATGAGCCTTGGTGATGTTGAATGTGTTAGCGTTACACACTGCTATCTGAAATACCACACAGTACTGAATAGTAAGAATGGGAGTGCAGGAGAAACATTTTATTTTATAGGCATGTTTAATTTATTTCTGTGTTGTTCAGTAATATCTAAATGAAACTAAAAAAAAAATACCTTTATGTAATTTAAATATATTACTATATTTTTTTGAGCTTCATCAAATCCTATTATATGAGCTGCCCCTTTCCTACGAGTGCAAGTCTTACAGAACAAGAGCAACACGAATTAAATCTCTGACAACAATTCCTGTGTGCACACAGACTCATGGTGTGATTCGAGGCACAAAACATTATTCCTGGGTGATACCAGTACACCTTAACTTATGGTGAAGACATACTCCATAATATCTTACAAGTTCAAGGCAGTTAAATATCTTCCAAAACATAAAATGTAAAAAACAACTTTAAAAGAAGAAACAAATTTCTATTATTTATATCAAAATACACCACATACATCCCCTCTCAAATTCGTAACTCACCTTTAAAAGTAGTTAGTTGAGAAAGAAATCTGCCACTCACACAGCAGATTATCAGAGCCAGAATCTCTGAGCTGTACTCCTCTCACCAAAACCACTAAATGGCAAAATGTCCCTCTCTTTTTTCACACATATACATGTTAACTTCAAATCACATTGCTTCCCACATTTTTTTAAATGGAAACACACATTTCTATTGGTTGCAAGTTTCAACCCTTTTCCAAATGATTCCTACCCCCAACATGACTTCTGCCTGCTACCATAGCAACAGATCATGGAACACTGGTGTGAGCAGAGAGGTCAGAAGTTCAGCACACAATGTTTCTAATCCAAAGAGCAAGAGTGCTTGACTTTTCAAACCTAACAACATATCCAAAGTAATCTTCTGTGGGAACACATTTTTCTGAACCAATATAAAACATGCTTTTAAAAATTTAAACATACAGCCTAGTTTTTAGTGTTGAATGGTCTGAAACAGCCAATGAGCTCTTTTTATTTAAAAAAAGTATGTAAGCCTCCATTTTACAACTATCTTTCTTTTCCTATTGCCATTCTACTGAAAGACACCTTCTGAGTGCATCCAGATCTCCTTGAAAGATGTTCACAGTGTGGATTGTAGGTCATAGCTATGTCTACTGGAGTGAAAAGTATGCAGAAAAAAGAGGTATTGTGAAAGACCTTGCTTTGCCAAATGTAGACCTTAAATGGATTGGTCAGAGAGGGTTAAAGTGGCACCAATTAATGCCTTTGGTGAAATCCTTTCTACATCTCCCACAGCCTGACCTTATAATTGTGCACTGTGGTGGAAATGACCTAGGCACTTTAGCTGGGTAGGTCTGGAAATGCTTGTTAAGGACACCTTTGTGCAATTGATGTCACTTTTTCCACAAACTACCTTTGTATATTCTAATATATGCCAAAGGCAAAAGTGGAACTGGTCCAACCAATATTGTCCGCAGTTTGAGAAAGCAAAAAAGCACGTCAATAAGTCTGTTTCTGCTTTCCTCAGAGACTATGGTATGGGTTCTATATAGCACAACAACTTGCGTTACAACATGCAAGGCATTTATAGAGGAGACGGTGTTCATTTCACAGATGAAGGGAACAGAGTCTTCCTCTTGAACTTTAGACTCTGCATCGGTACTTACTTGTAGGTACAAAAAAACACTCAATGAACACAACGGCTCTTTTTAGAGCCAACCAACATCTAAACACTTAAACTTGATTTTTGATTCTATTTTTTTAATGAATTTTTTGCCACCGTGCGCGCACCGTGCGCTCAATATTTATAATTTTTTTTTTTTTTTGGGACCTTAGGGGTCTTTCATGGTCCCCCTGAGAAGGCCTAGGGGGTCAGGGACTCTCTACCCTGCCCCCTTTTCACGTTCTCCACTTGTGTTTTTAGCTCTCTTCTGCCTCTAAAACTCATAATGGCGGCTGGGGGTTGCGCGCACCGTGCGCGCACCCCGCGATTTTTTGAAAAAGAATAAAATGGTTTTTTCACGCTTATGGGTCCTTCAGGGACCCCCTGACAAAGGCTAGGGGGTCAGGAACTCTCTACCCTGCCCCCTTTTCACGTTCTCTACCTTTCTTTATCACTGCCACACACAAAATGGCGTCCGACACTTCCTGATTTCGACCGATTCGAATGTTGACTGACATCTAACCACCAATCATGGCGGAGCGCCCCATTAGTTTTGAAAATTTCACGAAGGTAAGTCAACCGGCGCCAAAGTTATTCAAAATAGAATTTTCAGATTTCCTATGGGAACTCGGTCCTAACTATAACTATCTACTGGCGACCGCCAGTAGATAATATATATATATATATATATATATATATATATATATATATATATATATATACACATATATATATATTCACAGAAAAAAACATAGGTTTCATGGGTGTTATAGTTAGCTGAACATTTCACTCGTACAAAACCATGGAAATTCCTCCTTTATATTTAGTTCTGCTAACTATAACTCGCGTGCCCGCAATGCACTGCTGATGATGTCACATATTACATCATTCATGACATGGTCAGTGACATCACTGATGACATCTCATATGACATCACTGATTACATCATCCAGTGAATGTGGTTTAGTTTGAAATTTAAATATGTATTATATACATACCAATCTGTATTGAAGATTGAGTGGATATATAACTGTCTGGATGGAGGATTTAGTAGCTGTCTGATTGCCTGTTTAAGTGAGTAATTAAAAGTGTCTCACTTAATACATGGATTAGTAACTAAACTATGTGAATGTGTGAATCACTGTCTCTGTTGTTGTATAACATGCTGCATCAGTTGGTCACTAACTACATGAGTGTGTATATTAGTTATTGATTAGTTGGGTGAGTATTTGTATGGGACACTGAGTTTGTGTGTGGTTGGATGGGGTGTGTGTAACTCTATGCATAGATGTGTGAATGGTTGATTGACTAGGTGTATAGGTTTAAGAGTGCATGTGGAAACAGTTGTTTGGGTTACTGAGTGTATTTATTTGTGTGTTGGTGAGCGAATATATGTTTTAGTTGTACATCTGCAACAAAGTAAAACAAAAGGCATTGTACGTGAGAGTTGGTGTATATAAATAAGTATATATAAGAGTCAGTGATTGTGAGAGTAACTATATGAATGAGTGTATGTTATGTTATGTTATGTTATGTTAACCGGATTTGTAGAGCGCGCAGCTGCCCCAGCAAAGGGGCTTCCCGGCACTATAATGGACAAGAAACCGGACACAAGCAGTACCAAAGGACACGGCCATGAAGGCTCTAGGAATCAAGGGGAAAAAGGAAGGTTTTAACGGCCTTCCTAAAGACCAGAAGTTCATCAATAGCACGGATATGGACAGGAAGAGAGTTCCATAGTCTAGCAGCAAGCACTCTGAAAGAGCGGCCACTGGCCCTAGCCCTCTTAAAGCGCGGGACTGTGACCAGGTGGAGCCCTGAGGATCTTAAAGACCGCAGGGGTACATACGGCGAGATAAAATGCTCCAAAATCTGAGGGGAGGAGTGCTTCAGAATTTTAAACGAAAGGCAGAGAGACTTAAACTTAATCCTCTGAGCAACAGGGAGCCAGTGGAGTTTATAGATGTTTTTTGTTTGGCCGAGCAGAATCTCGGCAAGCCAACCAGAGCCCTGGCGGCAGCGTTTTGAACGCGTTGAAGTCTAGAAAGTTCGGCCAAATTAGCTCCCAGTAAAAGGTAACTCGCGTAGTACAACCTAGACAAAATCGCAGCTTGTACAATAAGCTGTCTGGTTGGGGCATCAAAGAATTTAAAAATGGGTCTGAGCCTACGAAGAGTCCCGAAGCACATGGCAGCGGTTTTCTTAGTGTGAGAGAAAAAACTAAGTTTAGAATCCAACCAGATCCCTAGGTTTTTAACCTTGTGGCAGGAAGAGGAGTAGGACCAAGCTCGGATGGCCACCAATGATCACCCCAGAGATGACTCTGCCTGCCAACAATGAGCACCTCAGTTTTTTTGGCGTTCAATTGCAGGCAATTATCTGTCATCCAGCGGGCCACCAAGCTAATTCCCTCACGAAACTTAGTAGCCTCAAGGTCGGAGGCCCCACTTATTGCAACCGCCAGCTGCGTGTCGTCAGCATAGGACACCATAGTCAGGTTCCAACGCGTGGCGACAGCAGCCAGCGGCTGCACATAGAGATTGAAAAGTGTGGGGCTGAGAGCCGACCCCTGTGGAACACCCTGTGCAATAGGATAGGGTTTAGATTGGAAGGGAGGGGTGACAACCCTAAATGTGCGGCCGGATAAAAACGAACGAAACCATTCAAGTGCCACGTTATCAACACCAGCCTCACCCAAACGCTGTAATAAAATCGCGTGGGAGACGGTGTCGAACGCGGCGCTAAGATCAAGAAGCACCAGTGCCGCCGTTTGACCAGAATCAACCAGAGTTCGCAGGTGATCGACCATTGAGAGCAGCGCAGTCTCAGTGCTATGGCCAGGTCGAAAACCATTCTGTGAGGGATCTAAAATATTGGCAGAATGGAGATGGTTGGATAGAATAGCATTGACGTGAGCCTCGGTCAATTTTGCCACCCACGGAAGAAGGGATATGGGACGATAGCTCTCAAATTTTAATGGATCCAGGGCAGGTTTTTTTAAAATGGGCATCACCTGGGCTTGTTTCCAGCTGCCAGGGACAGAGCCTGACGTCAGAGAAAGATTGACAAGGTCGCATAAAGGAGGGAGACAGAGTGACACAGATTCATTGAATTGGGCAGGTCATAGAGGATCTATAGGTGAACCTGATTTGACTTTCGCCACAATTTTATTAAATTCCTCCATCGAGAGCTCTGGGAAAGAGCAAAAAGACATAGTTGTCTTCGGGCCAGATTCCAACTTCTCCGAAGATGCGGAAGAGCCAGGAAAAGAACGGTAAATGGCCTCCACCTTTTCCACAAAAAAGGCGGCCAGGCCCTCACAATGCGAGGCAGAGCAGATCTCAGCGACTGGGGCTCTACTGGCTGTAAGATCCTTAAGCACCTTAAATATTAATTTAGTAGGATTGGTGCTGATGTTAAATTCACGAAAATAATAAGCGCCCCGAGCTTTACAGACCGCTCTATGATATTTCTTTGTCCTGACAAGATACAGCGTTTTCCTATCAGGCAGATATGACTTACGCCAGGCTCTTTCAGCTTGTTTACAAGATTTTCTTAGGAGCCGAAGCGAATCATCATACCAGGGACTGGGTTCAGCGCGACAGCGTTTACTCTCAGCAATTGGGATCGGGCAGTCTAAGGCTCCAGTCAGCCAGCTGCAGAAAAGATCATAGCCCGACTCAGCATCAGGAAAGGGGCCCGGAGGATATAGACCAAGTAGCCGATGAAAATCGGCTAGCTTCAGTTTTTTCCATGGGCGTCTAAGAAACACAGGCGCGATTGCTCTGTGAGCAGAGTCCTCAATAGTGAGGTGCAACTCTATGAGATGGTGATCAGTCCAGGCCATAGGCCTGGGAGGCAACACTTTAGCCGAAATTAGGTTGGTAAAAATAGGGTCCAAAATGTGCCCACCAACATGAGTGCAATGATTAACCAGCTGACATAGCTGGAGAGCCTCCAAATCGGCAAGAGTGCTACTAGCCGCAGGAGAGTGGGGAGTATCAAAATGAAGATTTAAATCGCCAATGATACTAAAGTTGGCAGCCCTTAAGGCTAGTGCGCTGACAACTTCAGGAAGAGCTGACCTAAAGGCAGCGTCCGGGCCCGGAGGCCGATAGATAAGTAGCCCAGAGAAAGTAACATGAGGACTAACAGAAATAGGAAAATGGGCACTTTCACAGCCTGCTATGTCCAAAGCCTTCCATACACACGAGTAACAAGATTTAACAGCGGCCGCAATGCCACCGCCTCTCGAGTTACGATTGTGGGTAAAAATCGCATACTCAGAGGGAAGAGCCAGATTAACCGCTGCCAATGCTTCCTTATGCAGCCAAGTCTCTGACATGAAAAGGATGTCAGGAGCTTCCTCCGTAAGTAGATTATAAACGTCCAAATAATGTTTGACCAATGACCTCACATTGAGATGGCAGACCTTAAAATCATAAGGGACTTGAGATTTTACCAGCGGTGGAACAAAACTATCTAGGCATCCTAAGGGGGCTATCCTATAGGCAGAAATGGAAGCGGGAGATGAAAGTTTAAAAACGCACTCGGGGCACTGAAGAGGGCCGGAATGAGGGTGTAGCGGTGTATGAGTGCAGGGCGAAGAATCGCGAAAACTAAGCAACTCAGTTCTAGAATACATTAGTACAAAAGGGTCCTGGGACAGCACAGAGGGAAAAGAGCTACAGAGCCCTGCCTTAGCCCTGACTCAGCGTGGACGAGCGCAGACGGGCAGGACTCTGGCACGACTCAGGCGCAGGCAAGGCGCCCCCACTGCGCGTCACCGCTGCGCACTTGAGGGACTGGCTTAAGTAGGGTGGCCGCATATAAGCAGCACCGCTAGAACGCTCAAGATGGCGCCCACAAAGCGTCACCACCACTCCCACTCCCAATATGGCGGCCGATTCTCCCCGATTTCCAAACCCCCAGGACAGGACCCGCTAAAGCAGCGGTGCAACGACAATTAGAGTGCAGGTGAGGGGGCAACTTTCCAAAGATAAAATCAGGGGAAAACGAATTAAAGTAAACACAAATACAAAACGAGGTAGATTTAAAATATTAATATAGGCAGAGCGCACATTCAGCACAGCGCTAAGCACGAGAATCCTATAACGCGCTAGTGAGCACGGGTACCTTATCCAGGCTGACCCCCTTGAAGAACCACCTTAAGTAGGGGGCCGCGTATAAGCAGCACCGCTAGAACGCTCAAGATGGCGCCCAGAAAGCGTCACCACCACTCCCACTCCCAATATGGCGGCCGATTCTCCCCGATTTCTAAACCCCCAGGACAGGACCCGCTAAAGCAACGGTGCAACGACAATTAGAGTGCAGGTGAGGGGACAACTCCCCAAAGATAAAATCAGGGGAAAACGAATTAAAGTAAACACAAATACAAAACGAGGTAGATTTAAAATATTAATATAGGCAGAGCGCACCTTCAGCACAGCGCTAAGCACGCAAATCCTATATCGCGCTAGTAAGCACGGGTACCTTATCCAGGCTGACCCCCTTGAAGAACCACCTTAAGTAGGGTGGCCGCGTATAAGCAGCACCGCTAGAACGCTCAAGATGGCGCCCAGAAAGCGTCACCACCACTCCCACTCCCAATATGGCGGCCGATTCTCCCCGATTTCCAAACCCCCAGGACAGGACCCGCTAAAGCAGCGGTGCAACGACAATTAGAGTGCAGGTGAGGGGGCAACTCCCCAAAGATAAAATCAGGGGAAAACGAATTAAAGTAAACACAAATACAAAACGAGGTAGATTTAAAATATTAATATAGGCAGAGCGCACCTTCAGCACAGCGCTAAGCACGCGAATCCTATAACGCGCTAGTGAGCACGGGTACCTTATCCAGGCTGACCCCCTTGAAGAACCACCTTAAGTAGGGTGGCCGCGTATAAGCTGCACCGCTAGAACGCTCAAGATGGCGCCCAGAAAGCGTCACCACCACTCCCACTCCCAATATGGCGGCCGATTCTCCCCAATTTCCAAACCCCCAGGACAGGACCCGCTAAAGCAGCGGTGCAACGAAAATTAGAGTGCAGGTGAGGGGGCAACTCCCCAAAGATAAAATCAGGGGAAAACCAATTAAAGTAAACACAAATACAAAACGAGGTAGATTTAAAATATTAATATAGGCAGAGCGCACCTTCAGCACAGCGCTAAGCACGCGAATCCTATAACGCGCTAGTGAGCACGGGTACCTTATTATACATTATAATTGTAATGGTGATTTTTTAACATATTAATTATGAGTTACAATGTGTTTGAATAAATGAGGTGTTGTGTGTATAATTGTGTAAGTGAGTAAATGTAAGTGTGATAAATGTTTTTCATGCACAGGACCGAAACCGCTCTAGTCGCAGTAACGGAGGAAGCCAAGAACATCCTGGACCAGGGAGGATGTGCGGCAATCATCCTCCTCGACCTAAGCGCAGCCTTCAACACGGTTAGCCATAATATCCTTCTACATCGGCTCACCAACTTAGGAGTTTCAGGGATTGCGCTGGACTGGCTCAAATCCTTTCTCTCTGACCGCTACTTCCAGGTCTTTGAGGGAGATTTTACCTCCCCGGACAAACCCCTCAGATGTGGAGTACCTCAGGGTTCCTCCTTAAGCCCTACCCTGTTTAATATATACATGAGCCCCCTAGCTGAGATTGTCCGCCCGTTTGGAATAAAAATAGTCACCTACGCCGACGATACTCAGCTAGTGGTGGCTCTCAATCAATCCTCAACCCCACAAAATAACCTTAGGGACTGCCTCGAGGAGGTTACCAAATGGATGACCTCATCATGCCTCAACTCAACGGGGACAAAACCGAATTGATGCTCTTAGGCAATTCCTCTCCGTTCCCCATCACCCTATCCTGGCCGACCTCCATTGGCCCTGTCCCCACCCCTAAAGACAAAATAAAGAGCCTTGGCATCTGGCTGGACAAGTCCATTATCTTTAATGATCAAGCAGTCAAACAGTCCGCCACCTGCTTCGGCCTACTACGGCTCCTACGTAAGATTCTCCTCCTACTGCCACCCCAACCTCGACAGATAATGGTTCAGGGTCTCATTCTGTCTCGGTTGGATTTCGGAAATGCTCTCTATCTAGGGGCTCCCCAAGCCACTTTGCGCAAGCTTCAAACCCTTCAAAACTGCGCAGCCCGAACCCTGCTCCTGATACCCCGGCGGACTTCCATTAAACCCGGCCTAAGGAACCTCCATTGGCTCCCAGTCAGGGAGAGGATCGACTTCAAGGCCCTGTGTATTGCCCATCGAGCCTTTTGGAAAACCGGGGCATCCATCAACCACTCTCTTATCACCCCCTATAAACCCACCAGACAGCTCAGATCAGCCTCTTCTTTCCTCGCCATGGTACCTAGGATAAAAAGAACCAGGAGTGGAGGCCGCTCTTTCTCCTACAACGCTGCCATCCTGTGGAACTCCATTCCCCTCTCTCTTCGTTCTGAGCCCAACCTTCTTCGGTTCCGTAAGCAACTGAAAACCCTGCTTTTCAATAGAACAGTTTAGTACCCAGTTCTACACCTACTTGCTCTGTCCGTAGCGCTAGGACGCCTCAGGGTAGCTAACACGCTCTATAAATCATCTTTTCATTTCATTTCATTTCATGAGTGAGTGAGTAGGATGACTGCATAACCGACTAAGATGACTGCTGATGTGTCAATGTCTGTATATGTGTATAAGTGCATTTGATAGTGTTCTATTAATTAGTGAATGCATGTATAAGTGATTCTGTTGTTGAATGGGTAGTTGTGTGTGTAGAATTAGGAATCAGTGAGTGGGTATGTAGTAACTGGTGTTGGTGTGTCAATGGTTTCAAATATGGTGCTCTGTATTTTACAGTGAGTGATGAAAGGTTATACTAGTGTATGATGAGGTGTATCAGATTGTCATGTGGATGATGTCATCAGTGATGTCATCAGTGATGTCACTGACCATGTCATGAATGATGTAATATGTGACATCATCAGCAGTGCATTGCGGGCACGTGAGTTATAGTTAGCAGAACTAACTATAACAGAGGAATTTCTATGGTTTTGTATGAGTGAAATGTCCAGCTAACTATAACACCCCTGAAACCTATGGTTTTTTCTGTGAATTTCTAATGTTTTTTAAATGCTAATTTCTAACTATAACGTCTCTGAAACCTATGGTTTTTTCATTGAATTTCAAAACTTTTTTAAATGCTAATTTCTAACTATAACGTCTCTGAAACCTATGGTTTTTTCAGTGAATTTCAAAGGTTTTTTAAATGCTAATTTCTAAGTGTAATAGTAGTTATACCTATTTTTTTGTACTGATTTTCCACAGTTTTTTAACTGTTTATTTATAAATATTTTATTCATTAAATAACATATATTTTTCAGAAAATTGCACACAAAAAAACCTGAAATATTGTTTAATTTTTTTGTTATTTTTTTTATTTTCATATATTTATATTATTTTCTTTTTTACAAAATGTTTTCGGAGTCACGCAGCCAAAGCGTACACATCACGGTGGGTGCGCGGATTCTAGCCACCATTTTAGAAACATCGTGAATGATCCGAATACGTTGTGCGATGGCTGCGTGTTTTTCAGTTACATCATATACATTTAATATTACGTGATGTGCGCGATTGGTATGCGACCAGTTCGCGACTCCTGCTCTTGTGCATTCGCGACACATGCGCATTACAGTACGCGACGCTTGCGCGGTGGCGGGTCCCGCGTAACGTCATATACGTGCTGGGGCTCGCTGGGTGCGCGACTCCCGAGAAATGTTTTTAGGTTCTAAAATGATATGTATGTGTGTTTAATATACATATTAGGGGAAGAGAGTATCTAAGATATTCATAAAAATAATATATTTGTACTTATAATAAACTTATATTATTTTTAAATATATTTTCGCGAAGTCACGTCAGGTGCGTGCTTCGTGAGCGCAGAGTGCGCGGATCCCATGTGACCTAAAAAAAAAAGATTTCATTGGTTCATAACATTTCCCACTGTAACTATTGAAGGACCCCACCCATTTTAATCATTCTTGTTGGAGCATCTTTAGAGAGACATCTCTTTTCCTACAAGAACCCTTTTTGCTTTTTTTTGTGGTGTTTTTCAAAAAATATCAAACAAAATGGCACCTGGACAGCAGCAGCAGCAGGAGGAAGTATCTTCTGAAGCAGAATTTTTGCAGGAGACACCACGTCCACAGAGGCCGGAATCTGTCGTGTGGAAATTCTTCACTTTTCCACCTGGAGAGAAGAAAGTAAATGCGAGAAAGGTGACGTGCAAAATTTGTGACCGAGTCAAGAGGCAGTGAAAAAAAATACTCTTGTGGTACTGCTTCTATGTACAAGCATCTCCGGACCACACATCCTCTCAATCTTGCTCGGGAGGAAATGAGGCGTGCTGCTTTGAACCCCTCACCTGCTGTGGCAAGTACATCTGGAGCGTCCTCAGGAACACCTGCAATGGACATTAGGCCAGAATTTGCCTTTCTCGAGCAACACTGGGTGAAGTGTAAGAAACTTATATGCTTTGGTGAACAGTCGGTAGATGCAGTTTGTGCTGCGAAACGCAACCAACGGTGTTAATTTTTTTGTTTTTTTTGTTTTTGGAATGATAAGTAATTCCAAATGTTTCCTGTTTTATTCATTCTTTTTTTTGTTCATTTTTTGAAAAAACACCAAAAAATACAAAATTGTTCAAAAAAATAAAACAAAAATACAAAAAAAAGAAGAAAAAAAATGTTTTTAAAAGAAAGAACTATAATTGCAAGGTAATGTGTGAAAGTGTGGTTGAATATATGTATACAGCATGATTGTCTGAAAGAATGCATTAGTAGTTTATGTTAAATTTATAGGTGAAGATTTATGAGGAAGTACTGCAGCGTGACACTGCAAGCTCTTTAGCAGCACTGCACTGTGGCACTTCCGAAGCACAGGGATGTGACATATGTCATGAATATGTTGCAACTCTGTGCTTCCCTCTGCACTGCTGCACAAACTGCAGCCATGCGGTGACACAGGAACCCTTGCAGCATGGTGCAAGGATGTCTGTGTCGTGTAGAGATTGTTTTTGTGCAGGAAGGGACACCTTCCTGCACTAAAACAATCAGTAAAGGCATTTTCCTCTTTCAATGTATGCTGTGGAATGCAGCTTGCATTGAAAGAGGAAAAAATGAGGAGAAATGAAAACAATTCTCCTCGTTGCGCCTTGCTACACCAACTCTAGGATGGCGCAGCATTCACACACATCTCCAGATTTACGATTTCTCATAAATCTGTTGATGTGTCTTGTTCTATGGGTGTTGCATGGGAACACCCACAGCAACACCTATGGGACGCCCCTTCAACGCAAAGTTATGTGTATGAAGGGTTCGTATTTACAAGGAGAGGAAAAACCACGCAGGGTGGCTTTTCCTCCCCTTGTAAATATGAAGGAGTGCTTGGCGCCATCACTACGTTACAAAAAGTGATGTACTGGTGGCGCAGGGTGCTTGTAAATCTGCCCCATAAGTGCTTAGGTATTGGCAGACTGATACAATAACAACATAGTGCTGGATGGGTGATTGAAGAATTGAATGAGACTGACAGGAGGTATCCTACGCTGCATGGGTACTACTTCAGTATTTAATGGAGTGGACCAATAGTATGTATCTGCTTAGAGATTTGTAGGGATTATGCACAGAATATTTTATGTGTACTTGTGTTGGTGCCTAGGTCATAAGAATACCTCTGGTAACTGGAATGATGACAGTGCTGCAGACAGAGAGAACATTTAATTTATAAGTGCTTACATATTGGTGGAGTGATAGGATAAGTAGATAGTGGTAGATAAGTGATTAAAGAAGTGCATGGGACAGACTTGACGATTCCTACACTGCATGAGTACTAACTGGGTTATTAGAATTGTGTATCAATAGTATGTAGCTAGTTAGAGGTCTGTTTGGATAGTGCACAAAATATTATAGATGTACTTGTGTTAGTAGCTAGGCCATTCCATAAGTTCATGACTAGTAACTAGAATAATTACAGTGTATAGTGAATTTATAAGTGTTTAGGTATTGGTGGAGTAATAGGATAAGTAGATAGTGCTGGATGGGTGATTGGAGAAATGCATGAGACAGACAGGAGAAAGCCTACACTGCATAGGTACTAACTGGGTATTTAGAAGAGCGTATCAATAGTTTGTAGCTGGTTAGAGGTGTGCATGCATAGTGTACAAAATAATGTACCTGCACTTGTGTCAGTGGCTAGGCCATTTCTTAAGTATATGACTAATAACTGGAGTAATTTCTGTGCTGCGAAGAGAGTGCATGCTACATTTATTAGTGCTTAGGTATTGGCAGAGTGATAGGATATGTAGATAGTGCTGGATGGTTGAATGGAGAAGTGCATGGGACAGACAGAAGGATTCCTATACTGCATAGGTACTAACTGAGTATTTAAGGGACTGTATTAAAGCTATGTAGCTGATTAGAGGTCTGCATGCATAGTGCACAGAATATTGTAGCTGTACTAGTTTTACTGGCTAGGCCATTCCTTAGGTACATGACTAGTAACTAGAATAATTTCAGTGCTGCAAAGAGAGTACATGTTGAATATATAAGTGCTTAGGTATTGCGGAGTGATAGGATACGTAGATAGTGCTGGATGGGTGATTGGAGAAGTGCATGGGACAGACAGTAGGATTCCTAGGTTGCATGGGTAGTACTTTACTAAGTAGCTGGTTAGAGTTTTATATATATAGTGCACAGCTGAATGTAGTTGTGCATTGATAGTGTTTGGATTACTTAATCAAAAAAAATTCTAAACATTTTTTTCAGTTATTATAAGTGCTTAGGTATTGGTGGAGTAATAGGATAAGTAGCTAGTGCTGGATGGGTGATTGGAGAAATGCATGGGACAGACAGGAGGATTCCTACACTGCAGAGGTACTAACTAGATATTTAGAAGAGCGTATCAATAGTATGTAGCTGGTTAAAGGTCTGCATGCATAGTGTACAAAATATTGTACCTGCACTTGTATTAGTTGCTAGGCCGTTCTTTAAGTATATGACTAATAACTGGAGTAATTTCAGTGCTGCAAAGAGAGTGCATGCTCAATTTATAAGTGCTTAGGTATTGGTGAAGTGATAGGGTACGTAGATAGGGCTGGATGGATGAATGAAGTACTGCATGGGACAGACAGAAGGATTCCTAGACTGTATAGGTACTAACTGAGTATTTAAAAGACTGTATCAATACTATGTAGCTGATTATAGGTCTGCATGCATAGTGCACAGAATGTTGTAGCTGTACTAGTTTTTCTGGCTAGGCCATTCCTTAGGTACATGACTAATAACTAGAATAATTTCAGTGCTGCAAAAAAGAGTACATGTTGAATTTATAAGTGCTTAGGTATTGGTGGAGTGATAGGATACGTAGATAGTGCTGGATGGGTGATTGGACAAGAGCATGGGACAGACAGAAGGATTCCTGGACTGCATAGGTACTAACTGAGTATTTAAAAGACTGTATCAATGCTATATAGCTGATTAGAGGTCTGCATGCATAGTGCACAGAATATTGTAGCTGTACTAATATTGGTGTGTCTATGGTTTCGAGAATGGTAGTCTGTATTTTAGGGTGTGAGAAGGTGCATCAGATGATCACGTAGATGATGTCATCAGCGATGTCATTTGAGATGTCATCAGTGATGTCACTGACCATGTCATGAGTGATGTAATATGTGACGTCATCAGCAGTGCATTGCGGGGGCGCGAGTTATAGTTAGCACAACTAACCATAACGGCTGAATTTCTCTTGTTTTGTACGAGTGAAATGTCCAACTAACTATGACGCCCATGAAACCTGTGATTTTTTCAGTGAATTTCTGAGGTTTCTTAAATGCTAATTTCTAATTATAATGTCCCTGAAACTTGTGTTTTTTTCAGTGAATTTTACATATATGTATTTAATCTCCTCTCACTCTTACAAGGAAGGAATCAGCACTCAGGTTGTAGTTTGGAATTATTTAATCAGCAAAGGACGTGATCCACTCGTTTTGGCTAGTCCGAACCTTGATAACGATACAAGACGTCATTGTAGCATCCTTATTTATATGTACAAATGCCTACAGTTGCCAACATTAACAAAGGACTACATATTACTTTAATCCAAAAAGCTGGTGGCCATATTGGCCTGGTCACGATGTGAAAATTCAGGAATTGATACAATAAAGAAAAGAAAACAAGTGTTAATATGCACACAATGTCATTTCAGCATATCTTGCCCCCGTGACCGCCATACCTGTATGTTCGTCAACGTGATTTATTCATAATAAACATACTTAGAATTGCAAACATCAACATAAACAATGGACTACACATTACTTTAAAGTGAAAGGCTATAGGCCATATTAATCTGGGCACGTTGCGTATTATAATGGTTCTTACATGAAAGAAAAGGAAAAAAAAGGGTGTTAATATACACACACTATCCCTAAATAAAGTTCTAGCGATTATATAGTTCCATTCCATTCACAGCTCATTTGAGATGTCATGAGTGATGTCATGAGTGATGTAACTGACCATGTCATGAATGATGTAATGTCTGAGGTCATTAGCAGTACATTGTGGGGGCGTCAGTTATAGTTAGCTCAGGTAACTATAACTGCTGAATTTCACTGGTTGTGTATGAGTGAAATCTGAGTCCAACTATACCACCCCTGAAATCTTTGCTTTTTTCAGCAAATTTCTAGTTTTTTTTTTAACGTTAAGTAAGATGCATATCACAATGGATGGCGGGGGTTGGAAGCAGGGCCTGGCATTGTGCTGCCCCCACCCAAGCTTGCTGCTCCTGCCTTGCCTCCTCCTAACCATATATTGAACAAGTCCATGTCCCTGCTCCCTTATTACAGCCCTGTGTGGCCGTTGTTCTGCCACTGGCCTTCCCGCCTTCTCTGAACAGTTAGCTTGCTGCCCCATCCACCTCCTCCCTATCCTCTGTTGTCTGAATCCATGGACTAGCCTCCTCCCTCCTGCCATGCATGGTCTGATGTGCTGCCACATGTACCAGACCACTCCTCCTGCCCTCCATTGCCCAATTCTATGCCCCATCATTGACCTCCTGCTTAGCCTCTGTGCTTAGCTTGCTGCCCCTATCCTCCTTCCCCCTGCCCTCCGATGTCTTTGTGCATGCCCCTGCTCCATCCTTTTTGCCCACCATGTTCCATGGACCTGCCACTCCTATCTACTCTGAGTGTTCTGTTGAGTTGCCACTCCCCTCCCACCTGCCTAGCATTGTCAGATGACTGTAACCTGTCCCTGCCACCTCCACCCTGCCTGTCCACATTCCATGCCCCTATCCACTTCCTCTTGTCCTCCATGGTCCATTTTACTGCCACACCCTTCTGCCCTCCCTGGTCTGTTGTGCTGCAACTGCTCCTCCTGCCTGCCCCACGTGGTCTGTTGTGAGGCACCTTCCCCTGAACTCTCTTGTCTGTGCCCAGGTCCTGACCCTCCCTTCTATCCTCCATGGTCCTTTGTGCATGCCCCTGCACCCTCCTTCTTGCCCATCATAGCCATTGTGCTGCCACTAACTCTCCTGCTTGCCATGCATGGTCTTCTGTGCTGCCACGGCCCCTCCCACCTTCCATGTGTGGTCAGCTAGCTGCCCCTGACCCCCTCCCACCTTCCCTCCATGGTCTGTGTGTATGTCATCATAGTCTCACTGTTGCTCTCCATGGTGCGTCTTGCTTCTAGTGCCCATCCTGCCTGACCTCCATGGTCATCTTGCTGCTCCTGCCCTGCCCCCTTGCCCCCAGCCCTCTGTTTCCATGTGCAGACCTCTATTCCCTCCCTCCTGGCTTGTCTGTTCCATTGTAATGCCCCTGATCCGTCCCTCCTGCCATTTATGGTCTGTTATGCTGCAGCTTTCTCTCCTGTCTGTCCATTATGGTCAGCTAGCTACCATTGCCTCTTTCCCCTCTGTTCTCTGTTGTCCATGTACATGGTCCTGTCCCCTCCCTATTGCTTTCTATGGATTGTTGTGCTGCACTCCCATCCCGCATGCCCTGTGTGGTGTATTGTGCTGCATAAACCCTGATGCCTGCCCTGTAGTGTCAGTTTGGTGCACCTCTCCATGTCCGTCCTGTCCTCTATTATCCGAGTCCATGTCCCTACCCCAATTCCTCCTGCCTTCCATGATCCAATGTACCATACTTGCTAACATTTTGAACTTGGTAAGAGGGAGATTTTGAAAAATAACTGGGGTATTGATTTTCCCCTTTGACTTACATTGAAAAAGAGGGGATTGTAGACAGGAGACAGATCAAATAAAGCCCATTTGGGCTTAAAAACATTGGACGTTTCCTGGCTAAGTCGAGTCGGTTGGCATGTATGGTTGTACTACCACTGCCTCTTCCTTCTGCCCACAATGGTCTATTATATTTCCACAGCCTCTCTTGCCAGTCCTGTATTGTTGGTTTGTTGCCCCTGACCCCCTTTCCACTGTCCAGTCTGCTGTGCTGCCACTGCCCTTCCTGCATGCCCAGTGTGGTCAAATTGTTGCCTCTGCACCCTCCTAACTGCCTTCAATTTTCAGAGTCCGTGCCCCTGGCCTCTGCCTCTCAACAGTATCATAATGAACAACTAGATTGCTAACAGTAATTAATTTTTTTTTTTTTTTTATTATTTATTATGTTTTGGCACTACAAAGAGGGCCACACAAACAAAGTATACAAAATACATATACATATTCCATAAAAAGAAAAAATAAACAATTACAACATTCTCCATCGAAAAGGGCATACTATGACACAATCCTCCTCATTTCATCAATAAATATCTAAAAAACCTTTAAAAAAGTTAAAAATATTGAAGCAAAACATTTCATTGGGAGGGGTATACAAAGCTTTTAAAAAGGAATTCGCATCAAGGATTCCTAATTGTAGACAGATTGATTTTAACCACCTTAAACGAAGTAAACGTAATGCAGGACAAATAAACAATACATGAGTACGATCCTGTGCTGACAAATTACAGAGATTACATAGGGGGGAAGACCCATACCATTTAGCCAAGAGGGAATTAAGCGGCAATAAATCATGCCTCAAAAGAAACCAAAATCTCCGAATACCATGTGTTAAATTCCAAAATACATAATGTTGAACAAACTTCCTAGAGTAAGTATTACACAATAGGGCACTTCGCTTCTTAGCTATCATGGATTCTTTATCCCTCCTGAAGCAAAGAGACCAGGAAGCCTGCTTCAAAAGAGATTTTAGTTGGGAAGAAGAAATAATAAAAATAGAACTCTCATCTAATTCAAGAAGTGCCACTGCCTTTCTGAAATTCTTAACAATTTGAGAGTGCTCTTTAAAACTTCCCAATAATTCACTCTTAAGAAGGGATCTCAAAGTCCCCAATTCTCCTCTGGCAAGGCTGGCGACCCAACGTACTAATGCAGACAAGCCCTGTACCCAACTGCTACGCAGACCAAATTCTAGTCTAAGAGCGGCTGTAGAGCAAGCTGAATTCAGGGTGGTTAAAGACCTTAATAATTTTCCTTCAATCATGTGAAGGAAGCCCCAGTGTTTTAAATCCATCAATTCTATTCCGTATAGGAGGGTTGAGGGGATTTTTGCCTTATAAACCTCTAATAAAAGAGCAAAATGTCTTCTCCCTGTTGCTAACAGTATATATTTATTACAAAAGTGTGGAACGCCTGACGTCATCTTGATTTAATCAAAACTGTAATACCTAGAGCATTTCCTTTAGAAATTACATATATGAGAGGGTCTTATTTGCATCAAAATTATGGTTAGTGCTCTAAAAAACTAAAATGAGGACATATTTTCTGAGTTTTCAAATAGCGTCAAAGCACTTTTAAATTATTTATCTTTTTGTTTTTTTATCCAGTTGACCACTTGATTAAATGTTGCACTTAGGGGAGAGGATGTGGTGTTACTTCCAGAGCTGCAGATGCTGCAACTGGGGAACCAGGTTGGAGTTTCTGCTTCAGCTCGACATTCTGTGATTCTGGTCAAACCACTTAATCTCCCCATGTCTACAACCAAAATGAATTTGTTCTTGTGTGATGTAACCAATGCTCATGTAAAGCACTCCAATACCTGACAAGTCTGCACTATATAAAACTGCAACAACACAAAAAATAAAAAGTGTTTTGCACACTTCTGTCATTGGGCTACATTTGGGCTACATCTGGGTGATATTTGTGCTACATTTGGGCTCTTTTGTCTCTGGTGGCCATCTTGGGAGATTTATTTGTTATGAAGTTTCCTAATTTCCTCATTTACTGCAGTCTCCTCAGTGGGAAATGCTTTCAGTTTTTTACTTTGATTCCATCAAGAAGGCATTCAGATGTGTCACACATTTGCCATAAATTCTGAATGTTAGCACTCTAGTTGCTCATTAGATCACTGTAGAAAAGATACTGCTCACCAGGGAAGTCTGCTGCTGGTATTCAAAGTGCATGATTCAGTCTGCATGTCAGTATTTTTTCATGAAATAGAAGAGGATTTGAGTAGTCAAAATGTGCCCAAATTTTTCTTTCTGCAGCACTAATCATAATTTCTATGGCAAAATTACCCCCTCATTTTGTTCCTTTGCAAATTAAATGTTTTAAGTGTTACCACTTTAGTCTAATCAAGATGGCTTCAGGTGTGCTATACTTTTGTCATAAGTAAGACTGTTAGCACTCTAGTTATTCTTTAGAACACTCTGGGACATTCTGTCATTGGGCTATACTTGGGCTACATCTGGGTGATATTTGGGCTACATTTGGGATCTTTTCTCTCTGGTGGCCATCTTGGGAGACTTATTTGTTATGAAGTTTCCTAATTTCCTCATTTACTACAGTCTCCTCAGTAGGAAAAACTTTTAATTTTTTACTTTGATTCCATCAAGAAGGCATTCAGATGTGTCACACATTTGCCATAAATTCTGAATGTTAGCACTCTAGTTGCTCATTAGATCACTGTAGTAAAGCTACTGCTCACCAGGGAAGTCTGCTGCTGGTATTGAAAGTGCATGTTTCAGTCTGCATGTCAGAATTTTTTAATGAAATAAAAGAGGATTTGAGAAGTCACTCAAAATGTGCCCTAATTTTTCTTTCTGCAGCACTAATCATACTTTCTATGGCAAAATGAACCCCCTCATTTTGTTCTTTTTTAAATTAAATGTTTTAAGAGTTACCACTGTATTCCAATCAAGATGGCTTCAGGTGTGCAATACGTTTGTCATAAGTAGGACTGTTAGCGCTCTAGTTGTTCTTTAGAACACTCTGGGAAGCTGCAGTAGAACACAAAGGAATCAACTAGAATTGCTACTAGTTTCCCTCTGAGGCGGAAGCCGGAGGTTTCATTGTGCTCCCTTGCACCTCGCATGTATATTTGTATGGCAAAAACGATTGGGACAAATTATTGTTTTTAAGGACTGTGAATATTTTAAACTGCTTCGCTTTTATGAAATTGTCGCTTTGAGACCAGATCACCTTGCCTAGTATCGAACTGCCCTCACTTAGCGCCGCTGTAGGCAGGCGCAGGGAAGCTGGGAATCGAACTTGGCCGCCATCTTGCTTTGGGAAGGCTGGCCGAGAGCTCGGCGCCCCTCCCGCCCTCCCAGTGTATTTAAACCTCGTTCTAGCAGAAACGCAGGTAATTGCTACTAGTTTCCCTCTGAGGCGGAAGCCGGAGGTTTCATTGTGCTCCCTTGCACCTCGCATGTATATTTGTATGGCAAAAACGATTGGGACAAATTATTGTTTTTAAGGACTGTGAATATTTTAAACTGCTTCGCTTTTATGAAATTGTCGCTTTGAGACCAGATCACCTTGCCTAGTATCGAACTGCCCTCACTTAGCGCCGCTGTAGGCAGGCGCAGGGAAGCTGGGAATCGAACTTGGCCGCCATCTTGCTTTGGGAAGGCTGGCCGAGAGCTCGGCGCCCCTCCCACCCTCCTCACGCCCCGCCCAAATTATGTACAT
The DNA here is from genome assembly GCF_964204655.1 of Triturus cristatus. Lineage (NCBI taxonomy): Eukaryota > Metazoa > Chordata > Amphibia > Caudata > Salamandridae > Triturus > Triturus cristatus. Next base: position 433,260,699 of record NC_140585.1, on the reverse strand, counting down.
AAGCAAAACCATCGCCCGTCCGCGCAGCGGGCGGGCGCAGCGGGCGCGCCGGCGGCGCGCCGAAGGCGCGCCAAAGGCGGGCCCGTCTGCGCCCGTCCGTGCCGGGACCGGGCCCAGGGCCACGACCCCTGTTTCTCGCATTTCTTACTCTCGCAGCGAGCTCAGGGAGCTGTGCCCCTCATACGCTCCACTATGCACCAAATTTGATGTCATGCCCACATTATCGGCATCTCATGCACGGTCCCCTCACTGCAATTCTTCACCCTTGCTCGTTACCCCCACGCCGCATAGCAAAAGTCGAGCTACGGAGGTAGACACACATATTTCCATGGCTCTTGTTAATGCGCGATCACTGAGCAAGCACTGCCAGGACATAGCCGATCTGATTAGCGATTTTAATTTAGATGTACTTTATATTACAGAAACATGGTCTGACGAAGCTTCTGCGCCGGACTATGTTACGGCAGTTCCTCCAGGCTACAGTGCCTATCGGCACGACAGGCCCAAGGGAAAAGGTGGTGGAATAGCCATTATTGTAAGAGACCAATACCAAACTCGTTGTGTACCTATACCCATTAAAGCATGCGAAGCCATGCATTTTGACATCAAAATGGCCCCCACGTTCAATTTTAAGGGAACTTTGGTATACAGACCCCCTGGCACCAGATCTGCGTTTCTCGCAAATCTTACCAATATCACTGAATCTATAGCAACAGAAGTATCCACCACATTACTAGGTGATTTTAATTTTCACCTAGAGCTTCTCAGTGACAGGGACACCACAACTCTCATATCTGATCTTGACTTGATGGGCCTTAAACAGCTGGTGACTACCCCTACCCACCAGGCAGGCCACACGCTGGATGGAATTTTCACAAATGTGGAAGGACTGTCCGTCACCTCTGTTCTCCCTATGACCTGGACAGATCATTCTGTCATTTTTAGCGAACTTACCATCAAAGGCCCGCATAGGAAAACAGTGAACCCTGCAACAGAAGGCACATTTAGAGTTTGGAAGGATATTGACCCTAGCGATTTAATGTCGCTTCTCAATGCGTCAACCCCGGAACTATCCACCGATCCAGCGACCGCTACCAATCAATTCCAAAAATGGCTGGGTGAAGCTTCTACTCAGTTGGCACCTACCAAATCAATTTCTAAAAACAGAAATACGCCTAAAGCTCAGTGGTACACGAAAGAATTAAAAGACCAAAAACAACTCACCAGGAACAAGGAACGACAATGGCGTAGAAGTTATGACATTGAAAGCAAGGACATTTATAAGAAAGCCCTTGCTACTTATAAATTAATGATTATAACTGCCAAAAAGGATTATTACACTCGCCATATAGAAGCTGCTAAAAATTCTAGCAAACAGCTTTATAATGTTGCAAAAACCCTTGCGGGAAATGCTCCAGATCTCAATCCACCCCCTTCACAAACATTATGTGATGCCTTGTCAGAATTTTTCTTCACTAAAGTCAATGACATCTATCAAGCATTTAATCTGGATCAGGCTCATAGTAGTGCTTCCACCTCTTTGATCACCTCTTTGATTAATCCAACTAGTACTACCATGACCTTTTTTAATGCCCTCACCACTGATCAAGTGATGAGCATTTTTAACACGATTAAAGCAGGATCAGCCTTGGATCCTTGCCCCTCTGCTGTATTAGCCACAGTACCAGATACAGTCGTCCCTATCATAACCTCCCTCTGTAACATTATTCTAGCATCTGGTACCTACCCTGACTCCCTGAAAAACACACTCATTAAACCTCTTCTAAAAAAACCTGGGCTAGATAAAAGTGAACTTAAGAACTACCGTCCCATTGCTAGTCTCCCTTTTCTAGCAAAGGTCATAGAAAAGGCTATGAACCAGCAGTTATCAGCCTATATCGAGAACAACCACCTGCTGGATGATACCCAGTTCGGCTTCCGCAAATACCACGGCACGGAAACCGCCCTCATCAAAGCAGCTGACGACATAAGAATCATTCGTGACCAAGGAGGTACTGCTGTATTAGTCCTCCTTGACTTGTCGGCTGCTTTCGACACGGTTGACCACAAGATCTTGGTCGACCGTGTCGAGAGGATGGGCATTCAGTCCACCGTCAGAGATCTTCTGGCCTCGTTCCTGACCAACAGAACTCAGGCGGTTACAATGGGTTCTTTCCAGTCGGCCGACCTGTCGTTACCGTGTGGGGTCCCTCAAGGCTCATCCCTGAGCCCGACACTATTTAATATATATGTGTCGGACCTTGCTAGTGTCATCAAAGCATACGGGATGGGCCTGACCTCATACGCAGACGACACTCAGTTGGTTCTGGCCATAAAGGGAGACGGACAGGAAATGGCGGAGAGATTTCAAGATGGGATGATTGCCATAGGCGAGTGGATGGCAAGAAATTGCCTGAAACTCAATTCCGAGAAAACGGAGGTGGTTATCTTCGGCAATCTCTCCCCAGCCTGGTCGGCAACTTGGTGGCCAGCGGCCATGGGCACTCCTCCCTGCCCTACGGCCAAGGTTAGAAACTTGGGTGTCACTTTTGACAACCAGCTCAACTTTATGGCCCATGCGAATAAGGTGGCTGCCAATGCTCACTTTAAGTTGAGAATGGTAGGAAAAATCACTCCTTACTTGCCAGAATCAGCAGCAAAAACACTGGTTTCCTCACTAGTGTTGTCATCTTTGGATTACTGTAACGGTCTGCTGCTCAATGCCCAGAACAGAGTCATAAAAAAACTACAGACAGTGCAGAATGCCGCCGCCCTAATGCTCTCAAAAAAACCCAGATTTGCTCCCATCTCGGACACGCTTAAACAATACCACTGGTTGTCCATTTACAACCGGGTCAAATTTAAAGCGCTGTGTATTGTCTTTAAATCGCTCCAGGAACTAGGACCCAGATTCCTTAGAGAGCAACTGATCCTCTACAACCCCCCGAGAATGCTCAGATCCACCTCTCTTAAGCAACTGGTGATACAACGCAGTCGAACAACCTCCTGGGGCGATCGCCGCTTTTCAACTGCGGCCCCTAAACTCTGGAACACTCTGCCTATCCACATAAGAACTAGTTCCACTCTCCTTCAGTTCAGAAAAAACCTGAAGACTTGGCTGTTCAATCAGTGATTTCCATCTCCGCATTTCTGTTCCAGGGCGAAACCTCTATGCAATTTCAGCGCCGAGACGCCTAAGGGTAATTGTACGCGCTCTATAAATGGCATCAAATAAATAAATAAATAAATAAACTGACAGTCTCTGCCCTTGCTGGATGTACAAGTTTTACTGAGAATGTCAGACTTCATTCTCACATGACTGTGAAAGATAATGTGAATTTACAGAAAATATGCTCTCAGTTTAGCTGATAGATCACCTTCCAAAACTCTATGGGAAAAGCATGAGAAAATAGTTTTCTCTCAAACATGATTCATGATATCCCAGCAGAAGGCTTTTTCACACGGTTAAATCACCTTAGAACACACCACAATTCCTAAAATGAGTATGGTACCATCAACAAATGATTTATAATGTAACTAAAGTCTTAAAACCTTCTATTTTGCTTCCCCAAAAAGGCTGAGTGACAGCATAGAGACACTGGAACCTTACATCAGGCATTTGCTAGATGTCTCCTTTCGATCCAGTTCTCTACCTGTGGACTGGAAACAGGCTGTGGTGCTTCCCCTCCGCAAGAAGCCTAACATTGGCCTCGATAAGCTGGATAACTTACGCCCCATCTCTCTCCTGCCATATTTTTCGAAGGTAGCAGAGAAGGTGGTAAATAAGCAGCTAATGAAATATGTGGAGGACAGTAACCTTCTTCATCCGACTCAATTCGGGTTCCGGCCACGCCACTCCACCGAGTCTGCCCTTCTTAGGGCCTCCGAAACTCTCAGGCAGGGTGCTGACGAGGGTCAAACCATGGCTCTCATCCTTTTAGACCTTAGCGCGGCGTTCGACACTGTGGCACATTCCATCTTGCTACAGTGTCTGAGCAAAGGTGGGGTGAGAGGGGCAGCGTTGAAATGGATTTATTCATTTCTCGCAGGCCGAGGCTTCCAAGTGAGGCAGGGTGACTATTACTCTGAGCGAATTGCTCTGGACCAGGGGGTGCCGCAGGGCTCGTCCCTGAGCCCAACACTTTTTAATCTCTACGTAGCCCCGATTGCCTCCTTGGTAGAGAGCTACGGCCTCCGAATGGTTTCCTATGCCGACGACACGCAGTTGGTGATCTCCCTGTCGCGCGCACCCGATCTTTCGGCGGACATCTTCAGAGCCTGTATGCAAGACCTAGCTGCCTGGATGTCCGCAAACTGCCTTAAGCTTAACGGAAATAAGACCGAGGTGCTTGTCGTAGGGGGAGACCGATCGGCGTGGACGTCGGCATGGTGGCCTCCATGCCTTGGCTCAACACCTATCCCATGCCTGAAAGCAAAGAACTTGGGCATTTGGTTCGACTCCGACCTGACCTTCGGCCCTCAGATCAACCGGGTGGTCGGATCATGCTTTGGGACCCTCAAAAGTCTCAGGAAGGCATTGAAGTTTTTACCTGTAAAGGCCCGTCAAACCCTTGTGCATGCACTAGTCACCTCAAAGATGGACTATGGCAACCTCCTCTATCTAGGGACTCCGAAGAAGAATCTGAGCCGTTTACAGGTCTTACAGAATGCCGCTGCTAGGCTAGTACTTAGACTACCCAGAAGAGCCGCATCCTCGGTGGCCCTTCGGTCCTTGCACTGGCTCCCGATCAGAAGTAGGGTTGATTTCAAAGCACTCTGCATGTGCCATCGGATCATCAACGGGAGGTCTCCTCTCCCTTTGAAAGGACTGCTGACACCTTATGAACCGTCCCGCTCCCTCAGATCTTCTGGCTCGGGACGCCTTGTTGTCCCCAAGGTGTCCAGAGCACGGATGGGCGGAAGATCCTTTAGGTACCTTGCAGCCGTCAGATGGAACACATTACCCTTAATATTGCGTCTCGAACCATCTGAACTAATCTTTAGAGCCAAGCTCAAAACTACACTATTCGAACAGTAAAGTATTCCACTTCTGTAGGTTCCAGTTAGCAGCCGCTCCTTAGCGCGGGGACACGCCGCTGTGCGTCACCAAGCGCTTTACAAAACTCCCTAAATAGAAATAGAAATATTAACTGCAATGCTTTTTAATGAGGTGCTATCATGTATATTGGTCCCAAGATGGCTGCCAACACTTCTTGGATGAATTGCTGACAGCCAATCAGATCTCACAATGAGATGTGTGGTTAGGCTCACCCAGATATATATATTTCTTTTTCCATTAATATTTTAAAAACTACTGAATGGATTTACACCATTTAATTAAAAGGCACAACTCTGAACCAAGGGCTACCTTTTTGCCAAATTTGGTGTAATTCCATTCAGCAGTTCGGGCTGTAGCTGCGACTAAAGGTTCCTATGGAAAATTGCATGGGGAAAACACGTTTTGGGACCCCACTTTTTTCTCAGCCCCCGCTTGCCGAATCACCCCGAAACATTCAAGATAGGAGCGGACCGGAGCGCCCACGAGTTTTGAAACTTTTGCGAAGATTTATCAATCGGCGCCAAAGTTATTGGAAATAGAATGTTGCGATTTTCCTATGGTATCTAGGTCCTAACTATAACTACCTGCTGGCAACCGCCATTAGGTAATATATATATATATAAAGCCTCTCCTGTGGATCAAACCTGCACCTGACCAGGGGCCCCAGTAACAAAGGACAGCTTGCTCTGTAACACGTAAAAATCAATTCACCTCCCATCTTCCAGGCACTGACACTCGAGAGCTGCGTTCTGGATGTTTTTATTGACAATCTGCCATGATACGTTTCAGTCGTTACCCAGCCTTTTTTACACAGCGGGCATCACGTAAGCATAATAATGATTCTTCATGCCTTTATCAATCTGATGGCTAAATGAGTATTATCAAACTCTAAAATTAATTTCACTGCTGTTTGTTGCCAGATAATATACTGTTATTGCTGCCTCAAAATCAAGCTTAAACAGTTCCAATACAGTTCACTTATAATATTTACCGCCATCAGTGGGCTGATTACTCCCATACTTTACCTAGCAGTAGTTTTGCTACCATAAGTTAAATTCAGATGCATCCCAATGATCTGTACATGTGTTTCTATTAATGCTTAAATACATACCTCGCCCAAATGGGCCTCATTTGAACACCATAATGCCATCATATACAGTAGTGGTCTGTGTCTCGATAGAGTGGCGAAGATGGACGGAAGACGAGTTAAATGAAGAAAAACAAAATAACACTTACCAGGCACATCGCTGCATTGCGCTCCTCTCTACTGAAAATACAGGCAGCACTGTGGCCAATCCTGAGACTGCTTTCATGTTGCTGGCAGCATGAGTGCAGCATCAGGATTGGCCTGATCGTTCTCAATTTGCACTCCAAGTTAGACTGCGTGCTATGCTGCCGGATTGAAGAGAGCTTTAGTGCGCATGATAGTTTGGCCGTCCTGAGACCGCCGGCCAAACTGTCAGGCGCACTAAAAACAGTGCAAAACACTTCCTCTAGTGCCTGTCATCCCCCTGGCCCAACCCCCAAGCCTTTTGTCCGAGAGGAAAAATAAAATGATAATAAACAAGGGTTTTGTTGTATTTTTCATTTTTTGGTCTGCTGGAAGGGGGGGGGGGCGACACTCCTAGCGCCATAGCAGAGGATTCGTTGCTGATGATATATCTTTAGCCAGAACCCTTTATTATGAAGGAATAGAGGGCATGAGAGGTGTGTACTCAGATCTTCAGTATTGAGCCCCAACTTGAACACATCCTTTCGCAGTGCGACTTGCTTATCTGATAGAGTTATCCAGGCTCGAACTGCTGTTTGCGATCGTAGTATCGACTTGCAAGTTATTATGTTAACCTTGGCGGCATTTCATTATTGTGTAAATGTCCTGAACCTTATGGGATTACCAATGGGGTGAGATGCGAGGTATCTTCCCTATGTTTATGAAAAAAATGAGATCTCAAAATGTTTTGTATTACATTCGATTCATTGGGAAATTCAAAATCCCTTAAGTATTAGGTAGGGATAGTCTTGGAGCATAATACGTTCATATTTGGCTAAGCAACGTTTGCATCTTAGAAGGAAAGAAAGGCTATTTCGTTTGTCTAGTGAGCCTACCCAATTTATAGACTAATGCACTGACTGCAGAACTGTGTTTAAGTACTAAAGTTCAAACACGGCGCTGGATAAGGCTGAGTGGGGTATCACGAACTCACATGTTGTCATAATAGCAGCCTTGCAGTGTGGATGGTGCCTAGAGATGGCGGGAGCTATAGATTTATCTTTCCTATAAAGCAGCTGACTGTTTTTAATATCAGATGTATTTTGATTGTTTTTATATTTTATAGCAATCGTAATATTATTAAATGTAATAGGCCAATATATTTTGCGAAGGTGTTGTTTTACCCTTCCTGTATTATGTATTTTTATTGTATGGCCTACAATTGCATGCCAAATAAATAAATTTGAATGTATATTCAAAAAAATCAAAAGATCTTGGCTACCACCAGTGCTAATAAGAGCCCAGTGGTAGGCAAATGGCAGCTCGAGTATATTCTAAAGACAGGTATTCAGTAGCAGATGTGGAGGGACACTATGTTCTGGTATAGGGTCTCCCAGATGGGACAGAGCTCTGCATGTTGAACGTTTACGCCCCCAATGTGAACGATAGAGCGTACTTCCCCACCCTACCAGACACAATCACTCCATATGCAGATGTACCACTAATCTGGGCTGGGGACTTTAATTGTTTTGTTGGGGACTTTGATTGTTTTTTTAGAAAAAAATATAAGGCATTGTAAAGCAGCACAATGTCTTATATTATGTCTGTAATGCCACCCACCGCGGCTGGCACTGAGCCCAACATGACTGAGGAATTACAGGAAGTAATGACCCGACTTGACAGTGTAGACGTGTGGCTCGAAATGCACCCAGAAACTCAGGAATTCTCTTGCTACTTGGCAGTCCATGCAACTTACAATAGGCTTGATAGGTTATTTGTAATTCACACATTAACTCCTACAATCGAGGAGTGTTATGCCCACCCAACACCTGCCCTCCCAGTGGACTGAGAAGATGCATGAATGGAGGTACAGAGTACTGTCTGTGCCTGGTAAGAGTGTCTGAGCACTGAAGGACATATGCGTCTAGAGATCACGTACAATTTAAATACTCACTATTACATGTCCAAGTGCTTTCTAGAAGACCGTGTGGGGTTTATGGCCTTGTCATTCAAGAGTAGGCACAGTTCAGAACTGTTAGAGCGCGATTGTGCTCTTTCATTTGTAGGGATGCATCATAATCATGAGAATTTCGCACCTGCATTTATTCTTTTGCCGTATTAACATGGGACAGTAGAATGTGTACTATAATAATGTGACGGGTGATGTGCTAGGTATATTGTTCATGTAAACGTGAAGAAATTAATGTTGCGATACATACGTTTAGCTGAAAACATTAACGTGCAGAATTGTTCATGATGCTTACAATTATATGTGTATTTGATGTGCTTATGGAACGTGTTGATTTAGAAATTCGTAGTAAAGTGTTCATTTATACATGATTTTCATAAGGCCTATGTGCCTTACTCTTATGTTGGCCGGTTTCTGTAGGCCTGAAATGTATTCTCCCTGTAAACTCTCGTATTAGATTTAGAAGCTGAATTTTAATGTGTATGTAGGATTTGTCTTTTCTCACGTTTTGTTGCAGGTGGAGAAATTCATCTTCGTTAGTTAGAATAACGCTTTTGTTTTAGGAGTTAGGCTCAGGGAGCAGAGGCTACATTTGTACAAGGAGTGCTGATAATGTGAGACAGTGTTCTTTCTCACTGGAGAAGGCCTGGGAATCAAGGTCATCAAGCCAGGAGCTGGGAGTATCGAAACTAAATGGAAAACCACCTATGAGGAAGCGCCCAGCGTGATGAGGTGATCGGATGAAACCTAATGGGCGTGTTTTATGATTTGATGTTTTGAATTAGGGACAGAGCCCTGGGGGTTGAGTTAGGAGAAGAGAGGAGATCGATGGAGGGAGGGAGAAGGAGCATCTTAGAACGAGCTTTGTAGCCTTAGGCTACTTGACCCATACAACGTGGGTGCACTTCTTAGGAAGCCTTCACGTGCTGACACCTTTTACTAACTTGCATGGGGAATGCTAAGTAGGGATGTCATGATAGTAGTAGTGTAGGGACAGACAAATGCTTTATACTTATGAACCTTCAATGAAGTCTGATCTTGATGTGGGGGCACTTATTGCTTGCGTTCTGGTATTGGAATTTGTCATTCTTTTCATGCTCCAGCGACTGAACATTACATGCAGATTTGGCTTTGTATTAGTTCCGAAGTACTTTTACAACCTCGATTTGACGTGTCTGTATGTCTAGTTATTTTTGGCTTTGTAATAAACAATTAACCCATTTACCACGACGGTAATTCTGCTGCGGGGCGTTCTATTAAGTGGGCGGGGCAGCGTCGGCCAACGGACGTGCGCCGCACTACCGAGGTAGTGGTCGCGACGGCCGTTGGCCGACGGGCGCAACGAAGGGGTTAACTTAGAAATTGGAGTCTGTGATTCTTCAGAGTCATGAATGAAGTTATTTCTCCCCTCTACACTTCTAAACAGGCACCAACGGTCCATTGACCAAAGGTTTCCAGAGTAAATTGGAAACAGGGAACCTGGCCTCATCAGTTGGTAGAACTGTCGGATGGTTTTCTCTTGGAGTGAGGGGAGAACCTAAGAAAAGTTATGGAAAGTTTAGCCACAGAGCCCCAGAGAGCCCAAAGAACGAGAGTCCAAAGGACCGAAAGCAGAGAGCTACTGGATTTGGCAGAGACTGAAGGAGAGTGACGATGCAGAGGGAACAGCGGTTCACAGTGGAGTGAGTATGAATAGGAACGTGTGTATTAGATTGCGGTGATTTTTTTTTTTTACAATATATTTTATTGATTTTACATGGTATATACTGGGTCGTGACCCGAAGGATACATTTTGATGGATATATGTAACACTGTATATATCTGATCGTAGTTTCTGAAAAATGTCTATACATAACAATAACAACCTTGCGCAGTTCCTTTTAAATCCCGCCAAGTTATAATCGAACAATTGAATATTCGGTCTGGAGGTTTTAAATGATATTCCTGGTTGTATAATGACGAATCTCATCAAGGGGACCCAGCCTATCGGGGGTCTGAAGTGATAGGAAGGGGGGGGGTAAATCTATGTCCCTGTAATCCGCCCACCGCAGTCATATTTTCTTATGCTTTTGGAGACACCCCCGAGCTTGGTACACAGCCATCTCCACATTCATACATTCATCTATGGCCTTTTTCCATCTGCCGATCTTCAGAGGAGACACACTTTTCCACTGCTGGGCAATATACTGTTTAGCAATGGTGACAGCTAAAAACAATAGGTTCTGTTTGTATCGGTTCCCCCCAATGCTATAGGTACTATGTAATAACAGTAACTTCGGCTCGAGTGGTAAATCCCACGCCAGCACCTCGCTCAGGCAACCCACAACCCTCCACCAGAATGGTTGCAGTGCTGTACAGTCCCAGACAGTATGTATGAAAGTCTCATCTTCCACCCCACATCTCAAGCATTCAGGGAACTGGATGGCACCCATTTTCCAGAGTCGGAATTGAGTATAGTATATACGGTGTATATATTTAAACTGTATATGTGGGTAGCACGATGAGATCGCCGCACCTCGGAGGCTGGCCAAGGCTTCTGCCCAATCGTCACCCACCCTCAACCCTCCACCCAAGCCATTCTGGTCTTATACAGTGTGGTATGAGTGTGCACTGTCAGCGTTTGATATATCCGGCGGATCTTGTGAGCACCTATGTCGCCCATCAATAAGCGCCCTTCTAGAGGGTGAAATTCGGGCAAAGTATCGGTCAATCGCAATAGGGGGTGAGAGCATGCCTGAGTTAGAGATATTTATAGAATTGAGTTTTATGTAATTGAAACTCTGGAGCTGTTGAAACAACTTTAAAGCAGTGCCTCGTACTTGATCCCCCAAGGTGGATATTCCCACAAGATCCCACCCATGGAATCCCGCAAGTGCCGACATGAGTGCAACAGTGTACCATGCCACAGTGGGGTTTACTGAGTCAGGCGGCCATGCTATCCCATCTGCCGGACCACAGTTCGCCATAGACGGATTACAGTGCTGCTGGCAGGAGGTAGAAAATCTAGGTTCTGTGCACTTTATAAGAGTTGAAGGAGTGGAACATTCCCCATTGCCATATGGTCCAGTGCAAACACTGGGTCCCAGGGTGAATCATACCACCATTCATTGACCACTTGCATATGGGAGGCTTCATAGTAGGCATAAATGTCCGCTGCTGCGATATCGCCGCAATATGCTGATTGCGTGCACATGTTCAGTGCTACTCGTATTGCCCCTTCATGCCAGAGGAATTTATTATGTACGGCATTCACCTGTGTAAACCAAGCCCGTGATATGACATACGGGAAATTCTTTGCGGTGATTATTTGATCGTATGATGTCTTGCGAAGTTGGGATGATAGTCAAGTGAATGTGGTTTCAGGCCGAACAAACAAGGAGTAGCCTAAGATATGGGATAAATTTGAGATGTAGAAGATACCGAGTGATGTATTTGCCTGACCAGTGATTGTGGGAGTCGTGAAGAGCTATCGACGACCCGTTTGGAGATAGGGAATGCGTGTGAGAGAGCTTGTTAGAATCGTGTGGGAAGCTAGTGCACAAGGGTGGACCACAGCGATTCGAGTGGCCAACGCAGGCCGTGGGTCACGGTGTGTGAATGGTTTTGAGCGATTGGATCCTATCAATTTTATTTATATGACTGTCCGGTCGTTTCGTGGACATACAGTCGGATATGTAACTGTCCGGTCGTTTGGAGGACAGACAGTTACTAGATTCTATGAATGAGGTGCATTAATGCGTGAAGTGAGATTGTGAAGGAGTATGCTGCGCTGGCATATGTCGGTCGGTGTGAAGCCACACTGGGATTGGTGGATTGTCATCAGGAAGTTGAAACAAAAACATCTTGTGGGTAAAAAAATGTGATTCAATCATGCGATGCTTTAGAGTGTAACAAGATTTTTGTAGGGGAGATAGAGGAGTAGTGACTCGAGTGGGTGAGGAAGCACCACCAAGGATAACCCAACATTTTACAATCAATCAATCAATCAGGGAATTGTAAGCGTTCTACTCACCCAAGAGGGTCTCAAGGCATGGGGGGAGGGGGATAGCAGTCCGTTTAGCTGATGAGCCAGGTCTTGAGGTCTTGAGAGCCTTCCTGAAGGTGTTCAGGAAGGGGGCGCATCTGAGGTCTCAGCCGCAATGTAGGAGAAGGATATTCCCCCTACTTTGGCTCTGCAGATGCGTGGGGTTTCTGCGAGGACAAGGTTAGCGGATCTGAGATTTCTTTTGGGTACGTGGAGGGTGATTCTATTGTTGAGGTATTGGGGTCCGGTGTTGTGTAGGCATTTGTAGGTGTGGGTGAGTATCTTGAAAGTGACTCTCTTCTCGACGGAGAGCCAGTGGAGCCTCCATAGGTATTGGCTGATATGCTTGTGTCGAGGGATGCAGAGGACAAGTCTGACTGCTGTGTTCTGTATCATCTGGAGCTTGCGGAGTAGAGATTTGTTTATGCCGGCGTGGAGGCTGTTTCTGTAGTCCAGCCTACTGGTAATGAGTGCATTGGTGACTATCTTCCTTGACTCGGGGGGCATCCATTTGAAAGTCTTACAGAGGATGAAGAGGGTGTTGAAGCAGCTGGAGGTGTTGGCATTAACCTGTCAGTTTATGGAGAGGAAGGAGTCAAGTACGATGTCAAGGTTTCTGGCATGGTCCGTGGGGGTCGGTGGGCTGCCGAGGGCGGTGGGCCACCAGGTGTTGTTACAATGCAGATGGGAAGGTTCCGAGGACAAGGACTTCTGTTTTCACCGAGTTGAGCTTTAGGCAGCTGTTGCTCAAACAGGCTAAGACGTCCTTCATTCCTTCCTGGAAGTTGAGTCTGGTGGAGGTGTGGTCTTTGGTGAGGGAGAGGATGAGCTGGGTGTTGTCGGCGTAGTATACTATGCTGAGGCAGTGCTGTCGGACGATAGTGGCGAGGGGGGCCATGTAGATGTTGAAGAGGGTTGGGCTGAGTGATGATCCCTGTGGGACTCCGTAGTTGATTTCCGTGGGTTCGGAGAGGAAGGGTGGCAGTCTGATCCTTTGGCTTCTGCTGGTGAGGAATGATCGGATCCAGTTGAGGGCAGTTCCTTGTGTGCCTGCATCGTGTAGTCTGGCAGCGAGTGTGCGGTGGGAGATGGTGTGGAATGCTGCTGACAGGTCGAGTAGAATCAGGGCTGCAGAGTGGCCTTGGTCAAGGAGGGTGCGGATGTCATCTGTAAAGTCGAGTATGGCAGTCTTGGTTCTGTGGTTGCTGCAGAATCAAGATTGAGAAGGGTCAAGGCTGGTGTCTTCTTCGATGAACCTTGTCAGTTCTGCATTGACGGTCTTCTCTGCGACTTTCGTTGCAAAGAGGAGGAGCGATATGGGCTGGTAGTTCTTGAGGTCCGTTGGATCTGCTGAGGGCTTCTGGAAAGAGGGGCCTGACTTCAGCGCGTTTCCTGTCATCGGGGATAGTGCTGGTCTCGAAGGTTGTGTTGATGGTTCACCGTAGTTCGGGATCGATGGTGGTGGCTCTGTGGTAGATGTGCGGTGGGCAGTGGTCAGTGGGGGGGCCTGAGTGAGTGCCTTTCATGGTCCAGGCGGCCTCTTCTGTCATGATTGGAGTCCAGGAGGATATGGTGGCCTGGCTGGCATTGCCAGAGGGCTGGATGGTTGCGGAGTCTGGCGCATGGTCGTTGAAGTTGTTGTAGAGCTTTTTGATCTTCTTGTGGGAGTAGGATTCGAGCTTGTCGTAGAGGTACTGGGAGGGGGGATGACCATGGCTTCGCTGCTGGGCTTGGTGAATTCCTGGATGATACTAAAGAGTTCCTTGGAGTTGCTGGAGTTGGCGAGGATTTTTTGTGGATGAAGGTCCCTTCGGTGGTTTGGATGTGTTGGTGGTATTCCGTCATGGCGTCCTTGTAGGTGGTGTAGTTTTCAGGTGTCTTGCTGTTTCTCCAGTTCTTCTCCAGGCGTCTGCAGGTGTGTCTGGCTTCTTGGAGGTCGGTGGTGAACCAGGCTGCTTTCCTGGGCGTTGTCTGGCGAAGTTGGGTAGTAGGCGAGCTTGTCTGCGCAGTTGGAGATCCATGTTTGGAATTCCCTGGCTGTGAGGTTGGCGTTGGTTGCAGCAGTGGGGGTCTTGTGGTTGAGGGTGGAGTTGAACTGCTCCTCGGTGACTCTGCTCCAGTTCCTTCGCGGGGGGCACGGAGCGGGTTCGGGTGGCTTGGGTTTGTCAAAGAGGAAGTGTACACAGTGGTGGTCAGTCCATGGGGGTTGTGTGGTGTGACTGAAGTGGATGCTGTTTCCTCCTGCAAAGATAGGGTCGAGGGTGTGTCCTGCTTGGTGGGTCGGTGTGGTGATGAGTTGTTCCAGATCAATGTTGGTGAGGTTGTCACAGAGGGTGGTGGAGTTGGGGTCACTGGGCTTGTCGAGGTGGAAGTTCAGGTCTCTGATGTGCATGTAGTCCATGGTAGTTATGGCGTGGGGTGCGATGAGGTTGGTGATGGTGTCAGCGAAGAGGACCCGGGGGTCGGGGGGTCTGTAGGCGAGGATGCCGAGGAGTGTGGAGTTGGGGCTGGTCTGGACCTGGAAGTGCAGGTGTTCGGCAGCGGAGAAGGTGTTGCTGGAGGTGGTGAAGTGGAGGGAGTTTTTGTGCACGATGGCGAGGCCTCCTCCCAGGTGGTTGGGACGGCCCTTCCTCTGGATCTTGTATCCGTCTGGGATGGCGATGGCGATGTCCGTGGCGGGGGAGACATTGGTCCAAGTTTCTGTGAAGAGGGCGACATCGGGTGAGAGTCAGTTCAGGAGGGTCCAGATCTCAACAGCGTGTCTGTGCACGGAGCGCCCATTGAGGAGGATGCATCTTAGGGAGTCGGCTGTGTTGGCGGCCGGGGCGGTGGTGAAGGTCTGGCAGCAGTGGCGGCAGGAGAACTGGCCATGGGTCACATTCGGCGTGGATTGCTGGCAGTCGTTGTTTCTTCCGAGGTTGAGTGCGAGGAGGATGGCAGAGTCGTAGTGGTGGATGGTCCGAGATCCAAGGTCCCTGGTGCTGGTCGCGGTTAGGTCGCGGATGGGCGCAGACAGGCTTGCCTTTGGCGTAACTTCATCGCACCAGCGGCGCGTCCATGCAGCAGCCACCATTAAATAGGGGACAGTGGGAGGGAAGAGCAGCTGGGAGGCGGGAACAGGAAGACCGGTGGGGGGGAGCCGCGGGGCAGCAGCAGCGAGAAAACGGGTGGGGAGAAAACACTCGGGGAGAAGGCAAGAAAAGCGAAGGGCAAGAATAACAAAAAAATGAATGAAACGAAAAGCAAAAAATACTGATACCACAGCAACTCAGTAGTCAGTAGTAGCAAGCAGGGACACGAGGACAGCAGCCTCGAACCCCTGCATAGTGCAGAGGAGGAAGGGGCAGCAGTGAACCAGCGAGCAGAGCTGCACGGCCGGAGAGCTGGGCTACTGACCACAATGTAGGACTCCATACCATAGATTGGCTTAAAAATTAGTGTAAATTACTGAAAAAGAAGAAGGTTTGGCTTTTCCATGCTACGGTTCATTTAGGTTAGAGGTGTTGTACGAGTTGAAGGGAGTGATGGCTTCATTGCGACCTCCACCTAGACTGACATGGTTTGAAGCACTAGATGTACAGATGAGAGCAGCACAGGCAAAGAGCAGAGAGCTAAGTCAGGGAAGGATTAAAACGGTAATGAAGGCGTACCAGTATGCGCGATGGGATGCACAGCTGAAGAAGTGGAGGGTAGACACCATCGAGAGACAGAGGCTATTTCCACTATTAGTGAAAACAGGAGACGCTCGGAAGAGGAAGGAAGAGGATGATAGTGACACTGATGACAGCATGTTAGATAGGTTGCTATCAGAGCAACCTCCTTCATACAATCCAGATTCAGATGAGGAAAGGCAAGCACTCATGGAGAAAATGGGAGAACCACAGATGGGCCCTAGTGCAAAAGTAGTGGTAAAGATTTCAACAGGAATGGAAAGAACAGGGATGCCAGTGTCAGGAGGTACAGAGGTGAATGGAGTTAATGCTGCTACGTGGTTACTAGCAGCCCTTATGGTGACGGTCACCTTTGGCCCTATAGTGTCAGTGTATGATGCAGGTCAGGGGAAAAACAGCAGTCAGTCACAGTCAGGAGTAGGAGGAAGGACCAATTCCAGAGGAAATTGTACAGAGAGTGGGAATGGTCCATTCTTGGTGCCTGTAGAAGCCAGTACCCCATTGCCAGTCACTTCAGACTCTTCCAGAGGGCGTATTGGGTAAGGTGCAGTAAGATCAGTTTCATTGGCAGACTCACGTTCGGACTTGAAGATGTGGGAATCCCCAGTCAGAGGACCCACAGAGAGGATAACAGGAGGAGGGTTCGCTCAGGGAACTACCTGGAGTCAGTACGCTCCACAGCATTTGACAAAAGGAAATCCTCGCAGGAATCAGAGGAGTGAAAGTGAAGAGATAAATAGTGCATCAAGTCAGGGAACGATTTAGGCAGCAGTAAAGGCTAAGGTGCTAGACGTAATAAGGTTAAAGGTGGAAGTCGATGAGATAATACGTGGAAATTTGCCCCTGGAAAGGATAGAACTTTATGAACAAGATGAGCTGTTGTTTGTGGCGAAGGATGTTACCCGTAAGGCAAGGAGGGCACATGAGAAACTGACAGAATTGGCACAGAGGTATGATGTGGATTTGTCCAAAACCAAAATGTTACAGGGAGGTTATAGGCTAAATTACAGCGATCAAGAATTGGAAGAGAAAAGAGTCATTGGATTGAAAACCCACATTTGAGAATTAATTTTAGGAATACGTGCATGGAGCATGCATGACAAGTGTGAGGAAAGGTGGTCCAAGAAAAAAAATGTCAAGAAAGGGATAGGAGATATGCCACCTCCAGGAGGGGGGTCAGCAGGAGTATAGGCCTACCCACTGTGAGAGGTACCAAGCAGAGGGTATGTGCATGTGCCTTGGAGCAGGGTTGATTTGGCAGCGTTCACAAACGATTTTCCTCGGCTGAGGGAAAAGCTTGTTGAGTGGTACAAACAGGTTGATCGTTTTGTCAAGATTTCAAAAGTACTGTGGATTGATGTGAATACCTTGTTTGACATTGTGGTACCAAGTGATTTGTTGTTGGTTTGTAAAATTGCAGTTTAATGGCTGTCCACTGAACCCGACAAAGACCCCATAACGCATTGTCCTTCACCTTTAGTCATGAAAAGGTTAGAACAGGTAATTACATGGTTACAGTCCAAGATTTCGCCACAAGACATCGATTGGGTCAAAATAAATTGGACTACCCAAGAGCCCAAGGAATCAGTACATGCTTACTATGAGCAGCTTTTACAAGCCTTTAAGCAGAACAATGGACTGGATATATTAGATTACAGCGATATGGGTCCGTTTGTTTCCAAATTTGTTTCTGGATTGAGGCCAGAAATTAGCTTTATGATTCAGCAGCATCTGATCTGTTGGCAAAACAAATCTTTGGACGAGATTCTATGGTATGCCAAATATTGTAGACTCGAAGCATAGGAAACTAAAGGACAACCTAATGCTAGTCCAGATGAGAAATGCGGATAGGGTAGATCGAGTGCAGTCGAGTGGAGGTACATTGGGACTGAAGCAAGGAAACAAAAATGGAGTACCCCAGGACGCATCGGGTCAGGGAAGAGGGAAGCTCATAGATCCCAAGATGGGGATAGATGTCAGTACCCTGAAGAGAACTACTGCATGTCATTTTTGTCATAGGATTGGGCAAGTGCTGAATAAACCCTGTGAATCAGATCCAGGATGAGGAAGTAGGGCAGGTACCAAAGGTCGTCAATACCATGAGACGAGGCCCAGGTCAGTACAAGGGGGGGGGATCAGAGTCCACAAGTGCAAGTTCCCCAGCCTCTGAGAATTCCACAGGCAACTCGAGTGTACCAGCACATGCCCTTTATCAAAGCTTTCAATGAATTTGATCCAGACCCATTGCAATGATGGTGCCTGATGGGGGGGGGAGACTGTACACTTGGAGCAGTCTTAGAGGTAGACCAGAGAGGACTGTACGTAGAGACAGATGTGTACGGTCATCCCATTACATTCTTGATTGATACTGGTGCTACTCATGTGAGGTCCGCAGTAGTCCCAAACCTACCCCTCTCGGGACAATTGATCCAAGTTGTAGGAGCTGCTAATAAGAGAATGACCAATCCCTTGACAGATGAGATACCTGTAAGAAAAGGAACCTTTCAGGATCGGCACCAATATGTGGTGTGCGATTCAAGCCCAGTCTGCTTGTTGGGTCGTGACCTTTTGTGCAAATTGAACTGTACTCTCTATTGCAGACCCAAGGGAGTGGAGTTGCAGACTAATGATGACATTGCATTCTAACTGGTGAATCTGAATCTCTGCATAGAGATGATTCCCGTATTGACAACTGAAGATCTGCCATACGATTTGAGGGACTCCGTCTCTACGGAGGTGTGGGATTTCACGGGAGAAGAGATAGGACTGATCGGAGGGGTTGAGCCAGTTAAGATGCAGATCAACCCAAATGCTGAATTCCCGAGAACTCCCCAGTACAACCTGATGCCGGAAACGGTGGCTGGAATCAAGCCTGTGATTGAGTCCATGATCAAACAGGGTATTCTGAAGGAGATAATGGGGAGCCCATGCAATTCCCCTATAATGGGACTGCAGAAGCCAAGTGGGAAGTTCAGAATTGTGCAAGACCTTCGAAAGGTCAGCACAATTGTAGTTCCATGTTCTCCTGTGGTGCAGAATCCAGCAGTAATCCGGTTTCAAATTCCGTGTGAGGCTGAATGGTTTACAGTGATTAATCTATGCCAGGTGTTCTTTTCTATACCCTTGCACGAGGAAAGCCAATTCTTATTCGCTTTCCATCTGGAAAATTGTGTGTTATCATGGTGTCGTATCCCACAAGGGTATACCGAGAGTCCATTGACCTTTAACTTTAACCAAATTTTGAAATAGAATCCTGAGAGTCTGGTACTGCCACCAAACTCAGCTCTCGTGCAATATATTGTTGACCTCTTGATTGCTTCTGAAACTGAAAAGGCTTGTAGGATTGATACTGTTGCACTGTTAAATCACCTGGGACAGAATGGACACAAGATGTCCCCAAGCAAACTCCAGTACTATTTGCCTGAAGTTCAGTTTTTGGGTCATCACATTGAGAAAGGCAGGAGGAAGGTGTCACCAGACCGCATTTAGGGGATCATGAAAATGAATGAACCTACCACACAAAATGAAGTCAGGGTGTTTTTGGTAATGGTTGGGTACTGCCGTCAGTGGATTCCCAACTTCTCATTGAAGGCAAAACCTCTGCAGAGATTGACACACAAGGATGTGAGTGATCTGGTACTATGGGATAACGACTGTTTGGTTGCCTTTCTAATTATTTTATTGCGAGCAAGAGGGTTGTGCACTGTCAGTACTCAAACAGACTCATGGAGGTGTCCGTAGACCAGTTGCCTACTTCTCAGCTACCTTAGATCCAGAAGCTTCAGCGTTGCCCGGATGTCTCAAATCCGTTGCTGCAACAGGTGTCAGCATTGAAAGATGTGAGAGTATTGTGATGGGTCATCCTCTTACCATATATGTTCCACATTCAGTTAAGATTCTGATGATGAGAACTAAAACACAGCATTTGACGTATAACAGACTCACATGCTATGAGCAAATCATACTTACCTCAGAGAAAGTGACTCTGAAGAGATGTTCTGTATTGAATCGTGCTACTTTGATGCCTATTACAAATATTGAAGATGAAAATTGTGAGGACCATGACTGTATCGATGTGACTGAACTTTGCACCAAACCGAGACCTGACATTGTAGATGAACCTCTGCCTGAATCAGAAGAAATCCTCTTTGTAAATGGTTCATGCTTAAGGGACAATGCGGGTCATTTGAGAGTAGCATTTGCTGTCTGTACCATTTCTGGAGTTGTGGAAGCTGCTTGTTTACAGGGAGTACACTTCGCACAGGTAGCTGAAATCATTGCCTTGACACGTGCATGCCTGGTCTCTGATCAGATCCGAGTCACCATCTACACCGATAGCCAATATGGATGCAGTATGGTTCATGACTTTGGACAGCTATGGTCACTGGGGGGGTCCCTAAAGTCATCAGGCTCTCCCATCAGAAACGGGGAATATGTGAGACAATTGTTGGAAGCCTTGCAATGAAAAAGAAATAGCTGTGGTAAAATGCCTTCCCCATAGGTATGCGGATGAAGTTGCACGTTTCAGCGTGGAACAAGGGTGCATTTTTAATGGGGAATACACTGAAGAGTGCATAGAGACAACTGAGCTCAGCATGATGTTAGCCATAGTAGACACTTGGGATGAGGTCAAGAGTCTGCAGATAGAGGTGTCCGCTCAGGAAGAAGCTGGTTGGATTATAGCAGGTTGTGAGAAGAGAGATGATGGAATTTGGGTTTCAACTGAAGGTCGAGCAGTGTTGCAGATTCATGGATCAGTTCATGTTGGAAGAGATGCCATGGTGCGAGTGATCAGGCAGACCTGATTTAACCCAAGGTTTCATGCATTTGCTGAAGCAGTGTGTCACAGATGTGTTACATGAAAACAGATGAATGCTGAAAAGAAAACTGTGGTTGCATTGAGTCACATTGGGAGATCTGGGGGTCCCTTCACTAGGATCCAGCTTGATTTCATTGAGATGCCTAGGTGCAATTGATTAAGGTTTTCTCACGGTGAGTGGAAGCATATCCAACGAGAAGGTGTGATAGCCTCATAGTAGCGAAGATGTTACTTAGAGAGATGATTCCGCGCTTCCAATTTAGTTGGATAGCTGGACGCATTTCCATAGCAAGATTATGAAGCTGCTTTGTACTGCCTTACATCTTGATCAGAGATTGCAATGGAGCTTCAGACCAGAGGCATCTCGCCTTGTCAAACAAATTAACAGTACTCTCAAGATGCGAATGGCAAAGGTTTATTCATCCACGTCCCTGAAATGACCTGATGCATTGCTTTTGGTGTTGATGAGTGTTCGTAGCATCCCCGATAGGAGGTCAGGCCTCTCGCACCACGAGATCCTAATGGAGAGGGCGATGCAGTTGACAGTAGTGGCGTCTACTTCAGTGATAAACATCACAGATTATTTGATCCTTGATTATTGCAAAGGACTGGCTGACGTGGTCCGTTCTGTGTCTTATCAGGTTGAAGCTGAGACTGCCCCGACCTCGAAGGAACTCTGCCACGATCTGTGCCCAGGCAATTGTATCCTGGTTCGAAAGCATGTGAAGAAGAACTGCCTTGATCCTCGCTGGAGAGGTCCATATCAAGTGATTCTGGTGACGAATACAGCTGTGAAATGTGGAGGCTTGCTGAACTGGATCCATGCCTCACACACCCGGAGAGTTTCAGGTCCATCAGAAGAAACAGCTCCTCTCTCTGAAGAAAATCCAGCTCTGGCTGTGAGTCCACTGGAGTGGACAAGTCAAGCTGTGAGGGTTACTTGCGAGGCTGGTTGCCCACCAGAACAAGCTGATGGGGGGTCACGCTACACAAGGCCCAGGTCCTGACTCAAAGGGAGATGGTAACGTTGCGAGTGGTACAGAGTCAGACCCAGCTAGAAGAACTGGAGTGCAAACTGATCGGGTGCAGAGAAGGAGAGCAGAATTCACAAGAGAATCGTGGACTGTGAGACTGTGAGACTGAAGAGGCAAAACCTGAGACTGGCATCTGAAAGAGATCTTGCCCCTGTGTCTGAAACATTTGAATCAGAGCTAAGTGACGCAGAGCAAGCACCAGGGGGCGTGAGGAGATCGAGAAGAGCAAGGGTGCCTTGCCAGAGGAACGATGCCCCTGAGTGGACCTATCTGATCACAGATGCCTGGAACAGTAGGAACTGGGAGACTGAGGTCTTCACGAGTAGCCAGCAGAGTCCCAGAACTGAACATTGAAATTGAACTGTTAGTCCCTGGAATACAAGCCAATAGAGTGTTGATAGTGACTGTCCCAAGATCTCCGATATTGAGTAGGGTGCGGATTTTGATTCTGCGAGATCTGTCTTTTCCAACAATCGGATATCAGCCACCGGGTCAGGAGAGTGCGGCAGTTCGTCTTGAGATTCTACAGCGTGTCATTGATGAAATTGGCTCTGAGAGACTGTTGATTGAACTATGACTGTAAATGAAACGCTTGCTTTAAAGAAGATATCCTAGGCCTGAGTGGAAGAAGAATAAAATTAGGGACTTCCGTAGAAGAAGAAAGAGGGCTAAGGAAGTCTTTTGAACTGTGTAAATAATTGTAAAGAGAACTGTAAATCAATTTCCAGGACTTCAAGGAGTTGTGCGTGAACATTCTTGAACAGTAATCAGAGGCAGAGAAAGAGATTTTGCGTTGATCCACTTCTTGTGCTGAACCAACTTCGTTAAAATGGAGTCTGGAAATCCGAACCGTAGAGCAAAGAGTGTGATAGGCACACTCGTCGTAGGAGTGATAGTAGTGATAGCAGTAGTTATCATAGTCTCTGTAAAATTTTCACATGATGCAGAAGTTGAGGGGGTGGGAGTGGAAGGGACATCCACACCTGTTACTTCGAGCACAAAAGAGGGTACCGTAGGAGCAGATAAAGCAATGCTTAATCAGGCTAGTTGCATGTTGCATGTAGATCTGTCTAAGGGTGATTATACAATGAATGCCTATGCAAATTTATTGGATGTGGATGTGAGAGATTGTTATGTGTATGTGCTGGAGCAGAGTTTTCTGTTTGAAAATTCGTTGGTTTTTGAAGCTCTGGTATGTCTATTTGTCATATTAATTTATTAATTACTAATAATTAATTATTTGTCTTGTGCAAGTGTGTTTATATTAATCAATCCGTTTGTCCTAATAAGAGAGAGTTACACGTGGGTACGCATAAATGTGCTGTTTAACAATAACGTGCGTGTTTTCATGTTTAAACGTTGCTATGTGCTGTTTATTTTTGAGCACAAAACGCTTTTCGAATTAATGCTTTTCTATGTTGCAAGTGCTAGATAGATACATACACATAAGGGTATTAGTGGGATTAGCACTGTTTAATCACTATGCTGTGGTAACGTTGTTTTTGTTTCTTTTAATTAAGATGGTCTATTGTGGCCTATGGTGGCCTAGATAAAGATGGCCGATTTTGTAAGCCTGGCCTCGATTTGAAAGTAGAAAACCGTGATGGGAGAGAGCCCTGCTGAATATGGTCCTGAAGTCAGCTGACCACAGTCCTTGCTTGCCTTGCTAAAATTTCCGTGAGGACAGCAGCAGCCTGGGTAATCTCCAAGTGAAATGGAACGTCCTTGGCAGCCTTGGGAAACAAAGGAGCCTTAGAGAAAGACACTGAACTATGGTGTTATTGCCGAGGAGAAGTAGAACTAACAAGATACATTTATGTTTCTTGGTTCCTGTTCCGTAGTCTTTATTTTGTGATTTTTCCTGAGCGGAGATTTTCAAATGTAGCAATGTTACATCCTTTCCTTCTCGCTCTGCTCAGCGGTCCAGCGGACATTACAACTTTTCTATGTATCTTTCTTTTGTTCGATTCATTATAAGAATTGTTAGCCTAGAGAGGCCACTTGCCACTTGCCATTTGCCTTTGCCGCGTACCGAATCTGCGTTGCTGAGGATTGATGCTGAAGGGACTTCGTCTTGAGAGACTTTACCGAGAGACTTGTCCTGACCCGTTCTGACATTTAGCTAGAATAGGTAACTATGAGAAAAATTATTTATTCTGATTGATTTCCATTTGACTAATTTTAGATAAAGCAATATAATTTGAACATGGTGTTGGATATTATTTCTTGTCAATTATTGTGTATTATATTTTGATTATTGCCGTATAGGTTGTATAGATTATGTTTATGGACAGTCATAATAACCAGGTCTTATCGACCTCGATATAGATGCAGGGTGACTAGGAGTTTTCTTTCCACAGGTTTATTGCTGGTAGAGTATTTGAGCGTATGTTAGTGAAATGGGCCCTAGCGTATGATGAATGTATGTGCGTGTAACTGTGAGATTACTCTATCTGTGGTAGTGGGAATATTATACACACCCTGATCTCTATCAATTTCCTGGTAGCAGAGTAGGATGGTTATTGATGATTGTCTTGATCTGATAAGATTGCTTGTACATTAGCTTATTGATTATTGATTATTGGTTGATGTTGGTATATGTACTAATACTATATGTTGGAGTCGTAATGTTGAGTTATCTGTAGTGCTTCTGGAACTTGGAAGCTGGTAGCAGTTCCGTAGTAGGGCAGAGGGAAGTATATGCTGCTCTCGGGAAAGACGGAATTGTAAGGAATAACGTGTGACAATTGAAGTTGCGCGTCACATTGTCTGGGTTCGGAATTAGTGACATTGTCGTATGTTACTATTAGATATTTCTGGTATATAAGGAGTGTGTATGATAGTGAAGGTTATCTGTGAAACTCTGGTCTTAAGTCCCAGGGATCCGTAAGGATTACCGTTAAAGCTTATCGCGGGAGAAGTAATAGGTATTCTCTGAGCTTGTTTGAGAAACTGGACAGAGGAAAGCTGTTTAGTTGATGTATGTTATAATTCTGTAGTGGGGCAGATTGTTCGCTGTTCTCGGGAAGCAGGATTCTGTGTGTATGTACTATATTTTCTTGTATGAATGTGCGTAAATGTATACATATTTAATTGATTGTAAGACTCTTTGGACAAGTCCTAGAGGAAACAGTTAAGAGATGTATGAAAGTTTGTTGACTCTTGAGAAATAGATCTCTTTTACTATTCTGTGGTTAGCGAAGCAGACAATGGAGATGTTTTTATGTTGTAACTAATAGATTTTGTAGAAATTTTGACACGAAGTCTACTGAGAAGATTTTGTAAAGGAGGGGTAGACGAGTGACAGAAGACAGGAGGCAAGCGACTGCAGCGACTGTTGACGTCAGAAAGACCGCGCTCTGATTGGATAGTGGATCAGAATAGTGTTCGCGCTTGGATTGGTGCGTTGGTGTGAGCCGCGCTGCTATTGGTTGACAATTCGTATTGTATATTCATAATACGGAAAGAGTAGAGAGTTTTTGGTAAACGCTAAAATGTATTACCAAGAAGAGAAAAAGAAGAAAACATTTTTTGGTAAAATTAAAAAGTGGTTTAACAAGGATAAAGATGTTAAAACGAGAGAGGGTGAGTTGTTACCTCCAACGAAAACACCTGCATCCTTCATGGCTGCGAAATATGGGTTTCATACCTGTATATGGTTGGAGAATTGGGTTAGGTATACTAAAGAAGATGGTGTTCTAGCATTTCCAGAACATGGTTCATTTAATCTGGCCGTGTTGAGAAATTTACGGGAAAAGATGTTATGTCTAGACCCGAAACCAAGACCTACACAGTTCGAGGCTTTAGTGGAATGGGAAGAGGAAGTACATGAGCGAGAAAAACAGAGATCTGGAGGGTACTACAGATACATGTTTGGGAGGAGACATGATCGTGAGACTCATCATGATCGAATGAAAAGGTGGCGAGATGTTAGTATGTCAGAGGGATTATATCCGATGAGAACAGTTGAAGGAGGAGCAGAAAGGGTTCCTGAGTCAGAAATGAGAAAATATGGAGTTAATGAGTATGAGGATGAGGTCTTGAATGACATGATTTACAAGAGACCACCTCCATATAGACCAGAACCGGATAAGAGTACACCAGTTGTTTCTCCGATAAGAGATACAGTTTGTGTCAATGAGACAGAAAATGAGACACCTGAGTTAAGAAGTGATCACTACCTTGATGAGAATGCTAGACAATTAGCCAGAACTACAACAGAGTTGACTGAGAAGATTAGGGAGTTAACGAAGAATCTGGAAGCTGTTACGGTGCCTGTAACAATAGGTCCGGTTATGCCTGTGTTTGACAAACAGAGGACAGGTGAAAATGGACTGGTGATTCCATATGTTGGGAATAATTTGACAAATTCAGTTGGTCCTTCAGGAGATTCAGGCAAAAGAGCAGAAAGAAGTGACCTGAGACAATCAAGACATGACATATGTAGTGAAATACTGGATGCTAGTGAAGCTAGTAGTTCAGGGATGCCAATTTTAGAACCGCAGAAGAGAGTGGTTCCAGTGAGAAAAACTGCTGAAATAACAGTTGAAGATTTGAATGATTGGATGAAAGTTCTATAGAAAAAGGATAAAGATTCACAAGTAATTGACGTGGCTATGTTGCGTGTAGAACTAGAAGAGCTTGTTACAGGAACAGTTCCAACAGAAATTCTGAAGAGTCATCATGATGGTGAATTAATGTTTATGTGCAAGAACATTACCTGGAGAGCAAGAAATACACATGACAGGCTAAGAGCAATAGCGAATGAGCAGGGAGTTGACATTGATAAAGTGAAAGCTTTACAAAAAACGTACAGGATGGATTTTACAGAGAAGGATATTGAAAATTTGAATGCTACTGGTAGAACAGGACAGATTAAGGAAATGGTAGCATTATTGCGAAGATGGGGTGATGTAGAAAAATGGAAGGATAGGTGGTATAAGAAAAGGGAGGAAGCTGAAGATAGAACAACTTATTCAGCATTTCCAGTGAGAGAAAAAGAGAAACCAGTGGATAATTCTCCTATGAGAGAAATACCTGGAGGAGGATATGTACATGTTCCATGGACCAGACAGGATATTTTATCATTCACGAATGATTTCCCTCGATTGAGAGAAAAGCCCGTCGAGTGGTATAGGCAGGTAGATAGGTTTGTGAAATTGTCAAAAGTGCTGTGGGTTGACCTGAATAGTCTGTTTGATATAATTGTTCCAGCAGACTTGTGGACTGAATGTAAAATAGTTGTGAGTTGGCCTACTGAGGAATATCCAAGAGACCCAAGAACAGGGGCACCAGATCCAGAGGTAATGAGAAAGTATGATCAGGTGATGGTATACCTGAAGAGTAAAGTTCCTGCAAAAGAGACAGACTGGGTAAAGATAGATCGAACACAACAGGAAGCGAAAGAATCAGTTCATGCTTTTTACGAGAGGCTGATACTAGCATTTAAACAATTCAGTGGAGATGAACACCTGGGTGACAAAGATTTGAGTCATTTTGTATACAGATTTGTATATGGCCTTAGACCTGAAATTGGTGAGAGAATTCGTGAGCATACAGTGGATTGGCAGAGTAAGAAAGTAGATGAGATTCTGAGACATGCGAAATACTTCAGTGATGAAATTGAAGCGAAACAAAGAAAGCTGAAAGAGAAAGCAATGTGGGCACAAGTGAAAGTTGCGGAAAGACAGGAAGCACAGTTAGTGGAACAGGCGAATAATCCAGGAAACAATGCAGGGAATAGACCTAGATATGCAGGGAAAGGAAAAGGAAGTCTTGAGGAAGCGAAAAAAAAGTTTCCTTGTCACAACTGTGGCCAATTGGGGCATTGGAGATCGGAGTGTCCTAATCCACCATTAGTGAGTAATGAGAATAAATCCTTAAATCAACAGGTGCAGAATGAAGGAAATAATCAACAGCAGCAACAACAGAAAGTTGTGAGACAGCAGAGTCAAGAGCCAAAACCGCCCTTGCCGCAGAATAAAGGGTTACAAAAGTATAATCAGGATTCAGGATTCTACAATGATGAACAGGTAAACAAACCAAGACGTTCAAACAAGGTACAACAGTACTTGTTAAAGAGTGAAGGGAGTGAATCTGAGGGTGATTATTGACGGTGCCGAGGAGAGGAAGAAGAGTGCATACTTGGTGCAACTCTAGAAATAGACCAGGCAGGACCATTTGTGGATGGGAAAATAAATGAGGAGAGTGTTACTTTTTTGGTAGACACAGGTGCGACAAGATCAACTGTCAGGTCAACAGATGTTAGAAATCTTCCTCTCTCGGATGAAGCAATCCAAGTAGTTGGTGTAGCCAATACGCAAATCAGAACACGTCTTACTGAACCAGTAAGAGTACAGATAGGGAAATTTTCAGACATGCACAGATTCATTGTCTGTGACACGAGTCCAGTGAACCTGTTAGGTAGGGACTTGTTGTGCAAGATGAACTGCACAATTTTTTGTACACCGGATGGAATAGCCTTTGAGACACCAGATGAGGATGTTTTGTACCGAGTGACTCTAGAGAATAGAGAAAGTGAGTTAATTGGTGCATTTGCTGTGTTTAATCCGGAGGATTTGCCTCGAGAGCTGAGAGACACAGTGAAAAGGACAGTTTGGGATTTTACTGGAGAGGATGTGGGATTGATGAATAATGTAGATCCAGTGAAAATTGCAGTAAAAGAGGGAATTACATATCCTAACATTCCTCAATACAAAATGACACCAGAAATAATTGAAGGAATAACTCCTATAATTGAGAAAATGATTCAGCAGGGAGTCCTGAGAGAACTACTGAGTAGTCCGTGTAATTCACCAATAATGGGACTAAAAAAGCCTAATGGGAAATTTAGGATCGTACAGGATTTGAGAAAAGTTAATCAAATTGTGGTGGCATGTTGTCCTATCGTGCCAAATCCATCAGTGATCCTGTATCAAATTCCACATGATGCTGAGTGGTATACAGTAATTGATTTGTGTCATGCGTTCTTTTCAATTCCATTACATCATGATAGCCAGCCGATTTTTGCATTTAGGTTTGGCCAGCGTATTTTAGCATGGTGTCGTATCCCACAGGGGTATACGGAGAGTCCTTCGATATTCAATCAGTTATTGAAGAAATCGTTGGAGAGTTTGATTATGCCTGAGAGCTCAGTACTAGTGCAATATATTGATGACCTACTTGTGGCATCAAAGACACGTGAAGCTTGTGAAGTAGATACCATAGCTTTACTGAATCATCTGGCAGATGGAGGGTTAAAGGTATCTCCAGCTAAATTGCAATTTTGCAAGAAAGAGGTGCATTATCTTGGACACAATATTGAAAAGGGTCTGAGAAAAGTGACGGATGACAGGATCAGAATAATCAAAGAAATGAAAGCCCCAAAAACTCAGAGGGAAGTGAGAATGTTCCTGGGTATGGTGGGTTATTGTCGTCAGTGGATAATTAATTTTTCTTTGATAGCAAAGCCACTGATTAAACTGACAAAAAGTGAGATGACAGACCCATTGGATCTAGATGCAGAACAAATGGCAGCATTTGAAGAGCTCAAAAGTAAAATGTGTGAGGCTCCAGCTTTGGGTATGCCTGACTATGAAAAGGAGTTTGAGTTGTACTGCAGTGAGAGAAATGGATGTGCACTTTCAGTGTTAATTCAGAAGCATGGATTACTGAGAAGGCCTATTGCGTACTTCTCATCGACACTTGACCCTGTAGCTGTGGGTTTACCAGGTTGTCTGAAATCTGTGGCTGCAACATGCAGAAGTCTGGAACAAAGTGAGGGAATCATAATGGGATATCCTGTAAGGGTATTCGTACCTCACAATGTGGCAATTCTTTTGACAAGAAGCAGAACCCAGTACATGTCACATAGTCGGTTGACTAAATATGAGAAAGTGATTCTGGGAGCATCAAATGTGACTCTTGAAAGGTGTGTGAATGTGAATCCAGCGACACTCTTGCCGGATATTGAAAACGTGGGTGTAAAGATGGAAGATGATCATGATTGTTTGGATGTGCTTGAGTACTGTACAAAACCGAGACCAGACATAAGGGATCTTCCCTTGCATGAGAGTGATCATGTGTTGTTTGTGGATGGATCATGCCTGAGAAATGATGATGGTGTGTTATGTGCAGCATATGCGGTGTGCAAAGTTTCAGAGGTCATGGAAGCATCACCATTGAAAGGAGTGAAATCTGCGCAAGTTGCTGAATTGATAGCATTGACAAAAGCTTGCGAAATTGGGAAAGATTTGAGGACAACTGTGATGACTGATAGTCAGTATGGATTTGGAGTTGTGCATGATTTTGGCCAGCTTTGGCTACAAAGAGGTTTCTTGACATCGAGTGGAACTCCGATAAAGAATGCTGAAATGATTGGTAAATTGCTTGAGGCGATACAGCTGCCTAAGGAGTTAGCAGTTGTAAAATGTGCTGCCCATGGACAGGGAGAAGATTTTATAACGGTCGGAAACCGTTACGCAAATAATGTTGCGCAATACTGCGCCAAGACAAATCAGTCCATTAATCGGGACCGAGAGGGGGGAATGTCTTTTCTCTCTGTGATGTTTACTAATGTCTTAGAAACCTGGGATGAAGTGAAACAGTTGCAAGATGAGGCAGGAGAGGAAGAGAAAAAAGATTGGATTAAAGCAGGATGTGCTCCAAGAGAAACAGACCATGTTTGGGTCTACAGAGATGGCAGACCAGTAATGCCTAACTCCATTTTGTCGTCAATGGCAAGAATGTATCATGGCCAGGGACATTTGGGGAGGGATGCGATGGTTAGGTCATTTAAACAAACCTGGTACAATGCAAAGTTCAGGACAATTGCAGAAAGCATCTGTCAAAGGTGTTTGGTTTGTCAGCAATTTAACACTGGGAAAAAGACAGTGGTGAGTCTGGGAACAATAGGCAGAGAAGGAGGTCCTTTTACAAGAATGCAGATTGATTTCATTGAAATGCCCCAAGTAAACAGACTGAGGTATGTTTTAGTGGTAGTCTGTTTGTTTTCAAGGTGGGTGGAAGCTTACCCGACTAGAAGAAATGATGGAATAACAGTGGCAAAGTTACTGTTAAGGGAGTTGATTCCTAGGTACGGGTTTCCAGTAACAGTTGAGTCTGATAGAGGTGGACACTTTCAAAATGAACTCATGGGTTTGATTTGTGAAGCATTGAAAATACAGCAGAAGCTACATTGTGCATACCGACCAGAGGCTTCTGGTGTGGTTGAGCAGATTAATGGCACAATCAAGAACAGGATTGGAAAAATGTGCTTAGCCACTGGCATGAAATGGCCAGATGTTTTACCTCTAGTGCTGATGACTATTAGATCTACTCCAGATAGAACTACTGGCTTGAGTCCGCACGAAATAATCATGGGACGTGCAATGCGCCATGCATTTGTGCCTGTCAATAAGTTGGTGACAATAACTGATGACATGATTTTGGATTACTGTAAAGGCCTGGCTGACGCAGTTCATTCTGTGTTTCACCAGGTTGGAGAAGAAGCTACCACACTTGAGAAGAAGCAAGCCCATGATCTGAGTCCAGGAGACTGGGTGAGGATTAAGGTACACAGAAGAAGAAATTGCTTGGTTCCAAGGTGGGGAAGGCCGAGACAAGTTATTCTGACTACGACGACTGCAGTAAAGTGTGCTGGAGTGAAACACTGGGTACATGCAAGTCATACTCTGAGAGTTCCAAACCCAAAAGAAGGGACTGGTAAAGAGTATTTTGAAGAGTCAGATTCCAGTGATGATGAAGATACAGAATCAGTGGGGAAAGAAGTAGGAAAAGCTTCGAATGAACCACTGCGAGTATCAGAGAAAAGATCAGATTCTGTAAGAAAGCCTGAAGTTTCAAAAAGCAGTGAAGGAAAAAGAAAAGAAAAGAGAAATTTCACAGAGACTACTCCTGAATCAGAAGAGGAGGAGATTGAGGAACCACTTGAGATTGTACTTGAAGAAGTAGGGTCAGAAGAAGATAGAGAGGGACAGATTGCGGAAGACCCCCGAGGAGGTGTAGGGAACATTCTTGATGAGCTAGGTGAAGGGACAAGTAGACAGCAAGAAGATTGCGTGTCGGAGACTCGAGGAGGGACAGAAGTAGGGAAATCTCAAACAGTGGTGAAAGAATCTGTGGAAAAGAAGAAAACTGCTAGAAAACGAAAACAGAAGGCACTTGAAGCAGAATTGGATGATGAGAATGAACAAACAGAGGGTCGAGTTCTGAGAAAGAGAACTTGGATTGGAGAAAGAAGTAATAAAGAAATAAAGCCGAAAAAGGTGATAAAAGGAGATCGTTGGCCTAACAACAGAGTTAAGAGGCTGAGATACAGAATAATAAGAGCAAATACATCAAAAGCTGAACAAGTGAATGAAGTATCGAGTCAAAGTTCAAAAGCTGAAGGAGAAGAATCAAAGGAATCAAAAGAACCAGTAGAAATAAAAAGAGTAAGAAGACCCAACCAAAAGTACAGATCACCGGAATGGTCTTATGTGGCACTGTCTGAAGAAGGAAAAGAAGAAACAGTGACTCGAGATAATCCGGAAGAGATCTTGATAGAAGTGGTTGAGGAAGATACTGGTGAAATTCTGAAAGTACTCTTGACTGACATTGGAGAAGAGTCAGATACTGAGGATTTTGATGTTGGAGATCTAATACAATTTGATGTTGAAGAAATTGAAGTGAAGAATGACAAGTATCCAAACTGAATAAAGGAAGGATTCACTTGGATTAAGTGAACGAAAGGATCATTTGGAAAAACTGAAGAGAAAAAAAAAAAATTGGAAAGAATTGTTGAAGAATTTAAGAGTTCCAATTTCAGTAGTGGAGTAGTAGAGGCTAAATTAAAGTAGTAAAATGGCTAACATAGAGGATAATCGAAATAGATGTGCCTTCTTTAAAAGGTGGTGTAGAATGTGCTGCTGCTGTACTGGATTATTAATGCTTCTATGGGGTGGTTTAGTTTTATTAGTTACTTTTAAAGTTGAGTTTGAGATGCATACAGAGAATGTGACAAATGTAGAGAAGAATTCGCAAAAAGTAGTTCCGATTAGAATTAGTAATACTTACATACACAAAGATAGGTCAATTAATAACTTTTCTAATAATGTTTTTTCAAAATTGTTATATGAATATGTGAAAACAATGGAAGTGAGGGATTGCTACGTTTGTATGCAATTACCTGCATCCGTTTCAGAGGGTGTTACTTATCATCATTTACCAGCTACATATGGTATTTCTTGTAGTATTTTAAGTAGTGTTTTTTATTTGTTAGGGAAAGTAGATTATAAGATGTCTAACAGAGATAGTATTTTTGGGCATTTGCCAATGAACGAGGAGCTGAATCCAGCTAAAGAAGCTAACACTTTTGGTGAAATTTTTATTGAAGAAAAAGGATTAACATTAGATTACATTTTTAAGAATAATTTAACTTGCAGTCTGAAAGGAGAGGAGAAAGCTTTCCTGGATATGGTAGAGGAAAGGAGATTGAACATGCAGGAGAAAGCAGGAAAATATAAAGTGAGTGAGACAATTTGGGACATTGAGATGGGAAAAGAGTTGAAGAATGGGGCTAGTCCAACTTTAGCTTTAGATGCACCACAGAAGGGTAAACTTTGCATTACAAGAAGGAAATCCCAATATGATACATATTTTGTTGGGACTAGTGAGTGCCATGATACATACTTCATTGCAACAGGTTGGGGTTTCAGAGGTGGAGAAGATACAATTTTTCCAGGAGTATACTATGTTTGTGGGAACAAGGCTTATTACAAGTTGCCTGACCATTGGTATGGCACGTGTTATGTGGGCCTGGTTTTTCCAAAGATTTTTCATATAGATAAGATAAGAGATGTGGAACATATTAATTTACTAATGCGTTTTAAGAGAGAAACTTGGTCTGAAATAGTGGGTGATATTTTTGGAGTTTTGATTCCAGCAGTGGGAATTTCTTTGAATGCTTATGGAATTCGGAAACTGTCCACAGTGGTTGATCGCTTATCGACAAATACCGCTTGAGGGTTTCTTTTGGTGAATACGGAATTAAGTGCCGTACGTGCCATGTCTATGCAAAATCGACTTGCCCTTGATATTCTATTGGCCAAGGAGGGTGGAGTCTGTGGAATGCTGAAAGTTCAACATTGTTGCACTAACATTCCAGACGAAAGCAAAGACCTGAAGGTCTATATCAAAAATATTACTGATTTGCATGAAGAATTAGTACCACTTGAAGCTGAGAATTTATGGACTAAAATAGCTAATAAAATGATAGCTGTTAAGGATTTTATTGCAAAAATAGGTAGTACTATTATAGGTAGAATATTGTTTCCTTTAACTTGTATAATTGTTGCTTTATTGATACTAAGATTAGTGTGTGTGTGTTGTAAAAACAGGGGAGGGAAGAAGAAATTGAACAAAGAGAAAAAAAACAAGAGGTTGAAAAGAGAACCGCAAGAAATTGAATTGGAAGAATTGAGGGAGAGTGTTTACTTAGAGACAAAAAGGGATGATGAAAGAGTGACTGGTGTGTAATGTTGTGTAAGGGGAAAAAGACATTTCCGATTTCTCCTAAAATGGGACTCAATTTTCACTAATTTTTTTTTGGGGGTTTATTTGGTGATAAAATCACCAAAGGGGGGATTGCTGGAGCAGAGTTTTCTGTTTGAAAATTCGTTGGTTTTTGAAGCTCTGGTATGTCTATTTGTCATATTAATTTATTAATTACTAATAATTAATTATTTGTCTTGTGCAAGTGTGTTTATATTAATCAATCCGTTTGTCCTAATAAGAGAGAGTTACACGTGGGTACGCATAAATGTGCTGTTTAACAATAACGTGCGTGTTTTCATGTTTAAACGTTGCTATGTGCTGTTTATTTTTGAGCACAAAACGCTTTTCGAATTAATGCTTTTCTATGTTGCAAGTGCTAGATAGATACATACACATAAGGGTATTAGTGGGATTAGCACTGTTTAATCACTATGCTGTGGTAACGTTGTTTTTGTTTCTTTTAATTAAGATGGTCTATTGTGGCCTATGGTGGCCTAGATAAAGATGGCCGATTTTGTAAGCCTGGCCTCGATTTGAAAGTAGAAAACCGTGATGGGAGAGAGCCCTGCTGAATATGGTCCTGAAGTCAGCTGACCACAGTCCTTGCTTGCCTTGCTAACATTTCCGTGAGGACAGCAGCAGCCTGGGTAATCTCCAAGTGAAATGGAACGTCCTTGGCAGCCTTGGGAAACAAAGGAGCCTTAGAGAAAGACACTGAACTATGGTCTTATTGCCGAGGAGAAGTAGAACTAACAAGATACATTTATGTTTCTTGGTTCCTGTTCCGTAGTCTTTATTTTGTGATTTTTCCTGAGCGGAGATTTTCAAATGTAGCAATGTTACATCCTTTCCTTCTCGCTCTGCTCAGCGGTCCAGCGGACATTACAACTTTTCTATGTATCTTTCTTTTGTTCGATTCATTATAAGAATTGTTAGCCTAGAGAGGCCACTTGCCACTTGCCATTTGCCTTTGCCGCGTACCGAATCTGCGTTGCTGAGGATTGATGCTGAAGGGACTTCGTCTTGAGAGACTTTACCGAGAGACTTGTCCTGACCCGTTCTGACATTTAGCTAGAATAGGTAACTATGAGAAAAATGATTTATTCTGATTGATTTCCATTTGACTAATTTTAGATAAAGCAATATAATTTGAACATGGTGTTGGATATTATTTCTTGTCAATTATTGTGTATTATATTTTGATTATTGCCGTATAGGTTGTATAGATTATGTTTATGGACAGTCATAATAACCAGGTCTTATCGACCTCGATATAGATGCAGGGTGACTAGGAGTTTTCTTTCCACAGGTTTATTGCTGGTAGAGTATTTGAGCGTATGTTAGTGAAATGGGCCCTAGCGTATGATGAATGTATGTGCGTGTAACTGTGAGATTACTCTATCTGTGGTAGTGGGAATATTATACACACCCTGATCTCTATCAATTTCCTGGTAGCAGAGTAGGATGGTTATTGATGATTGTCTTGATCTGATAAGATTGCTTGTACATTAGCTTATTGATTATTGATTATTGGTTGATGTTGGTATATGTACTAATACTATATGTTGGAGTCGTAATGTTGAGTTATCTGTAGTGCTTCTGGAACTTGGAAGCTGGTAGCAGTTCCGTAGTAGGGCAGAGGGAAGTATATGCTGCTCTCGGGAAAGACGGAATTGTAAGGAATAACGTGTGACAATTGAAGTTGCGCGTCACATTGTCTGGGTTCGGAATTAGTGACATTGTCGTATGTTACTATTAGATATTTCTGGTATATAAGGAGTGTGTATGATAGTGAAGGTTATCTGTGAAACTCTGGTCTTAAGTCCCAGGGATCCGTAAGGATTACCGTTAAAGCTTATCGCGGGAGAAGTAATAGGTATTCTCTGAGCTTGTTTGAGAAACTGGACAGAGGAAAGCTGTTTAGTTGATGTATGTTATAATTCTGTAGTGGGGCAGATTGTTCGCTGTTCTCGGGAAGCAGGATTCTGTGTGTATGTACTATATTTTCTTGTATGAATGTGCGTAAATGTATACATATTTAATTGATTGTAAGACTCTTTGGACAAGTCCTAGAGGAAACAGTTAAGAGATGTATGAAAGTTTGTTGACTCTTGAGAAATAGATCTCTTTTACTATTCTGTGGTTAGCGAAGCAGACAATGGAGATGTTTTTATGTTGTAACTAATAGATTTTGTAGAAATTTTGACACGAAGTCTACTGAGAAGATTTTGTAAAGGAGGGGTAGACGAGTGACAGAAGACAGGAGGCAAGCGACTGCAGCGACTGTTGACGTCAGAAAGACCGCGCTCTGATTGGATAGTGGATCAGAATAGTGTTCGCGCTTGGATTGGTGCGTTGGTGTGAGCCGCGCTGCTATTGGTTGACAATTCGTATTGTATATTCATAATACGGAAAGAGTAGAGAGTTTTTGGTAAACGCTAAAATGTATTACCAAGAAGAGAAAAAGAAGAAAACATTTTTTGGTAAAATTAAAAAGTGGTTTAACAAGGATAAAGATGTTAAAACGAGAGAGGGTGA
Source organism: Triturus cristatus (assembly GCF_964204655.1). Classification (NCBI taxonomy): domain Eukaryota; kingdom Metazoa; phylum Chordata; class Amphibia; order Caudata; family Salamandridae; genus Triturus; species Triturus cristatus. The sequence continues at coordinate 433,223,820 of NC_140585.1, read as the reverse complement.
GTTGTTACCTCCAACGAAAACACCTGCATCCTTCATGGCTGCGAAATATGGGTTTCATACCTGTATATGGTTGGAGAATTGGGTTAGGTATACTAAAGAAGATGGTGTTCTAGCATTTCCAGAACATGGTTCATTTAATCTGGCCGTGTTGAGAAATTTACGGGAAAAGATGTTATGTCTAGACCCGAAACCAAGACCTACACAGTTCGAGGCTTTAGTGGAATGGGAAGAGGAAGTACATGAGCGAGAAAAACAGAGATCTGGAGGGTACTACAGATACATGTTTGGGAGGAGACATGATCGTGAGACTCATCATGATCGAATGAAAAGGTGGCGAGATGTTAGTATGTCAGAGGGATTATATCCGATGAGAACAGTTGAAGGAGGAGCAGAAAGGGTTCCTGAGTCAGAAATGAGAAAATATGGAGTTAATGAGTATGAGGATGAGGTCTTGAATGACATGATTTACAAGAGACCACCTCCATATAGACCAGAACCGGATAAGAGTACACCAGTTGTTTCTCCGATAAGAGATACAGTTTGTGTCAATGAGACAGAAAATGAGACACCTGAGTTAAGAAGTGATCACTACCTTGATGAGAATGCTAGACAATTAGCCAGAACTACAACAGAGTTGACTGAGAAGATTAGGGAGTTAACGAAGAATCTGGAAGCTGTTACGGTGCCTGTAACAATAGGTCCGGTTATGCCTGTGTTTGACAAACAGAGGACAGGTGAAAATGGACTGGTGATTCCATATGTTGGGAATAATTTGACAAATTCAGTTGGTCCTTCAGGAGATTCAGGCAAAAGAGCAGAAAGAAGTGACCTGAGACAATCAAGACATGACATATGTAGTGAAATACTGGATGCTAGTGAAGCTAGTAGTTCAGGGATGCCAATTTTAGAACCGCAGAAGAGAGTGGTTCCAGTGAGAAAAACTGCTGAAATAACAGTTGAAGATTTGAATGATTGTAAGAAAGTTCTATAGAAAAAGGATAAAGATTCACAAGTAATTGACGTGGCTATGTTGCGTGTAGAACTAGAAGAGCTTGTTACAGGAACAGTTCCAACAGAAATTCTGAAGAGTCATCATGATGGTGAATTAATGTTTATGTGCAAGAACATTACCTGGAGAGCAAGAAATACACATGACAGGCTAAGAGCAATAGCGAATGAGCAGGGAGTTGACATTGATAAAGTGAAAGCTTTACAAAAAACGTACAGGATGGATTTTACAGAGAAGGATATTGAAAATTTGAATGCTACTGGTAGAACAGGACAGATTAAGGAAATGGTAGCATTATTGCGAAGATGGGGTGATGTAGAAAAATGGAAGGATAGGTGGTATAAGAAAAGGGAGGAAGCTGAAGATAGAACAACTTATTCAGCATTTCCAGTGAGAGAAAAAGAGAAACCAGTGGATAATTCTCCTATGAGAGAAATACCTGGAGGAGGATATGTACATGTTCCATGGACCAGACAGGATATTTTATCATTCACGAATGATTTCCCTCGATTGAGAGAAAAGCCCGTCGAGTGGTATAGGCAGGTAGATAGGTTTGTGAAATTGTCAAAAGTGCTGTGGGTTGACCTGAATAGTCTGTTTGATATAATTGTTCCAGCAGACTTGTGGACTGAATGTAAAATAGTTGTGAGTTGGCCTACTGAGGAATATCCAAGAGACCCAAGAACAGGGGCACCAGATCCAGAGGTAATGAGAAAGTATGATCAGGTGATGGTATACCTGAAGAGTAAAGTTCCTGCAAAAGAGACAGACTGGGTAAAGATAGATCGAACACAACAGGAAGCGAAAGAATCAGTTCATGCTTTTTACGAGAGGCTGATACTAGCATTTAAACAATTCAGTGGAGATGAACACCTGGGTGACAAAGATTTGAGTCATTTTGTATACAGATTTGTATATGGCCTTAGACCTGAAATTGGTGAGAGAATTCGTGAGCATACAGTGGATTGGCAGAGTAAGAAAGTAGATGAGATTCTGAGACATGCGAAATACTTCAGTGATGAAATTGAAGCGAAACAAAGAAAGCTGAAAGAGAAAGCAATGTGGGCACAAGTGAAAGTTGCGGAAAGACAGGAAGCACAGTTAGTGGAACAGGCGAATAATCCAGGAAACAATGCAGGGAATAGACCTAGATATGCAGGGAAAGGAAAAGGAAGTCTTGAGGAAGCGAAAAAAAAGTTTCCTTGTCACAACTGTGGCCAATTGGGGCATTGGAGATCGGAGTGTCCTAATCCACCATTAGTGAGTAATGAGAATAAATCCTTAAATCAACAGGTGCAGAATGAAGGAAATAATCAACAGCAGCAACAACAGAAAGTTGTGAGACAGCAGAGTCAAGAGCCAAAACCGCCCTTGCCGCAGAATAAAGGGTTACAAAAGTATAATCAGGATTCAGGATTCTACAATGATGAACAGGTAAACAAACCAAGACGTTCAAACAAGGTACAACAGTACTTGTTAAAGAGTGAAGGGAGTGAATCTGAGGGTGATTATTGACGGTGCCGAGGAGAGGAAGAAGAGTGCATACTTGGTGCAACTCTAGAAATAGACCAGGCAGGACCATTTGTGGATGGGAAAATAAATGAGGAGAGTGTTACTTTTTTGGTAGACACAGGTGCGACAAGATCAACTGTCAGGTCAACAGATGTTAGAAATCTTCCTCTCTCGGATGAAGCAATCCAAGTAGTTGGTGTAGCCAATACGCAAATCAGAACACGTCTTACTGAACCAGTAAGAGTACAGATAGGGAAATTTTCAGACATGCACAGATTCATTGTCTGTGACACGAGTCCAGTGAACCTGTTAGGTAGGGACTTGTTGTGCAAGATGAACTGCACAATTTTTTGTACACCGGATGGAATAGCCTTTGAGACACCAGATGAGGATGTTTTGTACCGAGTGACTCTAGAGAATAGAGAAAGTGAGTTAATTGGTGCATTTGCTGTGTTTAATCCGGAGGATTTGCCTCGAGAGCTGAGAGACACAGTGAAAAGGACAGTTTGGGATTTTACTGGAGAGGATGTGGGATTGATGAATAATGTAGATCCAGTGAAAATTGCAGTAAAAGAGGGAATTACATATCCTAACATTCCTCAATACAAAATGACACCAGAAATAATTGAAGGAATAACTCCTATAATTGAGAAAATGATTCAGCAGGGAGTCCTGAGAGAACTACTGAGTAGTCCGTGTAATTCACCAATAATGGGACTAAAAAAGCCTAATGGGAAATTTAGGATCGTACAGGATTTGAGAAAAGTTAATCAAATTGTGGTGGCATGTTGTCCTATCGTGCCAAATCCATCAGTGATCCTGTATCAAATTCCACATGATGCTGAGTGGTATACAGTAATTGATTTGTGTCATGCGTTCTTTTCAATTCCATTACATCATGATAGCCAGCCGATTTTTGCATTTAGGTTTGGCCAGCGTATTTTAGCATGGTGTCGTATCCCACAGGGGTATACGGAGAGTCCTTCGATATTCAATCAGTTATTGAAGAAATCGTTGGAGAGTTTGATTATGCCTGAGAGCTCAGTACTAGTGCAATATATTGATGACCTACTTGTGGCATCAAAGACACGTGAAGCTTGTGAAGTAGATACCATAGCTTTACTGAATCATCTGGCAGATGGAGGGTTAAAGGTATCTCCAGCTAAATTGCAATTTTGCAAGAAAGAGGTGCATTATCTTGGACACAATATTGAAAAGGGTCTGAGAAAAGTGACGGATGACAGGATCAGAATAATCAAAGAAATGAAAGCCCCAAAAACTCAGAGGGAAGTGAGAATGTTCCTGGGTATGGTGGGTTATTGTCGTCAGTGGATAATTAATTTTTCTTTGATAGCAAAGCCACTGATTAAACTGACAAAAAGTGAGATGACAGACCCATTGGATCTAGATGCAGAACAAATGGCAGCATTTGAAGAGCTCAAAAGTAAAATGTGTGAGGCTCCAGCTTTGGGTATGCCTGACTATGAAAAGGAGTTTGAGTTGTACTGCAGTGAGAGAAATGGATGTGCACTTTCAGTGTTAATTCAGAAGCATGGATTACTGAGAAGGCCTATTGCGTACTTCTCATCGACACTTGACCCTGTAGCTGTGGGTTTACCAGGTTGTCTGAAATCTGTGGCTGCAACATGCAGAAGTCTGGAACAAAGTGAGGGAATCATAATGGGATATCCTGTAAGGGTATTCGTACCTCACAATGTGGCAATTCTTTTGACAAGAAGCAGAACCCAGTACATGTCACATAGTCGGTTGACTAAATATGAGAAAGTGATTCTGGGAGCATCAAATGTGACTCTTGAAAGGTGTGTGAATGTGAATCCAGCGACACTCTTGCCGGATATTGAAAACGTGGGTGTAAAGATGGAAGATGATCATGATTGTTTGGATGTGCTTGAGTACTGTACAAAACCGAGACCAGACATAAGGGATCTTCCCTTGCATGAGAGTGATCATGTGTTGTTTGTGGATGGATCATGCCTGAGAAATGATGATGGTGTGTTATGTGCAGCATATGCGGTGTGCAAAGTTTCAGAGGTCATGGAAGCATCACCATTGAAAGGAGTGAAATCTGCGCAAGTTGCTGAATTGATAGCATTGACAAAAGCTTGCGAAATTGGGAAAGATTTGAGGACAACTGTGATGACTGATAGTCAGTATGGATTTGGAGTTGTGCATGATTTTGGCCAGCTTTGGCTACAAAGAGGTTTCTTGACATCGAGTGGAACTCCGATAAAGAATGCTGAAATGATTGGTAAATTGCTTGAGGCGATACAGCTGCCTAAGGAGTTAGCAGTTGTAAAATGTGCTGCCCATGGACAGGGAGAAGATTTTATAACGGTCGGAAACCGTTACGCAAATAATGTTGCGCAATACTGCGCCAAGACAAATCAGTCCATTAATCGGGACCGAGAGGGGGGAATGTCTTTTCTCTCTGTGATGTTTACTAATGTCTTAGAAACCTGGGATGAAGTGAAACAGTTGCAAGATGAGGCAGGAGAGGAAGAGAAAAAAGATTGGATTAAAGCAGGATGTGCTCCAAGAGAAACAGACCATGTTTGGGTCTACAGAGATGGCAGACCAGTAATGCCTAACTCCATTTTGTCGTCAATGGCAAGAATGTATCATGGCCAGGGACATTTGGGGAGGGATGCGATGGTTAGGTCATTTAAACAAACCTGGTACAATGCAAAGTTCAGGACAATTGCAGAAAGCATCTGTCAAAGGTGTTTGGTTTGTCAGCAATTTAACACTGGGAAAAAGACAGTGGTGAGTCTGGGAACAATAGGCAGAGAAGGAGGTCCTTTTACAAGAATGCAGATTGATTTCATTGAAATGCCCCAAGTAAACAGACTGAGGTATGTTTTAGTGGTAGTCTGTTTGTTTTCAAGGTGGGTGGAAGCTTACCCGACTAGAAGAAATGATGGAATAACAGTGGCAAAGTTACTGTTAAGGGAGTTGATTCCTAGGTACGGGTTTCCAGTAACAGTTGAGTCTGATAGAGGTGGACACTTTCAAAATGAACTCATGGGTTTGATTTGTGAAGCATTGAAAATACAGCAGAAGCTACATTGTGCATACCGACCAGAGGCTTCTGGTGTGGTTGAGCAGATTAATGGCACAATCAAGAACAGGATTGGAAAAATGTGCTTAGCCACTGGCATGAAATGGCCAGATGTTTTACCTCTAGTGCTGATGACTATTAGATCTACTCCAGATAGAACTACTGGCTTGAGTCCGCACGAAATAATCATGGGACGTGCAATGCGCCATGCATTTGTGCCTGTCAATAAGTTGGTGACAATAACTGATGACATGATTTTGGATTACTGTAAAGGCCTGGCTGACGCAGTTCATTCTGTGTTTCACCAGGTTGGAGAAGAAGCTACCACACTTGAGAAGAAGCAAGCCCATGATCTGAGTCCAGGAGACTGGGTGAGGATTAAGGTACACAGAAGAAGAAATTGCTTGGTTCCAAGGTGGGGAAGGCCGAGACAAGTTATTCTGACTACGACGACTGCAGTAAAGTGTGCTGGAGTGAAACACTGGGTACATGCAAGTCATACTCTGAGAGTTCCAAACCCAAAAGAAGGGACTGGTAAAGAGTATTTTGAAGAGTCAGATTCCAGTGATGATGAAGATACAGAATCAGTGGGGAAAGAAGTAGGAAAAGCTTCGAATGAACCACTGCGAGTATCAGAGAAAAGATCAGATTCTGTAAGAAAGCCTGAAGTTTCAAAAAGCAGTGAAGGAAAAAGAAAAGAAAAGAGAAATTTCACAGAGACTACTCCTGAATCAGAAGAGGAGGAGATTGAGGAACCACTTGAGATTGTACTTGAAGAAGTAGGGTCAGAAGAAGATAGAGAGGGACAGATTGCGGAAGACCCCCGAGGAGGTGTAGGGAACATTCTTGATGAGCTAGGTGAAGGGACAAGTAGACAGCAAGAAGATTGCGTGTCGGAGACTCGAGGAGGGACAGAAGTAGGGAAATCTCAAACAGTGGTGAAAGAATCTGTGGAAAAGAAGAAAACTGCTAGAAAACGAAAACAGAAGGCACTTGAAGCAGAATTGGATGATGAGAATGAACAAACAGAGGGTCGAGTTCTGAGAAAGAGAACTTGGATTGGAGAAAGAAGTAATAAAGAAATAAAGCCGAAAAAGGTGATAAAAGGAGATTGTTGGCCTAACAACAGAGTTAAGAGGCTGAGATACAGAATAATAAGAGCAAATACATCAAAAGCTGAACAAGTGAATGAAGTATCGAGTCAAAGTTCAAAAGCTGAAGGAGAAGAATCAAAGGAATCAAAAGAACCAGTAGAAATAAAAAGAGTAAGAAGACCCAACCAAAAGTACAGATCACCGGAATGGTCTTATGTGGCACTGTCTGAAGAAGGAAAAGAAGAAACAGTGACTCGAGATAATCCGGAAGAGATCTTGAGAGAAGTGGTTGAGGAAGATACTGGTGAAATTCTGAAAGTACTCTTGACTGACATTGGAGAAGAGTCAGATACTGAGGATTTTGATGTTGGAGATCTAATACAATTTGATGTTGAAGAAATTGAAGTGAAGAATGACAAGTATCCAAACTGAATAAAGGAAGGATTCACTTGGATTAAGTGAACGAAAGGATCATTTGGAAAAACTGAAGAGAAAAAAAAAAAATTGGAAAGAATTGTTGAAGAATTTAAGAGTTCCAATTTCAGTAGTGGAGTAGTAGAGGCTAAATTAAAGTAGTAAAATGGCTAACATAGAGGATAATCGAAATAGATGTGCCTTCTTTAAAAGGTGGTGTAGAATGTGCTGCTGCTGTACTGGATTATTAATGCTTCTATGGGGTGTTTTAGTTTTATTAGTTACTTTTAAAGTTGAGTTTGAGATGCATACAGAGAATGTGACAAATGTAGAGAAGAATTCGCAAAAAGTAGTTCCGATTAGAATTAGTAATACTTACATACACAAAGATAGGTCAATTAATAACTTTTCTAATAATGTTTTTTCAAAATTGTTATATGAATATGTGAAAACAATGGAAGTGAGGGATTGCTACGTTTGTATGCAATTACCTGCATCCGTTTCAGAGGGTGTTACTTATCATCATTTACCAGCTACATATGGTATTTCTTGTAGTATTTTAAGTAGTGTTTTTTATTTGTTAGGGAAAGTAGATTATAAGATGTCTAACAGAGATAGTATTTTTGGGCATTTGCCAATGAACGAGGAGCTGAATCCAGCTAAAGAAGCTAACACTTTTGGTGAAATTTTTATTGAAGAAAAAGGATTAACATTAGATTACATTTTTAAGAATAATTTAACTTGCAGTCTGAAAGGAGAGGAGAAAGCTTTCCTGGATATGGTAGAGGAAAGGAGATTGAACATGCAGGAGAAAGCAGGAAAATATAAAGTGAGTGAGACAATTTGGGACATTGAGATGGGAAAAGAGTTGAAGAATGGGGCTAGTCCAACTTTAGCTTTAGATGCACCACAGAAGGGTAAACTTTGCATTACAAGAAGGAAATCCCAATATGATACATATTTTGTTGGGACTAGTGAGTGCCATGATACATACTTCATTGCAACAGGTTGGGGTTTCAGAGGTGGAGAAGATACAATTTTTCCAGGAGTATACTATGTTTGTGGGAACAAGGCTTATTACAAGTTGCCTGACCATTGGTATGGCACGTGTTATGTGGGCCTGGTTTTTCCAAAGATTTTTCATATAGATAAGATAAGAGATGTGGAACATATTAATTTACTAATGCGTTTTAAGAGAGAAACTTGGTCTGAAATAGTGGGTGATATTTTTGGAGTTTTGATTCCAGCAGTGGGAATTTCTTTGAATGCTTATGGAATTCGGAAACTGTCCACAGTGGTTGATCGCTTATCGACAAATACCGCTTGAGGGTTTCTTTTGGTGAATACGGAATTAAGTGCCGTACGTGCCATGTCTATGCAAAATCGACTTGCCCTTGATATTCTATTGGCCAAGGAGGGTGGAGTCTGTGGAATGCTGAAAGTTCAACATTGTTGCACTAACATTCCAGACGAAAGCAAAGACCTGAAGGTCTATATCAAAAATATTACTGATTTGCATGAAGAATTAGTACCACTTGAAGCTGAGAATTTATGGACTAAAATAGCTAATAAAATGATAGCTGTTAAGGATTTTATTGCAAAAATAGGTAGTACTATTATAGGTAGAATATTGTTTCCTTTAACTTGTATAATTGTTGCTTTATTGATACTAAGATTAGTGTGTGTGTGTTGTAAAAACAGGGGAGGGAAGAAGAAATTGAACAAAGAGAAGAAAAACAAGAGGTTGAAAAGAGAACCGCAAGAAATTGAATTGGAAGAATTGAGGGAGAGTGTTTACTTAGAGACAAAAAGGGATGATGAAAGAGTGACTGGTGTGTAATGTTGTGTAAGGGGAAAAAGACATTTCCGATTTCTCCTAAAATGGGACTCAATTTTCACTAATTTTTTTTTGGGGGTTTATTTGGTGATAAAATCACCAAAGGGGGGATTGCTGGAGCAGAGTTTTCTGTTTGAAAATTCGTTGGTTTTTGAAGCTCTGGTATGTCTATTTGTCATATTAATTTATTAATTACTAATAATTAATTATTTGTCTTGTGCAAGTGTGTTTATATTAATCAATCCGTTTGTCCTAATAAGAGAGAGTTACACGTGGGTACGCATAAATGTGCTGTTTAACAATAACGTGCGTGTTTTCATGTTTAAACGTTGCTATGTGCTGTTTATTTTTGAGCACAAAACGCTTTTCGAATTAATGCTTTTCTATGTTGCAAGTGCTAGATAGATACATACACATAAGGGTATTAGTGGGATTAGCACTGTTTAATCACTATGCTGTGGTAACGTTGTTTTTGTTTCTTTTAATTAAGATGGTCTATTGTGGCCTATGGTGGCCTAGATAAAGATGGCCGATTTTGTAAGCCTGGCCTCGATTTGAAAGTAGAAAACCGTGATGGGAGAGAGCCCTGCTGAATATGGTCCTGAAGTCAGCTGACCACAGTCCTTGCTTGCCTTGCTAACATTTCCGTGAGGACAGCAGCAGCCTGGGTAATCTCCAAGTGAAATGGAACGTCCTTGGCAGCCTTGGGAAACAAAGGAGCCTTAGAGAAAGACACTGAACTATGGTCTTATTGCCGAGGAGAAGTAGAACTAACAAGATACATTTATGTTTCTTGGTTCCTGTTCCGTAGTCTTTATTTTGTGATTTTTCCTGAGCGGAGATTTTCAAATGTAGCAATGTTACATCCTTTCCTTCTCGCTCTGCTCAGCGGTCCAGCGGACATTACAACTTTTCTATGTATCTTTCTTTTGTTCGATTCATTATAAGAATTGTTAGCCTAGAGAGGCCACTTGCCACTTGCCATTTGCCTTTGCCGCGTACCGAATCTGCGTTGCTGAGGATTGATGCTGAAGGGACTTCGTCTTGAGAGACTTTACCGAGAGACTTGTCCTGACCCGTTCTGACATTTAGCTAGAATAGGTAACTATGAGAAAAATGATTTATTCTGATTGATTTCCATTTGACTAATTTTAGATAAAGCAATATAATTTGAACATGGTGTTGGATATTATTTCTTGTCAATTATTGTGTATTATATTTTGATTATTGCCGTATAGGTTGTATAGATTATGTTTATGGACAGTCATAATAACCAGGTCTTATCGACCTCGATATAGATGCAGGGTGACTAGGAGTTTTCTTTCCACAGGTTTATTGCTGGTAGAGTATTTGAGCGTATGTTAGTGAAATGGGCCCTAGCGTATGATGAATGTATGTGCGTGTAACTGTGAGATTACTCTATCTGTGGTAGTGGGAATATTATACACACCCTGATCTCTATCAATTTCCTGGTAGCAGAGTAGGATGGTTATTGATGATTGTCTTGATCTGATAAGATTGCTTGTACATTAGCTTATTGATTATTGATTATTGGTTGATGTTGGTATATGTACTAATACTATATGTTGGAGTCGTAATGTTGAGTTATCTGTAGTGCTTCTGGAACTTGGAAGCTGGTAGCAGTTCCGTAGTAGGGCAGAGGGAAGTATATGCTGCTCTCGGGAAAGACGGAATTGTAAGGAATAACGTGTGACAATTGAAGTTGCGCGTCACATTGTCTGGGTTCGGAATTAGTGACATTGTCGTATGATACTATTAGATATTTCTGGTATATAAGGAGTGTGTATGATAGTGAAGGTTATCTGTGAAACTCTGGTCTTAAGTCCCAGGGATCCGTAAGGATTACCGTTAAAGCTTATCGCGGGAGAAGTAATAGGTATTCTCTGAGCTTGTTTGAGAAACTGGACAGAGGAAAGCTGTTTAGTTGATGTATGTTATAATTCTGTAGTGGGGCAGATTGTTCGCTGTTCTCGGGAAGCAGGATTCTGTGTGTATGTACTATATTTTCTTGTATGAATGTGCGTAAATGTATACATATTTAATTGATTGTAAGACTCTTTGGACAAGTCCTAGAGGAAACAGTTAAGAGATGTATGAAAGTTTGTTGACTCTTGAGAAATAGATCTCTTTTACTATTCTGTGGTTAGCGAAGCAGACAATGGAGATGTTTTTATGTTGTAACTAATAGATTTTGTAGAAATTTTGACACGAAGTCTACTGAGAAGATTTTGTAAAGGAGGGGTAGACGAGTGACAGAAGACAGGAGGCAAGCGACTGCAGCGACTGTTGACGTCAGAAAGACCGCGCTCTGATTGGATAGTGGATCAGAATAGTGTTCGCGCTTGGATTGGTGCGTTGGTGTGAGCCGCGCTGCTATTGGTTGACAATTCGTATTGTATATTCATAATACGGAAAGAGTAGAGAGTTTTTGGTAAACGCTAAAATGTATTACCAAGAAGAGAAAAAGAAGAAAACATTTTTTGGTAAAATTAAAAAGTGGTTTAACAAGGATAAAGATGTTAAAACGAGAGAGGGTGAGTTGTTACCTCCAACGAAAACACCTGCATCCTTCATGGCTGCGAAATATGGGTTTCATACCTGTATATGGTTGGAGAATTGGGTTAGGTATACTAAAGAAGATGGTGTTCTAGCATTTCCAGAACATGGTTCATTTAATCTGGCCGTGTTGAGAAATTTACGGGAAAAGATGTTATGTCTAGACCCGAAACCAAGACCTACACAGTTCGAGGCTTTAGTGGAATGGGAAGAGGAAGTACATGAGCGAGAAAAACAGAGATCTGGAGGGTACTACAGATACATGTTTGGGAGGAGACATGATCGTGAGACTCATCATGATCGAATGAAAAGGTGGCGAGATGTTAGTATGTCAGAGGGATTATATCCGATGAGAACAGTTGAAGGAGGAGCAGAAAGGGTTCCTGAGTCAGAAATGAGAAAATATGGAGTTAATGAGTATGAGGATGAGGTCTTGAATGACATGATTTACAAGAGACCACCTCCATATAGACCAGAACCGGATAAGAGTACACCAGTTGTTTCTCCGATAAGAGATACAGTTTGTGTCAATGAGACAGAAAATGAGACACCTGAGTTAAGAAGTGATCACTACCTTGATGAGAATGCTAGACAATTAGCCAGAACTACAACAGAGTTGACTGAGAAGATTAGGGAGTTAACGAAGAATCTGGAAGCTGTTACGGTGCCTGTAACAATAGGTCCGGTTATGCCTGTGTTTGACAAACAGAGGACAGGTGAAAATGGACTGGTGATTCCATATGTTGGGAATAATTTGACAAATTCAGTTGGTCCTTCAGGAGATTCAGGCAAAAGAGCAGAAAGAAGTGACCTGAGACAATCAAGACATGACATATGTAGTGAAATACTGGATGCTAGTGAAGCTAGTAGTTCAGGGATGCCAATTTTAGAACCGCAGAAGAGAGTGGTTCCAGTGAGAAAAACTGCTGAAATAACAGTTGAAGATTTGAATGATTGGATGAAAGTTCTATAGAAAAAGGATAAAGATTCACAAGTAATTGACGTGGCTATGTTGCGTGTAGAACTAGAAGAGCTTGTTACAGGAACAGTTCCAACAGAAATTCTGAAGAGTCATCATGATGGTGAATTAATGTTTATGTGCAAGAACATTACCTGGAGAGCAAGAAATACACATGACAGGCTAAGAGCAATAGCGAATGAGCAGGGAGTTGACATTGATAAAGTGAAAGCTTTACAAAAAACGTACAGGATGGATTTTACAGAGAAGGATATTGAAAATTTGAATGCTACTGGTAGAACAGGACAGATTAAGGAAATGGTAGCATTATTGCGAAGATGGGGTGATGTAGAAAAATGGAAGGATAGGTGGTATAAGAAAAGGGAGGAAGCTGAAGATAGAACAACTTATTCAGCATTTCCAGTGAGAGAAAAAGAGAAACCAGTGGATAATTCTCCTATGAGAGAAATACCTGGAGGAGGATATGTACATGTTCCATGGACCAGACAGGATATTTTATCATTCACGAATGATTTCCCTCGATTGAGAGAAAAGCCCGTCGAGTGGTATAGGCAGGTAGATAGGTTTGTGAAATTGTCAAAAGTGCTGTGGGTTGACCTGAATAGTCTGTTTGATATAATTGTTCCAGCAGACTTGTGGACTGAATGTAAAATAGTTGTGAGTTGGCCTACTGAGGAATATCCAAGAGACCCAAGAACAGGGGCACCAGATCCAGAGGTAATGAGAAAGTATGATCAGGTGATGGTATACCTGAAGAGTAAAGTTCCTGCAAAAGAGACAGACTGGGTAAAGATAGATCGAACACAACAGGAAGCGAAAGAATCAGTTCATGCTTTTTACGAGAGGCTGATACTAGCATTTAAACAATTCAGTGGAGATGAACACCTGGGTGACAAAGATTTGAGTCATTTTGTATACAGATTTGTATATGGCCTTAGACCTGAAATTGGTGAGAGAATTCGTGAGCATACAGTGGATTGGCAGAGTAAGAAAGTAGATGAGATTCTGAGACATGCGAAATACTTCAGTGATGAAATTGAAGCGAAACAAAGAAAGCTGAAAGAGAAAGCAATGTGGGCACAAGTGAAAGTTGCGGAAAGACAGGAAGCACAGTTAGTGGAACAGGCGAATAATCCAGGAAACAATGCAGGGAATAGACCTAGATATGCAGGGAAAGGAAAAGGAAGTCTTGAGGAAGCGAAAAAAAAGTTTCCTTGTCACAACTGTGGCCAATTGGGGCATTGGAGATCGGAGTGTCCTAATCCACCATTAGTGAGTAATGAGAATAAATCCTTAAATCAACAGGTGCAGAATGAAGGAAATAATCAACAGCAGCAACAACAGAAAGTTGTGAGACAGCAGAGTCAAGAGCCAAAACCGCCCTTGCCGCAGAATAAAGGGTTACAAAAGTATAATCAGGATTCAGGATTCTACAATGATGAACAGGTAAACAAACCAAGATGTTCAAACAAGGTACAACAGTACTTGTTAAAGAGTGAAGGGAGTGAATCTGAGGGTGATTATTGACGGTGCCGAGGAGAGGAAGAAGAGTGCATACTTGGTGCAACTCTAGAAATAGACCAGGCAGGACCATTTGTGGATGGGAAAATAAATGAGGAGAGTGTTACTTTTTTGGTAGACACAGGTGCGACAAGATCAACTGTCAGGTCAACAGATGTTAGAAATCTTCCTCTCTCGGATGAAGCAATCCAAGTAGTTGGTGTAGCCAATACGCAAATCAGAACACGTCTTACTGAACCAGTAAGAGTACAGATAGGGAAATTTTCAGACATGCACAGATTCATTGTCTGTGACACGAGTCCAGTGAACCTGTTAGGTAGGGACTTGTTGTGCAAGATGAACTGCACAATTTTTTGTACACCGGATGGAATAGCCTTTGAGACACCAGATGAGGATGTTTTGTACCGAGTGACTCTAGAGAATAGAGAAAGTGAGTTAATTGGTGCATTTGCTGTGTTTAATCCGGAGGATTTGCCTCGAGAGCTGAGAGACACAGTGAAAAGGACAGTTTGGGATTTTACTGGAGAGGATGTGGGATTGATGAATAATGTAGATCCAGTGAAAATTGCAGTAAAAGAGGGAATTACATATCCTAACATTCCTCAATACAAAATGACACCAGAAATAATTGAAGGAATAACTCCTATAATTGAGAAAATGATTCAGCAGGGAGTCCTGAGAGAACTACTGAGTAGTCCGTGTAATTCACCAATAATGGGACTAAAAAAGCCTAATGGGAAATTTAGGATCGTACAGGATTTGAGAAAAGTTAATCAAATTGTGGTGGCATGTTGTCCTATCGTGCCAAATCCATCAGTGATCCTGTATCAAATTCCACATGATGCTGAGTGGTATACAGTAATTGATTTGTGTCATGCGTTCTTTTCAATTCCATTACATCATGATAGCCAGCCGATTTTTGCATTTAGGTTTGGCCAGCGTATTTTAGCATGGTGTCGTATCCCACAGGGGTATACGGAGAGTCCTTCGATATTCAATCAGTTATTGAAGAAATCGTTGGAGAGTTTGATTATGCCTGAGAGCTCAGTACTAGTGCAATATATTGATGACCTACTTGTGGCATCAAAGACACGTGAAGCTTGTGAAGTAGATACCATAGCTTTACTGAATCATCTGGCAGATGGAGGGTTAAAGGTATCTCCAGCTAAATTGCAATTTTGCAAGAAAGAGGTGCATTATCTTGGACACAATATTGAAAAGGGTCTGAGAAAAGTGACGGATGACAGGATCAGAATAATCAAAGAAATGAAAGCCCCAAAAACTCAGAGGGAAGTGAGAATGTTCCTGGGTATGGTGGGTTATTGTCGTCAGTGGATAATTAATTTTTCTTTGATAGCAAAGCCACTGATTAAACTGACAAAAAGTGAGATGACAGACCCATTGGATCTAGATGCAGAACAAATGGCAGCATTTGAAGAGCTCAAAAGTAAAATGTGTGAGGCTCCAGCTTTGGGTATGCCTGACTATGAAAAGGAGTTTGAGTTGTACTGCAGTGAGAGAAATGGATGTGCACTTTCAGTGTTAATTCAGAAGCATGGATTACTGAGAAGGCCTATTGCGTACTTCTCATCGACACTTGACCCTGTAGCTGTGGGTTTACCAGGTTGTCTGAAATCTGTGGCTGCAACATGCAGAAGTCTGGAACAAAGTGAGGGAATCATAATGGGATATCCTGTAAGGGTATTCGTACCTCACAATGTGGCAATTCTTTTGACAAGAAGCAGAACCCAGTACATGTCACATAGTCGGTTGACTAAATATGAGAAAGTGATTCTGGGAGCATCAAATGTGACTCTTGAAAGGTGTGTGAATGTGAATCCAGCGACACTCTTGCCGGATATTGAAAACGTGGGTGTAAAGATGGAAGATGATCATGATTGTTTGGATGTGCTTGAGTGCTGTACAAAACCGAGACCAGACATAAGGGATCTTCCCTTGCATGAGAGTGATCATGTGTTGTTTGTGGATGGATCATGCCTGAGAAATGATGATGGTGTGTTATGTGCAGCATATGCGGTGTGCAAAGTTTCAGAGGTCATGGAAGCATCACCATTGAAAGGAGTGAAATCTGCGCAAGTTGCTGAATTGATAGCATTGACAAAAGCTTGCGAAATTGGGAAAGATTTGAGGACAACTGTGATGACTGATAGTCAGTATGGATTTGGAGTTGTGCATGATTTTGGCCAGCTTTGGCTACAAAGAGGTTTCTTGACATCGAGTGGAACTCCGATAAAGAATGCTGAAATGATTGGTAAATTGCTTGAGGCGATACAGCTGCCTAAGGAGTTAGCAGTTGTAAAATGTGCTGCCCATGGACAGGGAGAAGATTTTATAACGGTCGGAAACCGTTACGCAAATAATGTTGCGCAATACTGCGCCAAGACAAATCAGTCCATTAATCGGGACCGAGAGGGGGGAATGTCTTTTCTCTCTGTGATGTTTACTAATGTCTTAGAAACCTGGGATGAAGTGAAACAGTTGCAAGATGAGGCAGGAGAGGAAGAGAAAAAAGATTGGATTAAAGCAGGATGTGCTCCAAGAGAAACAGACCATGTTTGGGTCTACAGAGATGGCAGACCAGTAATGCCTAACTCCATTTTGTCGTCAATGGCAAGAATGTATCATGGCCAGGGACATTTGGGGAGGGATGCGATGGTTAGGTCATTTAAACAAACCTGGTACAATGCAAAGTTCAGGACAATTGCAGAAAGCATCTGTCAAAGGTGTTTGGTTTGTCAGCAATTTAACACTGGGAAAAAGACAGTGGTGAGTCTGGGAACAATAGGCAGAGAAGGAGGTCCTTTTACAAGAATGCAGATTGATTTCATTGAAATGCCCCAAGTAAACAGACTGAGGTATGTTTTAGTGGTAGTCTGTTTGTTTTCAAGGTGGGTGGAAGCTTACCCGACTAGAAGAAATGATGGAATAACAGTGGCAAAGTTACTGTTAAGGGAGTTGATTCCTAGGTACGGGTTTCCAGTAACAGTTGAGTCTGATAGAGGTGGACACTTTCAAAATGAACTCATGGGTTTGATTTGTGAAGCATTGAAAATACAGCAGAAGCTACATTGTGCATACCGACCAGAGGCTTCTGGTGTGGTTGAGCAGATTAATGGCACAATCAAGAACAGGATTGGAAAAATGTGCTTAGCCACTGGCATGAAATGGCCAGATGTTTTACCTCTAGTGCTGATGACTATTAGATCTACTCCAGATAGAACTACTGGCTTGAGTCCGCACGAAATAATCATGGGACGTGCAATGCGCCATGCATTTGTGCCTGTCAATAAGTTGGTGACAATAACTGATGACATGATTTTGGATTACTGTAAAGGCCTGGCTGACGCAGTTCATTCTGTGTTTCACCAGGTTGGAGAAGAAGCTACCACACTTGAGAAGAAGCAAGCCCATGATCTGAGTCCAGGAGACTGGGTGAGGATTAAGGTACACAGAAGAAGAAATTGCTTGGTTCCAAGGTGGGGAAGGCCGAGACAAGTTATTCTGACTACGACGACTGCAGTAAAGTGTGCTGGAGTGAAACACTGGGTACATGCAAGTCATACTCTGAGAGTTCCAAACCCAAAAGAAGGGACTGGTAAAGAGTATTTTGAAGAGTCAGATTCCAGTGATGATGAAGATACAGAATCAGTGGGGAAAGAAGTAGGAAAAGCTTCGAATGAACCACTGCGAGTATCAGAGAAAAGATCAGATTCTGTAAGAAAGCCTGAAGTTTCAAAAAGCAGTGAAGGAAAAAGAAAAGAAAAGAGAAATTTCACAGAGACTACTCCTGAATCAGAAGAGGAGGAGATTGAGGAACCACTTGAGATTGTACTTGAAGAAGTAGGGTCAGAAGAAGATAGAGAGGGACAGATTGCGGAAGACCCCCGAGGAGGTGTAGGGAACATTCTTGATGAGCTAGGTGAAGGGACAAGTAGACAGCAAGAAGATTGCGTGTCGGAGACTCGAGGAGGGACAGAAGTAGGGAAATCTCAAACAGCGGTGAAAGAATCTGTGAAAAAGAAGAAAACTGCTAGAAAACGAAAACAGAAGGCACTTGAAGCAGAATTGGATGATGAGAATGAACAAACAGAGGGTCGAGTTCTGAGAAAGAGAACTTGGATTGGAGAAAGAAGTAATAAAGAAATAAAGCCGAAAAAGGTGATAAAAGGAGATCGTTGGCCTAACAACAGAGTTAAGAGGCTGAGATACAGAATAATAAGAGCAAATACATCAAAAGCTGAACAAGTGAATGAAGTATCGAGTCAAAGTTCAAAAGCTGAAGGAGAAGAATCAAAGGAATCAAAAGAACCAGTAGAAATAAAAAGAGTAAGAAGACCCAACCAAAAGTACAGATCACCGGAATGGTCTTATGTGGCACTGTCTGAAGAAGGAAAAGAAGAAACAGTGACTCGAGATAATCCGGAAGAGATCTTGAGAGAAGTGGTTGAGGAAGATACTGGTGAAATTCTGAAAGTACTCTTGACTGACATTGGAGAAGAGTCAGATACTGAGGATTTTGATGTTGGAGATCTAATACAATTTGATGTTGAAGAAATTGAAGTGAAGAATGACAAGTATCCAAACTGAATAAAGGAAGGATTCACTTGGATTAAGTGAACGAAAGGATCATTTGGAAAAACTGAAGAGAAAAAAAAAAAATTGGAAAGAATTGTTGAAGAATTTAAGAGTTCCAATTTCAGTAGTGGAGTAGTAGAGGCTAAATTAAAGTAGTAAAATGGCTAACATAGAGGATAATCGAAATAGATGTGCCTTCTTTAAAAGGTGGTGTAGAATGTGCTGCTGCTGTACTGGATTATTAATGCTTCTATGGGGTGTTTTAGTTTTATTAGTTACTTTTAAAGTTGAGTTTGAGATGCATACAGAGAATGTGACAAATATAGAGAAGAATTCGCAAAAAGTAGTTCCGATTAGAATTAGTAATACTTACATACACAAAGATAGGTCAATTAATAACTTTTCTAATAATGTTTTTTCAAAATTGTTATATGAATATGTGAAAACAATGGAAGTGAGGGATTGCTACGTTTGTATGCAATTACCTGCATCCGTTTCAGAGGGTGTTACTTATCATCATTTACCAGCTACATATGGTATTTCTTGTAGTATTTTAAGTAGTGTTTTTTATTTGTTAGGGAAAGTAGATTATAAGATGTCTAACAGAGATAGTATTTTTGGGCATTTGCCAATGAACGAGGAGCTGAATCCAGCTAAAGAAGCTAACACTTTTGGTGAAATTTTTATTGAAGAAAAAGGATTAACATTAGATTACATTTTTAAGAATAATTTAACTTGCAGTCTGAAAGGAGAGGAGAAAGCTTTCCTGGATATGGTAGAGGAAAGGAGATTGAACATGCAGGAGAAAGCAGGAAAATATAAAGTGAGTGAGACAATTTGGGACATTGAGATGGGAAAAGAGTTGAAGAATGGGGCTAGTCCAACTTTAGCTTTAGATGCACCACAGAAGGGTAAACTTTGCATTACAAGAAGGAAATCCCAATATGATACATATTTTGTTGGGACTAGTGAGTGCCATGATACATACTTCATTGCAACAGGTTGGGGTTTCAGAGGTGGAGAAGATACATTTTTTCCAGGAGTATACTATGTTTGTGGGAACAAGGCTTATTACAAGTTGCCTGACCATTGGTATGGCACGTGTTATGTGGGCCTGGTTTTTCCAAAGATTTTTCATATAGATAAGATAAGAGATGTGGAACATATTAATTTACTAATGCGTTTTAAGAGAGAAACTTGGTCTGAAATAGTGGGTGATATTTTTGGAGTTTTGATTCCAGCAGTGGGAATTTCTTTGAATGCTTGTGGAATTCGGAAACTGTCCACAGTGGTTGATCGCTTATCGACAAATACCGCTTGAGGGTTTCTTTTGGTGAATACGGAATTAAGTGCCGTACGTGCCATGTCTATGCAAAATCGACTTGCCCTTGATATTCTATTGGCCAAGGAGGGTGGAGTCTGTGGAATGCTGAAAGTTCAACATTGTTGCACTAACATTCCAGACGAAAGCAAAGACCTGAAGGTCTATATCAAAAATATTACTGATTTGCATGAAGAATTAGTACCACTTGAAGCTGAGAATTTATGGACTAAAATAGCTAATAAAATGATAGCTGTTAAGGATTTTATTGCAAAAATAGGTAGTACTATTATAGGTAGAATATTGTTTCCTTTAACTTGTATAATTGTTGCTTTATTGATACTAAGATTAGTGTGTGTGTGTTGTAAAAACAGGGGAGGGAAGAAGAAATTGAACAAAGAGAAGAAAAACAAGAGGTTGAAAAGAGAACCGCAAGAAATTGAATTGGAAGAATTGAGGGAGAGTGTTTACTTAGAGACAAAAAGGGATGATGAAAGAGTGACTGGTGTGTAATGTTGTGTAAGGGGAAAAAGACATTTCCGATTTCTCCTAAAATGGGACTCAATTTTCACTAATTTTTTTGGGGGGGTTTATTTGGTGATAAAATCACCAAAGGGGGGATTGCTGGAGCAGAGTTTTCTGTTTGAAAATTCGTTGGTTTTTGAAGCTCTGGTATGTCTATTTGTCATATTAATTTATTAATTACTAATAATTAATTATTTGTCTTGTGCAAGTGTGTTTATATTAATCAATCCGTTTGTCCTAATAAGAGAGAGTTACACGTGGGTACGCATAAATGTGCTGTTTAACAATAACGTGCGTGTTTTCATGTTTAAACGTTGCTATGTGCTGTTTATTTTTGAGCACAAAACGCTTTTCGAATTAATGCTTTTCTATGTTGCAAGTGCTAGATAGATACATACACATAAGGGTATTAGTGGGATTAGCACTGTTTAATCACTATGCTGTGGTAACGTTGTTTTTGTTTCTTTTAATTAAGATGGTCTATTGTGGCCTATGGTGGCCTAGATAAAGATGGCCGATTTTGTAAGCCTGGCCTCGATTTGAAAGTAGAAAACCGTGATGGGAGAGAGCCCTGCTGAATATGGTCCTGAAGTCAGCTGACCACAGTCCTTGCTTGCCTTGCTAACATTTCCGTGAGGACAGCAGCAGCCTGGGTAATCTCCAAGTGAAATGGAACGTCCTTGGCAGCCTTGGGAAACAAAGGAGCCTTAGAGAAAGACACTGAACTATGGTCTTATTGCCGAGGAGAAGTAGAACTAACAAGATACATTTATGTTTCTTGGTTCCTGTTCCGTAGTCTTTATTTTGTGATTTTTCCTGAGCGGAGATTTTCAAATGTAGCAATGTTACATCCTTTCCTTCTCGCTCTGCTCAGCGGTCCAGCGGACATTACAACTTTTCTATGTATCTTTCTTTTGTTCGATTCATTATAAGAATTGTTAGCCTAGAGAGGCCACTTGCCACTTGCCATTTGCCTTTGCCGCGTACCGAATCTGCGTTGCTGAGGATTGATGCTGAAGGGACTTCGTCTTGAGAGACTTTACCGAGAGACTTGTCCTGACCCGTTCTGACATTTAGCTAGAATAGGTAACTATGAGAAAAATGATTTATTCTGATTGATTTCCATTTGACTAATTTTAGATAAAGCAATATAATTTGAACATGGTGTTGGATATTATTTCTTGTCAATTATTGTGTATTATATTTTGATTATTGCCGTATAGGTTGTATAGATTATGTTTATGGACAGTCATAATAACCAGGTCTTATCGACCTCGATATAGATGCAGGGTGACTAGGAGTTTTCTTTCCACAGGTTTATTGCTGGTAGAGTATTTGAGCGTATGTTAGTGAAATGGGCCCTAGCGTATGATGAATGTATGTGCGTGTAACTGTGAGATTACTCTATCTGTGGTAGTGGGAATATTATACACACCCTATCATATGCAGTTGCCTGCGTCTATGGAGGAGGGAATTCATTATCACCACCTGCCCCTGAGGTACGTTATTACATATAGTCTACTGCTTAGCATGTTTTACGGTAAGGGTCACTATGAATATTATTTTTCCAATTATGATGTGGTGCTTTCTGAAGTTCCAGCTTATAAGCACCTGAATAAGTATGATTATTACAAGCAGTAAGAGAGAATACAGAAGTATTTCATATCTACCGATACATTAGCTTCAGCTTATGCTCATCGTCATAATTTTACATGCATGTTAACTGATGTAGAGAAGAAGTTCGTAGATCAAGAAAGAAGATAGACATAGACAATTAGCAGTTCAGCTTAATAACAGGGAAGGGAAATTTGCTTGGACCCAGGAGGAGTTAGCACACAAGGCGAAATGGAGCTATGGTCCAATAGCCTAAGATTTTGAACAGCGAGGGAAGCTTTGCATCAGACAGGTACAGACTTATTATGGTAAGATCTTTGTAGGACAGATGGGATTACATCTTCACCATTGAAGCCACTGTGAAAAAGGTTTTGCAAGAAGCAGTTTAAGTAGTACCCAATGTGTATTTTGTGTGTGGGAAAAATGTGAATGCGTGATTGCCACTGAATTGGTATGGTACATGTTATCTGGCCGTTGTGTTTCCTAAGATTTATCATGTTGAGGATTTGGGACCATTGGAAGGTGGATTACACCATAGACAGAAGTGAGGTGCAAGTACAGGAGAAATTGTTGGAGATGTATTGGGAGGAATCATACCAAGTTTGGGAGTGGCGCTGAACGATATAAAGATTAGAAGGTTATTAACCATTGTCGATAAGTTGTCAGCGAATACAGTTCAGTCTTTATTTCTTGTGGTTGGAGAGATGGTGATGCAGAACTGCCTTGCCTTAGACATATTAATGGCAAAAGAGGGCAGAGTCTGTAAAATATTAAAGGTCCAACAGTGCTGTACTTATATCCCAGACCATAGCACGGATCTGAGGAAGTATATAAGTAACATCACTGAGATTCACCATGAGGTGCATGATATGGTGATGGAAGGAGTTTGGGAAAGGATTTGGAAGGATTAGTTTGCTTGCCTTGGTAAGGGAATTCTTGATAACATTCTGAAGCCCATCATCATAGTTGTGGCTTGTGTGATTCTTTTGGTTGGAATGGTATGGGCTTACAAATGCCACAAGTCAGGACAGGCTGAGAGATCTCTTAGAGAGCGGGAGAGGAGAATGGACAGACTGCCGGACAGTCACTATGAGAATCTCAAAAGTCTACAGAGGTTCAAACAGGGAAAACTTTCTACGACTCCTGTTGAGGTCGGTCCTCTCTACAGGGAGTTGTGATTAGTTGTGATGACACTTGTCATCAGAGGGGTGGACTGATAGAGCGCGATTGTGCTCTTTCATTTGTATCATAATCATGAATAGTTTGCACCTGCATTTATTCTTTTATCGTATTAACACGGGACAGTAGAATGTGTACTATAATAATGTGACAGGTGATGTGCTAGGTGTAATTTGTCATGTAAACATAAAGAAATTAATGTTGCAGTACATATGTGTTTAGCTGAAAACATTAACGTGTTGATTTATAAATGAGTAGTAAAGTGTTCATTTATATGGGATTTTCATAAGGCCTATGTGCCTCACTCTTATGTTGGCTGGTTTCTGTAGGCCTGAAATGTATTCTCGCTGGAAGCTCTTGCATTAGATTTACAAGCTGAATTTCATGTATGCAGGATTTATCTTTTCTCACGTGTTGTTACAGGTGGAGAAATTCTTTTTTGTTAGTTAGAATAATGCTTTTGTTTTTAGGCTCTGGGAAGAGAGGATACATTCGTACAAGAAGTGCTGATAATGTGAGACAGTGTTCTTTCTCACTGGAGAAGGCCTGGGAATCACAGTCATCAAGCCAGGAGCTGGGAGTATCGCAACTAAATGGAAGACCCCCCCATGAGGATGCGCCCAGTGGGATGAGGCGATCGGATGAAACCTAATGGGTGTGTTTTATGATTTGGTGTTTTTATGTTAGGGTTTGTAGTAACGAAGCCAATCCAAGAAGTGTTGAGTTGGTAGTTTATTAGCTACATACAGAGAAGAGAGACAGGACCCACTCTGCCAACAGCTAAAGCATGAATGTAATCACTCATTCCTTGGTAACCATGTAAACATTCTAGAATACATCAGAGTACAGCTAGGCTGCAGTATTACAGATTAAACATGTTACAATACAACATATCTTCTCTTCTTCTAAAAAAAACCAAAAAAAATAAAATTCAAACAACAAAGAAAAATATTCATACAAACTTCATGACCTGAACCTAGCAGGTTTAAGAATTTTCCTTGAGCTCTTCCTCAATTGAATTTGATCACACACAGGAACAGAGCTACTTCACGGACGAGGAACCACAGCACTATCCCGAACCTTAACCACTCTATTGAGGTTCCACCAATGTCCCCCGTCAACCATAACGGCATTACCAAGAATTTTGATGACTTTAACAGGACGACTAAATTTGCTGTCACCTTTCTTAGCATGAATACCACTTTTGATTTTAACAGTATCTCCTACTTCTAGAGAAGTCACTTTAACACCCTTGCGGGAATCAAACCAAACTTTTTGTTTGGATTGAGAAACAGACAAATTCTCACTCACCATAGATAGTAAATGAGCAACATCTGATTCAGACCTAACCCATCTATTCATCCAAGCAGGTCTGAAACTGGAGTTGGGTTTACTTCCTCTTAACACCTCAAAGGGTGATATTTTTGTAGCAGAATGGGGCGTAGTTCTGTAAAACCAAACCATGGCATTAAGTGCTTTGCAAACATCATGTCCACCAGCTCTAGCCCATTTAACACATTCCCCCACTACCCGATTCATCCTCTCCACCAAACCATTACTCTGTGGGTGATAGAGTGAGCTTTTATGATGTTTTATCCCACAGTCTTTTAGAAAAGACTTAAACTCAGTACTGATAAATTGCTTCCCGTTGTCTGAAATTAATATTTCTGGAAAACCCTCTCTCAACCACACATCCTTATCGCCAATATTTTGTAGTAACGAAGCCAATCCAAGAAGTGTTGAGTTGGTAGTTTATTAGCTACATACAGAGCAGAGAGACAGGACCCACTCTGCCAACAGCTCCAGCATGAATGTAATCACTCATTCTTTGGTAACCATGTAAACATTCTAGAATACCTCAGAGTACAGCTAGGCTGCAGTATTACAGATTAAACATGTTACAATACAACATAGACATTGCCCCGGGGGTTGAGTTAGTAGAAGAGAGGAGATCGATGGAGGGGGAAGGAGCATCTTAGAACGTTTCAGCCCTCCCACGGCTTTTCTCAAGGTTAGTGAGTCTTTCTTTTGTTACACTCTTTATACCCACATTTGCCTTAATGGGGCATTGTGGGATTTGAAGTGTTTACATATGTTTCGTAAAACTTTATTCAATTAAAACAAAAGACATTTGCGCTTCAGTCAGGCTACCATTATGACCTTAACAGATTCTTTTCGTCAATTTGAATAATTATCTTTTCTTGTCTTATCGCAACTTCTGTGTGTTGCAGATATTATTGGTTTCAGGTATAGTACCTGTTCATCGTTCGAGCTTCTACCTTCGAAGTGTTTCTGTATATTTCTACCATTTATCAACACTGTCAGAGTTCACAATACTTCCATGCTCATGATCTCTATAATTCGATTATGCGATAAGACAAGAATATATAATTATTCGAACTGTCGAAAACCCATGAGAAAAGCAATGGGAGGGCTGAAACACGTTGGTTGGAGTGTTGTGTGAAGATTAAACTAAACATTATCTACCTTTGGAGTGCTGCGTCAGTTCTAATACAAAAAAAAAATATATATATATATATACACATATATTCGAGGCTCAGGCTTGGGTTTTCGTTAGCATGAGGAGCACTCGAACATCAGCACGGGGCTCCAAGCATCGCCCCAATCTGAGCCTAGAATATACACATATATATACATATATTATCTACTGGCGGTCGCCAGTAGATAGTTATAGTTACAACCTAGTTTCCATAGGAAATCTCAAAATTCTATTTTGAATAGCTTTGGCGCCGGTTGACGAATCCTCACGAAATTTTCAAAACTAATGGGGTGCTCCGTTCAGCTCCTACCCTGAAAGTCTCGGGGTGATTCGTCAAGCGGGGGCCGAGAAAAAGGGGGGGTCCCAAAACGCGTTTTCCCCATGCATTTTTCCATAGGACCTTTAGTCGCAGCTACAGCCCGAACGGCTGAACAGAATTACGTGAAATTTGGCAGAGAGATAGCCATAAGGTCAAGGAAGTGCCTTTTGCAGGTCTGGTGTAAATCTGTTCAGTATTTCCTGAGAAAATAGCATTTAAAAGCATATCAATATCTATACGCGCGCACCGTGCGCACACTGTGCGCGCACCCTGCCGTGCGCGAGCGCAATTCTGATTGGTTGTTAGATGTCGGTAAACATTCGAATCGGTCGAAAACAGGAAGTGCCGGCCGCCATTTTGTCTCTCGCAGTCTGAGGGGGTGAAAAAAAAAGGTGGAGAACGTGAAAAGGGGGCAGAGTGGACAGTTCCTGACCCTCTAGCCTTGGTTAGGGCGTCACAGAAGGACCCCCAAGGGCGAAAAAAACAAATTTTTTTTTTTCAAAAATCGCTCGGTGCGCGCACGTTGCGCGCACGGCGAACCGTGGGCGCTCGGTGCGCGCACGGTGAAAAACCTGAAAAAAAATACATAACTTAGCATTTAAAAAACCGTAGAAATTCACTGAAAAAACCATAGGTTTCACACACATTATAGTTACGAATTAGCATTTAAAAAACCTTGCAAATTCACTTAAAAAACCATAGGTTTCACACATATTATAGTTAGCTGGACATTTCACTCGTAAAAAACCAATGAAATTCCCCCGTTATAGTTAGTGCAGGCAACTATAACTAACGCGACCGCAATCCTCTGCTGATGACGTCAGATATTACATCACTGATGACATATGTGTCTTTATGAAAGATAAATATTTGTAATATATGTATAGCTAAAGATTAATGGAAGAAGACATGGGTAAATAAGTGTGTAAATACAGTGATGTAATATCTGACGTCATCAGCAGAGGATTGCGGTCGCGTGAGCTATAGTTGCCTGCACTAACTATAACGGGGGAATTTCATTGGTTTTTTACGAGTGAAATGTCCAGCTAACTATAACATGTGTGAAACCTATGGTTTTTTTAAGTGAATATATATATATATATATATATATTACCTACTGGCGGTCGCCAGTAGGTAGTTATAGTTAGGACCACGTTTCCATAGGAAATCCGCAACATTCTATTTTGAATAACTTTGGCGCCGGTCGACGAATCCTCGCGAATTTTTTTAAAATAGGTGGGGCGCTACGCTCCGCTCCTACCCTGAAAGTCTCGGGGGGATTCGTCAAGCGGGGGCTGAGATAAAAGGGGGGTCCCATAACACGTTTTTCCCATGCATTTTTCCATAGGACCTTTAGACAGGGCTACAGCCCGAACGGCTGAACAGAATTACTAGAAATTTGGCAGAGAGGTAGTCCTCAGGTCAAGGAAGTGCCTTTTGTAGGTTTGGTGTAAATCTGTTCAGTAGATTCTGAGAAAATAGCCTTTAAATCAATATATATATCTGAGCCAGCTTACGGTGCGCTTACGGTACGCTTACCGTACGCGTACGGTGGCGTGCGCGAGCGCGATTCTGATTGGCTCTTAGATCTTAGTAAACATTCGAATCGGCCAAAACCAGGAAGCGGCGGCCGCCATTTTCTCTCTCGCACTGAGAGTGATGTTTAAAATATAAAGCACAAAAACATGTAAAGGGGCTGTTTAGACAGCTCCCACACACATAGCCATGTTGAGGGAGTCCCCAAAGACCCCCCAAGGCCAAAAACGGTATTTTTATTTTTTCGCTAATTTCGCCGATTACGCTTACCGTACGCGTACGGTAAAAAATTATAAAAAAAAAAAAATTATCCCCACTCTCCCCACCCCGTGTGCAATTGGTGCCCGAAGGGCACCAATTGAGCATGGCTTATTCGAGATGAGATAAACTAAAATATTTAAAAAAAAAAAAATAAAAAAAAAAATTAGCCACACTCTCTCCACCCCGTGTGCAAACGGTGCCCGAAGGGCACCATTTGTGCATGGCTTATAACATATATGAAAAATTAAAATATTACCTTTCAAAACGAAGTGCATCATATGTCCTCCATGTGCGCACGGTGCGCGAAGCGCATCGTGCGTACATGGCCCATCTAGCGTAACGTGGGCACGCGGTGCGTGCACGGCACTAACTGCGTAAAGTGGGCGCGCGGTGCGCGAAGCGCACCGCGTGCTCACTGTGCGGGCACGGTGCGCGAAGCGCACGGTGCGCGCACGGAACGAACTGCGTTAAGTGGGCACGCACGCCACGAATGGCGTAAAGTAACTTAGCATTTAAAAAAACCGTACAAATTCACTGAAAAAACCATAGGTTTCACACACGTTATAGTTAGGAATTAGCATTTAAAAAACCTTGCAAATTCACTGAAAAAACCATAGGTTTCACACATGTTATAGTTAGCGGAAATTTTACTGATAAAAAACCAATGAAATTCCCCCGTTATAGTTAGTGCAGGCAACTATAACTCACGCGACCGCAATCTTCTGCTGATGACATATGTGTCTTTATGAAAAAAAAATATTTGTAATATATGTATAGCTAAAAATGTATGGAAGAAGACATGGGCAAATAAGTGTCTAAATACAGTATTAGCATCAGCAGAGGATTGCGGTCGCGTGAGTTATAGTTGCCTGCACTAACTATAACGGGGGAATTTCATTGGTTTTTTATCAGTAAAATTTCCGCTAACTATAACATGTGTGAAACCTATGGTTTTTTCAGTGAATTTGCAAGGTTTTTTAAATGCTAATTCCTAACTATAACGTGTGTGAAACCTATGGTTTTTTCAGTGAATATATATATATATATATATATATATATTTATATATAATTACCTACTGGCGGTCGCCAGTAGGTAGTTATAGTTAGGACCACGTTTCCATAGGAAATCCGCAACATTCTATTTTGAATAACTTTTGCGCCGGTCGACGAATCCTTGCGAATTTTTCAAAATAGGTGGGGCGCTACGCTCCGCTCCTACCCTGAAAGTCTCGGGGGGATTCGTCAAGCGGGGGCTGAGATAAAAGGGGGGTCCCAAAACGCGTTTTTCCCATGCATTTTTCCATAGGACCTTTAGACACAGCTACAGCCCGAACGGCTGAACAGAATTACTTGAAATTTGGCAGAGAGGTAGTCCTCAGGTCAAGGAAGTGACTTTTGTAGGTTTGGTGTAAATCTGTTCAGTAGATTCAGAGAAAATAGCCTTTAAATCAATATATATATCTGAGCCAGCTTACGGTGCGCTTACGGTGCGCTTACCGTACGCGTACGGTGGCGTGCGCGAGCGCGATTCTGATTGGCCCTTAGATCTTAGTAAACATTCGAATCGGTCGAAACCAGGAAGCGGCGGGCGCCATTTTCTCTCTCGCACTCTGAGGGGGGAGCTGATAAACAAATGCCAAAAACATATAAAGGGGCTGTTTAGACAGCGCCCATGCACATAACCATATTAGTTGAGTCTTCAAAGATCCCCCAAGGCAAAAAACGGTAATTTTTTATTTTTCGAAAATTTCGCCGATTACGCTTACCGTACGCTTACCGTACGCGTACGGTAAAAAATAAAAAAAAATAAAAATCCTCACTCTCTCCACCCCGTGTGCAAATGGTGGCGCGAAGCGCATCCGCATCGTGCGTACATGGCCCATCTAGCGTAACGTGGGCACGCGGTGCGCTACGCGCACCGTGTGCCCACCGTGCGTGCACGGTGCGTGCACGGCACTAAATGCGTAAAGTGGGCGCGCAGTGCGCGAAGCGCACCGCGTGCTCACTGTGCGCGCACGGTGCGCGAAGCGCACCGTGCGCGCACGGAATGAACTGCGTTAAGTGGGCGCGCACGCCACGAATGGCGTAAAGTAACTTAGCATTTAAAAAACCGTACAAATTCACTGAAAAAAACCATAGGTTTCACACACGTTATAGTTAGGAATTAGCATTTAAAAAACCTTGCAAATTCACTGAAAAAACCATAGGTTTTTACACATGTTATAGTTAGCGGAAATTTTACTGATAAAAAACCAATGAAATTCCCCCGTTATAGTTAGTGCATGAAACTATAACTCACGCGACCGCAATCTTCTGCTGATGACATATGTGTCTTTATGAAAAAAAAATATTTGTAATATATGTATAGCTAAAAATTTATGGAAGAAGACATGGGCAAATAAGTGTCTAAATACAGTATTAGCATCAGCAGAGGATTGCGGTCGCGTGAGTTATAGTTTCCTGCACTAACTATAACGGGGGAATTTCATTGGTTTTTTATCAGTAAAATTTCCGCTAACTATAACATGTGTGAAACCTATGGTATTTCAGTGAATTTGCAAGGTTTTTTAAATGCTAATTCCTAACTATAACGTGTGTGAAACCTATGTTTTTTTCAGTGAATATATATATATATATATTATCTACTAGATAGTTATAGTTAGGACCTATTTTCCATAGGAAATCTGCAACATTCTATTCCCAATAAGTCTGGCGCCGGTTGACGCATCTTCGCAAAATTTTCCAAACTTTCGGCCAGCTCTGCTCCGCTCCTACCCTGAAAGTTTTGTTGTGATTCGTCAAGCGGGGGCCGAGAAAAAGGGGGGTCCCAAAACACGTTTTCCCCATGCAATTTCCCATAGGATCTGTTGTCGCAGCTACAGCCTGAACCGCTGAACGGAATGACACCAAATTTGGCAAAGAGGTAGTCCTCAGTTCAGGCTCATGCTTTTTGCATAAATGGTGTGAATCTCTTCAGTAGTTCCTGAGAAAATTAGGGTAAAAAAGTTAGTGATATCTATGGCCGGGGAGGATCCGCGCACCCTACCCGCACCGTAAGCGCACCCTCCCCGAACCGAGCGCGCACCCTCCCGATTGCACGCTGGATGCTAATTGGCTGTCGAGTGTCTGTCTACATTCGAAAGCAGGAACTGTTGGTGGCCATTTTCTGCCTCGGTAGAAGCGAGGCTGAAGAAGCAAGGGGAATAAGTGTGTAAAACATATAAAGGGGGCAGAGTGGAAATACTCTGACCCTCTAGAGGTGCTTAGGGGGTCCCAGAAGGACCCCCTGGGGCCCCCTTTTTAAAAACGGTGAAATGCGCGCAGGGTGAGCGCATCCTAACATGTTGGGTGTACGGATTCTCCCGCGTTGGGTGCGCGGATCCAAGGAAAAAAAAATGAAATTTTTGGGAGATAAAGATCAAGCTTAAGTGTTTTGTTCTTGAGTGGCTCTAAAAAGAGCAGTTGTGTTCATTGAGAGTTTTTGGTACTCATAAGTAAGTACCTATACAGAGTCTAAAGTTGTTGAGGAAGACTCTGTTTCCTTCATCAGTAAAGTGTACTCCATCTCTCCTATACATCTCTTGCATATGAAAGCGCAGATTGTTATTGTAAATGGACCACATTCTATAGTCTCGGAGAAAAGCAGAAACAGATTTATTGACATGTTTCCTAGATTTCTCAATTTGTGGACAAAAATGATCGGACCAGTTCCATTTCTGCCTTTGGCATATGTTAGTATACACAAAGGCAGTTTTGGAGAAAAGTGAAATCAGTTCTGCAAAGGTGTCCTTCATAAGGATTTCCAGATCTACCCCAGTCAAAGTGCCTAGGTCATTGCCACCACAGTGCACTTTTATGTGGTCAGGGTGTTGGATATGCATGAAGGATCTCACCAATTGCATCAATGCCCTCTCTGTCCAATCCATTTAATGTCTACATTTGGCAAACCTAGGTCTTTGAGAATGCCTTTGTTTTCTGCATATCTTTGGCTCCAGAAAATATAGCTGTGTCCCACAATCCACTCTCTAAGCATCTTGAAAGGAGGTCTGGATGCACTCAGATGGTCTCTGTAAATGAAATGGCAGTTTGGAAAGTAAGATGTTTCTAAAATGGTGGCTAAGATGCAGTTTTGAAAAAAGACAAGAAATCATTGGTTGTTTGACAACCTTCTACACTGAAAACTAGGGTGCATGTTTCTGTTTTTTAAACGCATGATTCTTATTGGTTAACAAAAAGTTGTGTGCTCAGTGCAGTGTTCCATGACCTGTTTCTATGGTAACGGGCAGAAGGCAGATTGGGGGAAGGGTTCAAATTTATGTCATTTGGAAAGGGTTGAAATGTTTAACCAATAGAAATGTGCGTTTGCTTTGGAATTAATGTGGGAAGGAATGTGATTTGATGTTTACATGTATATGTGTGGGAAATGAGAGGGAAACTTTGCCATTCTTTGGTTCTGCTGACAGGTGCACAGTGCAGAGATTCAGTATAAGAAAATCTGGTGTGTGACTGATATCTGGTGTGTGACTGATATACTTCTTAATCTACAAAACAACTTGAAAGGTGAGGGGGTGTATGTAGACTATTTTGATTTTAATCAGACTAATTTATTTCTCCTGCTAAAGTGTAGAGAGTACTTTTTTTTCTCTACAATCTTGTTGACAGTGTGTGTGCATGTAGAAACCATTCTGTGATAAGCATTTGTGTTTTTCATGTGTTTGCAGACAGATAACTGTGCTGTTTTTATATTTTGGTAGAATTAGAAACCAGTCATTGTTTATGAATTTGTGAAATTAATTATGTTTCTACACTAAAATGTAGTACTACTTCTAGATGAAGAAATGAGTTTTTGTAAACTCCTAGGGATAGTGCTGCTTGTCTAGAATCACACTGTGAGTCTGTGTGCATTTGGGAACCACTGTGAGAGAAGCATTTGGTAACATTGTTTATTTTCTGACCGATAACCCTTTTAAAACCTGTCATGTTGTCAAGTTTTAGTAGCATTAGAATCCAGTATTTGCTTATGCGTTGATTAAATGAGTTAGGCTTTGACACAAAAGTGCAGTCCTGAAATATGTAGATTGTGTGCAGTTCCCTTACCACTTCCACAGTAGTGAATGAGTTTTGGTAAACTCCTAGGGATAGTGTACTATTCTCTTCACTGAGCCAGAACTGAAAATTTAAAAGTTTTACCCAGGCACTGTCCTAGCAGTAGTCTGATGACTTAGTCAGTTTCCAAGTACTCATGTTGTGAACCATACATTACCACATAGACTGCTTCAAATGTCTATGCAGTATGCATGCAGTCTTCTAACATACTATACACTTGTCTTTCACACCTTCAATTCCCTAGTCAGTATCCATACAGTCCAGCAAACATCCTGTCACTCCCTTTGCACTCCTCTGGTGACCCATTCAGTACCAAGTACTAATCCATTCACTGTACCAAAAGCCAACCACTTATAAATTCACCCAGTCACCCTCCTTGCTGTACTCTAATCATTCAGTCAGTACCCAAGTACTCATGCAGTGAGCCAGGCCTTAGCACATGGACTGCTTCAAACGCCTATCCACTATGTATGCAGTCCTCTTAACCACCTACACAGTTGTCTTTCACACCTTCAATTCCCCAGTCAGTATTCATACACTTCTAGCAAACACCCTGTTGCTCACCCAGTGTGTCACCTTATAGTACTGTAATCATTCAGTCAGTTAGCATGTAGTCTTTTAGTGAGGTAGGCTTTAGGGCATGAACTGCTTCAAAGTAGTATGCACTATGCATGTAGTGTTTTAACCATCGTCACACTTGTGGTTCAGGGCTATAGTTTCTTAGTCAGTTTTTATATAAAATGTGTTTGTACAGTAATGGAATAGTATAAATTTGAAAGTTATTAATATACATTTATTTGTGATTCTTTTTTACAGATACTGTTTTTCAACTTTAAAATAGAGAAATCATGCCAGAAAAAAAAAGAAAAGAAACTCAGAAAGGCGCAGGAGCAGGAGTGTTTCTCATCCGTTTGCACTCTTCTCGTGCAAGATTGTTCGGATGAAGGGTCCTTAGGTGCTTCATCATACTTGCCGTGCCAAACGAGTATTTCTTGTTAGGATCCCCTCGCGACAGCACTCTTTTGCAAATATTGCACGTGACCAAGGTGGCATTGGTCTTTGTTTGCCACTCGGGAAAAGTAAAACTGGTGTAGGAAAGGAGAATTATTTTCATTTCTCCACATTTTTATATCTTCAATGCATGCTGAAATGTTCAGCATACATTGAAGGAGAAAAATGCATTTTCTCATTGTTTTTGTGCAGGAAGGTGTGTCTTCCTGCAGAAAAACAAACAGCACATGACACAGATATCCTTCCACTATGGTGCAAGGGTGCCTGTATCACCACATAGCTGCAGTTTAAGCAGCCGTGCAGAGAGAAGCATAGATTTGCAACATATTAATGTACATATGTTGCATCCCTGTGCTTAGGAAGTACTACAGCACACTGCAGTTAAAGAGGTTACTGTGTGATGCTGCAGCACTTCCTCATAGTTCTGCACTTATGCATTCACCATACGCATTCATTCAGTCAATTACGTACTACACATACATTCATCTAAACGTTCACACACTAACAAAGAAATTTAGCTCTTTTTTTAAACCAGGAAAGTTAGTTCTTCTTTTATATTTTTTGGGGGGGTTTTCTGAACAATTTTGAAAAAACAGGAGGAACCAAACAATGAACTTCAGGGAACAAAAAAAAACAACAACAAAAAAACTAGCAATTGTTACTTCCTTGGCGGCGGCAGATCAGATCGATCGACTGCTCACCGTAGCACAAAGTCGCATTGCACTTAGTGTAGAGCACATTTAAAAATTGAAATTGAGGACGGATGTCCAAATTTTGGGCTGATGGATGCACTCTTGAAGTGCTCAGCTGCGATGAGGTGGAAGGCACAGGAGCAGGAGTGTCTCTCACCCGTCGGCATTCTTCTTGTGCAAGATTGTTAGGATGAAGGGTCCTCAGGTGCCTAATCATACTTGCTGTGCCACACAAGTATTTCTTATTAGGATCCCCTCGCGACAGCACCCTTTTGCAAATTTTGCTCGTGACCAAGGTGGCATTGGTCTTCGTTTGCCCCTCGGGAAAAGTAAAACATTTCCACACCAGAGATGAAAAACGTGGTGTGTGTGGTGTCTCCTCCAAAAATTCATCCTCAGATGTATGAGGAGATGCAGGTGATGCCTGCTGCCCTGAAGCCATTTTTGGTTGAAAAAAATTAGAGCTAAGTAGAATCTTAGTCCCAAAAATCTTCTTCTCTGCAAAGAGATGCTCCTCCAAAGAAGGTGAAAGAAAAATTATTGAATTGGGTGGGGCATTCCAATAGTTAGAATAGGAAGTGTAATGAACCAATCAAGGTTTGCAGGTCACATGGGATCCGCGCACCCTGCGCTTACACATCACGCACCCAGCGCGAATCCGCGAAATTGAATTAAAAAAAATATAGGATTAGATGTAAAAGTATATTACTTTTAAGACTAGTTTAGAGTTTGTCTTCAATTAATATTCACATGAAATACATATATATGTTTTTTTAAATGTTAAATATTTCGTGGGATCCGCGCACCTACCGCGTCATAGACGCAGATGACGCATCACGGAAGTGCATAAACGTCACGTTACGTACATCGAACGTGTCGCGTATAGGCTGGGAGTCGCGTACCGGTCGCATTGCGATCGTGTACTAAACACGTACCCAACGCATACCATTCGCGGATGCTACCGCGTAGGGATCGAGAACGGTGCGCATAGGGTGTGCGGATCCAAAAACATTGAAAAAATATATATAAAATAAAGTTTTGAACATATAGTTAAAAAAAAAAATTTAAATATAAAAAAATATGTTTGAAAAACCCAATAAAAACAAATTATATTTTTTAATTTTTAAAAGAATTAATTGAAAAAATAAGTTTAAAAAATGGTGATAAAAAGAATTTAAAAAAACAAAATTAATGAAATTGACAAACTGAAATTGAAAAATATAGAAATCCAATGAAAATCATTAAACATGATATCTTTAGAGATAAGTTATAGATAGGAATTAGCATTTAAAAAACCTTTGAAATTCACTGAAAAAACCATAGGTTTCATGCACGTTATAGTTAGGAATTGGCATTTAAAAAACCTTTGAAATTCACTGAAAAAACCAAAGGTTTCAGGGGCGTTATAGTTAGGAATTGGCATTTAAAAAACCTTAGAAATTCACTGAAAAATCCATAGGTTTCAGGGGCGTTATAGTTAGCTGGACATTTCCCTCGTACAAAGCCCTAGAAATTCCCCTGTTATAGTTAGTTCAGCTAACTATAACTCGCACCCCCGCAATGCACTGTTGATGACGTCACATATTACATCACTCATAACATGGTCAGTGACATCACTGATGACATCACTGATGACATCTCAAATGACATCACTGATGACATCACTGATTACGTCATCCATGTGATAAATTAGTGCATCTTCTCACACCCTAATATAACCTTTGATACACCGGCTCAAAATTTCAGAAGGCCATTTTGAAAACCATAGATACTCCAATACCAATAACTACATACCCACTCATTGACTCTTAGGTCTACATACATCTCCACTCACTCATTTGTACAGTCACTCATACTTACAGTCACTCCGTACAGGACTATTATATGCATTTATACACCTATATAGACACTCACACAACGCCAATCATCCATTGAGGTACTGACACACCTAGTCAGTCATGCAAATAAGTAATCACAGTCCAATTTACTCACCTATACAGTTAAACACACTCAAGTTCACTTACTCATAAAAATACTAACAAATTCTGACGCTCTTATACAATTACTGATACAAGCACACACTCATCCATACAGCCACTCCCACAATTACACTCTCACATATAGAAAGTTATATACTCTTACACACATATACACTGAGTTTCACATATGTAGTTACTGACACATGTACGACTGAGAGATACATTCAATCACTAACACACCCATACATACACTCACCCAACCATACAGTCCATCACAGTTGCACTCTTAAAACCATGCACCCATAGAATCACCCACTCACACATCTATGCACAGAGTCACACAAACCCTACCCACACAAACACTCAGGCACCCATACAGATACTCAGACAACCAATCAATAACCCATATAGACACTCATATAGCTATTCACAAAACCATGCAGCCACTTATACACCAACACACAGACACATACAGACATTCACACAGTTTAGTCACTAGTCTGCAGTTAGATACATTTAATTACTCACTTATAGAGTCAGTTATGCACCTAGAAAATCATCCATTCACACACTTGTACACCCACTCATTCTTCAACAGGCCTTTCCCTATATATATTAAACATATTTAATTTTCAGGAAAACACACATTTACTGGATGATGTAATCAGTGATGTCATCAGTGATGTCATTTGAGATGTCATCAGTGATGTCACTGACCATGTCATGAGTGATGTAATATGTGACGTCATCAGCAGTGCATTGCGGGGGCGCGAGTTATAGTTAGCTGAACTAACTATAACAGGGGAATTTCTAGGGTTTTGTACGAGGGAAATGTCCAGCTAACTATAACGCCCCTGAAACCTATGGTTTTTTCAGTGAATTTCTAAGGTTTTTTAAAGGCCAACTCCTAACTATAACGCCCCTGAAACCTTTGTTTTTTTCAGTGAATTTCAAAGGATTTTTAAATGCCAATTTCTAAATATAACGTGCATGAAACCACTGTTTTTTTCAGTGAATATATATATATATATATATATATATATATATATATATATATATATATATATATATATATATATGTTATCTACTGGCGGTCACCAGTAGATAGTTATAGTTAGGACCGTGTTTCCATAGGAAATCTGAAAATTCTATTTTGAATAACTTTGGTGCCGGTTGACGAATCCTCCCGAAATTTTCAAAACTAATGGGGCGCTCCGCTCAGCTCCTACCCTGAAAGTCTCGGGGTGATTCGTTAAGCAGGGGCTGAGAAAAAAGGGGGATCCCAAAACGCGTTTTCCCCATGCATTTTTCCATAGGACCTTTAGACACAGCTACAGCCCGAACGGCTGAACAGAATTACTTGAAATTTGGCAGAGAGGTAGCCCTCAGGTCAGGGATGTGCCTTTTGAAGGTCTCGTGTAAATCTGTTCAGTATTTCCTGAGAAAATAGCATTTAAATCAATATAAATATCTATAGGCGCGCTCCGAGCGCGTACCGTAAGCTTACCATACGCGCACGCCGCCGTGCGCGAGCACGATTCTGATTGGTTGTTAGATCTTAGTAAACATTCGAATCGGTCGAAACCAGGAAGTGTTGGCTGCCATTTTGTCTCTCGCAGTCTGAGGGGGTGAAAAACAAAGGTGGAGAACGTGAAAAGGGGGCAGGGTGGACAGTTCCTGACCCCCTAGCCTTTGTCAGGGTGTCCCAGAAGGACCCCCAATGGCAAAAATTAATTTTAATTTTTTTTCGAAAAATTGCGGAATGCGCGTAGCGTACGCGCACGGCGTAAACGGAAATATTCCGGAGCGCGTAGCGTCAGCTTACCGTACGCGCATCGTATCACGTAAGCGCACCGTACTTATGACGTACGGAGCGCGTAGCGTCAGCTTACCGTACGCGCACGTCAAAAAATGCATAAAAAAAAAATACAAGTTTCAAGAGTTGTAGAAGATAACAACTGTATGTAAACATTAATTTTGAAAAAATTAACCATTCCATAATGCAGGATATAGTACATATATTATTTTATACATAGGTTGGATATTATTTTTTACCAAAAATCTCGAAAAAAAATTGCATTTAAAAAACCGTACAAATTCACTGAAAAAACCATAGGTTTCACACACGTTATAGTTAGGAATTAGCATTTAAAAAACCTTGCAAATTCACTGAAAAAACCATAGGTTTCACACATGTTATAGTTAGCAGGACATTTCACTCGTGAAAAACCAATGAAATTCCCCCGTTATAGTTAGTGCAGGCAACTATAACTCACGCGACCGCAATCCTCTGCTGATGATGTCAGATATTACATCACTGATGACATATGTGTCTTTATGAAAAATAAATATTTGTAATATATGTATAGCTAAAGATTAATGGAAGAAGACATGGGTAAATAAGTGTCTAAATACAGTGATGTAATATCTGACATCCTCAGCAGAGTATTGCGGTCGCGTGAGTTATAGTTGCCTGCACAAACTATAACGGGGGAATTTCATTGGTTTTTCACGAGTGAAATGTCCTGCTAACTATAACATGTGTGAAACCTATGGTTTTTTCAGTGAAAATATATATATATATATATATTACCTACTGGCGGTCGCCAGTAGGTAGTTATAGTTAGGACCACGTTTCCATAGAAAATCCGCAACATTCTATTTTGAATAACTTTTGCGCCGGTCAACGAATCCTCGTGAATTTTTCAAAATAGGTGGGGCGCTACGCTCCGCTCCTACCCTGAAAGTCTCGGGGGATTCGTCAAGCGGGGGCTGAGATAAAAGGGGGTCCCAAAACGCGTTTTTCCCATGCATTTTTCCATAGGACCTTTAGACACAGCTACAGCCCGAACGGCTGAACAGAATTACTTGAAATTTGGCAGAGAGGTAGTCCTCAGGTCAAGGAAGTGCCTTTTGTAGGTTTGGTGTAAATCTGTTCAGTAGATTCAGAGAAAATAGCCTTTAAATCAATATATATATCTGAGCCAGCTTACGGTGCGCTTACGGTGCGCTTACCGTACGCGTACGGTGGCGTGCGCGAGCGCGATTTTGATTGGCTGTTAGATCTTAGTAAACATTCGAATCGGTTGAAACCAGGAAGCGGCGGCCACCATTTTCTCTCTCGCTCTCTGAGTTGGGCAGCAAAAACGATGCCAAAAAATGTCTAAAGAGGCAGTTTCTTGAGATCCTAACCACCCAGCATTGATATAGGGGTCCCCAAACAACCCCCAAGCCCAAATAAAAAAAATAAAAATTTCCGGAAAATCGCCGATTACGCTTACCGTACGCGTACGGTAAAAAATTAAAAAAAAAAAAATCATCCACACCCTCCCCACCCCGTGTGCAAATGGTGCCCGAAGGGGACCATTTGTGCATGGCTTATTACAGGTAAGAAATAAACAAAGAATAAATTTCACAAAGATGCGCATAATATGTCCCCCATGTGCGCACGGTGCGCGAAGCGCATCGTGCGTACATGGCCCTTCCCGCATAACGTGGGCACGCGGTGCGCGCAGCGCACCGCGTGACCACCGTGCGAGCACGGCACTAACTGCGTAAAGTGGGCGCGTGGAACGAATGTCATTTGAGATGTCATCAGTAATGTCATGAGTGATGTCACTGACCATGTCATGAGTGATGTAATATGTGACGTCATCAGCAGTGCATTGCGGGCGCACGAGTTATAGTTAGCTGAACTAACTATAACGGGGGAATTTCAATGGTTTTGTACAAGTGAAAAGTCCAGCTAACTATAACACCCCTGAAACCTATGGTTTTTTCAGTGAATTTCTGAGGTTTTTTAAATGATAATTCCTAACTATAACGTGCCTGAAACCTATGGTTTTTTCTGTGAATTTCAAAGGTTTTTTAAATGCTAATTTCTAACTATGCCTACAGAGATAGGACATGTGAAGAAAGAAGAAAGAATGCACAGAAAGAAAAAAAAGAAGTGCAGAAAGAAGCAACAGAAGTCCTCAAAGACTAAGAAAAGTGCAGGAAGAAGGATAACGTGCAGAAAGAACAAAAAGAAGAGCAGAAAGAATCCTTGTTGCAAAATCATCCTGTACCCTCAACTTTTTCAGACGGATACTGGTGGTAACTGAGTCTGACTAACCAGTCCTACAGCCAGTGCTATGTTAAAAGACACTTAGAATACAGTGAAAACACCTACATACACTAGGGAACATTATGCGTTGGGGTCCCCCTGTGATTAGCATGACCTCCTCTGTAAGCCCCTAGTATATAATAGGGCAGGGGGATTAAAACTACCTCTTAAAACAGGCCACAGGGCGTTTTTGCACACGTTAACTCAGGCCCCGTCCCCTCCCTTCACCACTGTGTAAACACGCCCTGTGTCCCTTTTTAGTTGAGAGATTAAGTTCATTTGAATCCTGAGGGTCCCTAGGGTCCAACTAGCCCACTAGGTACCTCCAGTAAGTGCCACAGAGCTGCGTTGCAGAGAGGTGTAAAAAGTGGCACAGCCTGGACCACCTCTCTGCAATGCAGCTCAGTGGCGCTTACTGGAAGCACTTGGTGGGCTAGTTAGCCCCCAGGGGCCCTCAATATTGAAGGGAAATTATATCCCCAATTTAAAACGTGCCATAGTGCGTGTTTGCACACGTCACCTCAGGCCCCGTCCCCTCCCTTCACCACTGTGTAAACGCGCCCTGTGGCTGTTCTAAGTTGAGAGATTAAGTCCCCTTGAATCCTAAGGGTCCCTATGGTCAAACTAGACCACTAGGTACCTACAGTAAGTGCCACAGAGCTGCGTTGCAGAGAGGTGTAAAAAGGGGCTTGGCCTCAGAACACCTGTCTGCAGCGCAGCTCCCTGGCGCATACTGGAGATGCCTGTTGGGCTAGTTGGCCCTCAGGGACCCACAGTATTGAAGAGGAATTAATTCCCCAACTTACAACTCGCCAGGGGGCGCGTTTGCAGAGTGCTGCAAGGAGGGGGCGTGGCCTCCGGCACGATGCCAGTCTTTTATTTATTTTAATTTTTTAAGAAGGGGGGCTGTGTGGTTCCCCTTCTTATTCTAATTTATTGGCCCTGATGACCCCATCCCCCAGGGCCTGTCTCCTAATTATATTTTTTTACCCCAATCCCCAGGCCCAGCCACTGTTTTTTATTATTTTAAAAAAATATATATTTATAGACACACCTAGGACATGCTGGACAAACCGTACGTACCTATCACCATGACGATTTGAGTGATATTCATTAAAAGGCAACTATGCATACAATGAATCCACGTGGAATGTATTTACACCACTAGTGAAGCTCTGACATGTCTGATGCCCTACCGTGCCTAATCCCGGTAGACACCCTTGTCGTTTATTTTTACAAACATGGGTAGCTATTGACCGGCACATTTAATACACATGCACACCAAGCCATTCAAAGGGGATTCAACAAAAATTCGACCAAAACTATGTAAGAAACCCCCCTCACGGTTAATAAAACACACATCCACTGCCGGATGTGTAATACTTTTTATTTTACTCTCTGGAAAGGGGACGAACATCACTTGAGAGTCACAGCGCGCTCCTGGCAGAGCCCAATGCTGTGTTACACCCACCATTGCCTGCCGAGTGCCACACACCTCTGTGTTGTATTCCACCAGCTAGTGCATATGCTATGAACTCTCTAGCCCATGTGCAC
Source organism: Triturus cristatus (assembly GCF_964204655.1). NCBI lineage: Eukaryota > Metazoa > Chordata > Amphibia > Caudata > Salamandridae > Triturus > Triturus cristatus. The sequence continues at coordinate 433,181,500 of NC_140585.1, read as the reverse complement.
TGTAACACCACCCCGTGAATATGTCATGCCACACTTGTCTTCGCACGGGTTATATTGCCCCATCTAACGTGCCTTCCTCGATGCCTATGTTATAACGCACAGTGCTATGCCATACATATTACAATCTGGGATCCATATCTTTGTCACAGTGCATATGCAACGTTACACTCCTCACCACATATTTTATATTACAACTTTAGAGACTAGTTAGGTTACACAACACTGCCCTGTGCATATTACACTCCAAGGCGCACATCGCATAGCACGCACTAGTGCCTGTGCTATCTTGCGCTCTCCAATGAATCTGTCATTGCGCACAATGTATTGCATATTATATTTCACGCCCGGTTCATCTTATATCACACTTTTTGGTGCATAGTTTATACCATACACTATATCTAGTTTTCATTTTCAATCGTGCTCTCAGGACTATGTTCTATATAACACTGTGTTCACCTACCCTTTTCACGGGCATTACATTTTGCGATAGGGGGTGGAGGGTCAGGGGGTGTTTCTGCCAAGTGAGCCCGGAGTCACAGGCAAAAACGTCCTCTTCTTCCTGAATAAAAGTGAGATTATGCTGCATACTTGTTCATATTTTAAGTAGTTCGCACAGACACACGTTTTAAAAACAATAATGTTCCTAATACCCGCCTTCTCTAAACAGTTAGCTTGCTGCCCCATCCCCCTCCTCCCTATCCTCTGTTGTGTGAATCCATGGACTAGCCTCCTCCCTCCTGCCATGCATGGTCTGATGTGCTGCCACTGCCCTCAATTTAGTATGATGTACCAGTCCCCTCCTCCTGCCCTCCATTGCCCAATTCTATGCCCCATCATTGACCTCCTGCTTAAACTCTGTGCTTAGCTTGCTGCCCCTATTCTCCTTCCCCCTGCCCTCTGATGTCTTTGTGCATGCCCCTGCTCCATCCTTTTTGCCCACCATGTTCCATGTACCTGCCACTCCTATCTACTCTGAGTGTTCTGTTGAGCTGCCACTCCCCTCCCACCTGCCTAGCATTGTCAGATGACTGTAACCTGTTCCTACCACCTCCACCCTGCCTGTCCACATGCCATGCCCCTATCCTATTCCTCTTGTCCTACATGGTCCATTGTACTGCCACACCCTTCTGCCCTCCCTGGTCTGTTGTGCTGCAACTGCTCCTCCTGCCTGCCCCGTGCGGTCTGTTGTGAGGCCCCTTCCCCTGAACTTTCTTGTCTGTGCATAGGTCCTGACCTTCCCTTCTATCCTCCATCGTCCTTTGTGCATGCCCCTGCACCCTCCTTTTTGCCCATCATAGCCATTGTGCTGCCACTAACCCTCCCACTTGCCATGCATGGTCTTCTGTGCTGCCATGGCCCCTCCCACCTTCCCTGTGTGGTCAGTTAGCTGCCCCTGACCCCCTCCCACCTTCCCTCCATGGTCTGTGTGTATGCCATCACAGTCTCACTGTTGCTCTTCATGGTGTGTCTTGCTTCTAGTGCCCATCCTGCCTGACCTCCATGGCTATCTTGCTGCTCCTGCCCTGCCCCCTTTCCCCCAGCCCTCTGTTTACATGTGCAGACCCCTACTGTCTCCCTCCTGGCTTGTCTGTTCCATTGTAATGCCCCTGATCCGTCCCTCCTGCCCTTTATGGTCTGTTATGCTGCAGCTTTCTCTCCTGTCTGTCCATTATGGTCAGCTAGCTACCATTGCCTCTTGCCCCTCTGTTCTCTGTTGTCCATGTGCATGGTGCTGTCCCCTCCCTCTTGCTTTCTATGGATTGTTGTGCTGCACTCCCGTCCCGCATGCCCTGTGTGGTGTATTGTGCTGCTGCAAACCCTGATGCCTGCCCTGCAGGGTCAGTTTGGTGCACCTCTCCATGTCCCTCCTGTCCTCTGTTATCCAAGTCCATGTCCCTACCCCATTTCCTTCCATGATCCAATGTACCATACTTGCGAACATTTAGAACTTGGTAAGAGGGAGATTTTGAAAAATAACTGGGGTATTGATTTTCCCCTTTGAGTTACATTGAAAAAGAGGAGATTGTAGACAGGAGACAGATCAAATAAAGCCCATTTGAGCTTAAAAACATTGGACGTTTCCTGGCTGAATCGGGTCTGTTGGCATGTATGGTTGTACTACCATTGCCTCTTCCTTCTGCCCACAATGGTCTATTACATTGCCACAGCCTCTCTTGCAAGTCCTGTATTGTTGGTTTGTTGCCCCTACCCCCCTTTCCACTGCCCTCCATAGTCTGTTGTGCTGCCACGGCCCTTCCTGCCTGCTCAGTGTGGTTAAATTGTTGCCTTTGCACCCTCCTACCTGCCTTCAATTTTCAGAGTCCGTGCCCCTGGCCTCTGCCTCTCAACAGTATCCTAATGAACAACTAGATTACTAACATTCTATATTTATTACAAAAGTGTGGAACGCCTGACGTCATCTTGATGTAATCAAAACTGTAATACCTAGAGCATTTCCTTTAGAAATTACATATATGAGAGGGTCTTATTGGCATCAAAATTATGGTTAGTGCTCTAAAAGACTAAAATAAGGACATATTTTCTGAATTTTCAAATAGCGACAAAGCACTTTTACATTATTTGTTATCTTTATGTTTTTTTATCCAGTTGACCACTTGATTAAATGTTGCACTTAGGGGAGAGGATGTGGTGTTACTTCCAGAACTGCAGACTTTGCAACTGGGGAACCAGGTTGGAGTTTCTGCTTCAGCTCGACATTCTGTGATTCTGGTCAAATCACTTAGTCTCCCCATGTCTACAACCAAAATGAATTTGTTCTTGTGTGATGTAACCAATGCTCATGTAAAGCACTCCAATACCTGACAAGTCTGCACTATATAACACTGCAAAAACACAAAATAATAAGTGTTTTGCACACTTCTGTCATTGGGCTATATTTGGGCTACATCTGGGTGATTTTGGGCTACATTTGGGCTCTTTTGTCTCCGGTGGCCATCTTGGGAGATTTATTTGTTATGAAGTTTCCTAATTTCCTCATGTACTGCAGTCTCCTCAGTAGGAAATGCTTTCAGTTTTTTACTTTGATTCCATCATGAAGGTATTCAGATATGTCACACATTTGCCATAAATTCTGAAAGTTAGCACTCTAGTTGCTCATTAGATCACTGTAGTAAAACTACTGTTCACCATGGAAGTCTGCTCCTGGTATTAAAAGTGCATGTTTCAGTCTGCATGTCAGAATTTTTTAATGAAATAAAAGAGGATTTCAGAAGTCAAAATGTGCCCTAGTTTTTCTTTCTGCAGCACTAATCATACTTGTTATGGAAAAATGAACCCCTCATTCTGTTCCTTTTTAAATTAAACGTTTTAAGAGTTACCACTTTAATCCAAGCAAGATGGCTTCAGGAGTGCCATACGTTTATCATAAGTAGGACTGTTAGCGCTTTAGTTGTTCTTTGGAACACTCTGGGAAGCTGCAGTAGAACACAAAGGAATCACCTGACAGTCTCTGCCCTTGTTGGATGTACATGTTTTACTGAGAATGTCAGACTTCATTCTCACATGACTGAGAAAGATAATGTGAATTTACAGAAAATAAGCTCTCAGTTTAGCTTATAGATCACCTTCCAAACCTCTGTGGGAAAAGCATGAGAAAATATTTTTCTCTCAATCATGATATCCCAGCAGAAGGCTTTTTCACATGGTGAAATCACCTTAGAACATACCACAATTCCTAAAATGAGTATGGTACCATCAACAAATGATTTATAATGTAACTAAAGTCTTAAAACCTTCTATTAACTGCAATGCTTTTTAATGAGGTGCTATCATGTATATTGGTCCCAAGATGGCTGCCAACACTTCTTGGATGAAGTGCTGACAGCCAATCAGATCTCAGGATGAGATGTGTGGTTAGGCTCCGCCCACATATATATATGATTTTACTTTTGATTTTCTCAGGAACTACTGAACAGATTGACACCAGACCTGCAAAAGGCACTTCCCTGAGCTGAGGACTACCTCTCTGCCAAATTTCAAGTAATTCTGTTCAGCCGTTCGGGCTGTACCTTGGACTAAAGGTCCCTATTGAAAATTGCATGGGGAAAACGTGTTTTGGGACCCCCCTTTTTTCTCAGCCCCCGCTTGACGAATCCCCCCAAGACTTTCAGGGTAGGAGCGGAGCAGAGCGCAGCGCCCCACCTATTTTGAAAATTTCGCGAGGATTCGTCAACCGGCGCCAAAGTTATTCCAAATAGAATGTTGCGGATTTCCTATGGAAACACGGTCCTAACTATAACTATCTACTGGCGACCGCCAGTAGATAATATATGTATATATATATATAGTTGTTGTTGCATACCTATTCCCAAGAAATGCAGGGCAGTGATCAGGCTCGAGGTATATGACAACCTGAGACTGCGCAACATCATTGAATCAGGCTTGCCCTTTCCCAGAAACCAGTTATCCTTGTGCATAAGACTCAACCTAGAGACTTCCAAATCTGGGTCTCAGTGCACGCCCATAGTACAATTTGAAGAGAACACTTTAGTCCTCATTCATACCTCAGTAAGGTGTGGCTAAGTACACCACCAGGTAATTAACATTGGAGTGTATATATGTGTGTGGAGTGTGATAGGGTGGTGGCCTGAAGGATTTGTATAAAAACGTAATTATTAAGGCTGTACACCTTATCCCACCAGATTACCACAGAGTGTACAACAACACCAAGAATCTGAAGCAGACAAAACCCAAGCCTAACAATGTGGTCATTGGTTGGTCAATTATTATTTGCCGCTTCTCCCATTTGCTTCTTTGGTTCTCGGCGGTGGACTATAAAGCTCCTTCTGCAGAACTTAGAGGGGCTTGGACAGACTAGCTTTGTGAACTACTCCCGCTAGGTCTGAAGGTCCAGGTTATTGGAGTTATGTAACAGTGGTTTTGACAGCGAGGTCTAGTACCTGTCAGTTTCTCTCAGATCATTCTCCCTTCCTGATGCACTACTGTGGGCAAACTGTGAGGGCGAAAGCCCCACTATGCCATCTGATGACAGACTATGGACGACCCGGGATTCACACTCAACATTAGTGCCACCATAGACACCTATTTTGATAACATCTGGGGAACGGTCACTGCCAGGGCAATGGAAAGGGATGCGTTCAAGGTGGTACTCAAGGGAAACTGTGTAGGCATTATACAAATGATCCAGACACAGCTCTGAAACAACCGAAGGAAGGCAGAGGAGGCATTAGCACATCTCCAGATGAGAAAACTAGACCTCTCAGTCTTAGGCTGCGACACGGTTGCCGCTAAAGGGGAGAGGAGTTGGCCTAACGGCTAGGGCGCTCGACCTCAGACAGGGGGAACTGGGTCCGAGTCTCGGTAACGACGCTGAACATCCTGTGATTCTGGGCAAATCACTAAATCTCCCCGTGCCTAACAAAAAAAAATGAATGTGTGTCCTCATGTAACGTAACTGGTGCTATGTAAAGCGCTCTGATACCTGATTGGATTCGGGTCAAGTTCGCGCTACATAAAACTCTTTAAAAAAATAAATTTAAAAAGGCTGTGTCGGATACAAATTGGCCGCACTGGACAGATTCACCAGAAGAGACTGTTAAAAAAAATGCATAAAGATGAAGATCGGCTGGGTAAAGTGATGGCATGGCTCCTCAAAAGTGAGCGCCCCTTGACTATTAGCCTGTCTTTGACTAACCCAAACGGCACAATGGTCATCACTAAGGTGGCCGTCACGCTATCTGGCACAGACATACAGGAAGTCATCTGCTAGCCCTGTGTCACAGCTCTAGGACTAATCCACCCTAGCCCGAAAGAGAGCTGGGGAGTTAGAACAACCCCTAACAAGAAAGGAACTCATTGTGGCTTGAATGATATGACAGAAGGTAAAACTCCTGGCCCGGATGACCTCACCTCTGAGATTTATTGTCAGTTTCAGGTTCTTCTCGTTGTCAAACTTCTCAACGTTTTCGAGAAATCACTAACCAAACATTGATTACCGGATTTCATCAGATAAGCCAATGATACCAATGATGTTGAAGCCAGAAAGGGACTTGCGGGACTCAAATTCCTACAGACCCCTCATGATGATTAGCACATATGTCAAAATACTGGCTAAGGTCCTTGCGAATAGGTTAAGTGATGACTGTCCTGGTTCACCCAGACCATTCCGCCTTTATACCCGGAAGGAGTATGAAATGAACCACCACAGACTCCACCATGTAATGGTGGACACTGACCTAGAGGCGGCTCTGGTCGCATTAGATATTGAAAAAGTTTTCAATACACTGGATCGAGATTATATGCACATGGTACTGGAGGCAATGGGTTTTGGTTCAAAATTTAGGACTTGGGTCTGGTTGCTTTACACTGGCCAGACTGCCAGAGTCAAATTGGGAACCTACATCTCTGATAGATGGAACACTGAGAGGGGCACAAGACAAGGCTGCCCCCTCTTGCCGTCATTATTCGCCTTGGTGGTGGAGCACCCGGCAATCCATCTATGGGAACGGTTGCATGAGTGGGACATACAAGTTGCTCAGACGACCCACATAGTATCACTGTATGCAGATGATACTCTTCTTTACCTCTTCAATCTGTGCACAGCCGTCCTCTCCTACTTCATCAGCTATGCACCTTCGGGCACCTGTCGGGCCTGCATCTCAATGTGAGCAAAACAGTCCTTTCCCCGATTGCTGCCTATACGAATGTTACCCAGGATGATTTTCCAGAGATGGGACTAACCTGGGAGGTAGCGAAATTTTGTTACATTGGTATACACAAAATGAATACAGGTGAACAACAATATGCTTAGAACATGGGTAGGGTACTCCAGGAGCTGGAATCCTCTATTACTGTTTGGATCAAACTCCTTGTTTCAGCGATTGGTAGAGTGGCATTGACAAACAAGGATATAGCCTTAAGGCTAGAGCTGCTGACTTTGGAGCCGGGGAACTGGGTTCGATCCTCGGTATCAGCTCAGCATCCTGTGATTCGTGGCAAATCACTTAATCTCCCCGTGCCTAACAAATAATAAATGTGTCCTTGTGTAACGTAACTGGTGCTCATGTAAAGAGCTCCAATATCTAAGGGTCGAGTTCGCGCTATATAAATCTTCACCAAAAAAAACCCCAAAAAACTGGTGCTACTCTCCAGATGCATTTACACCTTGTAGAACTCACCCTGCCCCATTACATGGTCGATCTTCAGACAGCCGCTTAGGCAGTTGCCTTCCCTGGTATGAGCAGGGAGACGGAGAAGGATACAGTAACGTATGTGAAGCGGTACAAGCATGAGGGCAGTTTGGGCCTTCCCGACCTAGAACTGTACTATCTGCCTGTGCAGCTTCAACATGGGGTGCAGTGGTGCGCAGAACATACTAACTGGGAGAAAAGCCTCCCACAGGACATGGTAGATGAGAGGTTACTCCCCCATTACTTAATGCACTGAGTTCACCATACCATGTTGCTTCCCACTCTCACCCATAGAGGGGTGATGGCGTGTAACATGGGGCTCCGGCGTCCTCCCTTCTTGAAACTACTGCCACTCGAGTGGATTGAACAGGCGCCCCCGAGCCTAGGGGAGGGGCGCCCTTAGTCGTGCCACGGGACTGAGCCGCCTCCGGGGCCAGGAAGGAGGCTGGTGGTACGAAGAGGCCTCTTTGTCCCCTTGGACCTCCAACAAGCAGCAGGGGCGCATCGTCAACGAGGGACCAGGTTTCTGCTCGGCGGCGGGTGGCAGGCGGCGTGTGGCACGGTAAGTTGGAGGGGGCCTAGGCGTAGTGTGTCGTCCGCATATTGGGGCGTTTAGTAATTTTTAGTGGTGGTTAACCATATTGGTAAACGCATATTTGCTAAAATGAAAATGTGGTCAGTCTCAGCACCTTGCTAAAAAAAAGGACTCGGCGGTCTATGAGATTAACATTGAGGCCGCTGCAGGCTTTTCTGAACTAGTATCGTGCCCAGAATCACAGTAATGAAATGCGGTGGGCGCGGCGGTAGAGCAGATAGATAATGAGGCCACTGCGATATTCGGGGGGTGCGCCCTCTCTCTTGAAGTGGAGGTATGGTGGCGTGCAACAGTTTGCAAAAGTATTAAGGTGGAACTGTATCAGATTAGGAGGCTGCTCCCGTATGCGAGGGGTATGGGCCATACTATTAAATAAATATGTGGGATAACGAGGCCGCTGCAAGAGGTGGGCCGCGCCCGTATGTGGGTGGCGGAGGTAATGGCAGCTTGCATACCAGCCAGTATACATTTGGAAAAATGCCCCTGGTGGGGGGGGGGGGTACCATTGACGTAGCCCGGGACAAGGCTCAGTAATGCAACAATAGTGCAGTAAATAATTTGAGGGGTTTACAGTACAATTGCATAGGGTATCGTATATTTGTGGCTGGTTTTTCGCTTTACTTTCATGTCGGCGATATCCGGGAGGTGCACCACGCTCGGAGGGTGGCAGCATGGTATCCAGACGTTGACCTGTTTGGGGTTTGGCCAGCCATCAGCCGGTAAATAACAGGTGGGGCACCTGGCTGGTGGGAGAGTGGGCTTACCTGCTGGTGGTCCCAGACTTTCCGGCCATACCTTAGAAGGGAGGATGTTTGGGAGTGGCACCCTGTCGGGCTGATCCTTTGTTGGAGGTACTGGATTGGTAGTTCCCTCTGGGATGTAGGAAAATGGAAGTACAACTGGGCACTGGTTCTTGTCGGGCAGGCATGGATTCCTTGGGTGGAAAAATGGAGATGGGGTGAACGGGGGCCTTCCCTACTCAATGGGCAATGAGATAGGCCTCGGGGCAAGGTGCAGCTCCTGAGGTTTGTGGCCAAGAATTATTTAGGATGGGGTAAATCAGAAAAAGGGCAGGAGCTCTTTATCCAGACTATACTGGGGTTTATTGTGGAGCACAGTCAGCGCCGGGGGTGGGGGGGGGCGAGTGCGCCAGGACGCTTCTCACCCTGTGGCGAAGTGATGACAGTTAATAACAAAGGGGGATGCTCAACAATGGAGGTTCAGCAACTGGATGGACCCCAGGAGGGGGTAGGATCGATGTGTGTAGAGGGTAGGTGGAAAGGGGGAACTGACCTGCTGGTGGTCCTGGACTCTACTGCCCTAACCCGCAATGTATGGACTGAATAGAACCTTGGGGAGGCTGCCTGTGTGCAGGTACCCCGGTGGGCCGGTGCGTTATGCGAGGTCCTGGATTGCAAGTTGTGCAACTGTTTACTGTAGCGCGTTGGGGCCTGCTGGCACAATGCGCACAGCAGAGTGGGGGCTTGGTGGGCCGAGATGGCCAAGTTCAAGTGTACGGCCAAAATCAAGTTCAAGTGTAATGTCGTGCATGATTTCCTTACTGCCCTTAACATGTTGATGACGCTAAAGTGTACAGCCAAGCTCAAGTTCAAGTGTATTGTCATGCCTAATTTCCTTACTGTCATTAACATGTTGATGAGGCTAAAGCGTGAGTCTGTGAGTAATTTTGTATATCCAAGTAGGATACTCTTACTCTTGTATTGGTTGGTGGTGAATTACCTGGTTGATGTGAATAAAAAGGCTACGCCTTGGACAACATGCTCTGATTCTGAGAGTTCTTGGGCACAGCGGAGAGGAAAGGTAAAGGAAATTAGGGAGGAGGGTATGTCATGTTGTGCGCGTACTAAAAACCGTTCTAGAACAGGCTCTGTCCTTAGCAAATTGGAGGGAGGGCAGATGCCTTATGCTGGGAGAGTTATACCTAACTTACAAACTCATTCCATTTCCCAAAACGTGTGAGACCTTTTCCATCTGCAGGGGTCAGTTTTGGGAATTTGCCAAACTCATCAGCATTTCGAGAGAAAGACGAACCGACTTTCTGCATACGCCCTCAGTGACTGCCACTCGTAAAGATGCTACTGGCGGGAGGGTGTGGACGGCACATAATATCTAGGCTATACAAAGTCCTTGAAGGAGACAGGGTGAAAACACTTATGCAAGCAAGACTGAAATGGGAGGAAGAATTGGGGGAATTCCTATCAGATGTGGAGTGGGGTAGGACATGTGTCCTGGTTCATACTACAGTTAATATTCAGAGGTTTAAGTTGACGCATTCCAACGTCTTGCATCACGCATACCTGATCCACCCCTCCAAGAGTGCACAAAATATTTCTCCAGCTGCCACCCGACTGTCCTAGATGTGGGAATGACAGGGTCACACTTCTCCACATGTTTTGGACTGCAGGTTGGTGAACTCGTATTGGGAGATATTGCGACAGCACTCACTAGGATGACCACATACAAGTGGCAGCAGACGCTAAACTATGTGAACTGGGCCTCTACCGATACCCCCCAAAAAAAGAAAAATTCTGAACAGGTTTGGTGCTTTGGGGGTTGTCTTGGGGAGGAGGCATATTGTGATCCAATGGATTTCGACGAGAATGCTCATGATTGGTGCTTGGTTGCAGAACATGCCTGAGGGGAAGAGCAGAGTCTGAGGGAGGTCCGAACTGATGACAAAGCAACAGAAGATATTGTTAGATGTGACAACATGACCAACTCACTCAATACAGAGACAGACTCACATTTTAGCAATGAGTCCACTGTCACACAAGACCAGACCTTCTAACCAGAGTGTAGACCGAGAAAACACCTTTCCAGGGCCACAGACAATGTCTCCTACAATACTCTAATAATGACATTTCGCTTAGATCAGTGTTTCCCAAACTGTGGTCCGGGGACCCCCAGGGGTCCCTGACACTTTCCCAGGGAGTCCGCAGGCAGCAGTTTAAAAAGCACTGCACTTGTATAATTAGCAGTTTTCCAGCAACAATAAAAGTGTCAATATAACACAGTGATTAATGTACCTGCTGGAGAGAGATTAGAGTTTTGTCCTGTGGCAGCTTTGAGTTATCTAATGTAGCACAGAGGGCTAATATGCCTATTGCAAAGAACGTGTAACATGCATTTTAAATAACAGTATTTTATGTGCATAGGTGAGTGGGTTACTGCTTTTGTCACAAAGATTATTTTGTTACTGTGCAGTACATAAGTGACAACCGTAATCTAGCACAGTGAACTATAAACTGTCATCAAAGAACTGCTTGCAAACTGCATGGTACAAGTTAGTAACTTATGTTTTTTCCCGGTCTTTCACTATCCCGATGCTGCTAAAAAGGTTTATCAGGGTGGAAAAACATTTTTATTGTTAAAGTCAATGCTAACCACTGTCTTATGTTCTGAATCCCGAATTTTTTGTGCTTCTCCAGACCAAGCACTCTTTAAAAATGCCTACCAGTATAAATGGCATGTGAATCCTACACCTTGTAGTCCCCTTTGCCTTATGTAACATTTTCTATACACTGATTTACACTTATGATTAATTGTCTCTATATGTGTGTGATGTAAAGTGATAAACGTGTTGTAGACTGCACCATTGTTTTCTAAATTTCTTTGGGGGTAGTGACTCCCAAAGCCCTCTTTGTAGTGGTCATTCACACTCAATGCACTTGGTGTGCACCGTATGGGGACTGGTCTGAAAACATTTGCCAGGGCTGCTTTGGGTTTCCAGTCTGGCCCTGGCAGGAGTAGGAACCTCGTACTGCGAAATAAAACCAACCATTTAAAAGTTAGTCATAGAGATGCAGCACCAACCTTCCCAATAAAATTTTAGTTTTTTGCAAATTCTTTCAATATAAAATACTAAGGGGGATATTTACAAAAGTAGTGGTGGAGCGTGTTGTTAGCCTCTGTGGCTTAACGACATGCGCCGCCACATCAGAAACGCAGGGCTGCACCATATTTACAAGAATTTAGTGCAGCCCTACTGTGCTGGTGCTACACTTAGCAGTGTAGCGCCAACGCAGGCACCCTTGCAACACAGTGCAAGGGTGTCTGCGTGCAGGGGAAGATTGTTTATGTAAAGGAAGGTCCACCCTTCCTGCACATAAACAATCTTGAAATAGGTTTTTGTCACTTGTATGTGTGCAGCTTAATGCAGCACACATGGAAGTTACAAAATGCCATTTTATTAATGATTATTTATGTGCAGGAAGGGTCACCTTCCTGAACATAAACAATGCAAGGCGTTTTGCTTTTTCCATGTGTGCTGCACAAGGCAGCACACATGGAAAAAGCAAAAATGAGGAGAAATAAAGCATTTCTCCTTGTTTCGCCAAGTTAAGACCTGGTTTTCCCTGGTGTTAATTTTGGCGCTGCCTTCTATTTATGCTGCCCCTGTGAATAGGGGGCAGCATCAAAATCAATGGGTTTTGCGGTGGAACATCCACTGCAAAACCCACTACCCACCCCTTTCACGCTAAGCATTGCGCGAAAGGGGGCCTTAATTAAAAGGCAGCGTTAAGCCATGTTAAGTGGCTTACCGCTGCCTTGTAAATAAGGCGAAGCCCCTATCGACACGCGAACGTTGCAAAAAGTGATGTTTCCATGGTGGTAGGGGTTTGTAAATATGCCTCTAAAATCCTTAGTAATTCGAGTATTTGTTTTGTGTGCACACGTGTTTATTTTTTTCGAATTACAGTTTTAACGTTTGAAATTTAAATCATACAAATTGCTTGGGGGTCCTTGGCTTCCAGTGGTGACTCATTGGGGTCCTCAGGAGTCAAAAGTTTGGGAACCACTGGCTTAGATGATGGAATTAGCGGCCATGGTGAATAAAAGGCCGAATTGGAGAGACAGTCAACATACTAACCCAGGAGGACATCCATTGCTCACTTTTAATTCTCCTTTTCCCTCCTCCCCTGTTGTTTAGTGAACATAGACCCATACAAAACGCTGAAGAATGGGAGGAGCCATGAGTGGACCCTATGTGCCTTTATTGGCAGAGACTAATGTAATGTATTCAAAACTGTTATTTGTATGTCAAATCACATGCCTCTTTCCACAGTTCAAGTATCATCACTATTGTTTTCGAAAATCTCAATAAAAAGATTTATTAAAAAATAAATAAATATATTTTTTAATTTCTGTAGAGTGAATCAGGGCGGGGTTCAGTTAGAAAACAAGAACACAATTCAGGATTATAAGTAGTGCTTTAAATGTGCCGGTACTCACAGGGCCTATTGTGTTTATATTGATACTTTTCTCAAATGTTTTGGTATGTCCTGCAATTGGCGTAGCACTCATTATTAATGCTCTTATTTCAAAGTCACTTTTGTTCTGAAGCACACTGATTATTAGCCTGAATAGTGCTGTTGATGGCTTGACTGAATTCATTTAAAAACTCCTTCCATCATGATTTAGGGCCTGCTCCCAGCAGGTCGTTTACACCACTCTTTATTATCATATGCAGCTGTTATTCTGCATGTATGGGAAGTTTGAAACTACTATCAAGGGAAATGCAAGGGCAATATGAATATTCAACAGAAAGGTCTTTGTATTATCATGTCTCATCCCACCTCTAACGCTGACCACTAGCCCCGCCCCTAGCTCAATTTAATGAGTACCTATGCTTATTTTTTTTCCTTTAAAGTACTGATTATAAGTACGAAAATGTTTTTTGATTAATTATTCAATAAAGACCTTCAATTAAAAAGGCACAAATCATGCTATGTTAAAAGACACTCATTTAATGAGAAAATTAAGAACATCGGATACAGGGATCAACTGAAATTAAGAAAGCACACAATTGCACAAAAGGAAAGTAGTGGATTAAAATATATTGGCTAATATATTGTGGGAAATGTAAAACATACAGTTTACAAAGGTCAATGTATTACACAAGTCAAGTCAAACTCAAATGCCCTTCCTGGCATCCAGTGTATTGTTCCCTCCCATTTTGTGCCCTATGTCTGCAGTTTTTGCCAGTGGCACCTATGAGGCAGACCCAGCAACATGTGACTAGGTTCTGATAACAACTACAAATATGCATTCCTTTTGGAATGCAGTCTGGCAGAGATCAGGCATAACATATTTCATATGTCATTACTGCTATACAAGTATTTGGCTGGTGTGTTAAGGTAAGGTAACCTAAATGTTGCAAATTCAGTAAAAAATGTATATTCTAAAATCACAAGATTTACGTTTAAAATAGGTGGAAAAAATATTTCCATCATCCCGCTTCCTTTACCTGAAACTATGAGGTGGTCCTGCACAGAGACAGCTGACTCCACACAGTGACAATTAAGGTACTTTGGAATGAATGAATATCCTTTGAAACAAAGCCTATGTGACAATGCCTGTTCAGCAAACTATAATCACCGCAGAGGTCAAATGTCAGAAAACAGGTAAGGAGGTATGGCTTACCAGTGACGGCTCAGAATGGGTGCCATACTTCAAACCCGCGTGTGCTGAATTGATTTCAAGCATGAAAAGGCTGGCTGTGTTCAGAGTGTAGGTGCAACTTGACTTAAGGTGTCAAGCCTATGGATGAAACACTGTGCAACGGCACCTGACAACAAAACAAAAATTCCCAAGAAGACTAGAACTCTAATAATGGCCGAACCCATCTTGGATTATCAGGTATAACTTTCCTTAGGTTTTACAGCTTCCATACTAAGCAATTGTGCCACAGTGTTGCTGCAGCCAGGACCCTGACTGCTTTCTTTGGAAGTTGCTGAGGGCAGATTGAATACAGAGAAGTATTCTTCAAATCAAGTTGTGTGTAAAATCAACTTTGAGCTTTTTATTGAGCATCTGCCTTAGTGGTTTAAGGTCTTTAGGATTGCTTACAATTTTGAACTCTCGGTTTTCCATTACGGAACAAAATTGTTCTAGCATCAAGTTTCTGATTTTTAAGGTGTATACAAGTTACAAGTTGTATTTACCAAGTGCTGCATGTGTTGGTAGGAATAGGAATGTCAAATCTGAATAGTTACTGTACTGTAATGGATGTTAATTACTTTTCAGTTTTGCAAGAGAAAAGTAATAATCCAGACCAATCACTATCAGAAGGTGCATGTTATGAAGCCCAAGGTCATCGTCTTGCCAATAGAGAAGAAAGCTTAAGGTATTTGTTAGAACTGTCAGCCTTAGGGTGGCTTTAGGACTCTGTGCACTTTACCACTGCTGACCAGTGCTAGAGTGTTTGTGCCCTCTCCCTTAAACATGGTACAATTAATTTACACCTGATTGGCATATTTAATTTACTTATAAGCCCCATGTAGAGTGGTATGCCATATACCCAGGCCTGTAAGTTAAAAGTTAAATGCCAGTAGTGGGCCTACAGTACTAATTGTACCACCCACTTAAGTAGCCCCTTAAAATAGGTCCCAGTCCTGATATTGCGGTCTGAAGGCAGTTTTAAACTGCGACTTCGACTTGGCAATGTAACCCCTTGCCAGTACTTAAACTCCCCTTTTATTTCATATGAGTCACCCCTAAGGTAGGCCCTAGGAAGCCCATAGTGCAGGATACATTGTTATTAAAAGTTTGGACATGTACTTTTGTGATTTAAATGTCCTGTAAGAGATTAACTCCTAAATTCGTTTTTCTCTACTGGGAGGTTTACCTCTCCCACAGGATGACTTTGGATAGTCTTATTAAATTTAATACTAACTTTTGAGTGGGGATATCATGTATGATGTCAGAGAAACTGTAATTACAAATACTCTTTAATTGTAAAGTTGGGTTTTAAGTTACACTTTTCAAAATGCTACCATTAGAAACCTGGAATTTTCCTTCCCTAAACATTTGGTGCTTGCAGCCTTCTGCCTGCGCTGTGTCACATGACTGGGTGTACTTGGCAGTTGGACTTTGTTTATTCCTCCCAGATAGCAATACAATAGAGGGATTAGGTTATCCTGGATGGGCCATCAACAGGAAGGATGAGGGGCAGAGCTGGTCACAGGCCCACTTGCGACTGAATAGGCTGTGTTCTGCCTTAACACAAAGGACTTGCCCCCCCTGCATTTTAATGGAGGCAGGGAAGGGTAACAAGTAAACTTCAAGCACTTCAAAGGGAAAACTCTAAAAGCTTCTCCTACTTCAAAGAAGGCACCAAGTATTATGATACGACCCTCAGCCCCACTCTTCAGTTCACGTTCTTGACCTGCAGAAGGACTTTCAGAGGACTGCCTACTGCTGTGGCTTGCTGTGTACTCCACAGGTCTGCTTTGGTTGCTGCACCTGGAAGGACTGCTTTGCTGCCTGGAGCCTGCCTTGAACCATCAGAGCCCTGCCCTACTGCTTGAGCCCTGTTCAACTGCTTGAACCCAGGACTACCAGAGTGACTCCAAGGGCTAGTGTGTTGGCCTCCTGATCAAAGACTCAGGGACAGAAAATGCAACAACCATCTTGAACCTCCACCTGGAGCCAGCCTGAGTAAGTCCTGTCCCGGGTGGTACCCCCCCAGCCCTGGAGCATTGGTGGTAGTTTTAAAGGTACCAAAATAGCCAAAATCTAAAACTTTGGAAATTTTGGACTAAAAACTGCTCTAAGAACCTTGAGAGGACTGGGACCAGCCTGCTCGTCTAACTACCCAAGGCTTATCACTGGCAGCAGCAAATCCTGTTCAGTGGTCCTTCATCAAAGGGGTATTTGGCCTCATGGAACATCATGTTCGCTACAACCTCCAGCTTCGTCCCGCTGGTTATTTTCAACTTCAAAAAACGTGACTAAGTTCAAATGAAGAAATCTTCATCGCAACTTCATCCAGCGGCTCCCAAATGATGACAACCCCTCCTCAGACACTGCCTGCAGCCTTGCCTCGCTGAGCTTTACCTTCTCAGAAAACTTTTCAAAATGTCCTCTAAATCCAAAGGTGAGCGCCGACCAGGCCCATTCCACTTCTTGTACCCGACTTACGCTCCATAGTTCTCGATTTTGACCTGGTGTCGCTCTACTAGATGTTTGGGGTTGGCGCTTTGATGTTTTAGGCACTATTTGTTTCCTTAAATTGTAAAAATTCATAACTCTGGTTCTACTGTTTGGATATTTGTCATTTTGGTGTCAACTCATTTATTAATACGTACTCTATGTTTCTAAATTGGCGTGGGATTTTTCTTGTGTTGCGTTTTCACTTTATTTCTATTTTTGTGCGGCATAAATACTCTACACATTTGTTCTAAGTTAAGCCTGACTGTTTTTGTGGCAAGCTTCCAGAGGGTTAGGAACAGGTTAATTTAGTGCCTTTTGTGGTTCACCCTGACAGGGATTGTGGCTGTTGCTTGTGCAAGGTTAACACCCCACCAACCCAACAACCCAATTTCTCAAAGTAGTTACTTAAACTTTGTTATGCTTCAGTTTTAGGAAGCCATCTTCATATCAATAACAGAGAATTTGTTACACAGAGATATTTTTAATGTGCATCCTTTCAATGTTAAGGTTAGGTGCAGAATATTCATGACAGGCAACTTTTATAGTATCTAGATACCTATGCTGGCAAACAGACATCAATGCCCGGCACAGTGAGGAGTCAAAGTGATGATATCCAATGTCTCTGTTATTCCGTTGCCATTTCTGCATTTCTATTATTGTCAAACATATACTGACTGATCACTGGTGGTTGCGGTGAGGGGTGGAAGAGTACATCACTCCCACTTGATCCAGAGTACGAGATTAGTGTTTTTTAACATTAAAACACCAGACATCCCAATAAAAAAGTGTTGTCTGGAATGCCACTAAAACGAAAATAAACTAATTACATTCTAGCAACAACAGAAATTTTAATGACCCAAATAGAAAATAGGAGAGCCATAATTACTAAGAAAGATTTGTGTTATTTATATTTTTCAGCAGCACCATGGATAGAGATGCCTTTTTTACTGTGAATCTTTCCTTATATTCAACCACTAAACAATAAAGGACATACCACTTGTTTCTGCATCTTCATGTCAATTCTATCTGTCAGTCTCCCTTTTCTGGTCCTCCATCGCTTGAAAACTAAATAGACAAACCAATAAAGGTTTCTAAGTTTCGCAATATACTCTGTGAGCTACACAATGGGAGCATGCACATTTCCGCTTGAACTGGATTAATCGATGGAGCCAACTTTATATACACACAAACTCTTACCTGATGATACCACACACAAAACAATATCACACGGTCTACAATCTGTACTTACACCAAACACCAGCCCACCAAAGACGGGCCATAGTTTGTTTTCTTAATCAATATTTAGTGGAGCATTTAAATGGAGTTGTTGGTTAAAATGCATTGTAAACTCACTGTTAAACTATCCTAGGGGTGTGCTAAAGTTTAAAAGCGCAATGTATCACAAACAGGTTAGCACAAAGAGGGTTGCAAAAATGGCCAGGGACTCCGTAACGTAACTTACAGCAGCAGCCTTAGGGCGAAAACACTAGGTGCCTCCGAGTCACAGGGAAATACCCCAAAAGCCCATCCCTTATTGGATGGAGTGAACTCATATTACAAGTTCATAATACGCCCAGAGCGCTAAAGAATGTTGCCCTGTTCCTCGACACAAAATATTGCACAACGTTGAAAGCAGCAGGATACCGGTGACAACTGTTGCTCCTTTACCCTCCTAAAGATGCCCTGTCTACTTCATCAATTTCACTTTCAGTGCACTCCACATGTTCCGTTTGTATAGTAGACAACACCATTTTGGATTTAGTTTCACAATTCACATCAAGGTTTATTGAAGCGGGCACCGGCTCTAGAGTCACGCATAGTGCGTCACTTATTCCCTCTGAGGGGATTCCCACGTGCGCTTGCATGTGATGACTATAAGTACTAGGGGGCAGATTTACAAGCCCCTTGCGTCTCATTTACGCCACCGTTGCGTCACTTTTGTGACGCAGCGGCGGCTCAAATCCTGCACCATGGTGCGGGGTACTTACAACGTGACGCATCTGGGAGATGCGTCACGTTGTAAAGCCCTGCGCCACATGTAGGCGATCCTGTGCAGGGGGGGGGGGCGTTCCGGCGCAGGAACGCCTCCTAAAAGTGACTGAGTGAAATCTACAAGCTTTCACTTAGTCACTTTTAGGCCCATGCTGCGTCAAAACCCTGCGTCTGCCTGAAGCAGGCGTAAGGATTGACGCAGCATTTCAAAGATAGGGCCCCCCAGAGCATTGCTGGAGCTGCGTCGCGCTTGCGACGCAACTCCAGCAATGCACCACTTTTACAGCACAGATGCGTCACGCATCTGTGCCGTTTTTGCCCCATGGTGAGCCGCATTGTAAATGCGGCGCATCCATGGTGGCGGAGCTGTGGCGCACAATAACTGGCGCATCCCTGCTGATGTGCAGGGATGCGCCAGTTATTGTAAATATGCCCCATGATTTGGATTCATGCTTTACAATGAACCCAATGCTTCCGTTAATCCGTTATCAAGTGATATGTTTAATAATTGTATTTCACAATGAACCCTATTGACTGATCTGAAAAGAGTGTCTTCTGAAATCCCGGAACATAAGTACACATTGAACTGTCTGACAAGTGAGAATATCAAAGGGTAGGCAGGATACACACTGTAGTAGTGGCCGCTGTAGAAACAGAGCAAACATAGATGCAGTGTTACTGCGTGCAACCAGCATTCAAACTAACATTTTGCATTTTCATCCACCGGATTCATCCCTGGTTTATTAGTGCTGTGACTTTGAATTGGGGTCCTCTCGAGGCGCGAATACCTACAATTGGTAAACAGATAGCCTGGGTAAACAGGTTTATTGGTGCGCGCCTGAGGAGAGCGCATATGTTATTCAGATCGGTCAATAAGCGACAGAGAGGGCCGGCTGGAAATGAAGCGCGCTTTAAGCCTGCAAGAATATGCTATCTGGGAGGTACAGGGGCAGCCTCCCCTCTGCCTCTGATTGGATTAGACATGCTTTCACATTTGAAGTGCTTTTACAAGGCTGAGGCTTAGCTGGTGCCAGTCTGCTGAGAACCTGCCGAGGTGCGCGTCTAAGAATTCATCCTCCCCCAGCGGGCCCACTCGCCTCCTCACTGTCACGCGACAGAAAGCCCCCGCTGCTGGGCCCTGTCCTGCCCACCTTTTCAGGCAGGAGACCTTTAACCCGGACCCAGTGAAAGCTGAGAGCCTCTGCTTCCATCTGTTCACATGACAAGGGTTTACAATTGCAAGTGCACATCCAAAAGCCAAGCGTGAAGCTGTTCCTTGCTGAGTGATAGTAGGAAATATTTGTTTTTTTTCTCCAGACGAAGAATCTGAATGTCTTTCAAGGTCTCCATGGAATATAAAGTAGGCTTTGACATATTTTTCATTTATGCTTGTCAGAGCATTGATATTGCAACTAAAAGAAATGCGAGCCAACGTGTTTCCAAGCCTGTGGCTTCAGAGCAGCTCTCAGAGAGATTTGGCCTCTGTTTAGGCACCAACGCGAAACACTGCCTGCAGTTCAGGCACCAGACATACTTCAAAAGAAAAAGAACAAAACAGATCCGCCATAGACTAAGATGAGTGTCAACAAGGGCTTGTTTTAAAACACACGTTTAATTTCTTGAAACACGAAATGATGTTGCTGCAAATGTATGTGAATGCAAGTGCATCACAATAATGAGTTTATTATGGAAGTACACATCTATGCTGGAGTTTGCATCCTACAGTAGGCCTATTTCAGCTCATCACATGCTTACTTGTAAATAGACTATTGGTCCACTGCTTGCTTAAAGAGAAATATTGTAGAACATTTGGGTTCATGATGCCCTATTTGACGTGATGGCCCGATTCAACATCAGATGAACTATTATCATATGAGGACCTGGAATAAGATAATAGTTAGCATTTATTCATTACCAAATTGATTTGTTCAGGTAGAAATTGTTGAGGTCAAATGAATTTGGAAACAGATAAAAATGACCACAACAAATGAATGAAACAGAACCAGCAGAATAGTTTTCTCAGCTGGTATCTTTATCACAGCTAAAGAAAATGTTCATGCCAAATTAATTTTTGATTTATAGAATGTTAATAAGCATTAATAAAGCTGTAAAAATCAAGTTAAAAGGAAATTCTTCCTCCGCTGAAGGAAATTGTATCATGAGAAATGAGTCTTTTAAAGCATACAACCCTCATACAAACCCTATAGATGTAAGTTCAGAAATCGGCAAAAGGACCAGTTCCAGTTCATGAACAGATTCGTCTGCCCCTCTCCACACTGCAGCATCAAATGCCACAGCTGTTGTCAGGAAATCTTCCAGCTGTAAAGGTTCCACTTACGCAAGCATATCAGCAGGTAGAAAACGCAGTAATATGTCTCAGTTCACGTTACTTTCTGGAAATCCAAATTATCAGTCTCTGTAACACAAGGTGGGTCGATAAGGTGAGCAAGACAGGGGGCTCCCCTGTCCGTACTGTAGGCAATTATATTCCATCAATTTCTGGTTGACACCCGTGACATCACCAATTTGATCGGACCATACTGTCCCGTTGGTCAGTTTCAATAGGATGCGTTTATGTAGTAAGTAAAGTATACATATCCGGAAGATTAAGTAATCCATTACTTTGCATTTTTGCAGAAGACAGCTGATTTTTATTCATCCGATTGGTTATGACGTCTAGGAAGTAGGTGAGTCCATGCTCTCATCCTTTGTCAGTCCTTTCCCAAGCATGTACTCTAGTAAGTAACAAATTTGTTGCACGTCAGGTCAAGTAAGCTACAATCGTGAAAGGAATTATTGAGTGTTAGAGCTCAAGAAGAAACTTTATGAAAAGTTCTCATAGGCTTCACACTATTTAGTTCATTAGTTCATGCTAGGAAGGAAAATAAGTGTTGAGGCCTATGTGAAATGCAGCTTCTGCGTGCTGCGTTGTGCTAAAATATAAAGTTCACATAATTTAATACAATCCATTAGTTCTTCATTTATGGTAAATTATATTTGCATCTACATTATGTAAGTATGAAATACTTATAAAAAATGTTTTATAACTTTTTATAGCTAGCTCGTATATTAGTTTTTCAATACTCTTTTCATGTTACACAAGCTTATTACACCATTCAGTAATTGAAAGCATCGCTAAATTTGAACCATTACAAAGCACAAATTATTATAGCATTTATTTTTCTCATCAATATCAGTGCTCATGTTACACATTCACATTCTAATGTTGATGTCCATTTCCTTAATACCTAAAACTGCTTTATTCATACATGTATAAGGAAATTCATGTTATCGTTTGTCCGTTATTGTTCATTTATGCATAAAGTAAACATATACCAATAGCTTTATTAACTTCTCATTAGTTTAATCTGTGGTTAGGTGTCATCACAAATGTACGTCTAACATTCTGCATGCTTTTACGATGCAGTACCTAAATCAAACTTCATTTCATGCATGTTCTCAAAGCATGATAACTCGACACACATTTGTTCATGTCTGTAAATTATTGTCATAAATCGTTTTTTCCAGGGTGAATTCATTGAGTTCAGATGAACGATAACATCCAGGCTCTATCAGATGCAAATCAAGGTGCATGGATACTGTTAACTATATCTTGCACTATGTTATTAATGCTGTGGCGATTTGGTTATTATTACATGTCATAGTCAAATTATTTACAGGTAATCTTTAGCAGAGCCCATGTCTTCTTCGCCACAGTCTACTCCCACCCCTGAGAAAGACACTCTCTCTTGTTGCTGATGCTCCAGTAGTGCAGATTGCTGGTAGATGCTCTTTCACATGTAAAATAATCATGAAATGATAATGAACAGAAGAGGTCTTAACAAAGAGTTTTTATAATGAAGAACGAACGCCTTCTTGTATAGCGCATTTTCACCCAAGGGCATTAGGGGGCTAGGACCAAGGAAGCAAAGCAAAGCAAAGAACCCTAATGGAACAAAGGGCTTTGATACGTGTTCTAATAGCAAGCTGCTTACAAGGGAAAAGGATCTACAGTTTTGATGCCAGAACACAGAAAAATCAGCCAGCCACTCGGGTCATCTATGGGAAGGACCAACCAGTTGCATTTGGTGGTATGGGATTAATCAATCCCATCGTGCATGATGAAATAAAACAGGTTTGACCTGTGCCTGTTATCAAATATGACATGAATATTACTAGTTACATCCACTGGAGCCCAGATGTTGCCAAGTGCAAGAGGCCAAAAGGAAATTTGGTCCTCACTTGCTGAGAGGAATTCTGTCTTTTCAGTGTTTATTTTGAAAAAACTGATCACTCCTGTACATAAATCATATGGTGAGTAAAATTATGGATTTCAGGAATGGTTCTAGTGTTTTAAGTGGTATTAGAACATTGGAATGTTGGAAGCTCCATTGAAGACAATGGAGCGCTCTGGGCTAATACTGGCCGGTATAAGCCCGGAGCGCCAACATTCCAATGTGTCTTTGTTCACAGCTCTGGCTGTGAACAAAGACTTCAGGGAGCCTGAGGGGATTTCAATCCCCTCGCGCTCCCTGAAGGGCTTTGTTTTGGTAGAACATTCTGCCCTCTAGTGGCAGAATGTTCTAATAGCCTTATAGCCCTTCGTAGCAGGGCTATACCGCTGTTAATGGCCCGCTGCTGTTGTTAAAGTCCCTCGCCCTCGCCTTCGGCTCGGGCCTTTAACGCTGCAGCGGGCCATTAACAGCTGGTATAGCCCGCTACGGCGGGCTATAAGGCTATAATAGGGTGCCTATCCTCCTTTTCGCGGATGACTCCCTTCTTATTTCTAAAAACCCTTCTGGTCTGCTGGTTTTAATTGAGAAGTTCGTGGGTTTCTGAAAAAAAAGAGAACTAGAATTCAATGCTGCAAAAACTAAATTCATGGTGTTTGGTGTCAGTGCAGTTAAGAACTTCCCAATCGGAGCAGGGCAGGAAACCCTTGAAAGAGTACATATGTTTGATTATCTTGGAGTTAAACTGTCTGATAAACTGAAGTGGGAACGGCAACTTAACAACAGCAAGCTTATGATACAGCACAGAGGTAATGCCATTCTCCATCTCCATCAGAGGAAGAGGCCTCACTCGATTTCCCCGGCCCTGTAAGTGTATCGCGCCAAAGCCCAAAGTGCCACTTCCTTCAGTGCAGAGGTGTGTGGATGTGCTGACACGCAGACCTTGGCTATTGCAGACAATATTGTTTCTAGGACACTAGTTTCAGTTCATGTAAACACTACCCTGATTGCACTTTTTTTCGACCTCGGCATCAGAAGAATATCTGACTTGGTTGCCTTGAAATGGCACGCCTATGGCACACCCCTGAGCTGTTTGACTATCGGAATATTCTTAACAAATTAATACAGATGAGCAGTGTTATGAGGGTTCCGTGGCTGAAATTTATGTTTAATTGTCTTAGGAAGCTAGGTTACCAGGAATGGTGGCAGGAATCCAAAATTATAAGCAAAGCAGGAATTGATGTATTTAAAAATTACTGTTGGATATATGTCCAAGAACAGTGTGTTAAGACTTGTTCTAAATGCAAATGACTAGAAAGTTCCTTGATTTTAAGATTTTACTGAGCTTTGAATTGTTTCTTGATAGTATTGTACCACAGCAGTTCAAGAGTTTATATGTGCAATTTTGATTTGGCACATTACCACTGAAATCTACAGCAAGCCGGTAGCATAATAATCGGGCTGACACTCTGTGCCATGCATAAGGCAGACAAAACTATCAAACGTGCTTTTTTTGCCCCCAGTATTTGGGATCATTCAGGAATGACGTATGACAGTCCTATTTTTCAAAGGAAACACATATATGAATATGAATATATATGAATATATTGACTAGGCTTTTTTTGTGGTGTGTCTAGACCTACATATAGGCTAATCAATTGTTGTTCTCTGTTATTCAAGTATCAGTCTGTCAAAGCAAGTAGCTCTACCCAACAGAACACATTGCAGACTTTATCGTATTTCACAGGTTCTGAGGGACACAGGGTTACCCCATTAGCTAAGTCTCTGGAGATAAAGGAATGCACGAAAATGATCACCGCTCTGAATTGCACACCGACTCTGGTGGACTCCACAAAATCGCTTGGAATCACACTGGATAAAAACCTTAACATGCAAGCTCACATCAACCTGTTAGCTAAAAATGCCCGCTTTCATCTCAGCTATCTCAGAAAAATTAAACCATTCATCGAGATCCTTGACCTCAAAACTGCAGTTCAGGCTTTAGTTATTTCAAGGTTGGAGTATGGATGTAATACCCTCTTCCCAAAATCTCAATAGCCCCTTCAAAAGCCTGTCTCAATGCAGCAGCAAGACTCCTAACAGGATCTAGGCAATTTAACCACATATCGGAACACCTGAAGGCACTCAACTGGCTACCCTATGAAGCTAGAATCCAACTAAAGATGGCTTGCATCACTCATAAAGATCTACACCACAATGCCCCCAGTACCTATCCCAAAAACGTACCTTATCAGGAGGAAACAGACACTAGGAGTGCCGACAATCTACTCCTGAAACCCTCTCATTTCAGCAAGAAAAAAACTGCTGACAGAGCATTCACCGGAGCTGCACCAAGGATTTGGAACTCGCTACCTCTGCGCATCAGAAAAATCTCCTCTACACCACTATTCAAAAGGGAAGCAAAATCATCCCTGATGAGCAAATCCTCCCATAATTCCGCAAGGCACTGAACCAGTCTTCGACTTCGAACTTGTTTCCTCAAACCCCTTAAGGACACCTTCGCCTCTATGACTGATGCGCACTCAAACTTGTTCCTACTGCTACACGCTCATTACTGCTACCCACCTAACCTGTTAAGAAATATTTTGATACTTTGTCTGATCTTTTGTTTTGCTAAATGTTCTTTACTTACTCTGCTTTCCTTGTAAAGCGCTCTGATACCCTACCCTGGGTCTTGTCTGTGCTATTGAAAACTCTAAAAATAAATAAATAAATAAAGAAGATTGCAGGGCCTGCCTCAAAGTCAGGCCGAGTGGCGATGCACTTGGCCCTAATTTTGGATTTGGGAAATTTGGGCACCTTTAGCACCACTTCCAAGGGTCCAGTACTGGAGGGGCACCACTTGGAGGGTTAGGACTCACTCAGGCTGGGCCCAGGTGTGAGTTAAAGATGGTTTGAGCCTTTTTTGACGCTGATGCTCTAAACAGGAGGCCAGCCAACTACCCCTTGGAGTCACTATGGTAGTCCGGGGTTCAAAAAGAAGTGCAGGGCACAAGAAGCAAGGCAGAGATCAGGGAGCTCAGGACAGGCCTCAGGAAGCAAAGCAGTCCTTCTTGATACAACAGAGAAGTCTTCTGACGTACACAGCAGGCCACAGCAGCAGAGAATCCTTTGAGAGTCCTTCCACAGTTCCAGAAAGTGAACTGAAGAGTGGTTCCGAGGATCCTACTTTTATACCTGGTGCCTCCTTTGAAGTAGGAGAATTTTCTAGAGGTTCCCCTTTCAAAAAAGTGCTTGGAATTTCCTGCCTCCCTGCCCTGGTCCTAGTCGGCCTGCAGACACAAAAGGCAAGTGTGACATTCTTTGTGAGAAGGCAGGACACAGCCTATTGACTTGCGAAATGGGGCTATGCCTAGTACCATACCCCCATCCTGCCAGAGATGGCCCATCCAGGAACACCTGATCCCTAAATTGTGTGGCTGTCTGGGAGGAATATACAAAACCCAACTGCCAACTACACCCACTCATGTGACCCAGAAACAGGTTGCAGGCACGAAATAGCTAGGGCAGGAAAATGCCAACTTTCTAAAAGTTGCATTTTCAAATCTGACTTTACCATCAAAAGGGATTTTAAATTACAATTCCTTAGCCACCAAACATCACTTTCCTACCTGCTCCCAATCAAAAGTTATCACCTATTAAATGTAATAAGGTGACTCAATGTTATCCTATGGGCGAGGTAGGCCTCACAGTATGAAAAACTAATCTGTGGGTTTTTCACTACCAGGACATGTAAAACTTAAAAAACATGTTCAACGTTTCAATTACAATTAACCCTGCCCTATGGGCTACCTAGGGCCTACCTTATAGATGACCTATATGTACTAAAAAATGAGTTTAAGGCTTGCCAAGTCAAAATGGCAGTTTAAAACTGCTAACAAGCTGCAATGACAGGCCTGAGACATGTTTAAGGGGCTACGTAAGTGGGTGGCACAATAAGTCCTGCAAGCCTCTTGATATCAATAAAAACAATGTCAATGCTCATGATGCTACACTCACATACACAAATAAATTGCATCGCTATTGTCAAATTCACCCGCCATGAACTCCCCATTAACCCAACTCCAAAATCCATGATCAGACAGGCTCTGCAATCCAGGCCCATGGTAATTGATTGACAGGTCTCAGGTGGGATGGCATGTAGTCGGCAGACAAATGCATAACCAGGATAATCAGGTCCATCCCCCAGATAAGCACTGTGACACCACAATGGTCTATGGACATTGGCTCCAATAAAGCACACATGCCCAGAGGGGTGCACGCATTCCCAAAACACCATAAAGTCAGATGCCACAGAAAGTTCAGAACACGCTGCCAATCAGGACACAACGCATACAGTACACACAGTGATCACGCGCCCCTCATGCCGGACATTTGGATACACTACTCACTTGCAAACATTGTGTTTAAGCAAGGTCGAGGACCACCTGCATTTGTTATCAGGGACCTTTTATTTATGACTCCACAGACAGGGCCCACATCCTTTTTTCAAATAGGATCACCAAATGTACTTTTATTGCTCCCAAAACTGCATAAGAACCCCTCTGACTGATTGTCCTTTAAGACAGTCCTCAGACGCGTTTCTGTAAGCTGTACTCCAGGCCACAGTGTTTAATTAAACCAACTGTTCCTATTTTGCCAAACACTTCTTGTATTTTGTTCTTTCAAGGAAAATTCATATTCGAGCAACAGTCCCACTAGTAGCATTTAATTTACCAGCCCTGCGTGTAATTTATACTACTTTACTAGGTACTTACAAATAAATTAAGTATGACAATCAGGTGTAAGCCAGTTTTACCATCATTGGAGTAGGCACCAGGACACCTAGCTTGCCACTTTCCTGTGGCCTCCAGTTCCTGCTTGTTCCAGACTGATCCAGTGACACCGCAGCTGCCTGGGTTTTTATGACTGGGTTTTCCCACTCACCGTCCTTCCCGCCCCATCCAACCCAGCACCTACTAAATGCAGCCCAGAGCGTAACCACGTTGTCGCGCGCCAATGGCAAGCCTGTCCCGACCCACGCCTGGACCGTGCCCAGTGCCACAACCCCTGGCCCTCCCTCCCCCAAAGATACATTAACGCCGTGCTCCACACCCTAGACCCCAGACATCGCAACAAACACTGCCATGGCTCTAACCCATGCTCCACGGTAGGACCCTTCACTTGCACCCTCTGCCACTTCACCTGCCACTGCACACACACCAGCCCACCAACCAGCCCTACCCCGAACACACCACAGACACCACCTGAACAAAAACACCAACTCTCATGCGCCCTTATCAACGCACGCTCACTATGCAAGCATGCCACTGAATTATGGGACCACATCACCATCTTCTCACCCGACACAGCCTTCCTCACTGAGGCCTGGCTCAACCCCATATCTGCCCCAGACATTGCCACAGTGATCCCAACAGCTATACAATCACTCACCAGACCCGCACCAACAAGCCGGGAGAAGGAAAAGCCATCATCAACAAAGAGACCATACAGTGCACCACCACCGACAACTCCACCACCACAATGGAACATCTCAACTTCAAGCTCTACACATACAACAAGACAACCCTAAGAGGCACCCTCACATACTGACTCCCAGGCAACACCATCGCAGACTTCATTGCGCCCTAGACTTAGACTCCAAGGAATACATCTTCCTCGATGACCTGAATTTCCACATTGATGACCCCAATGACAAAAACACTGCACACCTCCTCGACAGTATGAGCAGCCTCAGATTGACCCAGATGGTCCACAACCCTACACACACCGCAGTACACATGCAGGGCCTAATTTTCACCTCCAGCAACCGCATCAAATACAGCCTTGTCACAGAACTCACATGGACCGATCACTCCATCATCCACTTCAGCATCTCCGGCCCACGTACCACCACCTCCAAGATGACCAACGCCCGCACAGGAGGTGGAATAAAATCAGCTAGGCAAATGGCCATTACACCTCGAGCCCTGCTACTGTCACCAACCTTGAACACGGAGTGAAAGCATTAAACGCCTGAATCACCAATTAAGCAGACAGCATCAACTCCATCAAGAGCAACATCAAGAGAAAGTCCTCTAAAAAGGCCAGCAGGTACACCCAAGAACTCAGAATAGTGAAAAGGGACAGCAAACAGTTGGAGAGGAGATGGCGCACTGTTAAATGGTAGCGGCAGTTTCAGTCGATAACCTTTCAAGTATTGCCCGGCGGTAATCGCCTCTTATACCACTCGATAATTTACCAATGAAAGAGGCAGGCGCCGGAGACTGGAAGGCAGGAAACAAACTTTTTATTCCGTCGGAGCAGAACACATCAGATCAGACAGCAAGGTATCGTCACGAGGTGCTCTAACTGCATCTCTGAGGCCTGGCCTCTTATACACAGGTTTATGACTTTATTGCAGGTTTATCATACATGGCACATTCTTGAGATCACTTTGATGCATGAAAGAACGTCTTCAGAATCCTTGGCTCAGATCCGATCCCACGCATAGCTACAATAGAAGTTCCCACCCCACCCGCAGTAGGAGATGGCTATCACACAGCAGGATATTCCGCCAATTCCCGGGGGTGTGTGTGACCGGTCGGATCTCAGGGGGTGGGGGGCCTTGATCTACTGTAATCCCTTTGATGTGGGGCGTTTCCCTTACAGTAGGGACAATAAACTGCATCCGCAGGGCTAGGTGAGGGCCTGGGATCGGTTCGGACAATGGAGCGCAGAGGAAGGGGGTTATCAAAGAGATGCATGACCATGTATGGGATGTCGGTCAGGCGTGGGATGCGGTTCCATGGCAGAGTTGCGCAGAAGGAGAGGGTTTATGGCCCGTGTATGAGAGAGCGGGGGTGGCCGGCGCGCGGGGGATGCTTGCAGCACCAGGGGGACGTGCTGGCGATCGGCAATGAGCAGGGAGAGACCAGGGTGCCTAAAATGGCTGCCGTGCGCTTTCCTGTGTGTCGTGCTGGGGAGAGACAAGATGGCGCAGATAATGTTCAGTTTGCAAGCTAAATTTCCACAGTCCTCCCTTTTAACATATCTCGCCAGCTTGTCTAGTTCGGATCTATCCCCATAATACTACGAACTTCCACCTCATACAGAGCTTTCATTCGTTCCGCTTCAAAGTTCAAAGTCTTAGGGCAGATGCAGTTCATAAAAAGCGAACATAAAGGTGGCAGACACTGAATCCCCAAGCAACATCCACATAGTATCACAATCGGTATTAGGATAAATGAAAACAGCCTCCATCCCCAACTTTTAATAGTGTCCCAAAACCAACTCCCAAGGGACCATCCTTCTTGCTCCTGATGAACCTCTGCGGAAAGTCTGTGGAGGTGTTCAATTGCTTTGTAGACTGAGGGTGAGTTATCCGGTACGTAGGTACAACAGCTGGACCCAATGATGCGGCATGCTCCTCCACGATTAGCCAGAACCACATCTAGAACGAGGCGGTTCTGAAGAGCCACCAGGCGGACGGCCTGAAGCTCGGCGGTGTTGTTGGCGAGGATGCCAGCCGTAATGTTCATCGCCGTCTCGACTGCCTGAGTTAATTGGCGGATGGCACGGCTGTTTGCCATTGGACCCCAGAGTGGAACAAGTCCCTTTACTGCATCCAGGAACTGTGCCCCGGTGGAGTCGGCTTGTACAAGGTCTTTGGCACGTTTCTGTCGGTGATGGTTTGCTGGAGCCACATATGTCGGAGGAAGGACAAAAGCGATGTAGCAGGTGCCTCCCCAACCTTTCGGGAGCCAGGTGTAGGCCTTAGTACCACAGATGAAGTACATATTCGGGGAGGCAACAAAGGAGGGTGGATCAACTGAGTCCAATGTTCGGGTGATGAGGCAGGAGCTGTGGCCCACCAGCTGCGCCCCCAGGCCTTCGAGGCACACAAATCCAGTGATGTTGATGACGGATAGGGCCACTGTCAGGGTGGCGGCCGTTCGTTTCCGGAGGTAAGAGAAGGTGGGTCTGGCTGGGTTGTTGAACACTTGCATTTCAACTCGTTCTTTGGCAGGGATGTTCATGTGAAAGGAAGTGTTTGATCTCAGAGGGCAGAAGGGGGCAGAAGTTTTTCCAGTTTTGTTCAGCCAGAACCCATGGTAGAAGTGTGACACAGTTTTGCCGGAAGTGGCATTGTCCTTGTAGCTTTCCTGCAGGAGGATTAGCCAGGCGAGGCAGGAACCATGGACAGAAAAAGGTGAAGGGATGAAAGGGATAGAGTGTCCAGTGGCATGTGGTAGCAATCCACAGATCCAGCAATTAGTGGCGTTGGCGGCAAGATTGTGTTGGTGGAGCAACTGCACAAAAGAGTTATTCCAGAACTCCTTACGCCTTTCTCGGAGTTGGGGTGAAAGTGAGATCAGATGGTGTTCTTTCATGGTGGTAGGTTGAACGGTGGTCAGCAATGTCTTATGAGCGGGTGTGCTCTCCTCCATGATCCAGAAGGTGACCACGAGGAGAAGGCAAAAGAGAAGGGTAATGAAAAGTGCAATAGTCTTTGAGCTGTGCATTCTGTCAGTCTTTGGGTTTTTGTAGTGGATCTTCGGACGTCCGGTTGCTTCCATCATCTTCATGTCGGGCGCTTCCATCACCTTCAAGGGACTCGGTAGCGGGCAGAACCACAGACTTTGTTTAGTTTCTCTCCTGGTGGCCTTTGAGGTGACTAGGCTACCGCTCTGAGATTTCCACTTAGTTTGTGGTCTGCTTAGCCGAAGTTCTCTCCTTTCGTCGCAAGTTATACACTTCCTTGGATGGCACGGTGGGATCGGGATATTTCACTAACTCAAGTGTCTCCGTATCTGGGCAGCGGCTCAGGGATGGTCGGTCTTTGTCCAGAAGTTCTTCTTGGGCGGTGATGTTGTCCGTGGTCGTCAGGGTCGGTGATACCTTCTTGCAGTGGTGTGCATGCAGCCAATTGCGTTTCCCCTCCACTCGAAGAGCTGTTCGGGTGGTGATCAGGACTTGCAGGGGGCCCGTCCACCGGGGCTCCAGACTCTTGGTGCGCTGGAAGTTACACACTAAGACAAAGTCACCGGGTTGGATGTCGTGTCCAGGGCCCCTGGAAACATCGGGAATGGCTTGCAGCACCTGCTGATGGATAACAGACAACGTTTTAGCTAGGTTATACAAATAGTCAGACATGAGGACGTCCGGGATGTCGTGGATGGATGTTGGCTTTGGTGCAGTCCAAAGGTTCATGGGCCGCCCGAAAACGACCTCGTAGGGGGTTAAGTGGTGTTTAGTGGGGGTGGAACGCATTGATAGCAATGCTAGCGGGAGAGCGTCTGGCCATTTCAGTCCTGTGGTGGCAACTATTTTTGCTATCTTAAGCTTCAATGTGGCATTATGTCGCTCAACCAAGCCTGCAGATTGGGGATGGAAGACCGCATGGAATTTCTGTTTTACACCCAGCCCCTTTAAGATGAGTTGGATAACCTCAGCTACAAAGTGGGGGCCGTTATCGCTCCACAAAATTCGACAAAGGCCGTATCGGGGGAAGAATTCTTTCAGTAGTACTTTTGCGGTAGTCATAGCGGTGTTGTCGTGGGTTGGGTAAGCTTCCACCCACTTGCTGAAGGTACACACAACGACAAGTACGTACTTAAAACCTTGGCACCTTTCTAACTGGACATAGTCCATTTGTAGGACTTCAAAGGGGTGATTGGGAACCCCAAACCCTCCCCGGGGTACAGCAGTTCCTTTCCCAGGGTTGTGTTGGAGGCATACCAGGCATTGTTGGACCAGACGTTTGGCTGAGTCTGGGATTTTTTCGTTGTGCCAGACTTTGGAGATGAGTTCTATCATGGGGGCAGACCCTATGTGTGCGGGGGAGTGTGCCATGGTCAGCATGGGGATCAAGTATGAGTCGGGTAGCAACCATTTGTTCGAGTCTTTAGTTCGCCAGCAACCGTCATCGTCCTTCAATCCCACCCGGGCCCATTCAGTTAATTCGTGTGGTGTGCTGGCTAGTTGGATATCCCTAATCGTTTCCCTAGCATCCTTCCATTTCTCAGTTTGTGACCTGGTCACGTACATATGGGTCGTGGACCTATTCTCGGCGGTGGTTCGGGCAGTAATGTCAGCTAGTGCATTTCCCTGTCCTATAATGTCTGTCACCTTCTTGTGTGCCTGGCATTTGATCACAGCCAGCCGTGTGGGGAGGAGGACTGCTTCGGTCAGGGCAGAGACTAGATCTCCATGCAGGATGGGTGTGCCTTGGGAAGTCAAGAATCCCCTCTCTTTCCATAAGAGCCCAAAGTGGTGAACTACCCCGAAGGCGTACTGACTGTCTGTGTAAATGTTTGCGGTCGTCCCTGCTGCCAGGATGCATGCTCGTGTGAGAGCAATTAGTTCCGCCGCCTGTGCGGATCGCTGTGTGATGCGGGCTGTCTCAACAACTGTTCGGGCTGTGGTGACTGCATAGGCAGCTGAGGTGGTGCCATCGGGGAGCTTGATACATGAGCCATCCACCCACAGTTCTCCGTCAGGGTCCGGGAAGGCAGTATCCCGGAGGTCAACCCTACTCTTGGTCTGTTCGTCGGTGAGGGTCACGCAGTCATGTATAGGGGACGCATTGGGGTCAGCATCAGGGAGAGGTAGTAGAGTAGCTGGATTCAGAGTGGTGCATCGTTTCAATGTGATGTGGGGTGCAAGCAGAGTTAGTTCGTAACCAGTCAGTCGTGCGCTAGTCAGGTGTTGAGTCTTGGTTTGGTTCAGGAGGGTGTCAACCGCATGGGGTACCAATACTGTGAGGGGGTTCGAGAGCACGATCCCCTCACTTTGCCGGATAGAGACAGCAGCGGCGGCTACTGCTCGAAGGCAGGCGGGCAAAGCTCTGGCTACAGGGTCAAGAGTGGCAGAGAAGTAGGCACAAGGGCGTTGTTTAGGGCCTATGGACTGGGTTAGGACAGACAACGCACATCCCTCCCTTTCGTGGGTGTAGAGGGAGAAAGGTTTAGTGTAGTCTGGGGTTCCTAGGACTGGGGCTGAGCAGAGGGCGTCTCGTAATTCTTTGAAGGAGGATTGGCATTCGGGTGTCCAGGGGAGGGGGAAGGGGACATCTTTAGCCAGCAGGGAAAGCAGAGGTTTTACAATAAGACTGAAGTTTGGCAACCATTGTCGACAAAAGGAGGTGAGGCCTACTAGAGACCGCACTTGCTTCTGAGTTTTGGGAACAGGGGTTTCTAGGATGGTCTGAATTCGGTCAAGGGTAAGTTTCCTCCCGTCTTTGGATAGTAGGTGGCCTAGATATGTCACTTGGGGTTAGCAGAATTGCAACTTCTTCCTGGAGACCTTGTGACCGTTTTCCGCGAGGAAGTGGAGGAGGTGAATGGTGGCTGTGACGGCAAGTGGAGTGGTGTCGGCCGCCAAAAGAATGTCATCGACGTACTGTATTAACACCACTCCATCGGGTAGTTGGACTGCATCTAGTTGTCTCTTGAGGGCTTGGCTATAAATGCTGGGATTCTCAGTGTAGCCTTGGGGTGCCCTACAGAATCTGTACGAACGGGCTTTTAAAGTGAAGCCGAACAGGTAGCGGCTGTCTGGGTGGATGGGGATGGAAAAGAATGCGTTCTTGAGATCAATAACGGTAAAGGTGGTGGCAGTGGACGGAATCAGGGTGAGGATGGTGGTGATGTCTGAGACCACGGGGTACTGAGGTATGACTACTTTGTTAACTTCACGTAAGTCAACAATAAAGCGGTATGCTTTCTCATCTCCCTCGCCTTGCTTATTTACAATGGGTAGGATAGGGCTGTTGCAAACATTACTGACTACTTCTTCTACCACTCCTGCATCGACTAGGGACTCGATGATTTCCACCAATGCCTTCTCGCCTTCGGGCGATATCCGATACTGTGGAAGCTTTGGGAGCACTGCGTCCGGTCGGACGGTTATGTGTACTGGGTCGATCACCATGCGCCCTACATCTGAGTCGGTTTTAGCCCATAGATGTGAAGGTAACGTGTCGAGTAGGGACAGGTCAGCATCGGTTATAGAGAGCATACGTCGTGTGTGACAAGGTCTGAACAGATCTGGGTTATCGTGCAGGATGACTCGAACTCCGTCTGGGGAGCATCTGATTGTAGCTCGAAAATGTTTTAGCAAATCAAGTCCCATAATAGCATCGGGGGTGTTGGAGGAGAGCAGAAAGGTCGTGTCAGTGGCGTTATCTTCTAAGTCAAAGGAGATTGGTGCTGATAAGGGGTTAGTGGAGGGCGTTCCATCGAAGCCTATTGAGGTTACGTGTGAGCCAGACAAGGGTGCCCTAGGAATCACTCGTTTAGATAACGCACTACGTGTCGCCCCAGTATCTACCAGGAATGGAGACTTGGTGCCCAAGACCTTAGCAGTGACGTAAGGACCTTGCTGGTCAACACGGAGTTCGACTGGATCCCTCCCTTGCCCCTGGCGGTCCTATGCGAAGTCATGGGTGCTTTCGTAGTCGGACTGCTGGCACTGGTTTTGACGGGGGCGATCAAAGTGTTTGGTCTGCTTGGCCTGTCGTTGATGGCGTCGTTCGTGTACCCTCGTCCCTGTCCTCTATTTCTGGGGTCATATGCTGTGACTCTGGGGTCCCTATTTTTGTTCAATTCCAGAAGGACCGGGCACTGGGATTTCCAGTGTCCGAACCCTCTACAGAACGCACATTGGTTCCCATCTAAGTCTCTCCGTCCGTTGTAGGGTGCAGGTGTATGGTCTCTAGGGGGTAGCTTTCTAGGGGCGGTTGGTTGGTAATTCCCTTTCGGGGGTTCCCTTCCTATGGTCACCCCTTGCAACTGTGCTATCATTACCCTCTCCTTCAGTTCCTTTTTCTTCCTCTCTGACGCCCTATCGTTCTCATTCTTTTGGTTTTCGTAGTATTGGGCCATCTGGAGGATTGCTGCGGGTTTGGAGGCTGCCCAACTACTCTCGCTGGTCTGTAGCTTCTGGGAGACTTCTTGTGACAGACCCTTCACATAATTCTGGACAAAGAGGTGATGTCCGGTTGCAGTGGTCATGTCCTGGCCACTATAATCGGAAAACACAGTCTCGAATCGAGAGAAGTATTCAGACACATCCTCCTGGGGTTTCTGGCGACAAGCCGTCACTATCGACCAGTCTACCTTTCTTTCTGGGATTAGAGTCTTCAACTTCTGTACAATCTTGTCTGGGAGCTCCAATATGGCTTTCGGGGGTTTCTGTCCCGGTTCTCGCTGTTTATCTATGGTATCGAGTTGTACCCAGGTATATCCGAACGGCTCAGTGTGGTCAACTTTCCGGATTTGCTTCCACACATCAGCCGGCAGACATAACCCGAAGAACAAGTCGATATCTGCTAAGGTCATTATTGTTGAACCTAAGGCTGTACCTAGTTCGGTGTAGAAGGCAGTCGGGTTCTTTCTTAAGTCGGGTAGGGTTTTTCTAAAGGTCAAAATGTCTTGTCGGTCCCATGGCTGGTAGACCCAATTATATACAACCCTTCCCTTCGCATCTTGGTGGTTGATGTCGTCATGTGTTCCCTGACCTCGTGGGGGGACCCAGTAGGGGGCGGCCTCTTTGATGGGCATCATGGTATCAGTCCTTCCTTCCTGGGGCTTAGTCACTATGGGGGTTTCTGCTTTGGTGGTCTGTCTGTGTTCTTTAAGGTGTCGATAGACCTCGAGTGCACAAGTGAAGAGGTTCGTCACATCGCCCTCTCCTTCTTCCCCAATGTCTACCTTCCTATATAGGGCCGCTAAGCCTTCGGGACCTTTATCGTGGTACCTATCCTCATATGTATTCAGGGCGTGATAACAAAGTCGTACCACAAAGTGTTGTCTGCGGCTGTCGGCATACGAGTTATACACGTCTGTTATATACTCCTCACTTTCCTTTCGATCCACCAGTGTCCCTACTATCTTGTCGATTCCTGCTCGTTCATCCTTTGTTAGTCGATTCATTCTGGTGGA
The DNA here is from genome assembly GCF_964204655.1 of Triturus cristatus. NCBI lineage: Eukaryota > Metazoa > Chordata > Amphibia > Caudata > Salamandridae > Triturus > Triturus cristatus. The sequence continues at coordinate 433,144,611 of NC_140585.1, read as the reverse complement.
ATCTTTCTTTCTCATCTCAGGGTCATCCAACGTTATTGCCGACGTTGTGTTCCGTACAAGAGGCTCGGCCGGCGCGGAGGCCGTGAGGACCGAGGCCCCTGTACTGCTTTCGCTCGTGTTTGGGGGTTGTGGGTGTTGCACTACCGATTGGGAGGGTGCGTATGGAGGGGGCATGTAAATGATCGGGGGACCTAATAGTAATTCATCATTCGTTCGTTGCTTAGAGGACAACTCAGGGTAGAGCATAGAGGGGGTCCTAACAGCGTACTGGCCTGATGTTTCGGGCTCCTGTCTTAGTTTAGTTTCCCTTCTCTCCTTTATTTCTTCTTCTAACTTTCTAGCGGCAAGGTGAGCTGCCTTTCGTAATTCCTTTTCTGCTTTTACTTCTTCCCTCTTTTTCCGTTGTGTTGCTTCTTTGCGCCACATGCCGATACTGTCAAGCATAGTAGGCGTCGTCTTATTGCTACGCAGAGCTATTTCTAGCATTTCTATCTTATGGTCGTCGAAGGATCCCATCAGTGGCCACTGACTCTCGGGGTCCTTCCTTGTATATTTATGCCATAGCTTGCTATAAGCTACGGCGACTAGTCCATATTTAGTGAACATGTCCTTATTAGGGGTGCCTTCCAGTGGAGCCGGATGGTCCACCTCTAATAAGCGGTCCGGGCAGAACCAACTACCAATCAGTGGGGAGAAGATAGGCATGACGGGTTTCAACGGGGACAAAAGTCAGCACTACCTATCCTTTCACTGCTTGCAAAGACTAGACAGAATATCTCTATTCCTCGTTATTTGTAAGCAGAGAATACCTCCAAAGAACCAATATCGAACAACTAGTGTTCGGACAATCAATCAATCAATGGGGAGATAAAGATAGGCACGACGGGTTTCAACGGGGACAAAAGTCTGCGTTACCTACCCTTCACTATTTGCAAAGACTAGACAGAATATTTCTATTCTACATTATTTGCAAACAGAGAATATCTCAAAGAGCACTATTCTTCAAAACAATCAATGTTCGGACAATCAATCAGTGGGGAGATAAAGATAGGCACGACGGGTTTCAACGGGGACAAAAGTCTGCGTTACCTACCCTTCACTATCTGCAAAGGGAGAGAGAGAGAGAGAGTATTTCTACTCCTCCCCGTTTGTAGACAGCGAATATCTCAAAGAGAACAATCAATAAGCAATACTAGTATTTCAATCAATCAATCAATCGTTTCGCAATTTGTCGTGTTTCACGACCTTACCCGGACCGCGTGGACAGTTTCTCGTCTTCCGCCTCCAGCGCCCGATCATCCTCTACTCTCCGTATTTGCCGCGGCACTCCTGATGGTTCCCAGTCAGGACCGTAGATCACTCGAGAGAGGTCTGCTCGGAACCAGTGAAGTTCGGATGATCAGCTGCCAGACGAGGGTCTATCGGGCAGGAGCTCTCCCGATCGTTGCAGTCGTTCACTCTGTCGTCGGGACCTCTCCCACTGGATCCACGTGTCACTGATGGGCCCCACGCTTGGGACGCCAATTGTTAAACGGTAGCGGCAGTTTCAGTCGATAACCTTTCAAGTATTGCCCGGCGGTAATCGCCTCTTATACCACTCGATAATTTACCAATGAAAGAGGCAGGCGCCGGAGACTGGAAGGCAGGAAACAAAGTTTTTATTCCGTCGGAGCAGAACATATCAGATCAGACAGCAAGGTATCGTCACGAGGTGCTCTAACTGCATCTCTGAGGCCTGGCCTCTTATACACAGGTTTATGACTTTATTGCAGGTTTATCATACATGGCACATTCTTGAGATCACTTTGATGCATGAAAGAACGTCTTCAGAATCCTTGGCTCAGATCCGATCCCACGCATAGCTACAATAGAAGTTCCCACCCCACCCGCAGTAGGAGATGGCTATCACACAGCAGGATATTCCGCCAATTCCCGGGGGTGTGTGTGACCGGTCGGGTCTCAGGGGGTGGGGGGCCTTGATCTACTGTAATCCCTTTGATGTGGGGCGTTTCCCTTACAGTAGGGACAATAAACTGCATCCGCAGGGCTAGGTGATGGCCTGGGATCGGTTCGGACAATGGGGCGCAGAGGAAGGGGGTTATCAAAGAGATGCATGACCATGTATGGGATGTCGGTCAGGCGTGGGATGCGGTTCCATGGCAGGGTCGCGCAGAAGGAGAGGGTTTATGGCCCGTGTATGAGAGAGCGGGGGTGGCCGGCGCGCGGGGGATGCTTGCAGCGCCAGGGGGACGCGCTGGCGATCGGCAATGAGCAGGGAGAGACCAGGGTGCCTAAAATGGCTGCCGTGCGCTTTCCTGTGTGTCGCGCTGGGGAGAGACAAGATGGCGCAGATAATGTTCAGTTTGCAAGCTAAATTTCCACAGCACCAGCAAGGACACCTCCAACAAGGCAAGCTTTATGACCTCCCTCAACCTCTACCACCACCTGCTGAGGGCAACAAAGAAGACAGCCTTTGCCGCATGCATCAAAATCAGTGCCAACAAAACCAAGGAATTTTTCAACATTGTTAAGAAATTCTCTAACCCGGGTGCCAGTAAAAACAACATCACACCCTCACAGGAGATGTGTGACAACTGTGTCCACTTCTTCCACGACAAGATTGCAACCATATACAGAAACTTCGAACCCCAACCCAGACCGATGGACTACCTCGATAGATAAGCCACCACCTCAACTGACACTAACCACACACTGACCATCTGGAACATCCTTTCCACCCAGGACACCACCTCCACCATGCAATCCATCCACAGACCACCCATGCCCTCACCCCAACTTCAACCTCGGAAACCAAAGGATCAGCCAGGAACCCACCACCATACTAAACACCTCTATCACCACTGCAACATTTCCCAATGCCTGGAAACACACAAAGTCAGACCACTACTCAAATAACCCCACTGACCCCAGTGAACTAAAAAACTACCGCCCAATCTCCTTGCTCCCATTCCTAGTGAAGGTACTGTATAAGAAAAAATTAATGAATTAAATTGATTTATAAAGTGCCTGGTTACTCTAAGGGAATGTCCCCACGCTAAGCAGGATTAGGGCCTGGCGAGTCAAGTACAGGTGGACTACTAGCTCTGTCTGAAGAGCCAAGTCTTCAGATCTTTCCGGAAACTAGCCTCCGACAGCTCAAGTCTTAGGCTGATTGGCATTGAATTCCAGAGCTTGGCTGCACGCAGCCCAAACGAGCAGCCGCCCAGTCTTGCCAGGCTTACTCTGGGGATTACAGCCAGTGCTGCTCAGATCATCAACAATCAATTTATGGCACACCTGGAGTTGAACTAGCTAGTCAACTCCTCCCAATCCGGCTTCTGCAGTAATCACAGCACCAAAACTGCTCTGATCGCACCCACCGATGACATCAAAACCCTCCTCAACTGAGGAGAAACAGCAGCTTTCATCCTCTCGAACTCTCTGCAGTCTTTGGCACTGTATCGTACCACACACTGATCGTAAGACTCCATCATATCAGTATCCAAGGGGACACGACCAGATGGATCACCTCATTCCTAATCGGTATAAACCAGAGGATCTACCTCCCACCTTTCACCTGTAAACCCAAGGCGATCACCTGCAGTGTCCCTCAGGGCTCATCCCTCAGCTCCTCACTCTTCAACGCATATATGACCACACTGTCCAACATAATCAGATCCCACGTCTCAACAAAATTTCCTACACAGACAACACCCAACTCATTAAGTTGAAGAAATACAATCAATGGGAGGAGGAAATACAGTATCCAGATCAGAAATGTGGAGGGGAAGGAGAAGATGAAGGTAGAAAATGGGGCAAACAAATAGGCACAGAGCAATGCTTGCAAATAAAAGCACTAGGGTGACACCAAGCATGTAGATACGCTGTCATGAATTCTAGATCTTTGGAAGAGTTTAGGCATCTGTAGCAAATAAGCATCGGCACATACCCAAAAGCCCTAGCATGTAAGTACTTGCCCTGGCACATCCACGCTCGAATATAAGCACAGAATCTGGTGCATGTAATTCAGCCCTGCCCCATTGATATTGACACATTTGCACAAGAACCTGCACATACACAGCAATTAGACCGGTACCACACAACCACCATCCTCTTGCACATTCACTTCGCCTCGTGGTACATATGTACCAACCCTGGAAACTTAAAAAGCACTAGATGAGCTTGGCACATGAGGTACCATGTCAATCCCATGAAAAAGGTGCCTTGTCTATCCTAATGGTCCCATTTACCCCTTGAAACACATGCCACCAGGGAGGGGGAGGAGAAGGGAGCTCACTGGCAGGAAAGTCAGCTTCTCACAATCCCCTTTCTCCATTAAAGATTCTCAGATGACGCTCCTCTAAAGTGTGGCAAGAGGGTTTAATAAATATCACATACGAAATAGAGTTTTGAGCATGCTGATATCAAGCCTTAGGCATTTGTCCACTTGTCATCATAAAACTTGTAGCCATCTTTGCTTGGGATCATTGTCCCTATCACGATGCCCACAATGCTGTTGGTCTTATCTAGTCCAAGAAGCACAGCAGAGCAGCACGATGTGATGCATTGTGCAGACTGAGGAAAATAAATATGCATAAAACGCATCCCCTCTTCATCTGTTGGCCACATGCCCTGTACCACTCCGATCCTGAATTCCCAAACTGTATGCATGAACTCAGGACTTTAATGTGCATCTGGAGCACCCCCTGCCCCCATCAGTCTCCTCATATCTATGCATCAGTCCTACTTCCGACATTTCACAATGACCTGTACCCACTACTGCTCATAAATGATGGGCACCGAAGCAACGCAAGGCTTTGTAACACTGTTCAACAATATAACTTTCAGCCATTTCATTGTCGTTCTGGTTCTTACCCAGCCTCCCAGTTCTGCAAATTTCGTGTTTTCACCTAGTTTCGCTCCCCTTTTCTCTCAGCAGGATGTTTTCACTTTTGGGCACTCTCAAGGCGGAGCCTCTTTCAGCTCTGCTGCTATCAGGGGGATGCATTCAGTTGCTGGTTTCTTCAACTGCAAGGCTGGTATCCGAGTCATCCCTAATGGCTCGTTGCTGCGGCTGCTGCTTTGGAAACCTGTAAGCCACCCTCCTTGCGAGTCAAATGTAAACAATGTGCATCAGTGGTCGGTTTGTATCACAACCCTTTTCATTATACTCAGTCTGAGTCATTCTATGTATGTGAACCTGTGAGATACCAAATAGTGACGGAGGCATCTGCTGCACGTCAATACAAAAGTAGAGGCAGAGGTGCGATTTCTCTAACCCCTATGCTAGCATAATTTACCCCACTTCGTGTTTCTGCCATTTATTTTGTCCACCATCTGGACAGGGTTGCAGGGAGGGTAGACGCTATGGTCAGCATCCGGATGTAAGAACTCCTGAGACTGGGTCAATGTGTGCACTTAACAAAACGGACCATTCATTCATTAATGCATTCATTTAAACTTTCTACTAATTCATGATCTACAAAATTAGCGTAGCCATTTTACATAGTGTTCTTGATGTATTACAAATATCGCAAACGAAAGCTTTGTCCAATAACATTACAAAACCATGTACATCACTGACTTCCTCAACTTGTATATACCCACCTGCATGTCATTGTTAATGGAAGACACCACCATTCAAGCTGGCATCCTCTATGATTATGCCACCTTCATTCTTTCCTTCAGCTCCACATGCAAGGCTGGGTGCTTTGGCATACTTAATAAAAAACACTCCTTTTACACTTATTTCATCCTACACCATCCGGCACCACAGATTTATTGGACCACAACTGTACACTGTCCTCAACTATACTCCTCCTCTAAAGGTCCTCAATAGTTTAACCCTATCCATGAAATAATGTCAACAAGTCACCCTCTTCAACCCCCTCCTTTCTGACCTACAGACCCACAGCCATGCACACTCATTCTGCCCCACACACTAAACATTTGATTTAACCTTCATTTCAATGTTGCTGTTCAACCTTCCCTTCAAGCACCATTATTCAAATGGCCATGAATATTTCACCCCATGCTCTTCTCACTTAAACACACCAGAAAGGGAAATGTCTCCTAACATGGTGCTACACTACCTGCACCAAATGCAGAGACGATGTGATTGCAGTGACCGCCTCTCCGCCATTACATGCTTTGACACCTTGCTATGGTCACTGGTATTACTTAACGACCTTACTGCCCATAGTGTGGCATCGCACTACATTTATCTCGCATATGAAGCTGAGGATTGAAAAAATATTGAAATAGGAAATGCACTAGTTAGAAATCTTTAAGTTTAAAGTGAAGGGTGTTGTATAGCTAATTACAGGAGAGATGCTGCAGTTATACCACTGAGAATATGTAGCTGCAGTTATATCACTGAGCATATGTAGCAATATAACACAGAAGGTACGTGTGAAGGAAATGGTGTAGAGAGGTGGTAGGCAGGGAGTCTCACAGTGTTGGTGGGCCAGTTCGGTGAATGCAGATATGTTTGAGTGCAGGAGTGAGGAGAAGGTGGACTAATCTTAAATGAGATGTATGTATTGATGAGTTGTACCTCCAGAGCATATAATAAGGTTTTCTCTGTTCATCAGTCCACATATGACATTCTTAGCAGGCCACTTGTCTATACTGCAACCCCTCCGAGACTTCTATACATTGTGTAATATGTATATGTAATTGCTCAGTAAATAAGTGAATCATACTAGTACCAGGAGTCAGGCATATGTGCAATAATGTGTAAGATGCAGTTGGACATTTGTAGGTCTGTAGCCTGATGTATATACCAGGTTTCATGATTAATGCTCTATATTGACTCTGTACTCTATTGTACTATTGGTTATGTCTATGTTTGTTGAGGCATATCTTAAGCCACATATTGTGGACACACTCTACTGTGGATTTTGGTTTTAACAGCCCTTCTTCTATAACTGTATCATACATTTGTTGGTATAGGTTTTGAAGTTCATCACCGACATAACTGTCACATCAAGTCTTTAGCTTTATTCCTTAATTCTTAATTACTGATGCATGGGGGATATTAGAGTTGTTTACATGGTGATATATTTCAGTGCTTTATAAGAAACATAATTCTGAAGATAAACCCAATCATAATTATGAAAATAAACCTAGAATTTAGAACTGGGTGAGTGAAAAATAAGGCATCTCACTTTTCAATATCGGTGTTGAAGAGAATGTGTAATTGCTTACTGAAGAGCAGATATACACAATAAAGAATGTGTTTTCATATTTATTGGGCAGTATATGAAAGGAAATTATTAATTGGGTTGGAAAGTTGTAAAAACACAACTAATAGAATCACTAACCTGAGATCTACCCACTGTAGCTATGGCACAGAGCAAACAGGCTTAACTTAGAAAAAATGTTTTACACATTTAGAAAGAACAAAACAGTGATAAAGTCAAAAGCACAACCCAATAAAAATCCCACTCTGGTTTAGAAAAATATTGATAGGAAATTAGATTGGAAGTGAAGTCAGTGTTGCTTGTTGCTGATGTAGCAATGTTGTGGCAGGGAGTGGAAGATGCTAAGTGGATTGCAGATTTGAGCATCCTGGCCCATAGGCAATCATTCCACATCAGTTGTGAGAAGGTATGGTATTCTCAGCAAACAAACAACTACTTGTAGCACAGTATTCACTAACTGAAACGGTTTAAGGTTAGGTCACTTTGCGCACTAGCCACTGATATTCAATACAAGTAGACTCCGATCTAGCACTCTACTCTCAGTGGTCAACCGCTCAAACAGCCATTCCCAAATGACAAAATATATACAATGAAAGGAGCGCATGAATCTCAAATAACATTCATTAATCAATTATTGTACATTAAGGTTCAGTGATCAAAAATGTCCAAAGTTTTGTTGAGATTCGTCCAAATTTGTTTATTATCAATAGTTCATTCAGTCTCAATTTCTATTCTTCATTGAGTCGCAGATCCGACCGTCAATTTCTTTATATTCATTAGTTCTTAATAATCACAGATACAGCCTACGCGTTTCGTCCTGACATAGGCCTTCATCAGGGATGTAAGAAACAGAAATATACACACTGATCAGTGTCTTATTTCATTGAAAAATAGCACGTTCTAATAATTGACACCAACAGGTTGTCAGCCTGCCTATCTCCATTCTATAATTTCATAATTAACCATTGGATGGAAAACCATATCGGAAAACACCCCCTCAATAATAATCAGTCATGTAAATGACACAGCAATCTCATGATGCAAATAAACAGTGTACATAATAATAATATGATTACAATGCTTCAACTCTGCATATCTTCTCACTACTTAGATCAGTTAGGCCATCCTTCTGACTCCCTTTAAAAAACAAGTTGACACACTCTGCCTGCTTGGCTATAAATAGTCAATGATGTCTGTATTCTATTACCTTGAACGACACAACAAGCTCATAATGTACATCAACAGAGTACATAATAATAATATGATTGCAATACTTGAACTCTGCATATCTTCTCACTACTTAGATCAGTTAGGCCATCCTTCTGAATCCCTTTAAAATGGAAATTAACACAATCTGCTCGCTTGGCTATAATTAGTCAATGATGTCTGTATTCTTATTACCTTATACTTTCTGTTAGTCAATAATAATGTTTCACTAGTTCCCAACTTCTCTTGAATCCACCTTAATGATTGTAATGTTCTTTGCTTCCAAATAGCTGAAAACCAAATTGTACCATAATTAGATACTACATATATAACTTACATGTGAATTCAAATTATTCAAATCCAACTTTACATACCTCCTTTTAATCTTTGTTATAATCCAATTTCATCTGATTTGATATTAAAATCTGATTCTTCAACGCTGATACCTTTATAGACAATACAGAGCGCAAATGTGTGATATTATCAGTATATTTGTCTCTAATTTTTGGTATTTTGATATTATAATTATTAATGTTTAGACCTGTATTTTTAATACATCATCGCAAGTGATTAGGAACTCTAATTCCTCAACCATATTACAACTATCACTTAGATCTTTTTGATATCTAAATACCTTGTTAAGACTGGAAGAGCAGTTCAATTCTCTGGTCCACCAAAATCCTTTCCGATAATTTTCTTAGTTCCTAATATGTCATAAAACAAATATTATTTTATCCCTCAGTTCAAACAAGATCATATCCTAATTAATCTATTTGATCCAATCAACATACCCAATAAATTGTTCACTTAATTTTTCAAAGACGCGCCTGGCTCATGGCTAGCCTCAGTATCTTCTTATTCAACTCTTGAAAATTCTTCCTCACCAGTATGTTACCCGTAAGGGATCTGTAGTCATAAAGTATATCAAGTGACATTGTTTAAGACCTCCTCCCAATTTTCAGAACTATTCTCAAGGCCTTCCCTTAACCCATATGTCCTCACCGGTTTTCGCTATATCCACATCTGTAACCGCTCCCCGCTCATCTCCAGACCAACGCCGTAATTCCAATCCACAAACATTCCGCTTTTTAAATAGACTCCAGCCAAACAAAATCACTATCTAATTGATACTTTCACCAATCCTATCTCTCCTGTTCAATAACCGCCTATACCGCCAACATCCGTTCTCTATCAGGTCCGCCGATTTAGTCAACCAATCTCCACACGAGTTAGTTAAAAAACCCAACCAATCAGGTACGCCGATTTAGTCAACCAATCTCCATGCGAGTTAGTTAAAAAAACCAATCCAACTGCTTCCGTTCCCTATTCTCCTTTTACTTCATGTTTATGTTCCCTCTCTGGTCCGCTAGTGAGTAATACTCATACAGAAGCTGTTCTAATTGAACATACTGTTCCATTGGCTATTGTGAATACCGCTGAGCAAAGCGTAAACCAGCAGGCATTTTCCTTTAGTTCTATGCCCATCGTCTACTGGTCGGTTCTTAAGTGATGTCCAATCAGAAGCCATTCTAATTATATGGACTTACCGATTGGCTATCAGCAAATGCATGAACCATTATGTTAACTCCGTTACTATGATGTCCGCCGGATTGCGTTTTTTAGTAACTGAGTAACAATAGCTAATGAAACAGTATGTTTAATTAGAAAGGCTTCTGTATGAGCATTACTCACTAGTGGACCAGAGAGGGAACATAACAGGAAGTAAAAGGAGAATAGGGAACAGAAGCAGTTGGATTGGTTCTTTGAACTAACTCGCATGGAGATTGGTTGACTAAATCGGCGTACCTGATTGGTTGGGTTTTTTAACTAACTCATGTGGAGATTGGTTGACTAAATTGGCGGACCTGATAGAGAACGGATGTTGGTGGTATACGCGGTTATTGAACAGGAGAGATAGGATTGGTGAAAGTATCAATTAGATAATGATTTTGATTGGCTGGAGTCTATTTAAAAAGCGGAATGTTTGTGGATAGGAATTACAGTGTTGGTCTGGAGATGAGCGGGGGCGGTGACAGATGTGGATATAGCGAAAACCGATGAGGACATATGGGTCAAGGGAAGGCCTTGAGAATAGTTCTGAAAATTGGGAGGAGGTCTTAATCAATGTCACTTGAGATACTTTAGGACTACAGATCCCTTAGGGGCAACATACTGGTGAGGAAGAATTTTCAAGAGTTGAATAAGAAGATACTGAGGCTAGCCATGAGCCAGGGGCGTCTTTGAAAAATTAAGGGAACAATTTATTGAGTATGTTGATTGGATCAAATAGATTAATTAGGATATGATCATGTTTGAACTAAGGGATTAAATAATATTTGTTTTATGACATATTAGGAACTAAGAAAATTATCGGAAAGGATATTGGTGGACCAGAGAATTGAACTGCTCTTCCAGTCTTCACAAGGTATTTAGATATCAAAAAGATCTAAGTGATAGTTGTAATATGGTTGGGGAATTAGAGTTCCTAATCACTTGGGATGATGTATTAAAAATACAGGTTTAAACATTAATAATTATAATATCAAAATACCAAAAAGTAGAGACATATATACTAATAATATTCACACATTTGCACTCTGTATTGTCTATAAAGGTATCAGCATTGAAGAATCAGTTTTTAATATCAAATCAGATGAAATTGGATTATAACAAAGATTAAAAAGAGGTATGTAAAGTTGGATTCGAATAATTTGTATTCACATGTAAGTTATATATGTAGTAGCCAATTATGGTACAATTTGATTTTCAGTTATTTGGAAGCAAAGAACATTAAAATCATAAAGGTGAATTCAAGAAAAGTTGGGAACTAGTGAAACATTACTATTGACTTACAAAAAGTATAAGGTAATAAGAATACAGACACCATTGACTAATTATAGCCAAGCAAGTAGATTATGTTAAATTTCCATTTTAAATGGATTCAGAAGGATGGCCTAACTGATCTAAGTAGTGAGAAGATATGCAGAGTTCAAGTATTGCAATCATATTATTATTATGTACTCTGCTGATTTACATTATGAGATTGTTGTGTCGTACAAGGTAATAGAATACAGACATTATTGACTATTTAGAGCGAAGCGGGCAGAGTGTGTCAACTTGTATTTTAAAGGGAGTCAGAAGGATGGCCTAACTGATCTAAGTAGTGAGAAGATATGCAGAGTTGAAGCATTGTAATCATATTATTATTACGTACACTGTTTATTTGTATCATGAGATTGCTGTGTCATTTACATGACTGATTATTATTGAGGGGGCGTTTTCCTATATGTTTTTCCATCCCATGGTTAATTATGAAATTATCAAATGGAGATAGGCAGGCTGACGACCTGCTGGTATCAATTATTAGAACGTGCTATTTTTCAATGAAATAAGACACTGATCAGTGTGTATATTTCTGTTTCTTACAGCCCTGATGAAGTCCTATGTCAGGACGAAACGCGTAGGCTGTATCTGTGATTATTGAGAACTAATGAATATAAAGAAATTGACGGTCGGATCTGCAACTCAATGAAGAATAGAAATTGAGACAGAATGAACTATTGATAATAAACAAATTTGGATGAATCTCAACAGAACTTTGGACATTTTTGATCACTGAACCATAATGTACAATAATTGATTAATGAATGTTATTTGAGATTTATGCGCTCCTTTCATTGTATATACTTGTAGCACAATGTCAGGTCCATGAAATGGACAAACCTAGGGACAGCAGTAACTACAAATATTGCACTATCTAAAAAAGTAGATTATAAGATATTTTCTCTACACTACTTTCTCTATTTCTCCTCCTCTCTGTCCATCTAACACAATTTAATTCACAAGGGCACCTTGAGGTGCAAAAAGATGTGGGGTGCCTCAGGATTCTATCTTATCTTAGGCCTCTACCTGGGGTGCCTTAGGACTCTATTCATGTATAACAGCATAAAAAGTCACAAACATGTCGATAACATACAGATATATTTGACAGCATCCTCAGCTTCAGACAGGCAATGCCTCACACAATGCTTGCACGTCACCCATACCATGATGTCCAGCACCTAGCTGAGGTTTAACCCTACCAAAACAGAATTCCTGCTGCATGCTAAGAACAACAAGCAACAACCAGTCAAAATCTTCCTCAACAACACAAATTTTGACAGATTTGAACCATACTTTCACCAAATACCATGTCACTAGAATTCACCCTGGACATGGGCATCATCCTCAAGACACATATCACCTAGTACCATCTCTCTCTACTAAGGAAATTGAAAGCATGCCTCCCAGAAAGCGACTTAAGAACTCATGACAATCCCATGCTTTCTTGCATCTGGATGATAATAAAGCCCTACTCCAGAGTCTTCCACACCCCTCTTCCCCTATCTCCTTCGGTGTTCTGACGGCTCCCGGCTGACAGGAGTCCAGTAGGGAAGGTGTTGGTATATTCCTTATGTTGGAGCACCATCTAGACCAAGTCCAGTAGGGAAGGTGTTGGTATATTCCTTATGTTGGAGCACCATCTAGAGCAAGTCCAGTTGGGAATGTGTTGGAATAGTAGCGTGCAATGCTTTCCAATGGGGCGACCAGATGGCCGGGATTCCCTGGAAGTCCCGATGAGGGCTCATTTGACTCCCCGATCCCAGCCAGGGATCCAGGAGGTCGGACACGTCCGCGCCTTGGGTCCCCTCAGTCTCGGGGTGCGCACGGGTTACCAGAAAGAGGGGTAGCCTTCCTCTGGATTACTAAGGACAGGGTATGCCGGGACACCACTTCCGGGCTGGCGGTTCTCTGCCGGGGGCCAGAGGGGCTATGCCCGGGCAACACCTTCCATGGCGTCCGGGTCTCCCTCCTCCAGCCCGCGGCGTGGCAAAGTGCCCAGGACGGGCTCCATGGGTCCCGGGCAGTCCTCCCCCAGGCGTGCAGGCCCCGAGAGCTTCTGCGGGCCTCCCTGTGCCGGGGGCCCAACCGGGTTCTCCAAGCCCCCGGTAAGTGGAGCCCCCGAGCCCTGCGTGGGCAAGCGGCAGCCATACCGGGAAGGCTCGGCTTGGCTCGGGCAGGCAGACGGGAGTCCTTTCAGGTCCAGGCCATCTGGTCGCACCTTTCCCCTCGGCCATGTGGTCGCGCGCAATGCTTTCCAATGGGGCGACCAGATGGCCGAGCCGGCCTGGAAATCCCGATGAGGGCTCATTTGCCAGATCCCAGCCAGGCCTCCAGGAGGTCGGATGCGTTCGCGCCTATGGTCCCCTCCGTCACTCGGAGCGCGCGGGTTGCCAGAAAAGGGGGTAGCCTTCCTCCGGATTAGTAGGGGCAGGGTATGCTGGGAACACCCATCCGGGGCTGGCGGTACTCTGCCGGGGAACAGATGGGCTGGGCCCAGACAACACCTCCCAGGAGTCCGGGGGCACCCTCCTCCGGCCCACAGCATGGCAGAGTGCCATGCGCTCCACAGGTCCCGAACAGTCCTTCCCTGGGTGTCCGGGCCCGTGAGCTCTGTTGGTCCTCCCCGTGTCTGAAGCCCAGCCAGGGTCCCCGAGCCCCCCTGGAAGTGAAGCTCCCACAGCCCTGCATGGGTGGGCAGGCGGGAGCACTACCGCAAAGGCTCGGGGCGGGCAGATGGGCGTCCTTTTGGTCCCGGCCATCTGGTCAAACCTGTCCCCTCGGCCATCTGGTCGCGTGCAATGCTTTCCAATGGGGCGACCAGATGGCCGGGCCAGCCTGGAAGTCCCGATGAGGGCTCATTTGCCTCCCAGATCCCAGCCAGGGCTCCAGGCGGTCGGGCGCGTTCGCGCTAGGGTCCCCTCCATCACTTGGAGTGTGCAGGTTTCCAGAAAGGGGGGCAGCCTTCCTCCGGATTAGTAGGGACAGGGTATGCCGGAACACCCCTCCGGGGCTGGCGGTTCTTTGCCAGGGACCACATGGGCTATGACCGGACAACACCTCCCCCCGTCAGGGGGCTCCCTCCTCCGGCCCACGGCGTGGTGAAGTGCTGGGACAGGCTCCATGGGTCCCGGGCAGTCCTCTCCCAGGCGTCCGGGCCCGAGAGCTCCGGTGGTTCTCCCCGTGCCTGAGGCCCAGCCGGGGTCCCTGAGCCCCCCGGGAAACAGAGCCCCCTGAGCCCTGTGTGGGTGGGCAGGCGGGAGCCCTACCGCGAAGGCTCGAGGTGGGCAAACGGGAGTCCTTTCAGGTCTAGGCCATCTGCTTGCACCTTTCTCCTCGGCCATGTGGTCGCGCGCAATGCTTTTCAATGGGGAGACCAGATGGCCGAGCCGGCCTGGAAGTCCTGATGAGGGCTCATTTGCCTCCTGGATCCCAGCCAGGGCTCCATGAGGTCGGGTGCGTTTTCGCCTATGGTCCCCTTCGTCACTCAGAGTGTGCGGGCTACCAGAAAGGGGGGTAGCTTTCCTCCGGATTAGTAGGGGCAGGGTATGCTGAGAACACCCCTCCCGGGCTGGCGGTTCTCTGCGAGGGACCAGATGAGCTGGGCCAAGACAACACCTCCCAGGAGTCCAGGGGCTCCCTCCTCTGGCCCACGGCATGGCAAAGTACTCAGGACAGACTCCACGGGTCCCGAATAGTCCACCCCCGGGCGTCCGGGCCCGAGAGCTCCAGTGGTCCTCCCCGTGCCTGAGGCCCAGCCGGGGTCCCCGATCCCCCTGGAAGTGGAGCCCCCCCGAGCCCTGCGTGGGTGGGCAGGTGGGAGCCATACCGCAAAGGCTCGGGGAGGGCAGATGGGCATCCTTTCGCTCCCGGCCATCTGGTCACACCTTTCCCCTCGGTCATCTGGTCACGCGCAAAGCTTTCCAATGGGGCGACCAGATGGCCGGGCCGGCCTGGAAGTCCCGATGAGGGGTCATTTGCCTCCCAGATCCCAGCCAGGGCTCCAAGAGGTCGGGCGCATTCGCGCCTAGGGTCCCCTCCATCATCCGGAGCGCGCGGGTTACCAGAAAGGGGGGTAGCCTTCCTACGGATTAGTAGGGGCAGGGTATGCTGGGAACACCCATTCGGGGCTGGCGGTTCTCTGCCGGGGACCAGATGGGCTGGGCCCGGACAACACCTCCCAGGAGTCCGGGGGCTCCCTCCTCCAGCCCACGGCATGGCAAAGTGCCCGGGATGCGCTCCACAGGTCCCGAACAGTCCTTCCCTGGGTGTCCGGGCCCGAGAGCTCTGGTGGTCCTTCCCATGCCTGAGACCCAGCCGGGGTCCCCGAGCCCCCCAAGAAGCAGAGTCCCCTGAGCCCTGCATGGGTGGGCAGACGAGAGCCCTACCGCGAAGGCTCGGGCGGGCAGACGGGAGTCCTTTCAGGTCCCGGCCATCTGGTCGCACCTTTCCCCTCGGCCATCTGGTCATGCGCAATGCTTTCCAATGGGGCGACCAGATGTCCGGGCCGGCCTAGAAGTCCCGATGAGGCCTCATTTGCCTCTCGGATCCCAGCCAGGGCTCCAGGAGGTAGGGTGCGTTCGCGCCTAGGGTCCACTCCATCACTCGGATCGCATGGGTTACCAGAAAGGGGAGTAGCCTTCCTCCGGATTACTAGAGACAGGGTACTCTGGGACCCCTCTCGGCCTAGCGGTCCTCAGCCGGCAGCTGGACGGGGCAGGATGCCGCCCCAGCCCTGGGTCTCCCCCTGCTGGACTGGGTCCAGGGGCCCCAGGGAGGGCGGCCTTTCCACCCCAGGCTCCGCGCTCGGTTCTGCCATGTGGCAGGGTGCCTGAACAAGGTCCCACAGGCTTCCCCTTTGCCTCCGGGCTCGGGAGCCCCGGCTGGGTCCAGGGGCCCGCCGCCCCCGGCTCATGTGCTCCGGCCCTGGACCCCATCCCCCAGCCTGCTGACCTGCCAAAGGCCCGGGAAGGTGTTCCATCATGCCTGGGGAGCCTCCCCGTGCTCAGCTGGGTTCAGGGGCTCCCTGCAGCCCGGGGAGGGTGGCCTCCCCACCCCGGGCTCCGTCCTCAGTCCTGCCACGTGGCAAGGTGCCTGGGATGGTGTCCAGTGGGCCCGGGGAGGCTTCCCCTGCGCCTCTGGACCTGGGAGCCCCAGGTCGGGTGCTCCGGCCCCGGACCCCATCCCATGGCCTGCAGCAGTGCCAAAGGACCGGGTCGGGGTTCCGTTGTGCCTGGGGAGCCTCCCCTTGCTTGGCTGGGTTCAGGAGCTCCAGCTGGGGCCCCTGAGGGCCCCGGGGAGGGTGGCCTCCCCACCCCGGGCTCCGTCCTGGGTCCTGCCACGTGGCAGGGTGCCCGGGACGGGGTCCGGCGGGCCTGGGGATGTTTCCCCTGCCCCTCCGGGCCTTGGAGCCCCGGCTGGGTCCAGGGACCCCACCGGGCCCCGGCTCGTGTGCCCCCTGGCCTGGAGCCCCATCCCCGGCCTGCTGACCTGCCAAAGGCCCGGAACGGGGTTCCATTGTGCCTGGGGAGCCTCCCCTTGCTCGGCTGGGTTCAGGGGCTCCCTGCAGTTCCGGGGAGGGTGGCCTCCCCACCCCGGGCTCCGTCCTCAGTCCCGCCACGTGGCAGGGTGCCTGGGATAGTGTCCGGTGGGCCTGGGGATGCTTCCCCTGCGCCTCTGGGCCTGGGAGCCCTGTCTGGGTCCAGGGGCCCCACCAGGCCCCGGGTCAGGTGCTCCGGCCCAGACCCCGTCCCCCAGCCTGCAGCACTGCCAAAGGCCCGGGATGGGGTTCCGTTGTGGAACGGCCCCGGGCAGGGCGGTCTCCCTACCCTGGACTCCGTCCTGGGTCCTGCCGCGTGGTAGGGTGCCCAGGACGGGGTCTGGCTGGCCTAGGGAGGCTTCCCCTGTGCCTCCGGGCTGGGGAGCCCCGGCTGGGTACAGGGGTCCTGCCGGGCCCTGGGTTGAGGGCTCCGGCCCTGGGCCCGATCCCCTGGCCTGCGGCACTGCCAAAGACCCGGGACGGGTTCTGTTGTGACCGGGGAGTCTCTCCTTGCTTGGCTGGGTTCAGGAGCTCCGGCCAGGGCCCTGAGGGCCCCAGGGAGGGTGGCCTCCCCACCCCGGGCTCCGTCCTGGGTCCTGCCACGTGGTCGAGGGCTCCAGCCCTGGGCCCCGGCCTGCGGCACTGCCAAAGGCCCGGGACGGGGCTCTGTTGTGCCCGGGGAGCCTCGCCTTGCTTGGCTGGGTTCAGAAGCTCCGGCTGGGGCCCCAGGCAGGCCCAGGGAGGCTTCCCTTGTGCCTCCGGGCCTGGGAGCCCCGGCTGGGTCCAGGGGCCCCGCCAGGTCCCAGGCCGGGGGCTCCAGCTCTGGGCCCCATCCCCCGGCCTGCCGCTCCTCCAAGGGCCCAGGACAGGGGTCAGTCGGTCCTGTGCAGGACTCCCCTGCTTGTCAAGGTGTCTGTGGGCCCTGGGTCAGAGGGCCCAATGGGTCCCCCTCGCAGCCTCCATGGCTGGGGTCCAGCTGAGGCCCTGGGCCTCTGGTACCCCATGCCCCGGCGCCCGCTCACTCTTTCGTTGGGGCACAGCACGACTAGATGGCTTCCCTTTTGAGCCCGGCCATCTGGTCGCAACTTTCCCCTCGGCAATCTGGTCGCGCCTATCCCCTCGGCCATCTGGTCGCACCTTTCCCTTCGGCCATCTGGTCACGCCTATTCCCTCGGCCATCTAGTCGCGTGCAATGCTTTCCAATGTGGCGACCAGATGGCCGTGTTTGCTTAGAAGTCCCGATGAGGGATCATTTGCCTGCCCGATCCCAGCGAGGGCTCCAGAAGGTCGGGTACATTCGCACCTTGGGTCCCCTCTGACACCTCGTGTGCACGGATTACAAGAAAGGCGGGTAATTTTCCTCTGGATTACTAGGGAGAGGTTCAGTCAGACCTCTGTGAGGTCTGGCGATTCGGAAACAGGGGAAAGCAGCACCCGGGCCCGAGGCGGGTGTTGACGTGATGTGATTTCTGCCCAGTGCTCTGAATGTCAAAGTGAAGAAATTTAATGAAGCTCGGGTAAACGGCGGGAGTAACTATGACTCTCTTAACCTATTCTCAGTTGTAGTGCCCTTTACCTCCTAGTGGTCCCGCCGGTAACTGCCTCTATAGTGCTAGACTCTGCGTAGAGAAGTCAATAGAGACAGGACAAACAAGGTTCTATCATGGCAGCGAGCGTGATAGTGAGAAGTGGCGAAGCAAACAAACACAATTCCAGATGGGGTAGTTCCTGGAGAATAAAAACCCCATTAAGATGGCGTAAGGAGGTGCTGTCTTTTCAAGAAATCAATAACCTCCTTACCGAATTTGACAAACCAGCACCCGCTTCAAACAATGCAACAAGCAACAACGATTCAGGTCACGTTATAGGCCTTATTTCACCCTCCGAAGCAGAAGAAGACACAACAGTAGACCTCAGCAAAACCATCGAGTTTGCGACCTCCTCAGCCAAGAATAACATTGGTACAACCAACTTTGAAAATCTACCTGATGTGTACGAGGTCAGCAAAGAATTGATAACAAAGAAAAGTGACTACACAAAAAAAGTCACATATTGGAAATACACAAACGAAAAGTATAAATGTGACTTGTGTGGAGACCTATTGGGAACTTTAAAGAAATGAGAAAACATGTCTCCAACAAGCATAAAGGCTTCTATCTCAAAACGTATTGTTCAAAATGTGACAAAGAAGCCGAATACCACAATATTGCATGCCATTATGCAAAATGTAAAGGAAGGCCTTAAAAAGGAGAGTTGCCATTCCTGTGCAGCTTCTGTGACCTCAGATTTGGAACAAAGATTGGAGTTTCACAACATGATCGGCATGCGCATCCAAGAGCGCAAAATAAGGCTAGACTAGCAGCTCTAGCAAGCAGCAAACCATCAAAACTATGGTCACAGGAAGAAATACTGCTATTAGCAGAATTGGAAAAAGTGTATGAGAACAAGAGAAACATTAATGCGCTGAAGGTTCCGCATTTTAACAATAAAAATAGTAAACAAATTGCAGAAAAAAGAAGGGATAAAAGAGATGAGCAAAAAATTGGCAAAGGATGTACTGCAAACATCCAATATCTCTGAGAATGACTCCTGCGATGAACCAGAGATTGCAGTAGAAGTAACAACAGAAAGGCGCAGAGACTTTATCAATCGGAAACGAGCGCCAAAAATAAAAAACTTTGATGAACTGAATGATAGAATGACAGAAATCGAGAAGTACACCAAATATATCCAGCATCACAATGCTGCTATGGATCTGATGGATGAGATAGTGACTTATATATCAGAAAACACCAATGATATAAGTCCTGTACAAGCAAATTGTACCGAACCAACGAGCAAACTCAATAATGAGCCTTTGAACTCTGCTCAAGATTAGCAACAAACTGCCTTTGTGCAAAACAAGATACCAAAGAAAGATAAGAAAAATGGAGAGCTCAATCGGACACACAAGAAAAATTATGCAAAAGCAAAGGGCAGCTAGAAAGAATACCAGGCAATGTTTCAAAAAGACAAAAATAAAATTGCCAGGATAATCACTGATGGGGCAGAAGAGGCCACCTGCCAAATCAGTGCTGATGAAATCTTCCAATATTATAAAGACATGATTGAAAAAGAAAACAAGAAAAATCCAAAATTCATCCCAATTGATCAGATACCAGATGAATGGGAAATTGGAAGTCTGTCTAAAGAAATTACACTACTCGAAATAACTAAAGCCTTCGATGAATCAGATTTAAAGAAAGCAGTGGGGCCTGATAAGATTGGTCTGAATGACTTATATAAAGTGAATAGCAGGCAACCAAGACTGCTGCCCAGAATCTTATCATCTTGGTTATCGATGAGAAGAGTACCAGACAGTATTAAAAAGAGCCAGCCAATACTAATACCTAAGAATGTACCGATTAGCGAACAAAAAAAAAAAAGTAATTGGCGTCCAATTACTATTGGTACGGCAATGTAAAGGAAGGCCTCAAAAAGGAGAGTTGCCATTCCTGTGCAGCTTCTGTGACCTCAGATTTGGAACAAAGATTGGAGTTTCACAACATGATCGGCATGCGCATCCAAGAGCGCAAAAGGAGGCTAGACTAGCAGCTCTAGCAAGCAGCAAACCATCAAAACTATGGTCACAGGAAGAAATACTGCTATTAGCAGAATTGGAAAAAGTGTATGAGTACAAGAGAAACATTAATGTGCTGAAGGTTCCGCATTTTAACAATAAAAATAGTAAACAAATTGCAGAAAAAAGAAGAGATAAAAGAGATAAGAGCAAAAAATTGGCAAAGGATGTACTGCAAACATCCAATATCTCTGAAAATGACTCCTGCGATGAACCAGAGATTGCAGTAGAAGTAACAACAGAAAGGCGCAGAGACTTTATCAATCGGAAATGAGCACCAAAAATAAAAAACTTTGATGAACTGAATGATAGAATGACAGAAATCGAGAAGTACAGCAAATACATCCAGCATCACAATGCTGCTATGGATCTGATGGATGAGATAGTGACTTATATATCAGAAAACACCAATGATATAAGTCCTGTACAAGCAAATTGTACCGAACCAATGAGCGAACCCAATAATGAGCCTATGAACTCTGCTCAAGATTAGCAACAAACTGCCTCTGTACAAAACAAGATACCAAAGAAAGATAAGAAAAATGGAGAGCTCAATCGGACACACAAGAAAAATTATGCAAAAGCAAAGGGCAGCTAGAAAGAATACCAGGCAATGTTTCAAAAAGACAAAAATAAAATTGCCAGGATAATCACTGATGGGGCAGAAGAGGCCACCTGCCAAATCAGTGCTGATGAAATCTTCCAATATTATAAAGACATGATTGAAAAAGAAAACAAGAAAAATCCAAAATTCATCCCAATTGATCAGATACCAGATGAATGGGAAATTGGAAGTCTGTCTAAAGAAATTACACTACTCGAAATAACTAAAGCCTTCGATGAATCAGATTTAAAGAAAGCAGTGGGGCCTGATAAGATTGGTCTGAATGACTTATATAAAGTGAATAGCAGGCAACCAAGACTGCTGCCCAGAATCTTATCATCTTGGTTATCGATGAGAAGAGTACCAGACAGTATTAAAAAGAGCCAGCCAATACTAATACCTAAGAATGTACCGATTAGCGAACAAAAAAAAAAAAGTAATTGGCGTCCAATTACTATTGGTACGGCAATGTAAAGTAAGGCCTCAAAAAGGAGAGTTGCCATTCCTGTGCAGCTTCTGTGACCTCAGATTTGGAACAAAGATTGGAGTTTCACAACATGATCGGCATGCGCATCCAAGAGCGCAAAAGGAGGCTAGACTAGCAGCTCTAGCAAGCAGCAAACCATCAAAACTATGGTCACAGGAAGAAATACTGCTATTAGCAGAATTGGAAAAAGTGTATGAGTACAAGAGAAACATTAATGTGCTGAAGGTTCCGCATTTTAACAATAAAAATAGTAAACAAATTGCAGAAAAAAGAAGAGATAAAAGAGATAAGAGCAAAAAATTGGCAAAGGATGTACTGCAAACATCCAATATCTCTGAAAATGACTCCTGCGATGAACCAGAGATTGCAGTAGAAGTAACAACAGAAAGGCGCAGAGACTTTATCAATCGGAAATGAGCACCAAAAATAAAAAACTTTGATGAACTGAATGATAGAATGACAGAAATCGAGAAGTACAGCAAATACATCCAGCATCACAATGCTGCTATGGATCTGATGGATGAGATAGTGACTTATATATCAGAAAACACCAATGATATAAGTCCTGTACAAGCAAATTGTACCGAACCAATGAGCGAACCCAATAATGAGCCTATGAACTCTGCTCAAGATTAGCAACAAACTGCCTCTGTACAAAACAAGATACCAAAGAAAGATAAGAAAAATGGAGAGCTCAATCGGACACACAAGAAAAATTATGCAAAAGCAAAGGGCAGCTAGAAAGAATACCAGGCAATGTTTCAAAAAGACAAAAATAAAATTGCCAGGATAATCACTGATGGGGCAGAAGATGCCACCTGCCAAATCAGTGCTGATGAAATCTTCCAATATTATAAAGACATGATTGAAAAAGAAAACAAGAAAAATCCATAATTCATCCCAATTGATCGGATACCAGATGAATGGGAAATTGGAAGTCTGTCTAAAGAAATTACACTACTCGAAATAACTAAAGCCTTCGATGAATCAGATTTAAAGAAAGCAGTGGGGCCTGATAAGATTGGTCTGAATGACTTATATAAAGTGAATAGCAGGCAACCAAGACTGCTGCCCAGAATCTTATTGTCTTGGTTATCGATGAGAAGAGTACCAGACAGTTTTAAAAAGAGCCAGCCAATACTAATACCTAAGAATGTACCGATTAGCGAACAAAAAAAAATAAGTAATTGGCGTCCAATTACTATTGGTACGGCAATGTAAAGGAAGGCCTCAAAAAGGAGAGTTGCCATTCCTGTGCAGCTTCTGTGACCTCAGATTTGGAACAAAGATTGGAGTTTCACAACATGATCGGCATGCGCATCCAAGAGCGCAAAAGAAGGCTAGACTACCAGCTCTAGCAAGCAGCAAACCATCAAAACTATGGTCACAGGAAGAAATACTGCTATTAGCAGAATTGGAAAAAGTGTATGAGAACAAGAGAAACATTAATGTGCTGAAGGATCCGCATTTTAACAATAAAAATAGTAAACAAATTGCAGAAAAAAGAAGAGATAAAAGAGATAAGAGCAAAAAATTGGCAAAGGATGTACTGCAAACATCCAATATCTCTGAGAATGACTCCTGCGATGAACCAGAGATTGCAGTAGAAGTAACAACAGAAAGGCGCAGAGACTTTATCAATCGGAAATGAGCACCAAAAATAAAAAACTTTGATGAACTGAATGATAGAATGACAGAAATCGAGAAGTACACCAAATACATCCAGCATCACAATGCTGCTATGGATCTGATGGATGAGATAGTGACTTATATATCAGAAAACAGAAATGATATAAGTCCTGTACAAGCAAATTGTACCGAACCAACGAGCGAACCCAATAATGAGCCTATGAACTCTGCTCAAGATTAGCAACAAACTGCCTCTGTACAAAACAAGATACCAAAGAAAGATAAGAAAAATGGAGAGCTCAATCGGACACACAAGAAAAATTATGCAAAAGCAAAGGGCAGCTACAAAGAATACCAGGCAATGTTTCAAAAAGACAAAAATAAAATTGCC
Source organism: Triturus cristatus (assembly GCF_964204655.1). Classification (NCBI taxonomy): domain Eukaryota; kingdom Metazoa; phylum Chordata; class Amphibia; order Caudata; family Salamandridae; genus Triturus; species Triturus cristatus. Next base: position 433,121,051 of record NC_140585.1, on the reverse strand, counting down.
AGGATAATCACTGATGGGGCAGAAGATGCCACCTGCCAAATCAGTGCTGATGAAATCTTCCAATATTATAAAGACATGATTGAAAAAGAAAACAAGAAAAATCCCAAATTCATCCCAATTGATCGGATACCAGATGAATGGGAAATTGGAAGTATGTGTAAAGAAATTACACTACTCGAAATAACTAAAGCCTTCGATTAATCAGATTTAAAGAAAGCAGTGGGGCCTGATAAGATTGGTTTGAATGACTTATATAAAGTGAATAGCAGGCAACCAAGACTGCTGCCCAGAATCTTATCGTCTTGGTTATCGATGAGAAGAGTACCAGACAGTATTAAAAAGAACCAGACGATACTAATACCTAAGAATGTACCGATTAGCGAACAAAAACAAAATCAGTAATTGGCGTCCAATTACTATCGGTACGGCATTCATGAAGTTGTTCACGAAGATTTTAACTAAAAGACTCACATTTTTCGTTGAAATAAATAAGAGACAAAAAGGCTTCATGAAGGTGAGAGGTTGTCTCGAAAATCTGACTCTTCTGCAAAACATTATAAAAGGGGCGTGAAAGAACTGCTCGTTAGCAGTGGTGTTCATAGATATCTCAAAAGCTTTTGACTCTGTCAGCTATGGTCCTATTCTACAGAGTCTTGAAAGACGGAGTTCCATCATGCATCAGAGACATAATAAAAGACTTATACACTGACTCAACAACATTTTACAAGGGAAAAAACAATGAAGCACCTCCAGAAATAACAATGGAGTCAGGAGTTAAGCAAGGTGACTCTTTATCCCCACTGCTGTTTAACATTGCCATGGATCCTCTGATCTGTGATCTTCAGAAAGACGGCAAGGGCTTCACATTCGCCTCCGATGATCTCATTAAGCAAATCACCACTCTTGCCTTTGCGGATGACATCGCAGTACTCAGCAACACCTGGGAAGGAATGAGTACAAATCTGAAAATCATTGAAAAATTCAGTAAAACAACAGGCTTAAAACTTTATGTGAAAAAACACATGGATTTTATATAAGTCACCATAAAGATAAGGTCCTGGTTAACAACTGTAAACCATTGCAATTTGAAAAACAAAATATTGAAAACATTCATCCAGAAGAAAGTGAGAGATACCTCGGACTGAACTTTGATACACACACCGGCCATTCAAGCAACAACAAAATTAACGAGGATCTTGTTGACTGGGCTCAAAAACTTAACAATCTACCACTTAAGCCCACACAGAAAATAGAAATATTGTGTCAATATTTGATCCCTAAACTGTCATTTAAACTGGAAATGACAGGAAAAGAAGCTAAAACTTTAAACATGCTGGATCAAACAATAAAAAAGTATGTCAAACATTTTCTACACCTACCTGCATACACATGTGATGGTCTCCTGTATTTGAAAAGATCCTTTGGGGGCCTCAGTATACCAAAGTTATGTACGACAATTGGTCTGAACAAAGTCAATAGCTTATTGTATCCCAGGGAAACTCCAGATCTGTACATAGCTCATTCATTCATGTATGCAGGAGAAGTAATCAATGAAAAAATTGATAGCATCATCAAAACACACAAACTCAACGTTTTAGACAGTAGATTTCTGAGTCATGAATTGAATTTGGTAGCAACATATGATTGGAGGAAAGAGGAATTTGAGAAATGGGCAAATCTCCCTGTCCAAGGTGATGGTATAAATTACTTAGCAAGTAATCCAACCTCAAATTTTTGTATCAGCAAACATAATAAAAGAAACTAAAATCAATACATAGCTGCGCTGATGTTGAGAGCAAATGTTCTGTATACTAGAGAAACCATCACTAGGGGAAGAAATCTTACATTTGCTACTTGTAGATACTGCAAAGATCTGATTACGGGGTCCACCCAGGCCCAAGGAGGCTCTCCCCAGCCTTGCTAGGGTTCAGAAGCAGGGCTCAGGTTTCGAGCTCCGTCTGGTGGGCCATGGGGTGTGGCAGCCCCCCGTCCTGCAAGCCAGCCGCGGGTCCCGTCGCTGGGGACGGGGGTCCATCAGGGCCCAGGCAGGCTCTCACCGGCCTTTCTAGGGTTCGGATGCTGGGACAGGGCCTGGGTCTTGAGCTCCGTCTGGTGGGCACCGGGGTGCAGGAAACCCCCCGTCCTGCAAGCCAGACGAGGGTCCGGGCGCTTGGGACGGGGGTCCACCGGGGCCTGGGAAGGCTCTCCCCAGACTGGCTAGGGTTCGGAAGCTGGGACCGGGCCCGGGGCTTGAGCTCTGTCCAGCGGGCCCTGGGATGAGTGAGCCCCCCGTCCTACAAGCCATTGAAGGGTCCGGGCGCTGGGGACGGGGGTCCACCAGGGTCCGGGGAGGCTCTCCCTGGCCTGGCTAGGGTTCGGAAGCTGGGACTCGGCCTGGGGCTTGAGCTCTGTCCGGCGGGCTCGGGGGTGCATGAGTCCCCCGTCCTGCAACCCAGCCGAGGGTCCAGGCGCTGGGGACGGGGGTCCACCGGGGCCTGGGGAGGCTCTCCCAGCCTGGCTAGGGTTCGGAAGCTGGGACCGGGTCCTGGGCTTGAGCTCTGTCCAGCGGGCCCCGGGGTTCGTGAGCCCCCCGTCCTTCAAGCCATCGGAGGGTCCGGGCGCTGGGGATGGAGGTCCATTGGGACCTGGGGAGGCTCTCCCAGCCTGGCTAGGGTTCAGAACCTGGGAACGGGCCCAGGGCTTGAGCTCCATCCGGGTGGGACCGGGGTGCATGAGCCCTCCCGTCCTGCAAGCCATCGGAGGGTCCGGGTGCTGGGGAAGGGGGTCCATCGGGTCCGGACAGGCTCCTGCCAGCCTGGCTAGGGCTCAGAAGCTGGGACAGGTCCCGGGGCTTGAGCTCTGCCTGGTGGGCCCAGGGGTTGGTAGCCCCCCGTCCTGCAAGCCAGACGAGGGTCTGGGCACTGGGGATGGGGGCGGGGTCCACCGGGGCTGGGGAGGCTCTCCCTGGCCTGGCTAGGGTGCGGAAGCTGGGACCAGTCCCGGGGCTTGCGCACCGTCCGGCGGGCCCCGGGGTGCGTGAGCCCCCTCCTGCAAGCCATCGGAGGACCCGGGCGCTGGGGAGGGGGGTCCACCGGGGCCTGGGGAGGCTCTCCCCGGCCTGGCTAGGGTTCGGAAGCTGGGACCCCACCATGAGCATCGCAGCACCACGCCCACCCCCTAGAACCCCCGCACTGCGACGGAATTCGCGCCGCAGCGATGGGGTTAAGGATAGTTTACATGACAGAGCAGGTCAGCATAAATATGACTACATCCCGCACATGTTGATTGAACTATACAGACTCCTCTGGCTGGCCTGCACCATCCTGAAAACTAGCAACATCATCTGCAAATCCATAACCAACAGGAACCCATGCCTATCTTGCTGACAAGTTCATCATCTCCGATGGCTTTTGAACACCATCAGCCAGAAAATGCTGGGATGGAGGCCTGCATGGGATAATAAACCTCCATCCCAGCAGACACATTTACAGCTCATTTTATATTGCAGCCATTCTCCTGTAAACAAATAGAGGCTGCAATGAAAAAACAAAATGTACGCTCAATGAGTAGCAACACCCCCATCACCCACTGTATGATCCCCCAATCCCAAAGCTTACATTGACAAAGTTGAAGCTGTCCCAACGGATAGGACCACCTTAGCAAATTCAGTAAGACCACTTTTTGAGTAAGTGGAATGACTCAAAGCTTTTCAACCAAAATTGCGTCACGAAGAACTGACACATGTTATTGTGATTCGGAACAAGGAAGGCAGTGCTTTCATGCCTCTCCTCTTTCCAAGTGGCAATGCATCGCAAAGTGCACATTGTGAGTCACTGAGACATTTTCATTTGACAATTATCGTTTGGTACATTGTGACTTTCAGTTGTGAGAATCACAGGCTTAGGTACCACAAAACCACTTAGTACATTAGACCATGGTCTTCAAAATAACTCTAGAAACTTAAATGACTACTACTGTAGAGGCAGTACGTTTTATGTTCTGCTGTCAACTGTATTTTGGTATTCCATTACAATAGTGTGTATTATTGTAGAGGCCTTTAAGACAATTGAGGGTTCCAATGTGCATAATGCCTTACATGCCTTGTTGTAGAGCCATCAAGACCTGTTGACAGAGGCTGAAACATATTCTTCTCTCTAATAAATGTTTTAAGGCATGATGATCAGAAATCCTTCACTTAATATAGAGACTCATTTGATACATCTTGCTCTGTGCACAAGCTGTCCTGCCGCTCCAGCCAACTCTTCCCCTTATTCACAGTGGCTGTCTCATTACCAAGGAAGGTTGCTGAATATCTTTCCTCAAATGTCAACAGTAATCATTCAGTTGATGTGAATTTGCCATAACACAAACGTTTGTACAGCCTGTAGTATGCGTGTCCTTCACAAACCTTAAGAAAATTCTTCTGACTACCTCTGCTGTCACACCAGTAGGAAGAATCATCAACAATTGCTTAACCACAGGAATATTTCCAGAAGATCTAAAAAAGTCATCCATACGCCCATTACTAAAGAAAATAAACCTGGGTCCGCTTAAACCCCACCACCTACAAACCAATTACTAATGGACCTTTCCTGGGCAAGCTGATAGAAAGAGCAGCATTCTCCCAGATGTCACAATTCATTGAAGATAATTTCATACTTTTAGACTTCTAAACAGGATTGCATCCAGGAAGAGGTACATAATCTGCCATCATTGCCATCTGGGATGACCTTAAGAACACAGTTGGCCAGCTGCACTACTTCTCTCAGCTGCCTTTGACACGGTTGACCACGACACTCTAAAACGAGGACTCTATGAAGCTGGCATAGAGGGGACTGCTCTCGACTGGATCACATGCTACCTTCAAAACAGAACAAATTTCATCCATAGCCCCCTTTCTTGTCCAAACCGTACTTCACAAAAGCTGGGGTCCCTGAAGGCTCTATCATCTCACCCATGCTTTTTAACATCTATATGAAGTCATTACTGGCACTGATCAATCATTTTCACCTTGTTATGAACCAAAAGGTACCCCGATGTAGTCCTAGGTAGTTTCACAACATTTTACCTACATTTGTCCTACCATTGTCCTGCATAACAGTTCTGGCACTGACCTTCTACCTAGTTAGATGCTGCATAAAGGTTGTGTAATTTTCTACGAAAACTGTCCACATTTATTATGCATGAGAATTCTCAGTATCACAGCAGGATTACCATCTTCTGCATAATAACTCTGTTTAAGCGTTGACACTATTGTCATCCTTGGCCGACATGCCCACAGTACCATGACACATCTAGGTAGAACCCCTGCGGGTACCTTTCGGGTATATAAATACCACAGGTTTGATGGGTAAACCAGAGGAGAAGAAGCTTTCATGCTGACATGAAACGCTGAGGTCCGTGCACGCAAGCACTCCAGCACACAGTGGTCTGACATTCCTTGCAGGGTGTCCAACTCGAGACCAATACAGGGTCCTTTATTCTATCACATCAGGTCATGGGGTTGGCTCTTTCCTTGGGGGATTCTTGGCTATGCACCTACATACATGCTAGGTACATCTAATTAGGGTTAGCATTGTAGGAGTATGCATTATTACTGTCATGTATCCATGTTCTTGCATATATTAATTGTTTTAGCACTATGGTAGAATCAATAAATGCTTCTTGAGAATGTCCCCATCATGTATTCTGTATATCTCTCTGAGAGCAAGTGAGCATTAGCGACTGAGCGAAAAGTACTGTGCGTTTTCCACGATCCCTGAGGGGTCAGGGTTGTCATGTTCGATAGTTGCCAGAAACTATTCGCTCATTAGTAAGAGGAGCTCATAGTGGCACTGTGATCTAGCAGGTCTACAGACTAACATATCCTTTGGGGGTGTCTGGAATCAGTTCGGACACCAATCCCTTAGTTTATGTTGTCTAAACGTGCAGATCCTATATAGATTTGCAGGAACTACATAACAACCTCAAATGCCATAGCTGTACAAATGATACTGTGGTACTGTAAATTTCGGAACCATGTTGGTAGCATGGTCCTACCCTGCCGATTTTGGTATCAGCGAACCGCAAATGACTAATGCGGTATGTATGAGTGTTTTCGTCATGTTTCACCGATGAATTCACCGTGTATACGATACTACATGTCGAACCCTCTGGTTCCATTTTAAAAAGGTAACCATTTTGGGGTTGCCCTCACATAGGCTGCGCATTGAGGCCATGCCTAGGCCTAAAGGACACGCAATCTTTCTTTGACTTCTTTGTGACCTATGCAAACTGACTCCGCTGCCCGAGGTCAGTCCTGCCCAGCCGGTTCCTTTTACTGCGGCCTTATGGGATTACCATCAGGGCCCAACACATCATAAAGTCGTGCATCCCACACGACTTTGACTAATCTCTTTCACACCTGACTCTGTTTCCTACTTTATGGCTCGTTTTACGAGGAGGAGGTGTCCGTTTTATTGGGGTCTGCTGATATCTGATGAGGGTTCTGAGCCTCGCTGAAATGTGGGATTATCATCATGACTGTGCTCTTTCTCTGAAGCGAAAATATGTGAACGACCACTTGTAAAATAGGGGCGGTGTTGCCCAGAGCGTAATATTCTGTATATAAGAAAAGACTGGTTTTTGGTTGGGAGCAGTCTCCTGAGAACATACACCGTGCTGTACTTCTCGGATACCTGTGATTGGTCTGCAGCCAATAAATCCGATCTTTGACTTCATCTAGAAGACTCTGTGTTTCTGTGGTCTGAAACAGGAAGAACTCGAAGTCTTCGGGTGTGTCCCCTGGCACCGCTGGGTTGGTTCTGAAAAACCCAGTACTTCAGTTGCCGCCCAACGTGGGGTGATTTCAGCGATACCGGTCCAAGCCAGAGGTTCGTGAGGAGCTTTGTGTGAAAATTCTGGAGGAAGGCCGCCACTTCATCCACCCCTGCATGTCGACGTGGTCCGAAAGTCTTTACTGCGAGGTTCTCCGCGTCCCGACGGCTACAAAGGACTGCTGCCCTGACTATCGCCCTGTTTTGGACCCTTGATGATTTGGTAGAGCAAAACGATTTAACGAGTCTTCTGGTGACGTCATCGATACCTCAGTTAAGTATAAGTGGAGCGTCTCCCAGTCCTTAGTTTGGTTTGGTATCCCTTTGGGATCGCTTTGATTTGGAACTTGCAAGTGCCAAAGCCGAAGGACTCGTGTATTCATAAAACTGTCGTATTCGATGATCCTTTGAAGTTTGAAACTAGACTAGTGAGCGACGATGCCTGGTTCTAGTATATTTGGAAATTTGTTTTGTTTGGGTTGTAATAGGGACTCCCGATTAGAGGATTCGTGTCCGGTTCCTCCAATTGGAACTCCAACGTATGAGCTTTATGTGAAACATGGCGTGGGCCCCATTGCGTTTAATGAAGTATGGATCTGATACACCAGGAAGGATGGTGTTTTAAAATGGCCCCAAAATGGTAGTTTCGACACAGAAATCCTGGATAACTTAGAAGTTAAATTATTTAAAAAGAAAGCCCGGCCGGCGATGTTTGATTCTTTCCGCCTATGGCGAAAGGAAGCCAAGCAGAAAGAAATCAAATTAGCCAAGAAAAATAAAAGAGAGAAAGGTATGTCGATAATGCAAGCAGCCTTGCAGTTTAACGATAATGAAGAAGAACAAATGAATGAGCAGCTGCACAGGCAACGTAAATTAGTGATTGATAAATGCTACCCAGTTTTGCCGCCCCTTCAGCAAGATGCGTCAAAAGAAAAGGAGAAAGATCCCCTAATGTCACATTTGCTGAGTTCACCACCCCCGTATGCGCAGAGTGCTACAGCGCCTCCGCAGCCTTTAAATGTACGGCCTCTAGTTAATTTGCCGCAAGCTTTACCGCAGCCGCCAGCTCCTCCTCATCCGGCTCCTATGCCTACGGCGCAGCCCTCTCAAGGGCCGCCGGTTTCGCTGCCTATCTCTTCCGCGCTTCCTGCGACTTTACCTAGTACATCAGCTGCCTCCCTCGGCGCTCTTCCTGATACGACCCCTGTACCTGTATCTGCACCCGTTTTTCTTCCCTCTGTCTTTCCCCCTGTTCTTGCCTCAACTTCTCCTTCTACACGACAACGAATAGCTAGTGCGGTCACTAGTTTTATGTCGCCTCTCTTTGGGTCATCTAGTACAACCCCTGGTTCACAACGTACGCAGTTGCGTAGTCAGCTGCCAGGTTCTGAAGAGAAAGAAGTATTAGACCGCATGGCATATAAATGGATTGTTTTTCCTTCAAGATATGATGTAGAGTCTGTTGTAAATGTTTTTCATCAATGGGAAGCACCAAAACAGAGATACGTTTTCGAGAAAATGTGTGTATTCCTCTGTGAGGAATTGGAAGATCATGGTTTGGACTTAAGCCCGCAGGAATTGTGTCATGTACGATTTGAATTTGGAAAAGGTACGATTGTGGGTCCCGATGTTGAGAAAGCAGTTGCGACATTATTGTCTTTTAGGATCGAGGGTCCTTCTCAGTCACTGTTTGAACATGACTCCTCTGATAGGAAGGTTAGACAATACCCTATGAGAGAAGTCCCTCTGGTATGGAAGGACGCGGTTGAGGCTGATGCCGCTAACGGTATTGCTGCTATGCCAGCTCATTTCCAGCGTGTTTGGGTACATGTTCCTTGGAAGCGATCAGAAGTTTTAGCCCTTAAGCAGACATTGCCTGACCCCCGTAAAAACCCCGCAGGATATTATAAGGAGTTATCACAGACTGCAGAATCGCGTGTCATGAACCTAGCTGACATAGATATGTTGTTCGGGAATGTCGTTCTGCAGCCTTTATGGGGGTTGATTCGTAATGCAGATCATGCTACAGAACTAGGTGGCACATGGGCTAATATCACTGCTACAGACACTAGACAAGTTGGTGGTGCGAAACCTGAGCCCTTAGTAGCAGAACTCCCTGGTAGAATTATTACCTACATGAAGACTTTAATGCCAGCGATGCGTGTGAATTGGGATAAATTATCCGCATGCAAACAAAAGAAAGACGAAACAGTTTCTGATTTCTTCACCAGGTTTGAAGAAACATTTATCGACCACAGTGGTCAAGACATGAGTACGGAAGGTGGTCAACGGTTATTTGTTGATAAATTTGTGCATAATTTGCTTCCCGAGTTGGGTAAGAAATTAAAAGATTCAGAGAGTTCTTGGGCTGTTTCCTCATCAGCGCAAATACTGGCTACTGCACAGTATTATGAAAATAGGGATAAAGATGAGAAGGATAGAGCAGACAAGAAAACAAAAGAATTAAAGACGAAGGTTCTTTTACAGCAGGCTTACCCGCCACGTGGAGATCAGAATAACTATAGGCAAGGTCAGAGTAACTATCAACAACCCCAACAGTTTAAGAGTAACTCGCAAAGGTTCGGGTATTCCCAACCCCGTGTTCCTGTGGGTCCCAATCAGTGTTCGTATTGCAAACAAGAAGGTCATTTTAAGTATAGTTGTCCTATATTGTTGCAGCGCACGAATAATGCTTATGGCGCGAGAGGTAGAGGTGGTCAGCAAGCTCCTAGAGGTAGAGCGCGTGGGAATGTTCCCCAGAACGCGCGTCCTCTTCCGCCTCAAAATACGATGAACAGTTTTGATCAGCAGGCCAATGTAACTGGTGGGACAGCTCAGTACTATAATAACGACTATTATGCAGAAGATGGAAATGCGGAAGGTGATGATTACTAGGACAGCCATAGACAGAGAAAGGGAGTTGTTTCAGTGCCAGTGGACCAGAGTGGACCGTATGTCAAGGTGACTACAGCGGGTGTATCAGAGCCTTTTCTATTGGCTACTTGTGCTGCAAAGAGTTAAATTATGCACTCAAAACTCCCTGGCGCGCCTTTGTCTGGCGAAATGAATGTTTCAGTAGGTTTTTCTGGCGCCCCGGTTAGGAACCCGATCTCTAGTCCTATGCCCCTTTCTGTTGGACCTTGTGAGCTGAAAGCACCCCTTATCCTAACGACAGGTTGTGGTGAAAATCTGTTAGGATTGGATTTGTTAAAGAGATTACATGCGACATTATATTGTTCCCCCTCGGGAGTACAACTTACACTGGGTAGGGAAGTGATTTCTCCAATGTATTTGTCGAAGAATAAACTGCCAGCTGAATTGTCGTCTCTTCCGGATGTCCTTTGGGCTACTGGTCCTAACGATGTGGGTCTCTTGGAAATACCGCCATATGTGGTCACTTTGAAAGCCAATGTTAAATTGCCACCCATTCCCCAGTACAAGATCTCTAATGAAGGTGAGAAAGCGTTGTTAGCAATCATCTATGACTTGATTGAAAAGGAGGTAATTGAAGAGACAAGAGGCAACGTTTGCAATAGTCCGGTTCTGCCTGTTTTAAAACGTACTGACCCTTCTCAGCCACCTGTTTACAGATTTGTGATCGATCTTAGAGAGGTCAATAAGATAGTTGTGCCATAGTTTCCAGTTGTCCCTGATATAACCGCCTTGTTAACTATGATCCCAGCTTCCGCTGCTTGGTTCTCAGTGATTGATTTAAAGAATGCTTTCTTTAGCATTCCGATTACAGAGGAAAGCAGGGATATTTTTGGTTTTAGTTTAGGAGGTTGCAGCTTCCACTTTAAACGCGCTCCGCAGGGCTACAGTGAAAATCCATCAATATACAGTCAGGCTTTAAAGGCGCAGCTTGATACAATTGTCTTACCTAGTGGTGCTACCCTTATTCTGTATGTTGACGATTTACTAATCGCCGCAGATACTGAGGAGATTTGTAAAGAAGCTACATTGTCATTGTTGCGTCATTTGTCTGCCTTTCATCACAAAGTGTCTCTCTCAAAACTGCAATATTGTCGACAAGAAGTGACCTACTTAGGTCATTTCTTGTCGAAGGAGGGAAGGAAACTGACCCCAGAAAGAATTCAGGCCATTGCACAATTGAGCGTGCCAAGAACACAGAGAGAAGTGCGTGCTTTCTTGGGTATTACTTCATACTGTAGGCAGTGAATCCCGAGTTTTTCTTTGCTGGCAAAACCTTTGATAGCATTAACACGCAAAGATACACCGAATCCCGTCCCATGGTCTGAAGAGTGTCAGAAAAGATTTTTGGAATTACGTAAGGCATTATGTTCGGCTCCTGTATTGGGTACCCCCGACTACAGTAAACCTTTTACATTGTATGTTCACGAGAAAGAAGGTTGTGGGTTGTCAGTACTGACACAGTCTTTTGGAGACAGACAGCGTCCATGCGCGTATTTTTCGTCGACTTTGGATCCGGTAGCCAAGGCATTGCCAAGTTGTTTGAAAGCCACAGCGGCAGCAGCTGTTTCTATTCGACAGTCTGCTGGGTTAGTAATGAACAACACGTTGATTGTGATGGTGCCACACGCAGTGGACACGTTATTAAACAGGACCAAGACACAGCACTTAACTAGTGCTCGATTGTCAGGTTATGAGTTGACACTGCTAGCGAGTCATGTGCACATAAAGAGGTGCAACACGTTCAATCCAGCTACTTTACTGCCGATTTCAGCAGACACAGATGAGATTGAACAGCATGATTGTCTGTTCAGAACAGAAGACGAAACAAAAGGGAGAGTGGATCTTAAAGATACTCCCCTGGTTGAGTGTGATGGTACCTTATGGGTGGATGGCTCGTGTTTCAAGCTTCCGAATGGTGATACGACTGCTGCATATGCTGTCACGACTTTGCACACGATTGTTGAAACTGCACGTATACCACATAATTCGGCTCAAGCAGCAGAATTAATTGCACTTACAAGAGCATGCGTGTTGTCAAAAGGAATGAAAGTGAACATATATACTGACAGTCAGTATGCCTTTGGCGTGGCCCATAGTTTTGGGCGCTTGTGGAAAGAACGTGGGTTCCTGACTTCGCATGGAACTAAGATTCAGAATGGTCAGTTGGTGAATGATCTCCTTGAGTCGTTGACCTTACCATTACAAGTTGTGATTGTGAAATGCAGTGCACACAAGAAGGTTATTGATGATGTTGGTCGTGGTAATGCATTTGCTGACGAAATCGCGAAAGAAACAGCAAAAGATGTGACGAATCGAATGTATGTTGCAGGCCCTGCAAGATGGGTTGGAGATGTTGGAATGTGTGAAGACACGATAGAGAGTGTAAAGTCCCTTCAAGCTGAAGCCACAGAGAAAGAATTGAGCATGTGGAAAGAAAGTAAGGGTAAATTGGATGAAAATGGTTGTTGGATTGATTTGTCAGAACACCGGCGATGGTTGTTACCTGATGCATATGTGCTTCCAGTGGTCACGATGGCACATGGAATGGCGCATATCAGTGTGAAAGGGATTTGTAAGTTGTTGGCTCCAGTATGGCAGAATGCTGGAATTCCCAAGTGTGCAGAGAATGTGGTCAAAAATTGCATGGTATGTTTGAAATACAATCCTGGTAGGGGAACCCCAACTCCAGCTGGTCATTTTGCGCCTCCGTATCCATTTGAGGTTTTGCAGCTAGATTTCATCCACATGGAAAGGTGCAACAATTTGAAATATGTACTTGTTGTTGTCTGCGCTTTTTCAAGGAGGATAGAAGCATATCCCCTAAAAGACAATACTGCCTTATCCACAGCTAAAGCCCTTGTCAAAGAATTCTTCCCTAGGTTTGGAATGCCAAGAATGGTATGGAGTGATAATGGGAGTGAATTTGTGGGACGAGTGATGAAGAATGTATGTGAGGGACTAGGTATAAAGCAGAAATTCCACGCTGCAAATCACCCCCAATCAGCTGGACTAGTAGAGTGTTACAATGGCACATTGAAGCTCAAATTAGCCAAGATCCAAGCGAGTTCTGGACTTAAATGGCCTGACGCTCTGCCCTTAGCACTCCTATCAACAAGAATGACTGTGCATTCACGGGTGGGACTTAGTCCCTACGAAATCGTGTTTGGCCGCCCGGCCAATATATGGGGAGTGCCAAGGCCTACAAAATTCAGTGAGATCGAACACCCAGTACTGCTTGATTATTTGTAGGAATTGACGGCTAAATTGCGTGTTTTACACCAACAGGTGCATGATACTCTGCCCCAGGTCTCTGAATCTCCAGGACATCCTATCAATCCTGGATCATGGGTGCTGGTCAAAAACTTCAAAAGGACAAAGAATGATGAGCCCCGTTGGACCGGCCCCCATCTCGTCCTTCTTTCCACGAGATCGGCTGTTCGAGTAAAAGGGAAAAAGAACTGGATACACGGCGTTCACTGCAAGAGGGTCCCTTTGCCTTTGCCTTACGACCAGTGGGTCCAGAAAGGGATCGCTGACTCAGAGACTGAGACTGTGCCTCGTTTTCTGCCGTTTAGCGATGCACGAGTAAAAGGAACTCTTTCTGAGAAGGAAAGCGATGACATCTTGCAAGAAACTGTGCCACCGTCAATTTAATTGGACACTACAGAGCCTGAACTCTTGTTTCAAGACCAAACAGTACCTACAAGAAGTCGCTACAATCTGAGGCCGAGAACTATGGACAAATAAAAATTCTTTTTCTTTGATATTTTTTGAGAAGTGCATCTCTCTCTCTTCCATCTGAAAAACTTTCCTATTTTTGCTTTTTTGAACCGCTATCCGGGTTCAGCTGCAGGGTCGCGGTGCCAAGACTTTGGGGTACAAGCCGGAGACGTTAGGTCAACGGTCTGGTTGGTCTAGGGCGTTCCCTGGACTGACAGGTGTACTCCTTAGCAGAAGACACTCATCCGCCGCGAACAGCACGATTAGAGGATGGAGTTTTTCGAGATGAAGAGACCCGCTGAGGAAATAAATTTTAAGAGCAGAATATGTAAAGTAATGAATAGCAAACGTTTTGTAATATTATGTCTGTTTGTCCTATTTAGCATGATGATGTTTTCTGTAGGTTATGTATTATTGTCTTTTCAAGTGCCGTTTGCACCCACTATACAGCCCATACCTCCTCCTACTGTTTCCTCACACTCTTTCCACCCTCTGCCTGAACACGAACAAGCTAGACGTTCTGAGTTCGTAAACAATTTGTTAATTCAACTTCTGCACCAGCACCAACTAGTTATGAATACGACAAATTGCTGGGTGTGTGGTTTGATGCCGCATACCATTAATAAGGGTATCCCATATCTAGTGCTGCCGTTTAGCTATAATGGGTCATCATGGGCATTCCAGACTATGTTTCTTTTTGCACTTGAGACCTATTCCCCACGACCATCGTGTTCCGTTAGACCATCGTGTTCCGTTAGACCTAGCCTTGATGATGGAGTTGCTGATATGAGCAGAGATATTGATGCATATTCATCTATTCCCAAGGATGAGTTGCGAGCTTATGTGGGTTGGAACGCGAAGGGGTATAGCATTAGTCTGGGCGAGAAACAGCATAAAAGTTCATCTCCAGTTTGGGTAGTACCCCACATAGGTCAGTTCTGTTTACAAGGTAATGGTCAGAATCCAAGAGCTCAATTAGGGAAGAGTGACTGTGCTGAAACGTACATTTTCCCATCACAGTTTTACCCAGCGTTTTTGGCTGCCAAGGGTACATACTTTGTTTGTAATGATCGAGCATATACATAGTTGCCCCCTGATTTCTCGGGCACGTGTTATGTTGCAAATTTGCTACCGCCGACATTTACTGCCGCCTCTGATTATCACAAGACCAGAGTTGTGAGAGGCGTTGTTAGTAAGGAGGATACTGCCGGTCAGGACGCGGGAGACTTTTTCCTGGGTTCCCTGCCGTTTTGGGGACCAATGGTCAATAGTAGGAACCTGAGACAACTGACTCGTGTAGTTGAAACCACTGTTAATGTAACGGCTGGTGCCCTTGGTAACTTGACAGCTGAGCTCCAAGCGGATCGCCTCATGACGTTGCAGAACCGTATGATTCTAGATGTCATACTTGCAGACCGTGGTGGGGTATGTAAGGTTATCCAATCAAGCTGTTGTATTTTCATACCGGATAACGCTCCGAGATTGGTCGATGATGGGGTGGTTCTGGGGACTGATATCAGCTTGGGGATGGAAGATTCTAATAGTCACTGGGACGATCTTAGCCATTCTTTTCCTGTTCTGTCTATGTGTACAGTGTGCTCCTGTAATGTGTAGCCTCTGTGTTACATCATGTGTAAGGAGACCTGTATCAAGGGACGAACTAAGCAATAGGATGATGCTACAGCAACATCTTCATGACTTTATGAATATAGACCTGGACTCAGATTAGTATGAGTATAGTCATTGCCTATGTAAGGGCAAAAGGAGGGTCTGTGGTACTGTAAATTTCGGAACCATGTTGGTAGCATGGTCCTACCCTGCCGATTTTGGTATCAGCGAACCGCAAATGACTAATGCGGTATGTATGAGTGTTTTTGTCATGTTTCACCGATGCAGGGAAAGTGTTGGTTAACAGAGGGGTAACATTTACTATTCCCACTCCACTGAGCGCACAGCAGGGAAAGTGTTGGATAGCGGAGAGGTAAAAATTATTATTCCCACTCCAGTGAGTGCAACAGCAGGGAAAGTGTTGGACTGCGGAGTGGTAAAATTTACCATTCCCACTCCACTGAGTGCAACAGCAGGGAAAGTGTTGGCTAGCGAAGAGATAAAAATTACTATGCCCACTCCAGTGAGTGCAACAGCAGGGAAAGTGTTGGATAGCGGAGGGGTAAAAAATGACTATTCCCACTCCATTGAGTACAAGAACAGGGAAAGTGTTGGATAGCGGAGGGGAAAAAATTACTATTCCCACTCCAGTGAGTGCAACAGCAGGGAAAGTGTTGGATAGCAGAGGGGTGAAAATTACTATTCCCAGTCCAGTGAGTGCAACAGTAGAGAAAGTGTTAGATACCCCACCAATAAAAAAAAAACATTATTATTACATTTTATTTCCAGAATTAACATAATATTGAATTAAAATATATAATTATTAAAAAAGTTAATATACTTCAATAATTACACATTCATTAACACTATAATATCCACAACACCCACCTAGAATTAATTACACAACTACAATTAATATTTACTAATCAATTAATTAATTTAAATTAATAAATAAAGATTTAATAATCCATCAATAAAAAATAAATTACAACCCGCCCTTCCCACCATTTACACCTATAAACAACACAGTACACACCTAAAATTAATTAAACAATTACCATAATTAATTAATAATTCATTCATTTAAATTAATTAACAACTAATTATCAAACAATTATTGATAAATTAATGCACACATTAAACTCTATAATATCAAAACTATACAAATATGAATAAATATAAATTATTCAATACATTTCATATAATTATATTACTTCCCACCCTAAACCAACAACCCACTACGGAACTAAAAACGCAAAATTCTAATTAAAAAAAATTATTAACTACTATAAATAATTAATACAATTTATATAATGAAATTACTTCCCACCCTATTCCCCTATAAACTCACAACCCACGACGGAACTAAAAATGCAAAAATATAAAGATATATTAATTATTAAAATTTTAACACATATAATAAAAATACAAACAATTGTTATACGAAAAAAATACATCGCATACATATAAAATATATACTAATATACATTTCATTAATCAAAAATCGATATTTTTAACAACAATATTTTTGCAAACGATATTTAACACTTCGATATTTTTGCAATTGATATTACTTACCTAAAAATCGATATTCTTGCTCATGATATTTTTTCTATTGATATTTCTGACCCACAATATTTTTACCTCGATATTTGTGCAAATCGATATTTGTACATCGACATTTCTACTCTGCACCTCTGGAAACACGGCCTAAAGTATCTAAGAAAATAGGAAACCTCGGAATTGCCATGGACTCTAAGCTATAAATGAATGCCCAAGTGGTTAAACTAGCAAGATCAACCTTCATTACTATAAAAACTCTGTGACGCATCATCCTCCACCTGGGATTTGCACACAAGGTCCAGTCTACTATCTCAATTGTTCTGTCTAAAATTGATTATGCCAATAGCCTATACCACGAATCATCTTTAACAACTATGAAAAGACTTCAACGGATTCAGAAATTTGCTGCCAGACTACTTTTACATATAAAGCCACAACCCCACATCACCCCTGCCTTGAAGCCCCTACATTGGTTACCGGTTGCCAGAAGATCCACATTGAAGCTGCTTTGTATCAACCACAAAGTGATACATGGTACAGGACCACTCTTCCTCAGGAATAAGAGCACCAAACACATTCAACAAAGGAACTTCCACTCTAGATTGGCACCTCGCTTAAAAATCCCACCATACAAATAAAAAACCATAGGTGGCACATCCTTCTCTTTTCAAGCAGCCAAACTAAAGAACTCTTTATCCTCAAACATAAGATTCACAAATTGCTACCTTATCTTCAGAACGCTTCTCAAGAGTTGGCTCGTTCCCATATAATCACCATATTCAAACATAAATATGCAGCATATCACTGTGTATATAAGCATTTATTTGGACTATTGATGTGTACCTACATATGCGTATTCCTTTGTATAAACATTTCTAATAATCATGTTTAAAAATATATAGAAATTTGCTAGTTCAGCTTGACAAATGTACATATCACTTATGGTTATACTATTCTATGTTTAACATGTGTTTAGGTCACTGCACAAGTAAGTAGATTTGTGTCATAACTATTTATCTACAATTGCCTCACTACAAAAAGAAATTATCAAAAAAATTATAAAAACAAATAAATGAGTGTAACGTACAGCGACAGTTAAAAGTCTGAGTTTATTAAATGCAAATTAAATCAACACATATTCCTTCCCATGTACTTCTGTCTTTATATTTATTACTTTACTTCTAATTCAGCATATCCAATGCACTACCCTCTATCTCAACCTATACCTCTCTCAATTTTTCCTCTATCTCCACTCTCTGACTCATCTCAAACCCCATTCTACTACTGTGATCCCAAAATAACCCTTTCTAGACTCTTACCACCTCTACCCCTCCTTGCATCATCTCAAACCTCCTTTACTATTCAGATCTCCTAAGCAAGCCTTTCTAAACCCTTACCCCTGACTCTTTCCCCTACACCTCTCTTTACTCATCCCAAACCTCCTCCTGCTGCTATGATCTCCCAAAAACACTTTATAGACCTTTTCCTCTTCTATCCCTCCACTATCCTTTTCAATCCAACTAAAAGAATCCCATGTCCACCGCTCAAATTAATTTTATGTTTCCCTATACTAATTCCCCACTAATCCTGTTTGAGTTTCGGTGTAGCATGCTACCTGCTGAAAAAGCGCTTCAGCACCTCATCAGGGGTGTCTCCTATGTATTTGTCATCCTGATGATGACCCTGTTTTTAATAATACATACTTAGGGGGTTGAAACGTCGACAAAATAACCTATGTGGACGGTGTTTTAATATATTGATAGTGGACAACAACACTCGCTCCACGGGTACTAACTTAAAATATCCTACTATTGCTATCAGCCACATATGTATATGTTTCTGTACATAGAACGTATGCACTTTTTTTATCAATAGTCACTTTCACTGCGCCGTCACTCTTTAGGAGCACCTCACAATTGTTTTAAGTCTAATTAATTGAATTGCATATCTCAAATAATAAATTGAACAAACTAAATATATAACTTTGAGCTAATTGCGTTAGTGGTGTTTGTACCCTGATCCTAACACACTGCCATGGAAGTGAAGGGCTACACTTCCGCTGTAGGGACCAGTTTTTTGTGAAATACTGTCCAGCCCAGTTCCATGGGTTACTGGGTTGCCCCATTTATATTTAAGGATTTTCAGAAGGTTGGCATTTTCCTGACATAGAAATTCAGTATCTGTAGCCAGTCCCTGGGTCACATGACTGGGTGTAGATGACAATTGGGCTTTGTGTATTCCTCTTAGACAGCCACACACAATAGAGAGTTCAGATGTGCCTGGATGGGCCATCGCTGGCAGGATGAGAGGACGGAGCTGGGCACAGTCCTACATACACTTGAATGGGCTGGGTCCTGACCCCACACAAAGGGCTACATACCCTCTGTAGTTAGTCTGGAGCCAGGACCAGGAAGGCACGATGCTTGGTGACTTCAAAGGGAAACCTCTAGATGCCTTTCCCACATTCCATAGAAAGGGCATCAGGTAAAAATACTGGACCTCAGACACCAACTCTTCAGTACCCTTCTGGACCTTTTAATACTATGCCAGGAAGATGGAATACAACTCTAATGGACTGCTGCTCTGAAGAGGACTGCTGCCCTGCTGTGCTGATCTTCTGCCCTCTTGCCTGGGTTAGAAGAATTAGACCTGCATCTGTTGAACTCAGGACCACCAGAGTGACTCCAAGGGCTAGTGTGCTAGCCTCCTCACTTGAGCCTCATGGAAAGAAGGCTCCAACAACCTCGACCCCAGCTCCTGGACTCTGTCATCTGTGAGTCTACCCTGCCAAAAGGTGCCTCTCCATTCCTAGACCCTAGGAAGTGGGCCTTAGGTGCTCTGCCAGCCTCTGTGTATCCAGTAGAACCAATGTATCTCCTCTATTGTGAGGGGCAACCCAGAATAGAACCAACAGATTGACGCTGTTAAGTGGATCCGAACTGCTGCAAAGACGACAATCGCATCACAGCCCATCATCTCATGGGAACTGCCTTCTCGGCGCAAGCCCTCGCATCCTTCCTCAAAGGCAGCCTCGACAATAATGACAGACTCTGCATTGTAGTCTCACTTCTCCCTGCAACCGATGCATTGCCCCGACTGTGTAACCTATCCTCAAAGCAGGACTTTGAATTTCAAGCCCTCATCCAAGGGATCCTCAATGATAATGCCAGACCTCACATGGCAACCTCGCCACATCTCAGAACTGCTGCATAGCTTTGGCTGCACGACGCTTCTACGACGCAGACCCTCACAACACTAAACAAACCAGAACTTAGGGGACTTTGTTCCGGGGACCTAACTGGGTCTCTGTATCTAGCTATGCTCCATCACAGTCTATCTGAACTTGTGTCTATGTCTCGGACTGGTGCTACCAGATATCCACAGTTGGCGCTTTGTGCTTTTTGCCTCTTTTTTTGCCTAAAATCTTTAAACCTACATATCTCAGTTCTACTGATTGGATTTTTGTCATTTTGGTCTTGTTTTATTTATTAAACAATACTCTTTATTCCTAAACTAATGTGGGATCCCTTTGTGGTGTGTTTACACATTGCCTCTAAGTTAAGCCTGAAGGCTCTGTGCCAAGCTACTGAAGGGTTGGCATAGGTTAATTTAGGGTTTGCTTGTGACTTCGCCTGAGAAGAATTGTAGTTGCTGCTTGAGAAGGGTTTCACCCCACCAACCAGCAACTCAATTTTTTACATCACAACTGTTATCAATATGTAATGGGATCAAACTAAAAAAAAAAGCTTTCAGGAGTACTACAGAGAAGGGCTTTGGCTCTGCCCACATGATTGTAGCCAGGAACACGTTTTTATTGGGCAGGAGATGTGTGTTTCCACAGAAATCAGTGCTTCTCCTCCACAGAGCTAATATTCTTTCTTTATTTATCCAGCTGCATGACCCAGGAGCAGTATGATTGCCTGAGCATGAACTTTCAGTGGCACACACATAACATTGTAATTGTGGTAAAGTGTATTAGATAACAAGATAATTGTAACTGTTTGTTTTTCTCTGACAGCAGCACAGATCACCTACCCTTCCATCATTAACTTTAGACCCAAGAGTGCAGTTTTGTGTCTGAGAGCAGTACGGATGACCAGGGCTATACTAATCTACATGGATTTTAGGACAGTTTGACAATGCAGCTAGCACCTGACCATTTGTGATCAACAAAAAGAGCTTTCAGTGTACTACTAAGAGAGAGGATAAGACTCCATCCACATTTTGGTTCCCTGGAGTACAGAAGTTTAATGGGTTGAATATGTGTGCTTCCACTAAAAAGACTGCTTGTACTGCATGTTTTGGCTCATGGCATATCTTATACTTGGTACAGCAGGACAGAGTTATTTTATGGTGCGAAGCCAATAATCACAGTTATAGGCCTAAACTCTTTATTATGAAATGCTTTAAAAAAGGCACAAGGCCTGATGTATTTATTGTGAAAAGCACATCTAAAAGCCAATGGACATTTTACTGTGTACTGTTATTACTCTATTTTAAAGAATACATATATGAGCATAGGCACTGTGAGAATGCCTATTTGTCCCCCTCAGGAGAGATAGCATTGTGTTTTGCAAGGTATAATTTTGTATACATTTGCAGTTGTGTTACTGCATGCCTGATGATGTCCTCGTGGGAAAGCTTACGGTCAGCATAGCAGACCTGAAATGAGTATGGTGACACTCCAATAATAACAGCTATAGGCTTGATTGGTGTGCAGAGAAATTTTATTCCAAATGCCATAGGTCTGGCCTGTTCATTATAAAAAGTTGTTACAAAGGCAGTAGTCTTGAATATTTATTGTGAAATGCTTATGGTAAAACAATGGGCCTCTAACAGTCGATTATCACATTATGTTCCAGGCTATTGAAAGGTATTTAGTTACAAGTTATCTCACAGATTACCATAGTAGGCAATGGTTTTGGTGTTAGTCACACTCTGACAATTCCAGGAAAAGAATTTCACTGTGATAATTCTGTTTGGCCCTTTTGAGAGGGGTTTTATTTTGTTTTGCTAAATGTAATTTGTACATATTTGTAATTTTATAAATGTATGCCTGATTTTTCCAAGCTCATGTGCACGTTAGTAGGCCTGTGTACTATATAGTGTCCAGCAATTGATAAAGGGCCCAATCCTTATCGGTTCACTGGAAAAAGGTTTGTCAGATTCCCTAGGTGTGATCTATTTATAATGAAAAGCTATGACAAAGCAAATAGGCCTTATTATTTCTGAAAAGCATGTGTTAAAGGCAATAGACATTTAAGGGTGGACTGTTATTACACTGTGTATTTTGTTATATGTGATCTCAGAGATAATCATAGTAGGAAAGTCTTTTAGGCAAGGCTTTTTGTGCTGGTACCCCACCCTAACAAACCATGGGAATAGATGATAAGCATTTTGGTCATTCTTATTAGGCTCCAGTAGTAGGGATTGTATATCGTTTTGACAATTGCATTTTTTATATATTTGTAATTGTATTAATTTATACCTGATGGTTGCCTTTTTGAAGGCTTATCACTAACACAATAGGGTGCCGATTATGATCCGGTAAAAAAATTCCCCGTACGACTCGTATCCGGTCTTTTTACCGTACGAATCGTACAAGTGCCGTACAAACTGGCAATTACGATTCGCATGGGAAAAAGTCCATACGAATCGCATTGGGATTTATTCCCCACACGTCCTCGGGTCGGAAAATGTGTCTGACACGTGCACGGACGATTTACCGTCCAAATGTGAAAAGTGAAGTCCGACCGCGGAATTACGATCCATCCCGTGCGTCCGATGTTACAACCGTATGGAAAATACACCGTCCGCACCGAACTCCCATAGCAACCATGGAGACATGTGCCCGCATACGCGCCCAACACTCCCCACAGCCCTCCTATGTACGAGTCGAATCCCCCCCTCCCGGCCCCCGTATGTACGCGCCGACCCCCCCAGCCCCTGTACGTTCGAGTCATACCCCCAGCCCCTGTACGTTCGAGTCGTACCCCCCCAGCCCCCTTACGTTCGAGTCGTACCCCCCCAGCCCCCCGTACGTTCGAGTCGTACCCCCACCCGTGTATGTACACCCGTGTACGTGTCGAACCCCCTGTGTATGTACACCCGTGTACGTGTCGTACCCCCGTGTATGTACACCCGTGTACGTGTCGAACCCCCCCGTGTATGTACACCCGTGTACGTGTCGAACCCCCATGTATGTACACCCGTGTACGTGTCGTACCCCCGTGTATGTACACCAGTGTACGTGTCGAACCCCCCCGTGTATGTACACCCGTGTTCGTGTCAAACCCCCCGTGTATGTACACCCGTGTACATGTCGTACCCCCGTGTATGTACACCCGTGTACGTGTCGAACCCCCCTGTGTATGTACACCCGTGTACGTGTCGAACCCCCCGTGTATGTACACCCGTGTACGTGTCGAACCCCCCGTGTATGTACACCCGTGTATGTGTCGTACCCCCTGTGTATGTTCGAGTCGTACCCCCACCCGTGTATGTACACCCGTGTACGTGTCGAACCCCCCATGTATGTACACCCGTGTACGTGTCGTACCCCCCGTGTATGTACACCCGTGTACGTTCGAGTCGTACCCCCACCCGTGTATGTACGGTGCGTACCCGCTGGGGTGTACATACACGGGGGTACGACACGTACACGGGTGTACATACACGGGGGGTTCGACACGTACACGGGTGTACATACACGGGTGGGGGTACGACTCGAACGTACACGGGTGTACATACACGGGGGGTACGACACGTACACAGGTGTACATACACGGGGGGTTCGACACGTACACGGGTGTACATACACGGGTGGGGGTACGACTCGAACGTACACGGGTGTACATACACGGGGGGTACGACACGTACACGGGTGTACATACACGGGGGGGTTCGACACGTACACGGGTGTACATACACGGGTGGGGTACGACTCGAACGTACACGGGTGTAAATACACGGGTGGGGGTACGACTCGAACGTACGGGGGCTGGGGGGGTACGACTCGTACGTACGGGGGCTGGGGGGTACGACTCGAACGTACGGGGGCTGGAGGGGTAGGACTCGAACGTACGGGGGCTGGGGGGGGTCGGCGCGTACCGGGCCACCTACTCTGGTCGTGTCGTGCCGTACTTCGCTTTTCCGGCACTTTTTGGGTGCCGTGAAAATATTGCCGTCCGGACTGCTGTCGGTTCGAATCGTACTTCCTGGGTCGTGAAACGCTGCCTGAAAGCGTCCCGACGTCACGTCGCAGCATTCCCGGATCACATTGGTACGTATAATTTCGTCGGTCGGTGTTTTTTACGATTCGTACGGAAATGGTGTTTCCGTGCGAATCGTAATTCCATGTTTGTAAAGTTTTACAACCGAGAACGAGTCGGACGGAGAAAACGCTCCGACCGACGGTTCGTACCCGGTTTTTACCGGATCGTAATCGGCACCTAAGTGTGAGTTGGTTATGGTGACAAGCCAATGATAAAGGTTATTGGCCTGCTTGACTATATTGAAAAGTTACGACAAATGCAGTAGGCTGACATATTGATTGTGAAAGCATATTTTAAAGTTGATAGGGCATTTAAGCATATATTTGTATTGCTCTGTATTGAAGCCTACACGTAGGTATTTTGTTACATGGAATCTCACAGCTTACAGTTTAAAGAAACGGTTTTGGTGCTGGTTAGCCCCTCTGAAAAACTGTTATGGTATAGATGATTTCCACTGTCAGAATACTTGTTGTGACCTCTAAGGAGAGATAGTATTTTTCTTTGCCAACTGTAATTTTGTAAACTATATAATTTTGTGACTATATGCCAGATGGCTATGGTAAAACAATGGGCTTCTAACAGTCGATTATCACATTATGTTCCAGGCCATTGAAAGGTATTTAGTTACAAGTTATCTCACAGATTACCATAGTAGGCAATGGTTTTGGTGTTAGTCACACTCTGACAATTCCAGGAAAAGAATTTCACTGTGATAATTCTGTTTGGCCCTTTTGAGAGGGGTTTTATTTTGTTTTGCTAAATGTAATTTGTACATATTTGTAATTTTATAAATGTATGCCTGATTTTTCCCAGCTCATGTGCACGTTAGTAGGCCTGTGTACTATATAGTGTCCAGCAATTGATAAAGGGCCCAATCCTTATCGGTTCACTGGAAAAAGGTTTGTCAGATTCCCTAGGTGTGATCTATTTATAATGAAAAGCTATGACAAAGCAAATAGGCCTTATTATTTCTGAAAAGCATGTGTTAAAGGCAATAGACATTTAAGGGTGGACTGTTATTACACTGTGTATTTTGTTATATGTGATCTCAGAGATAATCATAGTAGGAAAGTCTTTTAGGCAAGGCTTTTTGTGCTGGTACCCCATCCTAACAAACCATGGGAATAGATGATAAGCATTTTGGTCATTCTTATTAGGCTCCAGCAGTAGGGATTTTATATTGTTTTGACAATTGCATTTTTTACATATTTGTAATTGTATTAATTTATACCTGATGGTTGCCTTTTTGAAGGCTTATCACTAACACAATAGGGTGCCGATTACGATCCGGTAAAAAAATTCCCCATACGACTCGTATCCGGTCTTTTTACCGTACGAATCGTACAAGTGCCGTACAAACTGGCAATTACGATTCGCATGGGAAAAAGTCCATACGAATCGCATTGGGAATTATTCCCCACACGTCCTCGGGTCGGAAAATGTGTCCGACACGTCCACGGACGATTTACCGTACAAATGTGAAAAGTGAAGTCCGACCGCGGAATTACGATCCATCCCGTGCGTCCGATGTTACAACCGTATGGAAAATACACCGTCCGCACCGAACTCCCATCGCAACCATGGAGACATGTGCCCGCATACGCGCCCAACACTCCCCCCATCCCTCCTATGTACGAGTCGAATCCCCCCTCCCGGCCCCGTATGTACGCGCCGACCCCCCCAGCCCCTGTACGTTCGAGTCGTACCCCCCCAGCCCCTGTACGTTCGAGTCATACCCCCCCAGCCCCCTTACGTTCGAGTCGTACCCCCCCAGCCCCCCATACGTTCGAGTCGTACCCCCACCCGTGTATGTACACCCGTGTACGTGTCGAACCCCCCGTGTATATACACCCGTGTACGTGTCAAACCCCCCCGTGTATGTACACCCGTGTACGTGTCGTACCCCCGTGTATGTACACCAGTGTACGTGTCGAACCCCTCGTGTATGTACACCCGTGTTCGCGTCGAACCCCCGTGTATGTACACCCATGTACGTGTCGTACCCCCCGTGTATGTACACCCGTGTACGTGTCGAACCCCCGTGTATGTACACCCGTGTACGTGTCGAACCCCCCGTGTATGTACACCCGTGTACGTGTCGAACCCCCCGTGTATGTACACCCGTGTACATGTCGAACCCCCGTGTATGTACACCCGTGTATGTGTCGTACCCCCCGTGTATGTACACCCGTGTATGTTCGAGTCGTACCCCCACCCGTGTAAGTACACCCGTGTACGTGTCGAACCCCCCGTGTATGTACACACGTGTACGTGTCGTACCCCCGTGTATGTACACCCGTGTACGTTCGAGTCGTACCCCCACCCGTGTATTTACGGTGCGTACCCGCTGGGGTGTACATACACGGGGGGTACGACACGTACACGGGTGTACATACACGGGGGGTTCGACACGTACACGGATGTACATACACGGGTGGGGGTACGACTCGAACGTACACGGGTGTACATACACGGGGGGTACGACACGTACACGGGTGTACATCCACGGGGGGGTTCGACACGTACATGGGTGTACATACACGGGTGGGGGTACGACTCGAACGTACACGGGTGTACATACACGGGGGGTACGACACGTACACGGGTGTACATACACGGGGGGTTCGACACGTACACGGGTGTACATACACGGGTCGGGGTACGACTCGAACGTACATGGGTGTACATACACGGGTGGGGTACGGCTCGAACGTACATGGGTGTAAATACACGGGTGGGGGTACGACTCGAACGTACGGGGGCTGGGGGGGTACGACTCGAACGTATGGGGGCTGGGGGGTATGACTCGAACGTACGGGGGCTGGGGGGGTACGACTCGAATGTACGGGGGCTGGGGGAGTACGACTCGAACGTACGGGGGCTGGGGGGGGTCGGCGCGTACCGGGCCACCTACTCTGGTCGTTCCGCGCCGTACTTCGCTTTTCCGGCACTTTTTGGGTGCCGTGAAAATATTGCCGTCCGGACTGCTGTCGGTTCGAATCGTACTTCCTGGGTCGTGAAACGCTGCCTGAAAGCGTCCCGACGTCACGTCGCAGCATTCCCGGATCACATTGGTACGTATAATTTCGTCGGTCGGTGTTTTTTACGATTCGTACGGAAATGGTGTTTCCGTGCGAATCGTAATTCCATGTTTGTAAAGTTTTACAACCGGGTACGAGTCGGACGGAGAAAACGCTCCGACCGACGGTTCGTACCCGGTTTTTACCGGATCGTAATCGGCACCTAAGTCTGAGTTGGTTATGGTGACAAGCCAATGATAAAGGTTATTGGCCTGCTTGATTATATTGAAAAGTTACGACAAATGCAGTAGGCTGACATATTGATTGTGAAAGCATATTTTAAAGTTGATAGGGCTTTTAAGCATATATTTGTATTGCTCTGTATTGAAGCCTACAGGTAGGTATTTTGTTACATGGAATCTCACAGCTTACAGTTTAAAGAAACGGTTTTGGTGCTGGTTAGCCCCTCTGAAAAACTGTTATGGTATAGATGATTTCCACTGTCAGAATACTTGTTGTGACCTCTAAGGAGAGATAGTATTTTTCTTTGCCAACTGTAATTTTGTAAACTATGTAATTTTGTGACTATATGCCAGATGGTTGTGATGACGCAATATTTAAAAAATCATAATGCATGACACATTTACTGATTTTAGTCATGAAATTCTGAAAGTGTACCTTGCACACATTAGACACAGCAACGCATGAAACTGAGACAAGTGTAGTAAAAGCACCGTAAAAGTGTCCTTTGAAATGAAAGATGAAGAAATATATAAATATAAAACAATACAAATACATATAAATGAGTTGCACTAAAGAGAATACTTATGAAAATTTTGTTTATTGGCATTTTCTGATGAAACAATGTGCTATAAATAAAGTGGTCCAGTGTTTCTATTGCTTTCCATTAGAATGCACCATGCTGAGAGCCGGTGCAAAACAGTAAAAATACTAGTTCGGAATTTGAAATTTAAACTGGTAATATTAGAGATTCTATAGTTTAGAAAAAGTACACCTTTTCTAATAAGAACTTAGAGAATTTTATACTCATATGAAAGTTGAGAAAAATTGTGGTAGTAGGCTATTTTTAACCATTGTCATTTTCATGTGATAATGCTTGATATAAGTGCTACTTTATTTTCAATATGAAATCATTTAATTGCATTATATTTGATATAGGTTTAGAGTTTATTTCATTTAAAATTGTTATGCCAACATGAGGCCTTCTCTTTTGAAATGCGCTCTTTCGCTAATGCTGACATATTCCTTGGCCTAATACAATGGTTCTTTTGCAACTAGTAAAATATTGCCTCATTTGTCTAGTACATGTGTAACATTCAAAGTTCCTAAATGTTTCCTCAACATTTACAGTGAATTCTCATGTGTGAACAGGATTTCAGCTGTTACTACAAACTGATACTTTGTATT
This sequence comes from Triturus cristatus, assembly GCF_964204655.1. Taxonomy (NCBI): domain Eukaryota; kingdom Metazoa; phylum Chordata; class Amphibia; order Caudata; family Salamandridae; genus Triturus; species Triturus cristatus. The sequence goes on along the minus strand of NC_140585.1, from coordinate 433,092,689 downwards.
CTTTTTCGCTTTTGTTAGGCCTATGTGGACTTTAAATCTCTTGATTTTCATGACTAGCATGGGAAACCATAGTGTAGATGCAAATGTCCTCGGTGGCATTATGTGAATCTGAGCACATGCAAATATTCAGACATTGGTGTGATGCTACATCCCTAGGACTTTTACAGAGACTTTATAAAAGAAGAAACTCCAAAGGAGGGACAAAGCATTGCCATACTTTTTCTTTTCCCTGTGCAAGAGGGTTGATCATTTTTGGATGATTTACGAGAACCATCCTTTACTTTGGACTGCTTTGTGAATGCTATAGTCGGTAGCTGATGGACTGAAACCCTTCTTTGCCAAACCATTTCATTTTCCTTATTTCTTTTGTACCATACTAATGGACTTGCCCTTAGTGGCCTTTTAATCTGAACCTTTCCCTTTTTTCCTTAGGATCGTGGGGTGTTAGATAATTGAACAATCCTTTAGCCTTTGATGGTAGTGGGACTCTGTAACTTGTAAATTGATTTATGTGATGATCATTCTTTGAAGATTGGCCTACATGTTTGGCATTATATTGCAAGCTGTGGTAATTTTATCTGGATTACTCAAAAGACTGCTTATTGCCATGAATTTTGAATCTCTAATACAGTAACCAAGTAATGTAATATCTGCCTGTCTATCATTGAGTTTTGTTGGTTCTTCCATTGAAACTGTGCTATTTTCAAATTATTTAAATGCATTGGAAGGAGAATCAGCAAGCTTTTACTGAATTTCAAGTTATGCTTCTTTTGTTCTGTGTAGCCATAGCAGAACTTTTGGTTTGCATAATATTAGCACAACTTAACCTCTTTACGAGGTTGGGTTTTCCAATTGCAATTCTTTATTTCTACAGCATGGTTTTGAGAGTGTGTACTTAAAACTGATTTCAAATTTGTATGTTAGCTGGCAATTTATGGTCCTCATTGGACAACTAACGTTGTGTTTGGTCGCTCTAATTGCCAACCCTTCTATCGATGTTGAAAAATTCATGAGAGGATCATTGCTTCTGTGGTAAGTGGAAATGCTCCAGATTGTTTAATCAAAACGGCCCAGTACGGTTAGAGTAGTAAGGAGAGTAAGGATACAGAAAATGTTTGTCACACTTGTGCTGCAACAGTTGCCTTGTGGGAAAGTACAGGGGGCTTCGGTTATGGTCACAAGACAATGAGAACCGCTAGAGGCCTGATTGGTTCACTGGGAAAAAATATTTCTGATGCCATTGGTCTGATCTTTTTATTATGAAAAGCTATGATAAACGCTGACATATTGATTATGATAAGCATGCGTTACAATCAATAGGCATTTAGGAATTGATTCTGGGTCACACAGGCCGATAGGGCAATCTGTAGTGCCCAAAGGGCTGCTTTAACAGGTCAGCGTATGGACCGTTTTTTGGCTGTCTGTGGGGCTGTTTTATGGTCTTGTGGGCCAGTATTTACTGTTGATTTCGCAGATGTTATCTCAAACATTGCCTTATGAAAGCTTAAATGCATGCAGTCCCCCATACCTTGCAAAACACCAATACAGCTTGTCTTTACAAGTTTAAAATTGCCCTAATTTACAAATGTGAGACACTTTTTTTAATCTATCTGATTCGCTAATGAGGGTCACTCTTAGTTTGGCGCCCAGGCCTATGACATTCCCAGTCCAACCCTGAGTTAATTGTTATGTCTTTGTAGTAAACACTGCAGATAGGTATTTTGTTACTTGAAATGTCACAGTTTACCTTTCTTGAGAAGGATTTTGGCTCTTGATTACTGGCTCTGAGAACCCCTAAGGGGAGAAGGTTAGCATTACATTATATATACATTCATATATCTAAAAATATATCCTTATAGATACATGGAGGGTCTTTGGTTTATATCTGTTCTGCTCTTGGACTGTCGGACTGTCATTTACACTTTGCTCTCATCCATGGCAGCATTTTGCATGGGATAGTGATTCAGTCCACATCAGTCATTGTCTCTCTTGTCCTGTGAAAACCAGCATTTTCTGATCACTTATATACATCAACCTGAAAATGTGTACACGTAAGCGTCAGGGCTGGTTGTTGAGTCCTTTAGTTTACAATTTCCTCCATTTATAGATCCCATTTCAATTATTTGCCTCTTCTCTTTTTATTTGAATACTTCTTAAGAGGATGCTACAGCTCTCTGAGAATAACGGGTTGCTTGCTTGCCTCTCATTTCATCTGCAGAGCCACATTCCCCATGGCCACTTCCTCTAAATCAGGAGACCATTATGGAATGCTGTTGTCCATAGTGTATTAGTGTTTTACCATACCGAGGGGCATATTATCAAGCCAGGCGATAAAATTATCGCCGCTTTAGCGGCAGAAAACTGCCTCTAAAACAGCGATAATGGGCTTGATAATATGCTCTATGGAATTCCAATTAAAGCCCATGTTAGGGATCCTTCACATTTAACATGGGCTTCAATTGGAATTCCATAGAGCATATTATCAAGCTCATTATCGCCGTTTTAGCGGCAGTTTTCTGCCGCTAAAGCGGCGATAATTTTATCGCCTGGCTTGATAATATGCCCCCAAGATGGCTAATATGTTGGTTCGAAATAGTTTGGCTATACTGGACTTTACAAAACAGCAGTAGACCATTTACAATAACTCTTCAAGACGGACACCAGCTGGCATGCTTATTTTCATTATTGCAAGCATATGCCTGCCATGTTTAGACGTCAGCATGTTTTCTTTTTTCTATGTGTATTCCTTTAATTTATCTTACACATGTTGTTTAGTTTGTATGTGTTTTATTGCTGGTGATGTCAGAGGTTGAATGCAAGAACGAGTGACAGAGTGCATGTATGTATGATGATATGTTGAGTGCCTAAACCCATAAATGACACAAAAGGCACTTTTATTCATTAACCAGACCTATTGTTCAATTAATTAATTCATTAAAACTGAAAGGGTGTCCCTCGTTCATGATCTTCAGAGCCAGTATCCGGTAACCTGTTTGTAAACCATTCAGATCTGGAGGCGTTTTTCAACCAAGTTATAACAAAACTCACAAACCATGCTAGAGCATTGGAAGAAGTATGCAGATAATATAATAAATCCCCTTCAATTATAGCCTAAGAATATCAAAGTTAAAGAACTGGAAATTCATATCTTTATCTATTGAGTTGCAGGGAAATGCTGAATAGAAGTATACAGTGTGAGAGAAACAGGAAGTCAGATGTGCCACTCACTGACACAGCCTTCTGCGGTTTCAGCCCCTTTGCAAAGAATGGCAGCAATTAAACCACACGGCTTCCGATTATGCAATGCATGCTTTTGCAAACATTCTGTCAAGTTTAACTATTTGTGTATCAGGGTTTCTTGTCATTTTCAAGGTGATAATGATAATAGGTTTCTTAACCTTATCATTATGTAAAAGTAAGTTTGAACGTTGATGCTGTGTGTAAATACTACATGTAAAATAACTATTCACGAAAATAAGAAAAACAGGAATCGTGAATGACTTGCCACACGTAATGTGCTTTTTGCACTGAGGGTTTCTGAATGTCACAGACAAAAAGAGGCCTCTACTTGATTCACTTTTATTTTCTGCATTTGGTGAAACAAAGCACTACTGGAGCACACCAGTGCTTTACCACAGTTTGCAGTACATCTTCGCCTATTTCTGTTGATGGCATGGGTTCTTTTTTTGCGTCAGACGATTTTGGATCATCCCAAACAGGTATTGCCCAAAAGAGCAGTTTAACGTCACCAGCCTCCAGACCATTCTTTGTTGCGTTAGGCGTGCGCGTGCATTCTGTAGTAGGGTGGCCAGATTTTCTGAACAGAAAACCGAGACAGTCATTGACATAGAAAAAGGACTAAATGTTGGCACTGGTCAACAGTTAGTCCTATTTGTACGTCAATGAATTTTCTGATATATATACATATATATGTTTGTGTTCTATCTAGCCATTTGGAACACACCACAGCATGGCCGAGCAAGTCTTTAATTTTCATGCTACAGAGGTATGTGCACACACTACTCTACTGTAGCATAAAATGAAAGACTTCCTCGGCCAAGCTGGGGTGTGTTGCAAGGGGAGCGTTGTGATTCTGGCCTCCAGTGATGTGCTGTGCAGGGGTTGATTCACCCTTCATTAAACCCTGCTGTGTTGCCTGAATTAAGCCAACCAGCACAGTGAGATAATCTTTCAAACAGTTCTCTCTCCCTGGTATCTTGAGTGGGCCGGTGTGAAGGTGAGCCTACACAGCAAAATGTAAATGTTCGTGCTCACCCGACCGTCTATCAAAACCGGAACATTTGTTCATTTTTGCAATAAGTGTCGGGAGTCGGGACAGCAGGACATTTCTAGACAAGCATTGGCATAGCCAATAGGTCTCACCTTTGATTACGTTTAAGCCACTTGCTTTTCTATACAATACCATTAGCAAAGTAAATGACCTTAACTTAATCAAAGGCGAGACATATTGCATTTTCAATGCTTGTTTCTGTTGCTGCAATGTCAGAACCCTATGGGATTTACCATGTGAAATTAATATTTTGAGAGCCCCCCTTTTCTTGGCATCTGCTTGATGGATAACCCAGAAACTTTACAAGAAGGAAATGGGGTGGATGAAATTGTTGTGGAAAGTTCTGTGAAAATTCATCAAATGGTGGTAAAGTTATTAGGTGTACAAAAAATTCCTGACCTAACTATATTTACAAAGTGACAATTGCCACTGTCCAATATCTATCTATCTATCTATCTATCTATCTATCTATCTATCTATCTATCTATCTATCTATCTATCTATCTATCTATCTATCTATCTATCTATCTATCTATCTATCTATCTATCTATCTATCTATCTATCTATCTATCTATCTATCTATCTATCTATCTATCTATCTATCTATCTATCTATCTATCTATCTATCTATCTATCTATCTATCTATCTATCTATCTACGCTGCCCAGGCTCGACCTAATAAGCGATTAACCTAAATGAAAGCATCTTCATCTCTCTACATATGGGGTTAGAGAAGTCTGCAAGTATGCTGTCTCTTTATCACATTTTTATCAAGATAAAGTAATACCCTTGATGTAAGAATTTCACTAGCCTGTCTTTGCTTTCAATGAAATGCGATTTTGTATCTTTTTGGAAAATTAAGGCGTGTGCTCTATGATAGCCTGCTCCTTAGAATATCTGTACCTTGCCGGATTCATGGTGCACAGTTGGGAGCAGCAAGGAACATGAGAAGAAAGGGGATAGAGAAAGTGGGAGAGAGCCTGGTGGCGGTGAGAGGAAGGAGGACATGTCCGAGTCTGAATTCAGGATACTCTGTTGAAGCAGTATTAGGGTGGGCCAGATAGCAGGTCTATGGGATGCAGAAGGGCCAGAGAGCAGGTCTAAGGGATGCAGAAGGAAGCCCTCTGCCGACTTCAGATCGTCCGACGTCAGACCTCTTATGCAGCCAAACCTGGTGCAGACGGGCTCCAAAAAAAGTGCTTCTTAGTCGGAATGTTTCCTCAAACGCAGCACAAAAATGATTGCGTTGATCAAAACCAAAGACCACAGGCAGCAGTTTCAGATTATGAAAAGCGGCAAGTTATGAAAATATAAGTAAAGATTCAAATGTTTCTGAGTGAAAAAAAGGAAAGAGCTTCACATGGCCGTAGTTAACGTTTTGCATTATTTTACTTTGTTACATTCCTGACTCACAGACTAGTCACCACTTCAACCCAGTGATTTTTCTTTTCGACCCTAACAATAAGCTTAAATGTGCACCATAAACTGCAGACATGGTGATAGGTTTGCATATACTATGGTATGCATTCTGTGCACAAACAGGGACACATAGGCTACCCAAGATTCAAAAACGCACTGTATGGCACTCAGAACTGGAAAACTTCTTTCATTACCACACAGGCAGTCAGTGCACATTTGGGCTCAGTTTTCAAATTGTCCTACATTTCAGTAACTTTTTCTGTTTTTTACGAATTTGTGATACTTTTCTAAAGACTAATTCACCTAATGAGTCGTGTGTGATTTGACTATGTTGGTGAGAGCGTGGAGAGAAAAACAGGTTGGTAGTGTAGAAGATTGTGTAGGATTTCCTCTGGGCTATAGTGTAGTCAGAAAATATAACAAGTATATGCTGAGAAAGAAAGAACCTGCAAAGTTGAAGCCGGTCGAACGTGCGGCGAAAGTGAAAGAAGCGCAAATTAAAGCAAGACGCGGCGGGGGAGGAGCGTTCAGAGAGGAAAGACAGATAAGCTGCGCAAATTAAAGCAAGACGCGACGGGGAGGAGCGTTCAGAGAGGAAAGACAGATTAGCAGCGCAAATTAAAGCAAGACGCGGCATGCACCATAAACTGCAGACATGGTGATAGGTTTTCATATACTAAGGTATGCATTCTGTGCACAAACAGGGACACATAGGCTACCAAAGATGGCGCCTGATTGGGCGCTTTGGCTGGCGGCTGCGCGCGTGAACGCAAGTGCTAGGCCAGCCAAAGCAGCTTGTGGCAGCACTTTTAAAAGCCCCTACTAAATGTCTCGCAGAGCAGCGCATGCGCTGGCTCTAGCGAGACTTAAAAAACGGGGACTGTCTGGGCAAAACCGGGACGTCTGGTCACCCTAACCTGTGGAGACCTTTCATTGGAAGCCTCGGTGGTGAACTGTCCCTGCACTGCAATCGCAGCCCACAGTCATTGAGGGGAAGGTTGACATCCCTGGTGCCTCCTTCCTGTCAGGCAGTACAGCCCCCGGGTTTTCCTCCCTATCAGTTGTGAACAGCGGATTAGAACATTAGAAGTCGAAGGCACAGACGAAAACGCTCAGCCATACTGACGTGACCTGCGTGTGTGTAAAGTAGTCACGGTGATATACAGTTGTTTTGTACGTAGTTTAATTGGAGCTGCCAAATATACATCAGCAAAATACAAACTTCTTAGAAGCTTCTCAGTGAAAAAGGTTGCACTCATTAAAAAAAACCTGTAGCACAGTTACGTTTTTAAAGTATCGTCCGTTATCAATTGTCATATGTTAAACAAAAAGATGGCGGATACAGTAGGAGCGTCAGCAGGGCAGGGTTTAGTGCCTGGAGCCATCATGTGCTCTGTAAACCCTTCTTCCCTGTCCCTGCCAGGGGTCTGTGAGACTGAAGACTAATGCCAAGTTCTGAACCTTTAACCTACAGGTTCTGGGCTGGGTATAACGCCTGGTATGTACAGCGCCTCAAAGCTGCATGCTTTGGGAGTGAGATACTATTTAGGTACATCGTTGTTCTAATTCTTTTTAAATTAGTAGTATCAGTATAGTAGATTTCTGGGCTAGTTGTCATTGTCCCCAGTGCCGGACTCTCGTTTTTAAGTCGAAGCTCTGGTTCAAAGACATTTTGGGGACATGCTGAAAGCTGACGTAGGAATGCATTCTGCCATTGTTTACCATTAGCTTTTTTTTTGTCACTCACCTCACATTTGTTCCGTTCTCTGTTTCAACCCACCCAGCACTTGTCTTTGACCCTCCTGTGTAAAATAGCCTCTTTACCACCTCTCTTCTTTGCTTCTTGGTATCTTTCAGGAGTGCTTGCTTTTTAGGAACTCTTTTCTTAAATCCAGAAGCACTCCATGAAAGTGCATCTCTTATCCAGCTTTCTACCTTGCATGCTCTTCCTCACCCACACACGTTGCTTCGAAGCACAGTGAACTTGTGAGCAACTTCCATGCTCCACGTTGGTGTATCGCACATTTGCTTCTGTCCCACTTCCTCCCCCCTCAGCCCCCTACCTTGGTATTGCTTTCTATCACGTGCTTCTGTTTTTTCATACATAGTAGGAATTCGGCACCAGGGGCATTAGAGCGCTTCACACTGAACATCAAGGCCGGCTTTTGGGCAGTGCGACAGGTGCACCCGCGCTGGGCGCTGACCTGTGGAGGGGGCGCTGACTTCAGGGAAAGCGCAGATTTTAGCAATAACTTATGATTGGGGAGATGTGGGGCACTTTTGTCTGGTGGTAGTGAATACGATCAGGCGGTCATGGAGTGTGGGGGCACCAAAAATGATTGTCGCACGGGGCGCCACCAGCGCGAAAGCCGGCCCTGCTGAACATCATTTATATTACACACACTCACAATCATTTTTCAGGCACGGGGGTCAATAAGCGAAGTGTCTGCCAAAATTACAGGATGTTGAACCAACAGTGGGACTCAACCTTGTATGGCCAGGTACTACCTACCCCCCTCCTCCCTTATCAAGACCCAGATAAAGACATGAGAAGAGTTTTGGATGTGGGGGTTGTAATAACCCCCGTCCGTATTTATTAAACATAAAATTAATAAACATAGTTAATATACAATATTTACAAGATTTATGCAGAAAAATATGTCATTACATTGATTACAATTGATACGTACAGATGTCAGATGGCTAACCTTAACATAACTCTAGTACAAAGGTGTTTCCTATCCGAATATAAAACATATCATTAATAATCATCACAGCATTTACTTTTTCAGCGTATCCTATTTGGGCCTACGGCAAGGTCACTAACTGGTGTCAGATCCTTAACAATTAACCACGCCATCCAAACTGGAGTGCGCATGCGTAGAGGGCCCGTTTACCATAAGGGTACTTCCCCCCCCCCCCGGTTACCTCCGTACGCTCTGTATATTATCTCCTTAAAGGGGCCCTTGCAGTTCTGCGCCGTTTACTGGCATCATTGTGCACGTGCAGGGTGGCCAACCAGCCTAGAGAAAGCGTGACTCCCCCCTCCCCCGCACCCATCCTGCCAACCGGCTGTAACTACCCCTGGAGTTCTAGGAGAGATCACTTGCCCCTCCCCCTTGGCCGACCCAATTTAAGAATGGCACTCTAAGGACCTTAAATTTACTGCTCACCAATCATGACCTTACCGCCACAGGCCAGCATAGTTAACCGACTATCTGGCCCCCCCCCGCGCTCACTAGGAGGTCATGTCCTGCTTCTGAAGCCACCCAACCAAGTTAGCAGATTTTCTAGGAATACCTTATTGCCTATTTTAGACAAGTGGACACCGTCTTTTAGGAAGCACGGCTCCCCCCTGATGCACCCATGGGCGATCGTCTGCAGATGAGGAGCCCTGAAAAGCCTCTCTATTTTATTATTGATTCTCCTCAGCGAGTCATTCAGTGCCCTTCCAGACTCCCCCCCCCCTCCATTGAAATCTTGGTATCATCTGTGACCATACAATGGTACACCCCTGGCATGTCTTGGCTAACCAACCCACTTCTGTGATTACGACTTCCACTAGCCCCCTTCTACACAGACTTGACAAATCGTTCCCTCCCAGGTGCAAGATAATAATATTGGGAAGAGTCCCACCCCTGTTCAACAGGTCTAGAACCAAACCCCTAAACTAACTAAAGCGGAGCCCCCCCTTTCCATGAAATGATATCTCAAAACCTGCCTGCTCTGCCCTAGACTTATAATTTCCTGTAAGGAAAAGGTTCGACAAACGCCTCACATATGAGTGGCCAATGATCCATACGACATGCGATCCTTGATTCGGTGATGACAGTTCTTGGGTTGCCTGATGTTGCTGTCGGGCCGTTTTCAGTTTCCACCCTGCGTGACAGGTTTGAGAAACTGTAAATGAAAGCAGAGAAAGACACATGCATCAGCACCTCGGAAATATCCTACTCACAACATATGGAGCCTCACATAGCGCTTATAACAATTGGAGGACCACCTCCCAATCCTTTGGACGTTGCTGCTAGGGAAACCCTTAGCCGTTGCTTCGGTGGCAGCTCCTATTCTAAACGGATGAGAACCAAAACAACCAGTGTTCAAACCTGCCCTCTGGATTGCCATGTCCAAGCCTCTCTTAAACTGAAACCATGTGAGTGGAATACCGTTGGCATGTACTAACAATGGTCCCCCTTTATTACTGGGTCTATGCCGTAGGAATGCCTCCACATGTGAGAGGGGGCAGCAAGGGTTACCATGTGCCCGATGCAGTACTACCCCATCCCCACGTGCTTCTTGGTCCATCTTGGACTTCCTAATCGATATCGATAGAGAATCCCCTTGAACCTTCACGCGGTCAACCTGCAAGCCACCTTGCACATCCTGCTTGATTTGGGCCACCAGTTCCCCAATCCTAAATGCGCCGTAAAAGGCCAATGAAAAGGCGGCGTTGAACAATAGAACCTCCTCTGAGGTGGTGCAAATCAGGGGGAGGACCCCCAGTAAAGATGTTAGTAGCTCCACCCCGATCAGATGTCTTGTATCCGGTGCAGACCCTTGGAGGCGCTGCCAACCTTTCAATGCCTTCCTAACTGTAAAGCTGTTGGTGGGATCCCCTCTATCTCTAGTCTGGGCAGAGATTGCCGCTACGTGCCGCTTGGCTGCTGCCGCTGAATGGCCTACCCTTTTCAAAGACCCCAGGTAGTGAAGGAGTGCTCCCGTGTCATGCTATTTCTCAGCCCGCTCCCTTCCCAAGAAGGAACAATATGACCAAAACGCCCCTTCATACGCTTTCCTGGTCCTGGGTGCTAGGCTAGCTGCCACGAGGTCCGGTAGTTGGCGGCACCAATGTGCCAAAGTAGTTCTGGGAAGGGGGTGGCATACGCCGCTGCCGCCGGGATTTGTGCCCTGAAAACCTGCATCTTAAAGCGAGAAAGTGCATCAGCAGCATGGTTCAATACCCCTGGCACATGGTTAGGTCTAAATTGCATATTTATTCTCATACATAGCAGAACAATCTCTTTCAATAGGCGAGAATCATTTTACACCGTGCAGCTTGTTGGTTGATGCATTCGACCACCGTCATGTTGTCAGACCAGAACACCACTGATTGATTTCGCAATCGTTCAGGCCACACTGTTCATGCCACCCAAATGGGGAACAGTTCCAAGAAATCGATGTTACCCGTCAAGCCTGTCTCTACCCACCATGCGGGCCACCACTGTGCCACCCACTCAGTACCGAGTATGGCACCAAATCCCTCACTACCCTCAGCGTCAGTCATTAAACCTAACTTTGTGGAAGTAGTGGGTGGACCGGTGAAGAACCGGGCCTTTAAGGGCCTGGCGGCGCAGAGCACGTATGAAATCTCCGAGTTCACCTGCCTTGTTGTACACAGACACGGAATACTCTGTTAGCGTAGAAAACCAAATTTATTAGCCGCAGCTACGCGCAGTTATCCTATAAGTACATCAATGGTAGGTTCTCAGGAGACTGCCACTTTACTCCGTGGCTCACAGTCTTTTATAACCTTATACACCCAAAAAAAAATATTAGCCAATAGGAAAACATTCAAAACAAGGCACCATGTAACCAGAACATCCCCCTTGAGTCGTGTTCTTGCCCAACCCCATAAGTCAATCAATGACAGCACCTATAGGTCAATCAGTAATGGCAGGACGTGTTTGTGTGCTTCAAAGGACGACTTGCAAAATAAGATAATGCAGAGAAAGAATAGCGATGGCCAACAGATACTTGGGACAAGGATTAGTCAGTCTAGACAAGGATTAGTCAGTCTGTGTAGTTCCTGGAATTGGCTTCACAAAAAGGAAGGGGGGTTATTTGACACGTAGCAGTACAAAGGGCAGAAACACTTCGTTCGCCGAGCTGCCTGAGTGAGGGCTACACAAAATGGCGACGGAATACAAAATGGAGTCGAAACTAAATTACCTCAGACCCTCCTTTTGCCATTACGCAGGCAAAACACATAGACTCATGTTAATCTGAGTCAATGTCAATAGCCATGAGGTCGTCAAGCTGTTGCTGTAACATAATTTTCATATTTTAAGCTTTCTGTGAGACAGGCCTTGGAACACACATGGTGGCACAAAGGCCGCAGATAGCAGGACCACATTGTAGACAGAGGCAACACGAGAAGATAATGGCCAAAATCATTCCAATGAAAGTCAATACGTTCCATCCCCATGTGGACAGTAATCCCCAAAACCATTCTGTCAAAGACCAATCTCCTTCGTCCTGGTGAATGGAATCAGCGATCAGATGCCATTTAGAGATGGATTGGTATACTGTAGGGGCGTTGTCAGGAATGTAAATGCTGGATCCAATCAATTTACATACTCCACCACGGTCCGCAAGAATGATATCTAAAACCATCCTGTTCTGTAATGTAATAAGGCGGTCCGCCTGAAGCTCGGCTGTGAGGTTACTCAGTGCCCCTACAGTTTCATCTATCGTTGCCTCAACAACTCGAGTGAGGTGCCTTATGTTTCTGCTATTGGCCATAGGGCCCCAAAATGGGAGGAATCCTTTGAAAAAGTCGCCTCCCTCTTGTCCTGCTGTATCTTCTGAATTAATGACGCCCCTACTGTACCTATTTCTGTGATGTCCCGAAGGGGCGGTATATGTCGGCGGAAGGAGAAAAGCCACGTAACATGACCCTGAGAAATTAGTTGGTAACCATGTATAGGCCCTGTCATGGCAAACGAAATACGTTCCCTGAGATGGCACTAACGGTGAAGAAGTCTTAGATGCACAGGTATTTGTATGTGCACAAGAGCTCGTTCCCAATTGGGCCTTAGCATTCTGACCATTTCCTTGGAGACACAGGTGGCCTCGGTGGTGTATAGTCCATATGGGCGGGGATCTCTTTCGTCTGGCCCTATCTGTAAGGCTAGTAACATAACGGGTCATGTTCCAGCCAATGTATGCCCGTCATTCGTCGGCTGGGAACTTATTAATTTTACTGTAAAATTTGGTCATAGCCAATATTCCCTTTACCAGAGGGTCATGACTAACGTCAACCCCACCCCCATATGGACCAACAGGGTGCCGGGGTTGGTTCTCGTAAGCATTAGAGAACATAGACACATAAGCCCAAGCAGACCCCTCCAGGGAAAAAGGGAAAACTAAATATGGCATCCCTTTATCCGTAGTATGGGGCAAGAGTCCACAAACCCAACAATCGGTGGTATTGACCACCAATTGATGCTGGTGCAACAATTGAATGAATGAATTATTGAAATATCCCATTCTCCTACTTTGCTCATGTTCTGGTAGTGTATGTAACTGGTGCGGGGAGGCAGTGGTGTGAAAAGACACGGGATGGGAGGTAGGTGTAGGTGTCTACTGCATAATATAAGTAACCCAACCCACACAAGCTAATATAATACATAAAAAGATTAAAATACACAACGTTATACCACATCTATTGTACAATAATTTGCAATATTTCTTCTTCATTTTATCCTTCTTACCATTTTTCCTTAATATAATAAAATCCTTCCTCTAAATGTTGCTCGTGGCAGTATTCCTTCTTCACTCAGCTGTGATTATCAGCCGTCCTATGACACTGCAAGTCCTGCAGGCCTATTGCCACTACTCAGGTCACAAACTAAGACTCTTACCACGACCCTGCAACCTAATTGGATGGTCAGTATCACTGAAAAGCGTAATCAAAAGAAAAATTCTCAATTGTCTCTAGCCACTCTAGGCCTCAAATTGTATCTCGTTTTATTCGGCACAGTCTGGTCCTGAAAAAGTGTCTCCGGATTAGTCGTGTTTAACCTGAGATGTGGTGGTACAGCGTCCTGCAGAACGTCATCATCCTCTTTCTCAGATCAAGTCCAATCTAGGTGTGCATTGCTAAAAGGTACAAATCGGGGGACCCTTTCACCTTCAAAATCGCCAATACCTTCACGGACCCACTGGTCATAAGGCAAAGGCAAGGGTACCTTCTTACAATGCACACCGTGGATCCAATTTTTCTTTCCGACCACCTTCACAGCTGTGCGTGTTGTCAATAATACTTGACGAGGCTCTTTCCAGCGAGGTTCCAAGTTCTTCGATCTTTGAAAATTCTTCACACACACCCAATCGTCGGGTTGTATGGTATGACGAGGATCAGTAGAAGCCTGAGGCAAAGCGTCTTGTACCTGTTGATGAAGGACACGCAATTTAGTGGTGAGGTCATGCAAATAATCAATCAATATTGGATGCTCTATCGCGGAATACTTCTTTGGCCTTGGGACTCCCCAGACATTTGCTGGGCGTCCAAACACAACCTCGTAGGGACTGAGTCCCATACGGGAATGAACAGTTGTTCGAGTAGACAAAAGAGCCAAGGGTAAAGCATCGGGCCAGGCAAGACCCGTGCTGGCCTTTATCTTCGCGAGCTTGAGCTTAAGAGTACCATTATAGCATTCCACCAAACCTGCTGACTGAGGGTGGTTTGCCGCATGGAATTTTTGTCTGATACCAAGACCTGCACACACTTTCTGCATTATCTGACCCACGAATTCACTTCCATTGTCACTCCAGACAATTCGAGGCAAGCCGAACCTCGGGAAAAACTCCATCAAAAGGACTTTAGCCGTAGACAGAGCAGTATTATCCCTTAGGGGGTAGGCCTTTATCCATCTAGAAAAGGCACACACCACCACAAGGACATACTTCAGATTATTACATCTTTCCATGTGAATGTAATCTATTTGCAACACCTCAAAAGGGTACGTTGGAGGGGCAAAATGGCCTGCTGGGGTTGGTGTTCCCTTTCCTGGATTGTGCATCAAGCAAACAATACAGTGCTTAACCAGATTATCTGCGCATTTAGGGATCCCCACATTCTGCCATACAGGGGCCAGAAGTTTGAATATCCCTTTAGCACTAATGTGGGCTGGACCATGTGCCATGGTAACTACTGGAAGTACATAGGCGTCTGGTAAAAGCCAGCGCTGATGTTCCGACAATTCTGTCCAACACCCTGTCGCGTCCAACATTCCTGTACCCTCTCTCCACTTACTCAGTTCTTTCTCTGTAGCCTCTACCTGGATCATTTTTACACTTTGTATTGTGTCCTCACACATCCCTCCTTGTCTGACCCATCTAGCAGGGCCTGCAACATACATGCGGCTTGTGACGTCTCTGGCTGTCTCTTTCGCTGTCTGGTCTGCAAAAGCATTTACTCGACCCACATCACCAGTGATTTTCTTATGCGCACTACATTTGACAATTGCTATCTGAGGGGGTAAGGTGAGTGATTCGAGAAGGTCATTTATCAACTGACCATGCTGTATCTTAGTGCCGTGGGAGGTGAGAAGTCCTCTTTCCCTCCACAGGTGACCAAAACTGTGGGCCACTCCAAACGCATACTGGCTATCAGTGAACACATCACTCTCTTTCCTTCAGCCAACACACAAGCTCTAGTCAGAGCTATCAATTCAGCTGCCTGGGCTGAATTGTGCCTAATGCGTGCTGTTTCCACAATTGTGTACAAAGTAGTGACTGCATAGGCCGAAGTCGTCTCACCATTGGGGAGCTTGAAACAAGAACCATCCACCCATAGGATCCCATCCGGGTCCAGGAGTGGAGTGTCCTTTAGATCCACTCTACCTTTTGTCTCCTCCTCTGTGCGGAGGAAACAATCATGCTGCTCCTGAGTACCTGTTTCTACTGGGATCAGTAACAGTGTGGCTTGGTTTAGGGTATTGCATCGTTTAATATGTATATGACTGGCCAAGAGCGTCAGCTCGTACCCTGACAAGCGGGCGCTCCTAAGGTGCTGAGTCTTTGTTCTATTTAGGAGAGTATCTACTGCATGCGGCACCATGACAATAAGAGTATTATCCAGTACCAATCCAGCAGACTGGCAAATGGAAACTGCTGCTGCTGTGGCTTTCAGACAACTGGGTAACGCCTTGGCCACTGGGTCTAGTGTGGCCGAAAAATAGGCACATGGGCGCTGCTTGTCTCCAAATAGTTGCGTTAAAACTGACAATGCGCAACCTTCTCTCTCATGAACGTAGAGTGTGAAAGGCTTACTGTAATCAGGAGTACCTAACACAGGAGCAGAGCACAAGGAAGTACGTAAATCAGTAAAACTTTTCTGACATTCCGCAGTCCAAGGGAGAGGTTGGGGTGTATCTTTGAGAGTCAGTGCCAACAGAGGTTTCGCTAGCAAAGAAAAATTTGGAATTCACTGTCTACAATAAGAGGTAATGCCCAAAAAGGCACGCACCTCCCTTTGTGTACATGGTACAGACATTTGAGCATTTGCTTGGATGCATTCTGGGGTCAATCGCCGTCCCTCGTTCGACAAGAGATGACCTAGATAGGTAACCTCTTGGCGACAATATTGCAATTTAGAGGGTGAAACCTTGTGATGAAGGTCAGACAAGTGACGTAACAGTGAAATAGTAACCTGTTTACAAGTGTCCTCAGAATCAGCAGCAACCAACAGGTCATCTACGTATTGAATAAGGGTGGCACCTGGGGGCAAAGAGAAAGCATCAAGCTATGTTTTCAAAGCTTGACTGTAAATGGAGGGACTCTCGCAATAGCCTTGAGGAGCACGCTTGAACCGGAAACTTCGGCCTCCTAAAGAGAAGCCAAAAATATCCCTACTTTCCTCAGCAATAGGAATGCTGAAGAAAGCATTCTTAAGGTCGATAACAGAAAACCAAGCAGCCGAAGCAGGTATCATTGTCAATAGGGCAGTGATATCTGGGACGACAGGAAATTGGGGTACAACAATCTTGTTAACCTCCCGGAGGTCAATCACAAAACGATAAACGGGTGGCTGGGAAGAGTCAGTGCGTTTAAGAACAGGTAAAACAGGACTACTGCATACATTTCCCCTTGTCTCTTCAATCACGCCTTTCTGAACCAAATCATAAGTAATAGCCAATAGAGCTTTTTCACCATCACTGGAAATCTTGTACTGTGGAATGCGGGGTAACATAACATTGGATTTGAGGGTGACGATGTAGGGCGGAATCCGCAGAAGACCAACATCATTGGGACCTGTAGCCCAGAGGGTTGCAGGAAGGGAGCGCAATTCAGGGGGGAGTTGGTCTTTAGACAAATACGCCGGGGAAATCAATTTCTTACCTAAAGTGAGGTGTACACCAGAAGTGGAACAATGCAATGTCGCGTAAAGTCTTTTTAACAAGTCCAAACCTAACAAATTTTCACCACAACCAGTTGTCAAAATAAGCCGAGCCTCCAAATCATAAGGACCTATTGAGATGGGCAGAGGACAAGAAACTGGGTTATGAACTGGGGCGCCAGAAAATCCTACAGAAATATTTGTTAAGCCAGACAAAGGTGCCGCAGGGAGTTTAGAGTGGATGATAGAACTCTTCGTTGCACCAGTGTCCAATAGAAATGGCTCTGAAACACCTAGTGCAACGACTTTAACATAAGGCCCATTTTGGTCCACTGGAACTGATATGACTCCCTCACTTTGTCTATGGCTGTCCTAGCTAGTATGAAAACCCTGACTCTCATCCTCGGTATAATAATCATCATTGTAATAATGGGCAGACTTAGCATTATGCTGATCAAAATAATTCATGGAGTTTTGAGGGGAAAAGGAACGCTGGTCTTGAGATGATGTGCCTCGCCCCCTACCCCTGGGTGTTGACTGGTAGCCACCTCGGCCTCGCGGCCAAGGCATGCCACCAGCACGCTGCAACAAAACCGGGCAACTATTTTTTAAGTGACCTTCCTCCTTACAATAAGCTCATTGATTTGGGGCCGGGGAACAAAGGGCTCAGGTTTTTGCAACAGCTTCTGGAATTGGGGAAGCGGCTGGAACTGACACTGAGCAGGGCGAGGGGGATAAGTCTGTTGCAAAAGAACTTTCGTTTTTAATTCCTTAGTCTTTTTATCAAGTTTGTCCTTTTCCTCTTTATCCCTACTTTCATAATACTGAGCAGTAGCCAATATCTGTGCAGAAGAGGAAATGGCCTACGCACTTTCGGAATCCTTCAGTTTATTGGAAAGTTCAGGGAGCAAATTAAACACAAATTTATCTACAAATAATCATTGGCCACCTTCTGTGCTCATATCCTGACCACTGTGATCAAGAAACGTCTCCTCAAATCGAGTAAAAAAGTCGGAAACGCTTTCATCTTTCTTTTGCTTACAGGCAGCTAACTTGTCCCAATTGACTTGCAGAGCGGGCATCATAGTTTTCATTAAGGTAATAATCCTAGCGGGAAGGTCTGCAATTAAGGCATCAGGTTTGGCACCACCCACTTGGAGTCTATCTGCGGCAAGTAAAGCAGTCCAATCACCCCCAATTCTTGGGCATGGTCCTCTTTCCGAATTCTAGCCCACAATGGTTGTGGGACCACATTTCCCATCAGCATGTCTATATCGGCTAAATTCATAATGCATGCATCAACAGTCTGGGACAGTTCTTTGTAATAACCAGCAGGATTTTTACGGGGGTCTGGTAAGGATTGTTTAAGGCTCAGAACCTCAGATCTTTTCCAAGGAACATGTACCCATACACGTTGAAATTGAGCGGGTATACCAGGATTAGCGCCCTGGGGTGCAACCGCTTCTCTCCACACCGGAGGAACTTCTCTCATAGGATAGTGTTTTAGTTTCCTTTTAACAGAAGGATCTAGTTCAGGCAGAGACCGGTAAGTGAACATTGTTCTAAAGGTGACAAGTGTCCTTACAGCATCCTCAACCTCAGCACCCACAATTATCCCTTTGTTAAAGTCAGACTGAACATCTAGCAGACCCTGGTGGGCTGATCCTAAACCCATATCCTCCCACTCTTGACCAAGAATGACACACATGGTATCAAAAACATGTCTTTGTGTGGGCGCATCCCACTGCTGAAAAGTGTCCATGATATCTTGTATACCATACTGGGGGTCATTCATGATCCACTTACGGGCTTGGAGGTCTAACGCATCACGTTCTTGGGGACCTGGGAGCTGACTACGGGTCTGCCTATGAGGAAGAACAGGAGTCATGTTTAATGACCCAAAGAAAGGGGACAAAAGGCCAGAAACAGTGTCAACCAGCCGTTTACGAACTGAGGGGGAATTCGACATAAGGACAGGGGACATGGTATTAGGCGGGGCAGAAGAGTGGGTGACAGGTATAAAGGGGGTCGAAGGCAAAGGAGTCTGAGGCAAAGGAGGTGGCGGGATTGGCATTACCAGAAGGGGCTGTGGTTGAGGTGCAAGGACCTGTTGGGGAACAACAGGTAGTTGAGCGGGTGGCAATAGTAGGGGTGCATTGGCACCCTGTGCATAGGGCGGGGGTAATTTCAACAGGTGGGACATTAAAGGATCTTTTTCGGGGTCAACATCCTTGTCTGGAGGGGAAGTGGGCAACACCGGATAACACTTATCTACTGCCATACAATGTTGTCTATCTAAAACCTCAATTGTATAATCATTCTCATTATCTTTAAACTGCTGGGCAGACTGTATAACAGTCATGCCCTTTTCCTTCCTATCTCTTTTTGCTTGTTTTATTTCTTTCTGTTTGGCTTCCTTGCACCAAAGGCGAAAAGAGTCAAACATAGCCGGCCGGGCTTTTCTTTTAAACAATGTAGCTTCCAAATTATCTAATATATCAGGCTCAAAACTACCATTTTTTGGCCACTGCAAAACGCCATCTTTTCTCGTATAGCGGACCCACACTTCATTAAAGGTGATGGGGCCCACACCATGTTTAGAATAGAGCTCATAGGGAGGAGTTCCAGCCGGAGGAATTGGACAAGAGTCCTCCAGTCGGGAATCCCTATTACAACAACAACACCACCACCTTCTAAACTTACTGAAACCAGGCATCGTTATTTCACTGGCCTCTTTACAAACATCAAGTGGTTAATCAACCAACACAGCACAAATGTACTCACCCCTCGGCTTCGGCTTTTGCAAGAGCCGAATCAAAAAATCAAAAACAAAGAAGTGGGAGCTACCCCCTATTACTTAAGCAAATGTTCTCTCACGCCAACAGAGGTCCGTCTAACATCTCGCAATACCAGTCATCACCAAAGGGGGGCCAAGGCAGGGCGGCAGTCAGGGCAGCAGTCACAAGCAGCCGTTGGAAAGGAGAAGACCTTCGGTCCACTTGCGACATGCAGGGGTCGATCACGTGGTGCGCTTCCTCTGGAATTTCCTTGCGGGGCTCCTCACGACCCTCGGGCTCGACCGCTACCTCTGAAGCCGCCTCACAGAGGGCACCAATTGAAGAACCGGGCCTTTAAGGGCCTGGCGGCGCAGGGCATGCCTGAAATCTCCGAGTTCACCTGCCTTGTTGTACAGAGACACGGAATACTGTGTTAGCGTAGAAAACCAAATTTATTAGCTGCAGCTACGCACAGTTATCCTAGAAGTACATCAATGGTAGGTTCTCAGGAGACTGCCACTTTACTCCGTGGCTCACAGGCTTTTATAACCTTATACACCCAAAGAAAAACACTCTCCATGCACCAAATATTAGCCAATAGGAAAACATTCAAAACAAGGCACCATGTAACCAGAACATCCCCCTTGAGTCGTGTTCTTGCCCAACCCATAAGTCAATCAATGAGAGCACCTATAGGTCAATCAGTAATGGCAGGACGTGTTTGTGTGCTTCAAAGGACGACTTGCAAAATAAGATAATGCAGAGAAAGAATACCGATGGCCAACAGATAGTTGGGACAAGGATTAGTCAGTCTAGACAAGGATTAGTCAGTCTGGCTAGTTCCTGGAATTGACTTCACAACAAGGAAGGGGGGTTATTTGACACGTAGCAGTACAAAGGGCAGAAACACTTCATTCGCCGAGCTGCCTGAGCAACACAAAATGGCGACGGAATACAAAATGGAGTCGAAACTAAATTACCTCACCGGGCCACACTACCCTGTCGTTGAAGTCCTGCAGGAATGCCATCCAGATCCGCATGTCCTGCTTAACCTAAGCTGACAGCCTGGTACGGTGGTGTCTCTCCTTGAGACCGGCCATGGCTTGCGAGATGGATCGAGAAAATGGCCTTGCCATAGGTAAGACCCTCAGCTCAAAATTCAACTGCCCTAATGTCTGTTGTAACTGGTGCAAGGTGACCTTCTCCTTAGCTAAGCATTGCTGCAATGCTGCCCTGAACTTGGTGATCTTGTCTGCAGGCAACCTAAAAAGCCCTGGATGGAATCTAAGTCAATCCCTAGGAATTCTCTCGTTGTTGTTGGTCCAACCGTCTTTACTGGTGCCAAGGGAACCCCAAAAGCCTGCATGAGCGCGCACAATTCCTGCAGCGCCCACACACACTCCCGGGAGCCCGGTGAGCCCAAGATAAGAAAGTCATCAAGGTAGTGCATGACAAACTGATTTCCTGTCACTTGCCGGAAAACCCATTCCAGAAATGAACTGAATTTCTCAAAATAGGCGCAGGAAACCGAGCAGCCCATAGGCATACACATGTCCATGTAAAATTTCCCTTGAAACTGAAAACCAAGTAGATGAAAGTCAGATGGGTGAACTGGCAACAAACAAACAGCGGACTCTATGTCAGATTTAGCCAACAGGGCTCCTGGGCCCAACCCCCTGAGCATCTCTACTGCTTGATCAAAGGAAGCATATTTCACACTGCAAAACTCATCACTAATCGCGTCATTCAATGAATTTACCTTGGGAGCTGACAGATTATGAATGAGTCTGAATTCACCACCTTCCTTCTTGGGGACCACACCCAAAGGGGAGCAGACAAAATTCTCCATGGGAATAGAATCAAATGGGCCAGCTATTCTGCCTAGGCGCAATTCTTTTTCTATTTTTGTTGCCGCTACACTGGGATTGGCCCTCACAGAGAGTTGATTCTAGCATTCTGGTGTCCCCACATAGTAAGGTGCCGGTATCCTAAAACCGTACCTGAAACCGTCTAGCAAGGTTTTGGTGGTGGAATGACAAGGGTATTTGTTTAGCCAGGGTGTCAGAGCCGTTACATCAATGGGTGACCGTGCCTTGCGTTGTGCACTCACCTCACTCTTGCTTCTTCTTACCCTTATCCCTTGATTTCTTGAGGCATTTTGACTCGGGGGTGTGACGGGTTGGCACAGATTGAACACGCATGTTTGAACTTGCATGTGCCTTAGTGTCTAGTGCATGTGCGTCTATGTTCCCTTCCTACCTCCCCCGACATTTGTACTATTGGATAAACCTGTGGTTGACTGTGACCGATAGGACTGAAATGACTGAAAGGGCTGTGGGGACTGGCTTTTGGCAAAGTCCTGGGACACCCCGCCAAATTGGTCTAACCATGCAATCGTGTCAATGCGGTCCCAAGAAAGGGATAGGTCAGACGCTTTAGTTTTCCTGAAACTTTTGTCATATTCCTTCCATCCCACCCCCCACATTTATCATGTGCCCGAGTGATCCTGCTCTGGTAACATGTCATCTCTGCCTGCATATTAGGCAGAGGTCCGTCTAACATCTCGCAATACCAGTCATCACCAAAGGGGGGCCAAGGCAGGGCGGCAGTCAGGGCAGCAGTCACAAGCAGCCGTTGGAAAGGAGAAGACCTTCGGTCCACTTGCGACATGCAGGGGTCGATCACGTGGTGCGCTTCCTCTGGAATTTCCTTGCGGGGCTCCTCACGACCCTCGGGCTCGACCGCTACCTCTGAAGCCGCCTCACAGAGGGCACCAATTGAAGAACCGGGCCTTTAAGGGCCTGGCGGCGCAGGGCATGCCTGAAATCTCCGAGTTCACCTGCCTTGTTGTACAGAGACACGGAATACTGTGTTAGCGTAGAAAACCAAATTTATTAGCTGCAGCTACGCACAGTTATCCTAGAAGTACATCAATGGTAGGTTCTCAGGAGACTGCCACTTTACTCCGTGGCTCACAGGCTTTTATAACCTTATACACCCAAAGAAAAACACTCTCCATGCACCAAATATTAGCCAATAGGAAAACATTCAAAACAAGGCACCATGTAACCAGAACATCCCCCTTGAGTCGTGTTCTTGCCCAACCCATAAGTCAATCAATGAGAGCACCTATAGGTCAATCAGTAATGGCAGGACGTGTTTGTGTGCTTCAAAGGACGACTTGCAAAATAAGATAATGCAGAGAAAGAATACCGATGGCCAACAGATAGTTGGGACAAGGATTAGTCAGTCTAGACAAGGATTAGTCAGTCTGGCTAGTTCCTAGAATTGACTTCACAACAAGGAAGGGGGGTTATTTGACACGTAGCAGTACAAAGGGCAGAAACACTTCATTCGCCGAGCTGCCTGAGCAACACAAAATGGCGACGGAATACAAAATGGAGTCGAAACTAAATTACCTCACCGGGCCACACTACCCTGTCGTTGAAGTCCTGCAGGAATGCCATCCAGATCCGCATGTCCTGCTTAACCTAAGCTGACAGCCTGGTACGGTGGTGTCTCTCTTTGAGACCGGCCATGGCTTGCGAGATGGATCGAGAAAATGGCCTTGCCATAGGTAAGACCCTCAGCTCAAAATTCAACTGCCCTAATGTCTGTTGTAACTGGTGCAAGGTGACCTTCTCCTTAGCTAAGCATTGCTGCAATGCTGCCCTGAACTTGGTGATCTTGTCTGCAGGCAACCTAAAAAGCCCTGGATGGAATCTAAGTCAATCCCTAGGAATTCTCTCGTTGTTGTTGGTCCAACCGTCTTTACTGGTGCCAAGGGAACCCCAAAAGCCTGCATGAGCGTGCACAATTCCTGCAGCGCCCACACACACTCCCGGGAGCCCGGTGAGCCCAAGATAAGAAAGTCATCAAGGTAGTGCATGACAAACTGATTTCCTGTCACTTGCCGGAAAACCCATTCCAGAAATGAACTGAATTTCTCAAAATAGGCGCAGGAAACCAAGCAGCCCATAGGCATACACATGTCCATGTAAAATTTCCCTTGAAACTGAAAACCAAGTAGATGAAAGTCAGATGGGTGAACTGGCAACAAACAAACAGCGGACTCTATGTCAGATTTAGCCAACAGGGCTCCTGGGCCCAACCCCCTGAGCATCTCTACTGCTTGATCAAAGGAAGCATATTTCACACTGCAAAACTCATCACTAATCGCGTCATTCAATGAACTTACCTTGGGAGCTGACAGATTATGAATGAGTCTGAATTCACCACCTTCCTTCTTGGGGACCACACCCAAAGGGGAGCAGACAAAATTCTCCATGGGAATAGAATCAAATGGGCCAGCTATTCTGCCTAGGCGCAATTCTTTTTCTATTTTTGTTGCCGCTACACTGGGATTGGCCCTCACAGAGAGTTGATTCTAGCATTCTGGTGTCCCCACATAGTAAGGTGCCGGTATCCTAAAACCGTACCTGAAACCGTCTAGCAAGGTTTTGGTGGTGGAATGACAAGGGTATTTGTTTAGCCAGGGTGTCAGAGCCGTTACATCAATGGGTGACCGTGCCTTGCGTTGTGCACTCACCTCACTCTTGCTTCTTCTTACCCTTATCCCTTGATTTCTTGAGGCATTTTGACTCGGGGGTGTGACGGGTTGGCACAGATTGAACACGCATGTTTGAACTTGCATGTGCCTTAGTGTCTAGTGCATGTGCGTCTATGTTCCCTTCCTACCTCCCCCGACATTTGTACTATTGGATAAACCTGTGGTTGACTGTGACCGATAGGACTGAAATGACTGAAAGGGCTGTGGGGACTGGCTTTTGGCAAAGTCCTGGGACACCCCGCCAAATTGGTCTAACCATGCAATTGTGTCAATGCGGTCCCAAGAAAGGGATAGGTCAGACGCTTTAGTTTTCCTTCCATCCCACCCCCCATATTTATCATGTGCCCGAGTGATCCTGCTCTGGTAACATGTCATCTCTGCCTGCATATTAGGGAAACGCTCAGCCATTACTGCCATGAATATAGAAAACCTCTGATCCAATTCATCAAATTCTCTTCAACCCTGTATTTCTGAAGTTCATTTGCCCATTCCCTAGGGAGCATCCAGTCTTTATTCTTCCTGGCATCCTCCCTTTCCCGTTTATCAAGCAGCAAGGAAAACATATTAAAATAAGCCCCAGACCACAACCTTTCTTTTACCTCCTGTGTGACATGTCTCGCCAAGTGTTCCCGCTTGGTGTGGGACTCCCCGACATCTGGCATAGGCAATGTCAGCTGCTTACCTACTGGAGCGGCCCCAGCTGGCTCCATCGGCTTCTCTTTTGTCTGGCTGTTCACTGGTAGTCCCTTGTTGGCTTCAAGTGGGTTGACCCCACCCACTGCAATGACAGGGGGAGGTGCACCCAGTCCATCAAACTGAGCAACTTTTCGCCTTGTTTCTGCAAGTGCATCATTACCAATGTCTTTAGCTCCCACTGTTGATGACAAGAACCCCGCCTTCCCCAACCATGGAAGGATTGCTGCCAAATGGAACACTAAATCCTGGGGAACCACCTTCCCTCCCGCCGAAGGGACTACCAGGAGCTGTGGGCTACCCCCTAAAGGGGCCACCCCTGAAGGCCCGGGCTCCTCCCTGGGCTGGGGGACTGGCACAGGAACCCCTGGTATAACCGGGGGGACACCCCCAACCGGGATCACCCCTGTGGGCACGGGTTCCTCCCTGGGCTGGGGAGCTGGCACAGGGGCAACAGGTGTAACAGGTGGGACTGGTACTGGGGCAGGTGGGACATCCCCCAGAGGTACAGGGGCCACAGGTGGGAATTCCCCTAAGGGAACAGGGGTCACGGGTGTAACCAGTTAATTCTGCCCCCCCTTCTTTGTCCTAACCCTTTTGGGTAGGGGAGGAAATGCCGCCCTGGGGGGCACAGTGCTACGCCTGGCCCTCTCATCTGTCACGTCCTGCCCATCTACCATCTCCCTGAGATCAGCGAGACCCTGCCCTAATTTATCCACTTTCTTCATCATTGCTTCCATCAGCCTCTCCATACGAGAACGCTGAACACCCCTCTTTGCTTTCCCGGCCATTACTCTAAACCAACTGCAGTAGTTACCGGTAATGTACTGGCTATCACCCCCAGTACCTACAATGCCCTCTTATAACAAGAAATAGGCAACCGTGTAATAGCCCAACTTAAGCACTCCCCCGTACTGCAATGACTTGGACCATACTCCAAGCCCTTACCGTACCACGATGGAGGTACACAACCAGCCGTAAGCATCCACGCAACCAGAGCCCACCACCAGCTAAGCCAGTGGGTCAAGTGAGTAAACTCGAACCTGTGCGGCTCCCAGAAGCGCTGGAATGCAGGCCTGTCTGTGTCCCCTAAAGATCCTGTGAGCTGTAACCTTCTGCACCAAATCCTAGTGGGCCTCCTGTAATCACGTTAGTCTGGAGTCAACGCTTCTTGTACACTGTAACAGACTAAAGATAAAATCAATTGAGGCCTCCGATGAGGCTGAGCAGCTCCCTGGCGAGCAAAGTGCTTAAAACATTAGCCTAGAGAATGTTGCTTGCACCCCTCACAATGCACTTGGTGGGAAAAGAAGCAACAGAAAACAGAGATGTAATTTATTTGGCCCTCGCGCTGCCCCATATGTGCCCCACACAACCTAAACACGTGTTACTTGCTGGCAGAAAGCAAACCCCTTGCGTGCAGCATGCACTTGTGCAGCAGAAAGAATATCAGCGGACTGATTTAGACAGCCTCGTATGGCACGCCAAAATTACAGAGCGTACTACAGTATTTAAAAACACCTGCCCCACTCCAACAGGCACTGGAAGCGGTGAGCGCTCTCTACTCACTGCGCTACCGCAACCGAGTACCTCACAGGAAAGCTGATGGCACTTCCGATAGCCGGACACGTGTGAGCGCTACTTTTGTTGGAGCTCCTGAATAAACGTAAAACATAGCATGCGGTGAGCGCTACCGTGTCAATGCGCCACTGCTACTGCTACCTTAAAGCGCCAGGAAACTGCACAGCAGATCGACTTTACTTCTCCGCTGCTACTCGCGTCAATCCGCGCTTTCCGGCGCCTGCCAAGCTCTCGTCGTCTTCATCTTGAGCTTCCTCCGCGTCCTCTGCTTTCAGCCTGCGATAAAAGGGGAAACAACGACACTGATGTCACGGTCCAAGAATGCCACTCCGCGAACAAAACCTGCAAAACAAAAAGAGAGAAATCCAATTACAGCCTCCTAGCGAGACTGGTGCGGCAGGCTGGGAAGCGAGGAGCAAAGAGACAGACTCCTGCGCTCCCCAGCCTTTTAACCTACTTCCATGCCAAGCCGGTTCTAACCGGCCTGGCGTTAGCCCATCGCGCGATTCCTATCACTTCTGGGTCACGTCCAGGACCCGGGACCAATTAGAAGCGAGGTGCACCTGTCGCGTCACCAAGGTGCGCGACAGGCTTGCCTCTGTGGTCGTAGGGGGCCGGCACGACCGCCATACCTTTGGCGTGGCCGATCCCGGCCCCACCTTTTCTCATTTCTCATTTCCAAAGTTTGCAACGCTGGCCCTGAAGCCATGTCATCTGCGCCCCATCGCTCTCTGTATTCCTTATCTCGGGGCATATTATCTAGGGTCGGCAATAGATTTATCGCCGCTTTAGCGCCCGTTTTCGGGCAAAAAGCGGCGATAATTCTATCGCATTATAAATAAGGACATGCTAGCGCGTGTATCCCAGATTTATCTTCCGTTTCTGTCACCACTCGCTAAGCATCGATAATGAGATGCAAAGTAGGCGTGGCTGACAGAAACAACATGGGAAAATATCGCGAAGGCAGCTTCACGATATTAGCAAGGAGGGGTAGCGATGATAATAATCGCGCTACTTCTGGCCTAGTGCAGGAATTTCACATACCTAACATGGGAGGTGGATTATGGGGTTAAGGCCACAGGGCCTTATCACTAAGATCATCCCCGTTTTGGGAGGGATATCGCTGTTATTTAGGCGATGTTTGGCCATTTGCCCCGCTATCGCTGGAATATTTATCGCCATAGCGCTGAGCGTTGGTAATACAGCGCTAGCTTGGCGAGATATTCCAGTGATAGCCGGCGATAAAGAAAAGCGCGCTAAGCGCGTTTGGCGATAAGTATCGCCAGCCCTAGATAATATGCCCCCTCGTCTATGTACTTCTCCCCACACTCTACCTTCCTTCAACTCATCCCAGAACGTACTTTCCTGGTAGTTCTCATTAGCAAAGTCGACAAGTCTTCAAGCTGAGACCTGTTGACTTTTCCAATGCTTGTTTATATATATGACATGCATTTTAAAATAATCAAAACGGTATAACCAAGGAAACATAAAGTGCTCTCTACAGCTAGTGTGGGGCGTTGCTTTGAGGGAACAGATCTTTTGCTTTATTTGTTCATGCTCTGGCTAAGGAGAGAGAGAGGGGACTGGGCAATGGGGGGTTTGTTCAGCTATTTAGTTGTTTTCTGTATAAGTATCACTATTTCCTGCAGGCTGACTTCAACATCCTGTACATCTTTAAAGAGTACAGCTATAGCACGAATCCAAATGTATGTTGTATATAGGGCACACTGCAAACTGAATGGCCTACGAGTGCTTCTGCCTTAGGCTTGTAGATACATTCAACAGCATTTAGCCCAAGAATGCAGCTGTGGAACTTGAACCAAAGCATTTAGCCCCGACTGCAACAAACTGTTATATCCTGCTTATGCTAATGCAATGCCATTCTACCACTAGTGGAATGTTAATATGATGATGCTGTCAGAATGTTGGGAATCTGCAGAGAGTAATGACAGTTGACTGGGCTGAGCTGCCTGCTGGCTGCTCCTGGTGGGGTCTTTATCTGATCTACTTATGATCTCCCTCTGGACCTGAACTGATCCTGATCTGGTCCTGTTCTAATCTTCCTGTGATCTTGTACCATCTTCTAATAAACCTCTTTAAATCATCTCAACTGAGTGGACTTGATCACTACAGAATTTTGGCGACGATCTTGTAAAGAACCTGTTTCTGTCACCTCTTCAAGGACTTCAAGTAACTCAAAATAAAGAACCTCCTGCAACTCAAGTCAAGGAACCTCAACTGGCATCCTGACCCCACCAGTCACCTCCCATCGGTCGCCCACAGCAGTCTGCCAGTTGTTTCTATGTGTCTGCGCAAGTGCTGTGCCCTCAGTGAGAGTAAGCCTGCCAACATCTTCAACGTCTTCGCTTTGTGCTGCGCCTTCATGTGAGAGTAAGCCTACTAACGTCTGGGGAAATGCTGTGCCTTCAGTGAGGGTAAGCCTGCCAACGTCTATCATCTGTGCTGTGCTTTCAGTGAGGGTAAGCCTACATCTGCACTCTACGTCAAAGTGCCAGTTCAAGTCTCTACACTGTTCAAATCTCTTCCTGCTGATGTTGTTCCTACATCGTCTCAACAACAAGGATACAGCGTCTCTTGGACCCTGTATAAGTGTCTAAGCAACCTACATTTTTCAACTGTGGATCCATAAAAAGAGGCTGTCGTCCTATTTACAAGCTTTCCCTTAATGCTTTACATCCTACGAGTTCCTACAATGTGTACAGAGAACGCTCCTCTTGATCGTGCACAACGATGAGGACTCTCTTCAACATACAGACAGACGTGGATGTATTATACTATGAATCTCCACAAGAAGCGCAGGTCTGCTGTGGAGCACTGTGACGCTCATAGAAACGGTCGCTTCAATTCACGCAGTTTGAGTTATGCTGTGTACATTTTGGTGTTGGTGTGTGGAAGCCGCGTTGACAGTGATCCCGTTCGCGGCCTTCCACCTAACTTTTGCTTGTTTGGACATGTGGGGGTAAGTTAATTATATATTTTTTTTGGCCCCATGCGTCCGCTTAACTTTTGGCAGTTCAACCTCCGCTTTAATAATTCAAAATTCATGCCACTAGTCAAGTAATGCACGTGCCTACCTTTGTTCTCTGTGATTGTCGCGTGCAGTCTCTCTAGTGTCCTGACATCTTCTGACGTGTACAACTCGTCATTTTCGGCTTTGGGGAGCTCTGTGACGTTCCGGCACTGCCAGCCCTTCGTTTACGCTTGGCGGCACACATTGACCGCTAGCCACCCGGCACGGCGTCTGTGCAACGTGGTGCCATTTTGTTGATTGGCATTTTCCTCATTGAAACTTGTCCTTCCTGCCAACCACGTTGCGCGTCCAGGATTACTCAACGGTGACACCGGCTCTTCTCCGGCATTCGTGGTCAGTTACCTCACATCAACTCAATGCAAGACTAGCGTTGGCAGTGATGTCTCACGCTTGCTAGATTAAAGTTTCATTTGTTCTTGATGGAGTCCAGGGATCACGGACATCGAGACATTCTTTTCATCAGTCTCTGCTGAGGTAAAGTTGCCTCTTGTCGCTCTTCTTGGTGCCTTTTCCTGCCATCCCTGGTTACTAGCGTCTTGTTTGGATAATGTTTTTCACCACGCATGTTATTACTGATGCTTCGTTCTCCAACAGTGACATTTTTTTCCATGAGCTGATGTCTTCAAGCAACACGGTTGTTACTCGCTTGTGACTTGATGTTTTTTTGGGGGGATTTTTTATTTATTTATTTTTTGTCTGTTAAAGTCTGTCTGTTTTGTTTATTACGTTGTGAAATCCAGTTTGTACTTGCATGTTCGTTTCTTGACATCCTTATGTTATGTTTCTTTCCAGAAGGGATGTTCCAGGCAGTTGTTACTCGGGTGAGTAGTCGCTCACCGGCGTGTGTCACAGGCCTATGTCATTACATTTCTGCTTCTTTTACAAATGTTTTACCATGAGTTTATTGTTCTTTTTGCATGTTTCTTATCTCCTTACTCAGGGACTGCAATGGGTTTTAGTCCCATTTGCCAGCAATGGGTTTAAGTCCCATCTGCTCACTATACTCTTGCACACAGTTTTATTTCAATTATTTTTACGCATCTCTACTTCATGAGGTTAGACATGTGTTCCTACTCATGTATTCGGGTTCTTACCCGTACGTTTCCTAATGTACCTGTCTACAAGGTGCGTCGATGCAAAGGTTACAGTCCTTTCGCATGAATCAATTTGCGGGTTTTTACCCGTACGTTTTCTAATGTACCTGTCTACAAGGTGCGTCTATGCAAAGGTTACAGTCCTTTCGCATGAATCAATTTGCGGGTTCTTACCCGTACGCTTTCAAATGTACCTGTCTACAGGGTGTACCCATGCAAAGGTTACAGTCCTTTTGCAGTAGTGCGGGTTCTTACCCAAACGCTTACTGTTCTTACCATATGGGTTCCTACCCATATTTGTTACTGTTCTTACCATATGGGTTCCTACCCATATATTTTTTTTTACATATTGTCAACTTTACAAGGACTATGTTCATAGGGGTCTTAGCCCCATCTGTTACTGTTGTTTTGCCTTATACTTCTAGGGCGTGTTTTCGGGTTATAGTCCTCCCGAACCTCACATATAGTTGAATTATTATTATTATGCACTGTTGGCTTTACATTATATTGCAAATTTTGTATTGATGATGGTGTTTCTGTAGGGTGAGGTTTAGCCGTATACTTTTCCTCATTTTCCTTGTTCTTTTTTCATTTCTGTTGTCTTCTTCTTCTCGTGTCTCTTGTGGATTCTGGACTTTACTTTGCTTTTCTGTTGTTTTTCCTTCCTCTGGTTTGTCGCAGCCTGTAGCCCTGTGTTCTGTTAGTTTTCCCTTTTCAGCCCATTTCATTCATGTTCTGGCCAGTAGGTGTGTTTTGGGGAAGTCTTTTGTGCTTTCTTTTATCCTTTTCTCTTACGTTGATGCTTCTTCGCTATTGTGTAAGAAGGGACGATGCTTTCTTTGTTTGATTTCTTGTTGCTCTTCTTTCTATTGTTGTTCTCACACTGCTCTTCTTTTGATGGATGTTCTCTCATTGTTGGTCTTTGCTTTTGTTTAATTCTTTTGCTTTCACTTTCTCATGTTCTCCTCTTCTGTTTCTAGCTTGTTGATTTCCCGTATAAGAAAGGGGGATATGTTATATCCTGCTTATGCTAATGCAATGCCATTCTTCCACTAGTGGAATGTTAATATGATGATGTTGTCAGAATGTTGGGAATCTGCAGAGAGTAATGACAGTTGACTGGGCTGAGCTGCCTGCTGGCTGCTCCTGGTGGGGTCTGTAGGAAGGTGGATATCTGACTATGGTTACCCCCAACTTTTTGCCTAGTGTCTAGCTGGTTTTTCGACTTAGTTGGCCTGAGATCCTGCCATTCAGGGTCTCAGGCTGTCTGCTCTCTCTCTAAAATGGACTCCATGTACCCTAGGTACATAACCAATTGGTAAGGATCACCTTATTGGACCCTGTGCAGTGTACCCTAGGTACCCAGGGCATAGGTGTACCCTAGGCCTCCCAGGGGCTGCAGCATGTATTATGCCACCCCTGGTCTGGCCTTCCAATCAGACACAACTGGCTGATCACTCAGCTGGGGCAAGGTCGTGTAATCACCCCTTGCTTAGATATAGTATGCCTATATCTACCCTTATATATAGACACATGTGTACCTATCAGTCACTCCTATGGCAGGCCTTAACAATCCTGGAGGCAGAGTGCTTGGTAACATGTGAGATGGTGCTCTAGCATGAGCTGAGCCTGTCTGCAGCTTTCGGAACCATGTCCTTATAGCTGTTCTATGATATAGCCTACCATATACTCTTAAAGTGCCTAATAATCTTAAACGGTTATGGTAACTATGGTTTGGCTTTATCAAAACATGTCGTGTAAGGTGTCTAACACTTTGGAATAATACCCCCATACCATTTCTGGTGATGAGGATATCATTCCTCCCTTCTAGAGGGAGAGACATGTTAAAATCCTACTTTGCTGTTTAACTCTAACCAAAGCCTCAGCATCACAAAATGGATGCTGCTGCCACAGACACAAGTCTGACCTCCTGCTGCTGGGAGTGATCCCAGCCAGGGAGGCCTGGACAATAGGTTTCCTGCTTGGGGAGGTGCTAGCACCTCCCCAGACAGCCTTTAGTGTATTGGGGCAGGGTGGGCTGAAAGGAATGAGACATGCCTGGGGCACACAAGGTGTTCCTTGCATAGTCCAGTTCAAACCGGCGCTGGGGCACTCCAGCCCCAGCTCTGGCGCGAAACTGGACAAAGGGAAGTGGGTGTAACCACCCCCTCCCAGGTCCCACCCATAAGGCGTGACCTAGCAGGTATCCCAGCCCCCCAGATTAGTATAAGAGTGGGAGTTGGGCCTCAAGACTCTAGATTATCCTGAACCTGCAAAACTGAACAGAAACTCTGGACCTTCGACATTCGACGAAAGAAGAAGACTGAAGAATCTCCCTTGTAGCCAAGGAGTGGCTACCCTGTGCAAACAGGCACCATCAAGAGACTACCCTTTGCTTTGCGACCGTTCTACGAGGAACCGACTGCAGAGCCCGACCAGAGCCTTGATTTCCAGACTTCTCCGACCCTCATCCACATCTGCAGCAGAGCTGAGATCCGTGGAGGCGACGAGCGACGTGGGACCGGCTACCTGGGAAAAGTGGCTAGTAACTTACAGCGCAGCTTCTGAGGTACCCTCGAAGTTGTGCACCGGGGATTGAGAAGCCCCAACCCCAAGCACCATCTGCACCGAAGACCAGCCCCCCACACTCCACGAGTTCTGCGTGGGGCCCTTCAGCATTTTCCTGCTTGCCGCGTCTGTCCGGTTGCTTGCCCGCTGGCTAGTGGCCTTTGTGACGACGCTCCCTGAAATCTTCTGCGCTGGTTTGGCTCCTCCAGACTGGCTCCCGCTTCTCTGCAAAGAAGAAGCACCCCAGACCTTCCTGGTCTGCACCAGAAGCAAGTCCTTTGTTCTTCGTGGGTTCCGCTTGCCAAGGCTTGGTGAGTCCTAGTCCAACTTCGACGCCGCCGACAGCAAGAGCCTTCGTGGGACAGCTCGCCTCCTGGTCCTGGTCGTCCTCGACGCTTCCTGGTCCTCCTGGCTGCAGCGACAAGCTTCACCTTCACCTGCAACTCTTCACGACATCGCCTGGTTCCTTCCTGGTTCCACGTGGTCACTGGCTAGTGACCTTGACTCTGTCCCTTCTGCTTGCAGGTTTCTTCTCTTCTTGATCCCAGCCTTGGGATCCACCGGACACTCTCCCCTGACTGCCTGTCAGCATCTTTCTTCAGGCATCCATAGGAGTCGACGACGAAAACGACGCATCTTCACCCCTATGCACCCGCAGCCTGTGGGCTAGGTAACTTGGGTACTCTGGTGCTCATCAGGATAGTGACTATCCTAGTGTCTAGTTTTCAAGTCTCAACTTCCTAGCTACTCCGGAAGTGTCCTAAATCTATCTATTTCTAAACTGTAACATTGCTATTGACTTTTACGCATTACGCGTGAGTGTTTCCACTCTGCACACGAATCCCGTGGGCCTCCCACTTCCTAACTAACGCTAGTGTAGTGTAGCCCCAGCGATTCCCTAGGCCTAGGCCTATTCTATTTCCGTGACAGTGGTTCTTATACCACTTATTTAGTATATGGTTTGCGTGGCCCCTAGGGCCTAACTGTATTACTTACCTGTGTGACTTACTGTATGCATTAATAAGACTGTGTTGTACTTACCTCTAAACTCATAAAGAGTGCTGAGGGTTTGCTTAGAATAAATACACTTTATTTTATATATATATCTGTTGTGGTGTCCTTTCATTTGGTATTCAAGGGATTATATATGGTATCACAGCTGGCTTCACATGCCATTCAGAGTTTAGCCTAAGACTGCTCTTGTCCATGCTACCACTAGGATAGCTGGTCTATAAGGTTGACTTTACAACCAATCACCATAAGGGTATTTGGACTGATATAAGGTGTACACTATAACTAGTGACATCATACATCAGGCCAACTTCTCACATTGGTGAGCAGCGGTGGGATCTGAGCTTGCTGTTGTAATACCATTATAATCTTGAGATACTAAATTGAAAGATCACACAGATATTGTCTAGGTACATATAACATAGTTTATAATACTTAAGTCCTACTGGACTTAGTGGTTGTAGGTTGAAGGGAGTAACACACCCTGACTACAACTACTAGAGAGGTTTAGTAGATACAACTAGTGTAGGTAGGTGCACACACCACACCCTCACTAGAATCATGCCCCTGGATGGAGATCACACTGATGCTCCCTCAGGAGAGGAGAATCCTAGACAGGTTCCCTCTAGGTATGATGCATTCACATTCCAGGAGATGAGACAATTGTGTACCTCCAGAGGAATAAAACAGGGTGCAAACCCTACCCTTAGACAGCTAGTGGAGCTTCTGGAGGCCTATGATGCTGAAAGAGCTGCCAGGGATGGTGCCATAGCTGTAGATAAGGGTCTACCCACCACAGATGAGTCAGATGGGACTTCAGAGGAAGAGGTAGACAGCCAGGGCCAAGTAGGAAGACTTAGCCAGGCTAACCTAAGCTTACATGGGAGTTTGCATGGGGTCCCCCCATACAGACCCCCAAGTAGGTTTTCACAAAGAAGCAGGAGGGACAGATCCCCTTCAAGGGAATCCATCCACTCCCATGTCTCTAGCATCTCTAATGCTTCCTCTCACAGGGGAATGACTTCACCTGAGAGAAAGGAGCATAAAGCCAGAATGAGGGAAGCTAATCTGAGGATTCAGAGGGAAGAAATTGCCCTTGCCAAAGAGAAGCTTGCTCTGGCTAGAGAGCAAAAATTGTGTGGGTCAGAACCCACTGGTGGCAGCAACATTCCTAGAGATAGGGATAGGTCTTATGACCATAGAAACCTAAGCAAGATAGTCCCCCCATATCAGAATGGGGATGACATCCACAAATGGATGACTGCTTTGGAGAGGGCCTGCAAAGTACAGCAGGTACCCCAAAGTCAGTGGGCAGCTATCTTGTGGCTCTCCTTTTCTGACAAAGGTAGAGACAAGCTCCTCACAGTCAGTGATGAAGATGCAAACAATTACAAAGTCCTGAAGAGTGCTCTGATAGATGGGTTTGGCTTAACCACTGAGCAATATAGGTTGTTGTTCAGAGACACCCAGAAGACACAGACACAGGACTGGTCTGATTTTGTGGATTGTGCCACTAAGGCTTTGGAAGGTTGGTTAAATGGCAGCAAGGTGCAGGACTATACAGGATTGTACAACTTGATTATGAGGGAGCAGATCCTTAATAATTGTCAGAACCAGCTTCTCCATCAACACCTGGTAGACTCAGATTTGACCTCTCCCCAAGAATTGGGAAAGAGGGCGGATAAATGGGTCAGGACCAGGATTAGGCCTAAAAATCAGGGTGGTGACCAAAAGAAAGATACCACCAAGCCTCAAGAGAAGGGTGGGGATAAAGCAAAAGAGAAATCTTCCTCAGGGCCCCAAAACTCCACACAGGGTGGTGGGTCCCAAGCTCCCTCCTCTACCACAGTTAAAAAGACTTACTGCCATGTGTGTAAAACACCTGGGCATTGGAAAACTGACAGCAGTTGTCCACAGGCTAAAAACAAAACTGTTCCTCCAACTACTCCTGTCACACCACCTATTACTGTCAGCAGTAATCCCCCAGGTGGTGGGAGTGCCCCCAAAAATTTAGTTGGGTTTTCTTGGGGAACACAGGGGGATCCTGGCTTAGCCAATTCCCCTGCAGCAGCTACTCTTGTCTGTGATGGTGGCATGGGGTTTGCCAACTTCACTGCCTGTCCCAACACTTTGGGTAGGTACAGACAGGAACCCTACATCAATGGTAGAAAAGCTGAGGCCTACAGAGACACTGGAGCTAGCATCACTATGGTGGCCCATAGGCTAGTTCCCTCTGAGCAGCTTTTGCCTGGTTTCTCATACCAGGTAACTAACATTGATGGCAACCAGAACAGTCATCCCATGGCAGAGGTATGTCTCAGCTGGGGAGGTGTCACTGGCCCTAAAAGGGTGGCAGTGTCTCCAACCTTGCCTGTGGACTGCTTGCTGGGGAATGACTTAGAACTCTCAGCTTGGGCTGGAGTTGAACAAGACACCCATTCTAAAATGGTAGGCCTTTCCAAAAAGGGTAGTGGGGTTGTGCCAGTCACAACCCCTGTCCAAGTAGCTTTCCTCCCTGAAAAGGTTGGAAGGGCAGTGGTAGCCACAGCCCAGGCACAGACAGACTTCCCTGTAGAAATTGGCAGAGCTGTGACAGTCACAGCTCAAACACAAACTGAGTGCCTTCCTGAAAAGGTTGGCAAGGCTGTAATGGTCTCAGCCCACACTCAGACTGATATAGGTGTAGTGAAGCCTGAAACTATGGATCACTCCACACAAACAGAGAGTAGTGGGGAGGAAGAAAAGTCTCCCTCTCCCCAGACATTAGGAAAAGGTCAGCCTCCTCAGGGATCTGACCTCACCCCTTGTGAAGGAACTGCCCCAGAGGTAGCCAGGCCTGGCCTGGCAGAGCCTCTGATGTCAGTGGCCCCTTCCAAGGTGGGACCCAGTCTGGTGCAGGTAGCCTGCCTCTCTCTACCCTGCCTCAGTCAGCCCAGGGCTGCAGAGGTCAGGGAGGCCAGTGGACCCCAAGAGGGCCCCTGTCCACAAGAACCCCCCCTTCAAAAGAATGAGGATTGCCTGGTTAGTTGCCCTAGCCAGGTGATGGGTAAAAACATTCCTGAGGGATCCCCTTCACAGGTAGTTAGGGACCTCCCCCAGAGGGATTCTGTTGGGCACAGGCAAACCTGGGACCTTAGGGCCCCAAACCTGACCTGTCCCTCCAGTAAGCCCACAAAAGGGACCCAGCCTCCAGCTTTAGGTAGCCAGAGGCTGACCCTGAGAGCACAGTGCAACTCAGTTAGAGAAAGAAAGGCATCCATGGTGGAGGATGATTGGAGGAAGCTGAGGCCTCACTTTGGGGACACTCACTTCAGTACTCCATCTCAACACCAGCCTTTTACTTTGCAAAGACACACCAAAGGTAGAGATTCCCTATGGTGGAGACCCTATGAAATCTTTAGGATGAGGGATTGCTTAGTGGACCATGAGACAGGGGGTAACCATGCCAGTGCTGGTTCTTCCTTATATGGCCACTCAGGCAATAGAGGCTTACCTTGTCAAGGCCAGCCTTATCTCCTTTCGTTTGGGGGGGGGGTTGTGTAGGAAGGTGGATATCTGACTATGGTTACCCCCAACTTTTTGCCTAGTGTCTAGCTGGTTTTTCGACTTAGTTGGCCTGAGATCCTGCCATTCAGGGTCTCAGGCTGTCTGCTCTCTCTGTAAAATGGACT
Source organism: Triturus cristatus (assembly GCF_964204655.1). Taxonomy (NCBI): domain Eukaryota; kingdom Metazoa; phylum Chordata; class Amphibia; order Caudata; family Salamandridae; genus Triturus; species Triturus cristatus. The sequence continues at coordinate 433,054,839 of NC_140585.1, read as the reverse complement.
CCATGTACCCTAGGTACATAACCAATTGGTAAGGATCACCTTATTGGACCCTGTACAGTGTACCCTAGGTACCCAGGGCATAGGTGTACCCTAGGCCTCCCAGGGGCTGCAGCATGTATTATGCCACCCCTGGTCTGGCCTTCCAATCAGACACAACTGGCTGATCACTCAGCTGGGGCAAGGTCGTGTAATCACCCCTTGCTTAGATATAGTATGCCTATATCTACCCTTATATATAGACACATGTGTACCTATCAGTCACTCCTATGGCAGGCCTTAACAATCCTGGAGGCAGAGTGCTTGGTAACATGTGAGATGGTGCTCTAGCATGAGCTGAGCCTGTCTGCAGCTTTCGGAACCATGTCCTTATAGCTGTTCTATGATATAGCCTACCATATACTCTTAAAGTGCCTAATAATCTTAAACGGTTATGGTAACTATGGTTTGGCTTTATCAAAACATGTCGTGTAAGGTGTCTAACACTTTGGAATAATACCCCCATACCATTTCTGGTGATGAGGATATCATTCCTCCCTTCTAGAGGGAGAGACATGTTAAAATCCTACTTTGCTGTTTAACTCTAACCAAAGCCTCAGCATCACAAAATGGATGCTGCTGCCACAGACACAAGTCTGACCTCCTGCTGCTGGGAGTGATCCCAGCCAGGGAGGCCTGGACAATAGGTTTCCTGCTTGGGGAGGTGCTAGCACCTCCCCAGACAGCCTTTAGTGTATTGGGGCAGGGTGGGCTGAAAGGAATGAGACATGCCTGGGGCACACAAGGTGTTCCTTGCATAGTCCAGTTCAAACCGGCGCTGGGGCACTCCAGCCCCAGCTCTGGCGCGAAACTGGACAAAGGGAAGTGGGTGTAACCACCCCCTCCCAGGTCCCACCCATAAGGCGTGACCTAGCAGGTATCCCAGCCCCCCAGATTAGTATAAGAGTGGGAGTTGGGCCTCAAGACTCTAGATTATCCTGAACCTGCAAAACTGAACAGAAACTCTGGACCTTCGACATTCGACGAAAGAAGAAGACTGAAGAATCTCCCTTGTAGCCAAGGAGTGGCTACCCTGTGCAAACAGGCACCATCAAGAGACTACCCTTTGCTTTGCGACCGTTCTACGAGGAACCGACTGCAGAGCCCGACCAGAGCCTTGATTTCCAGACTTCTCCGACCCTCATCCACATCTGCAGCAGAGCTGAGATCCGTGGAGGCGACGAGCGACGTGGGACCGGCTACCTGGGAAAAGTGGCTAGTAACTTACAGCGCAGCTTCTGAGGTACCCTCGAAGTTGTGCACCGGGGATTGAGAAGCCCCAACCCCAAGCACCATCTGCACCGAAGACCAGCCCCCCACACTCCACGAGTTCTGCGTGGGGCCCTTCAGCATTTTCCTGCTTGCCGCGTCTGTCCGGTTGCTTGCCCGCTGGCTAGTGGCCTTTGTGACGACGCTCCCTGAAATCTTCTGTGCTGGTTTGGCTCCTCCAGACTGGCTCCCGCTTCTCTGCAAAGAAGAAGCACCCCAGACCTTCCTGGTCTGCACCAGAAGCAAGTCCTTTGTTCTTCGTGGGTTCCGCTTGCCAAGGCTTGGTGAGTCCTAGTCCAACTTCGACGCCGCCGACAGCAAGAGCCTTCGTGGGACAGCTCGCCTCCTGGTCCTGGTCGTCCTCGACGCTTCCTGGTCCTCCTGGCTGCAGCGACAAGCTTCACCTTCACCTGCAACTCTTCACGACATCGCCTGGTTCCTTCCTGGTTCCACGTGGTCACTGGCTAGTGACCTTGACTCTGTCCCTTCTGCTTGCAGGTTTCTTCTCTTCTTGATCCCAGCCTTGGGATCCACCGGACACTCTCCCCTGACTGCCTGTCAGCATCTTTCTTCAGGCATCCATAGGAGTCGACGACGAAAACGACGCATCTTCACCCCTATGCACCCGCAGCCTGTGGGCTAGGTAACTTGGGTACTCCGGTGCTCATCAGGATAGTGACTATCCTAGTGTCTAGTTTTCAAGTCTCAACTTCCTAGCTACTCCGGAAGTGTCCTAAATCTATCTATTTCTAAACTGTAACATTGCTATTGACTTTTACGCATTACGCGTGAGTGTTTCCACTCTGCACACGAATCCCGTGGGCCTCCCACTTCCTAACTAACGCTAGTGTAGTGTAGCCCCAGCGATTCCCTAGGCCTAGGCCTATTCTATTTCCGTGACAGTGGTTCTTATACCACTTATTTAGTATATGGTTTGCGTGGCCCCTAGGGCCTAACTGTATTACTTACCTGTGTGACTTACTGTATGCATTAATAAGACTGTGTTGTACTTACCTCTAAACTCATAAAGAGTGCTGAGGGTTTGCTTAGAATAAATACACTTTATTTTATATATATATCTGTTGTGGTGTCCTTTCATTTGGTATTCAAGGGATTATATATGGTATCACAGCTGGCTTCACATGCCATTCAGAGTTTAGCCTAAGACTGCTCTTGTCCATGCTACCACTAGGATAGCTGGTCTATAAGGTTGACTTTACAACCAATCACCATAAGGGTATTTGGACTGATATAAGGTGTACACTATAACTAGTGACATCATACATCAGGCCAACTTCTCACAGGGTCTTTATCTGATCTACTTATGGTCTCCCTCTGGACCTGAACTGATCCTGATCTGGTCCTGTTCTAATCTTCCTGTGATCTTGTACCATCTTCTAATAAACCTCTTTAAATCATCTCAACTTAGTGGACTTGATCACTACACAAACCTCATGCATTCTGCCCTCCTGGTTTTGCCATGACTCTTTAGTCTCTGACCCAAGAGTTGTATTCTATTGTATTTTGTTGTATGATTTCACTTATATAGTTTTTCATAACCTTGATTGGTTTGCGAAGCATCCCGATTTGCACTGGGTTCTGGGCACCCTTTGGGAGTGAATGGCTTAATAGGGTGGTGGTTGTGGTTAGATGTATACAGAAAATTTAGGGTGAAGTGTGTGAGATTAGGAGGCATACTCTGAACATGGCGCACTGGTATCACTGTTCCTAATCATGACGTTTTACAGAGAAATGTGAGGATATTTGTAAAGTGTGCATACCAATCCCTATCCTGTTATTTAGAAGACAACTATGTACATGGGAAGAGCCACATTTTTAATGCTCTTCATAATTTCAGATCGCTGTAAATGTGGAATGAGTTCCTTATATTAGCCACGTGAATTGTGAACGGGTTTCTACTAGTGAAAGATGCTTTGAAGGGAGGAATGCTCAGGAGTAAAACTGACCTAGACTAAAGTAGTGCTCGAGTCTGATTATAAGTATCAGTGTTTGTTGAAGAAAGAGAAGTCCAGATCTGTGAATGGCATAGCTCACCATGCCATTCACAGATCTGGACTTCTCTTTCTTCAACAAACACTGATACCTATAATCAGACTAGAGCACTACTTCAGTCTAGGTCAGTTTTACTCCTGAGCAAACACTCATATTGATTTTAAAGTGATAATATGCTTCACCACAGGGAACCAGTTTAAAGACAGAAAAGCAGGCAAAAGAGAACCTGGATGTTATGACTAAGAAGCTGTCTCCAAGCTGCATTCTGATTTACCTTTACTTTTTCAATCAAATGGAAATATTCTTCAAAGCACCATAGTTGAGAAAGAAGAGAACCAGAATTTAAGGTTAAGAAGCCCACTGGCAGGAGCCATTAGGATGTCCAGCAGTTTCTGAATTAAGGCCTAGGTATAATTAGTTATCATAGTTTAGATAGGTGGGAAGTAGGTTGACTGTGTCCTTTGAATACATAAGGGATACATCGACATGGGCATCTGATCCTATGAAAAGATCCCCATGTAGTTTGATTCACTTGAGCAACCAGGGAAAGGTTTGTATCCATAATCACTCCAAGATTTCTTACTTAATGCAATGGGTTCGGACCAAGCTCGTTTCTCAAATGTTGGATGGGTGGAATGGGATTCATTGCTTAATATCGCAATTTTTGATGTTTAAACTGCGGTGATTAATTAGTGTCTAGTGATCAGCAGCAAAGAGGTATTGGACAATGGCACAGGACTCAATATCAGGTAGATTTTAAAATTTCCGTATAACTTGTATGTGAGCCTTGAAATTTTAGCACTTCGGGTTGACGTAGAAGATTAGCTCTGGTAATGGGCTGAGGCAGATGTTAAAAGGAAGAAAGCACATGGGGGCATATCTACAATGACGGCGATAAATAAACACAAAGCGCGCTTAGCGCTTTGTTATTTATCGCCGTCTATCTCTGGAATTTCTCACCCTGGTAACGCGTTATTAACAACGCGTTACTCCAGGGTGATAAAAATTCCAGAGATAGCGGGAAAATCGCTGTTTTGCAGGGAACATCGCTGGTTTTCCAGCGATGTTCCCTGCAAAATGGCAATAACCTTGCTGATATGACCCACAGGGTCGTATCAGCATAATCCACCCCAATGTTAGGGATAGGTAAGTCTGCTTTTTAGCAGATGTTAGTTTTTGGAGAAAACAGCGGTTTTCTCCAAAAACTAATGTGTGCTAAAATGCTGGGGCAGCCTTTTAAAAATCGCAATGTAAACATCAGCGATAATTGTCCTGCCTAGTGACGCCAACTTTGCACCTCATTAGAGATGCAAAGAGAGGCGTTAGGTAAAAGGGTGCTAACATGCGCTAATGCATGTTAGCACCCTCTTGTGAATAGGGCGATAGTTTATTTACAAGGGCTTTATCTCTGCTTTTTTGGCTTTTAAAGCCAAAAAAGCAGAGATAAAGCCCTTGTAAATATGCCCCATGGTTGGTCCCCCGAAGAACTCCAGCCTTCGTTGAAACGGAACAGAGCAGAAATGGGGCTGTGTCAGCATGAGGGCTCTGTTAGTAATGAGAAGGCAATCCAGTGAGGACAGTGCTTTGCATCTGTTTTGGGTTAAGTCTCTGGAGCAAAGTAGGATGATGGGTGTATCAAATGTGGTGGAAAGGTCCAATAGCAAAAGTGTGCCTGTTATAAATGGGGTTTCTGGTTGGTACGCTCCTAAGCCAGGCAGACCTACCCTTGCTAGTCAGAGTAAGGGAATTACACACCCAAGATAACCCCTGCTCACCCCTTGGTAGCTTGGCAGAGCACTCAGGCGTATCCCATAGGCAATGTGTAAAGTGTTTGCGAAAAACACACACACACACCAGTGACACGCTAGGCACACCACAAAAGGGATTCCACACAAGGTTATATAAAAATATTCTTTGTATTGCTCATAAAACACATTAGTTGACAAATACATAAATCACTGTGCCACTAGGCACTTGTCATGACATCACATACATCATAAAAGCACTTTGCCACTAGGCAATGGTCATAACAGCATAGATAGTGCAATAGTGTACTCATAGATTGCACACTTTATAAAACCACCATCATTGTGCACATAAGGCAACTTCCTGAAATAATAATTGGTATCCTGATACTGTAAGGCATAAAGCAACACCTATCACATCAGTGAGGAATATGAAGCAGTTAACTTGAGACATACAACATAAGAATTACCAGCATATCACCATAATCACATGAGTCTGGGTGAAAATACCTTTTTAATAGAGCCAAGTATAAAGGTAAACAGGTAAATGAGTTGAAGAGCTCTTACAAAACAAAGTATTTTAAAGTTTATGATCACGCAGTCCACTGAAGACTCCTTTGCACGATTACCAACTACCCTAGGGGATTCTTCTAGCTGAAATATAACTTCACATGGACTGCAGACAGAAAAGTGAACAATTCACTGTTGAACTCTATTGATTCTCTGCGCCTTTTCTTTCATGCACATTCAGTCCCCCACATATTTGCCAATGCACTGCGGTTTTGTGAACTTCGTGAACTGATTACATTCCTTAGAAGTTATGTTTCCTTTGATCTATAGCACCATCTTCAAAGGGATGGAAATCCATTTTATTTTTTATGCTTCTGTCCCCGGTTCTAAACATTAGATAAAGCCCCCGATACTGTCCTTGTGCTCGAGAACACACGTGCAAGTTGCCTCGTAACTGCATATAATCACAGTACTTAGTATAATAAAAAATAAGAACAGTGACTCTTTCAGTAGTCTATCTTGAGCGGAATAATTCATCATCAAATATTTTACAGAACAAATAGTACCTCTTCCAGACGCTAGCGGTGGACACAATGCACTTAACCTGGATCTACTTCAAACAAGTTTGACGAGAAGAGGAGGAGGAGGCAGCAGGGGGAAGGGAGAGAGGAGGGGGCCTGCGCATGTTTCCCTTGTGGGAGCGAGCAAGGGGCATCATCTGTTTGCAAGTTAATTACAAACAGATGGTTTCAAAGCTCGCTCCCACAAGGGAATCGCCAAACGTGCACGCGCTGCCAATTAAAGCAATGCAATGCGTGCACATTTTTGGGCAAAAAACTGAATCGATTTCAAGAGGTCTCCTCCTATGCAGCGCATGCGCACTGCATAGGCGAGACCTAAACAGGTCAGAAAAAATACAGGAGGAAGGCAAAAAGTTTGGGGATAGCCCTGCAAAAAGGACCAGTTCCAACAGTGCCAATTGGAACGGAGTCTACCATAGTCTTGATATTGTCATATATCGTAATCACTGTTGAGTCTGTGCCCTACCACTCTTTAGATGACAGATGGAATATAGTTTTCTTGTATGAAGACTGCTTATTGTATATAAGCAGTTCTTCCTGTCAGTGTGTGTACAAGAGGACTGATAAGTAGGTGATAGAAGGAATACTGGGCTGCTGAGATATTAACGTGAATGTCCTAGAATATGAGTGAATGGGTTTATTGGTGATCTTGACCAGCCACATGCTTTTGTTAGGTTTGTAAAATCATCAAAAGATAGAGGGCTACAGGGGCATAGTCTCTAGTGAGGAATGGTTGAAAAGTCAAAGAAACTTCTGAGTTGAGTCACAAGTCCTCATCAGTTTTTGCATCATGGTCCAGATCTTTGGTTTTTGAAATAGCGAATGTCTAGGGAGTCACCTAGTTCTTATGAAAGGGTAATTTTCTTAGGTTAACATTATGGCTTCAAGAATTTAACAGTCATAGTATGGTGTAGCTTCATAGTTTTTTTGTGTGTAACAAAAACTTTCTGACAACAGTTTTATAGATTCTGGAATCATTTTCCAATGCCAGTTTATCATTAATGTTACTGTCTTTCTATTTTACCTTCGCAAATAACTTTAGTTTGATGTGAAATATTTTAGCCCTTGTCTTTTCCAGCCAGCTTCTCAGCATTGATGGTCTTTATTGGTAGGATGTTGTCTAGGGCACTTGAAAGCCAATGATGGAAAGTTTAACTGAAATAATTTAGTTGTTAGGTAAGAAAGAGGTAAGTTAGGCATAAAAGCAGCAATGGTCCTGTTCCTTCCATGCTCTAGCATTTGTTTCAGGGTTTATGGTTGTTAACTTCATTGGAGGAGAAGAGATGTGGAGATTGAACTGCAATGAGGTTTTATTATGTTCATAAAATCGACTCATATAAGTTACAAAAATATCGCCCCATTGAATTTAATAATGAAAAATCTATAACCACTGCGAATATTGGGTCATATGTATTAATATTTTCAATGGTCTCAAACATTCCGATTCGTAAACTCAGGGGCTTTGCGAGAGCTAAAAAGTTATTTTGTATGTACTAAACACATTTCAGTAGTCGATAAAGTTTTACTGACTCCCAAAATGGGTTTAGAAATGGATACCGAATCACAATTTGGAAGAGGATGTTGTGGGATTCCTTTCCATATTGTGATTTTGTTCCTTATGTATCAATGGTACGAAGGTGGAATTTGGTTGCAAATCATTCATAAGTCACTGACTTTCAAATTGGAGTGGTAATTGAATCACAAAATGGAAGGAATACCCTCTCCACTCCTTCTTCTTTGTGAACCAGGGTAGCAGCCGCAGGGGAGGTAGGTAGCAGTCCAGGGGAATACTGCAAACTCTCATTGAAGTTTTCAAAACTGAAAACCTTTTAGTTTTAACCACGTTTCCTTTGCAGAAATCAAGCTGCTTTAAGAAAAAACATTTTTCAAGTTTGAAATGTAATCACATGATGGTGGTCTGCTGAACCTTGCAGACCTCCATTCCTTTGGCTATAGCCAATCGTAATGAGTTACAAATTGCATCCTACCTAATTTATATTCATAGGCAGGTTGGTTTGTGACCTCTCTGATTCAGTAGTTTGAATACTGTTAGAAATGGGATTCCTGGTTTGCTGAGGTAAGTACCCAGCCCAGGCAGGTACCATCACTCTAGTCAGGGGAAGCTAGATACACAATAAAATAATCTTTGTACACTCTCTGGTAGCTTGGTAATGAGCAGTCAGGCTTATCTTTAAAGGCAATGTGTAACGTATTTGTGCAACACACACACAGTAACACAATGAATACACCACAAAAAGACTCCACACAGGTTTACAAATATAGATTATATGTTTATGAATAAAACAAGACCAAAATGACAAAAATCTAATAAGTAGAACAGGAGTTATGAATTTTCGAAGAATAAACCAAAACCAGTGCTTAGAAGTCAATAGCACTATAAGGTTGCTTTAGGTCGCGCTAGACAGGGGTAAATCCAAAGTTCAGGCCGACCGCAATAGAGCGTGGGCAGGATAGAGTTCCAAACAGGTCCCTCTGAAGTTTTACCTTCCCAAGCTGAGTGAAGTGCCCCGTTCATGGGGGACACTGTCACCAGGAGCAAGTAGAGGGTCGCCAGCGATGATGCTGCGGGCGCAAAGAGTTGGCCAGGTGTAGTAGACGGGCCCTCACAGTCGCAGGCGGTGATGGTTGCTGTGTGAGGACACAATGCTGTGGCAGCTCGCGCTGATCCTTCGAGCAAGAGGTGTAGTTCCTATGCGAATGGGTCGGTTTGTGGTCTCGTAGAGCCCAAAAGCTTGATTTCAGGGGCCCATGAACTGTAGGTGATGAAAGGAGCTACATAACCCAAGTCTGAGGCCCAGAGCTTGTAAGGGGCACATCAGGCAAGGATAGCACAAACAGAAGGCATAGTCCAGTAGCACCAGCAGAATTGTAGAAAGTCCTTTGTGTTCCTGAGACTTTAGAAAACAGGAGACAAGCCAGTAATCCCTTGGAGATCACTTGGAGTGAAGACAGAGACCAGTACTCCTTCCAGCAGAGTCAGGGAGCAGCAGACAGCAGGGCAACAAGCAGAAAAGCAGTCCTTCAAGAAAATCAGTGAGGTTGAGTCCTTTATGCAGCACAGCAATCCTTCTGACAGAGGCTCAGTTAAAGATCCAGAAGTGTCTGACTTGTGAGGGTCAAAGACCCAGTACTTATACCCAAAAGTGCCTCTGTTGTAGATGGTGACTTCAAAGAACTCTCTGAAGTGCACAAGGATCCCTTTCAGCCCAGTCCTGTCAGCCAGGCTAACCCTGTGGAGTAAATCAGTGCTTTGTGTGAGGACAGGACATGGCCTATTCAGATTTAAGTCTGAGCCATCCTCTGCCCCTTCCTGACCAGGAATACCCATCAGAATGCAGATGATTGCTCAGAATTCAAATTAGCCTCACCTTCCTGTGTCTGTGGCTGTCTAGAGGGAATGTACAAAGTGTAGCTGTCCCCCAACTCAGACATATTTTGGAGACAGACTGTCAAGCACAAAGAGAAGAAAGTGTAAAGAAATGTCCACTTTCTAAAAGTGGCCTTTCTAAAACAGTAATGGTAAATCCAACTTCGCCGGTAAGGAGGATTTATCATTACCATTCTAAACATTTCAAACATAAAAAGCTACTCCTCTATGATCAGGAATTACAGATTAAAAGTATGTTAAGGAATTTCCAATGCTGGCCTAAGAGAGGGTAGTCCCCACAGCAGTGAAAAACCAAATAGGCTGTTTGTCACTACCAGGACATGTAGAACATAAAGGTACATGTCCTACCTTTTACTTACAGAGTACCCTGTCCTTATGAGTATTTAAGGCCAACCTTAGTGACGAATTACATGTAATAATAGGGGAGTTTAAGGATTGGCAAGTAGTTCTAAATGCTAACCCAAAGTGACAGTAAACTACCCACACAGGTACTGCAGTGGCAGGCCTGAGACATGTTTGAAAGGCTACTTATGTGGGTGGCACAGTGAGTGCTGCAGGCCCAATAGTAGCATTTAAAGTGCAGGCCCTGGGTATATGTTATACCACTTTACAAAGGGTTTACCAGTAAAACAAATATGCAAATCATGGATACAACAATGTGACCATGTTTAGGGGAGAAGAACATGCACTTTCGCACTGTTTAGCACTGATAAAGTGCTCAGAGTCCTAAAACCAACAAAAAAGAATCAGCAAAAATGAGAGGCAAAACGCAAAAATTGGAGGATAGACCACCCTAAGGATGACAGGCCCCCACCCCCAGCTGACAATGGGGATATCTACCCAGCCTCTAGGGAATTCTAATGACTAAGGTGAAAAAACCTGGACAGACCGTCAGCATTGGTGTTGTTTACTCATGGTCTGTGTTCCACCCTACAGTACATACCCTCCAGGGAAATCGACCACCTCAACAGTTATGGATTCTAACCCTTCATTTGCATGAGCCACCTATGGGGCCTGTGATCTGTCTGAATCAGGAAGTGAGTACCAAACAGTTATGGCCTCAATGTTTTCAGTGCCCATACCACAGCAAAAGCGTCTCTCTCAATTAGGGGTGGGCGGAATTTGCGAAATTCACTTTTGCAAATTATCGCGAAAATGTTAAAAATCTCCGCAAACACGCGGAAATATCGCGAAGATGCAGAAGATTTTTTCCCGCCCGTTCGCGGTATTTTCTTCGTGGTCGTGGCTCGCCAATTTACCCATGCGGTTGCTTGCGGGCGTGGACATCTTGTTTTCACTTGTCTCGCGGTGCATGATAGCGAGAAGAAAGACGTGATCACGCGACGAAGGACGTTACTGCAGGCGCGAACTGTCGCGAGACAGCGCAAATGGCTACCAACAATCCAACATCTCGTGGAGAACGCGACCGGATCGGGAAAACTTGTCGGCGAACGCGGGGATTGAGGTCAGGCGATCGCGCGCTCGCGAGAATGTATTATTTTACAGCGCGAGCAAGCAAAAATTTTCCGGTAAAATGCGGATTGCGGATATTTTGAAATTTTCGCGCTCTCCGCGGAATGCGAAAATGTCAAATTATCGCAATTTCCGCGAGCGGAACGGAATTTTAGCCCAGGCCTACTCTGACTAGCCCTACACTTCTGTTCCCTGTGGAGTACCCTTCTCCAGATGAAGGCTACAGGTTGGTCTAGGCCCTCCTCATTAAATCGGGATAGTACTGTCCCTAAGCCATGCTCTGAGGCACCTGTCTGAATGATAAACTCCTGGGAGAAATTAAATTTCTGGGCTGCTTCTTGGAAGTCGGTTCATTCAATGGTGCCATATCCCCTGACAAACCTCCTATAGTACCCCTGAGGCCCAAGAATGCTCCAACCTCAGTCTGGGTTTTGGGGGCAGCCAGGCCATGATGGTGATATATCTTGGCCTGAAGGGATTGCACCTCCTCCTGCACACCAGGTATCCCAAGTACACCCCAGATCTACCCTATTTGGCACTTACCTGCCTTGATAGTCAGGGCTGCCTGTTGCAGAGACTGAAGCACTTCCTGGAGGTGAAAAAGGTGGTCCTTCCAGATTTTACTGAAGACAGCTATCTCATCCAGATAAGCAGCAGAGAAGGCCTCCATACCAGCAAGGTCCTGGTTATCCAGCCTCTGGAAGGTGGCAAGGGTATTACCCTAAACTAGTAGTGGACCTCTGGAGTGGAGAAGGCTGACATCTCCTTTGCTCCTTCTGTTACAGCAATCTGCCAGTACCCTGAAGTTAAATCAAAGGTACTGAGATACTGGGCAGCCCTTTACTGGTCAATCAGCTCATCAACCCGGACGATGGGGTAATCATCAGTCTTGATTACAGAATGTAGCCCTCTGTAATTCACACAGAGTGGGTCAGCTTTTGGCACCAGAACTACAGGACTGGACCTGGGGCTACTGGAGGGTTCTACCAACCACAACTCCAGCATTTTGGACACTTCAACTTTAATGCTAGACCTCACCTTATCAACCTGTAAGATTTATTCTCAACATGGAAGTTGTCCCCTTTGTCCATATCATATATACACAGGTGGGTAGTCCCAGGGATAAGGAAGAACATAGAAGAGTATTTCTCCAACACTTGGTGGCAGTCTCTCTGTTGTTCAGGAGTTAGAGTGGAGTGGGAGGTTTATGTGCAAATTCCAGCAGCAAGACACACAGGATGCATCGTACTACATCGATGTTGAGGCTGGGAGGACCAGGTACACCCCCTCAGCGTGACAGAGATCATAAAGTGGTGTTTCAACCTGTGTTATTGGCACAGGGGTGGGTAAATAAGGACACCCAGAAGGCAGACGATAATGAAGTGTTTGATGTTTCAATTTTGGACTATGAGAAGGACATTGTGGAGGAAGGTGAATTGCAGGACGAGGAGGACTCACCAGTGGAGGAGTTAAAATGGTGGCAACAGAGGGGGGCAAGGGCTGGGAGAAGGCCGGACCAGCGGGAGGCCATAAACACACTGAACAAGGGGTACCTGCGCTGGTTGAGGGTGAGCACCCGAGGGAAGCGAGCAAGATGTCAAATAAGGGAGTAGAGGGGATACAGGGGGAGAAAGCATTCTGAAGGTAAGACAGAGGCCACTGGGAAAGTGGACAGAAAGGCTGATAACCCCAAAAGCAAAGAGATGAAGATTACGAAATTTCCTTATATGAGGGTGTCCAAGCTGTAGGGGGCTCATCTAATGCTTGTGACTAAAGGCAAGATATGGAAAGGAGAGTTTGCAGAGATGCTGAAGCTCATGCATAGCGAGCTGAGGGTCAAAGAAGGGTCTAAAAAGAAGAATTATGAGCTGTCCAAGCGGCCAAGGGTGATGGTGTCTATAGAAAACTGAACCGCAGCCTTTCTCATTTATGCAAATGTGTACTGTTAGAAATACCCTAAGAGGTTGGTGGTACTTTTTAAATATATGGATGTCATCAGCAAAGCTCAGGTAAACTACGTGGGTTGCATTTGGGCCCAATACTACGCCAAGTTTCTGGCTTGTGAGGCCCTAGGTCTTGAGGCACAATGAGGGCGATTGACAGTGACCTTTAGCAACACACGATAGAGTCAGCCAAGACTGGTAAAAGAATTTTCACTGCCAGTGGCTTACCTACATTATATTGGTCCTTTCAGGGGTGCCCCACCTGTGAAGGCCTGGGGACATCAAGTTAAAGACAGAATAGCCAGACTGGAGCCTGCTGGGACTTCAATAAAGATTACTGCACTAGAGAAAATTGCAAGTTCCGGCACAAATGCTCTAAATGTGCCAATACACTGCTATGGGACAGGCGGACACGCTAGTTCCTCCACAAAATAGCGCCAGGAACAACAAGAGGCAACAGGGGCACAACAATGAGGTCAGTTTACAGGTTTCCAGGCAGGAAAAGGGGCACAAGGACCTGGAGAGAAGGGCTCATACACAATTAACCTGGAGAGACTGGATTGGTGGTTAACGCACTATGATCAGAAGGTCGATGCCAGGCTATTGCTGGAGGAGTTTAAATGGGGGTTCAAATTGGGATACGAAGGCCCGAGGAGGGAGGGGTGGGCCCAGAATTTGACATCAGTGCATGCCCACAAACAGTTAGTGAGGGACAAGCTGCAGAAGACAATTCTGGAAGGTAGGATGGCGGGCACTTTGATGATTGACCCATGGAGTACTTGATTATATCCCCTATCAGGGAGGTTCACTAAAAAGAGAAAGGGCAGTTCAGGTTAATTCAGCACTTATGATGGCCGGAAGGCACTTCATTTAATGTCTTTATCATGAAGAAGATGAAAACAAGCATATCCTGTCCCTCTGATCTCCAGTGTATAATTCATTTATGGTCAAATGTCCAACACAGAGTTATGCTGACAAGCTCGGAGGACTACTCATCATTGAAAACTTTGTTAGAGGCAGCTCAAGTGAGGAATCACATTCCACTGTTAGATATTGCGGGAAATGTGGAGAGCAACACGATTCCTCGAGTATTTAACCACAGGAAGTGCAGGAGCCTGTTTACTATGAAAAGAGATTTACAGACTATTAAGCAAAAAGTTGAAGCAAGTGTCAGTGATGATGCTGGAAAGAGAGAGTGCATGAGCAAATGTTTAAACAGAAGAACATCATTGAAGTCAAACATGTGTACTGAACAATGTATATTTTGAGGAAAGATAAAATGCTACATGGGAACATCAACACACGAGAAACTAATCAACGCTATGGAGCTTAGAATTGACTAACGGCTTTGAGAAGGTACGACCATTAATTGTGATTCAAAGATCTTAGCAGTTTGTATTAGGGACATACAGCCTCATGCATCAAGCCAAAATCCAGTCGGTAAAATACCGATTCCTTATTAGCTCCCGGTAGCGTGTCCCAAATCCCCAATCCCAATGCATCAACCCAAAACGTGAGCAAATAACGAATCGCTAAATAAACATCCGCTAACATACCGAATCGGTAATACCAAAAATGCTAAGTTACCGAATCGCTAAATACCGAATTAGCAGTTACCGAAACACTATTAGCTCCCGGAAAGTGCCAATAGCAAATAACGAATCGCACCCCAATGCAACAAAACTCGCTAATAACGAAAATGCCTAAAATCGCTATTTTGCCAGAGCTAAATAAGGGGAATCAAAACCTGGAGGTAAAGTTACAAAAACAAAAAAAAGACAATGCAAAAAATTTTCCTACATGTGCAAATGATTGAGGCAATCACTAATCCCTTAAAGGTGGCCCAGGAGACCCTGTTGGCTCCCACAAAATGGCTGCCCTCTACGTGCTTGCAAGGAGGATGCGGATCAATGCAGCAGGACAGCGCAGGAGAAGGGTCCAGGAGCGAGTTTTCAGACTGCGCATAACCTTGCTCGGGCAGAATGAGGACGAGGTGTACCAGAAGTATCGCCTCAATCGCGCTATGATCATGCGCCTGATTGCAGACCTGGAACCATTGCTGCAGCACCAGACACACCGGACAAATGCAATCCCTGTGCACGTTCAGGTCCTATGCAGCCTGCACCTACTGGCCTCAGGGAGTTTCCAGGGTGTAATTGCGGTGGCCGGAGGTGTTTCGCAAAGCGCACTGTCACGCTTCTTCAGGAAATTCCTAGATGCCATGCTGACAATGCTCCACACACACATCAGCTTCCCCACAACCCCACAGCAGTTGGACCGCACCAAACAGGCTTTCTACCAGGTGGCACAATTCCCACATGTGATTGGATGCATGGACTGCACGCATATCGCCATTTGCCCTCCAGCTGCAAATGAGTACATATTCCGGAACCGCAAGTCATACCACTCGATCAACGGGCAGGTTGTGTGCGATGCCAAGAACATCATAACGGACCTAGTGGCACAATTCCCGGGGAGCACACACGACTCATACATCTTCCGCAACAGTGGAATGCACAGTCGACTAATCAACGGAGAATTTGGAGAGGGACTCCTGCTAGGTACGTAGAAATACGCTTCCCCACACCAACACCACACATGTATGTACATCACCAATGCTAAGTCTATGCTTCTATCCTCTAGGTGACAGTGCCTACACCCTGCGGGAATACTTACTCACCCCATACTTAAATCCAGCAACCCCGCAGGAACATCGCTACAACGCTGCACACATCAGCACAAGGAATGTGATAGAGAGGACTTTTGGAATTCTCAAAAGCCGCTTCCGTATCCTCCACAAGACTGGCGGCACCATGTTATACCAACCAGAAACATGCTGTCGGATAATTGCTGTATGTGCAATGCTGCACAACATTGCCACCAGAAGGGGGATACCAATAGAGGTGGACAGGGATGACGACCACCAGGCTGACCAACCACCCGCCCAACGACGACAGGCACACATCCCAAACACAGCAGAGGGCCATAGGAGGCGGACATATATTATGCAACATAATTTTTGAAACATGGGGAAATGAGACATTACAAGTTGGTTTGGGGTGCAACTGTTTAATGCACAGTAGCACTGAGGATTGTGCAACAAAACTAGCATTGTAAAGCATGCTCCAATTGCATCATTGTAAATAAAAGGTGCCTTAAACTCACGCCTGTGCATACACAGTGATTGGATGGCCATGGTTGCCCCACCATGGTCCTGCATGCATGTCCAACTGTCTAGTGGCGCTTCCCACGTACCCCAAGCCTCCGCTCAGGTGTATCCAATGCCTCACCACGGCCTGTCCCCGCGGAGGCACGCGAACTGCGGCGCCTGGTGCTGGCCTCTGCCAGTGACACGCTGCTGACACTGGAGGCAGCCTCACTTGTGTCATCCCCTCCCAATGCAGCAGCACTGCATGTGCTGCTCTGAAGGTGTTCCACAGCAGTGGTGATGTGTCCTAGTGACTTTGCGACATCCCCGCAGAAGTGCCCAAGGTCCACCTGCAGGGCGACTGAGCGGCGTGCCAACACAGCGGTGCTGTTGCTGTGCCGTGTGATGGCCTTGGTAGCGGCGGATGTACGCAACATTTGCTGCCGGTGACTCCTCTTATGGCACTCATGGCCCTCCCTCGTGGCACGGGTGAGCTCATGTACCTCCTCCCTGAGCTGAGCATTGCCCTCTGCAACCGCTGTGGTCATGTCCCTGACTGCCTTGCTCATGTCCGTGACTGCTGCAGTCATGGCGCGCATCTCCCTAGCAAGGCGCACAATATTGCAGCTAATGTTAGCCACATGTCGCCCCTGCATGCGCTGTGTACGCAGCATCCTCTCCTCAATTGCAGAGGTTGTTGGGACATCCTGTTCGGCTGAGGAGACGGAACTGCGACGAGCCCTGTGCCGCCGTGCGCGTCTAGCACCTCCAGGTGGTGCATCAGGTGGTGTGTATGTGCTCTGCCTGGGTGCCAATTGCGAGGTGGTTGTTCCCATCTCCTGCAAGGGCGCAACTTGGGACCTGCGCCTCTGCGCTATTGAGGCTGTAGTAGCTGCAGCCTGTTTGGCTGGTGCCGTTGCTTGTGGCGCTGGTGCAGGTGCCGTAGCTTGTGGCGCTGGTGGAGGTGTCGTAGCTAGTGGCGCTGGTGGAGGTGGTGCTGTTGGGGTGGCAGGTGTTGGCGATGCATGCGCGTCCTGCGCTGTCTCCTGGTCTGACTCGACGGGTGTTTCCGATATCACCAGCTGGCTGCTGTCGTCCGAATCCCCAGGTGATGCATCTGTGTGTGAAACAGTGCATGGTTAGTGGGATAATTACAACTACAAGTGTTGTACACATTAATCTCCCTCTGTGGTCCACTACATGAACAGTCTCCATCCATGTTCAACTGATGTGGTGTATGGTCATTGGATTTACGCCTGTACATGCACACTGGGCTGACTAGACTACAACTCCCAAGATGCACTGGTGTCATGTGTTAAGCTGTCTGTGCCAGAGCTGCAGACACACTGAGATCGGGCTGGGGGCATGGAAATGGATTTACGCTATGCTGGGTGTGGGCACATGCATGCATCTTACCTTGGGCACTTGTGGCTGCGCCGGACGTGTCCATCTGGGTCACCCCCACGACGGCTTCCCGCTCTATCGTCCCTTCCACAAGGTCCTCCAGGTCTGTGTTGGCTGGTGCTGTGGATGCTCCGCCTCCAGTCCTGCTCGCCTCCCGGAGCCTCTCCGCAATCCTCTCTTTGGCACGCTTCCGCAGGTCGTACCACCTTTTTTTGAGGTCGTCGATGCTGCGGGTCGTGACGCCAACAGCATTCACCCTCTCACGGATGCGCAGCCATATGCGCCGCTTCTCCTGCTCAGGCACCTTGAGGGACAGCTTGCCAAAGAGGCGGTCGTGTTTGCTGGAGACTCCCTCGATTAGGTACTCGAGCTCCCTGTCTGAAAATGTACGCTTTCGTTTGCGTGCAGACTCTGCGCTGGATGGCACTTCCTGCGCCATGATGTTTGTGGCTTTGGATTTGCAGAGTCGGTGTGGCCTCACTCTGCACAGGCATCCTCCTTCCCAACTCCTGTCTGCTCCTCTGTCGAGGCAATGTGGGTGGGGAAGCAGTATTTCCTGGTTGGTGATGTCATCTGCACGTTCCCGGAGCGACGCGGCAAATTGCGATTTCGCTAATACCGATTCGGTAATAGCTAACTCGGTATTACCGAACTCGCTATTAGCTAATTCGGTATTACCGAACTCGCTATTTGCTAGGGGGAGTTTGCGTGCCCCGCTATGTAGGAATCGGTAAATTTAGCGATTTTTAAGGAATCGCTAAATTTTACCGAATCTGTTGATGCATGCCATTTACCGATTCCTTAATGGCGATTCCTTAATTTTCGCTATTAAGGAATCGGTATTCGTTTGGTTGATGCATAGGCCCCATAGTAGCTGCAGAATCCCATTATCATGCATCTTGTTATAGGAACTATACATGGGTTAAGGCAAAGGAGGAATATCATGCATCTGGCATTCAAACCGATAATCACTACAAAAATATGAGAGATCAAGCATATGATGAACTATTTAAGGACATTAGAATTGTGACTCTTCCTAACAAAGAGGTAATGGTTGGTAACAACATATCATATCTGACTCACACAGACCTACATAAGTCGCAAATTGATGAAGACACTGTTACGAGATCTGTTAGTCTAGTTCAAAGCTGTATAAAGCCATTTGTTGGGCCACATGATCTGATTAGTCTCTCCACGGCAAAAAAAGCATCATAAGACATAATATCCCACATAATGAAGGCAAATGAAATAGGTGAACAGTGCTATACAGACTCTAAACTTGAGCGACTTGAGAATAATCCAGCTATTAAGAAGTTTCATGATCCTATGATTATGAACAAGTTAAAAATATTCAATAACATGTCTAAGAAGAAGGCAATGAACAGCAATGGCAGAACAATCATCATGAAAACAGACAAAGCACAATTTGGTTGAATCATTGTGATAGCACAGAATCAGAACCTTCAAATTGGGGATGTACTCTCTCATCCTTTAAGATTTTTACCATGGGCTTTAACGACTCGAGAAGGTCTGTTGCGTAAGACAAACAGAGCTGTTTTAGCAACATACTTACAGGAAAACTTTACTCCTGCTGAGGAAATACCTGAAAATCCAGCCACACTGACTGACAGTATGGTTCTTCTTCAGAGAGTAAAAGTAGAGGAATCAAACTTTGATGAGATGGCTATGTCGTTCTTGTCCATGGCTTTGCGGGTAGGAAATAGGAGTCAAAAAATCAATGTTGTGTTTGATACGTACAATGAGACATCTGTCAGGAACAGCAAAAACACAATCAGTAGGTAAGAACTCAAGCATATTACAGAGCATCTCACTTTCCCAGATTGTCAGACAGTGAACGACATTCCTAAGTCATGTAAGGAATTAAACAACTCTCATCGCATTTCTTGTTAACAAATGGAGGAAACTAGAGTATTTTGTAAAACGTGAGAAGAAAACACTGTTCACACACTGTGAAGATAAATGCTACAAAATCACATATGAAGGGAGTCATGAAGTACCGGATCTCGATAGTACACATGAAGAAGCAGATGGTCATTTATTACTGCATGCTGCGCACGCTGTAAATGAGGGGTATGAGGCAGTAATGATAGGTTCAGATGACACTGATGTGTTTATTATGTGTTTGGGATTAGTGACAGAATCATAGCTAAATTGTTTCTGAAATGTGGTACTAAAATACACATGTAAGTCCTAGACATTGGGAAAATAGCTCCAAGACTTGGTGAAAATGTTTATCGAGCTATGATAGGTCTCCATACATTTACCGGATGTGACACAGTAAGTGCATTTGCTAGAAAAGTAAGTGCATTCAAAATCCTATCTGCCAATAGACATACACAAGAAACATTTGTCCAGCTCGGAGATGAATGGGATCTCTCTGAAGAACTAATGGACATATTGGAGCAATTGTCGTACTTGCTGTATGCTGCTTGCTGTATGCACCAAAGTATTTGGTTCATCATGTGAATAACGTGAGATAGCACCTATTCTGCACATAGAAGGGTGACATAAAAAAACGTGCAGATTATCAAGCAGCTATAAGCAAGAGATGTCTTCTGAATGATCCGCAGACACCTAGTCCAAATGGGAGAGGGTGGAATTTTGAAAAACACGAGGATGTAGAGCAACAGGTAGTGGGCTGGATGGAGGGGCAGCCAGCACCTCAGGCTGTGTTAGATCTTCTTGCTGGCAACTGCATTAGGAACTGCAAACTACCAACATGTGTCTGCTATCTAAATGACCTCAAGGGCACTGACGTGCAGAATTCCCACCTGTAAAAATCAAAGAGACTCAGAGAATGATGGCACCTATTCAGAGGAAGATGAAGACGACGAATGTGAATTATAAAATTGTGTATATTTTCACTCATGACTTACATTTCTAATGTAAGATATAGCAGGTATTATTATTTGAAATTGTAAGTGAAAATTATGTATATAATCTATGTCAATGTATGTGGAATTCAATTAAGCTTTATTGTTATTATTTTAAGGACTATATTGTTATAATTACAAAAAAAATGTGAAAATTATTTTTAAATAATATTGAATGTAACCAATCCAGTGGAATTAGATGTATTTTTCAACATATTATGATGAATGTATATGCTATTTATCAAAAATATAAAAACCATTATATTTTTCATTTATGGTTGCTAATCCAATAATATCAGGCAAAAGGCAAAGAGTGATAACTTGCTATCACATATTTTCCATTTCTAGGCATCCATACCTTGCAAAAAAATTATGTTAGAACTCATCCCCTCGATAGGTACCAATGGCCTAAATTTGAGGGACCTGGCTCCCTTTCCCGGTGTGCAGAGGATTTTCAAGTTTACCTACACAAATCCAAGACAGATTAAAGGGGGCAGGTTATGGGAGTCTTGCTTAGGTTTTATGCAGTGGGGCGCTTCCTTGTGGGCACAGACTCACTTGCATGGGGGGATAGGGTCTTTCAGCACGGGGATAGTGTTGTTTTGTTCCTATAAACTTATATAGGATCTGCACGTTTAGACAACATAGACTGTTGGATTGGTGTCCAGAATAATTCTAGCCACCCCCACCGGGTATGTTTGCCTGTATACCAGCTAGCTCACAGTACCACTGTATACTCCTCTCACCAAGGAGAGAATAGTTCTTGGCAGCTATCGAACATGACAACCCTGTCCCATCAGGGATCGTGGAAACAGTACAGTATTTGTATTCAGTCACTCGTGCCTACTTTGTCTCAGAGATATACACAGAACAAAAGGTGGGGACGTTTTCAGTAAGCATTTATTGAGCCAGCGTCATTCTTGTGTAAAATAGATGTGCTGTAATAACCATAAGACAAAAACAGAAATAAACAATATTGAGCACCAATGGAGTAAATGGATGGTAGATTTCTACCATAGAGTTAAAACAATGATGTTAGAAATGAGGGGGCTCTGGTTGACGCAGGTGTGAACCCACAACAAGCAGGGACCCTTTACTTCTTGTCAGGGCGAAGGATGACTCCCCAGAATAACCCCTGCTCACCCTCTAGGTGCGTGGCGCGAGCAGTCTAGGCTAAGTCTCAGGCTTACACGGTTAAGCAAATGCAATTACACATACAGTAAACCCCTTGCATGCACCACAAACGGACACCAATCAGGAAGTATAAAAATAAGCTTTTATGTAGATTCAGCAGATTCAAATACAAGGCCCAGTAACGTTGAACTGATGGGGCCACAATTCATAGGAATACGGTAAAGTTCTCTTTGTTACGGAAAGTTCTTTAGGCGGGCACAAGGTAACTGTAGGCCTCAGCGCACTTCGTGCTGAGGCAGCGCCCAGGAGGCACGCGGCAGATGACAGGGAAATCAGAACGTTGCGGACCCTGGATCCGATGCGAGCTCGCGGTCGAGTTCGTAAGTACAGTACCTTGTTTCTTGACGCAAAGGCGGGTGCGGGATTTCAGCGGCTCTTCGACAGAAGAGCGAGGCGGCGTCCGGGGCTCCCACACTTCACGATGGGTGTCTGATCTTCAGGCTCACGACAAGAGCGGGGTGTTGCAGGTGGCGTGTGAACAAAGCGGGGCAGCCGGGCACGCAGATACGTCCGGGCCGTCCGAGGCTTGGAGATGCTCACAAACGCCGATTCCGGCGGGAGGGTGAAGGTGCGCAGCGAGCCTCCAACGAGTGAGGTGACGGGGCAGCCCAGCACAGCGTAGGGGGAGCGGCTCCGATCGAGCGAGGCTCTTCCCAAGGCGGGGGCGGCTAAGCAGTCCTGGTCACGGCTCAAGGAGGGACTGGGGCACGAGGGTCACAGCTCCGGCGAGGGAAAGGACACCACAGTCCAGCGGCAGGCGAGTGAAGATCAGGTAGAGCCCAATGGTCCTGGGGCTCAGTTCAGGGGGCAAGCTCAGTTCCAAGCCCTTGGAGATCGTTTTGGAAAAGCACAAGTCTTGAAAGTAAAAGTAAAGTAAAAGTCTTCAGCAACCGTTTCTCTTCTCTCCTTTGGCAGCAAGGTCACCACTGCAGGCCAATCCCCCAGGATAGGGACAGTCTTCCTCCTACAGCTTTCCCGGTGCCTCCTCCTCAGGCAGAGATTCTTCTTGGTCAAAAGCGGATCTAGTTTCTCAGGAGCCGGGCTCCTCCATTTATACAGCAAATCTTTTGTTCTCCCAGGCCAGGGGGGCCCTTGCCTAGTCCAGTCCGGTTTCTGAGCACTTTGTTTACGCGATGCAGGCTTCTTCTTTCAGAGTGCAGGGCAGAGTCATCAGACGCTCCACAGGGGGCGGAGCCGGCATTGAGGTAGCAGAGCACTGTCCTATTCAGAGCCTAGGAGCACTCCTCCCACCCATCTACCTGTCGATCGTCCTATTCATCACCAGGCTACCTAGCCCTGCCCATCTGGGTTCCCCCCCCCCTGTCACTCATACCAGCCAGACATCAGATACACATCACGCAGAGGCGGGCTGAAAGGTTTAGGCAAGCAAAGGCCAACTTTCTAAAAGCGGCATTTGCAAACCCGGAATATTAAAATAAACCTTGCGAAAAGATGTACCTTATTATTCCGAGTTCAGGCATACTCGATCTTCTACCAGGTTCCCTGGGTCGGTTAGGATCATAGGGTGTAATAATCCAGGCCGCCCATACTGGCCTATGAGAACAGGGTAGCCT
Organism: Triturus cristatus; assembly: GCF_964204655.1. Lineage (NCBI taxonomy): Eukaryota > Metazoa > Chordata > Amphibia > Caudata > Salamandridae > Triturus > Triturus cristatus. The sequence goes on along the minus strand of NC_140585.1, from coordinate 433,031,646 downwards.
TGCAGTAGTGAACAACAAGATGGCGGTAATTCACTACTAGGACATGCCACGCATCCAGGCTTGTCCTACCTTAGGCTTACAACGCACCCTGCCCGTGGGCCTACCAGAGGGGTGACTAACATGCAGCTAAGGGAAGGTTTTAGGGACCGGCAAGTGTGGGCACTTGCCAGTCAGCATGTAAGTACCAGACTGCACGCAGGTTCTGCGATGGCAGACCTTAGACATATTTTACCGGCCGCTTCTGTGGGTGGCACAACCAGTGCTGCAAGCCCACCAGCGGTGTTCGCATTTACATGCCCTGGCGCCCCCGGCGCACTTTACTGGGGTCTGACAGTAAATCAAACAATCCAATCATGGAATCCAACCAACATATACAATTTTCATAGGGAGCACTCGCACCGCGACACTGGTTGGCAGTGCCACAGCGCGCTGAGCGGCCAACACCATAAAAACACATGAGGCACAGCGACAAAAAGAGGAAGGGAGACTCACGCCAAGGTGCCAGGTCCAACAAATGAATATATGCAAGAATATAAATAAATGACAATAATAATGCATACTCCGACGATACAACCCTAACTAGATGTATCTAAGTGTACCCAGCATATATGTAGGTGTAGAGCCAAGAATCCATCTAGGCTGAAGCCAACCCAATTACCTAGTGAGAGACTGTGGGACCTCGTCTTAATCTCGAGATTGACACCCCGCGAGGGTTGTCAGACCACTGAGAGCTGAAGTGTCTGCATGCAGGAACCTCAGCGGCTCTCGTCAGTGTATCAGCATGGATGTTTTTCTCCTCTGCCTGTACCGACAAACATATGGTGTATAAATACCCAAAAGGTACCCTCAGGGGATTCTACCTTGCTGTATCATTGGTTGGGGATGACGGAAGGGATGACCCTTATACATAGTTATTATGCAGAAAATGGTTAACCTGCTGTGATTCTGAGAATCCTCATGCATAATTAATGTGGCTAGTTTTCAGGGAAAACCTCACGGCATTAATGCAGCGCTTAACTAGGTAAGAGGTCAATACCAAAATCCGTTATGTAGTGTAATGGTACAGTAAATGTGGGTGAAGGGTTAGGGGACTACTCAGGCCTATATTGGGTACCCCATGAAACATAACATCCACTCCTCAACCGACCGGGCGACATAGTAAAAAGGGAATGTCCTTCTAATCAAGCATTAAACATTGTAAAAAGGTGATTAAAAATTTCAAAAAGTTCATAAAATTTCCGAAAAGTTATTTTAAAGTCCTTTCAATTATGTTCATATATACAGTCTGAGCCACTGAGTACATCTGAAAGCCATGGTGCTCAGTAAAAGCAAAATAAAGTAGCACTTAACTAGGTAAGAGGTCTATACCAAAACCGGTAATGTAGTGTAATGGAACGGTAAATGTAGGTGAAGGGTTAGGGGACTACTCAAGCCTATATTAGAATACCCTATGAAACATAACAATAGTAGGCCAGTTACAGCATTTCAACTTTTGCCATGTCGCACAAAGCACTGTCACAAGTAGGGGTCAATGCAAGAGGTTATGAGACGCACTTATTTTGCATTGGTGGGGCGACGGAAGAGGTTAGGAGAGGTTGGAATAGGAACAGTATCAGGGATTTGGGTAGGTGGTCTTCTGATTGTTTCCAGCGCTATGTTGGAGGGAGTGAAGGGGAGTGTTGAATAATTTCTATTTGTCAATTGTATTGCTTGTATTTTTCAGGTTCATTTCCAGGTCCGGAGGCTGCTGGATTGTCCTTATGGATCATGGGGCACTCTTTCGTTAAGTGGGCAGAGAGACAGGTGAGGGAGAGCAACCACGGGACAAATCTGGGCCCTGATTCTAACATTAATTGTGCTCTTTGGTATGACAAAGGGGGAATGCGTTGGAGGGAACTTTTGCCCTGTCTTAATAAGTTGATGGTGGGGGGTAAATGTTCTGATGTTTTCTGCTATACTTAGGGGAGAATAACCTGGTGTAGAGAAAGGTTTGGCATTGTTGAAATCTATGAAGAAAGATTTAGAGGAGATTCAGCGCCCGGAGTAAGGGTGTTATGTGCTGTGGTCTGAGTTTATCCGTAGGAGGGTCTGGTGAAGGCCCTTAGGACAGCAGCTATCAACAGGGCTAGAAAAACATTCAGATGCAATCTTTTTGTAGGCACCGGGGGATTGGTAAAATAGAGCACTCTGATTTACGGTATGATGATGTATTTCCGTGGTGATGGTATCCACTTATGGTATGGAACTGTATTTGTTACAGCTAACTGATGTGTTGGGTAAGGTGTTGAACATTTGTCAGTGAGTGGCGTGGAGGGCTAGGTTGGGGGGCAGAAAAAGTTGAGACAGGGCCTTTTTCTGGGTAGTGGTTGCCCGAAAAGTTGGCTAGGTTTACCGAAGTTTATTGTTGTTGACAGAAGCAATGCAGGCTGAAAGGGAACAGGTAGACAAACACAGGCTTGGATGAGCCAGGAAGTTAAAGGTTCATTAGGAAGTTAAGTTAGTTGGACAGGAGGAAGTAGAGACTTGCAGACTTAAGTTGTGTTGGGGGGAGAGACATTTAATGGTGAGGGTTACTTAACATAGGTGACCTTTTTGGATAGTGAGGTTTTAGTTTTGTAAGGCGAATGGCCCAGGGTTGTTTATGTGATGTGCTCCTGTTTCAATAAAACAGCCTTTTTTCACAGAACCATGGTGGCCTGTCCTGCTCCCCCTCTTTTCCAACGTTTGTCCATTTGTTGTGTAAACCACGTTTTCCTGCTATGGTATTCACAAAAAATAGCCAGAATTTAGGGTTCCAGCCAAGTCTGTTCCGCTCTACTCATATTTAAGAAAATAAGTCCTGCGAAATGATACACTGCTTCAGTTCTCTGCTCTCAACTCAAATTAGAGCTTGGGGAAGCAGCGCATTTAGTATGTAATCAGAAGTCCACAAAGTTTCTAACTGTAAGTCAGCATGCTGTTGGTTAGTACAGGGAGAGCCTTGCTGTCATCACTTGGAGACGAAGCAGGGCTGATGGACTAGGAAGACTACTGTAAATTTTTACCAGGCCAAGAGAAACATCTTTCACGCTTTTTGCTTTCACTTTCACATGAGCTTGTCTCTTGCCTGTAGTGACGAGAAACATGCAATCACATTTTCATAACACTTATGGTGATTTCAATCTTGTTGAGTAAATGCACCATTTCTTATAAAACGGTTTTTGCCCAGGGTAATTATATGTCAACTTTTCCTCTTATCGATTTAAGTGTTCTGTGGCAACTGAAAGTAACACCTACATAAGCAATGTCTAACAGCTTACACAAGATACCTAATCTGGAAATATTAATGCTTCTGAGGAAAAGCACTAATATCGCACACAGTATGTTCTTAATCTCCCGTGTAACGTTTGACTAACAACGATGCTAAATTGCACCTCTCTTTTAGGTACGGGTTAGTAAATACTTCCAGTGGCAATGTCTTTCTAATTCCCAAGTGTACACATATCCAGGTATCAGTATGAAATTATAGGATCCCTTTCTGGACCACTCTGTTAATAGACATTCACTACAGAACTTCTATGATTGACTTAGCAAATAGTTTAGCTTCCGAAGTGAGCAAAGCTATCAGCCAATAAATAGTACACGGGATCAGTATGGACGCCTTTCTTTTAGATCAGTAAAAGGACTGGTCTTTCCAACAAATCTGATAGAGCAACAAAGTCCCCACCACTTTATAAAGTGGAATTCAAATCTAATCCCAATTTCTATAACACTATTGAGATTCTATTGGGACCCAGTAATATTGATTGATTACATTCCCGCAGTAGCTTTTCAATTCGGTTTGGAGATAATTTAATACCAAGCTCTATCATGTGGTCTTCACAACTGCCTCGTTTCTAACATGAAGGAAGAGAATCTACACATTTCATCCAGAAATCTAGTGACATTTTATTGTCTACCACTGCCATTTTACTAACTCCAACATTATTTACCATTCTCCAGAATGTCAACAATTGTTCCCCACAATATTATGCATTTCTATCTACTTTTGAGAAAACAAAAGGTGTTTCTTGCTTCTCACATGCTTTTGTTACAAGCCCTCCTTATTCTCTTTCTGTATTGTTCACTGCTTTAAATCTAAGAAACCGGATGAAGAATAATTACTCACCCTAATCTGAGTGCAGAGCCAATGGTTCTCCCTTTCAATTACTGCAAGGGCGCCAAATCACCTACAAGCTCTGCCCATTTCACTTCACCCCTTTGATGTTAGTAGTATGCACTGTCTTCCCTCCATTTTCCAGGATGATGGGAAGCTCAAAAAACCAAAGGGCTCTGAGTGCCTTTTCCTGCCAATTTGGTGGTGTGTTTTTGAAATAGAGAAATAGAAGATCAACTTCACCAAATAAAGAAGTACTTACTTTGTGGCATGCAGAGTTGAACTATTATAGAAGGGCAGTGCCTGAAATCTTTATTGAATTCACCTTAATCAGCTATGCCTTGCCTTAATGGATCTGCCTTCATGGGTCTGTCGGAAGCTTTTGACTGTGTGGCACAGCCTAGGCTCTGGCAGATCAAGGAGGCAATGGGAATTAAGACTCAGATCATCAATGTAATTCGTGACCTGTATGCAGGAGCCACAGCCTGTGTTCGGTTTAGCAAGGGAGGAGAGTGCACGAGACACTTTAAAATCGGGTGGGGTGTGAGGCAGGGGTGCATCCTTGCCCCCTTTTTATTTGCAATATACACTAACGCCGTAGAACCTGCTTTGCTAGGGTCTACCATTGACTTCCCTTTTATTAATTCTCTTCTGGTCCGGATACACCTCTATGCTGACGACGCGGTGAACCTTGCACGCACAGGCAATGCGCTGCGTCGACTCATGGAGGATTATGCAACATTCATGAACAAACTAGACCTGATAATTAACTATTCTAAGTCCTTTGTCCTTGTGGCAGGCCCAAAGCAGCAGAAACAACCACAAATGTATGTCAAAGGGGTGAAATTAGATGTTGTAAATTCTTTTAACTATCTAGGGATAGTGTTCGATCAGGATACTAACTGGAGAAATATGGTCTCTAACAGGGGAGCATTGATGGAAAAAAACATTTGGGCCCTTTTTAGATTTGTGAAACAACTTGGGACCAAAGCAATTGAAGGTAAAATTCACAGTAAATTCCAGGACATGCAGATTTTTGTGTGAAAAGCTCCAAAATCTACGTGTGATACCCCATTTTGCAGGAGCTTAAGCATTTTTTATACTCACTTAACAATTTGCATTTCTGTTAGCAGAGCAGCTGAATACCAAAGTTTACCAGAATCATTTCTATATACTTGTGCTATCAACATTTCATTTGTTTTCTTTAAAATTTGAATGTTGTTTGTAAAATATTGAAGTTGAGTGAAGTACAGTTAGTGTGAATAATATGTGAGAGTAAAATAGGAAGACCTCCCCTTAGATGGTCATGTTTGGCTGGCTTAAAGTTCAAACAAAAATCCTTCATATGCAGATTTATAGCACAAACTTGGCCGAAGGCGTTCACACGCTTTAAATGAGATCCAGACATCACTCATTTTATAGGCACAGGAAGATAAAGGGGGTTACATTGAATTGTAATGGTTCAAGAAGGCCATGTTTCCTGCAGGAGAATCAAAAACAAATTCACTGAAAATTTTTCCTTCTCTGGAAAGTATAATTGCACTCAAGTTGCCCTCCTCCAGTAATTTCAAAGCACCCTGAGAGATCTAGTTCAGTATGTATGGAGGTGTGAGAGAGGGCATGGGCTGTGATAATAATCCCTGCCCCCAGATATACCTCTGTAAAAAAATTGCTGTCCAGAGATTTTCATTTTTCATGTATGTTTTTGGATCAATTGAAAAGAGATTTAGCTTGGGTAGACATTGCTGATCCGGGCGGAATTTTTCTGAATGACATTTTTTAAATGGCGGATGTATTGCAGTGATGGTCAAGGTGACTTATAGAGACAAAAAATAACTCCTCAGAGCAACCATTCTACCATTTTCAAAATGGCAGCTATAACACAGGAAGAAGAGACATATAAAGAAATGATAAAAATAATAATGTTTTTTAATCCTTTTATGTATACACCAAACAATGTTTATGATCTGAATATGAAAAAAATAATGTTTATCAATTCTGTTTTAGACACATTTCATAGTTCACTTTATTTATTTGTTTCAGCAATTGTTTGCAGAATGTTGAACATTTGAAAAGAGCATTTTTAACAGGGACATCTTTTTGTAACAAACACAACGAAAAGTATGGTGCAATTGATAACGAAGAAAGTAGTGTACTGTATACTAAAACTTTGGTGCAGTACAAGATTCCAGATTATGGAAGTGGCTAAAAACCTATGCAATGCCAGTAGAGGTCCTGGCTTTTGAAAAAGCAGTAAATAGAGGGGTTGATAATCTAGCAGGTAACACCCAGAAGGGATTCAAGAATTTGAGCAAAGTAGAAAGAAGAGCATTGGAAACACTGGGAGCAGATGATTCCATGATTCTCCCAAAAGAGATGTATCGGGAGGAATGCTCAAAATTTCTTTACCATAGACAACATTACAAGTGACTTTCAAGGGACCCCTCAAGTGAAGTTCAAGAGGAGGTAGCTTTAAAAAGTCAATGAGGGCCTGGAGAACTGGTGGATAACAAAACACGGGGCGGATTTTTAATACAATACAAAAAGAACCCAAGGCCCCTACTTCTATACAATTCCAAAAGTGCATAAACAAAAATTCCCACCTCCTGGGAGATCAATAGTCTCTGGCATTGGTTCTATTTTAGAACCTTTCACACAGTTCTGTGATGTGTTTCTGAAAACATTGGTCCAGAAAATGCCAACCTATTTGCAGGATACCAAAGATTAAGAATCTTCCCTTTGATACTTCTAAGAAACTCCTCATCAGTCTTGATATTGAGTCCCTATACACAAACATCCTGCAGGAGGCCACACTAGAAGTAGTGGAAAGAATCCTCAATCCTACAGAGTGGAACTTCATCACCCCATGGGATTTTATTTTGGATCTGTCACACCTAGCACTCACAGAGAATTTTTGGGAGTTCGAGGGATAGTACTACCTACAGGTGCACAGAACTTCGATGGGGAGCCCGTTTGCTCCCAGTCTGGCCTGCCTGTATGTACACTCTTTCTAGGCAGAGTTAATTCAAAGCAAGTTCAAGCCCTACCAGTAAGAAAAAAATCTTTGTAAATTTTATATGGATGAAGTTCTGGTAATATGAAGGGGTACCAAGTACAAGGCCTTAACATTTGCCAACTAGGTAAATGCACTCAACCCTCACTTGAGGTTTACAATGACAGTGGGAGGCAATCAACTCTCTTTCCTAGACCTAATGATACAATAGAGACAGGGAAGGTTGTTCACAGAGCTGTACTATAAACCAACCGACTGGAAAAACGTATTACAATTTGAGAGTTTCCATCCCCGAGGGTTACAGGAGAAACTTACAGATAGGACAATTTTTGCGGTTATGGCGCTATTGTTCTGAGACAAGAGACTACAAAACACACACCAAGAAACTGCAAAAGAAACTCTCAGAGAAGAATTACCCCGAAAACGTTTTGAATGTGGCTTACTTAATATTAACAGGGACCAACTTCTTCAAACATGGAAAAAACAGGGTAGTGAGAGACTAATCTGTGTGTCCACCTACAACACATTGTCATGTGCTTTTCAGAAAGTCATCAACACGAACTGGAAAATGCTACAAGCAGGTGGTCTCAACTTGGAGAAACCCATGTAGTCCTTTAGGAGGGGGACCAGCATAAAGGATCACATGGTACATACGTGACTCAGAAAAGTCTCAGACCAGAACACTCGGGCCACTCTTTGGAACCTTCAGCCCCCTGTAGGACATTCACCATGTGGCAAATGTAGTGCCTGCCCGCTGACGAAAAGAGTTAGGGAAATTGATGTAGGCCTTAAATCACCCTGGAAACTCATACACCTGACAAATTGTAACACCAAGAACGTGGTATGCATAATAAAATGTCCATGTAACCTCCTGTATGTAGGGATGACAACCAGAAAGGTGCGCACAAGAGTAACAGAACACCGGAGTACAATCCGGTGCAAAAGAGAAGCAACCAGACTGACACAACAGTACATTGAAAAAAGCCACACAAAAAACAAGATGGAGGGATGTGTGCTAGAAAGACTCGTTCAGACCTGCCCAGATATGAGTGGATCTTTATTAGTGTTTGACCAAAGATGGGTATACAGGTTACGAACAGAGACGTACAAATAAAAGCTCCTCATATGTGCATACAACCATGTCAGGTGACATAATGTACCAATAACACACATTTAGTGGCCCCCGCACTGTTCAAATGAGGGGGGCCCAGGTATATACATACACGCCCAGAATCATCACTGAAATCCTGCTGATCTAGAGAATGCTCCATCTAATCCACTTGTTGTTTCATTGAGAAATCATTACTTTGATTGTGAACAATGGTGAGGGATAGTTAAAGATTAAAATACTCTGACTCCAGTTTGGAGTTTACATAAACATAATAACACCCAGCAAGTAACATTACTAATGCTGGAAACGGAACAACGATGAATCACTGCCTGCCCGGGGAACTTCATTCCCATTAGCAGTCAGGATCCCTTGAGGTTACGATAATAAACCATTTGTTTGATGATAATAATTTTTTAGGGTCGTTTTTAGACCAAGAAACTGTGACTCCATTTTGAGGTTTACGTAAATATATACACATATAAGTAACATCACTGTTGTGGTAAACGTAACAATTTGAGTGTACAGCAAATCCGGGGAACTACATCACCCATGAGCACTCTAGACCTTTTGAATGTCCTGGTCTCTTGCATTCGCATCGCCAGACCTTTGGTGAGGTAGGGAGAAGCTCTTAGAATATAGGAGTGGTTCCCGCGCCTGGCCAGTTGCACCAGTGGTTGAGAGATGAAAGACACAAAATATGTATTCTGCAGTAACTAGAATGACACAGTATAATCTGCTGATATACAAAATAGTTACCTGGCCTAGTTTTACTTTCATAACAACTCAGTACCCCTTATTTGAGTTAATTGACACCTAGAGGGATTACCAGGTATAGGACACAGTGAATTAGATGAACTTTTTAACTTTTCTTTCCAATACTAGATCTTCAAAAAGGTCTTAAATGATGGTACCTTTGACCCTATATAGGCTACATGATTCATGTACAATTTTCTTATGATACCTTACAACAGGTTTATAAGTTATCCTCCTTCTTAACAGTGTGTGAGTAAAAAGGACGCCACCCCCTCTGTGACCAGGATGTCTGTATCCCCTAAACTTTAGGGTAAGAAACAGGATGTTTTTCTTCCAAAGAGTTTTAAATTGTATATCCTTTTGAGGCTCAAGATGCCTCTTTGGCTATAACATGATATTTTTACATGTGTTCTTCTAGAGTTAGAAGACTACAAAGAGAGAGCACTTGCATGATCACTGTAGCATAAACACATAGATCCAATGGTTTGATGTCTCCTTTGTTTATCTATGAATTTCAAAATTAGAAATATCACCTATACAACATGCTTTAATTACACTTTTTTTGTGATTGTATTCCCAATTAGGAAGTCACTACTTGTTTAGTTCCAGGTAGGATTCACCTGGGTTTAAAAAGGTAGCTTTTCAATTTTTAGTATTAATTGTGACTAATAGATTTACAATATCTACACCTAGGGATTCAAAATCCCTGATGAATGCCCCAGACCATTGAGGCTAGCAGAAATAGGCACAAACATGCGGCAGATATTGAATGGTTTTGAGTCATTACTCTGGATATACCCATCCTCGTTTGGTTTTTAGTCATACCTAGTGTCCTGTTCAATAAACGTAATAACCTAAAGGTAATAATCTAGGAACACTTACATATTTTTAATTCAATCTGGATCCCCCTCTTTTTGCTTTGTCTAGTAAAATGTATCCAAGAACTCCCTTCTTTTGGTACAGTCTTCGAGGAGGTTGAGTCCGCCCTGGTGGCATTTCCCTACCAGGGTGGGAGGAGGATACCAATGATGAAGCATGAAGCATGACACTATTATGTGTATGATGTTTCCTCTTACATAAAGGATGACTTTGCCAACATAGGAGATAACATTTTAGTTACTTCCATAATCCGGATTCTTGTACTGGACCAAAGTTTTGGTATACAGTACACTACTTCCTTCATTCTCAATTGTCATCGTAATTTCGTTGTGTTAGTTCTTATTCAGTGAAGGGACATACGGTGCCATACCCCTCTCCTCTACTTTTGTTGTGTTGTTCACATCTTTTAGTTACACAGGTTTTGCAAGTACATGCATGTGTAAGTTCTGTGGGTAGAGGCGTTAGAAAGTTCATAGGTTTTAGCACTTCATCAATATCTTCCAAGCGAATTCTACACACAGATCTTTCTCTACATATGCATGATCCAAACCATTTACACATTTTCTGATCAAGTAGAATACTCTTTTAATGTGTCCAAGCACAGAATATGACGTTAATGGAAGGTCACTTAGCTGTACGGATCGCTTGAACTGCTGTACCAAATTTAGTCAAATGCCTGACAGTCAGAACTCGTTTTCCACAAATGCACAATGTATTTTTATATGTCTTTAAAGTCACATTCTTCTTCTGTCCCAGCAAATCCTTTTAGAAACATCACAGATTCAGCAGTTAAAGCTGCAAGCTTTGTTCCAAATTCAGTCGTAGACTAAAGTATCATCACCCATGACAATATGTGTCTTGAAACCAACAACTCGGCATCTCTACATCAAGTTTCTTGAACAGAATATGTAGCGGGATTAAGTGTCCTTTCTCATCTGTTCCATATCTTATTCATAACTCTGATAATCCTTGACTTATGAATATTGCAACAACTCTAAGTAGCACAATAATAACATGTGTGTCATTTGACAGTACAATGACTCAATTGGAACCACTTAGAACAACCCACTCAACATGTGGCACAACACGAAGGCCAGCTTCCTTCGATTTGCTGTTAATTTCCTGAACAATATGGCCCTTACCTTTTGAAAATATCTCTGCAGGCACCAACTCTTCATTGGTAGTTATTTAACTTGTAATAATTGGAAATTCAGTGTTCACTGAAGCATCAACAATGTTTTGGTGAGTTAACATCTCCAAGTTCATCTTGTTAAATGTTGATTACCAGAATTTATCAAGTTGCACAGGTATAGGTATCAACTTTTTGATGCAGGCAAGGTCAATTGTTCCACTTGTCGACATTTGTCTGATTCTGCCACATTCTTTGACAATGTACAGTTCTTGCAAGGTGCCCAGTGACTTTGAGATCTGTAGAACAGTCTGAATGACCTCTCAGAAGTTTTGCATGGATTAAATCTTGACCTTTCGCAATTGTGACATATATTCCACAACAACAGCAGTTTTCAATTTTGAATTGAAATTCTTCTGGATGAAAGTTTGTTTTAGCTCTTGTACAAGCTTGTGCTTCACTGGTTTAGTTGCAGCATCTCCATCAAATAATGCGTTTGTTGAAAGAAGATCATGCAACAGAATGCCGTTGAAAAATTCACCCCTTTCTTTTACTACATCCATGTCTCTATGTGCTTGCGAAAGTTGTTTTTTGTGGCCTGTTTTGTAGTGGCTGGTTAGATGAAACTCTTTTATGGCAATTAAAGTGTGGAACTTTATTTTTAGTGATCATGTCAAACAGCTTTTTCTCTTTTAATACAAATCTGCCTATAGTTTTGATCCATGTTCCAAGACATCTAGTGTCTTTATTTCATTATCTATATATTGTTTGGTCACAAAGTTGTCTAGTCGCACAGGCTCAGTGACTTCAAGGGGGTTTCCTTGCTCCTGCATGAAATAAAGAAGGCTGCCAATAGGTTTATTAAAACTTTCTCCTCTCTTTTCCAAATGTTTGTTTGTGGTAAGGAACAGTTTCACAATGGTCCATTAATTTTGAATTTGTCTGAAAACATTGCAAAAAGAAAGGACTTCATGGTAAACTAGCTGCCATTGAGCAAAATATTCACTTTTACATGTCTGACCAACAATTCCCTTGAAGCTTTTCTGTGATCTCTGGATCGTCTGTTCCAGTTTCATATCTGGAGCCACAGCATTTAACCTTCCCTCTGTCTTTCACCGCAAAGTGTCTTTGGATTCATTTTCTGTAGAGGTATGGTTTTTCCACCTCAAGCTTCTTCACTCTTTCCAAATACCAGGACCCATATCTCATGGAGTTTATGCAATCAAATTTGCAAAACACAGTTATCAGTGACTCCACAGTTCCAAGTGCAGCTCCCAATCACCTGTGCCAAGTATTTCACTAGAGCTGTATGTAAATCATTTCCCCAGTAATTGCAAAGTTCTGATTTTTTGTCACATTCTTTGACAAACTCGACAAAGTTGGGTTTCAGGTTTTCTGGTTCTGAACTGTGTGTACTGAACATTGCCTGGATTTGCATTATGTCTTTCGAATGAAGTGCACTCTGGGCCTGGTTCACTTCCGAGATAAGATACGCAAAACCAAATTTGTCTTTCTTGGCCAGAAAGCATTGCAACACAATGTTTTCATAGCCTCGGATATGATGAGCATACCTTTTAAGAAACAAACATAATGAGTTACTCTTAATATGGATTTCAGCCTCAATATGTGCAGGGTCTATGCCTCATCCACTGAGATATGTTCCTGCAGTCTGCAGCACAACGTTTGTCATGTAGAAAACGCTCATGCTTGGATAAAGATCATCATATTCTCCTGAATTGCTCATAAAAATATCAGCTACAATACGGAAAACACCTTCATCGCAACCAATTGGCAGAATAGGCTGGTCTTCCAGCTGAGCACACACATTTTGAAACTTTTTTAGATCTGTTTATACTGTTGCATAGTTTGTGACTGGAGATGGTATTACTGGTAAAAACTCAACCTTCTTCAGTGGGACGGTACTGCATCCTGTGATCTTATTTCCGCAGCAAGAACTTCAGGAGTCAAATCAGCTGAGAATGTCAAAAGTTTTTGTTAGACTGACAAAAATGAATCCTGTCACTGTACATTCTCACCAGAAAAATCTTTATTTTATTATTATGGATCAGTACAGTTTAATCAATGTTGCCCATTATTTTTTCTGATCTCACTGAGTGTAAACCCGCAGCCAGCATTCAAGAGTTGCTTTGAAACTTCAATTGTTTTTTCAAAGAGTGCAAACTTAACTGAAGGCTGGCGGTTATGTTGCTGCACTGAAAATGTAAAATTTTCATATGTATGTAGTTTGGGTGGGTGTACAAATCTGCTGCAAATACATTCACCTCGCTGTTTAGATCAACTACTAGGCTGAAAACATTATCATGGAAGAAGCTAGCTGCAGATAAAAACATGTTTGCCCTTTGAGACTCACATACCCTGTACTTTGTTCACATACTCTGTACTTTGTTCTTTCATCAACCCCTTTGGTCCTTGTTGTGGCTATATCACAGATAACACATTGAAGATCCTCTGCTTTCTGATCAGTTGTTGGAGATGGATGAGAGGTAGCCATTGATCTTCTAAGTGGATGAGCATTGGGTTTGTTTGTTGTCGCTTTCTCAGACGACTCGGATTAATGTTGTGATTCACCGGTTTCTGCTATTTTTTGATGATTTGTTTCCAGGCTATTTTCCATTGTTTATGACTTGTAGCACTTGTTGTTACAATGATCAAATATTTGATCCTATTCACCCATCATTTTCAATCTTTCGTGAACTTCATCTTGCCGTATTTTTGCAGCATCTCAAACTCCCTTCTGTCCAGCTGCAGCTGATGTTAGCTTTTCTTTCGGATTAGTTTGGCACATGACACATTTTTCTTTGTTGAAGGAGTCCTCAGATTTTGTAGTTAGTAACACTCTGTCAGGAAGTAAAGATCCTCTGCTACCACCTGCTTCACTCATGTTTATGAATTTTAATCAAAGGAAAACCTGAAATAAAACCAATACTACAATAAATTACCAATATTATGGCTAAAAAATATCATTATAAAGCCGCCATTTTGGAAAATGGTGGAAGGGTTGCTCTGAGGAGTTATTTTCTGTCTCTATAAGACTACTTGACACCCAAAACCTAATGAAGTATATAGGTCTCCTGGTTCCTGAAATATTACATCATCACTGCAACACATCTGCCATCTTTAGGAAAGTCCGCAAGAAAATTTCGGCCCGGATTAGCAATGTCTACCAAAGCTAAATTATTTCTCTAATGATCCCAAAACACAAATCAAAAATTAAAATCTCTATACAACAATTTTGTTACAGAAGTATATCAAGGGGCCAAGACTATAAATTATGAACCATGGAGCATTGAGAGAGGGCAGAGAATGACACATAGTCCAAGCAGTAATGGTAGCATGCTCTAAATTCCAGGATGGTATCATCTCACTGGAGTGAGCGTAGTGCCCTCTCCCATCACATTGAAGCCTAGAGGGTCGCCTAAAAAGCCCAGGCATTAATTTGTTATAACAATTTTGTCCTGTGGAAATTTCAGTAAGAACTACTTTTCTGAAGATGTTTCTCATTTTTGTCTAATGTGTGAGTTTAATCCTAATAGACTACACATCACTTCCTTAACTTCACCAAAAGGACAGCAGCAGTACATAGGCTGCAAGGAATTTAAGCAGCAGCGGCTAATTCCCTTAAGGTGGAGGAGCCTCGACCCAAAACGAAAACATATAATGATAATAACACATTGTTATTAAGATTTTATTTATTAGTGCTGAGTCATGGCGGGGCAGGGCTGTGCTATCCTGACAGACGGCAACAGCCAGCAGGGAGGAGAAGTGGTGGGCACCGTAAGTGTGCATAATGGTTTGGCCGGCCATCTTAGGATGGCCAAACCAGCATTTGCACTTAGTTTTGCTTCACCCGGCTGTGTTGCACAGCTGGGTGGAGAACGGTCCCAGGCTCCCAGGCACTGTTTGAGTGACAAATCAGGCCACTCAGACCCATCACGACGCTGCTGTCATGCTGGTAATACCATTACCAGCATGTCATGCTGGTAATACCATTACCAGCATGACAGCAGCATTGTGATTGGTTTAGGGGAGTCTGGAATACTGTGCACTGCCGGAAGTCAGGAACAGAAGAGAACAGAGGAGAGGGAGCGTCCGTACACATGTAAGTAATTTTTTATTTTTACTTTTCATCCCCCCACCCCCATCTGCCCCACCACTTCTGGTCGCCAGCAGCCTCCACTGATATTAAGATTCATGGACATGGTACTTGAGTTATACTAGCTGATGTGTGGAGAGTTGATTATGTCTCATTCCATTCCAAGTGAATTGTGTTGAGCAAAATTGGTAAGTGGAATGGTTACTTTGACAGACCACGAGGGAACTGTAGACAGCAAACTATATTTGGCACCTTCAAATGCACTGAAATAATTTAACCATCATTAGTCAATTGGAAAACACAATAGAATGGAAATCACAAAATTCAGTGCTTAATTACCAAATATAATGTGCAAGAGTAAAATTAAAGGGATGACTACCCAAGTATAATTTGTGGTGTAAAGAATCTGACAAGAGACACCAGTGATTGGCGGCAATTCTTGTAACTAGCACTTTCGTAAGCATAATGGTGATAGCTATAGGTAAGTGAAAGAATTTCAATAGTCTTTGCAGAATTAAAGAAAGATAGAAATAAAATGTAAGAGTGTCACTTGTCTACAAGGATTATCTGGAAAGAAAAAGATGGGTATGGGTAACTTTTCTGCAGACAGCTAAGCAGGTATATATCTCAGACCACCTGAGAGTCAGTATCTTTTCAATGGTTTGGAACCGGAATTCTGGCACAATCCATTGATACATGTGGTACCCAATCGCAATTTGGAACAGGTGCACACAACAAGCCCATTTTACATTACGATTCGGTAACCATTTAGTATCCCATTTTAGAGGTCGATAAAAGTTTCTCAACTTCTACAACAAAATTCGTACATAAGAAAATGTTTTTGCAGTCAGAAACAATCCTATTTTTACTATACTGGTTATCATGCCTGACCTTATGTTCCAAATTAAGCCTACAGCAAGTCCCATTTAGAAAGTCCCATGCAGCAGCGGGAAAAGTACCATTGCCAGTTATGTAGTGAGGTAGTGGCTCTCCATACACTTGTCAAAATCTTCTCCCCAGTGCAAAAGCAACATGGCCCACAAGAATATGAATTGATATTTGAAATGCTCTACATTCGTGTGCATTGGTAACAGTGGGATGTTAGGGGGGATAACCCACAATGATACTAGATAGAATTTTTGCATTGAACATCCCAGTGGTTATTGAAAGGAAGAGATGTATAATATGATCTGCACAGAAAGCATTACATGGCATAGGAAATGTAGGCACACTAGACAAATGGGTACAAATGTGCAAGTTGTACCTTGCGTACCACATCCAACTATTGGTGAGACCCGCCCAACATTAGATGGTGTGACTACCAAGGATGTGGGATGCCAAATTAAAATGTATACAGCGGAATACAGTCTGAGCCCTGCTTTACATTAGTAAGTTAATTACACCTCACCCCCCCCCCCCCTACTTCGAACTGCAAAACATGACATTTTGTAGTATTTTCCAACCCAAATTTACGCCTGGAAATTTTTTTATATGTTTTGTGCTACTTGTAATTCTGGCTTAAGACAAAAAAACTCCTGCTTGTGTTGAATCAGGTCTACTGACCTAATACGAGTGAAGGCAATATGGTCTATGTTTAGAGAGCTTCATAATAAATATAAATTAGGCCATTCAGAGAGAAAGATGTAGCTAAGATCTAATCCAGTACAATAAAGACACTAAAATAAATCAGGAACTCAATGAAAACTTACAGAAATGTACTGCGTATATTAACTATTTAAAACATTAATTACACAATGGGGAAAGGAGTTTCAAACTAGTTCTATGACTAAGAAGCAAAATTACAAATAAATACCACGGAACAAAATTGGAAGTGGCTTTCTTTATCAATTCCTTGGTGATGTATATTGGGTTAACAGAATATCAAAGATATTTCCGTATACCATGGACAGTGAATTTTATAGGCGATGTAAGTGTCTGACCAGAGGTCTTTCCAGGGACCCACTGTGTAACAGAGATTCAACAACATATGTATAACCAGACATTTTAAATTAATTAATGGTGAGGGAGAAAGTTATTGATCATTCTCAAAAATTGGAAGTGTCAGAGTTTTCTCAAGTGGAGGACAGAAAAGAGAACAGTTATAAAGGACAGAGTAACTTTTGAAAAGAACGCACCCATCCTAACCCATTCAAATTCTACTTTGCTCTTCATTGTTGAGACAGAGGCATCACATTTTGCTGTTGGGACAATTTTGTCACAGAAAGATCAAGCAACAGATGAAATTCACCAAGTGACTTACTGTAAGAGATTGGGTTATTAGTTCACAGGGATGACAGCTCCACTCAATTAACACAAACATTGTAAGGATGAACCACATAATTCACTAAATAAACCTGTGTTTAACCTTCTGGTAGCTTGACACAAAGCCAGATAGGCTTAATTTAGATGCAATGTGCAAAGTATTTGTTTAGCCCTCAAGCAGTAATAAAGTGAAAACGCAACAAGAAAAATCACATCCCAATTTTGAAACATGGAGTAAAATTTGATAAATAAAATGACACCACAATTCCAATCAGTAGAACAGAGTTATGTATTTTTACATGTTTAAGTGAAAATGGTGCAAAAAAGCAGAAAGCGCCACTTGCGGGTATCTGGTCACACTACACCAGATCAAAGACACAAGTTCTGGATTTTCACCTCAACCTTAGTTTTGAAGCAGGAGGAGTACACTCTGATGCCAGCCAAGGGTCTAGGACCCTGGGGTACCTTCTGGGGATCACTACTCTTTCCAGCAGAGACCAGCAGCAAGGCTCAGGCAAGTTCAGTTGGTGCTGGTCAGCTAGAATGCTGTAGTGAAGGCTTCAAGAAGCTTGTTATGCCGCTGTAGCTCAAAGAGCTCAGGCAACTGACCCTTGGAGTCACGTCTGGGTATCCTGGGGTCATGGCAAGCGGATCCAGTCTTCCTTCTTCAGAGATGAGGGCAGTCGTTCATCTGAATCTTTCACGGGTCCAGAAGAGTTCTGGTGAGAGGTTATGAGGGTCCATACTTATCCCCAGAGCCAACCTGTGGGTTGAGAATGCCACATTTTTCTAATATTACCCCTTTCCTGGGTTTGGCCCCAATCTGTCTAGGGGGGTAAAGGCATGCAGTCCTAGGTGGGCATTTGCCAGTGACAGGGCAGGCAGTCTTAGACATCATGATGAGGCTGGACACAGCCCTCAGTCTACCCTTTTAATAACAGGAACGGCCAAATACAACCTCCATCCCATCCTGCGCAGGAAAGTAATGCCCTGCTCCACACCAAAGACCCTTCTGTCCCCAATTCTGGAAGGAATACACAACACACCACAGGAGAGCGATTCACAGCCCTGTGACCCTGGACACCAGCAGAAAAAACATATTTGGTTTAGGTAGAAAAATTTAAACTTTCTAAAAGCGGTATTTTCACAATAGTACCTTAAAATACAACTTTACTACTAAAGAGGATAGTAAATTACAGTTCAAATGAGTGGAAGAAGTAGTTCAATGCTACAGTAAAAAGTCATCAATTCCATCATAAATATTTTTCAAGAAACAATACCATACAAACCATCACTACAAATTTAGAAAACATTAAAAAATTTAAAGAATTTGGCACATGCCATTTCGTTAGGAGGAGAGAACAAGCATTGGTGAGCCTCATGTGCTATTTGTACATTGTATTTTAAAAACACCGGTCTTAAAAAGTGAAGATGTGCAAAGTGCAAGGAGAGACATACAAAATACATGTTTTAAATCTTGTACAAGGAGATTACACAAATCGCAAACTGTCTCTCCCTTAAGGACAACAACCGAAATGTCTGTTATTATTTTCAGGCGTAACAAATGTAATCTCAGCAGTAAATTTGTTCCACCAACCCCATGAGGGATATTCCAAGTAAGATATGGTTGGGGTTTTGAACATAAATATAATTCTTGCATAACCACATTTCTCCAATGAAGCTGGCAAAACAAAATGTCCTGGTTCAAACGTACTTTATAAGCGAAATATTTTGAGATAGCTTTTTAAAATGGATTTGGACATAGAATAACCACTAGCATGATCTGTCCCCAAAATGTCCCTAGCTTTTAAAAAGGAACAGAAGAAAGCACTTTTTGTGAAAATGTCATGCCTTACAGCAGTACGTACTGATCTCGTTTCTCCACCAAACAGGCAGTTCCCCCACCTCAAAACTGCTGCTTGTGGTGTACTAAAGTTGGCAATAGTCGAAACTCTAGATGTAGGATGTACGACGCTGCCATGGAATTCAGATTGCAAATCTTACGCAAGATGGGGCCTTTGATTACATTAAAGAAGCTCCAATACCTCCTATCCATCACCTCACAAGCATAACTTAAGGATGAAGGAATTTTTACCCTAAAAACTGATAACACGTGGGCAAAATGCCTCCTCTCACACATTTTGTATAATCTATTAATAGTGCAAGTTTACAAAATACCCTTACTCGTTTTACATGATTATATTCACTGCAATTACTACAGAAGATTTTACCTAAATTGGGATATAATTGAACCTTCTCAATTTTTTCATGCCACTACAGTCCTTCTTCCGGAACGTCAGGATCTTATTTTTCGAGATGTTCATTTTTAAGTAATGTTCCTCTGCATTCTGTTACACTCTGCCAATGCACCGTTGAGGACCAACAGGGGTTAAGTCCATTAGGGCTGTGCCACCTGCATAAAGAAGACAACATATGTCCATATTGCCAACTTTCGAGGCATCCCCCTTTACCTTTCCTACCTTGCACAGGAGGTCATAGATATATAAGGAAAACAACGGTGCCAACAGGCAGCCTTCTTACAGGCCATCTTGCATCAGAACTTTTGGGGATAAACCCTGATTCTCACCCATCAGTACTTGACTCCAGGTTGACGAGTGAAGTGCTATAACTAGCCTTAACAATTGTTATGGCATACCATGGCGAGACAGTTTTCCCCACAGCATCCAATGCTCAACTCTAATCATTGACCCAATGGTAATTCTTGAACTGGGCACAGAGACTGATGAATTTATGTACACATTTTTAAAATCACTACTTTTCACTAATTTCAATGCCTCAATTTCTGAGAATGCAAGATCAAAGTTCTTTGAAGGATACATTTCATAGTCAAGCAATATACCAAAGTCCAACTTGTTCGTCTTGAAGTCGGGGCCAATATAGCCACTATTTAAATTACATAGGTCAATTCCCAGGAACTGGTTGTTGGGCTTAGGGGACAAAGGCATTTTCCCCATGATTTAATTGACTTGAAGGCCTTGTGTCTTTCCACACTGATGCACCTTGAGAGGTTGCAGCCGATGTATGGGAACCCATGTTACCATTGTCCTCTAAAAGAACCCTATGGATAGAAGGATCCCCACATTGAACAATCTTATGTTCCAACCATACTTTCCACACCATATCAGAATTTGCTAGTTGATCATAATCAATATTTGTGGGATGGGATTTAAAGATTATATGGGTCCAAACTGGTACTCAGATCCTCTTCCGGCTCAGCAGGTAAACATTGACTGTAAACAGTGTTAAATAAGTCAATGGTATGCTGGCTGGAACACTCGAAAGAGACAATGATGAAGAGCAAAATTATCCACAGCTGACACATTCTCAAATCGCAGTTTTTTTGCCTTTCTTTTTATGATATGCCTTACCTTCTTATATCTCCCATTCTTTTTCTCGCTACCTGAGGTCCTTTTTGGATTACACTCCAAACTTTGTTCAACCTTCAAAGATTGGGATCATTCATTGATATAGCTGAAGGTGTTACAGAATCAGTTGACTTAAACTTCTTCTTAAAAATTGGAAACCACTCGACAAACACCAGCTTTAATGGTACCTCTTGCTTGGGCTCCTCAAATAATGATTTTAGGCAGTATACCTGCTCATTCATTAACTTAAGGTTGTTGGAGACTGTCATACTTGAAGAACCTTCTACCGTGCCAGGTTTACCCACTTGAATAGCAACAACTCTGACTTCACATTTAGCATCTATCGTAACTGATTTCAATGCTTGAACATTTTGTGGGTCCGCTTTAACAGTTCTAGAAATAGTGAGGTTTTGAACCCCCATTGGTATTGCAGAAAACTACCCAATACATGAACTGAGTTTGACACTGTTTTTTCCAGAAGTGCTAGAATAGAGGATAGGATTTTCTCAATACAAAATAACTCCTCTGATGGAACCCCTTCTTTATTTTGATTGGGGGCTCTGACTTCCACTGTACAGTGGGAGAAATAAATGTTTTTCAGTCCATAGAGTCCCCAAAAGAAGGAGTGCTACTAAATAAGATGGCAGAGCATTCAAGCTTTGAGGAGAAAGCCCCTGCATCAGCAGACTTTAAAAGAACCTGCAGAGGATTTCTGATTACCATTTCAATGTCCGACAGTCTGGACTTAAGTCGGATGGAACCACCTACTGTTGGAGAGAAGGACTCATGGAGGCACTCATGCAGGGACTCCCGCCAGAGTCTTTTTCTTGGGCATCATCCTGCGCCAGTGAGTCCGAAGCGGAGGCAGATTTTGTCATTCCCCAAACCTTTTCCTCCATACCAGAGAATGTTAGTTGCAAAGCAAAAGAGGAAGCATCCCCACCCCATTCTTGTCCATTGACCATCAATGGCTTGCTCTTATGCATGCACTTATCCAAGATTGTATTCTTATTTTGATTTAATCAGCTAAGAGGGCTATCCAAGATTAGACTAGACTAGAGAGGGACTTGTGACTTCTGTGACTTCTTTATTTGCCTTGATGAAGAAATCCAAAATTGCTGGATAAGGTTTAAAGTGTTGCAACTGAGATATTTTATTATTAAAGATTGATTTTTTTTACCTTCACAGGATAATTCAAAGCAATGATATGACTACAGCACAATTTCTTCAAAGTCATCTTATCCGAATCACACTAAGAAGATGTTGTGTAGTCCCCCACACCAGGCGGAATGCCACAAGGTACAACTTCCTGGTAGGCATGCACAACCCCAACTACTGAACAACTAAGCGACCTCAGGATTTTGCTGAGCTCCTTGCTTTCTTCCATGGCTTGATATGCAAGAACCTGGGTGCAGGCCTACAGCCAATCCAGTCCAAAATGCCTAAGTGGGCTGTCACTGCACTAAAAGTCACCAAAGACACCGGAAGACACCAGAAGTCAGCAAGGGTCACCAATGCTCCACGCTCCACATAGATTCCACTACAGAATGGACTCACCACTCCTCCACAACTAACGGCATCTGCTTAGCATCTTCAAACATCTGGCGTCTGGTGTCTGAAAGCTGATACTATGCTGCTTCTGTGGCTCCAGGCATGGAGGATCAGGAAATCAGGGCTTTTTTGGGTGTAATCTATGTCTCGTCTCCTCCTGATTTCCCCTCCTCTTCTAATAGAGCCAGAGTCTCCTTCTCCCATGCTTCTCCCCCATCTGTCCTCTCGGCCTATCTCCTCGGTTGAGCGTGTGGCTCAGTTGTACCCCGCTACTCCTTCTGCCTCCGCTCACACTGCCAGCAGGAAATCACGGCAGCTGAGCAGTGTTCAATGTATATAGCCTCACTAGTTGCTGGTTGCTGAAGGCATCCTGCCTGGTCCTGGCTAGGGGCAAGGCAGGAGAGGACAGTTCAGGGGTAGGAGTGGAGGGGTGGGGGAGCTCTCTGAGGTGCATGATGTATGAACTCTATTCTGGCTGCTTCACCTTTCTAACGGGTCTCAGTCCTGTGCCATGGAGACTAACCCTCCTTGATGCACCCAAGCACCACATCTGAGGCTTGCACTTTACCTCTTGTTTGCTGCCTGTTGTTGCCTCTGCCAACTCCACTACCTTCTCCTCTGACTGGGTTCATTCACTCTCACTCGTACTTTTGAGATCACCGTGCTGATCCTGCTGGTCCTTCTGCTTGACTGATGGAGCTGCCAGGCATCGGGGCAGGACTGACAGACTGGCAGACTTGAGGGCAAGTTGCAAGCAAGTAGAAGGTCTGGTGAGCCAGTGGAGTCCAGATCAACCACACAAGTGAGGCTTTCCAGGTCACATCAGGAAAGTGTCAAGAAGGTGTCAGGAGGGCAGTATTCTATATAGTGAGATATGTAGTGTCATTTCAGCTTCACAACCAAAGTGAGCATCTTCTCCCCCGAGGCCCGCCTAGATCCGAGGTGCCAGCATCAGCAGACTCAAACCAGAAAGCTCCTAACTCCCTCCTGCTCCTCTCGTGCCAGGAGCTGAGTGTAGGGCCAAAATCAGAGTGCAGCGCATAGATCATGTACAGGGGCGAAAGCAGCGGAGCCCTCCTTGCTCAACACTCTGCACCGAGATCTAAGATCCTCTGCGTGGTGCGGTGAGGCCGCTCGACCCCCTTACACCCGACAGTCCTGCTCCCCTGCAGCCCTAGTTTCAGAGCACAGGTCTCTAGGGATCCGATGTCCAGTGCATCCGCACTTAGCGTTTTGCGTCCACTCAGGCCGGTGCACAGGTTTTGACTTCTATTTCCGGGTCAGCCTGTCAATGTGAGTAACAGCAATACAATTACAAGAAAGCTGCATCCCACTTGTAGCATTTCATTTACAGGCCATGGCTACGTGTAGTACCACTATGGATCTATAACAAAATTTAATGTGTCAAATAGGTGTTACCAATTTTACCATGTTTAAGGGAGAGAGTACAAGAGCCCCAAATCCAACAAAAATTAGTTCAGTTAACATGGGAGAGTGAAGGCAAAATGTCTGGGAGAATACAGTGCCAAGGATGTAGGTCTAACACTTAATATTTCCGAATTTTGATATTATTATTATATTATTATTATAATACCACCATCTATGTCAGAGAACTACTGACAATTAAGGAAGCTTTGTCCCATAGGAAGCTTTCTCTTGAAAGAGTGCAACGTTGGTTACAATATGGACTGATCATAAATATGTAAGCTATCATAGCTCCATAAAATGCATGTACTCCAGAGATGACAGGTGGTCCTTGGTGTTTTCCACAGTCTATTATAAAGTCAGCTATAAACCAAGTAATTGTTATGGTATGGCTGATGCCTAATCTAGGAAAGGGGGAAGAGCGCAGAACAAAAGGAGCAATGTAATTTGCAAGATTGGTTTCGAATCTTGAGACAGAACAACCAAGTAGGGTGGTAGACTAGTAATCCAGAGAAGGTGGTATGGGAGTTGGAAGATACAAGGTTTCGGGAAACATGTAGCTGTGGCAGACTGAGTAGCATATCTCTCTTAGGCCTCAGCCACAACTGTATTGCTTATTGGTGCAGAATAGCTTATCTTTGACAATCTGAGACAGTCCAAAATGGATGCTGTCGGTTCAGTGATCTTACACTTGCATCCCCATGGAGTCCTTCCTCCATGTTCATATAAACAACAAGTACACAGGATATCAGTGCAAGGGCCTGGGCTTCTCATACAAGCAAAACTACACACTAGTGGAATCAGTAGGCATCACACACTTGAATTAGAGAATTAGAGAAAAGGGTCTGTTCAATGCTAGAGTTATAATAAATGGTACATTGCCAACTCCACTTAATGTTGACAATCCATGACTAAGGGTGGGCAGAACTCATGGAATTTCACTCCATGGAATTCAGTGCCTTTACAACTCTTTAAGATTCAATGAAGTTCCACAAACAGGTGGAAAATACAAGTTGTGCGGCTCATTGAGCTGTAGTTTAGCACCAGTAGTACGTTCCATGCCAATGCAGGTACCCTTACCTCTCTTGTTTTCCTTTCCTCTGACTTCCTTTTTCTTTCCTTCCCATTCCAAATCCAACTCCCTCCCAATTACAGATGCAGAGCAAGCAGGCAGTGCCACCAGCACACCTTGTGGACAATGCAGGTAGGCAGGGGTGGAGCGCTGCCCCATCGTCAGCATTCTGGAGGTGGGCACACCCATTTTTTGGGTGCAGCGCCACCTCCTCCTCATGCTGGCAGCAGGCCCAGTAAGGGTTATGCCCTGCGGGAGTGTCCGGTGCTCTGGGGGTGGGTGCAGCGGTGTGTGAGCCGCAGCACAGACATCAAGTCCACCCAGCTGCAGCTGACCCACCACTGGCTGGACATATATATAGATTATAGAAAGTTTAGTTTACAGAAGCACTTGCACTTTATAACTAAAAGAAATATATAAATAATGGTTATGCGATTAAAAACATAGATTGTTATAGAAATTTAACATTCGCCAAAAAAGCTTTTATTAATAGTTTTATTTCTCAACTAGCCCTTGGTCTTTTGTAAATAATGCACTTGCACTTTATAATAGAATTAATAAAGTTTTTATCACTTACAAGGGAGAGTCTGAGATATTATAAAACTAAAAGGTTTTATTTGTGTAACAAATGATTGTTTTTTAGCACTTGCATAAAACAAAACACAACATTTAAGCCACTCCAAAATGGCGCTGCATTTGATTATATAATGAAACAAAGGTGAATGCACATACCATGTAAATCAGTCCCTTGTCGCTGTTTAAATGTTTTTTAAACCAATCACAAACGAAAAAGCAATGTCGTGAGCAAGGTAGCGTGAGGCTATCGAAACGCGTTGACAAAGCGTCTCGTTGGAATAAAGGAGACCCGTTTGAAAAGAATCCTTTGGTGTGCTGCGTGATTTTTCTGGAAAGAAACAATCGGATATCTAATATCTCCAGGCGGGGCGGCCGCCTTTTCAGCAAGCACCGTTGGCGTTCTGGAAGCGCGCCAGTGAAACCGTCAACAAATCATTTGGAGGAAGAGACAGGCGCGCCCCCGAAGGATTTCGGAAACACGCCCCGTAACTAAAACATGATCGTGCGAGAGAACGATACGAAGGAATAAGTACTTGGATTCGTTTCCAGAGAAGTGCTGCCATATCGTTGTAGGGAGCGGAACCAAGTGACCGGTAACGAATCATCGTAAGCAGTGTGAACTTGGGACACTTTTTTGAAGTGGAGTTAACGCTATGCCGGTGTGTCGTTAAAAACTACTGACGACCCGGGATTGTACTAGCAAATGGTCGGCTGACTGTGAGAGCTGAGTACGTCCTCAAGGAACCCGGGAGGATCCTGCAAGTATCGAACCGAAGCATGATCATGAGACGAAGCTGTACGGAGCAGTAGAAACCGGGAGAAGTTTTCTTGTGTAACCACAGCGGTACAGCTGGGGATACAGGAGAATTAACCGTGGAAACGCTCCGGTAAGCAGAGAGAAACTGGGTACGTGTCTGATAACCTGAGGAGCCAAATTAGTAAGGATTGGACTCTCGCCTATTACAGCAAACAGTGGGTGAGTACAAGTCCAATATACTACTTCAAAGGATTTCAAGCGGGTATAATATTATGAGTGACGAGGAGTGTTTGGCACGAGAGCTAGAAGCTAAAAAGCTCTTTGAGGATACAACGTTGCCACATAGAGTGGATAATGTTATCCCAGCGACAACAGAGGGCAATGACCTATCAAAATTGCTACAGGAGTATGAAAGACTCAAAAAAAGAGAAATCTCGCGTTGGTGGGAAGTGGCGTCATTGCGCCAGTATTTACAAGTCGGTCGGGTCCCAAGAGGACTTAGAATAATGACAACACCAACCTATGAGAATCCTCATGTTGATATGCTTAAGGAGTGGGCAGAAAACAGTGCCGCCAGTTCAAATAATATGATACGCATACTGGTGAAATATGCAGGACTGGAACGGGAAGAGGTACTGGGAAGAATTAAAGAATTAAACAAAATATTGGATGATCATGTGGAAAAAGGGAGGATTGAAAAATTTAAGAATGAATTGAGACTTAAATTAGAGAAATATGAGAAACGTATAAAGGATAGGAAAGCCACCAAGTTTACACGGGATAGGCTTGATTATGAAACAGGATGCATCTATACTTTTGCAAAAAATTTGATTCGGTAAGGAGACAACAAATCCAAAGTGGAATACTTAGACAGCAGGAAATCTCTCAAAGTGAATTAAGTGAAATTAGTTCGGATACTGGATCCGAGCAAGAACAAGAGATTCGCAGAGATCCAAAAGAAGTCCGTCTAGGGGTAACAGATGAGTTCTGTTTTTTACAGTTGGAACGCCAAACGGACTTTCAACCCTCGAGAGGTCGCGGAAGAGGCAGAGGCCGAGGAAGAGGAGGCAAAGAAGGGGTGGAGAAGGATATAGGAGAAGCACAAGAAAAGCAAACAAAGCGCTCAATGAGGTCCAATGTGAAGAAGGTAACAAGGAAATAAATCCCAGTAAAACTGTTATTAATTTAAGCACGATTTCCCTAAGTGAAAAAGAGGAGAGTGTGTTGAATTTGGGATTAACTTACTGTGATGATAATGACTTTAATTATCCTCACAGTAGAATGGACCTCTATCAATTTGTGCGGAAATTAAAATTAGCTAAAATGTTTGCTAATAAGAAAAATATTGTTCCCCCCGTAGAAGTTGATGAAGCAAATCAACTGACGGTATTGGATGCACCAATCCTAGGAAATTTGTTGGGCCTTTGTGAAGAGGATGGAATTAGACACGATGAGAGACCGACTGATGAAATTGTCACAAATATAGACACTCCATTTGAATTGAAAGATAGCGACCGTACCCCATATAGACTGAAATCAAAATACATACCGCAGACACCACGGGACAATGTTGATGTATTCTCAGACAATGTTACTAGAGACCTTAAGAATCTATATAGTAAATTGGCGGAAAACAGGAATAATAAAAAAAGGAAAGGAAGAGCCTCCCGAGGAGTGGAGATTCAAAGAACAGTGGAGAGAATACAAAAGGATGGTGGTGTCATAGTCAAACCGTCTGACAAAGGTGGTAATGTTGTTCTGTGGGGACGAGATCTGAATAAGAAAGAAGCCTTTAATCAATTAAATAATATGGAATGCTATAAGAGAATGGAAATGAAAGATTTTATTTTGGTCAAAGAACAATATCATGGAAGGTTAGATGTGTGGAAACAGGAAGGATTAATTAATTGGGATGAGTTTAAATTTTTAAAACAACATAATCCTGTTTTACCTGTATTTTATATGCTTCCCAAGGTCCACAAGAATGCCACCACACCACCAGGGAGACCTATTATTTCCTCGTGTGGTAGCTTATTCGAAAATACATCCAAATATGTAGATTATTTTTTAAATCCTATTGTCAAGACCCTAGCCTCATATATTAAGGATTCAACAGACTTTTTGAAATATATATATGATGTGAATTGGGAGGAGAACAATATGTTATTACTGACACTAGATATAACAACCCTTTATACCAGCATAAGACATGAGGACGGACTTAGAGCTACGGAATTTTATCTAAATCAGAGACCTTTGAGATTTGCGAGGCATAACTGCATGCTTTTGGAAATGATGCAATGGTGTCTTACCAAGAATATGTTTTTGTTTGGTGAAGAGCTGTTCCAGCAGGAGAGAGGGACGGCGATGGGTACCTGCTTCGCCCCCAGCTATGCCAATTTACATCTAGGCTGGTGGGAGGAGCAGGTACTCAAAGGGCCAAATCTGGAACATTGGTTGGAACATGTTTTGCTATGGGTACGGTTCATAGACGACATCTTCGTGCTGTGGCAGGGCACGGAGAATGAAGTCGAGCGATTTATGAAAGATATAAATGACAACGCACTGAACCTAACATTCACCGGAAATTATAGCAAAACATGTATAGACTTTCTGGATATCAGGGTAAAGGTGAATAAAGGGAAATTGGAGACAACAATTTTCCGTAAAACAACCGCAGGAAATACAATCCTACACGCAGATAGTGCCCACCCAGCCCCACTTATTAGGAGCATTCCTTTTGGAGAGTTCTACCGAGCTCGCCGAGCATGCAGTAATGATGAAGAATATCTAATCATTGAAGGGGAAATGACTGAAAGATTTGTACAAAGAGGGTACTTATCGAGTGTGATTAAGAAGGCCGCTTTAAAAGCTAGAAAAATAAATA
Source organism: Triturus cristatus (assembly GCF_964204655.1). Lineage (NCBI taxonomy): Eukaryota > Metazoa > Chordata > Amphibia > Caudata > Salamandridae > Triturus > Triturus cristatus. The sequence goes on along the minus strand of NC_140585.1, from coordinate 433,002,596 downwards.
GGAGAAATGCATTATTTGAAGCCTCGAAAACAAGCAGGAGAATGAACAGTAAAGATGGCACAAATAATTGTAGGTTTATAACCACGTTTAATACAAGCCATGCAGAAGTTCGGAAAATTCTGAGCAAACATTGGCATTTGATTAAATGTGACTCCGTACTAGGCCCTATGATGAAGAAACATCCAGATATCACATTTCACAAGTCTAAGTCATTGAAGGCCAGAATAGTTAACAGTGAATTCACAGAACGAAAGAAACAGGGGCAAATAAGCTGGTTAAGTAAAGTGGGATTCTTTAAATGCTTTAAATGTAAGGCGTGTCAACACGTAGTGAATTGCACGCAATTTAAAACTAGCTTTGGCAAAATTATAAAAATCAAAGGACATCTAACGTGTAGATCAAGTTTTGTAGTATATCAACTTCAGTGCCCTTGTAAAAAGATTTATATAGGGAGCACCACTTTACCAGTTTTTAAACGAGTCCTTCAGCATAGAAGAGCAATAGTGAATAAGGATAGAACATATCCTATTGCTAGACACTTTGAGAGATATCATCAAAGTAATCCTGAGGGACTCAAGTACAGTTGTATAGCAGAAATCCCTAGGAAGAAACGAGGAGGAGACAGGGAAAAGGAACTTAGAAAATTAGAAACCTACTCTATACTGGAATTTGACTGTAAAGAACCCTATGGACTCAATGTGGATGAGGATCTGTTTACTTGTCTCTGAGAAAGAGAAATGAAGAATGAGAAATGTAAATTGTTAAATGAATAATGAATTGATATCTACTGTAGTGAGAAGTTAGTCATTGCCTATGGAAGAAAGTGCCGTAAAAGCAAGATTCGTTTTTAATTTTTGAGAAAGGAAAGGATAGAACAGAGCAAAGTTTTTATCCATCCTTTTCTTAAAAAACATTTTTTTAAAGGAAGCTCAATGAGGGACTGAGGAAAAGGAGTGGAATTAGATTATAGTTGTGGAAATAAAACCCCTTTTTTAAAAAAATAAACCCCTTTTTGTTTACATAAGCACTTGCACTTTGTAGCCAGAAGGAATATAAACGATTACGTGATTGAAACGGTGGCTGTCTTAGTACTGTTTAGATTCTAAAATCTTTTACATAAGCACTTGCATAGTGTAACGATTTCAGAATACTGGCTTATATAAGCACATGCACTTTGTAACCAAAAGACATGTGAATGGTTAAAACAAAGGTTGTTTTAGTACTGTTTGAATTCAGGAATTGTTTACATACGCACTTGCACTTTGTAACGATTATAGAAAGTTTAGTTTACAGAAGCACTTGCACTTTATAACTAAAAGAAATATATAAATAATGGTTATGCGATTAAAAACATAGATTATTATAGAAATTTTACATTCGCCAAAAAAGCTTTTATTAATAGTTTTATTTCTCAACTAGCCCTTGGTCTTTTGTAAATAATGCACTTGCACTTTATAATAGAAGTAATAAAGTTTTTATCACTTACAAGGGAGAGTCTGAGATATTATAAAACTAAAAGGTTTTATTTGTGTAACAAATGATTGTTTTTTAGCACTTGCATAAAACAAAACACAACATTTAAGCCACTCCAAAATGGCGCTGCATTTGATTATATAATGAAACAAAGGTGAATGCACATACCATGTAAATCAGTCCCTTGTCGCTGTTTAAATGTTTTTTAAACCAATCACAAACGAAAAAGCAATGTCGTGAGCAAGGTAGCGTGAGGCTATCGAAACGCGTTGACAAAGCGTCTCGTTGGAATAAAGGAGACCCGTTTGAAAAGAATCCTTTGGTGTGCTGCGTGATTTTTCTGGAAAGAAACAATCGGATATCTGATATATATATATATATATATATATATATATTATCTACTGGCGGTCGCCAGTAGATAGTTATAGTTAGGACCGTGTTTCCATAGGAAATCCGCAACATTCTATTTGGAATAACTTTGGCGCCGATTGACGAATCCTCGCGAAATTCTCAAAATAGGTGGGGCGCTCCGCTCCGCTCCTACCCTGAAAGTCTCGGGGGGATTCGTCAAGCGGGGGCTGAGAAAAAGGGAGGGTCCCAAAACACATTTTCCCCATGCATTTTTACAGAGCGCGTACGTAAGACGCACTCGCGCATGCTCATTACACGCCCCTGCGTAACCGCGATGTTGCTTCCGCGCGACGCACATGCATGTACGCGTACGTGCGTGTACGCGTACGTCACGTACGTATCACGTAAGCGCACTGTACTTATGACGTACGGAGCGCGTAGCGTCAGCTTACCGTACGCGCATCGTATCACGTAAGCGCACCGTACTTATGACGTACGGAGCGCGTAGCGTCAGCTTACCGTACGGGCACGGTAAAAAATGCATTTAAAAAAAAATTAACCATTCCATAATGCAGGATATAGTACATATATTATTTTATACATAGGTTTACCAAAAATCTCAAAAAAAAATTTGCATTTAAAAAACCGTACAAATTCACTGAAAAAACCATGGGTTTCACACACGTTATAGTTGGGAATTTGCATTTTAAAAACCTTGCAAATTCACTGAAAAAACCATAGGTTTCACAGAAGTTATAGTTAGCTGGACATTTCACTCATAAAAAACCAATGAAATTCCCCCGTTATAGTTAGTGCAGGCAACTATAACTCACGCGACCGCAATCCTCTGTTGATGCTAATACTGTATCTTTAGCTATACATATATTACAAATATTTATTTTTCATAAAGACACATATGTCATCAGTGATGTAATATTTGACATCATCAGCAGAGGATTGCGGTCGCGTGAGTTATAGTTGCCTGCACTAACTATAACGGGGGAATTTCATTGGTTTTTTATGAGTGAAATGTCCAGCTAACTATAACTTCTGTGAAACCTATGGTTTTTTCAGTGAATATATATATATATATATATATATATATATATATATATATATATATATATATTAGCTTTGAAGTCTTCCCCAGTATTGTTGGAAGAAAAACGAAGCCTTGTGTGGTTTTGAGCAAATTCCTTTATTCCTCAATCAGCCGCTCGCCAAACGCGTTTCCAGTGCGTAGCACCCTTGTTCACTGACGTGGAGATACATTATTAGCGGCCATTTAACTTACTACACACGTGATTTTTTAAACTACAAATGAAGTGTATGTGAAGACAGACTCGTAGTTTTCACATAGTGTGAAAATCATATGCTGTTGGCAGGCAATAAAACAACGCTTATAATCAAGGTCAATTATTATAGCTTGAAGTTTCCAAATTAAAGACCTGAGTGTTTCAATTAGTTACTCACTCTTATATCTTCATGAAAGATGTTCTTAAAAGATATGGCGACAGTGAGACCCGAGTGGGCCTTCTTAAATGACACAGAACACTAGTGGGCAAGTGCCAATGCAATACTAGATCATTTGCTATTGGCAAATGATGGGAGCACTCGTAATCATGGTCATATATTGTTACATTAGGTTCCAAAATAAAGACCTCAATTATTGAACGTTGTTATTACCTTCATTAAATATTGTTAAATGTTATTAAAAACAGTGGAGCCCAAGTGGGCTTTCTTAATAGCACTAATCATTTTAGCCCTGGTAGGGCGGTTGCCAATACAGTGCATTGGTACATGTGAAAACCGAGTCTCAAAATTTGCATAATTAAAATCATTTCATAAACAAATAATTATACAAACTAGATACTAAAGGTGCGTGTACAAATCCTCTTCAATGTTTAAACCATCTGGCTGTTTTGAATTTAATTCAATTATGTAACGTGACTCTAACCTCCTCAATTGCTTTTCTCTGTTACCTCCCCTTGGATTCTTTTCTATGGCATCAATCACATAGTACGATAGTCCCTCAACTCTTTTTTTATGGAATCTTTCGAAATGTCGAGCGACAGGATATGACCTGTCACCATTTTTTATTGCTCTCAGGTGTTGAAGGACTCTTTTATGTACTTCTAGGATTGTACTGCCCACGTACCGCAAGCCACAAGGGCATTGGAGTACGTAGACCGCAAAGTCCGTTTTGCACGAGTATTTTCCTTTTATCTTTTTTGTTCTCTCACTTAAACCTGGTTTGTACACTTCTGTATTTACACCATGTGTACATGCTTTACATTCGGTGCACTTTATGAATCCTTGTCTTTTCGTTAACCAAGTTTTTTTCGGTTGGGGTTTTTTTAAAGTATTCCTGACCAGTGTTTGTTTAAAAGATCTTGCTTTACGGAATGTAATAAGCGGCCTGCGGGAAACAGATTTACCAAGGATTGGGTCATTTTTAATCACATGCCAGTGTTTGTTTAAAATTCCTCTTAGTTTAGTATGCTGTGCATTATACGTGGTAATGAATCTCCCTGGTTGGTTCAAAATCATACTCTTCTTCTTTCCTTGATCTATTGCTTTTTTCTCAAACAGAATATCCTCTCTCTTTCTGTTGTCAACTTTGAAAGTAGCACTATCTATCCATTCATCTGGATACCCTCTTTCTTTGAATCTCTCTTTTACTACTGCCAATTCTCTTGTTATTTCCTTCTCATTACTGCAGTTTCGTTTTGTACGCAAGCATTCACCATAAGGAATACTCCTTTTGAGATTTACCGGGTGAAAACTTTTGGCATGTAAGATGGTGTTGCTAGAGGTGGGTTTTCTGTACAGTTTAGTTTCTACCTTTCCATTCTCGATGTACACTGTTAAGTCTAAAAAGTTTACTTCAGTTTTACTTATTGCGCTTGTAAACTTTAAATTGAGGTCATTATTTTGTAAATCATTAATAAATGACTTTGCCTCCTCCTCTGTGCCTTTCCACACTAAAAATAGGTCATTGATAAAGCGACTCCAATGAAGGATGTTGTTTTCCCATTGTTGCTGGTACTGCGACCTGACCACCTGCTCCTCCCACCAGCCCATATGCAAATTAGCATAGCTGGGGGCGAAGCAGGTGCCCATCGCAGTACCGCACACCTGATGGAACAATTCATTATTGAATATGAAGTAGTTATTTGTCAAACATTGTTCAATCATTGTCAAGAGCATTTGGGTATGTGCCCACATTGTAATTGGTCTTGTTCCCAGAAAGTATCTAACAGCTTTTATCCCGTCGGTATGACGTATACTCGAATAGAGTGTTGACACATCTATTGTTATTAAAAGATAATCATCCTCCCATGGCAAATCATAAATGCCCCTCAAAAAATACCCCGTATCTTGGATGTATGAGGGTAAAGTTTGGACAAGGGGATTGATGAAGGAGTCTACATATTTTGATGTGTTTTCTAGAGCGCTTCCCATTGCAGAGATAATTGGACATCCTGGTGGCTCTAAAATATCCTTATGGACCTTGGGAATCAGGTAAAATACTGCTGTTATTGGATGGTCAATTTTTAAAAATTTGAATTCATCATGACTGAGTAAACCCTGATCGAACCAATTCTGCAATTGAATGTTATAAAGATCATTACTGGCAAGCATGACTTTCTCATCTACCCTTCCATAACATTTTCTGTTGATGAGTTGTTTGTAGGCCTCCGTGAGATATTTCTGTTTGTCCCACAGAACTATATTGCCTCCCTTATCCGCGTTGCGTACAATACAGTTCTCACTCTCAGACAGTTTTTTCAATAAAGCTTTTTCAATAAACAATAGATGTGTCAACACTCTATACGAGTATACGTCATACTGACGGGATAAAAGCTGTTAGATACTTTCTGGGAACAAGACCAATTACAATGTGGGCACATACCCAAATGCTCTTGACAATGATTGAACAATGTTTGACAAATAACTACTTCATATTCAATAATGAATTGTTCCATCAGGTGTGCGGTACTGCGATGGGTACCTGCTTCGCCCCCAGCTATGCTAATTTGCATATGGGCTGGTGGGAGGAGCAGGTGGTCAGGTCGCAGTACCAGCAACAATGGGAAAACAACATCCTTCATTGGAGTCGCTTTATCAATGACCTATTTTTAGTGTGGAAAGGCACAGAGGAGGAGGCAAAGTCATTTATTAATGATTTACAAAATAATGACCTCAATTTAAAGTTTACAAGCGAAATAAGTAAAACTGAAGTAAACTTTTTAGACTTAACAGTGTACATCGAGAATGGAAAGGTAGAAACTAAACTGTACAGAAAACCCACCTCTAGCAACACCATCTTACATGCCAAAAGTTTTCACCCAGTAAATCTCAAAAGGCGTATTCCTTATGGTGAATGCTTGCGTACAAAACGAAACTGCAGTAATGAGAAGGAAATAACAAGAGAATTGGCAGTAGTAAAAGAGAGATTCAAAGAAAGAGGGTATCCAGATGAATGGATAGATAGTGCTATTTTCAAAGTTGACAACAGAAAGAGAGAGGATATTCTGTTTGAGAAAAAAGCAATAGATCAAGGAAAGAAGAAGAGTATGATTTTGAACCAACCAGGGAGATTCATTACCACGTATAATGCACAGCATACTAAACTAAGAGGAATTTTAAACAAACACTGGCATGTGATTAAAAATGACCCAATCCTTGGTAAATCTGTTTCCCGCAGGCCGCTTATTACATTCCGTAAAGCAAGATCTTTTAAACAAACACTGGTCAGGAATACTTTAAAAAAAACCCAACCGAAAACAACTTGGTTAACGAAAAGACAAGGATTCATAAAGTGCACCAAATGTAAAGCATGTACACATGGTGTAAATACAGAAGTGTACAAACCAGGTTTAAGTGAGAGAACAAAAAAGATAAAAGGAAAATACTCGTGCAAAACGGACTTTGCGGTCTACGTACTCCAATGCCCTTGTGGCTTGCGGTACGTGGGCAGTACAATCCTAGAAGTACATAAAAGAGTCCTTCAACACCTGAGAGCAATAAAAAACGGTGACAGGTCATATCCTGTCGCTCGACATTTCGAAAGATTCCATAAAAAAAGAGTTGAGGGACTATCGTACTATGTGATTGATGCCATAGAAAAGAATCCAAGGGGAGGTAACAGAGAAAAGCAATTGAGGAGGTTAGAGTCACGTTACATAATTGAATTAAATTCAAAATAGCCAGACGGTTTGAACATTGAAGAGGATTTGTACATGCACCTTTAGTATCTAGTTCGTATAATTATTTGTTTATGAAATGATTTTAATTATGCAAATTTTGAGACTCGGTTTTCAAATGTACCAATGCACTGTATTGGCAACCGCCCTACCAGGGCTAAAATGATTAGTGCTATTAAGAAAGCCCACTTGGGCTCCACTGTTTTTAATAACATTTAACAATATTTAATGAAGGTAATAACAATGCTCAATAATTGAGGTCTTTATTTTGGAACCTAATGTAACAATATATGACCATGATTACGAGTGCTCCCATCATTTGCCAATAGCAAATGATCTAGTATTGCATTGGCACTTGCCCACTAGTGTTCCGTGTCATTTAAGAAGGCCCACTCGGGTCTCACTGTCGCCATATCTTTTAAGAATATCTTTCATGAAGATATAAGAGTGAGTAACTAATTGAAACACTCGCGCAATCATTCAGGTCTTTAATTTGGAAACTTCAAGCTATAATAATTGACCTTGATTATAAGCGTTGTTTTATTGCCTGCCAACAGCATATGATTTTCACACTATGTGAAAACTACGAGTCTGTCTTCACATACACTTCATTTGTAGTTTAAAAAATCACGTGTGTAGTAAGTTAAATGGCCGCTAATAATGTATCTCTACGTCAGTGAACAAGGGTGCTACGCACCCGAAACGCGTTTGGCGAGTGGCTGATTGAGGAATAAAGGAATTTGCTCAAAACCACACAAGGCTTCGTTTTTCTTCCAACAATACTGGGGAAGACTTCAAAGATAATATTAAGAGACCGGCTTCCGTGAGGTCCGGAAACAACGAAGCAACTCTCGTTCAGGAGGAGGCAACTCATACACGGGAGACTCAAAGATATATATATATATATATATATATTATCCAAGCGAAAATTCACCGCACTCCAGAAAACGATAATTATCAAAGAAGCTTATTTATTTAAGCATAAGTTGCACCACCATACACCATGGTGGGTGGTGTATGGTGGCGGAATTTATCTTTAAATAAATAAGCTTCTTTGATAATTATTGTTTTCTGGAGTGCCGTGAATTTTTGCTTGATTAATTAAATTCGAGGGTTTGTCTGACCTCGACATCGCCCCCGCCAGAAACGAGCGCACCAGCTACAGACTGTTTGCTGTGAAAAAAATATATATATATATTTATATATATATCTAAGACCAAAACTCAGCGCGAAGCACTGAAAACGCCTTTCCCCTTCCCCTCCCAACGGCGGTCCGCGGCGAGGGGACGAGCCTCAAAACACCAAACACACGCTGTTTCCTCGTAGAATAACAGCAGCCGCGGACAAAAAAAGGCTTTCAAGCAGTTGTTTATTTAGCAGAAATGAGCAACTCGACGCGTTTCGGGACCAAGTCCCTTGTTTGCGAGTACCGTGGCATGATTTCCATTACGTTTAAATAAACATGTGACTATCAAAATCATAAAACGTGAAGACAGACTGGCATGAAAAACAGAAGTTAACTCACTCCTTTCTCCATCACTATGCCTGTGTGTTACTTTCATGATGCTAATTTTGCCTTTCACAACGAGCGTTAAATAGTGTTTCAGTAATTGAATATTTGAGGCAAAAACAAAACTTTTGGCACATAAGCGTGTGCTAAGCATAAATATAGAAAGTGAAAAAAGACCACCACCGATGGTAATTTCCATATGTGAAGCGTTATGCAGATGTCCATTACTCTAATTGAAGTTCATAAATTTCTTAAATACTTGCAAGATGTCTACAAAATATATATATATAATTCATGTCCATAAGAAATATTTCTTTCACACCGAAACCCTAGTGGGTTCTAAAACAGCATACAATCGGCTTGTATTTTTGTCTAAGCTCAAGTGGGCACATATGATGAACATGGCTAATTTCTTTCAATAAACCAGGAATCATCACCACGAAGGTTCTTTTCAGCAACAAGTGGATGGCAAATCTCGCTAATTGTGCCTAGTTGTCATGCCCAAGTTCGCTCGTTGCGAAAGGCAAAATTAGCATCATGTCTGTCTTCAAGTTTTATGATTTTGATAGTCACATGTTTATTTAAACGTAATGGAAATCATGCTGCGGTACTCGTGAAAAGGGACTTGGTCCCGAAACGCATCGAGTTGCTCATTTCTGCTAAATAAACAACTGCTTGAAAGCCTTTTGATGTCCGCAGCTGCTGTTATTCTACAAGGAAACAGCGTGTGTTTGTTAAAAGACATTGCTACCAGTGCGGCCCGCCCGGGCCATGCATCATCGCAGGGTGCGCACACGCTGAGTGTTTCAGGTGCCACTAACTCACTGCACCACAAGTCATGGCCACGTGAACTTATTTAGGCAGAATGCAGTAGGCAAAAGACAATTCTCGCAGTGCAGCCCGCTCAAACGACGCATCATCGCAGGGTGCGCACCCGCTGGTTGCTTCAGGTGCCACTAACTCAGTGCACCACTTATCATCGCTGGATGCATACACTGCAGTCAGCACGGCTCACAATTAAAATTGAGTGTTTATTCATTAAATACAGAGTCCAGTAGGCAACTAACTAAAATGTCTTCGAAACCTAAATAATATCACTTTCGTATCCTTGCTTCAAGAACTTTTTTGATATCAATTATAGCTTTACTACAATCATGAAATTCATCCTGCAAGTCCTTTGTTACCTACACTGCGGTCAGCAGAGCTCACAATTTACATTGAGACATGATTTATTAATTGCAGACAGACTGGTACTCTATATCCTTGGATTTTGTCAAGAGGAAGTGACAAAAACCATTCCTCGATGTCTGTGCTGACTACTGCCTTCCATCTACATTGCGGATAGCAGGGCTCACAATTCACATTGAGTCACAATTGCAGATGATGCAGTCCAGTAGGCAAGAGACATTGCTCCCAGTGTCGCCTGCCCGGACTATGCATCATCGCTGGATGCGCACACACTGAATGCTTCTAATGCCCCTATCGTAGTGCAGCACAAATCATTGACTCTTTATGATTGAATCTCTGTGTCTGATCCAATGATTACTGTTCTACTTGTTGCCAGCACCAACAATTCCAAGAGGGCTGGCTTACACTCACCCCACATGCATCCAGCACAGACGTCACTGGACATGTGACCCTGGTAATAAAAAGGAGTCGAGCGCACGTGCCCGTACCCAGTTCCACTATCTATCTGTGTCCATGTGTTCATTATGTATGCAACAGGCTGCCCCTGGGCCCTACCGCATTACATTTTGCTCTGGACAGCTTATGCAACCAACTTACCTTTGACAGTGGGAGAAAACTTGGGTGATGTAACTTTGTCTCGGTCATTGTACAAGTACGTACGTAGAGACTGGATGATTAGACTACTGCAAGGAGAGTGTATAGTGAATTTATAAGTGCGTGGGGATTGGCGGAGTGATTGTATAAGTACATATGTTGGTGCAGCCTAACTCCGACAATGAGCTTGTCTCTAATTGGCTGCCCTCCATGTCCCAAAAACTGAATTTTGGACTTTGCATGTCCCAGTATTGCTACAGCTGCAATACTCCACTGAATGTGCTATAAACATTCACATCCACACAGATGTGTCATGTCCAACATCTTTCTTGTGTGGAACTATGGATGAATGTAGGGTCAGTGATTCAGCATACCTTCCATGTAAGCCATGTTGTGGGACTTCGCTCAGAGAGTGACACATTGATGCTTCCGACCCGGGTGACCGCAGCACTACAACAAGAACACCCGCATGCCAGTGTTGCCACATTTTGGAAGCATTCTCTAGCCCAAAGACAACCAAAAAGTAGCCCAATATTGCTAATTTATGGAAGGAGGGGCAGGGACATTCACAAGCAGGCGGTGAATGCATTGGAATTGATGTTGTAGTAGGCTGCCAAGTAAATATTTGTCTAATAAAGCGCTTTAACATACTAGTTTGCTGGAGTGCTGTATATATATTTATAGTCTGGCAACTAGCACAAACCAAAATTTTACCGCACAACCGGGAAAAATATAGCCCAATTGTGCGTGATCTAGCCTAATCTGGCAACAGTGCCGCATCAGTTGATTCCTCATACAGCTCACGATAGAGCCACGCCCATAGCTCCGGCGTCATTCTTTACAGCCTCACGCAGGACTGGCATATGCCATTTTAGAGTTGCTCCCACCGCATGCACTGTGATGGCCCATCCCGGTGGTCCGGACACATGATGTAGGCCTGAGCCACCGAGAAAGGGAGGACTGAGCGGATGTGCAACCTGCGATGATGATGGGTGCACTAGTATGTTGTCTGCCATGGCAAAATCAAGACGCAGCACCAAATGTGAGACCTGTTGGCCTGCGGAGCGGGACTGCATGATGTGGAGGGTGCCTTCCCCGCGAAAAGGTGAGCAGTGAGGCCTGGGTGTGCAGCAGTGGGCAAATACGTCTGGGTGGCGGGAGTGGATGGGGTGCAGCAGTCTGGGTGCACAGCGGCACGCAGTCACCTCCAGGCAGTGGGAGTGCCTTGGGTGCAGCAGCCTGTGTGTGCAGCGGCTGTCATATACCTCTGGGCAGTGGGAGTGGGTGGGGTGCAGCTGCCTGGGTGTTCAGCAGCAAGTAGACACCTCTGGGAAGTGGATGGGGTACACTAGCCTGGATACTCAGAGGCAGGACAGCGATTTAGGCATGCACAGTTGTATTTACTCATCCATTACTGATTCCATACTATGTTTCAGATGACTAAGCTTGAGGGCTGCCCTATATCCCAGCATGTGGTTGGAGACACAACGGTGGCAGAAAGGTGAGCTGTGAAGATTTTCCCCACAGTGTCAACACTTACTCTCCCTCTCCATCTCTTCCTTTCTGTCACTCACACTCTTTCTCTCTCACTCTCTATCTCTTCCTTTCTCTCTCTCACTGTCTATCTCTCTTTCTCTGTCTCTTCCTCTCTCTTTCATTCTTTCTTTTTCTCTCTTCCTCTCTCTCACTCTTTCTCTCTCTCTTCCTCTCTCACACTGTTTCTCTCTTTCTCTCGTCCTTGTATCTCACTCTTTATCTCTTTCTCTCTCTCACTCTTTTCCTCTTTCTCTGTCTTCCTCTCTCTCTCTCACTCTTTCTTTCTTTCTCTCTCTCTTTCTCTCTCTCACTCTTTCTCTCTCCTTTGCTGGACGCATGACGCACCATCTTATCTTTCTTTTTGTCTTGCAGGCTGTGATTCACAAATTGTGCACTTGTATGTACTCATCCATTACTGATTCCATACTATGTTTCAGATGATTAAGCTTGAGGGCTGCCCTATATCCCGGCACGTGGTTGGAGACACACCGGTGGCAGAAAGGTGAGCTGTGAGGATTTTCTCCACAGTGTCAACACTCACTCTCCCTCTCCATCTCTTCCTTTCTGTCACTCACACTCTTTCTCTCTTTCTCTGTCTCTTCCTCTATCTCTCATTCTTTCTTTCGCTCTCTTCCTCTCTCTCTCTCTTCCTCTCTCTCACACTGTTTCCATCTTTCTCTCCTCCTTGTATCTCACTCTTTCTCTCTCTCACTCTTTTTTTCTTTCTTCCTCTCTCTCTCTCTCTCTCTCTCTCTCTCTCACTCTTTCTTTCTTTCTCTCTCTCTTCCTCTCTCTCACTCTTTCTCTCTCTCCTTTGCTGGACGCATGACGCACCATCTTATCTTTATTTTTGTCTTGCAGGCTATGATTCACAAATTGTGCACTTGTATGTACTCATCCTTTACTGATTCCATACTATGTTTCAGATGACTAAGCTTGAGGGCTGCCCTATATCCCGGCATGTGGTTGGAGATACACCAGTGGCAGAAAGGTGAGCTGTGAGGATTTTCTCCACAGTGTCAACACTCCCTCTCCCTCTCCATATCTTCCTTTCTGTCACTCACACTTTTTCTCTCTCTCTCACTCTCTATCTCTTCCTTTCTCGCTCTCACTCTCTATCTCTCTTTCTCTGTCTCTTCCTCTCTCTTTCATTCTTTCTCTCTCTTCCTCTCTCTCACTCTTTCTCTCTCTCTCTCTTCCTCTCTCTCACTGCTTCTCTCTTTCTCTCTTCCTTGTATCTCACTCTTTTCCTCTTTCTCTGTCTTCCTCTCTCTCTCTCACTCTTTCTTTCTTTCTCTCTCTCTTCCTCTCTCTCACTCTTTCTCTCTCCTTTGCTGGACGCATGATGCACCATCTTATCTTTCTTTTTGTCTTGCAGGCTGTGATTCACAAATTGTGCACTTGTATGTAGTCATCCATTACTGATTCCATACTATGTTTCAGATGACGAAGCTTGAGGGCTGCCCTATATCCCGGCACATGGTTGGAGACACACCGGTGGCAGAAAGGTGAGCTCTGAGGATTTTCTCCAGTGTCAACACTCACTCTCCCTCTCCATCTCTTCCTTTCTGTCACTCACACTCTTTCTCTCTTTCTCTGTCTCTTCCGCTATCTCTCATTCTTTCTTTCGCTCTCTTCCTCTCTCTCACTCTTTCTCTCTCTCTCTTCCTCTCTCTCACACTGTTTCCATCTTTCTCTCTTCCTTGTATCTCACTCTTTCTCTCTTTCTCTCTCTCACTCTTTTTCTCTTTCTCTGTCTTCCTCTCTCTCTCTCTCACTCTTTCTTTCTTTCTCTCTCTCTTACTCTTTCTCTCTCTCCTTTGCTGGACGCATGACGCACCATCTTATCTTTCTTTTTGTCTTGCAGGCTATGATTCACAAATTGTGCACTTGTTTGTACTCATCCTTTACTGATTCCATACTATGTTTCAGATGATTAAGCTTGAGGGCTGCCCTATATCCCGGCATGTGGTTGGAGACACACCGGTGGCAGAAAGGTGAGCTGTGAGGATTTTCTCCACAGTGTCAACACTCACTCTCCCTCTCCATCTCTTCCTTTCTGTCACTCACACTCTTTCTCTCTTTCTCTGTCTCTTCCTCTATCTCTCATTCTTTCTTTCGCTCTCTTCCTCTCTCTCACTCTTTCTCTCCCTCTCTTCCTCTCTCTCACACTGTTTCCATCTTTCTCTCTTCCTTGTATCTCACTCTTTCTCTCTTTCTCTCTCTCCCTCACTTTTTTCTCTTTCTCTGTCTTCTTCTCTCTCTCTCTCTCTCTCTCTCTCTCTCTCTCTCTCTCTCTCTCTCTCTCTCTCACTCTTTCTTTCTTTCTCTCTCTCTTCCTCTCTCTCACTCTTTCTCTCTTTCTCTCTCTCCTTTGCTGAACGCATGACGCACCATCTTATCTTTATTTTTGTCTTGCAGGCTATGATTCACAAATTGTGCACTTGTATGTACTCATCCTTTACTGATTCCATACTATGTTTCAGATGACTAAGCTTGAGGGCTACCCTATTTCCCGGCACGTGGTTGGAGACACACCAGTGGCAGAAAGGTGAGTTGTGAGGATTTTCTCCACAGTGTCAACACTCCCTCTCCCTCTCCATCTTATCCTTTCTGTCACTCACACTTTTTCTCTCTCTCTCACTCTCTATCTCTTACTTTCTCGCTCTCACTCTCTATCTCTCTTTCTCTGTCACTTCCTCTCTCTTTCATTCTTTCGTTCTCTCTCTTCCTCTCTCTCACTGCTTCTCTCTTTATCTCTTCCTTGTATCTCACTCTTTTCTTCTCTCTCTGTCTTCCTCTCTCTCTCTTTCTTTCTTTCTCTCTCTCTTCCTCTCTCTCACTCTTTCTCTCTCCTTTGCTGGACGCATGACGCGCCATCTTATCTTTCTTTTTGTCTTGCAGGCTGTGATTCACAAATTGTGCACTTGTATGTACTCATCCATTACTGATTCCATACTATGTTTCAGATGACGAAGCTTTCACACTGTTTTTCTCTTTCTCTCTTACTTGTATTTCACTCTTTCTCTGTCTTCCTCTCTCTCTTTCTCTCTCTCACTCTTCCGCACTCTCACTCTTTCTCTCTCTCTCTTCCTTTCTCTTACTCTTTTTCTCTCTCTCTTCCTCTCTCTCACTCTTTCTCTCTCTCTTTCACTCTCTCACTCTTTCTCTCTCTCTTCGTCTCTCACTCTTTCTCTCCGTATTCCTCTCACTCTTTCTTTCTTTTTCTCTCTGTCTTCCTCTCACTCTTTTTTCTCTCTCTATCTTTCTTTCTCTCTCCTTTGATGGATGCATGACACACAATCTTATCTTGCTTTTTGTCTTGCAGGCCTGCGATGATGCATGGCCATCCTGCAATCAACACTCAACCTGGATTGTGAGCATTGCTTCGCCGCA
This sequence comes from Triturus cristatus, assembly GCF_964204655.1. Lineage (NCBI taxonomy): Eukaryota > Metazoa > Chordata > Amphibia > Caudata > Salamandridae > Triturus > Triturus cristatus. Next base: position 432,987,338 of record NC_140585.1, on the reverse strand, counting down.
TGAACACAACGGATGAGGAGGTTCTTTCGGCACGTGGTGGACCCTCTTCAACACACGCCGGTGGTGTAAGGTTAGCAGAGAGTCTTGTTTGCGCAGCGGCACGCAGTCGCCTCTGGGCAGTGGGAATGCATGGGGTTCAGCAGCCTGGGTGCGCAGCGGCTGTCATACACATCTGGGCAGTGGGAGTGGATGGGGTGCAGCAGCCTGGGTGTTCAGCAGTGAGTGGACACCTCTCTGCAGTGGAAGTGGATGGGGTACACTAGCATGTATACACAAAGGCCGGACAGCGATTTAGGCATGCACAGTTGTTTGTACACATCCATTACTGATTCCATACTATGTTTCAGATGACTAAGCTTGAGGGCTGCCCTATATCCCAGCATGTGGTTGGAGACACAACGGTGGCAGAAAGGTGAGCTGTGAAGATTTTCCCCACAGTGTCAACACTTACTCTCCCTCTCCATCTCTTCCTTTCTGTCACTCACACTCTTTCTCTCTCACTCTCTATCTCTTCCTTTCTCTCTCTCACTGTCTATCTCTCTTTCTCTGTCTCTTCCTCTCTCTTTCATTCTTTCTTTTTCTCTCTTCCTCTCTCTCACTCTTTCTCTCTCTCTTCCTCTCTCACACTGTTTCTCTCTTTCTCTCTTCCTTGTATCTCACTCTTTATCTCTTTCTCTCTCTCACTCTTTTCCTCTTTCTCTGTCTTCCTCTCTCTCTCTCACTCTTTCTTTCTTTCTCTCTCTCTTTCTCTCTCTCACTCTTTCTCTCTCCTTTGCTGGACGCATGACGCACCATCTTATCTTTCTTTTTGTCTTGCAGGCTGTGATTCACAAATTGTGCACTTGTATGTACTCATCCATTACTGATTCCATACTATGTTTCAGATGATTAAGCTTGAGGGCTGCCCTATATCCCGGCACGTGGTTGGAGACACACCGGTGGCAGAAAGGTGAGCTGTGAGGATTTTCTCCACAGTGTCAACACTCACTCTCCCTCTCCATCTCTTCTTTTCTGTCACTCACACTCTTTCTCTCTTTCTCTGTCTCTTCCTCTATCTCTCATTCTTTCTTTCGCTCTCTTCCTCTCTCTCTCTCTTCCTCTCTCTCACACTGTTTCCATCTTTCTCTCCTCCTTGTATCTCACTCTTTCTCTCTCTCACTCTTTTTTTCTTTCTTCCTCTCTCTCTCTCTCTCTCTCTCTCTCTCTCACTCTTTCTTTCTTTCTCTCTCTCTTCCTCTCTCTCACTCTTTCTCTCTCTCCTTTGCTGGACGCATGACGCACCATCTTATCTTTATTTTTGTCTTGCAGGCTATGATTCACAAATTGTGCACTTGTATGTACTCATCCTTTACTGATTCCATACTATGTTTCAGATGACTAAGCTTGAGGGCTGCCCTATATCCCGGCATGTGGTTGGAGATACACCAGTGGCAGAAAGGTGAGCTGTGAGGATTTTCTCCACAGTGTCAACACTCCCTCTCCCTCTCCATATCTTCCTTTCTGTCACTCACACTTTTTCTCTCTCTCTCACTCTCTATCTCTTCCTTTCTCGCTCTCACTCTCTATCTCTCTTTCTCTGTCTCTTCCTCTCTCTTTCATTCTTTCTCTCTCTTCCTCTCTCTCACTCTTTCTCTCTCTCTCTCTTCCTCTCTCTCACTGCTTCTCTCTTTCTCTCTTCCTTGTATCTCACTCTTTTCCTCTTTCTCTGTCTTCCTCTCTCTCTCTCACTCTTTCTTTCTTTCTCTCTCTCTTCCTCTCTCTCACTCTTTCTCTCTCCTTTGCTGGACGCATGATGCACCATCTTATCTTTCTTTTTGTCTTGCAGGCTGTGATTCACAAATTGTGCACTTGTATGTAGTCATCCATTACTGATTCCATACTATGTTTCAGATGACGAAGCTTGAGGGCTGCCCTATATCCCGGCACATGGTTGGAGACACACCGGTGGCAGAAAGGTGAGCTCTGAGGATTTTCTCCAGTGTCAACACTCACTCTCCCTCTCCATCTCTTCCTTTCTGTCACTCACACTCTTTCTCTCTTTCTCTGTCTCTTCCGCTATCTCTCATTCTTTCTTTCGCTCTCTTCCTCTCTCTCACTCTTTCTCTCTCTCTCTTCCTCTCTCTCACACTGTTTCCATCTTTCTCTCTTCCTTGTATCTCACTCTTTCTCTCTTTCTCTCTCTCACTCTTTTTCTCTTTCTCTGTCTTCCTCTCTCTCTCTCTCACTCTTTCTTTCTTTCTCTCTCTCTTACTCTTTCTCTCTCTCCTTTGCTGGACGCATGACGCACCATCTTATCTTTCTTTTTGTCTTGCAGGCTATGATTCACAAATTGTGCACTTGTTTGTACTCATCCTTTACTGATTCCATACTATGTTTCAGATGACTAAGCTTGAGGGCTGCCCTATATCCCAGCATGTGGTTGGAGACACAACGGTGGCAGAAAGGTGAGCTGTGAAGATTTTCCCCACAGTGTCAACACTTACTCTCCCTCTCCATCTCTTCCTTTCTGTCACTCACACTCTTTCTCTCTCACTCTCTATCTCTTCCTTTCTCTCTCTCACTGTCTATCTCTCTTTCTCTGTCTCTTCCTCTCTCTTTCATTCTTTCTTTTTCTCTCTTCCTCTCTCTCACTCTTTCTCTCTCTCTTCCTCTCTCACACTGTTTCTCTCTTTCTCTCTTCCTTGTATCTCACTCTTTATCTCTTTCTCTCTCTCACTCTTTTCCTCTTTCTCTGTCTTCCTCTCTCTCTCTCACTCTTTCTTTCTTTCTCTCTCTCTTTCTCTCTCTCACTCTTTCTCTCTCCTTTGCTGGACGCATGACGCACCATCTTATCTTTCTTTTTGTCTTGCAGGCTGTGATTCACAAATTGTGCACTTGTATGTACTCATCCATTACTGATTCCATACTATGTTTCAGATGATTAAGCTTGAGGGCTGCCCTATATCCCGGCACGTGGTTGGAGACACACCGGTGGCAGAAAGGTGAGCTGTGAGGATTTTCTCCACAGTGTCAACACTCACTCTCCCTCTCCATCTCTTCCTTTCTGTCACTCACACTCTTTCTCTCTTTCTCTGTCTCTTCCTCTATCTCTCATTCTTTCTTTCGCTCTCTTCCTCTCTCTCTCTCTTCCTCTCTCTCACACTGTTTCCATCTTTCTCTCCTCCTTGTATCTCACTCTTTCTCTCTCTCACTCTTTTTTTCTTTCTTCCTCTCTCTCTCTCTCTCTCTCTCTCTCTCTCTCTCTCTCACTCTTTCTTTCTTTCTCTCTCTCTTCCTCTCTCTCACTCTTTCTCTCTCTCCTTTGCTGGACGCATGACGCACCATCTTATCTTTATTTTTGTCTTGCAGGCTATGATTCACAAATTGTGCACTTGTATGTACTCATCCTTTACTGATTCCATACTATGTTTCAGATGACTAAGCTTGAGGGCTGCCCTATATCCCGGCATGTGGTTGGAGATACACCAGTGGCAGAAAGGTGAGCTGTGAGGATTTTCTCCACAGTGTCAACACTCCCTCTCCCTCTCCATATCTTCCTTTCTGTCACTCACACTTTTTCTCTCTCTCTCACTCTCTATCTCTTCCTTTCTCGCTCTCACTCTCTATCTCTCTTTCTCTGTCTCTTCCTCTCTCTTTCATTCTTTCTCTCTCTTCCTCTCTCTCACTCTTTCTCTCTCTCTCTCTTCCTCTCTCTCACTGCTTCTCTCTTTCTCTCTTCCTTGTATCTCACTCTTTTCCTCTTTCTCTGTCTTCCTCTCTCTCTCTCACTCTTTCTTTCTTTCTCTCTCTCTTCCTCTCTCTCACTCTTTCTCTCTCCTTTGCTGGACGCATGATGCACCATCTTATCTTTCTTTTTGTCTTGCAGGCTGTGATTCACAAATTGTGCACTTGTATGTAGTCATCCATTACTGATTCCATACTATGTTTCAGATGACGAAGCTTGAGGGCTGCCCTATATCCCGGCACATGGTTGGAGACACACCGGTGGCAGAAAGGTGAGCTCTGAGGATTTTCTCCAGTGTCAACACTCACTCTCCCTCTCCATCTCTTCCTTTCTGTCACTCACACTCTTTCTCTCTTTCTCTGTCTCTTCCGCTATCTCTCATTCTTTCTTTCGCTCTCTTCCTCTCTCTCACTCTTTCTCTCTCTCTCTTCCTCTCTCTCACACTGTTTCCATCTTTCTCTCTTCCTTGTATCTCACTCTTTCTCTCTTTCTCTCTCTCACTCTTTTTCTCTTTCTCTGTCTTCCTCTCTCTCTCTCTCACTCTTTCTTTCTTTCTCTCTCTCTTACTCTTTCTCTCTCTCCTTTGCTGGACGCATGACGCACCATCTTATCTTTCTTTTTGTCTTGCAGGCTATGATTCACAAATTGTGCACTTGTTTGTACTCATCCTTTACTGATTCCATACTATGTTTCAGATGATTAAGCTTGAGGGCTGCCCTATATCCCGGCATGTGGTTGGAGACACACCGGTGGCAGAAAGGTGAGCTGTGAGGATTTTCTCCACAGTGTCAACACTCACTCTCCCTCTCCATCTCTTCCTTTCTGTCACTCACACTCTTTCTCTCTTTCTCTGTCTCTTCCTCTATCTCTCATTCTTTCTTTCGCTCTCTTCCTCTCTCTCACTCTTTCTCTCCCTCTCTTCCTCTCTCTCACACTGTTTCCATCTTTCTCTCTTCCTTGTATCTCACTCTTTCTCTCTTTCTCTCTCTCCCTCACTTTTTTCTCTTTCTCTGTCTTCTCTCTCTCTCTCTCTCTCTCTCTCTCTCTCTCTCTCTCTCTCTCTCTCTCTCTCTCTCACTCTTTCTTTCTTTCTCTCTCTCTTCCTCTCTCTCACTCTTTCTCTCTTTCTCTCTCTCCTTTGCTGAACGCATGACGCACCATCTTATCTTTATTTTTGTCTTGCAGGCTATGATTCACAAATTGTGCACTTGTATGTACTCATCCTTTACTGATTCCATACTATGTTTCAGATGACTAAGCTTGAGGGCTACCCTATTTCCCGGCACGTGGTTGGAGACACACCAGTGGCAGAAAGGTGAGTTGTGAGGATTTTCTCCACAGTGTCAACACTCCCTCTCCATCTTATCCTTTCTGTCACTCACACTTTTTCTCTCTCTCTCACTCTCTATCTCTTACTTTCTCGCTCTCACTCTCTATCTCTCTTTCTCTGTCACTTCCTCTCTCTTTCATTCTTTCGTTCTCTCTCTTCCTCTCTCTCACTGCTTCTCTCTTTATCTCTTCCTTGTATCTCACTCTTTTCTTCTCTCTCTGTCTTCCTCTCTCTCTCTTTCTTTCTTTCTCTCTCTCTTCCTCTCTCTCACTCTTTCTCTCTCCTTTGCTGGACGCATGACGCGCCATCTTATCTTTCTTTTTGTCTTGCAGGCTGTGATTCACAAATTGTGCACTTGTATGTACTCATCCATTACTGATTCCATACTATGTTTCAGATGACGAAGCTTTCACACTGTTTTTCTCTTTCTCTCTTACTTGTATTTCACTCTTTCTCTGTCTTCCTCTCTCTCTTTCTCTCTCTCACTCTTCCGCACTCTCACTCTTTCTCTCTCTCTCTTCCTTTCTCTTACTCTTTTTCTCTCTCTCTTCCTCTTTCTCACTCTTTCTCTCTCTCTTTCACTCTCTCACTCTTTCTCTCTCTCTTCGTCTCTCACTCTTTCTCTCCGTATTCCTCTCACTCTTTCTTTCTTTTTCTCTCTGTCTTCCTCTCACTCTTTTTTCTCTCTCTATCTTTCTTTCTCTCTCCTTTGATGGATGCATGACGCACAATCTTATCTTGCTTTTTGTCTTGCAGGCCTGCGATGATGCATGGCCATCCTGCAATCAACACTCAACCTGGATTGTGAGCATTGCTTCGCCGCATGAACACAACGGATGAGGAGGTTCTTTCGGCACGTGGTGGACCCTCTTCAACACACGCCGGTGGTGTAAGGTTAGCAGAGAGTCTTGTTTGCGCAGCGGCACGCAGTCGCCTCTGGGCAGTGGGAGTGCATGGGGTTCAGCAGCCTGGGTGCGCAGCGGCTGTCATACACATCTGGGCAGTGGGAGTGGATGGGGTGCAGCAGCCTGGGTGTTCAGCAGTGAGTAGACACCTCTCTGCAGTGGAAGTGGATGGGGTACACTAGCATGTATACACAAAGGCCGGACAGCGATTTAGGCATGCACAGTTGTTTGTACACATCCATTACTGATTCCATACTATGTTTCAGATGACTAAGCTTGAGGGCTGCCCTATATCCCGGCATGTGGTTGGAGACACACCGGTGGCAGAAAGGTGAGCTGTGAGGATTTTCTCCACAGTGTCAACACTCCCTCTCCATCTCTTCCTGTCTGTCTCTCTCACTCTCTAGCTCTTCCTTTATCTCCCTCATACTCTTTCTCTCTTTCTCTGTCTCTTCCTATCTCTCTCTCTCATTCTTTCTTTCTCTCTCTTCCTCTCTCCCAATGTTTCTCTTTCTCTCTCTCTTCCTCTCTCTCACACTGTTTCTCTCTCTCTTTTCCTTGTATCTTACTCTTTCTCTCTTTCTCTCTCTCACTCTTTCTCTGTCTTCCTCTCTCTCACTCTTTCTCTCTTCGTCTTCGTCTCTCTCACACTGTTTCTCTCTTTCTCTCTTCCTTGTATCTCACTCTTTCTCTCTCCCACTCTCTCTTTCTCTCTTTCTTTGTCTTCCTCTCTCTCATACTCTTTCTTTGCTTCTCTCTTTCTCCCTCACTCTTTCTCCTTTGCTGGACGCATGAAGCACCATCTTATCTTTCTTTTTGTCTTGCAGGCTGTGATTCGCAAATGGTCCAGCGATGACACGACATGGCTGTACATAGTTTTATTTGTTGTTGTTTGGTTTTAATAATTTTTTTTATAAGAAAATCCATACATGACTAAGGCTCTTATTCGTCCAACCTCACAAGCATCTTCATATTAAAAAATTTAGAACATTAACCAATTTGGGAGATGTGGGGGTGAGGGAGGATGGCGGACAAGGGGCAGCTGGCGGGGGGTTGGAGCAGTGTTGGGTGTCCGACCTGCATGATCGCTGGGTCCATTGCATTTGTTGTCAGAGACTTGAGAGCCGGTGGGCTGGCTCGTAGATGAAGAGCTGCGAGCCGACTGGTTGGCTCGTAGAGGGAGAGCTGCGGCCTGCCAGTTCGCAGAGGGAGAGCTGCGGGCCGGCTCACAGAGGAACAGCTGCGGGCCGACTGGGATAGGGAAAGGTGCGGACTGTCGGCTTGCAAAGGGATAGCTGCAGAACAGTCATGTGGGGAGAGGGAGAGTGAAGAGCGTATCTCTTAGAGAGAGACCTGCGGTATATTTCCAGTCTTGGCTTCACAGATACAAGTGGGGGCCCTAGAACTCGCACCCGAAGAGCTGTGAGCCGACAAGTGGTTCACAGAGGGAGACTTGTGGGCCCGAGAATGTTGTTGTAGGTATGCTGTTGATGGTGGAAAAGGGTGCGTTATCTGCTGATTTATGGAGGCGCAGGGTGAGAGCGGTATCTCACACAGACAGAGCTCTGGTGTATCAAATTGCCCCCGGGAACTTTCTTTTATATTTTCACTCGATGCGAGGCACAAGATGGCTGCTAACACTTCCTGGTTTGAAGTGTTAGCAGCCAATCAGAGGCAAGCTTGTGCTCAGGAGTTAGGCACCGTCCAGATATATATATTTTTTCCTTTAATATCTCAAAAACTACTGAACGGATTTACACCATTTCAACAAAAGCACGCTTTCAGGACCAAGACCTTTCTTCCTGACAAAATTGTTGTAATTTCCGTTCAGCAGTTTGGCCTGTAGCCTTGTCTAAAGTTTCCTATGGAAAATGCATTGCGAAAACACTTTTTTGGACCCCTAAACTTTCAAGATACGAGCTGATGAAAAAAGAGAAACTTTCTGGAAAATTTTGTAAAGATTCGTCAAACTACGCCAAAGTTATAAGCGCATCCGAGCCCGCGCTATTAGTTTTTTAAGAAATGCCCACGGGACCTAGCCTACCCTGGGGTCTCATTAAAATAAAACGCGGGAACCCGTGACCCCAGTGCGAATTGCGACGATATTTTTATATTTTGTTTTTTTAAATGCTTTCTTTGGCCCTGAGGGTCCTTCTGGGACCCCCTTAGCAGGCCTAGGGGGTCAGGGTGTTTCTACCCTGCCCCCTTCTCTTGTTTTTTCTGTTTTCTGGTGACTCACTTTTACCGAGTCACAAGATGGCTGCCAACACTTCCTGGTTTGGAGTGTTGACAGTCAATCACAGTGAAGCTCATGCACGGGACTGAGGCTCCGCCCAGATATCGAAAATAGTATTTTTCTAATTTCTCAGCAACTACTGAATGGATTTACACCATTTTAAAAAAAGGTCGCTTTCTGATCCAAGCGCTACTTTTTCCCCATATTTGGGGTAATTCCGTTCCGTAGTTTCTGCTCTAGCCTTGCACAAAGTTTCCTTTGGGAAATTTATTTTTTGACTCTTATTCTTTGAATTTCTCAAAAACTACTGAACGGATTTACACCATTTAAAAAAAGGTCGCTTACTGAACCAACCCTACCTTTCTGCCAAATTTGGGGTAATTCCGTTCAGCAGTTCGGGCTGTAGGATAGAAGCTGACCTGGATAGACTTTTGTTTGGGAGAATTTCGCGAAGATTCATCAAACGACGCCAAATTAATTAGCAAATCAAAAAATGCTTTTCCTATGGAAACTAGGTTGTAACTATAACTACCTACTGGCGACCGCAAAGGCTGCAATTAACGTAACACCATTACACACACAGCCATCAGTGAGTACGAACACCAAAGGAACTAAATCCACGCTGAAACAGAAAGCAAACACGCTGGAGAATTTAAGACGTAAAGAGACAAGCAGGTGGTGGGAAGCGACCGCGCTTCAAAACTACCTAGAGGTGAGCAGCATCCCACGTGGTCTTCGTATCTTCATCACACCGACTCTGTCAATACCCAAACAACAAGTACTTAAAGACTGGGCAGATAACACCACTGCATGTTCGAGAAAATTGTTGGAAATACTCATCGCCAATGCGTGGGACGATCACAAACGCATACTGGAACAAATCCACGCCATCATGGAAGACCTCGACAAAGAAACAGACAAAAAGGAAACTGAAAAAGTTATCAAAGCAATAGATGAAAAAATGAAGGTCTTTGAGAAAGACATTATCGCGAGAAAACAGGGCAAGTTCCTACGACACGAGAGAGACTACGCGACTGGGTGCATTTTACCTTTTGCTAAAAAGTTTTTACAAAGTGAGGTCGGAACTTAACAAGGATCACACAATTAGTCTCCTGGAAACAACAAAGCAGGGCTCTATAACAGACCTCAGCTCAGAAGCTGAATCAATTGACAGCATCGCATCAGCAACTACAGAGCAGAAGTCTTTTTCTCACAAACTACCCCTCATGTAGAAGGCAAAAGAACAGTCCAACAGGGGGAGGCCGAAAAGAAAAAAGCAACCAGAAACCGGAGAAAAAACCACAAGCGGAACCTCAGGCACAGGAAATCCAAGAACGACTGGTATGGGAACAAGAGGCCAGAAAACCAAGAATGCATAATGGAGGACACCACACTGAAGCTCATAATGAATTTGACCGATAAAGTTCTGAGTAATGATGAATTGAGTGTACTTGAATTGGGTTGTCTTTTTGTCCTGATGTTGGGTTTGATTATGCACAGGTGCGTGTTGATTTATACAAATTTGAAAGAAAATTAAAATTATGCAAAATACATGCGGCCAATAAGAAAGCGACAGGGACATCATGTAGACCAGAAAGAGCAGCAGGCACTGGTTTAGTTATTGAAGATATTCCTACACTGCACACCCTGACAACCCTTGAGGAAGTCACTTCCGATTCACTTGATCCCTTCAATCCTTCACACACTGCTGAGATATCAGACCTCCTGGGCATTGACGTAGCCACCACGGCCTCTACCGAATTCAGGGCCAAATCCAAATATGTCCCCATTACAGCTAAAGATAATATTGACATCTTTAGCGAACTAGTAACTCAGGATTTCCTTAAACTCCTCAAAGAAAGCCCCGGAAGGAATAACATGAGTAGTGACCAATGGGAGGCAGTCTCCAGACTACAAAAACATCAGGAGTTAATTATTAAGCCCGCCGACAAAGGGGGCAATGTGGTGCTTATGACTAGGGCCATGTACACCCAAGAAGCATAACGCCAACTAGGGGACCCCACATGTTACTGTAAGGTCGACAGAAAATACATTACTGACCTCAAAAACATGTACATAGGCAAATTACAATCATGGCAGGAGAAAGGCTTACTCTCTTGGGATGAAACACGCTTCCTTAAAAACGACACACCCACTACACCCACGCTGTACCTCCTTCCTAAAGTCCATAAAGGCCTCAACAATCCACCTGTCAGGCCCATCGTGTCTTCCAAAAACAGTTTACTGGAAAACACGAGTAGGTATGTTGATCACTTCCGTTTTCCCTTTGTCAAGAACCTCTCATCCTACCTGAGGGATACTACACACTTTTTGCAAAGAATCAGGGATTTCAACTTGACCACCAATCATTGGCTGATATGCTTAGATGTGGAGGCTTTGTATACAAGCATCAAACACGATGATGGCATCAAAGCTTGTCAATTCTTTCTTAAGCAATGCAGAATACCTTGAACACACCATCATGCTTATAGAGATGATAACCGTATGTCGGATAGAGAATGTGTTTATGTTTGAGAGGGAACTCTTCAAACAGCTACAAGGGACTTCAATTTGTACCTGCTTTGCCCCCAGCTATGCCAACCTCATGGTGGGCTGGTGGGAGAAGCAGGTGCTCTGGAATGATGAAACCGAACATTGGATATACAATGTCTCTACATGGCTCAGGTACATAGACGATATTTTCTTTCTGTGGAAGGGATCCGAAATTGAACTCAACCAGTTTATTGACTGTCTGAATAACAATAATATGAATCTCAAATTTACCAGACATTATAGTCAGAAATCCATCGACTTCTTAGACCTTAAACTCAGCGTAGAAGAGGGCAAAATCAGTACCACACTATTTAGGAAGGAAACAGCAGGGAATGCCATTCTCCACGCTGCCAGCTCCCATCCATCCAGCTTCAGGTGGGGGATCCCTTACAGCGAGTTCCTCCGGGCCAAACGAAATTGCAGTTCCACCACCTCCTATGAAACCATGAAACAGGAAATGAAGTCTAGATTCAAAGAGAGAGGATATTTCAAGAAAGCTATCTCCCAAGGGGAGAAGCGAGTAGAAAGTTAGTCCAGAGATGAGATCCTCAGCAAAACACCAGAGGAGAGGTCCCCCTGAACCGAGAACAAAAATCCAGTAAGGTTAATCACCAAATACTGCAACCAATCACATCAGATACGCAGCGTCCTTAGAAATAGGTGAGATATACTCAGGAAGGATCCTCAGAAATGAAATCAATCCCACCCCTTTGGTTACATATATGAGAAGCCCATCCATGACAGACATGCTCACACATAGTCACCTCCAACCCAAAGAAGGCAGTTGGCTAAAACAAGCAAAAGGATTCCACAAATGTGGAAAGTGTAAGGCCTGTAAGAACAGCAACAACATATCGGAGGTTACCCTAAATAGAACTAAAACCCTCTTGAAAATTCCGAAATTCATCACATGTAGTATGGACTTTGTCGTTTATGCCATCGTATGCCCTTGTAATCTTTGGTATATATGGTCTACCACATTTCCCATAAAAAAACGCATTCTAGAACATTGGCGTGCTATCACCAATCTAGACCACAGCTACATTACAGGAAGGTATTTCACCAGGGAGCATAGTTCCGACTGGACCAAAGCCAAATACTTTGGCCTAGACACTGTCACCAAGAACCCGAGGGGAGGCAATCGGATTGCGGCCCTTCGGAGACTAGAATCACGTTTGATCCTCCTAGCAGGCACTAAGTACCCTGATGGTTTGAATCAAGATGAGGAATTGTATTCCCACCTGTAAAACAGTATAACATATGTCACTTGTTCGAGCCTTATAGGAAATTTCACGTCCCCCCACCCTACCACCTTCCCCTTTACACTACTCACTTAATTTTGTTTTCGTGTACATGTTCACTCTCAGCCGGAAATGAGACGCAATGTGTATTACTACAAATGTGTACACTTTAAATTGTCATATCTCTGTTATATCATGTCAAACATTCCCCCCATTTTCCCCTTCTAAATACTGCTATTTGATTGTGTCAGACTCACAACATCCATATTGCTAATTCTCTGTATCTTGTTAACATTACAGAATTAATGCTAAAAACCACCTTGATCTGCACATTGAGAATTATTGCTATGAGCACCGGAGTATGACGTACTTTCCATCCAGCTCTTAAGTCATCACCAGGGGTAGTTTCCCCCTTTTTCTTTCATCACATTTTGACCAAGGTTGAGTTATAGCCACAAGGATCTTTTCCTCTGGACACAAGTGAGATAAGCAACTTGGGCACTAGTCCCGTGATTTTCTTTAATTGAAACCGACCCGAAACCTGGCATGTATTACCTTTTTACTTGACAGTAATCCCTGGAGCAGACAATTTTTTCTTTCCACACATATCATGTCATTGTTATTTCACTAACATCATTACTGCAAAGTCGTGGAATGAATTTACAAACATTTTCTCTGATTTAAAAACAGCTGCGTCTGTTTTCCTTTATTTTTGAGCACTTTTATTGAGTGTTGTCACAAGTATTTTGTCTATGTACACATAGCTTTAAAAACATACACTATGGAGGCGATGGTCATGTGACCAAGACCATGGACGTGGTCGAAACGCATCATCATTACCTGCTGTACAGTGAATAAACTGCTACAGCTGACCAAGTGGGCTTGTGTGATTTCTTCACCGAAAATCGTTCTCCTTGGAATATATATATATATATATATATATATATATTCCAAGGAAAGCGATTTTATATATATATATATATATATATATATATATATATATATATATATATATATATATATATATATATATATTATCTACTGGCGGTCGCCAGTAGATAGTTATAGTTAGGACCGTGTTTCCATAGGAAACCCGCAACATTCTATTTGGAATAACTTTTGCGTCGATTGACGAATCCTTGCGAAATTTTCAAAATAGGTGGGGCGCTACGCTCCGCTCCTACCCTGAAAGTCTCGGGGGGATTCGTCAAGCGGGGGCTGAGAAAAAAGGGGGGTCCCAAAACGCGTTTTTCCCATGCATTTTTCCATAGGACCTTTAGACACAGCTACAGCCCGAACGGCTGAACAGAGTTACTTGAAATTTGGCAGAGAGGTAGTCCTCAGGTCAAGGAAGTGCCTTTTGTAGGTCTGGTGTAAATTTGTTCAGTAGTTCCTGAGAAAATAGCATTTAAATCAATATATATATCTGTGGCAGCTTACGGTGCGCTTACCGTGCGCTTACGAAATGATGAAACTATAAAAGATTACCTTTCACAACAAAGCGCATAATATGTCCTCCATGTGCGCACGGTGCGCGAAGCGCATCGTGCGTACATGGCCGATCTAGCGTAACGTGGGCACGCGGTGCGCGTAGCGCACCGCGTGCCCACCGTGCGTGCACGGCACTAACTGCGTAAAGTGGGCGTGCGGTGCGCGAAGCGCACCGCGTGCACACTGTGCGCGTACGGTGCGCGAAGCGCACCGTGCACGCACGGAACGAACTGCATTAAGTGGGCGCGCACGCCACGAATGGCGTAAAGTAACTTAGCATTTAAAAAACCGTATAAATTCACTGAAAAAACCATAGGTTTCACACACGTTATAGTTAGGAATTAGCATTTAAAAAACCTTGCAAATTCACTGAAAAAACCATAGGTTTCACACATGTTATAGTTAGCTGGACATTTTACTGATAAAAAACCATTGAAATTCCCCCGTTATAGTTAGTGCAGGCAACTATAACTCACGCGACCGCAATCCTCTGCTGATGACATAAGTGTCTTTATGAAAAAAAAATATTTGTAATATATGTATAGCTAAAATTTTATGGAAGAAGACATGGGCAAATAAGTGTCTAAATACAGTATTAGCATCAGCAGAGGATTGCGGTCGCGTGAGTTATAGTTGCCTGCACTAACTATAACGGGGGAATTTCAATGGTTTTTTTATCAGTAAAATGTCCAGCTAAGTATAACATGTGTGAAACCTATGGTTTTTTCAGTGAATATATATATATATATATATATATATATATATATATATATATATATATATATATATATATATATATATATATATATATATATATATATATATATATATATATAATAAACTGGCGGCCGCAGTAGATAGTTATAGTTAGGACCGTGTTTCCATAGGAAATCCGCAACATTCTATTTGGAATAACTTTTGCGTCGATTGACGAATCCTTGCGAAATTTTCAAAATAGGTGGGGCGCTCCGCTCCTTCCCTGAAAGTCTCGGGGGGATTCGTCAAGCGGGGGCTGAGAAAAAGGGGGGGTCCCAAAACGCGTTTTCCCCATGCATTTTCCCATAGGACCTTTAGTCCGCGCTACAGCCCGAACGGCTGAACAGAAAACCTTGAAATTTGGCAGAGAGGTAGTCCTCAGGTCAGGGATGTGCCTTTTGCAGGTCTGGTGTAAATCTGTTCAGTATTTTCTGAGAAAATAGCATTTAAAAGCATAGATATATCTATAGGCGCGCACCGTGCGCGTACGGTAAGCACATCCTGCCGTGCACGAGCGCAATTCTGATTGGTTGTTAGATCTTAGTAAACATTCGAATCGGTCGAAACCAGGAAGTGTCGGCCGCCATTTTGTCTCTCGCAGTCCAAGGGAGATGAAAAATAAAGGTGGAGAACATGAAAAGGGGGCAGGGTGGACAGTTCCTGACCCCCTAGCCATTGTCAGGGGGTCCCCAAAGGACCCCCAAGGGCCATAAATGTTTTTAATATTTTTACGAAAAAAACGCGGAGTGCGCTTACCGTACGGTAGAAACGTTAAAAAAAAAAATAAAAAAAAATAATAAATACATAACTTAGCATTTAAAAAACCGTACAAATTCACTGAAAAAACCATAGGTTTCACACACGTTATAGTTAGGAATTAGCATTTAAAAAACCTTGCAAATTCACTTAAAAAACCATAGGTTTCACACATGTTATAGTTAGCTGGACATTTCCCTCGTAAAAAACCAATGAAATTTCCCCGTTATAGTTAGTAAAGGGAACTATAACTCACGCGACCGCAATCCACTGCTGATGACGTCAGATATTACATCACTGATGACATATGTGTCTTTCTGTAAAATAAATATTTATTAAATATGTATAGCTAAAGGTTAAAGGAAAGAAAAATGGGTAAATAAGTGAATAAATACAGTGATGTAATATCTGACGTCATCAGCAGTGGATTGCGGTCGCGTGAGTTATAGTTCCCTTTACTAACTATAACGGGGGAATTTCATTGGTTTTTTACGAGGCAAATGTCCAGCTAACTATAACATGTGTGAAACCTATGGTTTTTTAAGTGAATATATATATATATATATATACATATACATCATACTGGCGGTCGCCAGTAGGTAGTTATAGTTAGGACCTAGTTTCCATAGGAAAAGCGTTTTTCTTGTCCCAATAACTTTGATGCCGGTTGATGAATCTTCGTGTAATTTTCAAAAAAAGTGTCCCGCTCCGGTCAGCTTCTGGCTTGAAAATTTCGGGGTGATTCGTCAAGTGGGGGCTGAGAAAAAAGGGTGTCCAAAAACGTGTTTTCCCCATGTTATTTTCCATAGGAAAATTTAGACAAGGCTACAGCCCGAACTGCTGAACGGAATTACAACAAATTTGGCAAAAAGGTAGATTTTGGTTTGGAAAGAGCCCTTTTTTTAAATGGTGTAAATCCGTTCAGTAGTTCCTGAGAAATTAGAAAAAGAAAAGGTTCGAAATCTGTCCTCCATAGGAAACTTTAGACAAAGCTACAGCCCGAACTGCTGAATGGAATTACACCAAATTAGGCAAAAAGGTTGCCCTTGGTTCAGAGAGAGCACTTTTTTAAATGGTGTAAATCCGTTTAGTAGTTCCTGAGAAATTAGAAAAAGAAAGTTTCGATATCTGAGCACCGAGGAGGGTTCGCTTTACTCTGATTGGCTGCCAACACTCCAAACCAGGAAGTGTTGGCAGCCATCTTCTGACTCGGTAACCAAGTCACAAGAACAATGGTGAAAAAAAGATGAAAAACAAGAAAAGGGGCAGGGGAGAAAGACCCTGACCCCCTAGGCCGGCTCAGTGGTCCCACAAGGACCCACAGGGCCAAAAAAGCATTTTTTTTTTTTTAAACAGCATAATTTGAGTTGGGATCGCGAATCTGCCGTGAAAATAAAAAAAAACGAAGCGTGGATTCACTGTCGTTGTGATTAAGTAAGTGTGAGTTAGTGACGGAGAGTAGTGAGTGGTGAGAAAGGGACTGAATAGTATGTGAGAGAGAGCGAGGGGCAGAGTGGGTGAATGTATTTGTGATAAGCACACGTATTCATTGAGGTAGTTTATGAAGCTCTGATTGATATCTTGCAATACTTCGGGGTGCTATAGAGCCTAGTTACGAAAGGAACACGCTTAAAGTTGTCATGCGCCTATATATACACATGGCCCAGACAGCCGAGATTGCTTGTGACCCTGCTCTGCCCAGGAGTGAAAGTGCTAAGTGTGTCTGCCGCGGATTGACAGTGCTTTCCTTTCTCTGGGGCCAGTTACATCCAATTAGCCGCTAGCACAGCACTTAGCTGCCCACCGGGCCGGCTTGTGTCTCGCAGAGAGGAAGCGGGCTCTGATATCTGCCCATCTGCGCTCACCGGCCTCTATTCTTAGCCTGCAGACCCATGTGCCAGGCCGTTTAGGACCTGTCAGAGCCCCTCATATTTCCATCATTTCACCCCCCCTCCTCCGGAGCAGACCCTCACTTGGATCCGTGGGTCTGTGACATAATTTGCTCGTCTCTGCTGCTGTTACCTGAGCCAGCAGGCTGCTGGTGTCCTGTCCTGTACACTTAGACAAATTGCAAGTGATTGGTGAGAAATAACAATTCTCACAGTGGGACCCCTCTCACAGGGGGGGCTCAGTGGGGATGAATGGGGGCCAAGAAGCAGACTGGTGCCTGGTGGGCACAAGCCATCCACCTCTCTGGATCAGAGCCCCCCAAACACAGGACTGGGACACCCCTCTCCCCTATTGGTGAACAGAGCTTATGCTCTGGAGATGGGAGGTTTGGGGGGGAGCAGAGAACAACACTCATCAACACTGTCCAGGGGGCGATCGAGCACTCCAAGAGCCCCCATCCCAAAAATGACATACCCACAGCAAGCAAATGGCCCCCAGTGCCAAGGACTGGGAGGGGCTGGTTGCAAAAGAAATGAAATGTGGTTGAGGGGTCTGAAAATACCTCTACCCCCTCCCATGACAGTGTGTGCATCCACCTGCATAGGTGTGAATGGCTGGCTGTCTGTGTACATACGATCATACCTGTGTATAAGTTTGTGCTTTTTGTACACATGTGTGTTCGCGCCTGTGTGTGCTTCAGATGTGCTTTCAGTGTGTAAATAATGTCCACATTTCAGTATCTCACATAGAGGGTGCTCACCCTGCGCAGAGCACGACAGGTCACCCCCTCCCACTGTGTGTGTGTGTTGGGGGAGAGGGCATTGGGGTGAGGGTCACCCTCCCTGGTATGCGGCTAGGAAGCTACATTGATTGACAGGATGACAGGCACGTGCTGCTGCCGGTAATCTGCGACTATGGGCAACAACCTTCCACCTATCGATACGGTAAATATGTTATCTGTAAAATATTGAACAGGGCTGTTGATAGTGCCCTGGTCAAACCACCTCCGGGTGGGAGTTTTCATTAAATGTGTGTAAAAACATAAAAGCAGCTCAAACACCACACGCTGTTCTCCTGCCCATCTTAGAAGAAGCAGTATTTATTTTTGTTGTTTATTTCAAAGGTCTCTGAGCCAAGGTCGCTAACATTTTCCCATGGCTTTCTCCTGTAGTGCTGCTGGTTTACTATGAATGAATAGTCATTCAGCAGAGATTCAGCGGTTCAACACAAGTAATTCACAACAAAATAGTAGGGAATCTGTCCGGGCAGCTTTAATAATGACACTGGCCTTGGGTGCACTGCCTCCTCGGGGTAAAGTGTGAAAAATAAACACAACGAGTGAGGCTGTGCCCCGCGCGGGCTGAGGGGGGTCATAGAAACTCACAGCTGTGGTGCACAGCGGGCACAGCAAGTGTATTCCAGGAACCATGCTCTAGCCCTTGAAGAAGCACAGGGGCCACAGACCTGTGCAGCCACCCACCCACTGAACAGGGCGCCGCACAAACCACACAGTGCCCACGGTGCACAGCACCACAGAAACTAGACTGCACCCACTGAGCACCCACAGAACTGTGCTTACACCAGGAGCGGCCCCTACAGGTAAGAGCAGCAGGGCCAGGTTGGGGGGGAATCGACAGACAAGCACAAGGGGAAATTAAAAGAATCATTAATTTTCCCTCATCTTCTGTAAAAATCCCAACCCTCACCCGACCCTACTGCCCCACCGCTCTTACCTGCACAGGCCGCTCCTGGCTTACACACAGTACACTCCATTCACAAACCTACCTACCTGCACACCACACCGCACCCACAGAACTGTGCTTCACATAAACCACACTGTGACACATCGCCGACAGAACTGTGCACCAGACAAACCACACTGCAGCTACAGAGCTGGGCAGCACATTACATTAACACAACACAGAAAGTATTGCGCATCAAACAAACCACACTGCATCCACAAAGAACCCACATAACTGTGCTAACAAACACCATCCATAAATCTGCACACCACACCGTACCCACAGAGCTGTGCATCCCAAAACCCAAACTGCATCCACAGACACCCTCAGAGCTGTGTTCACGCACAGCACAGAGTATCTACAATCTTGCACAACACACAGTACTTAAAGAACTGAGCACCACACAAGCCACGCTACATCAACACAGCACCCCAGTGCACCAGACAAACCACAATGCACCCGTAGAGCACACACAGAACTGTACCCACTGTCCACACATAACACATCATTTCCACAGACTTTAGCACCGAACAAACAACCACATCCAATGGTGTCCCCAATGCAAATCGCGTGCTAATGTGTGCCCCCACACAAATGACACTGAGCCCACAGAACTGAGCACAATACAAAACACACTGACACACAGAACTGTGCCCCCACATTTTACACTGCAAATAGAGAACCCAACCCATCACACGCCCACATATCTAACTATGTCCCAAACATGCCATGACACCCACAAAGCATTACCCCAGGACTGTACCCCATTCACACTCCACCCACCAACTGAGCACCACAGAAACTAGATAGCACCCACCAAACTGTGCATTCACACACCGCTGAGTGCACACAGACTTGTTTCTCACTAATGCCACACAGCTTTAATATGCCAAAAAACACACATTGCACTGCAACTAAAGAATTCTGCCATAACACATCACAGACGTTATCAACAAAAATATGGCAAACGTACACCATGCTGCACTCACAACCATGCCACACACACACACCAGAGCGCACCCACGGAAAGTTGAAAAACACATACCACAATGCACTCACAAAACTCTCCATTTCATGCACATCAAACTGCCCCCACCAAACTGCTACCTACTCAAAATCCACACTGCACCCACAGTATCTGCTGCATACACACCACACTGCACCCACAGTAACTGGCAGCACGCATACCATACTGAACCCACACATACCACACCGCACCCACAGAAATTAGCCACGCACATACCACAATGAACCCACAGTCATCTACCGCACATATACCACATTGCACCCACAGTAATCTGTTGCATACATTCCACACTGCACACATAGTAATCTGCTGCATACATTCCACACTGTAACCACAGTAAACTGCTGCATACATACCACACTGCACCCACAAAACTCTGCTTGCCTGCAACATGCAGTGCACACAGAGCTCTGCCTGACACGAGTCTCTCTGCATCCAAGGAACACAGGCAGCCACAGACATCACACTGCACCCACATGCCCAGATCTCACACACACTACAGTGCACGCACAGAACCCTGCCATGTACACATCACACCACAGCCACAGAGAGGCGTTCAACAGCATCCTTAGAGCAGTGCAGTGCACAGAACAGCTGCAGCCGCAGACAACCCCCACCTGTGAACTGATGACAGCTCGGACGGTTCATGCATCCATATGGCAAAAATAAGTTGGGTTACTTTGGGTAAAAGCGCTTGCTATAGGGCAGCGAGGGGCACGTGACACTGAACAGCCAGTTTTGGAAAGGGGCCGTTCAGAAGTATTTTTATTATTATTAGTAGTAGTAGTAGTATTACTATCATTATTATATTTTAATGGTATTAATACAAACATTATTTGTATTGTCCGTTTCAAACTTACTATTCATATTGCATGGTTGGTGTTAATTTCAATGTTTGTGAATTATGATAATTTTTATTATCGTTCTTATACATTTTTATATTGAAAGATTATGAGATTGTTAGCCGTCTTTTACTGCAAAATAACTGTTGCCATAATATCTCTCAGGACTGATACATACACGAAGGTGTGGTGTGATGATGAGAGAGGAAGTGACATTAAGGCACCTTCCGGTAAACACTCCACACTAAAACCTGGCGCGCGAAAGGGCAGGAATATTCCGACACTTGTTGCCTGGAATCCGGTAAAACTCTTCGACGCACCCTGTCCGGAGAGGGGTTTATACAGCACAGATGTTATTAAAGATAGATCGGCTCATCTCGCATGTAACTCTGAGGACCCGATGATTGATAACAAATAAATCTCTTTTTTTCCTTGCCTTATTTGTCGTGAAGTCGAGAATGAAATCACATGGTCTTGTTTTAATAAAGCGGCATTTCCTAGCAGTGTGTAATGTATATATAACACTGCAGGTTTTATCCTAGACGCAGTGCGCCTCGAGGCACATTTAAATTGATATGTTTGAAATCAGGAAATAATATAATTCTTTAAACTCAGTACTTTGTCCTTTTCTGCTCTGAGGGTGGTAGCGTGCAAGGTCAGGGCAGGGTAGCTCGGTGGGTTCAAACCCCCTTACTCAGCAGTTGTAGGTGTGGGCAGCGGCCCGACTGATGTCTGCACAGACCCTACATTATGTATCACAATCCAGCCACCGGTTCTCTGATGCTGCCTACTTCTGAGGCTGTGTACATGACGACAACAATCTGCCGAGAAAAAAAAATCCAACTATCCAAACTCCATATCATGTGGCGCCAAAAGACACTTCCATCCATGGTGTGCGCTTTGTAAACGGGCACTATCTATGTTTATCAATAATAAATGCCCTTGTTTTGGGAGTCTGCTATTGACTTCTACACGCAGTATGTGCTCTACTGGATAGAGTGTATTTTAAAAAGAACACGTGGTGGGGAACGCACACACGAGGAGAAAGTGATTATATATATATATATATATATATATATATATATATATATATATATATATATATATATATCAAACAAACAGGTTCGCGGGTCTCTCTGCCACAAATGGCGGCGGGCTGAAACGAGGGCGCGAGTCTTCACAAATCACTGAAAACTTTCTCGGCGATACTGACACAGAAAATGTTCCAGCCCAGTTTCATATACGCAAGAATTTTTATTCTGGTATGTAGCAAGTCAAACGCCCTACATGACTTGCTACATGCCAGAATAAAAATTCTTGCGTATATGAAACTGGGCTAGAACGTTATCTGTGTCAGTATCGACGAGAAAGTTTTCAGTGATATATATATATATATATTTTCACTGAAGAAAACATAAGTTTCAGGGTTGTTATAGTTACAAATTAGCATTTAAAAAACCTTTGAAATTCACTGAAAAAACCATAGGTTTCAGGGACGTTATAGTTAGAAATTAGCAATTAAAAGACCTTACAAATTCACTGAAAAAATCACAGGTATATATATATATCTCCAAAACGAGTTGCTCAGCAAGTGAAGGCGCGCACCACTGCAGGTAAGTTTCCAACTTTATTTCTTCAGACAGCCAGCTTGACAACCCTCATTACACGTCGTCTGGCCTGACGCATTTCTGAGTATTTTCACCCCTTCCTCAGAGGCCACGGTGAGTGTACATAGTTTTATCTACACCACCATCTCCCCTGCATGCTACATCATTAAATGGCCTCAGGTGTGCCCGGCATTTTATTGCTCGATCCTTCACGGTGCATGCCGGGAATGGTTGTCTATTTTGCATATTAAAAACCCTCCAGTGGGTCTGGACACTCACATCGTTTTCAGGACAATGTTTATAGCCCTCCATTGGGCCCGGTTGAAACTCTGGCTGTCTCCATACATGTTCCACAGTGCCACAGTGCAAGGGAAGCAATTCCCCTTGTGTGGTCTCCCCTCTCCATTCAACTTGGGAGCGGCTGCAGTCTTCCTCGGCCCAGAGCTGCAGCTGGAAAATTCAAAAAGAGTTGCCCAGCAAGTGAAGACGCGCACCACTGCAGGTAAGTTTCTAACTTTATTTCTACAGACAGCCAGCTTGACAACCCTCATTACACATCCTCTGGATTGACGCGTTTTGAAGTAGTTTCACCCCTTCCTCAGAGGCCACGGTGAGTGTACATAGTTTTATCTACACCACCATCTCCCCTGCATGCTACATCATTCAATGGCCTCAGGTGTGCCCGGCATTTTATTGCTCGATCCTTCACGGTGCATGCCGGGAATGGTTGTCTATTTTGCATATTAAAAACCCTCCAGTGGGTCTGGACACTCACATCGTTTTCAGGACAATGTTTATAGCCCTCCATTGGGCCCGGTTGAAACTCTGGCTGTCTCCATACATGTTCCACAGTGCCACAGTGCAAGGGAAGCAATTCCCCTTGTGTGGTCTCCCCTCTCCATTCAACTTGGGAGCGGCTGCAGTCTTCCTCGGCCCAGAGCTGCAGCTGGAAAATTCAAAAAGAGTTGCCCAGCAAGTGAAGACGCGCACCACTGCAGGTAAGTTTCTAACTTTATTTCTACAGACAGCCAGCTTGACAACCCTCATTACACATCCTCTGGATTGACGCGTTTCGAAGTAGTTTCACCCCTTCCTCAGAGGCCACGGTGAGTGTACATAGTTTTATCTGCGCCACCATCTCCCTTGCATGCTACATCATTAAATGGCCTCAGGAGTGCCCGGCATTTTATTGCTCGATCCTTCACGGTGCATGCTGGGAATGGTAGTCTATTTTGCATATTAAAAACCATCCAGTGGGTCAGAACACTCACGTCGTTTTCAGGACAATGTTTATAGCCCTCCATTGGGCCCGGTTGAAACTCTGGCGTCAGGCCAGAGGACGTGTAAAGTGGCCCGGGAGGGGGGCAACGCGGCCCCCCTCCCAAATTAAATTACAAAAAAAAATTAAAAAACAATGGCCAGCCCCGGGGGATGGGGTCCCCGGGGCCTTAAAGTGGCCAGAGGAGGGGGGCTATGCAGCCCCCTTCCATAACAATTTTTTTTAAAAGGCCCATGCCCCAGGGGATGGGGTCCCCGGGGCAAATTATGGCCTCGGGAGGGGGGCCACGCGGCCCCCTTCCCGATTTTTTTATTTTCAAAAATAAAAATTGGGGTCAGGCCCTGGGGGATGGGGTCCCCAGGGCCAAAAAAATAGAAAAAGAAGGGGGGCTACATAGCCCCCCTTCTAAAAAACAAGAAGGAACAAAGGAAAACGGGATCAGGCCGGAGGCCACGCCCCCTCCTTACACCACTCTGCAAACACGCCCCCTGGCACGTTTGCAGAGGGGGAACTAATTCCCCTTGAATACTGGGGGTCCCTGGGGGCCAACTAGCCCACCAGGAACCTCCAGTATGTGCCAGGGGGCTGCGTTGCAGAGAGGTGTAATGAGGCCACGCCCCTTTATACACCTCTCTGCAATGTAGCTCTGTGTCGCTTACTGGTGGCACCTGGTGGCCTAGTTGGTCGCTAGGGGGCCTCAGGATTCAAGGGGACTTAATCCCCCAACTTAAAACGCGCCACGGGGCGCGTTTGCACAGTGGTGAAGATAGGGGGCGGGGCCTGAGGTGATACTGTGCAAACACGCCCTGTGGCGCGTTTTAAGTTGTGGAATTCATTCCTCTTCAATCGAGAGGTCCCCTAGGGGTCAACTAGCCCACAAGGTACCTCCAGTAAGCGCCACAGAGCTGCGTTGCAGAGTGTTGTAAAAACCAGTTCTTGAGCACTCTGTTGACATGATTCTGCCTTTCTATTCAGGGTGCAGGGCAGAGACATCAGCCGCTCCGCAGGAGGTGGAGCCAGCATTGTGGTAGCAGAGCACAACCCTATTCAGAGCCCAGGTGTACTCCTTCCACCCATCTGACTGCCAATCTTCCTATTCACCGCCAGGCTACCTAGCCCTGCCCCTCTGGGTTTCCCCAGCCCTGTCACTCACACAACCAGACAGGCAGATACACATCATAGCAGAGGCGGGCTGAAATGGTCAGGCAAGCAAATACCAACTTTCTAAAAGTGGTATTTGCAAACACAGAATATTAAAATAAACTTTACTAAAAGATGTATTTTATTATTCTGAGTTCAGGCATACTAAACTCGAATTTCTACCATGTTCCCTGGGTCTGTTAGGATCATAGAATGTAACAATTCTAACAGCCCATTCTGGCCTATGGAGAACAGGTAGCCTTACAATAGTGAAAAACGAAAATGGCTGTAATTCACTATTAGGACATGCCACACACATCAGGGCTTGTCCTACCTTATGCTTACAATGCACCCTGCCCTTTGGCCTACCATAGGGGTGACTAATATGAAGTTAAGGGAAGGTTTAGGGACTGGCAAGTGTGTGCACTTGCCCAGTCAGCAGGACAGTACCAGACTGCACGCAGGTTCTGCAATGGCAGACCTTAGATACATTTTACCAGGCCGCCTCTGTGGGTGGCACAACCAGTGCTGCAAGCCCACCAGCAGCATTTGTATTTACAAGCCCTGGCACTCCTGGTGCAATTTACTGGGGTCTGACAGTAAACCAAATAAGCCAATCATGGAATCCAACCAACATATACATTTTTAAATAGGGAGCACTTGCACTGTGGCACTGGTTGGCAGTGGCACAGTGCTCTGAGCAGCTAACACCAGCAAAACACATGAAGCACAGCGACAAAAAGTGGAAGGCACAGCGACAAAAAGTGGAAGGGAGACTCACGCCAAGGTGCCAGGTCTAACACGTGTCCCCTCCAGCTGAAAAGTGGGGAGAACTACCCTACCCCAGGGAGTTCCTCATCACTAAGGCAGAAAAATCTGGACAGATCGTCAGCATTGGCGTGATCTGTACCAGGGCGATGTTCCACCGTGAAATCCATACCCTGTAGGGAAATGGACCACCTCAACAGCTTTGGATTCTCACCCCTCATATGCATCAACCATCTGAGGGGCCTGTGGTCTGTCTGAACCCGGAAGTGAGACCCAAACAGGTAGGGTCTTAGCTTCTTCAGCCCTCAGACCACAGCAAATGCCTCACGCTCAATAGCACTCCATCTCTGTTCCCGTGGGAGTAACCTCCTGCTAATAAAGGCTACAGGTTGATCTAGGCCCTCTTCATTAATCTGTGAAAGAACAGCCCCCACACCATGCTCTGAAGCGTCTGTCTGAACGATAAACTCATTGGAGAAGTTGGGAGCCAAAAGCACGGGCGCCGTGCACATAGCAGCTTTCAGGGCCTCAAAAGATTTCTGACAGGTGTCAGTCCAGATCACCTTCCTGGGCTGCTGCCTTGAAGTCAGCGCTGTCAAGGGGGCAAAAATGTTGCCATACCCCTTGACAAACCTCCTGTAGTACCCGGTGAGACCTAGGAAGGCTCTCACCTCTGTCTGGGTTTTGGGCGACTCCCAATTCAGGATGGTTTCTATCTTGGGTTGAAGGGGTGCCACCTGGCCACTCCCCACTTGGTGCCCCAAGTACACCTCTGAACCCTGCCCGATCTGGCACTTACTCGCCTTGATCGTGAGGCCTGCCCTCCGCAGCGCCATCAACACTTCCCAGAGGTGGCGCAGGTGCTCCTCCCACGTGGAGCTGAACACTGCGATGTCATCCAGGTAGGCGGCACTGAACGAATCTAGCCCAACCAACACCTGGTTGACCAACCTCTGGAAGGTGGCAGGGGCATTTTTCATCCCAAAGGGCATAACCCGGAACTGGGTTAAATCAAACGTGCTGAGGTAGTTGGCAGCCCCTAGCCCATCTATGAGCTCATCAGCTCTGGGGATGGGGTGTGCGTCAGTCCTGGTGACCGAATTGAGTCCTCTGTAGTCCACACAGAACCGGAGTTCGAGTGTGGCTCCCGGCGCTGTAGCCTTTGGGACCAAGACCACTGGGCTGGCCCAAGGACTGCTTGAGGACTCAATTACCCCAAGGGCAAACATCTTGGAGACCTTCTCCTTGATGCAGGCCCTTACCCTGTCAGTCACCCTGTAGGCCTTGTGCCTCACAGGTGTACTATCCCCAGTGTCCACATCACGGACGCACTAATCAGTGACACCGGGAACCAGGGAAAACAGGTCCGAAAATTGTCCCAGCAGCTGGCGACAATCATTCTGTTGCTCAGGGGTCAGGGTGGAAGAGAGGATGACACCATCCACTGACCCATCTTGCTCCTTGGCTGACAGGAGGCCAGGAAGAGGCTCGGTCTCCTCCTCCATTCCAGCATCTGTCGCTAAGAGCATGCCCACTTGGGACCTCTCCAAGTGGGGTTTGAGGCGGTTGACATGACGGACCCTTAAGGGGTTCCTTGGAGACCGCAAGTCCACCAAATAGGTAACCGGACTCTTGCACTCCACCACCTCAAAAGGACTGGTCCACTTATCCTGGAGCGCACAGGGCTCCACGGGGGCGAAGACCCATACCTTCTGTCCAGGCTGAAGCTCTACCAGAGTGGTATTCCGGTCGTACCACCGCTTCATCTCCTCCTGGCTGGCTTCCAGGTTTGCCTTCCTTGACCAGACTTAGAGGTCCTCTCACTGGGTGTCCGTACAGAAGCTCAAAGGGACTGAATCCTAGAGACTTCTGTGGCACCTCTCTGTAAGCAAAGAGGAGGCATGGTAAGAGGACGTCCCACTTACGCCTCATGGGTCCTTCCAGGCCCATTATCATGCCTTTGAGGGTTCGGTTGAATCTCTCAACCAACCCGTTTCCTTGGGGGTGGTAAGGTGTGGTGAACTTGTAGGTTACACCACACTCTTGCCAAAGGGATTTCATATATTTAGATATGAAATTGGTACCTCGGTCAGACAACACCTCTAGAGGGAATCCCACTCTGGAGAAAATTCCCATCAGCGCACGTCCCACTACGGGGGCCTTCACTGTCCTCAGAGGGATGGCTTCCGGGTACCAGGTGGCATGGTCCACCAGGATGAACCTATTGCCCATCGCTGTCCTGGGGTCCAGTGGCCCTACAATGTCAATCCCCACTCTCTGGAATGGGGTACCGACCACAGGGAATAGTTGGAGTGGAGCCTTCTGCTTCCTTCCACTCTTCCCACTTGCCTGGCAAGTTTGGCATGTTCTGCAGTGAGTATCTGAACTACTGCGCATTTGGGGCCAAAAGAAGTGGGTGACAAGCCTTTCAAAGGTCTTGTCCTGCCCCAAATGTCCTGCTAAGGGTACATCTTGAGCCAGCCCCAGTAGGAAGGCTCTGAAGCGCTGGGGTACCACCAGCACAAGGGCTGACCCAGGCTCAGCAACCTTAGGCTCAGAATACAGTATACAGAATACAGTAAATGAAATGTGTTCCGGACTGATCACCGTTGGCCTGGTCTGCAGCCTGCTGCCGCATACCCACAAGAGAAGGGCATTCTTTCTGCTCCCTGCAGAACTCTTCCCTGGAGGGTCCTTCTTCTTGCTGCCAATGGGTCAGTTCAGGCAGGTCCCCCAGTTCAGCTATCGGTTCCTCTGTAGGTTCCAGGGCATCCCCCTCAAGGTCTGCTCCCTCCTGGACCGTGGGAACTTCAGGGGCCGGTTTCCCGCGCCCCCTGCTCCTTCTCTTTAAGGCCGGTCCCTGGGCCTCCCTCTCAGGCTCCAGGACCTCTTGAGCACCTCTACTGGCTGCCATGGACCGTGTGGTGACACACGCCCAATCCGGCATACCCAACATCTCCAGGTGAGCACTCCGCTCCACCTTAGCCCAAGGTGAGCTCTTCAGATCGTTCCCTAACAGACAGTCTACAGGCATGGCGGGCCTCACAGCTACCTGAAGAGTACCAGAGACCCACCCCCCCACTGAAAGGGAACCTGAGCCACTGGGCAGTGACTCTCGGTGTTGTCAGCAGCAACAACCGGATAGAATGCTCCTGGGACAACCTGCTCCTGAGACACCAGGTGGCGCTTTACAGCCGTCACGCTGGCTCCTGTGTCTCTGAGAGCTTCAACCCTATGGCCATTTATGGTCACCCACTGCATGTATTTTTTAGTGTTGTCAGGCAGCTGGGTTCGGGGGACCACTTCACAGTCTCCTAATGAGACAAGGGACATCTCTGTGGGACCCCACCCACCTTGGACACCCATCTCCTCCCCCAGGGCTACACTAGTCACCTGCCGGGATGGAGCACCAATTGGTGCTGGTTTACCAAACAATGGACATTTCACATCAGAGGCAAAATGCCCCATGTTACCACACTTGTAACATCTGATGGGCCCCTTCTGAACAGGTGTACCTGTCGGGTTCCGGTCTGTTTCTGTGGTGGGGGAGGCTGAGAACCTTTCCCTTGGTTCCCTTGGGGATTACTTTGGGGCCTCCTCTGGAACTCCCTCTGTTTACCCTTGTCCCCCCCACTATTCTGCTGGGGACCCTGCCCACCTTTGGCGGAATCTCCCACTTGACTCTTGTGGACCTTGGTACTGACCCAGCGGTCCGCCTCCTCAGCAAGGTTCCTAGGGTTAGTCAGCCTACTATCAATCAGGTGCTGGCGTAGCTCAGGAAAACAATTACTAGACAAGTGCTCCCATGCCATTAAATCAAGAAGCCCTTGAAAATCATTAACTTTGCTACCCTTCACCCAACCATCCAGTGCTCTGCAAAAAAAAGTCACATACTCAACATACGTACTGTTTGGAATCTTGGTGCAACCCCTGAACCTTTGCCTATACAACTCAGGGGTCAACCCATACCTAGACATCAAAGCAGCCTTCATATGGGGATAGGAATTATAATCATCTGAAGGCAAATCCAGCAGTGTATCCCGCCCCTCACTAAGGAACCGTCCCCACAACCGTGCTCCCCAATCTTTCTCAGGGACCCGGTGGGAAGACATGGCTACCTCATAGGCCTTAAACCACTGCCCTATGTCTTCATTCTTGAAGAATTCCTTAACCACATCCTTGGGTATGTACACCCTTGACTCTGTCTGCACTGACGGTGTGCTGCTACCAGAGGGAGTAGACTCTAAACTCTTAGCTTTCAGATCTAATTCCCTCAACTTTGTTTCATGCTCCATTTGTATTCTTCTCTCTTCCAGAGCCAGCTTTTTGCTCTCTAGCTCCAGCTGCCCATTCAATTTGAGCTTTGCCATTTCCATTTCGTGCATCCTACCCTCTCTTCTATCTGCCAGCTCCTCTGGAGATATACTTTTCCTAGAAATACTGCTACCAGCAGGGGAAGGGCTTCTCCTTCCTCTTGAGCCCACTGGCCCATCCAGTTGCTCATCTGCATTATCATCATCAGTGGCCTTCCTTGATTCTACCCAGGCCCTCAGCGCCTTGTAGAGCTGTGTTTTGTTTTTACATCCAGTTGTAGAAACATTAAACTTCTTGCAAAAGAACTTTAGCTGCTTGGCAGTGTAATTATCTATTTCCTCTTCTTCCCATTCAAATTCTGTATTGACAGAGACTATGGATGCTGCTTTCTCCACCATGGTAAAGCTTGGCAGTGCTCAAAAAAAGACATTCCCAAAAAGAAATCTACCAACAAGTATTGGTTGCGTTTAAGGTCTGCACTCACTAAGTAGTGTTCACCAATCACTGTACATGAGTCACAAATGCAAGTCCAGAATCCTCACCGCTGACCACCAATGTTAGAATCCGGGTTCTCTGGTTGGCACAGGTAGGTACTTGTGACAAGCAGGGAACCTTTCCCCTAGTCAGGCAAAGGGGTTACACTACTAAAACAACCCCTGCTCACCCTCAAGGTAGCTTGGCGCGAGCAGTCAAGGCTTATCGCAGAGCTTTATAGGTTAAGCATTTGTGAACACATACAGTAACCAAGTGACAACACTACAAATGGACACCACACAGGTATTTATATTAAAAATAAGAATTATCACAAGACCATTAAACGATTAAAAATACACAATACAGTTGCTTAGTTGGTAGAAGATTACTTAGTTTCTCTTAAGTTCTTAAATGCGACACTTTAAGTCAATGTACCTTAGATGCGACACGCAGGGCAACGAAAGTGTTGCAGCGATGCAGATGCGTTGAAGTTCTTGGTGCAAAAGAAATAAAGACGGGATCTTCCAGATGCGTTACACTTCTCCGATGTTGCGAGAAAACTTGACTCGATGCGTCAGCTACAGCGGCGTCACCTTTGACGAGTTGCGACGACAGC
Organism: Triturus cristatus; assembly: GCF_964204655.1. Classification (NCBI taxonomy): domain Eukaryota; kingdom Metazoa; phylum Chordata; class Amphibia; order Caudata; family Salamandridae; genus Triturus; species Triturus cristatus. The sequence goes on along the minus strand of NC_140585.1, from coordinate 432,956,647 downwards.
GGCCTTGGCAGCGGCACTCTGCACCGACGTTGCAAAACGCTTCCGCTCGATGCGATGCTGCAGCAGCGACACCCCTTCTGCGAGATGCGACGACAGCTGCTCCGATGGCGGCACGCTTCTCCGTGGATGCGAGGCGCTTTTCTGGATGCGGTGCAATGCAACAACTACGATGGCTGTGATGGCGACACGCTTCCTCCTCGATGCGAGACTCTTCTCTCGATGCGGTGCAATGCGACAGCTACGATGGCTGCGATGGCGACACGCTTCTTCGGCGTTGCGAGACACTTCCGGAATGATGCGAGATGCTTCCGCTCGATGCGATGCTGCAGCGGCGACACTCTCTGCGAGATGCGACGGCAACAGCTCCGACGGCGGCACGCTTCTCTTCCTTGCGTCGCGCTTCCAGCTCCTTGCAACACGCAGTCCCTCAGAAGGCCCAACAACAGCAGCAGGCACTTCCAAAAGACTCTGGGGAGCTGGGGGTGAAGTCCACTGGTCCTGGGACTTCCTTCAGGGGGCAAGCTCAGTTCAAGCCCTTGGAGATCTTTTTAAAGCACAAGTTGAAGCAAAGTCTTTAGTAGTCTTTCTCCTCTCCTTCAGCAGCAAGGCAACCACTGCAGGCCAATCCCCCAGGTCAGGGACAGTACTCCTCCTACAGCTTTCCCAGTTCCTTCTCTTCTGGCAGAGGTTCTTCTTGTTTCAGCAGGATCTCATTTCTTGGGAGCAGGGTCCCAATACTTATACCCCTAATTCCTTTGTTCCTCTGGGGTTGAGGGGCCTTTGCCCAGTCCAAACCAGTTCTTGAGCTCTCTGTTGACATGACTCTGCCTTTCTAGTCAGGGTGCAGGGCAGAGACATCAGCCGCTCCGCAGGAGGTGGAGCCAGCATTGTGGTAGCAGAGCACAACCCTATTCAGAGCCCAGGTGTACTCCTCCCACCCATCTGACTGACAATCTTCCTATTCACCGCCAGGCTACCTAGCCCTGCCCCTCTGGGTTTCCCCAGCCCTGTCACTCACACAACCAGACAGGCAGATACACATCATAGCAGAGGCGGGCTGAAATGGTCAGGCAAGCAAATACCAACTTTCTAAAAGTGGTATTTGCAAACACAGAATATTAAAATAAACTTTACTAAAAGATGTATTTTATTATTCTGAGTTCAGGCATACTAAACTCGAATTTCTACCATGTTCCCTGGGTCTGTTAGGATCATAGAATGTAACAATTCTAACAGCCCATTCTGGCCTATGGAGAACAGGTAGCCTTACAATAGTGAAAAACGAAAATGGCTGTAATTCACTATTAGGACATGCCACACACATCAGGGCTTGTCCTACCTTATGCTTACAATGCACCCTGCCCTTGGGCCTACCATAGGGGTGACTAATATGAAGTTAAGGGAAGATTTAGGGACTGGCAAGTGTGTGCACTTGCCCAGTCAGCAGGACAGTACCAGACTGCACGCAGGTTCTGCAATGGCAGTCCTTAGATACATTTTACCAGGCCGCTTCTGTGGGTGGCACAACCAGTGCTGCAAGCCCACCAGCAGCATTTGTATTTACAAGCCCTGGCACTCCTGGTGCACTTTACTGGGGTCTGACAGTAAACCAAATAAGCCAATCATGGAATCCAACCAACATATACATTTTTAAATAGGGAGCACTTGCACTGTGGCACTGGTTGGCAGTGGCACAGTGCTCTGAGCAGCTAACACCAGCAAAACACATGAGGGACAGCGACAAAAAGTGGAAGGGAGACTCACGCCAAATTGCCAGGTCTAACACACAACCTACACTAGTGTGGCCTACTAAACTCTCTTGAGTTGTAGAAAGGGTGTGCTATCCCTCAACACACAACTCTAAGTTCAGTAGAACTTACTGTAGCTAAACTTGATATTATATGTACCTCAGGTACCTTTAGTGGTTTTCAGTTGATCAATTCAATTGAGATTATCTGGTAAAACTATAGCAAGCTGGAATCCCACTGATGCCACCAATGTGAGAAGGTGGCCTGATATATGCTGTCCACGAGTTCTAGTGGGCACCTTGTATCAGTCCAAACAACCCCTTATGGTGATAGGTTAAGGACAACCTTTATTGAAAGCTATCCTAGTGGTAGCTATGGAGAGCAGCTTGTTTTACCACTCTATAATCTCTTGAATGATCAAATGAAAAGACAACCACACCAGGTATATATTCAAAATATATGTATTTAAGATAAAACACACCCCTCTAGTCTCTTTATGAGACTGGAGTTCGAAGAACTTAGTTTACAAGTCAGCAATTATCAGTAATAGCACAAATACACGTTTGAGCCCTAGAGGGCGTACCAAACTATATACCAAAAAAGTGGTATAAAAACCACGACTGGAATAGACACTAGCCCTATAGCCTGTAGAATCGCTGGGACCCCAAGTAACCACCCATGGTAGTGACACAGGGGACCCACGGGGACTGTATGCAGTGTGTAAACACAACTGCGGATTCCCGTTATCCTCTATGGGCAATGTTGCGGTTGGAAATTTAAAGATTAGGGACACTTCTTATCGAGTCAGGACAAAACCCTTTTGGACTTAAGAAGTTCTAGGGCTAGCACCCACGAGAGCACCGGAGTACGTGAGTTACCTCACCCAGGGAAGCCGGGTGCATAGGTGTCTTTTGGTGTCGGGTCGCGTCGTCGATTTCAATGGGAGCCTGCAAAGAACTGCTGCTGCCGTGAAGAGGAGAAGTGTCAGAAGAGATCCAAGCCTGGATCTGGGATGGAAGGAACCTGAAAGCAGAGGGAGCAGAGTCTGGGTCACTAGCCAGTGACCAAGGGCAGGATGGACCAATGCCCACAGATGTCGGGTGCTTCAGGTGAGTTGATGGGTGTCTTGACTCTTCAGCCACGAGGTCCAGGAGGTGTCGACGAAGTCCATGAGCTGGATTCGAGATGTCCCACAAAGTCTGTCGAGTGCTGCGGTATCGGCGACCAGAATGGACCCAACATGCCTTGGCAACGGCAAGTCACTGGAATTTAGAGAAAGGACTGCGGTGTAGACCAGCAAGGTCTGAGGGACTCACCCAGCAAGGGTAAGTCAGGGCATGTCTGGAGCAACCAGGAAAGCCCAAGCAGAAAAGGAGTTGCCTTCGTGGGGACCTTCTAGCCAAAGGGCTAGTGATCGCAAAGGAACCTCGAGCAGTTGCACTTGAAGCTGGCCCACGGGTCACTCATGGAGTGGAGGCCAACAATCTTTGGTGCAGGAGGTGCTCAATGCTGAGGCTACTCGGAGCCTAAAGCACAACTTCAAGGAGGACCAGGAAGATAGTGTTACTGCAAAAGTTCACGGTGTCCAGGGGTCACGGTTCCACGTCACCCACAATAGCCATGGGCCTCAGCTTTGCTATGGACTCAGGGTAGCCTCGGCGAAGTCTGGAAATCCACCTCTGGTGATGCAAAGACTTCGGTGTCCGGTGGGAGCTTCAACGATGCAGACTGGTCAGTTGCTTCTTTGGTGCCTGCCAAGCAGGGGAGTCACTCCTTGACCGCAAGGGAGATTTCTTCAGTCTTCTAGTCAGGATAGAATAACGAAGGTCCAGGATATATGTAGCAGAGTTTTGTCCAGGGTAATCAAAAGTCCTAGGTACTGGATTCCTATACTTATAGTAAGTTTAGGGGATGGACTAACTCTAAGGCCCCACCTATGAGTGGGCCTGGAAAGAGGGGTGGTTATACCCATTTCCTTTGTCCAGTTTCACGCCAGAGCAGGGGCAGGTAGCCCCTGCAACCGGTTTAAACTGGGTTATGCACAGGGACAGCAAACGTGTCGCCAGTGCAGGACTTCAAAGCACCAGAGTGTGCTCCTGCCCAGCCCCAATACACATCTGCCTGTCTGGGGAGGTGGTCACACACCCCTTCGACAGGAAACCTATTGTCCAGGCCTCCCCTGCCGGAGTTTCGGCCAGCAGCAGGAGGTCAGACCCGTGTCTGTGGCAGAGGCATCCATTTTGTGATGCCAGGGCTCAGGAAAGTCCTACCGGGTTTAGCCAGGGTGAACATGTCTATCCCTCTAGAAGGGTGGAATGCTACCCCCGCCACCAGAATTGGCAGGGGGGTAGTATTCCAAAGTATTTGACACCAAACACAACATGTTTTGATGCAGCCATCCCAAAGATAGCATTTACAGCGAGGTTATAATGCACTTAAGCGTATATGGTATGGCTGTATCACAGAAAAGCTATAAGGAAGGATTTCCGAAAGCTGCAGAGGGGCTCAGCTTATGCTTGGGCACCCTCTCACATAAAACCAAGCACTCTGCCTTCAGGATTGTCAAGACCTGCCATAGGAGTGGCTTATAGGTTTAGATATGTCTGTATATATGTGTGGATATAGGTAGCCTATACCACTGTAAGGGGTGCAAGCACACCCTTACCCAGGCTGCAGTAGCAGACCTGTGGTGCCATTTTGCAGTGCTTCCCAGGGGTGGTATAATATATGCTGCAGACTCTGGTATGCCTCTGAGGTACCTATGCCCTAGGTACATAGTATACCATATACTAGGGGCTTATAAGGCACTCCAGAATCCAATTAGATATGTACCTAATGTACATGGAAACCATTTTAGAGAGGAAGCAGCTAGGCTGTGGTCCTGATTAGCAGGGCCACAGCCAGACTAAGGTCGAAAAACAGTGAAACAGCAGCAAAAAGTGGGGGTACCCATGTGAAGCAGATCCTACTCTCCTACACTTGTTTGCTTGGGTGGCATGACCAAGGTAATTTAGGGATCGTATTGGATCCAAATGATCCTCACCAGGTCATATTAAAGAAAGATTTAGTCTGTGTACAAACCATCAAGGAAGAAGCATGGGAGTCAACGTACCCTGAAATGTTTAAGGATGAGTTAGGCCTATTTAAGGCTTTCAAACACAAGATAAGATTGGTTGATGGTGCCAAGTCAGTCGTGCACATGTTCGCAGAATACCTTTAGCTCTGTGTGAGACATTAAATAAAGAATTGGACTAGTTGTGTTCTAGCGATGTTAAAGAACTCATCGAATCTTCTGATTGGGTTTCCCCCATTGTTTTAGCCAAGAAGACTAATGGAGCATTGCGCATGTGTGTTGATCTTCGCGATTTGAATCGCCACATTTGGGTTGACCAACACCCATTGCCCAACATCACAGAATTGACAACCACTCTGAAAGATGGTAAGTGGGTCAGTCTACTAGACATGACTTCTACTTATCATCAGATCGATTTGCACCCTGAGTCCAGACACTACACTGCATTCATCACCTGGAAGGATTATTCCAATTTAAAAGCATTTCCTTCAGACTTGCGTCCGCATCTGCAGTATTTCAGAGGATTGTGGAGAGTATGTTCAAGGGCATTTCCGGGGGGATGGAGTTCCAGGATGATGTGTGGTTGTATGGTGTTGATCAGAAACAACACAACGAAAGGTTGCATGCTGTTTTTTTTCTATTTTACAGAGCAAAGGTGTTATCCTGAGCCTTTTAGAAATGTAAATTGAATGTGAGCTATGTGGACTATTTAGGTTACAAACTGTCTGCCGAGGGAGTTGAACCTAAAACTAGCCTAGTAAAGGCAATAGAAGATTGTGGTGCACCTGGTGATAAGGATCAATTGAGATCCTTCATGGAACTCCTTGAGTTTTATGATAGACTTGTACCAAATTGTTCTGCCAAGCCTTATCATATGAGGAATCTTCTCAAAAAATGTAGGGGCAGATTTATGAGCCCCTTGCACCTCATTTACGCCGCCGTTGCGTCACTTTTGTGACGCAGCGGCGGCAAATCCTGCGCCATGCTGCGGGGTAGGTGCAACGTGACGCATCTGGCAGATGTGTCACGTTGTAAAGCCCTGTGCCACATGTAGGTGTTCTGGAGCAGGGACGTAGCATGTAAGGGATAGGGCACCCCCGAGCCTTGCTGGAGCTGCGTCGCGCTTGCGACGCAACTCCAGCAATGCGCCACCTTTCCGACAGGAGATGCGTCATGCATCTGCCCATCCGAGTGCCACGGTGCGCCGCATTGTAAATGCGGCGCATCAATGGTGGCGCACGGGTGGGCAGATGCCTCGCTGATTAGCAGAGATGCGCCAGACGTCATAAATCTGCCCCGTAGTCTTCAAGTGGAGTGTAGAGTGTGCTGAGGAATGCAAGTTAATCAAAAAAGAAATTGCACATGCTATTCCTCTTAAACCTTTTGACATTAATGACCACATGATAATCATGACTGACGCTAGTCAGAAAGGGTTGGGTGCCGTTCTTATGCAACAAAGAAATGGCAAGGATGAGGTGGTAGCTTTTGCCTCCAGAGGTCTGAGAGGAGCTAAAACAACGTACTCTGTGGTGGAGCGAGGAGGTTTAGCTTGCTGGTGGGGCATTGTTCATTTTAAACCATATTTATGGGGTTCCAAGTTTATGGTAAGAGTGGACCACAAACCTTTAGTTCAGTTTTCCACCACCAAGAGGGGAGACAAGGCAACTCCTCGGATTGCCAAGTGGCAATATATACTTTTAGAGCACAATTTCAATGTCAAGTACGTTCCAGGAAAAAAACATATTAAGGCTGATTGTTTGTCCAGGTTTCCCAGTTGTGTAGAAAATGGTAGTGACTATGAAGAAAATAATTTTGATTCTGAGATTATTTGTTATACTGTGTCTCATCCGGATGGTGCTATTTTGGAGAGTGAATTGAGAGATGCTTATGAAGCAGACCAGGACACTTAAAGGGTTATGAATTTTGTGTGTACAGGTTGGGTGAGAGAGTGTTCAGAAGATGATGTTATCAGCAAATACAAACATGTCTTCGATGAATTATCTGTTATTAATGGACTTCTATATCGTTCTTCTTTACTTGTGGTTCCTGTAGGCATGAATGATAAGGTTCTTACTTTAGGCCACGAAGGTCATATTGGCATGTGTGCCATGAAAAAAAGAATTAGAGAACATTTTTGGTGGCCTGGGCTAGATATGCAGGTGGAACACTATGTGAGAGACTGCATGTGCTATGCTGTTAGTGATAAATCGCAAGTAACGGTACCTAGTCCTATAGAAGCTGGAGACTTTCCCTCTAAAGCTTGGTCTAAACTTGCCATTGACATTATTGGTCCTTTGACGTTGTCTGTCAATGGTGTTGCTGAGTATGGAATAGTTCTGATGGAGTATTACAGTCATTGGCCTGAGGTAAAGTTTGTGAAAGTTCCCACAATTGTTTGTGTAATAGAATTTCTTGAATTACTATTTGCAAAAGAAGGTGTCCCAGATGAAGTAGTTTTAGACAATGGATGTCAATTCACTTCATTACAATTTGAGAAGTTTATGGAATTCATGGGTATAAGCCACACTAAAACCTCTTTTTACCATCCCAGGAGCAATGGTCTTGTTGCGAGATTTAATAAAGTAATCAAAGAAAATATACAAAAAGCCAGTGGTTTGAATTGCAAAAATGAACTGAAAAATCTGTTGTGGGCAGCGCGCACCACTCCTAATTCTGATACTGAAGTTTCTCCATTCATTTTACTGAGAGGTCGTCTTCCGTCTTCTAAGCTGTTGAGAAGGTGGATGGGTGTGTTTGAGTAACCAGAAGCAAAGATGAAGGAGGTACGTAAGAAAAGAGTTGAAGGTCAGAACAAAATGTTCAGCCAAGAACTAGGGAGTTGAGATTGAAAGTTGGAGATCTTGTCAGGGTTAAGTGTCCACAGATTTTACCCAAGGATTAATCCACGTTTTCTGGTTCTAAGATTGTAGTGAGAGTCAACAAAGGTGCGGTGAAACTGAAGGATGGAAGATGGTGGAACAAAAATAAAACCTCGTTCCCAGGTCATATCATGTTGTGTCCCCTGGGCAAATTGTGCCTCGTGCCTATCAGGGTGTGGAATGCCATGATGCCATTAATCGTGTTCCTTCCTCCAGGTTAACAAGATTGCCCAATGAGTTTCATGACTATATTATGCATTAAAATGTTTTGTATTATGCTTTTCTCCTTTATGTTTTTCTCCTTGCCCTGTTGTTATGCCTTATATTTTATTTATATTTCAGTTTCTTTTCCTTGTTTTGTTTCATTGCATAGGGGTAAGATGTGTTGGGTTGTATTGTTCTTGCCTCTTGTGGTGTCAGTGGAGTTCTGCATCGGAAGGGGTTCTAGAACGGGTGGTACGGGAAAAGGACGGTTGGATCCAGGAGCTGGACGGTTGGGTCTATATGCAACTCTTGTCTTGTTGGCAATAAACCAACTTACCTTGTGGCTTCTTTTCAGAGCTCAGTGCTTACAATATTTGCAACAAACAGTTTGACTGAACATTTCAAGAGAAACAAGATGGAAAAGCATTTGTAGTATTACTACAAAGGGCGAATATGCGATATGTTATAATAGCATCCGCACAATTTCTGTTTTTTCGCACAATACAGTTTTCGATAAACAATGAATGCACATACATAATACAGTTCAATGATGGTTAACAGAAAAATTGTAAGTTCACATCATATTTTATCCTCTAGCAAGAGAAGACAAGTGTGGAACACGTTCCTAAATGAGCTGGGTAGTCTGCCATTATCCGCTCCTACACAAAGGTGGTAATTATAGAAACCATATCATGATAACTTGGCAATCACCTGCCCCTCTTGGCCACACACAAGTTATCCCCAGTTTCCTGGGTCTCCTATGTTGGAATTTTGTCCTGTGATATCCAGGGTCAAGCCAAATGCACCTCCCACACTTCTTCCAGATACCGAGGATGTTAAGAAACCCCTTAGCACTGGGAAAACTTTAAACCTAAAAAACTATGAGATTGAGATGTCAACTCTGCCCATCAGGATAGCTAGAACACAAAAATCAGCGTCCTGGGTGTCATCAAGGGTTAGCTTCACCTTAACTAGCATACTCAGCTATCAAACAAAGGTAAATTGCGAGGGAATGCCTACAAGTATGCCTTATGACTGATTCAGCTAGCACATAAAACACAGGTAATATGCCAGACCCTGTCATTGACAGAGTGACAGCTGCTTCAGGACCTCTGCCCCGGGATTCAGCAGACGTTCCAATCAATTGCGGTGTCTGCCCACCATTCTTGTTGCGCAATCATGAATCCGTCCAGGCAGGGCCTCCTTCCTTTGGCTGCAGTCGGGTTTGAGGTCCCAATCCCCCCTAAGGTGCCTTGCCAAAATATTGCTTGAGTTTAAAATCCTTTAACAAATATAAGACAAAAGGTGTTTGGCAAAACAGGAACTGTTTGTTTAATTAAACATTACAGCTGCAAGAACAGTTAAAGGCACGAAGTCCGAGGACTGTCTCAATTTACAACTGGTGTGTGTCCTTTTATATTCAACACAACAGGTTCTAAAAGTTTCTGGAGCACAATATATGGTGATGAATGTTGGTTTTGGTCTTTGAACTCATAAATTAATTGTCTAATGGTTACCACAGGTGGGCCTCGACCTCGTGTGGACACAATGTGGCCAGTGGATAGTGTGTCCAGATGTCCAGCATGGGGAGCACGTGATCATTGCATGTGCTAGGTCCTAATTGGCTATGTGTTTCTAACAAATGTGACATCTGACACTTTATGGTGTTTTTAACAGCGCACATGCCTCCACTGGCCATGTGTGATTTATTGGGGCAATCTCCCTTAACCACTCTAATGTTGCTGCGCCTATCTGTGGGACTGATCAAGAGTTTCCTGCCTGAGTGTTTGCCTGTCCTATCAATCAGCAATCCTGAGCCTAGGTCTAAGGGACCTGTCTAACTACATATTTGCGAGTCGAGGTTGATGTGGAGTTTACAATGGGCAATTCTGTTAGTAAGGCACAGAGTTCATTGTTTTGGATGAGCACATTGATTTCCATATTAACAATTGTATGTATTAAAATTGTCTTTATTTTTCTAAATTGTTGTGGGATTTTTCTAGTGTTGTGATTTTACTTCATTACTGTTTGTGTGCTGTAGAAATACTTTACACATTGCCTCTAAGTTAAGCCTGACTGCTTTTGTGCCAAGCTACTAGAGGGTTAGGCAAAGCTTACATTGATAACTTTTGTAGCTCTCTCTGACCAGGATTGTAGTTGGTGCTTGAGAAGGATTTACACCCCCTCAATCAAAAACCTAAATACTGACATCAGCTATGTGTCCTGGTGAGTGCCTGGTCCGTAATGTAGAGTCCAACATGTCCTGGATCTTCTTAATGCCCAAGAGTCCCGCTAAGAGAACCTCATGGGCGAGTGTCAAGAATTTCCTGTACACTAGAGAAACCACACACCTCCCGCTGTCTGTAGATACAGGATTCATGGTCTTCCTGTAAAGCAGTTGTCCTCCCAGCCAATGTAATGCCTAAACCACTCCCTTGGCTACTTGTTTCTTGGTTTCCTCCCAAAGTCCCACAAGTGCAGGGCACTCAATTGAGCCTGGAGAAACTCCTCCCGGTGGCCTCTCTAGCAGCTAACTAACCCTGCAGCTCTGTTAGTGTCCCATATACGTTTCAGCCACCTCATCCTCCTCCCTATCTGGAACAGGGGTGATAGGTGCTACTGTATTTGCCTTCGCAGAGTCTGACCTGATCTGTTCACTACCCTTTGCTGGTCTATGCAAATCTGGGATGATCATCGTCTGTTCCTTAGACTGATGTGCACCTGTGTCTCACAAGGAGTCAGAAAGACTCCTGATTCATTCATTTTCACAAGGCTGGATTTGTATTGTGACCCTTTGCATATGGTTCAAGTGTTGGGATAAAGACCTGAGAGGGACAGCAAGCAGACATCTATCCCTGCAACAGACCTCACAGAATGCCATTTTCTTTTAAGTGATGCCATTTTTTTAAAGTGCTCTGTCTCTTAATTGCACAGGGACTGCTGTAATGAACAAACGTTGTCCTACAGGCACTCTTATTTGGAGACGTGGTGTGTGTGCAGCGGTTCCTTGGACTTCTGTCTGCTCACCACAATGCCAAAAGTCCACATTCACAAGGTGAAAGCCTCCCATGGGTACCGCTTCCACCTTATGAATGAATACCATCCCCTCTATGGAGTAGGTTTTTAATCAAAGGTTTGCAATGGCAATTTCAATCACAAACCACTGACACATTCCGTAAAGAAACACAAAATGAGGTGACTCCCATTTCATACACCCTTTTTTTTGCAATTTTTAATGTCAAAAGTGTGGTTTGTTAGGGAGAAAGACATTTCTGACTCTCGATTGCAACGTGCCTTTATGTGGTTGCAAACCCTCTAATTTAAGAACTGCAGGCCTTGCAACCGCAAATAGGCTAGATCCATCGACCCACATACCCCGGAAGTGGAAAGACAACAGAAGTGTCTCACCACACAAAGCTCAAGATCGCAGGCACCCATTGCAGAGGTGGTTGCCAAACATCTACTGGTTTGCCAAAAGGAAAGATGACACAGGAGGAGAGTGGTCTCAATTAAATGGAATGGAAGGAAGAGGGTCACTGGCTGAATTATACACAGTCCCTACCACAAATGGTTGGGTCATTCCTGACGAGTAGAAGAACATGTACTTTGAGCACAAAATAGGAGGAGTTTTTTCAGTGAAAAAAAAAATACTATCAATATTAATAATAATGACAAGTGCGTTGCCCAAGATGGTCGTGCCCCATATATTTGAGTTTTATGTGATAAAACATTTCAACAATCTAATTTTGTACGAACTGCAATTTTTCTTGATTTTGCGTTTAGCTTTGCTTTGACGTTTAAGCGATAGTGCAGCTCTTTGAGCACTTTCACCCCAACAGATTAGCTATTAAAAAACACTGCGGGTAGATTTCTGTCACACTACAGAAGCATAATTCCTAGAAACTGTCAGTGGTAAGGTTCCTGTTAAGAATGAATCACCCTCTAGTCAGCTGATTCTTTGACCAAAGCATTTCCTTTGCAATAGGCGACAAATAGCGGTTTCAGCTGACACTGAGGGCTTCTTCTGCAGAAGAGTTTTGGCCCTTACACAGAACAGAAAAAATGCCTAGACACCGAAATAATGTTATTATATTTACAAGTAGTTCACTAAGGGCTCTACAAAAAAATGCATTCGTACACCAGCTGGTTTGTGAACTGGCATGTCATTTGCAATGGGCAGAATGTAAAAAAGAGGCTGCATCACAAATTGTCAAGTTGCAGAGGGTCGCATATTATCCTGATTAATGTATATTAATTAGGCAGGTGGATATCTCTGACCTCCTAAGCTTGACTGAGAATGCAGGGATGGGGGGCCTGCAAGGGGCAGGAGACCTCTATCCATGCTGCAGTATTCCCAAAATTCCCAAATTATCGAAAAAATATATTTTTAAAGCAACCTCCTTCCTATAAAGGATTAAATGACGCTTAAAAGACACAAGTTTCCAATTTGGGCAGAGATCTTTGGGGGGGGGGGGTGGGGGGGAGGGAGGCAGTGGTCAATTTCTTGCTTCACCCGACGGCATCAGACACGATTCCAGAGCTGTCTGATCAATGGATAGCGACTGCAGTTGCAGACTCAAACCGTTGGTACGTTTCATTTTGAATGGCAATTAGGAGAGGACGCCCCTTTCATGCCCCATCCTAAATCCAATTTGTAGTGTTTGAGAATGAATGCATTTTGCAAATCGGAAAGGTTTTTCAACAGATTCATTACATCCAGTGGCGTAGCTGGGGAGGTGTCCACCTCGGGCGGCACTGTTTCGGGGGGCAGCTGAGGTGAGCAATTCTTGCTGTCGACTACCACCATCCCTCTAACCCCCGGAAAAAGGCGTCCATCGGCCGCCAACGCCCCCCCCCCCCTCCTCCCCCTTCTTACCTGCACTGGGAGGCAAACTTAGGTTCCGCCCGGGTGGCAGTAGGTCTAGCTACGACACTGATTGCATCAGTTTATTTGAGCTGATTTTGAGAATCACAGGCCAGGCAACTGCAAAATGCAATGATATATCAGCCCTTGAATCAGTGTTTTAAATAGAGCCGCGGCACATGAAAATGTGCGTATATTGAATATATGTTTTCTATTAACCACACATGCATTGGAGCGAAACAAGGGAAGACAATAATTTATTATGTAGGAAGAATTCCAGTCGGCCACATCAATCATTTTACATTCGACTCTCATAGGTGAGGGTGTACATATACATATATATGAGATTCCCCTCTCAAACGCATCTTTGATTAATAAAACCATGTATAGCACCTCATCAGGAATGCTATTGATGAAGTCATTTGAGACTGATGTTTCCTGAGCGGTGCATTGAAGGAGTGTGTTATGGTTTGCATACGGTTCATTTTGTCACCATAAATTCACTTTAACGGCTTTTTCTAGGAAATTAGGAAGTTTTCATTAAACGTACATTATTGTCTTATAAGCGGACAAAGCCATGAACTACTCCAAAAACAGTTGTCTGAACAACTGGTTGGGTAGGAGGGGTGAGGTTGACGAAATGTTACATCAAACTCTGGTGTTTTTATATTCCATTCTTCCCAATACTCTGTGCAGCCAATAACCCACACTGTGGTCAGCCCCTCATTTGTGATGCTTTTGGTCATCTGTGATAAGGGCTGGCCATAGGCTTGGTATCTGGCCGGGCCTTGTACCCAACCTCCATTGCAATCATGCCCCATTGTGCCCAGCCATCAGCCATTTGTTGCTGAGTAGGGCAAATGGTCGGCAGGGTCTGCAGCCAGGTCCTGCACTCAGACTCCTCTGTGGTCAAATACTGCTATGCATATCTATCATGCAGCTGCAAGTTATTTTAGGTGCCTGATTGTTGTATTATTACTTTTTGGGCATGCACAGCAAACTCTGAGCAACAATTCTAGCCTTTGGTACGGCCCTGTGACAACCGTGTGCCTCAGTGGAAGCTCTGCGTGTCCTTCAACTGCATGCAGCTTACTCTGAGCTCTAGGCCTGAAATGCAAACAGGCCTTGAGCCACTCTTGTTTCCAGCCTGCCTTCACGCTACCAGCCAGCTGCACATTTCCTTCTGCCTTGTGCACCAGCCAAGCGCAGGGCTTTCAGTAGCACACAACTCGTTCTCTGATGTCATGTACATCTTGATATGTAGTCAGGTGCTTTGCTGGCATCTGTGTCAACGATCCTACTCAGCACATTCTTTAACCATAGGTATTGGGCTTAGGGCTCAGAGCTTGGCACTCTGTGTCTGGTGGCTCACTGGACTAATACGTGCACTTCCAAAACCTGTGTTTGACTGCATAGCCAAAGGTTCAAATCCCAGTGGGTCCACTCGGCCTTTCATCCATGTGAGGCTGATAAAATAAGTACTCTTGGGTAACAATAAACACATGTTAGTTAGCAGCAAGATGCCTCAAATGATTAACGGGAACTTTACAAATAGATGTGTTGTACTGCCAGCCTCGTGCCACTGAATCATGCGCAGCTAGCTGTGGGCAGGCCGGGCCCCTTGTTCACAGTGCTCACTGTGTACGATTGTGTTTCTTCAGGATTGGCAAAAAAAAACCTACCCAAGTATTTGTGGATCCATATACCAGAATATAAATCTACACATACAAAAAGAGAAATAGCTGCTTTTTTGGAACCCCCGTTCCCAACAACCTCCCTGTGGACACAGAACGCTCAGCCAGCCAATATTATCTTCTCTATTACTCTTTTTTTGGATGAAGGCTTAGGTGCGTGGAATACTGTAGTGGCTGCAGCAACAAATAATGTAAGTTGTTGACTGCCAATCAGATTGACAAGATCCTCAAATTCTCTGAAGATCCACATATCTCACATTGGATGAAAGGAAAATTGTTTCCTCTCCAATGGGCAGGGCCGGACTGGAAGTAGTGGGCACCGGTCGTTTCCCCAGTGGGCCGCCAGAGTGGGGCTGGTTTTGGGGCCTTGGGGGCCATTTTTGTTACCGTGGAACAGCGATATTGCCAGAAATCTTCACTATATTCGAAGCCCGAGCAATGGTTGACTACAAGTTGGAGGGCATGATCGCAAAGGTTGTGACAAGAAAGTCCTGGACCTGGCGTAATGAAGATTACCTGTAATTAATCCTGCCCCTCAACCTTCTGTCTTCCTCATAACATTCCTTGCTCAACGCAGATATACCCAGGCAGAGTGGAATTTGACCACAAAAAAGACAGTAAAGTCATATAGAAGTACCCATCCCATCTAATAGACACGCCAAAGGAGTGAGTATGCAGTTCATGGAGCAGCACTTAGATATTTGTGGGAATTTTGCAAAATGTGAAATGCAAAATTGAGCACAATAACCTCTATCCACCTTATTAGGAATTAGCGGACTGTACTCTATAGTCAACTTTACCAAAACCAAAGACTAGAGTGAATACTTTGAGTTTGGGTGCAGGGCAGGTGATCAAGTGTAAAGAAAGATTAGTAATGGAGAATTACAAAATAGAGAGTTATAGGACCTACCCACACACACCTTGTCAGTTTAGAAAGGTTTTATGTGTTAAGGCTTCATCGGTTTCTTCATCATGTGTCATTTTTTGGAACCAGGATTACTTAATAGGGAGCGAGGGAATGTGATACTCCCCCTCAAGATGGACCCCCTTGATATCATCTGTTAGTATTCTATAGACTACATTCATGCATGGACTGACTGTGAAATGTCGTGCCCATTGGTTTGTTCAGATACCAAGGGCGTAGGTTAAAGTGGATTGGATAAAAATGGCACCAGATAGCTTTAAAACGAATCCAGTTTGCAGTAACTTCACTGCTGTGACTTTGATGGGATCAGATGACAAAAATATGTCTATTGTGATTTACCTCATTTAAAAATCATGCCTTGAAGAATTAAAAAAACGTTTTTAAAGATAATAAGTGAAATGTGATGCATGTGATAGATAATGGATATCAAATCAACATCTGCCCAATGAACCATGCAGTTGTCTGTTCAATAGGAGAAATAGAGTGCAATGAGGGGTAAAATGAGAGAATGTGATACTCTTTTGGTTGAAGAAAATATGTTGTTTAATGAAAGCATTGAAGAACTGAAATTTGAAGACAATAGATAAGAATTAACTTCGAACTTCCATTACTTAAATTAGCCTGTGGATCTATTTTTTATATTTTAACAAAAACTCCCGCTTTGGCAGTTTGAGTTTGAAAAATAAAAGACTTCAGAAAAACGTGACAACCAGATTTGTACTTCTAACTATTCCAACATTGACAGTAACTGCCATGAAGATAGTGCTTGTCAATGTACAGAGATGTGAGTGGGCCCAGTGGACATCTCTGAATTTGGCAGGCAGAATACAGGCAGGGTGGCGGACATAATGTTATCTGCTCCTTGTCTGCCTTTCCTCCTTCTGCCATTCCCTTTGTCAGGCCCATAGTCCTAAATGAACTGTAATCATTTCACAGTATTAAACTGCACAATGACTGTGTACATTGTTAGTCTAAAAATGAAAGGTATAATTTCATAAAGAGCAGATCCTTCAAAAGCTATGTGTGCATGTGTAACCCCCTTTTCAAGATCAATAGATGCCTAGCTCCATTGAGAAGCAGGAACATTCTCCTTAACCTTGTTCTTTTTGTCCATGCTGTCCATTGAAGAGTGTGCTACAGCATGCTCATCATCTTATTCAGTCATAATAAAACTAAAACTGGCCTCTCCCCTGAACCCACCCACAGCTCCTCTCCAGTCTCACACTAACTCTGCCAGCCTACCCCTCATATCTCCTCACATCTGGAGGACGGACCAGGTGATGAGACACAGTACTTGAGAGGAGGACGAGTGGCCCTATAACATGCTGATTCAACTTGAATATTTAATTGAATTAATGTGGACTTCATTAAAAACATCTCAAGAGTCAGAGAAGGACTGCGTAGGTGCACATTTTTTAAATCAAAACAAGAGAAAGACTGGGATTTAGGACATCCACCTGAAAAGAATGTGTCGTATGCAATGCATGTCAATGGCCACTTATTTGCTCTTCATGGAATTGAGGGCTGCGAATGCCCCTGTGTCTCTACACTGTTCAGGGCATTCTCCCTAAACCAGGATGCCCCTCACTCCTTCCTCTGTGCAGATTCTTACACCATATCTGTCACCCCTTCTTGTTTTCATCTGGCTGGGGTTTGCATCAGTTTCAAGGGGTAGTCGGCGCTGCCTATGCCATACAATTTTTCGCACTTGCCCATATCTCTAGCAAATACTCTTAATGCCCTGCCCTCATTAATCTTTTGTACACTGACAGCCATCTGTTCCCATGTACTCTGTTATTCCGCATTCCACACCACACAATTCACTGCAACAGAATTCAACACCACCTAACATAATTTCACTCTTCATACTACTCAACGCAACATGAACACCACATAATTACACTCTACTTAATACCACATAAATACACCCCACATAAAACCACGCTATGCCCAATAACCACAATCCACATAAATACACTACACACCATGCCACATAATTCCAATCAACATAATTTCACTCAACGCCACACAGTTTCACACCACACAATTCAACTACACACATTTCCATTTCACACCACATAATTCAACAACAAACCACATAATTCAACTCAACAACACAATTACACAACACACCACATACATCCAATCCACACCACGGAGTTCCACATGCCACAAAATTCAACTGCACACCACATAATTAAACGCCACTACAAACTACTCAACATCACTTAAGTGGACTTACCACCACATAATTACTATCCACATAATTCCACTGCACACCATGTGACCACGGTCACCAGTAGGTAGTTATAGTTAGGACCAAGTTTCCATAGGAAAAGTGCTTTTTGACTTGCCTATATCTTTGACGCCGGATAACAAATCTTCATGAAACTATACAAAATAAGTACCCCTGTGATTCTTGTTGTGCGTGGAAAGTTTCAGTGCGATCCGTCTAGTGAGAACCAAAAAAAAGGGGGGTCAAAAAAGTGTATTTCCAAAGTTAATTCGCATAGAGATTTTAGTCCCGACTACAGCCGAAACTGCTGGAAAGAATTACACCAAATTTAGCAGAAAGGTAGCTCTTTGTTCAGAAAGAACCCTTTTTATTATTTGGTGTATATCCATTCAGTAGTTTTGAGATATATAAAAAAAAATAGTATGTTATGTTATGTTATGTTATTCCGTTTTATATAGCGCGGCTAATACCCATAGGTGTCCTGGCGCTGTAGAACAGAAAACAGTTCTGAGTGAAAGACGGAGTAACAGGTATTAAGAGGTAAAGAGGCTGGTCTTAAGCGCCTTCCTGAATTCTAGGTGATTGGGTATATGTCTCAGGTATAGCGGTAGTGCATTCCATGCAGTAGCGGCCTTTACCAGAAAGCTGTGTCCTCCCCAGTTGGCTTTGTTTGCTTTGGGGACTACAACCAAATTAGCCTGAGAAGACCGCAAAGTTCTTCCAGGCGAATACCATCGGAAGAGCCTGGTAAGGTGAATCGGTCCATTCTTATGAAGAGCTCTGTGAGTCATACATAAAGCTTTGAACCGGATTCGTTTGTTTATTGGGAGCCAATGTAGTTTTTTTATTTCGGCCGAGATCGAGGCATATTTAGGAATGCCTGATATAAGTCTTGCCGCTGCGTTTTGCAGTAGCTGCAGCTTTTTTAGTAGTCCTTCTTGAATGGTGAAGTAAAGACTATTACAATAGTCGAGTCTGGATAGGGCAAGGGCCGAGATAACCGTTCGATGTAATTCTTTGGGAAGCAGTGGAAGTATCTTCCTACATGATCTAAGAATGAAAGATGTGGAGGAGATAACTGAATTGACCTGGTCCTTGAACAAAAGCTTATAGTCTATGATAATGCCCAGGTTCTTGACTTTCCTGCTGGGCGTAGGTAATGAACCCATTGAGTCTGGCCACCATGTAGGTGTCCAGAAACTGGGATCGTTTCCAAACAGGACTACCTCCGTTTTATTGGAGTTTAGTTTGAGGCAATTAAGGGTCATCCATCTGCCCACTGCTGACATACACTCTTTAAAGTCATCCGCAACATTGGTAGGTGTCACAGGTAATAAAGATACCACTATCTGGGTATCATCTGCGTATGATGTGAGGTTGAAACCGAAAGATTCTACCAATGATGCCAGATGTTTAACGTATACGTTAAAGAGAGTAGGACTAATAGAGGATCCCTGTCGCACGCCGCATGGCAGGGAGAAAGCTTTAGCAGTAAAGTCTCCCAGCGAGACCGCCTGGGTTCTGTCTGCTAGGAAAGACTTGATAAGGCGCCAAGCTTTGTCTTTGACTCCAATTTCTTGAAGCCGGTCCATCAGTAGGCCATGATGGACCGTGTCAAAGGCTGCAGACAGATCCAACATGATCATAACCGCCTTACCACCCTGGTCTAAAGTCTCTCTGATTTCTTCTGTCGATTTGACCAGCGCCGATTCGGTGCTGTGTCCTGATCTGAAACCATACTGTGTAGGGTCTAATCCATGTGCCTCATCCAAGAATCTGCTTAGTTGTGTGTTCATGATTTTCTCAATAAGTTTGGCAGGGAGAGGCAGTCTTGATATGGGCCTAAAGTTATTTGGGTCAAGGGGATCAAGCTGGGGTTTTTTTAATAGCGGTATAATGGAGGCTATTTTCCAGATCCTCGGAAAGTAACCCTTGACAAATATCGAATTAAAAATAGATGTGAGGGTTTCCGTGACTGGTTCGGAGGCTAGCCTGAGTACTGAGAGGGGGCAGGGGTCCATCGGGGAGCCTGATCTAGTCGAGTCTAAGAGTTTAAGAACCTCCACAGGGGAGGTAGGTGCGAAAGTCTTTAGCGTCCCGAAGTTATTAGCAGACTCGTGTGAGTTTGGCGCCCCAAAAATGGTTGAATGGGTAAAAGTTGAAAAAATATTATCCACTTTTTCAAAGAAAAGGTGTATGTAGGGACACAGATCGTTTGAGGACCCAACAGTCCCTGTGGTGAAATCTGATTGGTTGCTAACACTTCAACCAGGAAGTGTTGTCAACCATCTTGGGATTCGGCTTAAGCCAAGTCTCAAAAAAACATTTATTTTAAAGAAAAGGGGGGCAGGTTAGGAATAGCCTGACTCCCTAACTGTGGTCCTGGGGTCTCCATGTGACAGGGCCAAAAAGCACTTTTTTTCATGAAGCCCTAGGGTGGGCCAGCTCATGGGGCATTTATTTAAAAAAAAAAATAGGGGGCACACGGGACCCCCCTCCTAAGGCTCTTAGAGCCGAAGGGACCAAGACCTCCCCAGGGCTTTATATAAATAATCAAGGAGGGGTTGCACAGGCCCATCTCTTCAGGATCTATTAGGCCTGGAGACCACCCCCTCCCCAGGTTGTGGGACAGCATGGACCTCCCCAGCCCTTGGTACCACCACCTCTCTGGGGCTAAATTACCCAAAATAGAGGGGGATCCGCAGACCCCCCAGACCCTAAGGACCACCACTTCCCCGGGGCCAAATATTTATTTAAAGAATTAGAGAGGGGCCACGTGGCTCCTCTCCCTGGCAGTTCTCGGCCCGGACACCACCACCTCCCGGGGCGGCCCATGCTCAAGAAAGGAGGGTGGCCATGACGCCCCTCTCCTGGAGCCATACATGGCCTTGGGGACTGCCACCCCCAGGGCTGGCTCCTGCTTTGTCTCGGGGTGGCCACCCCTGGGACATAGCTGATGCTTTCGATTGGAGGGTGCTGACAGCTCCTGCCAAGCGAGACCAAGCACTCCGGTTCCAGCAGGCGGCAGCTGTCAGAGTGCTCGCGCCCCCTGGAAGCAGAATGTCCATCTCTTTTCCAGCCCGCAGACATGTGGGCAGGGAAAGAGATGAAACAGATTGCTCCTGCACAGAGGTAGCTGCTTCTAGCAGCTCCCGCCATGCAGTAGCAATGTCATCTACGGCAGGAGGCAGGGAGCCGGCTAGGACCTCGGTGGCCTTGAGGCTTCCCCATGATTCTTGGGGAAAAGAGATGAAAGATGAAAAATAAAGGTCAGAAACAAGTAGAAAGAGGCAGGATAAAGGTCATAAATAAGCAGAAAGAGGCAGAATAAAGGTCAGCAAAGAGCAGAAATAGGCAAGATAAAGGCGAGAAACAAGCAGAAAGAGGCAGTATAAGGGTCAGAAACTAGTAGAAAGAGGCAGAATAAAAGGCTGCAATGGGCAGAAAGGCAAATTAAATGGTCAGCAATGAGCAAAAAGAGGCAAAATAAAGGTCAGCAATGAGCAGAAAGAGCAAAATAAAGGTGAGAAACGAGCAGAAAGAGGCAGAATAAGGGTGAGAAATGAGCAGCGAGAGGCAAAATACAGGTGAAACACAAGCAGAAAGAGGCAGATTAAACATCAGAAAGGAGCAGAAAGAGGCAGAATACAGGCCAGAAATTAGCCGAAAGAGGCAAAATTAAGGTGAGAAATGAGAAGAAAGAACCAGAATAAAGGTCAGCAACGAGCAGAAAGAGGCAGAATAAAGATCAGAAACTAGTAGAAAGAGGCAAAATAAAGGTCAGAAACTAGCAGAAAGAGGCAAAATAAAGGTGAGAAAGGATCATAAGGAGGCAAAATAGAGGTCAGAAACCAGCAGCAGGAGGCAAAATAAACTTGAGAAAGAGGCAAAATTAAGGTTAGAAATTAGCAGAAAGAGCCAAAATAAAGTTGAGAAAGGAGCAGAAGGAGGCAAACTAGAGGTCAGAAACCAGCAGCACGAGGTAAAATGAAGTTGAGAAAGAGGCAAAATAAAGGTCAGCAACAAGTAGAAAGAGGGAAAATAAAAGTGCAAATGAGCAGAAAGAGGCAGAATAAAGGTGAGAAACGAGCAGAAAGAGACAAACTAAAGGTTAGAAACTAGCAGAAAGAGGCAAAATAGTGGTCAGAAACCAGTAGCAAGAGGCAAACTAAAAGTGAAAAACAAGCAGAAAGAGGAAAAGTAAAGGTCTGAAATGAGCAGAAAGAGACAGAATAATGGTCAGAAGGGAGCAGAAACAGGCAGAATAAAGGTCACAAACAAGCAGAAAGAGGCAAAATAGAGGTCAGAAACCAGCAGCAAGAGGCAAAATAAACGTGAGAAACAGGCGGCAAGAGGCAAAATAAAGGTCAGCAACAAGCAGAAAGAGGCAAAACACAGGGCAGAAAAATAAGCATGAAAGGCAAAACAGAGGCAGAAAAAGGAGCAGAAAAGGCAAAACTGATGGAAGAAAACAAGCAGAAAAGGCAAAACAGATCAGAAGAGGGTAAAACAGAGAGCACTCATACACTCACATATCCACTCACAGACCCACTCAGACACTCTCACACAAACTCACAGACTCACTCAGAGACTCACACACCCACTCAAAGACTTACTGAGACCCTCATGCACTCATTCACACACTCACTGTCAAGGGTTAGTGGTTACATTTAGGAAATAAAATTGAAAACAACTCAGAAATTCACTTAAAAAACAAAGGTTACTGGGACATCATTGTTAGGAACCAACATAAAAAAACATAGAAATTCACTGAAAAAAACAAAGGTTACAGGGACGTTACAGTTAGGCTCTGATTTCACTTGTACAAAACCAGTGAAATTCAGCTGAGCTAACTATAACTTATGCCTCTGCAATGCACTGCCTATGACCTCACATATTACATCACTAATGACGTGGTAAGTGACATCACTGATGTCATGACCCACAAAAGCACTCACACATCCACTCATACCCCTATGCAACCTCTCATACATTCACTTACATGCCCACACCACCACACAAAAGCCAATTCACAGACCCATACAAGTACTCACACAACCACTCACTCATCTATAGAGCTACTCATGCAACCAGTCATTTACCCATACAGCCACACACTCATTCACACAGCTAATCACACACCAACTTATTCCCCTATACTGCCTCTCAAACACCCACTCACTCACCCATATAGCCTCTTAACACAGCTACTCACTCACACATACACCCACATAACCACTTACATACCCATTCACACATCCATACAAGCACTCACACATCCCAAAGCATCCATTCAGACAGACACGTACTCTCCAATATAGCCACTCAGAAACCAACTCACTTAACCAAACATCTACTCGAACAGCCACTCACTTACCTATACAGCGACTTACACAGCCTGTCACTCACTTATACAGCTATGCAGACATCCACTCACTCACCCATACAATTACTTATACACCCATTCACCCACCCATACATCCACTCACTCACCCATATAGCCACTGAGTACTGACCATGGGAACATGGTAGAAATTTGAGTTTCGTATGCCTGAACTCAGAATGATAAAATACATCTTTTAGTGAAGTTGGTTTTAACCTTCTGTGTTTGAAAATACCACTTTTAGAAAGTAGGTATTTTCTTGCCTAACTATCCAAGCCTGCCTCTGCTAGGTTGTGTATTATTTGTCTGGAGTTTGAGTGACAGGGGCTGGGGGATTCTAGGAGACAGGGCGAGTCAACACAAGGCAGAATAGAGAGATCTGCATGTACAGTGGTGGGAGGAGTTGCACCTGGGAGCTGAATAGGGCTGTGCCTGCCTTCCACAATGCTGGCTCCACCTCCTGTGGTGTGTCCCTGGCCAACACTGTCAAAGGAAAGAAGGAGTCATGTAAACAAAGTGCTCCAAGACTGACCAGAACTGGTTTGGACTAGGCAAAGGCCTCTCTGCCTTCAGAGAACAAAGAGAATATGAGTATAAATACCGGGGCCCAGACCTCAAAACTTTAGATCACTTCTGGGAAACAAGAAGAACCTTTGCTGAGGAGAGGAACCAGAGAGAGAGAGAGAGACTGTAGGAGGAGACTATCCCTGTGCTGTGTGCTGTTTGAGGATTGGCCTGCAGTGGTTACTTGATTGCCAAAGAAAGGAGAAAGGACTTTGTGCTACTTTCATCAACTTGTAAGAAGATCTCCAAGGGCTTGACCTAGAGCTTGCCTCCTGCCTGAAGTCTCAGGGATACAAGACTTCACCAACCAGCTCCCCTGAGTTCCCTTTCTGGGAATCTGAAGTGCCTGCTGTAGAGCTGGGCCTTCTGAGAGACTGCGTGTCGCTGGCAGCTGGAAGCGTGACTCAAGACAAAGAAGCGTGCTGCCACCGCAGCAGTTGTCGCCGCATCGCAGAGGAAGCGTGCCGCCACTGTCGCCATTGCATCGCTGAAGCGCCTCGCATCACCGGAGAAGAGTGTCACCGTCGCAGCAGATGCCGTCGCATCACTACAGAAGCGTGTCACTGCCGCAGCAGCTGTCGCCACATTGCTGAGGAAGCGTGCCGCCGCTGTTGCCATCGCATCGCTGAAGCACCCCGTATCACTAGAGAAGAGTGTCGCCGTCGCAGCAGATGCCGTCGCATCACCAGAGAAGCATGTTGCAGGGCCTGTCATGGCTCAAGAAGATTCACCGAGTCACCGCAGGGCCGTCGGGCGTGCACGCATCACCCCTTCGTTGTCGCAACATCAAGAAGACCCCATTTTTGTTCATTGCACCAGGTCGTCCTTGCATCGCGACGTTGCTAGTCGCATCAACACAGAAGCGAAGTAAGAAACCGACGCATCACCTCCCCACGGGGCAAAGAACCGACGCATCACCTCCTCTCCGGTAAGGAACCAACGCATCACCGTCCCCTATGCAGCAGTAGGGAACCGACGCATCACCTCCCCCGAAGCATGGAACCGACGCATCACCATTCTTGTGTGTAAGGAACTGATACATCACCTTCCCTGAAACTCTTTTGTTTGTATAGCGTTAAGCATCCAAAGGTACATCGAACGTAAAGTGCCGCATTTACCATTTAAAGAGAACTAAGCTATTTCTACCATTCTAAAGTAAAGTATTGTGGATTTTTGTCGTTTTTTGTGGTCTTGTGTTAAGCCTATATAAAGATACTTATTTTTTATAATACAACCTGTGTGGTGTCCATCTTTAGTGTTGTCACTGTATTACTGTATGTGTTCACAAATGCTTTACACACTGCCTCTGAGATAAGCCTGTCTGCTCGTACCAAGCTAGCAAGGGGGTGAGCAGGGGTTATTTTAGGAGTGTACCCCCTTACCCTGACTAGACGCAAGGGCCCCTATTTGGTCAAGGGTACCTACCTCTGCCAACTAGAGACCCCCAAATCTAACTATATATATATATATATATATATATATATATATATATATATATATAGAGAGAGAGAGAGAGAGAGAGAGAGAGATAGAGAGAGATATATATAGATATATATATTTTATGGGGATGTTATAGTTAGATTATAAATTTACATGCACAAAACCATCAAAATTTAGCAGTTATAGTAAGAGTTAATTCAAGTAACTTGTGTGCTCTAAGGTAACTACAACTCACGCCCTCACGTTTCAGCACAGTGTGAACCACACAAAACAAGAGAATGATCACTATCTCATTTTCAGATCAATAAACCGATAAAAAACACACGTGTCAATGATTTAACTAGTGTGCTGTGATTGCACTTTCCAAAACGTACAGTGTAGAATAAAACAAGCATGAATCTGTCACAGAATGAACCTGTCAACCATGGCGTATCAATTAATCATTATATTTCAATATAGTATAAAGCGGATTGAAATACAGGATCAATGGTTAGCTATTATAAATTCATAAAAGCAATAAGTTATCCATGGGAATTTACAGCGTGGGAACATTATTTCTGATGTTGTATAAAAAACATATAGCACACATGATCCATGGCCTAAGGATGAATGAATTACAGTTTATATCATTGCTTTTAACATGAATTATGATGTAGTTCAGTGTTCCGGTGCTACAGAGTGCCTTTGTTAAATCAAGTGTCAGTGAGCACAACAATACTCATAGAGTATGTACAGTATCTTATAATGCAAACATCAGGCTTGAAGTTCTCAACTTGATACATCATATTGGATCCACCCATTGTTTAACACTGCTGCCAGTCTAGAGACCTCCTCGAAATTGTTCAGATCCTGATTGATTGTGTCAAGTGTATGTATCTATTTTCACTCCTTTACATTAAGAGTGGACGATATATCACCTCCTCTGCGAGTTGGGGATTATTTTTTCTAGGATCCACCATCACATGTTTTCCACTTGATGTTTTGCTGTGTGAAAGTACTCAACCAGTGGTGCCCCTGCAACCTGCACAGCACTACTCATCCTGCTACATTGCTGTAGGATTCTTGCCTTCACTTTTTGTCTTGTCTGGCCCACATACAGCTTATCGCGTGTACATCTGATCACACAAAATATAACCTGTTACTGCAATTGGTAAGGATGTTTCAGGGAATACTTGTGATTCATAAGTGTGAAGTCCTTACTCTCAAGTGTCAGTACACAGGCCTTACACCTTCCACATATGTTGTGTCCTTCCAATGGAGGTAACTTCAATTGTGATGTAAGAGAAGGGGCTCATGGTGTCTTTAGTAGGGAACTGACTGCATGGTCTTTCACGTTTCTCCCTCTCTTGAAGGCATTAAGTAGTTTTTATTCAGCGTCCAATTCATCAGACACTAGGTCCCAATACCTATTTGATTTCATTACTGCATGTGCAGAATGTAGTGATGCAAATTAATCTGTTCCTGGTAGTGTCTGACTTATCTCACACTTCTAGGAAAGTATCCCACGGGCAATGCCATGCTCTTTTCCTTGCCTTTTTCAGCAGGTCCTTGGGCTAGTTCCTTTCCATCAACCTCTCAAGCAATAAATCAGTCTCCTTGAGGAAATCAACCCTACGGGAACAGTTCCTACGTATTCTAAGGTACAGCCCCTAGAGTAGATTATCATGAACATTTCTCAGGAGAGGGCTTGTATGCCAAAGCAATGAGTGGCATTCACTGCGTTTTCTATAGAGAGTGGTATACAGTTTACTGTCTTCCACTTTAATCCTTAAATTAAGAAAATTTATATTGAAGCAGAATATTGATGATATACTAGTGATATGGACAGGTGAGGAGCAGACACTGTCAGAATTTTTCCTGTGGTTGAATAAGAGAACTCAGGATATCAAATTTAACATCACTCACAGAAGGGATGGAATCAATTTTCTGTATTTAAGTATCAATTGTTTGCTGAATAAATCTATCCCTGTATTTACAGTAACTATGCTTATCATGTAAAAGGACAAGCATTTCCTAACTCTGGTCTAGGCCACTAAGAATCTGGTTTTAACTCTTACGTGGTTATATTGGGTGTTTAAATCACTTTGCTCTTATCACTGTGGCTTTCCTTCGCATGATTTTGTATCATGAACAGTAGGTAATGGCTAAAATACTTGCTAGATAGCATGAGACCGTGAGTTCAAACATGCAGCTTCACGTTTATATTGCATTCCCTTTTATTTTTATTTTTAACTAAAATATGGCAACAAAAGTGTTTTTTCTTCTTCTCCTCTGGATTTAGGATGCATGTTTTTAAGTATAACAGGATAGATTAGCTAATAATTCAGTGAACCCACTCAAATGGGAAGACATTTCGAAGAGTAAATCTAGTTAAAGTTTGAAACGTACAGAGTTCACCTAAAAATTATTGTTATTTGGTTCTCTGTATTAGATAAATGCTCGAGTGCAGTGGAAATCCGCTATTGTTATCTGTATAAAGGCTGCCATTGAAATTTCAAAGTGAGCCATTTAAGCCGCAACATGTTGATTGCATTTTTTGGCATAATTTATCATGTGGTATTTGTATATAAAATACCCTTATCGTATTTGCATTTTATTTTTTACATTTTACATCTTTTCCTTTTTCTCTTCCTTTGGACGTGTCACGATAATGCTTTCTACAATGGTAGTACCATATTATTTGTACCAACACCAATCAAAAAATGTCAAATTGTTTAAATTAACAAAACTAAGGTGCCGTTTCTAGCCAGCAAATAATCTGCAAACCTTACCTACTCTAAAATTCAGGAATTTGTTATATCATGGGGAACAATTTTTTGATGGAAACAATTTTATGGGAACTTTTTGATGGAAACGTATAGATGCAATTAGACTAGGCAACTGAAGCCAAAAAGATTAGATCTGGGAGTGGTGTTAGCACAATTTTTGTGGTGAACAGATATCCCTATCAATGTATTGAGAAGGGGACGAACTTACTGTATGCAATGGTTAGTGCCAATCAAAATGTATTAGAAACATAATCTAATTACACAAATCTGTGTTTTGGGCAAAAAACCTGTATAAAGTTATGTTTTTCTGTAAAGAATCCTTTTTGCTGCAATCATGATGGAAGGAACGTTTTGATGTAATTTGATTGACTGATTAACTCTAAGTTGCTTTGTTACATTAAGAATGTTATTTTGTATGAATTCACGTATTCGATTTCAGCCCTGACGAAGTGGTACAGTGCGGTGTGAAACACATGTTGGCTGAAAGTTGTACAGCCAGTGGAAACCCTTAGGAGTTGAAACTAGCTTTAAAGTGATACATCTAATGTGATGTTCAAACTGGTAGAGGTGACGGGGTACCGTGATTTGGGCAGTCATGACCCCTTAGGGGTAAAATGTGAGTTTAGAGTGTCACCAAGATGGTTCAAGATAGTTCAATCTGCCTAATGTATATATTTGTAAATGCATGTATAGTTTTAAGTAGTGTGTGTATAATAAGTTGACTTTTCGTTTTTCTGAACAAAGAGCACTGACTCGACAAATATTTATTGATAGTTATTATTTCATGCCAGTGAATACTAGCCCACACCAACTCCCCTGAGTAGGCCTTGAATTGATCTGCTTCACTACCCTGAGAGATTCAAGTGTTCCATTGGGGTGCTTGGTTTCCAGTATGGGCAAATTGTGGATCTATTGCTTGTGCATGCCTCTCATCTTGCTCAATTAATAACTTATATGGTATATTTATTTTCCTACTTACATATACAATAGTACATGAATAGCATTCTAGACCAACTGAGTCAGTTAGTTATTTGAGCTTCTGATCAGGTTCAGGCCTTTACAAGGCATACTTTAGAAGCTCTGCTGCATAAGGAGCCATGCTATGCCTTGCCCTCTTCAATATTTATATGCCACCCCTCATGACCTTCATTGCCCCTCACAATCTGCAGTGTCAATCATACACAGATAATGATCTGCTCCTTTTTAAGGTCAGTAGGCCTAAGACAAACATAAAATTGCATGGCTTTTTTCCCAAGAGATTGCAACTGAATTGTGACAAAACTGAAGTAATATTTTTTGGTAGTGAGAAACATATTGAGCGCCTTTCTTCCTTTTCTCTGTGGGCTATTTCGGGTCACAATCCAGTTAAGGTTAAGGTAAACAGTTCAAGTTCATCCCGGATAAAAGTCTTGCTATTAAAATTCCAGAAACCCATGCAGTACGCAAAATTATATTCCAGCTCTTATGCCTTTAGAAGATCACTAATTGTGTTTTTCTAGGGTTTTAGTTAATGGTGATTTACCCTCTCATCAATTCCTGTTTGAACTATTGTAGTGATTTAAATATGGGATTTCTAAAAGTAGGTGCATGCAGATCTAGAGGGATCAAAATGATGGAGATCCGGTAGCTAGTTGTTTAAAATTAAAGGACCATGTTGTAGCAGCGAGGGAGAATAAAAAAAGAAAGTAAGAAAGAAAGAAAAAAGAAAAAAGAAAGAAAGAGAAAGATGAGTGAGAAAAACAGAGAAAAGCAAGAGCAAGAAAGAAAGAAAGGGAAGCATGAGCGAGAAAAAAGAAAGGAAGAAACAAACAAAGGGAAGCATGAGCAGGAAAGCGAGAAAGAGAAAGAAAGAGAGAGAATAGCATGAGGAAGAAAGAAAGAAAGAAAGAGAGAGAGAAAGAAAGAAAGAAAGAAAGAAAGAAAGAAAGAAAGAAAGAAAGAAAGAAAGAAAGAAAGAAAGAAAGAAAGAAAGAAAGAGGAGATGAAGTATGAACAAGAAAGAATGAAATGAAAGAAAGAGACACTGGAAGAACAAAGAAGAAAGGAACAAACAAATGAAGGTAGGTAAAGAAGGAAGGACGTTACAGCTGCTGATGGCATGCTGCACTTCTACTATTACCATTCTAGTAATACTTAGTTTGGGATGTGTTATTTCTAGTATGTCTGTTCTACTGAAATCACATTGATTTAA
This sequence comes from Triturus cristatus, assembly GCF_964204655.1. Classification (NCBI taxonomy): domain Eukaryota; kingdom Metazoa; phylum Chordata; class Amphibia; order Caudata; family Salamandridae; genus Triturus; species Triturus cristatus. Next base: position 432,926,678 of record NC_140585.1, on the reverse strand, counting down.
AAACAGCTAAAGCAGAAATGCTTATTATTTGAGGACAACAAATGCTATACGTACTGTTATAGAAACAAAGGTGTCTGTAACTGTGAGTATAACATTACTAAGCATTGTACAGGATCAGACTAGGACAGAAAATAGGTCCAGGTACCACATTCAAAGTGGCCCCATTAGCAAATCGGATAACTAAAAAAGTGCACCATATTCTGCTAATAGGGGCAGTTTTGAACTTGTAAATATAAGCTGTTTAGATGTTTTGCAGGGCATGCGAACTGCATGCATTTATGCTTGCTACATGCGCATAAGTGAAATCAAAAGTAACAAGCACTGGCAAAGCTATGGGAGAGCTATTGGCTTTGGCAATGTCTTTTACCCATGTTGAAAAACCAGTGTGGCTGCTGCGTAGCTGGCTAAAAGTTAGTGGGATGCGGTGGAGTGGGGTAGAATTTGGTAGACTGGAGTGGGTAGCTTGTAGTGTGGCAGATTGGGGTAGATTGGAGTGAGATACGCTTGGGTTGAGTAGAGCAGGTAGATTGGAGTGGAATGGAGTTAGGTAGATTGGGATAGAGTGAACTATGCTATAGTGGGGTAGATTGTAGTAGGGTAGATTTGGGTAGAGTGGAGTAGATTGGAGAGGGGTAGATTAGGGAAAAGTGGGGTAGATTGGAGTGGGGTAGTTTGGAGTTGAGTTGGGTAGATTAGGGTGGAGTTATGTAGATTGGAGTGGAGCAGTGTAGAGTAGTCGAGATTGTGGGTAGAATGGGGTAGATGGGGTGGAGTGGGGTACATTGGGGTGTCATGGGGTAGAGTGGGGTAGTTTGGAGTGGGGTAGATTGGGATAGTTTGGAGTAGGATAGATTGAGGTAGATTGGAGTGGAATGGGGTAGATTGGACTAGAGTGGAGTGGGGTAGATTGGAGGGGAGTGGGGTAGATTGGAGTGGGGTAGAGTGGGGTGGGGTATAGTGGAGTGGGGTAGATTGGAGTAAAATGAGGTGAAGTAGATTGGGGAGGGGTAGAGTGGACTGAGGTAGAGTGGACTGGGGTAGATTGGGGTAGGTTGGAGTATATTGGAGTGGAGTGGGGTACATTGGGGTCAGATTGCAGTGGGGCAGAATTTGTTTGAGGTGGGGTAGATTTTGGTAGATTGGAGTGGAGTGGGCCAGATTGGAATGGAGTGGAGTGGGGTAAATTGGAGTGGATTAGGGTTGATTGGAATGGAGATGGAAGTGGTAGATTGGATTGGACTCTGTAGATTGGAGTGGACTTGGGTAGGTTGGAGTGGACTGGGGTAGATTGTAGTGCGGTAGATTGGGGTGGATTGGAATTGAGTGGGGTAGACTGGAGTGGAGTTGAGTAGATTGGCATGAAGTGGGGTAGATTGGAGTGGAGTGGAGTAGGGTAGATTGGGTTGCAGTGGGTGGATTGGAGGAGATTGGAGTGTGGTGGCTTTGGGTAGACTGGATTGGAGTGGGGTATATTGGAGTGGAGTAAGGTACATTGAGTTAGATTGGATGGAGTGGAGTAGGCCGGAATGGAGTGTGGTAGATTGGGGTTGACTGGAGTAGGGTGGGGTGGAGTGGGTAAGTGTTGTGGAGTGGAGAGGAGAGGAATGTTCTAGAGTGGAGCAGCATAAAGTGGAATGGAAATACTTTTAGTGTCATAGAGTGGAGTGGCGTGTTATAGAGTGGAGTGGAGTGTTGTCGAAGGGCATGGCATAGAGTGGAGGGGCAGAGAGTGGAGCAGAGTGTTGTGAAGTGGCGTATTAGGGAGTATGCATGGTGTGGAAGCGCACTGCCATTACAGACAACACATTTTTCATTGAAATGACCATTACATTTGCAGACATAGAGTTTACTGTGCACAAAAATAAAGCGTGGAAATTGCATTCAAATATTTTTTTCCAGCACACTTCAGAATTACAAAAAAAGTGCTTAATTTCTACTTTCCTAATTCTGATATATTCAGAAATGTCAGCATAGTTAATTAACAGGCAATTACATTTTGTTGTGTGTTAGAAAAAAGCCTTTTCTTTCATAGCAAGATTTCCACATACATTCTCTCAAATTAAAGTCAGAGAAAGAAAAGTAAACGGCAGTCTCCCTCTGAAGATAGAGCCTGACATTTGATCTCTGTCTTTGAATACACAGCAAATGTGACAAGATAAGAATAAGATTTAAAGGCCTGTTTACAGATAGGGAGTTTGTGGAAGAATACAGTAAATAAGGGGGAGGGGTGAACTCAATCTAGACAACCTAGAGCAAATAAAGCCAGCAAATAGAATGAAGCTACTGTGGGTTACAAATCACAAAGCCAATGGTAAGCAATGGAAGGAATGTATTCTTAGGTCAGCTTTCAGAATGCCCACAAGAAGCCGGTAACAACCAGGCAGCTGCGCCGTCCAGTAGGCTTCGACCTAAAAACAGGTTCACCAGACCACAAAACTGGCTCACATACAGCAACAACTGGCCACGTTTTGACCTGTCAGACCAGCTCTTCTGACACTGCCACATTGCCAGATAGGCAGGCCATCAGCCCCAGGCATTGTAACATCAAGACCATTTCAATTGATCACGTTTTCCTCTTTCTGTCGCTCCTCTCTTCTCCCTGCCCTCTGTGAGAATACAGAACTTTAAAGCAAGCAGACTCGATAAGAGAATGCTGTGCAATCGAGCGGTATTCTGCTCTGGCATAGAAAAAAAAATCACACAACATCCCTTTAAATATCTCGCAACTCTACATTTTTCCTGTTCATGCAGTATTTGCAGAACCACCTGTGCAAAACCTCAAAAACTGTTAAACCAAAAAAATGATCTTTTGCAAACACATGACATGATACTGGTTGCTTAATTACTCACTGGGGGGAAACAAACTCGTTGTTGCAAGGTTCCTTCCTGAGATTGTGGTAAAAGATTCTAATCAAAATACATTTTACACCAAATGTTTAACATCTAGTGCTCTGGGTTTCAGAAAAAAAAGTACAGTAAGAGGAACAACAGACCAGCACGGATGAGAATGAGCGCCTTCCCTGCCGATTCGATTGGGGTTAGCAGTTCAGGGCAGCGAGCCATCTAGGTCTTTCCCCCTGGGGATAACTGAGCCCTCGGCACCTGTGCAGATGGAGGCTTTTGCTCAGAATTTCCGCTTATATTTCAAATTGAAGACTTGGCTGTTAGTCACAGACAGGCCACTCTTCCATGGCATCAAACAAGCATTTACATAAGACTAAATTGGCTAAAACTGAAAACAAATAGGTTCATTCATTTATTTAATATAGGGCACTCGAGTTATGGGACATCATTCAGTAGCTCTGAAATCGAGCCCACACAGCAGTTGCTCAATCGTTGTGCAGTATGTTGCTGTGAAGTATTAGAGGCCTGCCCTAGTGTGGCCTACAATCCTTTGCTGCCATGTCAAAATGGACCTCAGAGGCCCAGATTCCTAACATTAATTCAAAGCAACGCTGCATGAAAATTGTGAAGTGCCAAACACACAATGATATACCGATGATGCCAAACAGTCAAGCTCGCATTTAAAAAAGTGTGCCTTGTGGGCTCTACGCTCTCCACTACGACTTACTATGTGAGGACCACTTTAAACAAGCATTTGCAATGCAATAGGTCTCGCATTCACGCGAGTTTGAGCTATTGACATTGCAAATAACAATGCCTTTTATTTTTGTTTTCCTTTTTTAAAACATCAATAAAAGGCATTGTCATTTCCAATAGCTTAAACTCACGTAAATACGAGAACTATTGCATTGCAAATGCTTGTATTAATAGGACCACCAGTGCTGGCCCAAGGCTTGGGGGGACAAGCGAGATGTACACGGCTGGACGTGATTCAAGGCAAACGGGGCAATTAAAATGGCAGCCGCCTGATCTCCACTCACTGGTACACTGCAAAGAACATGGTAGAACGCGACACAAAGAACTATGAGAAAGAAGCACTGATTAATAAAAATTCAGTGCCATCAATGAGCGGTGCAAATTATTATAAAACCGGAATGTACAGGCTGATAAACAGTCGAGGTGACCACCAAAATAAAGGAGAAGTACCCGTAAAATGGCGATTAACATGACCCGCTGCAGCCTTACCACTCAGTTAGCATTCATAGAGCAACAAGCAGGATACACACAAGCATATAATAACACTATGCAAAAGGAGATACTTGTAAAGCAAACTGACGATTAAAAATTAAACCCACACTCGGAGGAATCTTGCATGAGCATGGTGATGAGCAATTTCAAGAAGATCGCAAAATAATAAATACCCGTAAAATGGCGGAGTGTCTAAGCACCACCCGCTGCAGCCCTATAATGCAGCAAGCTCTGCACACAATGCTAGTGATCTGCTGGTGACCATAATACAAGTGTACATGGGATAAAAGAACAAAAGCGAACGCCAACACCTACAAACAAAAAGAAACTCTGGGCATCCTGGGCACTGCCTGTGTGGCAACTTAGGACCAGTTCCGCTCTACTAGAAGCCCCGGTAGCCTTAAAAGCAATCAAGATACAGGACACAAGTGTACTGTTAAGTATACAGGGCAAGTTGCATGTAAAGCCATGGTAGTGTTTTGTTTATGTTTATTCATTCGTGTCACATATCTGTCATCTCCGAATGTTCGGAGACTACTTATGTGACGTCATGCCGAGCCTGTGTCAGTTGTCATCTCTGGTGTCGTTGGGGCGCTTCCCTGCTTTAGCCTCTCGTGGGCCCTTGTAATTTATTTCTAATAAATAATTATTGACAGCACCATTATCTTATGGTACTTCCTGTTTCAACAACAAGTCACCATACACACCGCCTTCCAGTCCGCACGGAGGATAAACATGGCAAACAAGTTATTTAGAAGCCAATCTGAAATAAGGGCAAGTACCATTCTGTTAGAAGACAGGTAACTGATGTAGCCCTATAAACGTTCAGGATACTCGACACAAAAGGAACTACACAAACTACCTCGCTGGCCACACTAGAGATAGATAGAATCCAAGTCGTCCAACAGCATAAAAAACAAGCTCCCTAAAGTGAAGATCCAGCAAACAACACAGATTACGCCCTCATGGAGAACATCAAAGCGGCCGTGCGGCTGCGAAAGTGATCGCGATCAAACATCAAAGCGGCTGCGAAAGTGAAAGTAATCTCGATAAAGAGCGACGCGCGCGCCCGCGCACATGCACTGTAGCTCTAGGCTGGCCTGGTAGCACTTTTTGGAGCCCTCACAAAATGTCTCGCCAGACCAGCGCATGCGCTGGGTCAGGCGAGACCTAAAAACGAAGGGGTATATTCACAAGAACGTGTGATAACTACCGCAAAAGTAGCTTAACGCAACTCTCAACATCGCAGCCTATCTATCACGGGAAAGTTCCGCCGTGCCAACCAAGTATTCACAACGCGGCAGCAGCATGCGATAGTCACCAGATAATGCGTCAAATGGCCACGCAAAAATCAACTCCACGCCACAAAAATGCAAAACGCAAATGCAAAAAATCATGCGATGAGGCCAATCGCGGTACAAAAAGTAGCGAAAACCAGCCACACGTTTGCAAATCCCACGCGTCTGGCGGGAAAATGCACCATAGAAACCACAGAAACAACACACCAGAAACAAGCCAAAGCACGTAGCAACATGGTTGCACCCTGACCCAGCGCAGAGGCCAACGCAAACCCCACAACTCCCACAGACCACCAGCAAGGAACAACGGGGACGGCCGAGGAAAAGAGGGAGAGGAAGACGGGATGCAGTCCGCAGCAAAACCAGATCAGCATCACAGAGGTGACAGAACACTACCAGCAACTGACCCACAAGTAGACCACCTGGAATGCAGTCGGAGTGCCGAGGAGGCCAAGAGGCGCTGGCATGATGTGACAACCTAAACCAGGCACAAACCCACTGCCGACAGGAAGGCTGCAACGGCGACAGGAGGTGGCAGTCCTGCACCACAGGAGGATCTGGAGGAAACCGGGGCCACAGTTATCAGTGTGGAGATGGTGCAAGGAGTAGGGAGTACGGACACAGCTCGAGAGGACCTGACACAATATCAACAGGGTGAGTAATGACCAGGGCCTGAGGGGACGGGGGGACGGGGGCAGATGGGCACAATGGCACACATGCACAATGAGGTGTAGCACACTGCACACCCACAATCACCCAGGATCATGTCCTTGATCCCCTTGGCACACTGCAGCACACACACATAGCAATAACATCACACCCACATTGACGACAACGTGGTACAATGCGCAAAGCAGACACCGCAGAACAGAGGACACAACTGGCACATGCACAGAAACATGCCTACTACATCTGACAGAGCTGGAAACCGTAAAATGGAAATGTACGCGTACGACCTCACAACCGTCATGTAGTCCAAATGTACACTGTCCCGCAGAAGAATCCAGCACCTCCCAAACAGTCACAATGTACATTGTCATACAGTCTGCATGTAAACCAGTACAATGCGCCAACATACATGTCAACACAATATCAACATGCATCTCCACTTCACATTGCCGAGGGGCACACAACACCTTCAGCAGAGCACAGAAGTCAACACATCTGTGATGCCGGAGAGGCCCACCACACCTTCGACACCAACGCCCTACAACAGCACATGGATATCCCACGCAACCCATAACCAGGACCCGAGCAGCCAAGCTACTTAGAGGAGAACACAGAGCCTGCAACAGACCACACAGCAGGAAGCACCCGCAAGCACAGCCGGCTCACGACACTTCACCCACCCACACATGGCACTCCAATGCCATGTGTCAGCATGCCAAAAGGAGGTGGCCCAACAGGTGTGGGTGGGCTCCGAACCCATGGAAGGCAAACTAGATCACATACGTTGGTGTCTATTACCCTTCGGGGACCACCTACACCTCACAAAGGAGAGCCACACTGACATAGAGACACATGCAGATGCACATTCACAGTACACAACCAAGCCCAGGGGCCCGCACATATCAGTCACACACCCACGTTGGCTCTGCGTACAACAGCCCAGGCCACTCCCCTTACGAATTGAGTGGGTGACGACAAAGCTACATGTCCAAGCTCAAACCCGATGCCTGCGGTGACATGTCTGCATCCGCTGTACACAGCACAAGGTAATGTCGTAGGGCCCTGGGCCCCCATGCATACAAAAAGACCACAGGGACACACGCAGACATGATGTTGAACTGGCTACGGGCTTGTGCGCCCGGCCCCTTTATTGGCAGGGCCACATGTACAGTGACGCCTGTGCTGAATGTGTGTTGGGTGGGTGCAAGCCAGCCATCAGGGAGTTGTTCGTGCTGGCAACAAATACAACAGTTAACACAATGAATACGTAAACAGACAACACCAGCATCACAGGGACAACTGCGGAGCATCATGGAAGTAGCCTGAGCAAGTCCAGAGGGCACACAATGAGCAAACAGAAGTGTCCATGAGTTGCAGCGCACTAAGGTCTGGGCACTACAGCTGAGCGCGCCCATGTTAAGAAATAGTCTCGGATTGTGTCCCTTTGAGATATTCCTGATGCAGATGCAGTGGGGTGTGTTACACCTGCATCATCTTCCTCATCAACATCCGAGGTCTCCCACAATGCTTGAGGTGACATCTCTGCGCAACCTCTCCACAGCACAAAACTAATCAGTAACGGACGATGGCTTGCGGTGCCCTGAGTCAGTGGTACCTGGAGTGCTGAGCAGGGTATCAGTCTGATGATGGCATCCACGACAAGTGTGAGCTACTCCGTAAGTTTGTCAGGACCACTGTTTCGACTCTGGCAGATGGCGGTTGGAGGTGGTCCTGGCGGTGGTGGCGTGTGCCTCCTGTGGTGATGCGACGTCTGGGTCGGTCAGGACTTGATTTGGTGTGTGAGCCCTGGTGGACCGCAGTCGAGGCCGGAGGCAGCAGACAGCGCAGGGCCACAGACACCTGGCGTCAATGACCCTAAGACCATCGCCTCAGAGGACATCCAATATCTCAGAAGCAGGGGTCCCGGACCTGACCAGCACAGAGTTAGTGGCCCCGGATGCACAGTGGCCGGCACAGGCACCCTGCCACGGGACGGTGACTTCCAGTGCACTGAGGTAGGTCCACGCGCAGTGAGCGGGTCCTCATCGATGTCAAAGGTGAATGTGGTGGAGACTTGCGGGGGACAGAGGAAGGTGTCCTCCAGAGCATGATGCAGAAGATCTGGAGTTATCCGAAAGCAGCAAATGGTGGAGTGGAAAGCGACAGCCTCGTTTTCACCACCAATTCAATATCAGCTACATGAGGATGTAAACTAGCCCCTAGTCCATAGACTCAGACGCCACAAATGTATGACCAGAGAGTGTCCATGAATGTCGGGGATCAGACTTAGTGGCTCCGGTGCTGAGAGGGGATGCAGTCTGCGATGATGCCGGTACACTGATATGAACTCCGCCATCGCTAAATCAAGACTCTGTGACCTACTGGACTGCAGTGTAGGTCGAAGGCAGCAGTCAGCAGTGGCCCAAACCCACCTGTCGTTGGCTCACGATGCACAGAGTTAGTGACACCATGGCAGTTGTCGGGAGTGTTCGATCACCTCCGTAACGATGATCCAATTCCCTCCAGACTGCAACGCGTCATCCTCTTACGCCTCACCTTGCATGCGATGATATGTATTCTACCTTTGAGTAATCGATGTTTAGTTCCAATTCTGTGATCTACTCTTGCGCAGCGCTGGCTGAGGGCAGTAGTCCGCATAGGCCCACAGACACGTGTGGTTGTAATGCTATGGACAGACTTGGTGGTACCTCATTGAAGGGAGTATAGTGACATGAACTCTGCCTTAAATAATGTTCACTGCCATGTTGTAATCAAGACTCAGTTCCAAATGTGTGACCTACTTGACCGTGGTGTAGTCTGGAATCGGCAGTAGAGTAAGGAGAACGGAGTAAATCGGATCTGTGTTGTGGAAGCCATGATGGTCTGAGAGGCTGTCAAGGTCGCGGGCCTCCGGCCTCGGGCTTGGAGCTTGCCCTGGCACGCGGTGGGCCCTCCTTGACACACGCCGGTGTCGGAAGGTGATTAGTATGGCCTGGCTGTGCAGGGGCAGGCCTGATGGGTTCGGGGTCCAGCGGGCCGGGGTACGGCAGGTGCACAGGATCGCAGGCAACTCCGCTCTGGACGGCGTTGGCCTCGGCCTCATGGCATGGTGAGAGGCGACGCCCTGGCAGAGACGTTGGGCTTTCTGGAGAGGACCAAGCCCAGGGCTACGTGCTTTTTATTCACACCCCTACGCTGGCCTGGCGTACGCCGGGACATCCCACTCCGCTCACGCTTATGGGGGGACGTAATAGGGAACTTTTCCACGAACTCCCCCACTGGCTGGGGTGACATGGTTGCATCCACTGTCCACTACACTCCATACACCAGAGGTGTATGTCGCCGTGGATATGGGTTTGTTCAGCATACTGCGGTCTGTCCAGCACATCTCCGCCACTCTTTGCATTGCGTACTTTCCAAATCATGGTTCTCCTGCATCCTTCACACATACCTGGTTGCCACCTCTCCCCACATTGGGCTAGTGTGTGGCTGAGGTGCCATGCCGTTGATGCCGTTGATGGCTCATGTTTAAGGCTTGCCCATGTTGCCATTGTGAGTTGTTCTGTCGTGTCTGGTGGGTGGGCATGTTGTTTTGCATGTTGGTTGTGATTCTGTGACGTGTGCATTGCCAGGGTCGTGAGTTGCATGGTTGTGGAGTTGAGGTGAGTGGGGTGTTCATTTGGAATGTGCCAAGGGGCGGTGCATTTCCCTTGGTGCCATCCTGGGAATGCTGGTTGCTACTGGACTGTCGGAGGATGAAGGGGTATTTGGAGGCGACATTTGTAGAGGTTCCACTGTGTTCGGATGTTGCCTGCACATTGATGTGAGACGTGTGCTTTCTGTTGCGGTGATTGTGTGCTGTGTCACCAGGGGGCACAGGTATGACATGTGTGCTGTGGATTGCCCCCAACACGTGCGTGCATCCAGCTATGGCGTATGGTCCTTGCTTGGTCTCCAGCGGATCCTACGCATTGTGTTGGATGTAAAGGGACTGTGGTACCAGGCTGATGGTGATGTCCAGGACAGGTGTGAGGGACTTGGATGTGGCTGGCTATGAGACTCCTCCGACGCTGGCGGGTGTTGGTTGGGGGGTACCAGGGGCCAACAGGTGCAGCACAGCTGGCAGCTTTGTTTGGGGTGGGTTGTTGGTTGTCCGCTGTGTTGTTGCCATCGGCCTGTTGGGCGCTGTTGGGCAGGATGCGTAGGATGGTTGTCCTTTTGGGTCTGTAGTGGGCAATGACATTGTCAGGTGTTGGGTGTGTGAGGCTGGTGCGTTTCCTGGGGGTCCGCTGTCTTTGTCTGCGCAGCCTCTGCGGTGGTCTGGGGGGTTCCAGGTGGGTGTTGGGGTCCTGGGGTGGTGGCGGTGGTGTTGTGACCCTATTGGGTGTCCGGGCTGCACGTCCAGTGGCTCCGTGACATCTGTTGCCCTTCCGATGTGGCTGTGGGCTGTGCTCCCTTTTGAGGTGCAGGCTGTGGTCTGACTTTGCACCAGGATCAGAACAGGTGTTATTTTCCTGCTGCTAACGCGCCTTATCGCCTGTTTTGTGTTCTTAGCGCAGTTCTGGCTTGTCGTTGTGAAAGTTGTGGGGTGGTGTTGACGCGGCTTTTTGCACGGGAACGCCTACTCTGCATCTCATTAGCGATAGTTGCGGGGGTCATCTGTGGCGATGTTTTCTGCTGCTGCTATCGCGGGCACACTGGTGCTGTGGGCTGTTAACACCAGCTTGTGATTGGGGTGATAAGTTTATCGCAAATTTGGCTTCGATAATGTGCCGTTAACTCAGTGATAGATCCTTGTGAATATCCCGCTAAGCTGTATAAAATGTGTCATTTTGCAGTAATTACACACTTTACTTATAGAAATAGGCCACAATATTCTGCTCGCCCGTTGCTTGCACTTGATTTCATTTGTCATTAGGATTTCACACAGGCTGTTCAGGATGTCATAGGAGACCTGTTTTTGTGTGAAATGCTATGGCGTTTTGCAATGTTCATACCCTGTTGCACCCCTTGTGCCCCTCACATAATACAGGGGCGGCTCCTCCCCTAGGGTGGAGGAGTGCCGCCCCACTGCTTTCTCACAGTGCGAGAATCAGAAACATAAAATGGTAAAAACTACCATTTTATGGTTCTGCTTCTCGCACTGCGACAAAACAGGAGGGTTTGATTGCGACCATCTGCTCTGCGAGCAGGGCTGGGCAGGGGAGAAGTGGTGTGCATCCGGGGCCGACCAAACCAGTCATGCACACTCTGACCTTCTCCATGTAGAACATGACCGGGCCATTAGCCTCTGGCTGGGTGGCATCCTTACCAATCACAGCACTGCAATTGTGATTGGCTTAGGGGTGGGAGCCTGGCTACCTGCTTTCTGTTGCTGCCGGAGGCAGGAGAGAAGGAGCAGGGACGATGCGAGACCCAGCCAGCGGTAAGGTAAGTTAAATTTTTTATAGAGTTTTATGTAGCGCGAACTTGACCCGAATCGGGTATCAGAGCGCTTTACATAGCATCAGTTGCATTACATGAGGACACATTCACCTTTTTTTAGGCATGGGGAGATTAAGTGATTTGCCCAGAATCACAGGATGTTCAGCGTCATTGCAGAGACTTGAACCCATTTCCCCAGATTTGAGGTCGACCGCCCTAGCCGTTAGGCCAACTCCTCGCCCCATGCTGTGCTTTTGCTGTCTGTGTAATGTCACATATGTCCTCAGCATGTACACATATAGCATAACAAATCAATAAATAGAAATTTAAAATAAACATCTATTTTGAAATAGCAGGAACATAGATTGCAACATTGGGACGGTACCTTTTGAAACTGAATACTTGCTGCAAGGAGAAGAGGGGAATGGGATCCGCTTTAGCTGTCCTACAGCAGAAAAACTGACAAGTAAACAAGAAGGTTGGTGGGGAGACTTTTTTGGGATGTACAAGTTTTTAGTACTTTTGAAGACGTTTAAAAGTTTATTATTTGTGTATAGAGTAGTATTGCTCTACTACATTTCGAAATCTGAGTTAAAATTTGATGCTGGGCCTACAGCCATTTGGTATCTGTAAATAATGGTAGCTAGGCAGCATGCACTTTAAACTCTGATTTATGAGACTCCCTTTCAGCTCTGATCAGTGACAAAACACACATAGGCGCTAGGCTGTTCGCAAGGATTGAGATCTGCAAAGGCCACCTTTCATCGTAGCCTACAGAACAAAACCTCCATCAGTTTTTCTGACTTTGGGCTCACACCAGAGTCATTATCACCTAAACATGTGACCTGACAACATTACTAAATGAAGGAGCTCAAGTACAGGCAAGTCACAGATACTTAAGTAAAAATATCAAAGAGACATCTGACTCATCTGGTCCTTTTTACTTTGTGATGTTATTTGACTTACATTAGTGCCTTCAGAGGTATTATCTTGGTATCCTTGGTTGTGAGCCACCAGCGCAATCGAGAGATGTCAAAGTACTTTATGATCAGCTACGTCAGACAAAGACACAATGGGCAGTTAAATAGTGAGACAAAAATCCTTCTCTTTCAATTACTTTTCTAATTACACCTGGGCCTGAACAAGACCATCACTATCCAATTGACTTGGAACCTTTTTCTCTGTTAAGATCCTCTCCAAACTGGTACTTCGATGTTGCCCAGGAAGACTCGGTTCTTTACTTTTTAAGGGTCCCATAGAATCCTTAGTGAGGATGTTGGATTGTGGCTTCCTGGGATGTGCGGTGGAATCAGGGAATGGAATCCAGGGAATTAGTATGTAAAGGGGGCTTCCAGTGCGGCAGTTACTGCCTAGGTCACGGTGTTGCTGGAAATAAAAAGGTATTGCTCTCTACCTTGTACTTGTTCTCCTTTTCATGTGGTAATGAGCGGCAGCACCAGCGGCAGCGAGTCCAGTTCTGCGGGAGTTCAGCCATCTGTGAAGACGTGCTGCGCACACATAAAATAACGGCGTGTTGCCGCGCTCTGAAGATGACAGGGCTGTCACTGCCTGAGCTAAGGGCTGGGTGATCGACCGGGTGTGCCTCACCAAGAATTTGTTGTGGGACCTTTCTTCAGGTGCTGGTCTTCGCTGGAGGATCTTCATTGGTTCACCATCCGGGTGAAGAGATACGCACCTGCAGCAGTGGATGGCCGTATTGAGCACAAACTGGCTATTGCTGCGGCTCACTTGATGACCATATTAGGTGTGTTCCTACTTAAAGGATAATACAAGCCCTATTTCATCAAAGAAGAGCTACAGAAACAGGCAGCCATCTTGAGAAGGGGTATTGCGCTGGCTGGGCTTGGTTTGCAAACAGTACAAGTTTGTATACAGCAAAACATCAATGTTAGCATCAACCCTGATCTTGTACTTGTATTAACAGTGATTGGCACACCTGATTTCCACAGAAAACTCTCCATTTTTTAGAGTGCAGCAAGACACCCACATTGTTTATTACAATTTAGGTCAACTATGGAAAAAATTGCAGCATCTCCACCCTTCTTTGCTGCTCCAGGTACCCCTCCTATGTGTTGGGAGCAATGGAAGGAGGCGTTTGAAGCATATTCGTAGGCAATTGATAGGGATATTTTCACTTGAAAGAAAAAGAAAGCCTTATTGATTTACAATTTGGGTTCTGAGGGCAGAATTATCTTGAAAACTCTTCCATTAGAGACTGTGAGAGTGCCTACAGAAGCTGGAGAAGGGGATGAAGGTTCTTAGGATGTGATCGATGAGTACTTATTTGTTTTAAAAACTATGGACAAGAGTCAAAAGAAAAATACAGTACTGGAATGGCACAATTTTTTTTACAACAAACCCAACTTTCAGGCGAACCAATCGGCGACTTTGTGACAGTGCTACACACACTTGCGGTAACATGTAATTACAGGGATTTTAAAGATGAGATCATTCATGATCAACTTATTGAGAAGACTAACAATAAGAAGATACATGAAAAGCTACTGTATACTGAAGATCCGTATTGGTAAAGAGCACCTACAATTTCCAGAAGTATTGAACATTCTGAGTACTGTGTCAAGGAAATGACTGAGGGGAAATTATCAGTAAAACAACGTGACAAACAGTGTGACAAACCACGTGAGAGGGAAAAGCCATGAGAGAAAGAACATTTTGTTAATCAATAACCCCAAGGAGTGGGTGTACGGTTAAACATGTTTCAAAGAAGGAGTGAGTTGATCTGTTTTCGGTGAGGCAGCAAAAATCATTTTAGTAATGCTATTGTTTGCCCTGCTATTCTGGGGTTGTGTTTTATGTGTGGCAAGGAGGGGAATTATGCTCTAGTATGTAGGTCAGGAATAGGTCAGAAGGGTCAAGTTGTGTATGGGATGGAGGATATGGCGTCTGAATCTGATGAAAATTTTGTGTTGACAATATCTTCATCTGTTGATGGTGAATTAGAAAAAGTTGCTGCTGTAGGATCAGTAAGAAAGAGGAAACCTCCTCATTGTGAGGTGTTGGTGAAAAATAAGATAAGTGGCTGTGATGGCTGATTCTGGGTCCCCTTATACCCTTTTCTATATGAATGATTTTAAGCAAATTCTGAATGCTTTGTTAGAATCTTCCCAAATAAAGACTTTTTTCCTATGGGGTAAAGAAGGTGGAGATTTTAGGTACTTTTTGTGCTTACTATAGAATTCGAGCACATCTCCACCCGGGGAAACATTTATGTGACAGAAAATTATACAAATCTTTTGAGATGGGGCGAGCAAGGTGAACTCAATATCATGCTTGCTCCAAATCATCCTGAGCAAGTGATTTCTAAGGCCAGGTTGCTTTAAGAGAGTGAGGTAAATGTATGCCAGAAAGTGTTGTCGCTTGATGACTGTGAGTGGCTTAGGCGGTATCACAGTGTGTTTTCGAATGAATAGGGCAAATTTAAAGGGTTCCAACACCATATTGTGTTGAAAGTTAATGCGTGTCCTGTGGTGCACAGGGTACGTAAACTACCTTTGGCCTTAAGGAAACAGTTAAAACAGGAATTTGAGAAACTGTGTGGGTTAGGCAAAATTGAGCCTATGGAGGGTTAGGAGTGGCTTTCTCCCATAGTGTTGGCACACAAAGTTGACAAGTCGGTGTGATTGTGCGTAGATTTACAAGATTTAACCAAAAATATTTGGGTGTACAGGCAGCCCCTCCCGAAAATTAACGAAATGCTTACCACTCTTGATGGAGCTTAAGTTTTTACCTCTTTGGACATGTCGGTGGCCTATCACCAGGTAGAATTGTGTGAGGAATCCAGACATTTAACATCCTTTGTGATACCTGAAGGGGCTTACCGTTACATACGCATGCCATTTGGGTTAGCTTCTGCCTCATCTGTATTTCAGAGGTTGATCGTAACCTGTTCAGGGATGTGTTGGGTGTAGCATACTTTTGGGACAACATATTGGTGCATGGGGAAAATTAGAGTGAACATGATTTGAGGTTGAATGAGGGTTTACAAAAACTCAGGGAGAGTGGTTTGACATTAAGGAGGGACAAGTGTAGGTTTAGTCAGCATGGTGTGGATTATCTGGGACACCATATATCTGGTTGTGGAATTGAGCCTAAGGTAAATATATTGAGGGCTTTTGAGGATGCCCCTGCACCTATTGATAAGGATTGATTTAAATCATTCTTTAGGGCTCATTGAGTATTATTCAAAATTTGTTAAGAATTTTGCTGCAAAAACAGCATGTTTAGATATACTTTAAAAAGAAAATGCTGAGTTCTCGAGGGATAATGAATGTGACTGGACCTTCATTTCTATCAAAAAGGAAATAATTGCAACAAAGCCTTTGAAGCTATTTAACTCCAATGATATCTCCATTATTGCTACAGATGCTAGGAATTGTGGTTTGGGGGTAGTCCTTATGCAAAAAAGGAGTAATGGTGCAGAAGAGATTATTGATTTTGCTTCAAGAGCATTACGGGGTGCTGAACATACTTATTGTACCATAGAAAATAAGCTTTGGCAATGTGGTGGGGTGTTCAGTACTTCAAGAATTTCATTTGGGAAAATGAGTTTGTCTTAACAACTGACCGGAGACCATTGGTGGAATTGTTCACAACCAAATGTGGTGGGAGAGCAACTCCATGTATTGCCAAATGGCAATATCGATAACAGGAGTTCCAATACAGGTTACAGTATGTTCCTGGCACGCGGAATTTGTCTCGCTGATTGTATTTCCAGGTTACCCCTGAAGGATCACGTTGATAAATGTGTTCAGGACTTTGAGGATATTGAATTTGTATGTGCAATTTATGTAGCAGTGAAGAGTGCACTTTCGGAGGAAGAGTGGAAGCAAGTGTGCTCGGAAGATGAGGTGATGCAAGAAGTAGAAAAATATCTGTCAAGTTCATGGCCCCAAGGGAAAGGGATGCGGGAAGCTTTGATTCCATTTTGGAGAGTGGCAGAAGAGTTGTCTATTGTAAATGGTGTAATGCATAGGTGTGAGCTGATGGTTGTGCCATGTGGTCTTCGTGGCAAAATATTGGGTCTTGCTCATGAGGGCCATTTAGGCATACGTACCAGGAAACATAGGGAAAGAGAAGACTATTCGTGGCCGGGTGGATGTTGGTAGATGTTTAACATCATGCGAGAAAACGTTATATGAGTGTTTTGAGTGACAAAACACAAGTAACTGTACCTTCTCCTGTCACACCTGTGTGGAGTGACAATGTACCTTGGGGCAAGTTGAAGTTGGACATTGTTGGACCTTTAGCTGTTCGGAATGCTGCTCCTAAGTATGTTTTGGTCCTGATAGATTATACGTCTAAGTGGCCTGAATTGAAGTTTGTGGAAACTATGAACGCCACAACAGTGATTGAATTCTTGCGTGAAGTATTTGTCAGAGAAGGTTATCCTGAAAACTTGGTAACTGAGAATTGAACTCTACTTGTATCGAGGGAAATGCAGGAATTCTAAGAGTCGGTAGGAATTAAGCACATTAAATCTCCTTTATATTAGCCCTGTAGCAATAGATTGATGGAGCGATTTAATCGCACCATTAAAGATCACTTATAGTTGGCATTGGTTAATGGGATGGACTGGAAGGAATGCTTTTGAGATATACTTTGGACAGTTAGAACGATCCCTCACATAATTACAGGAGTTTCAATTTTTTCATTGTTGACAGGTGAGGATTCCTGGGGTCAGATTGGACAAGGAGTCGATGGGTAGGAAGGTCATGGACTCAGGCAAGTTGCAAAGGGTGATTGACGTTAGAAGTGCGCTTCAGAAAAAATATAGCACTGTGGAAAAGGTGGAGAGAGTACTACCAGTGAATGTGAAAAATTGGGTGAGACTTAAGAAGCCTTTTTTCATAATCAAGGGGCAGCCTAGATTCTCGGGACCCATTAAAGTAAAGGAGATCAAGGATCATGTTTTGGTGTAGGAGAATGGTAAGATATGGAACAAGAGTATGATAGTGATTGTTCCCGATGCCATGATTGATTATGTGCGAAGCAAGTTGATCAATGATTTGGAACATAAAGGTAATGGGGTGATGGACTCGGTGGATTGTTCTAAGGGAGTTTGAGCTAAGTTCTTACCTTCCAAATTTAAAGATGATATGATGTAAGGGTGTTATAGTAATTAAGGCGGGAAGTGTCATGATTAATTCGTAGGTAGACATATTATTTTGTTTTCAATTTCTTGTACGCTGCGTATGTATATATTTTCTAGGTGCTGTCATCTTGATTGTGCCTAGTTGTATTTAATTTCTTTTTGGTTACATGTTTATTTTTGCCATTGTTCACTGTACCTTATTGCTGTGTAAGGAAGGGGGATCTGTTGGGTTGTGGCTTCCTGGGATGTGGGGTGGAATCCAGGAATGGAATCTAGGGAGTTAGAATGTGAAGGGGATTCCAGTGAGGCAGTTGGTGCCTGGGTCTAGGTGTCGTTGGAAATAAAAAGGTATTGTTCCCTACCTTGTACTTTTTCTCCTTTTTGGAGGATTGTTTTTCTCTTGGCCCATCTCATCCACCAAGAGATTGTAAATGATACTGACCCTAAAGCAATACCTTCTATCATCTAAAATGGTGACAGTTGGAACAGCAAGTACTGATTAGTTGGTAAAGAGCATTGTTTGTTAATTCTGGTACACATGGCTGAAAGAAGCAAATGTTTGATACATGCTTTCATTTCTGTCAACACATAACATGAATCAAGGTACTCTTCTTTGCCAATTTCTCAAATCTCACAATCCAAATTCATGACACTAATTCTATATCCAGAGAAAAAAATTGTTAATTTGAGTAGAAACTACAAAAAGATGTTTAACATTTTGGGCTCTTAACTGTTTGAATTAGAGCCACAGATCTCTACTTTCTCTAGCAGTACAGATGAGTTAAAAGGGAGGCAGGGCTTGCTGGAGTATACAAAAGAGTCTGATTAACCTATCACAGAGATAGATCAGAGTACCAAACTTCCAAGAGCGAAGACAAGGAAGAAAGGAGTTGCCCCTCAAACATTAAATGGATGGGCATACCTGAAAGCTGCAATAGTAATAACAAGTTTATTTCTGAACTGCCACGACCGATATTTACAGATTCAGGATTCAAACTTTTTATCATGGAGGAAGTGGATGTAATGGGTAGTGGGGTAGCTGCAGGGTATCTTAATGACTAATTGCCCCTTACTGGTAACAACCCTTTGCATGCCTTCTGGCACTGGAACAAGCTCTGCCAAGCATTTTCCTACACAGAGCGGCTTGATTTGACACAAACTCACCCTGGACCCACATAACAAAGCTTTTCATTGGTGGACCACTTCTTTGGATCCTTACCCCCAGTTGTCTCCTTTGCTTCTAACCGATTGCCTGTCTAATGTGCCAGAGTTCACTCAGCCATTAGGTTTCCATTTATTGGACCTCAAAGTTTGGATTTCTCCACTGAGTGACTATTGCCAATTGAACCCCTCCATGGGCATTGCTTACCCATCTTATTAGAACTCTCTGAGATTACCCTGCTGTGCACACTGCTTCTTGGGTGCACTTCATGATGCACCATCTTTTTCTTTACCTGGGAGTCGATCTGAGTCTACCACAGCACCAACAGATTTAAATGTAATCCAGTCAAGATGATGACCTGAAATGCAAACAGGTTCAAATGCCATTGACCACTCAGCACATTTTTTGGCATTCTTGGTTTTGAACATGTCTTTCATTAACTGTATCCACATTGTTCATGTTTTGTAACCATTTTCTAAATAAATTTTGTTGCTCCCATTTAGCTGTTCCTTGCACTTTGTCACATATTCACTTGCGCCATTCCCTCCCTGCATGAGCACATTTGTGCAAACTAATCCTCGGATTACACATACATATAATGTAATAGTGCTGATATAACCTTTACAATTTTTATCTGTAGTTCCTTATATAGAACACTTTATTTTTAAAAAAATGTTGATGTCTCTTTGTTTCTGTCCTGTTGCAACTGGTTTTTGCATCCTATCTAATCGCCAAGAAATATTACCTGTTGAGACATTGTTGCTTGTTACTTTTAGAAAGTTGTCATTTTCCTGCCCTAACTACTTGGTGCCTTGTGCCTTTTCCTGGGTCCGATGACTGGGAGTAGTTGGCAGTTGGATTTTGTTTATTTATCTCATAGAGCCACACAATAGAGGGATTAGGTATGCCTGGAAGGGCCATCAACTGGCAGAATGGGGCAAAGCTCCACTTGCAACTAAATTGGCTATGCTGTGCTCTTACACAAAGAACATGTCACCCCTGCATTGTTCATGGAGCCAGCCTGGAGCCAGGGCAGGTGAAGCAGGAAACTTCAAGCACTCACAAGGAGTTTTCTAGAACCTTCTCCTACTTCGAATGAGTCACTGGGTATAAAAATAGGTCCCTCAGACCACTTTCTGGACCCGTGGAAGGATTCTAAGAGGACTGCCTCCTGATGTGGGCTGCTGTGTACTTCAAAATACTGCCTTGCTGCACTCGGAAGGACTGCTTCGCTGCCTGAAATCTGCCAAGACACGTCAGAGGCCTGGCCTTCTTTTTGAGCCCTGTTCTTCTGCTGAACCCATGACATCCAGAGTGACTCCAATGGCTAGTTGGCTGGCCTCCTGATCAGAGCCTCAGGGGCAGAAAAGTCTCAAACCATCATTAACTGGCATATGGACCCAGCCTGAGTGAGTCTTAGCCCCAACAACGATGCCTTTCCAGTCCTGGACCCTTGGTGGTAGTATTAAAAGTGCCCAGATAGCCAAAATTCCAAATTTGTGTCATAGACACTTTTAGGCTAAAAGCTGCTGTGAGAACCAAGAGGAGACTGGGACCAACCTGCTTGTCTATCCACCCAAGGTGCAAGTCAGCTTGACTTTGTGGCAGCTCCTGCTACAGTGTTTTCCGCAGCAGCAAATCCTGTTCCACAGTCCTTCATCAAAGGGGTATTTGGCCCAGGAACTCTCATCAGCTACAGCCTCCAGCTACATCTCTCTGGAGATTTTTTTACTTCCAAAAAAGAAACTCAGTCTGAGCATGGCAATCTTTACAGCGACTTTGTCGAGCGGCTCCCCAATGAAGATACCTCCCGCTCAAACACTGCCGGCAGCCTTAACCCATTGAAAATTACCTTCGCGAGCAACTTTATGTTGAAACTTTTATTAACTCCGTTGATAAGCGCTATCCGGGCCCAATCCACTTGTTGTATCTGACTGAGCCTCCAACTTTAAAAATTATTAACTCCGGTTTGACTAGCTTGATTTTTGTTGTTTTGGTGTCAAAATATTTTATTAAAATGTACTCTATCTTTCAAAATTGGTGTGGGATTGTTATTGTGTTCTGTTTTTACTTCATTACTGTTTGTGCACCTCATAAATACTTTACACATTGCCTCTAAGTTAAGCCTGACTGACTTTATGGCAAGCTACCAGAGGGTTGAGCACAGGTTTATTTAGTGCATTGTGGTTCACCCTGACAAGGATAGTGACTGTTTGCTTGAGTAGGGTTAATTCCCTACTCAACCCACAGCCCAATTTCTCACAGCCTTAGGGTGTGATTGTTCATTTCCTCATGTCTTTGATTTCTCAACATGCTTCTGTGTCAAATGACACCCCTGTAAGTCATTCACATTCATAAGGACTGTGGTCATGAATAAGTGATAGAAAATTGCATAATAGCATTTGTCTGGCTCTCCTCTAGAACAGAGGGTTGAATTGTGTCACCCTGAACACTTATGCCTGAGCTTCAAATATAAGGAAAAAACATACAAGAGCTCAGTCACTCTGGGGACACCTTGGAGCAAGCCTACAACTAAGCACAAACCTGGGCGCACAACTTTGCAAGCATGGGTCTGGAATGAGGAAGAGTCGCTTTCAGATGCCTTAATCTGACTGATGATGCCTTTGCATAAGCCCCAAATAATATTTATTGAACATTACATTGCTCTGTTGCCTGGTGCATAGTATTTGCAGTTAAGTAATATGTGTCAATGCCAGGTGCGGAGGGTCGAGGCCACTGAAGGCACAAGAGATGAACAAATCTATGCCAAAAATGGGACCTTTCTAAAAATGGCAGGATGCTACTGGCATCACATTAACAATCACATCTGAACACTTGCCAATCACGACATGACACTTACACAATAGATTACACTTTTAACCAACCTTAAGTATTCTAAAGATATGTTTGAAGAATCCTATGTCCAAACCACATTCCTATCTCCACCTGTTACCAAACTAACCCATCAACCCATCTTCTACACTTATCAACTCTTCTGCATCTGCCCTATCAACCCTTCCACGTAAACCTCAACTAACCCTGTTCCCTTACAGCTGTAGTCCACCCCTGCCTGCACCCCAACTGACCCATCATTGACACATATATCCGACTATCTAATGTCCCATTGGTGCTGTACCATACCTACTTCCTTAACCCCACTATCCCTGCTCCCTGACATCTCTATTCTATCTTCACCAACTCCACCAGTAACCTAATCCATTACCTGCAACAATAGTCGATTATCAACTATCCCAATTCCTTTGGGCGCTCTTTGCTGAAATACTGCGTGTACCTTATCCAGACCTGGATGTCCATCACCTACTTGATGTTTACCCTGGACCACCATGGAATGCCTGATGCGTGTAAAGAATAGCAAGAAGCAAGTAGTCAAAACCTGGTTCAACTACATGAACTTGGATGGATCTGAATGCCAACTTTCTTCCAGTTTCAAATCTCACAAATTCACCCTGAACGCCAGGTCACCATTAAGGAAAAAATTGCTACGAAAACTAAAACAGCATTCATCCCTGATAGTGACTTCTACGTTGTTCAGGCATTTTTACTGTCGCACCTCAAAACAGATATAATGATCAAAAGATTTTTAAAAAGAGGTTACACTCCTAAAATAATCGAAAACGTTGTCACCAGAGTAGATGGCATCAATAGAGAGACTATCATGATTAGGACAGTGAAAGCCAGAGAAGAAAAGATCCCAATTAGGTTCATTACAACATACAGCACGAATGCGCCAAAAATTAGACAGATATTCAAAACAAATTGGCACATCCATCATACAGATTACATAGTGGTTAAACATTTTGAAAACCACCCCAAGTTGACATTCAAAAAATGAAAATCACTTAGGGATATGCTGTGCAAAAATATGGTAACTTTGGTAGAACCCCAGAAAAGCACTCTTCCAATGGGTTTCTATAGATGCACAAAATGCAAAGCATGCAGGCACAGTACCAATTTCCAACAAATAGATTTCAAAGAAACTGATAAAGTTTTCATCATTCGAAAACTTCTTACCTGCAAGACAGACCATTCTGTGTGTGTATAGTGTGAGATGTAGTTATAAAAAATTCCACATCTGTACCACATTTCCGTAATGCAAGAAAGCGTTTGCTTGAACACATTAGAGCTATGACACATAATGACAGGCAGTATCCTGTGGCCTGAAATTTCCAACAAAAACACTCTAGTGACAGTGCACAATTGCAGATGATGGTTATCGATGCCATAGCTCCTAGTATTAGAGAAGGTAATAGAGTTTTAAATCTGTGGTAATTGGAATCAAGGTACATCATCTTGTTGACCACTAAGAATCCAGTGAGCTGAAACTCAGATGAGGAATTAGCTGTACATAAAGGTTGAGTCAGCAGGTATATTTTTGGCCTTCATGTTTCCTCTGTTTAGGTAACACCGTGTATATGTTTTCCACACACTTGATTTTAACTGATTTTGCTTTGTTATGAAAAGAAGTGGGAGCACTTCGGTTTTAATTGTTTTTAACGTGTAATCCATACAGATGCTAGAAAAGGGTGCAACACATCATGGTGAGATTGAAGCCAAAGTCTATGTACCATTTTCTTTTGCATGTATTATAATATGTAAAACCATCTGGCAGTTGCCAGTAGGGAGTTATAGTTAGGCCCATGTTTCAATAGAGATAGCATTTTTTGACTTATGTATATCTTTGGCACCGTTTGATGGCTCTTCATGAAATTTTCCAAAGTCTGCCAGTAATTTTTATTGCGCAAGGAGAATTTAGGGGAGATCCTTCAAGCAGGGGGTGCGAAAAGGGGGGGGGGTCAAAGAAAGTGTGTTTCCTATGTAAATTCCCATAGGTCATTTAGACACAACTGGAGCCCGAACCGCTGGACGGAATTATACGAAGTTTGGCAGAAACGTAGATTTAGTTACGCAGATTGTGCTTGTTGTTATTTGGTGCAAATCGAATTAGTAGCTGTTGAGAAATTTAAGAGCAAAAGTTAGTGATATCTCTGTCTGCGGTTATTTCTTGACTACTTTGCAATTAATTGCAAAGGTGCGTGGTGGGAGAAATGCTGTGATTGGCTGGCTGCAACCTAAACAGAAAGTTGCAGCCGCCATTTTATGCAGGGTCCTGGGCTTGGGACGGTCGTGTGAAGCGGCGAACTGCACCACATGAGCCTGGATTGGGGGGCGGCCCGAGTGCATGCGTTGGATCCCCAAACTGTAAGTCAGATGAAAAGTGGGGCGGAAGGATGCTGCCGTGCCCGGGGGTCATGTCGGGCCCAGGCCTGCGGCACTCAAAGGATATGTGAGGTGCCTAGTGACTGCCAGTCCCTTGTTGCGGTGGCGCCGCGAGGACATGACAAGGGACAGATTCTGGCACCCATCACCTCCCTGCTGGCATATTTGCGGCATTCAAGACCTTCCTGCTGTTTTCAGCTTTCATGTGTGACACTTGACTAACTGCTGGGGCCATGACCATCATCGCTGCAGCCTTGTTGAGGGCCTGATGTGAACAGGCCTGAGCTGCCTACTCCTGTGGCCAGCTACAGAGCAGGCGGTGAGCTGAACTAGGGGCAATGGGGTCGTATCAGGCCCTGGCCTGCTAATTTCTGGCCACGCCTGTGAACTTGGGATGCAGCATACTGCCTGTACTCTGGGAACCTATCGGGGCTGATCTTTACACATCGCCACCTCCGCAGACACTGCTGGGGTTGGAGGAGCAGACGCTGGGCCTAGGGGTCTCATAGGGCCAAGGCCTCTGGCCTCGAGCAACACAGGAAAATAGCCTTTGCTCACAGTTAAGGAGCAGTCACTCACCCAGCCGAGATCTGGGTGGCTAAACGAGGTGTGATCTTTAAGGTGACAGCAGGCAAGGGAGTCTCCTCTCCATACGTATAGGCACTCAGCTGAGCAATGGGCCGTCAGTGAGGGAGGACACCATCAACAACCTCACAGTCTGTCACCATCACCTCCAAACCAATCAATCAATCAATCAATCAATAAATCAATCAGTCATTTGTAGAGCGCACTAATCACCCGTGCGGGTCTCAAGGCGCTGAGGGGGGGTGCAGCTACTGCTCGAACATCCAGGTTTTGAGAAGTCTCCTGAAGGTCAGCAGGTCCTGGGTCTGTCGCAGCTGTGTGGGTAGGGTGTTCCATGTCTTGGCAGCGAGGTAGGAGAAGGATCTTCCACCGGTGGGGGTCCTGTGGATGCGTGGGACGGTGGCAAGGGCGAGGTCGGCGGAGCAAAGCTGGCGGTTCGGGATGTAGAAGGTTAGACGTTTGTTAAGGTATGCTGGTCCGGCGTTGTGGAGTGCTTTGTGAGCGTGAGTGAGGAGCTTGAAGGTGATCCTCTTGTTGACTGGGAGCCAGTGCAGGTCTTTTAGATGGGTGGTGATGTGGGTGTGGCGGGCTATGTCGAGGATGAGGCGTGTGTAGGCGTTTTGTATGCTTTCCTGGAGTTTGACCGTGGTTCCTGCGTAGAGGGCGTTGCCGTAGTCCAGCCTGCTGCTGACGAGGGCCTGGGTGACCGTCCTTCTGGTTCCAGTGGGGATCCATCTGTAGATCTTGCAGAGCATGTAGAGGGTGTTGAAGCAGGAGGAGGAGACAGCTTTGACTTGCTGGGTCATTGAGAGTGATGAGTCCAGGATAAACCCCAGGTTGCGTGCGTCGTTGTTGGGTTTGGGTGCAGCTCCCATGGTGGTTGGCCACCAAGAGTCGTCCCAGGCGGAGGGGGTTGAGCCGAGGATGAGGACCTCTGTCTTGTCTGAGTTAAGTTTCAGGCGGATGTTCTGCATCTTTAGGCGACAGCCTTCATTCCTTCGGGAGGTTGGTTTTGGCGGTGGCAGGGTTCTTGGTGAGTGAGAGGATCAGCTGAGTGTCGTCGGCGTAGGAGACGATGTTGAGGTTGTGTGAGCGGACGATGTTGGCAAGCGGTGCAATATAGACGTTGAAAAGGGTAGGGCTGAGGGATGATCCTTGGGGCACGCCGCAGATGATCTTGGTGGCTTCAGAACGGAACGGGGGAGGCGAACCCTCTGGGTTCTGTCAGTGAGGAAGGAGGTGGTCCAGTCCAGGGCTTTGTCGGTATTCCTGCATCATGTAGGCGTGTGCATAGGGCATGGTGGCAGACGGTGTTGAAGGCGGCCGAGAGGTCCAGGAGGATGAGGGCCGCGGTTTCGCTGTTGTCCAGTGGGGTCCTGATGTCGTCTGTGGCAGCGATGAGGGTGGTTTCGGTGCTGTGATTTCTGCGGAATCCAGATCGGGACGGGTCCAGGATGTTGTTCTCCTTGAGGAAGTGGGTCAGTTGCCTGTTGACGATCTTTTCAATGCTTTTGCCGGGAACAGAAGCAGGGAGATGGGCCCGAAGTTCTTGAGGTCCTTTGGGTCCGCTGTGGGTTTTTTGAGTAAGGCATTGATCTCGGCGTGCTTCCAGCTTTCCGGGAAGGTGGCGGTCTCGAAGGAGCTATTGATCCTCCAGAGTTGGGGTGCGATGATGCTGTTTGCTTTTTTGAAGATGTGGCGAGGGCAGAGGTCGGCTGGTGAGCTGAAGTGAATTATGTTCATGGTCTTGAGGGTGTCGTCATTGTTGACATGGGTCCAGGAGTGCAGGCAGTTGGTGAGGCTGGGTGGTGGTGAGTCTGCGGTGTCGGCATCTGTAAGGAGGGTATGGACGTTGAAGCTGTCGTGGATGTCTGCAATCTTGCCAGAACCAGAACAAGATGGGAGACCACCAGACAATGTGTCAACCCTTGCCTTGGACTTCAAGACAGCAGGGACAAAATCGCCATGGACCTCATCTCATCCTGATCATTGCAAACTTGCAGACAAGATGCGCAGCGTGGAACTCGAGGTAACAGAAGCTTGGCCTACTACCAAGACCATGGCCACAGTGATGTGCGACATGACGGAGCAGGTCCACCTGCTTGAAAAACAAGCTGAAGATGCGGAGGGCCGCTCCAGTCAGAGCAATATCCAAGTGGTACGGAGGGCACCAATGTGGTGGTGTACATGGAATTGTTAAATGGTAGCGGCAGTCGTAGTCGATAACCTTTCAAGTATTGCCCGGCGGTAATCGCCTGTTATACCATTCGATGCTAAACCAATAAAGAGGCAGGCGCCGGAGACTGGAAGGCAGGAAACAAAGTTTTATTCCGTCGGAGTGGAACACATCAGATCAGACAGCGAAGTATCGTCACGAGGTGCTCTAACTGCATCTCTGAGGCCCTGGCCTCTTATACACAGGTTTATGACTTTATTGCAGGTTTATCATACATGGCACATTCTTGAGATTGTCTTGATACATGAAAGAACATCCTCGGAATCCCCACTTCGAGCTCGTTCCCACACATATCTACAGTGGAAGTCCCCACCCCACCCACAGTAGGAGATGGCTATCACACAGCTGGACATTCTGCCAATTCCCGGGGGTGTGTGCGACCGGTCGGGTCTCAGGGGGTGGGGGGCCTTGATCTACTGTAATCCCTTTGATGTGGGGTGTTTCCCTTACAGTAGGGGCAATAAACTGCATCCGCAGGGCTAGGTGATGGCCTGGGATCGGTTCGGACAATGGGGCGCAGAGGAAGGGGGTTATCAAAGGGATGCATGACCATGTATGGGATGTCGGTCAGGCGTGGGATGTGGTTCCATGGCAGGGTCACGCAGAAGGAGAGGGTTTATGGCCCGTGTATGAGAGAGCGGGGGTGGCCGGCGCGCGGGGGAAAGCTTGCAGCGCCAGGGGGACGCGCTGGCGATCGGCAATGAGCAGAGAGAGAGAGACCAGGGTGCCTAAAATGGTTGCCGTGCGCTTTCCTGTGTGTCGCGCTGGGGAGAGGCAAGATGGCGCAGATAATGTTCATTTGTAAACTAAATTTCCACAGTCCTCCCTTTTAACATATCTCGCCAGCTTGCCTGGCCGACATTCACCTTTGTTAACCCTTTAGCTAAAATACCGTAAATGTTTTTCATGCATTCCTTAAAAGTACAGAGTCTTTAGGACAGGCAGGAGCAATCTGACACAATTGTACATAGTTACATGTAGTTGATAAAATAGGCGAGGAGGTAGTGCATACAAAATTACATCAGCTGCGCCGCATGTCAGACCCAGGGATAGGAGGAGGGGAGCTTGTTTGAGCACAAACATGATACCGTAAAGCAAAAATGTTTCTGGCAAAACAAGGGATATTTCGTACATTACTTAAGGCCCAGACTTCGTGTGGATCAAAAATAGTCAGCCTAGTCATGTGCACGGCTGGTGTTATACAAATGTCATCATACAAAGCTAGAGTTTCTTAACTTATCAGTGTACAGTTGGAAGTGACTGATGCAATATCATGAAAACTCGATTGGAAGATAGTCAATATAAAAAGGTGGTTGGGAGAGGAATTCAACTTAACATGAGTTACAGTCATGGAAGGGAGTTCTTCTTTCCAGTGTCCTATTATAATGAGCCATCACTGGTAAGCTCTTATTGTTCTTCTTCTTTTGTTGGCACTGTTGAGCACCGGCGGTGGAGCTAAGGTCCAGCTCAAATCCAAGTTTTCACGTAGCAGGGTGTGACCATTCGTTGTTCTCCGATCACAGTCGTGTTCCCTAACACATTTTATCATAGGTACTTTGAGACGGGGTACCCGCTTTTTGTTCTTCTGTAGTTAAGTCAAATTCAAAATCCATATAAAAGAGAGAGAGAGAGAAGGGGTGTTGCATGCTTTGGGATGCCGAGGGAAGAGGGGGTGGAGTGGGATCGGATCAAAAAGCGGACCAAGGAGAGCAGAATCTTTCAGCACTGGGCCCATCAATCGGGCCCGACGGGTTGGGACTTCAGGCACGCTGGTCAGCGAGCAGGGGGCCTCGAGATAGCCCTTCGTTCTATCGCTTATCATCCTGATAATGGTGCCTCGTCTCACGCCCTTTTTGCTTCGTTGCTTCCCCCTTGGTCGTTGCCATAGATGTTCCGTGGTCGCAAGCCAGGCTGTGCGTCACGTCCGACCCCTCTCTTCCGATGGCCGCAGGTTATCTTTGAATGAGTACAAGAAACAAAATCTTAGAGAGTTGGCAGGGAAGACATTTACACACTTCATCCTCTCTCCCAACCACCGAGTAGTTAGGGAAATGCTTTTGTCGGTCGCTGCATGATTGATGTCTATTAACTCTTATGTCGGTGTGTGTTACTAATCTATTAATCATTGCTGTGGTGCAGGTTTCTGTGGGTGTTCCTGTTCATCGTCTGGCCTGCTAGGTGTCGATTCCTGTGCCCTATAATCGTTGCAGGAAGCCTGACATCTGTCGACTTTCTGGTTTATCAAAAATTCGAACCGGCTTCTCTGGTAGAGACTAGTTCATCTTAACACAAGTTCTGTTAATACACATTTTCCTCCGAGGACTGCTAAGTTTATGAAAAAAAAAGTGCGAGGTGCTACTGTCATGGGTTCACAGGTATCTATTTCGGGGAGGGACATAAGCTAAACATTTTTCTTGCTGGAGACAATAGGTAACCTTCATCAGCTTAGGCGATGTACCTTTAGAAAATAAAGTCATCAGCTGTTTTGTTCGGAATACTCTGGGACGGCTAGTACAGAGCTGGGGTGATTCTGGGAGGACGGGGTGCTTGGACATTCTAGTTCGGAACATTTGGGCGGGGGCAGTTCTGGGCGGTGGAGATGGTGTTGTTAAAGCTCTAAAAACGAAAACCACTGACATATAGTCCCCGCGATGAGGGCCAGATTGGGAGACATCAGTCGTCTTACCTGTCCTTTCCTTCTCAGCCAATTAAATTCAACATTTTGCAGAAAGGAGAGGTAGTAACGTGGTAAAGTACGGTCGTTTTTGTTTCTGTCAATTTGTTCGAACACCGCCGTGTTCGAGGCCAATTATACACATACTGAGGAGGTATGTGTCGTTAATTTGTTCAAAAAAAAGAAAGAGGGCAAGAAAGCCTTCAGCGAGGGAGGGAGAGAGAGTAAGAGAGAGAGAGAGAGAGAGACACGTGCGCATCAAGTAGGCTATTTGGCATACATACGACACAAAACGAGAGAGAGAGAGACATGTGTACGATAATAGGCTACTTGGTGTACACACAACATGGAGTAGCATGGGTCAGTTCTATGTAAGAAAACACAAGCGGGGGAAAGACATAAATTCGGTGATCACGCACACACAAATACCGGATAGGGCGTGACAGTACATGCATCAAGCGCAGAAACTTAAGACGGAGACACAGGGCTACGTTGAGTATGGGGACCTCTCCTTTCCTGTCCTCTTTCCTATGCATGCTGCGTATTTTCAGCATTTTGTAGTTTATCTTGGGGGGGGGGTGTCGGACCTTTTACTCCCCTCCCTTTGATCGATGGACGAGCACTTCAATCATACGATGACGCTCTCTTCAAGCGACCCAAGCATGAAATGCATACACATTCATGCCGCATAATCGTAGCACACACGCACAATCATACCATACAGTTTTTCATGTTCCCAATGGTGGTCTGCACTTTGCGCATTATCCCACAACGTTTGTCTATGTTTTTCCCTATATTGAACATGGTGCGGTCCATGTCCACTCCATTCTTCAGTCGGAACTTCGTCGTGACCTATAGAGAGGGAAAAGAGGGGAGGGGATGTGCAGTATTCAAAGTACATTAGCGCGCGTAGACACGAAAAAGTTCTACTTACCACGTACCAGGCTAGCCGCAGGAGTGGGTAATACCACAGACCTATTATTCTTTTCTTCCGAAACAAAGATGCTCTATTTCATTCATCTCCTAAATTCGGGTTCCCTGGTCGTACATGTATTTCTCAATCGGTCGTATATTATGGTGCAAGATACCATACCTTGCATTCGGCATATACCTTAAGCTATAGTCGATCATTTTCTGACAACTCTTGGAAAAAGACAGGTGTGACGGGTACAAATTCCGTTAATCAAAAAGATTCAGGTAAATGGGGTCTGCATTATCTGTTTTCTATTGCTTGGGAGTAACAATCATTTATTAAAAAAAAAACCTTTACCAACCTAGATGATTTGTCATGACACTGATTCCGTAATTCCTTTAAGAAGCCCTTTATTTAAAACAATGTCAGTATACAAATACGGGCCTACAACCGTTCAGGCCGGCCACGG
The DNA here is from genome assembly GCF_964204655.1 of Triturus cristatus. Lineage (NCBI taxonomy): Eukaryota > Metazoa > Chordata > Amphibia > Caudata > Salamandridae > Triturus > Triturus cristatus. The sequence continues at coordinate 432,895,785 of NC_140585.1, read as the reverse complement.
TGTGAGAGGCGTCTCGGCGCCATTTTGGGGCGAGGTCGGGTGGGTCCAATGCACAGTCTAAGTCTTTCCACTAACTAGCTGCCGGACCAGAATCCCCTTCGGTAGTTCGAGAACTTTTCGTCAGCGTCAGCTTGCGTCAGCATGGCGTCACCGCGGTCTTGTAGCGATGCCGTAGTCCGTCCTTGGGGCGGGACAGCAGGCGGGTTCTTCCGCCGTCGCCCTGAATCAGTCTTTCTTTTACGGCACCAAACGGAGGCAAGATGGCTGCCGCCCGGGGCAAGGACAAGTTATCGTGGAATAATCAAGAAAAATAGCGGCGATTGTCCCCACCGGAGGCCCACGGGAGTCGAATGTCAATGACTCCCGCAGAACCTGCAAAGCTGAGAGGGTGTTTTTCAAGGGGTGGGGCCCACGCCCGAGCAGACAAGCCTCCGAGTCCAGGGCCGTCTCACGGTGGGCTAGGCCTGGATCCGAAGAACCGACCGCCGGAGTCCAAAGGCAGCAGCAGCAGCAGCTCTTCGTTACAGCCACCGGGGTGGGTCCCTCGATCCCTCGGCTGCGGGGGCCCATTTCTCGAGTGAAACGCTAATGGCAATCTTAGTAGACCCGCGAGTGGCTACCCGGCAGGCAAGACTTGAATGGCTGTCCCGTTGCAGCCGGTCGGTGAGTGCAGGGGCGGCCACTCATCTGGACGGCGAGTGAAATGGCTGGGTGCAACTCAGCTGGCCGGTGAAAGAAACGGCGGGGTGCAACTCAGCTGGCCGGCGAGTAAAATGGCAGGGTGCAACTCAGCTGGCCGGCGAGTAAAATGGCAGGGTGCAACTCAGCTGGCCGGTGAAAGAAACGGCTGGGGTGCCCTCATCTGCTGGCGAGCCTCCACCTGGGGAGGAGGGGGAGGCCCGTCCGCGTCGCTTCCCCCCTGCCAGGGCACCCTTCAGTGCCGGTCGAAGCAAAGAACGGGAAGACCAATACAACATGGTGGACTCCACCTTGACGCTGCCAGGGCCTCGGCGCTGTGTGTAGCCTCCGGCCTATTCACACAATCGTCCGCCACTGATGTCGATGGATTTTTGCATGGCTTTTATAGCCCAAAGCCGACTAAAAGGACCGCCCAAAACAGGCCAATGTTGCAACTTCGAGGAAGGAGAGGCGAGGACGGTGTCACGCGGACGTAAATGCTTTGGGATGGAGGTTGCAGCAGACTGTCATGTAAATAGTTGTTTAAAACGTGTTTTAACTTGTTCACCCTGTCGGAATGTTGTTATACCTATAAGTTATTAAAATGTTTTAATCATACTACTTTGTTGGAGTGTTGTACATATTTGCAATCTAGTTACTGTGTAATCGGAAAATGGCATAGTCCAATTGTGCGTGATTCTAGTCCAGTTCGGTGACGTCGATGGTGGGTATCAGCAGGCTTCCGGTTGTGTGGGATTTTTGTCGTGTTTACTGGGCGGGGTGGGTGGTAGGGCAGACATGTTTAGGCAGCGAGAGCGACGGAGCCGAGCTACCTTGTGGCCGTCTTGACCGTGAGCTTGGCTCCTTCCCCTAGTTTCATATATCCCACAAAGGGCTATTTCCTAGCGTCTTTTTAGTTTTGTAGGGTCAAAAAGGATCCCACCAGTGGCCACTGACTCTCGGGGTCCCCCTTTGTATATTTATGCCATAGCTTGCTATAAGCTACGGCGACTAGACCATATTTAGTGAACATGTCCTTATTAGGGGTGCCTTCCAGTGGAGCCGGATGGTCCACCTCTAGTAAGCGGTCCGGGCAGAACCAACTACCAATCAGTGGGGAGAAGATAGGCATGACGGGTTACAACGGGGACAAAAGTCAGCACTACCTATCTTTTCACTGCTTGCAAAGACTAGACAGAATATCTCTATTCCTCGTTATTTGTAAGCAGAGAATACCTCCAAAGAACCAATATCGAACAACTAGTGTTCGGACAATCAATCAATCAATGGGGAGATAAAGATAGGCACGACGGGTTACAATGGGGACAAAAGTCTGCGTTACCTACCCTTCACTATTTGCAAAGACTAGACAGAATATTTCTATTCTACGTTATTTGCAAACAGAGAATATCTCAAAGAGCACTATCCTTCAAAACAATCAATGTTCGGACAATCAATCAGTGGGGAGATAAAGATAGGCACGACGGGTTACAACGGGGACAAAAGTCTGCGTTACCTACCCTTCACTATCTGCAAAGGGAGAGAGAGAGAGTATTTCTACTCCTCCCCGTTTGTAGACAGCGAATATCTCAAAGAGAACAATCAATAAGCAATACTAGTATTTTTCAATCAATCAATCAATCGTTTCGCAATTTGTCCTGTTTCACGACCTTACCCGGACCGCGTGGACAGTTTCTCGTCTTCCGCCTCCAGCGCCCGATCGTCCTCTACTCTCCGTATTTGCCGCGGCACTCCTGATGGTTCCCAGTCAGGACCGTAGATCACTCGAGAGAGGTCTGCTCGGAACCAGTGAAGTTCGGATGATCGGCTGCCAGACGAGGGTCTATCGGGCAGGAGCTCTCCCGATCGTTGCAGTCGTTCACTCTGTCGTCGGGACCTCTCCCACTGGATCCACGTGTCGCTGATGGGCCCCACGCTTGGGACGCCAATTGTTAAATGGTAGCGGCAGTCGTAGTTGATAACCTTTCAAGTATTGCCCAGCGGTAATCGCCTCTTATACCATTCGATGCTAAACCAATAAAGAGACAGGCGCCGGAGACTGGAAGGCAGGAAACAAAGTTTTATTCCGTCGGAGTGGAACACATCAGATCAGACAGCGAAGTATCGTCACGAGGTGCTCTAACTGAATCTCTGAGGCCCTGGCCTCTTATACACAAGTTTATGACTTTATTGCAGGTTTATCATACATGGCACATTCTTGAGATTGTCTTGATACATGAAAGAACATCCTCGGAATCCCCACTTCGAGCTCGTTACCACACATATCTACAGTGGAAGTCCCCACCCCACCCACAGTAGGAGATGGCTATCACACAGCTGGACATTCTGCCAATTCCCGGGGGTGTGTGCGACCGGTCGGGTCTCAGGGGGTGGGGGGCCTTGATCTACTGTAATCCCTTTGATGTGGGGTGTTTCCCTTACAGTAGGGGCAATAAACTGCATCCGCAGGGCTAGGTGATGGCCTGGGATCGGTTCGGACAATGGGGCGCAGAGGAAGGGGGTTATCAAAGGGATGCATGACCATGTATGGGATGTCGGTCAGGCGTGGGATGTGGTTCCATGGCAGGGTCGCACAGAAGGAGAGGGTTTATGGCCCGTGTATGAGAGAGCGGGGGTGGCCGGCGCGCGGGGGAATGCTTGCAGCGCCAGGGGGACGCGCTGGCGATCGGCAATGAGCAGAGAGAGAGAGACCAGGGTGCCTAAAATGGTTGCCGTGCGCTTTCCTGTGTGTCGCGCTGGGGAGAGGCAAGATGGCGCAGATAATGTTCATTTGTAAACTAAATTTCCACAGAATAATGACTCCAACGTTTGTTACCGGCTGGGACACTCTCATCTTTTTCACTGTTGAGAGAGCCCAGCTACTCACCCGTCACCAGGGGCAAGACCTAGGCTTCTTTCTTTACAGCCTTCTGAACTTCCTGTCACCTATTAGCACTCCTAAACACTGACTACAAAATTCTGTCAAAAATACTGGCAGATCGCCTGGCACCCCTCGTCCCCATATTGGTGCATGCCGACCAAATGGATTTGTGCCATCTCGCAGCACATCCCTCAACTTACAGTGCTTCTTTTGTGTGGGCAGATACTCAATAGAACGCTGGCGACACTCGGGTGCATGATGCTTGACTAGGAGACGGCGTTTGACATATTGCAGTGGGAATACTTATTTTCCGCCTTGCTCAATACGGTCTGGGTGTCCTCTTTCTTCACCTGATCAGACTTCTGTATACCCTTCGCATGGCCAGAGTTAAGACGGGCCCAAATATGTCGGACTGGTGACTATCGGTCAGAACACTACACAGGGGCACCCGCTATCCCCATTACTGTTCTCCCTGGCAATAGAACCACTGGCAGCGGCCCTGCACAGAGATAGAATGGATTGGGGATTCCATTGGGAGACGGGACACACTCAGTTACTCTGTATGCTGATGATCTCTGTCTCCATGTTAAAGACATAAGGGAACCCTGCGATGATGTTGTGAAAACTTTGCATCTTTTTCAGGTCTGTGCGTAAATTGGTCAGTACCGAATCGACCTGACTGTCCCAGATGCAGCACTGGTTCTTAATGGTGATAGATTGCTGTGGCAACCCGTTGCCTTCTGCTATTTGGGGGTCAGGATCTATCAACAATCTGACAATCTGATGGAGGGTAACCTCTTGTGTGCGATAACGGCCATCAAGTCACAGATGACTTTCTGATGCAGCCTACCTCTAACAGTCAAGGTCCACATAGCACTACTTAAGATGGTGGTACTGCCTCGACTCTTGTACTTTTTACTAACTTACCGCTATATGTCCGACCACTCGTCTTCTGCTCTTTTGAACGCATTATAAGGGAATTTTTCTGGCATGGCAGTTGGGCAGGGGGGGTCTCACTGTATCTAATATGGAACACTACTACCTGGCAACGCAGCTGTAATGGGTGGCCAAATTGGTAAGCAGGAAGTATCTGGGAGACAAGGTCACACATTTGCAAGCATGGACACACTCATCTATCTGGTGGTTATTTCATCCAGGAAGAAAGGGTGTAGCACCCGATCAGTTGATGTTGGTGGTGGCTTACAGATGCTTCAAGTGTAGCCAATACCTCACTAGCACCATTTTCCGGTATGCACCCGCTTTGCCTCGATGACAGAGACCGAAATGCCTGGGGCCTTTGTTGGGCAAGTTCACATAGATAACACTCCGCCTTCCTCCCCACCAACTCCCTGCTTCTTGTCCCCCCTCTCTACCTACCTGATCTCATCCGCCCCTATTATGTCATGTACACATGCGAAGACTGACAGCATCAGTAGCAGTAATTGGTCTCTACCCGCGTTAAGACATTAGACAGCAGAAAAGACACCATCACCCAAATTGTTCAGAACACACTGAAGTTGCAACTATATATCGTCTGATGGCTATGTTGAAGTTGTAACGGTTATGTCCTTAAAACTGCCTTTATTGATTTACATGAATATGTTTTACCTTATATTTACCTATAAAACACTTTTTTTTTAAATTTAGTAAAAACAGGTCAGATTGAAAAGGTGGATCGATTTAGATCAGAAAAAAATTACGAACACTATAGCATTCTAAAGAGATTATGCTATTGATCTCTTTTAAATGAAAGAAGCAAAATGAGCTTACTTAAGTGTGTGGGAGAACAGTATAGAAGCTCATTGCTTTCCACATCTGTTTCCTACTGCAGTAGTTGGTAGTTATGATGACTGGCCTGTACAGATACCAGCAGTTGAGTACAGATCAACTAGACTTTATTCAGAGGACCCTAGATTTCATCAGCATATTCCCGATATATTTCACCTACTATTTGAGAGCGACTTCCCTGGGCTGTCTTATGCAGTAAATCACATTCTTAAAAAAGGTTAAATCTACAAAACAAGGGAATTTATTAACAAAGTTCAATGTAAAGATGAACACCTGGACTAGAACTTGATTAATCTCATGACATGTAAACGTGGCACCAACGAGTATTGGTATTGGTATTGTTATCATGGTTAGCTGAAATCTATCTTGAGAAACACAGGAGCACCTACTTGGTTTCTAACATTCAGTTGTGATGAGCATCCATGTAATGACCTGCTTAATTTTTTTGTGAGAGGCAAACTCAAATATAAAAGACATCAACCTAAATACGCCAGGAGAACTCTGTTCAATCGATCCTGCAAATGTTTGCAGATATTCCAATCACAGGTATCAAGTGGTGATGGCTTTCATATACAATAAAACTAATTCTCCTCTCTACGCGGTGACTGATTTCTTTTGGCACAAAGAGTACCACGCTATAGGTGCTTCACATATTCATATGCTGCTATAGGTAAAAGATGTCCCAAAGTCTGGAACAGACACTGATGAGTCTGTGTTGCCTTTCATAGAGCAGTATGTCACATGTGCCATACCAAAGGAGACTGGTGACAAGGTGTTCTACGCTTTCAAAATGATAGGTGTGGGAAATATTGTTGCAAAAATCAGATCCCGAGGTAAATTTTACACAAGATGTTGTTTTGGATTCCATCGACTGTTATCCCACAAGAAAGAGTGAACAGTTTTTGTCTGCAGTCAGACAAACCCTGACATAGAGATCACCAAAAAATACATACAACCTGAAAAAAACAGAAACTTCCAAATATTTTAATGACTACATCCCTCTCATTCTGAAGATGAGAAATGCAAATATCAAGCTACAATTTGTTGCTGACAACTCCATTGCTTTTTCTCGCTATGTGACTTCCTATATAACAAAGACAGAGATGAAAGAGACGTGAGACGAGATTTCTGAAAAAAAAGCCTTACCAAGAAATTGTACAATTTCAGCTTGAAAATTCTTTCCCATAGAGAAATAGGTTCCTATAAATGTTCGGACAGGTTAAGCTCGGCTAGTTTATTCTTGAAATCAAGAGGGATTATGTGGGTAAGCCTAGGCCACGCAAGCAGTTGTAATAGAGTATTAAAGTCTTTCCAAGAAATATAATACCTTGCAGAATTTGAACCTGACAGTACAGATATTCTGAAGACTAACATGTTGGATTTATAGTACCCAAGAAGGAGTCATCATCTTGAAAATCTGTGTCTATATGGAATACTTCAGCAATATACATATAGAACTAACGTAACTGAAAATATAGAAAAAGGAAGATATTCAGTCCTTGGATTTGATGGTTGTTTGGTGAGGCACAAACAAGGAAATCTAATTAACCACATGAAGCTTAGTAGCCAAACTCCTGAGAATAAAGAGTTATTCTAATTGGCACTTTTGAAATTGCTCAAGCCATGGCATACAGAATCAGAATTACTTGGATAGTATGACTTTTATGAATACACTTTAAATGCTGTAAAAGACATGGTTGAGTGCTCAGTGTTTCCAACCTAACCGCAAATATTGAGAGATGAGATTGAACATGAAGAAATTATTGCTGCTGAGATAGCGAGGGACAGTTCTCTAAGCAGCCAAAGGTCTGCCCCAGAAAGTCAATATCCTCTTGGAGAGCCAATAATTCAAATGAAGCCGCAATAGCTATGAATAAGGTGGAGAATGTAATGCAGCAAGGAAGAGAAGAAACTGTATATTTCAAAAAGTTAGTACAAACAGTTGGTATCGCAACTGAATAATGAATAAAAAGACATTTTTAATGAAGTTGAAAATAAGCGTGCATGCTTTTCATACAAACCAGTTCTACTATCTATAAGTTGTCAAGCCGGCACTGGAAAAAGCTTCTTAATTAAAGTGCTCACCAGTTATCTACAGAAGACTACAGATTCATGTTTGTCATGTTTAGTTACTGCACCAACAAGATTAGCTGCACATAACATTAAAGGAATTACTCGTAATCAACTATTAATGCTACCTGTCAAACAAGAAAATAAATTGGAATATCAGGTGATGCCTGTCATGAGGTAGCAAGAGTATTAAAAAAAACTGAAACATCTAATCATTGACGAAGTAAGCATGGTTTCCAACCTAATGCTTGCCTTCATACATTTAAGAAGACAGAAGATTTAAAAACAAACAACGACATACTGTTTGGTGGAAAACATTTAACCTCCTTAGTGCCCATGACGAGATAGTCTCGTCATGGAGCACGGTTGCGCTGTGCCCATGACGAGACTATCTCGTCATGAACCCCGCCTGCTAATGTAACGCCCGGCACAGGGCGGGGAAAGGGCGTGGCACTGAAGGGGTTAATTGTATTTGTTGAGCTACCACAACTAACACCTGAGAAATGACAACCTGTTTTCAAGACACTTGTACATAATGAAACAAGAAATCCTCTAGGAAGTATTGGTAACATTAATATTTGGTTACACTTTTAATACAAAGAATCAGTGAGCAATAAGCACCAAGCATTAGATGTGGAATATGCAGATATACTAAAGGACATTAGAGTAGGAGTGTTGACAAAAGAATAAATCAATCAATCAATCAATCAGGCGTTTGTTGAGTGCGACTACTCACCCGTTAGGGTCTCAAAGCAAGACTACCATGGAAATTACCAAACTCTTACCTGTAGTTTCTATAACCATAGTTCTAAGGACAGTTTGTGGGTAAAAAAGTGGTGCACTGTGTTTTTTATTATGGTGTTTATTAGTTTATTAGACATTATTCAGCCTACTGGGGGTAATGTCTTCAGAACGTTGTTCCAAATGCAACAGTCTTTTTATCTTCAACAGAGGAGTTTATATAACATTTAAATACTACATTGCCTAGTTACTGTTTAAAACTGAATGGATATAGTCTAATTACACCAACCTTAAGTTGGAACTAAAAACTGCCCTGAAAAAAGTGAAAAAAATTACCCCTTTTGTTTCTCCAAATCATTTTCTACATACTATTGTGTGTAATTTTCTCTACCTGGATCATTACCACTTTACACATACCTTGGCCGACGAGGGAGGATGTTTCCAAAAGGATCTGCAAAATTGAATACTACATTATTAATTGTAGTGAGTGTACTGCATACTACCAATTATTTTTTTACAATCTATTGATTGTTTTTTCCCCACTGTTAGAGGATGATGCTTCCTTCATACAGAACAACTGTTTATGGTGAAGAAGTATGAAAGCTGAGATCAGTGAAAAAGAGGAAATAATGTTTTTACTATGATGTAATAGAGTGTTACAGTATAAGTAACGTATGTTGCTATGATTTCCTAATGTTGAATAACAAATCTTTATGTTGTTTTTCTTTTTCCTGAGTGGTTGCAGTTAAATGCCACTACATGTTTCAGAGTACTTTTCTACTATAGACAGGCAGATATTTATACAGTCACTCACACAAACACTTACACATACAGCCACTCACAAAGTGTAGCACTCATTCATACAGCCACTCACACTACCAGGCACTCACCTGTACAGCCATTCACATAGCTACTGACTCGTGTATACAGCAACCCACACAACCAGTTACTCACCCATACAGGCACTGATGCACCCATTCAGTCACCCACACAGGCACTCATGCAGCCTTTCATTCATCAGTACAATTAGTCATCCACCCATTCACTCTCTCACACAGGCACTGATACACCCATTTACTCACTCGTACAGACACTGATGCACCCATTCACTCTGTCAGACATGCACTTATGCATGCATTCACTCACCGATACAGGTACTCATGCATCCATTCACTCACCCATACAAACAATCACGCATTTACTTACCCAATCAAGTATTCACCCACCCATTGATCCATTGACTCTCCCACACATGCACTGATGCACCTATTCACTCTCTCTATTTTCTGCCCCACACACCACTCATGCACACATTGAATCATACATGCACCACACATGCACTCATTGAGTCATCATACACGACTCAAGTAGTCATTCAATCATGCATAAAGCACTAAGGCACTCATTCAATCACCTACCCACTACTCATTCAGTCATTGAATCACCGTACATTTCTCTGCCACTCCCTCTAACATATATGCATGACTCATGCACTCATTCAATCATCCATGCACCTCTCTTGCAACCATTCAACCATCCATGAATGACTCATTCACTCATTCAATCATCCATGCACCTCTCATGTGCTCGTTCAGTCATCCATACACTTCTCATGAACTGATTCATTCATCAAAGCACAACTCGTACTTATTTAATCATCCCTGCATCATTCATTCAACACTCATTCAATCATCTATGCACCTTTGATGTACTCATCCAATCACCTATGCACTACGTATGCACTCATTCAATCAACCATTCACCACTGATACACTCATTCAATCACCCATGGACCTCTCATGCTCTCATTCAATAATCAATGTACCTCTCATTCACTTATTCGATCATCCATGCACCACCAATGCACTCATTCAATCATTCATACACCACTGATACACTAATTGAATCATCCATGCAGCTCTCATGCATTCATTTAACCATCCATGCACCACTCATGCACTCATTTAATAAGACATGCCCTCTTGTTCACCCATCCAATCATCCATACACCACACATGCACTCATTAAATCATCCATGCACCTCTGATCCTCACATTCAATCATCCATATACCTCATATGTAATCACTCAATCATGCATGCACTTCTCATGCATTCATTAAATCATCCATGCACCGCTTACACATTAATTCAATCATCCATGCACTGCTCATGCACTCATTGGATTATCAATACACCATTGATACACTCATTCAATCATTCATGCAACTCCAATGCACTCATTCAACCAACCATGCACAACTCATGCACTCCTTCAATCATCCATGCCCCTCTCATCCACTCATTCAAACATCCATGCAACACTCATGAATTGATTAAATCATCCATGCACCCCTCATGCACTCATGTCAACAGCCATGCACCACTCATGCACTCATTCAATCATCCATCTACCACTCAAACATCCATGCACCACTCATGCACTCATCCAAAATTCCATGCACGACTCATTCACTCATGCAAACATCCATGCAACACTCATCCATTCATTAAATCATGCATGCACCACTCATCTAAACATCTGTGCATTGCTCTGGCACTCACTCTAACATATATGCATGACTCATGCACTCATTCAATCATCCATGCACCTCTCATGCATTCATTTCACCATCTATGCAGCACTGATCCACACGTTCAATCATCCATATACCACTTATACACTCATTCAATCATCCATGTAGTTTTCATGTGCTCGTTCAGTCATCCATACACTTCTCATGAACTGATTCAATCAAAGAACAACTCATGTACTCATTTAATCATCAATACACCATTCATTCAACACTCTCTCAATCATCTCTGCACCTTTGATGTACTCATTCAATCACCTATGCACTACTTATGCCCTCATTCAATCAACCACTCACCACTGATGCACTCATTCAATCACCCATGGACCTCTCATGCTCTCATTCAATCATCAATATACCTCTCATTCACTCATTCAATCATCAATGCACCACCAATGCACTCATTCAATCATGCATACACCACTGATACACTAATTGAATCATCCATGCAGCTCTCATGCACTCATTTAACCATCCATGCACCACTCATGCACTCATTTAATCATCCATACATCTCTCATTCACCCATCCAATCATCCATACACCACACATGCACTCATTAAATCATCAATGAACCTCTGATTGTCACATTCAATCATCCATACACCACATATGTGATCACTCAATCATGCATGCACCTCTCACGCCTTCATTAAATCATCCATGCACCACTCACACATACATTCAATCGAACATGCACTGCTCATGCACTCATTGAATCATCCATACACCACTGATATACTCATTCAATCATTCATGCAACTCTCATCTACTCATTCAACCATCCATGCAACACTCATGCATTCATTAAATCATCCATGCACCACTCATGCACTCATCTAAACATCCGTGCATTGCTCTGGCACTGACTCTAACATATATGCATGACTCATGCACTCATTCAATCATCCATGCACCTCTCTTGTACCCATTCAACCATCCATGCATGACTCATTAACTCATTCAATCGTCCATGCACCTCTCATGCATTCATTTCACCATCTATGCAGTACTGATCCACACATTCAATCATCCATACACCACTTACACACTCATTCAATCATCCATGAAGTTCTCATGTGCTCGTTCAGTCATCCATACACTTCTCATGAACTGATTCAATCATCAAAGCACAACTCATGTACTCATTTAATCATCCATACGCCATTCATTCAACACTCATTCAATCATCTCTACACCCTTGATGTACTCAATCAATCACCTATGCACTACTGATGCACTCATTCAATCAACCATTCACCACTGATGCACTCATTCAATCACCCATGGACCTCTCATGCTCTCATTCAATCATCAATGTACCTCTCATTCACTCATTCAATCATGCATACACCACTGATACACTAATTGAATCATCCATGTAGCTCTCATGCATTCATTTAACCATCCATGCACCACTCATGCACTCATTTAATGATCTATACACCTCTCATTTACCCATCCAATCATCCATACACCACACATGCACTCATTAAATCATCCATGCACCTCTGATCCTCACATTCAATCATCCATACACCGCATATGTGATCACTCGATCATGCATGCACCTCTCATGCCCTCATTGAATCATCCATACACCACTGATATACTAATTTAATCATTCATGCAACTCTAATGCACTCATTCAACCAACCATGCACAACTCATGCATTCCTTCAATCATCTATGCCCCTCTCATCCACTCATTCAACCATCCATGCACCACTCATGAATTGATTAACTCATCCATGCACCACTCATGCACTCATCAAAACATCCATGCACCACTCATGCACTCATTCAATCATCCATCCACCACTCAAACACCCATGCACCACTCATGCACTCATCCAAAATTCCATGCATCACTCATTCACTCATGCAAAACATCAATGCACCACTCATTCACTCATTCAATTACCCATGCACCTCATCCACTCATTCAACCATCCATGCAACACTCATGCATTCATTAAATCATCCATGCACCACTCATGCACTCATCTAAACATCCGTGCACCTCTCATCCATTCATTCAGCCACTCATTCACCACCTATGCACTCAATCACTTACCTATACAAACAATAATACATTTATTCAGTCACCCATACATGCAATCATCCACTCATAATCCATACTTTATCATTTTTCAAGTATGAAAGATAGTTCTAAAGAGAACCTTTTTTCCAAGATTTTGAAAAATCTATCTTTTTGGTCCTTTTGCGACAAACATAAAAAGGCAACAAGGCAGGAACAATTACAACATGTACCACTCAAAAGATGCAAAAAAAGTATTTCTTTTTAGCACTTATTGTTTTTGGCACCACTTCGCAGTGCTGCAACAGACTTCTCACCAACACTAATGATGACACCGCAATCCTGCAATACATTGCCATATCTCCAAATTCTGGTGCCAGGTCAATGGAATTAGTCACCACCTGTGGAGGTATTCTCTATCCAGGAGCTATAGCAGCAGCTATTGGTGTAGAAGCTGATCTGACCTCTCGTTCTCTTTGAACCCTCTTCAGCTGGTTCCCTTGATAGGTATTCAAGTGATAAAGCATAGAAGTGCTGCCACAAGAATATTTCTTGTTGAACCTATACATAATGTCTTCTTGCAAATTGTGCAATCAACATATTTGTGACTGTCTTGCTTGTTTCAGCGGAGGGCCTTCTTCTTCATCAGAATCTGTATTTGGAACACATTGTCATACTGTTCTTGGTCCACCACTTCATCTCCCTCTCCACTTGCTGTTTCAATTTTGATTCAAGAAATTGCCAAAAAAGCTCTCCACTACTTCTCTCCAACCTGTTCAGAGTGATCTTCAATAGAAGAATGATCTTGAAAAAAAATTGGGTGGGGACTTCCTAATGACATAGTTGAAAACTATACTGTATTTTCCCGGTCACATGCTATTTGCGGAAACCAAGAAAAGCAAATTAAAGTGGTTTTCTTTAAAATAACTATAGATTTACAAGTTTCAAACTTATGCTATTAAACCCTTAATGCCCAAAATACACTGCAATATAGCTATATCTGTGGTTTCACTTTTAAAAAAACCCATGGTTGTCACGGGTGTCGATGGTTTCACAACCTTTGGCATCCCCACAAAAATACTAAATCAAGTTCAAAAGTGGTTCTTTATTATACTTAATCGAAAGCATGCTTTTTGACCTTATGTTGGTAACCTACTTATAACCAACATCCAATGCAATATGTGTATATGTGTTTCATACTTTAGAAAACGTGCACGCTCGACGAAGGTAGCGAATTCATTACGACGCCTGGCTTCCCCTCGGACATAGGATATGGTAATCAAAACTGTTTTGTTCCAAAACAAAAACAAAATTAAAAGTTTAAACCTCATCCTAGTAAACCCCTAATCTACAACATATACTATAATATCTCTACATATCTCTTTTATACATCTTAAAAAACACACCCCCCTTCAACATATACCAAAGTAATCATGACTCCAGATGTCCCAGCGAATACGATAAATCCAAATTAAAACTATATTTTTAAAAGAAATATTTCAAAAAGCAAGTTTAATTATCGTGACAGTAAACCCCCTAAACCTTCTGTACAAAACATGTATATATGTGTTTTGAAGTTTATTTAAAAAATACACAATCATCGCAGCAACTTTCACAACCATAACAACAATTTTACTGTGAACAAAAAAGATTGTAGGAAAAAGTTACTCATAAAGTAAAAGAAATGAGAAGGAGTTAGACAAACAGACCTTCCATTCGGTGATCCGTTATACACCCCTAATAAAGTTAATATAGAAATGTATAAATAATCTGGAAAAACCTTATACATTCACTCTGAAAGCAATAATTATAGAGCTGTTACATTATGCATAAGAAATGTAAAATGTTTAATAACTTGCTTAAACAAGCATTTGCAATGCAATCGGTCTCGCCTTTGGGACCTTTTATGTATTTAAGCTTTGCAGCACATTAGCCTGGGTGCTGAAACATCCACTGTTCTTGAAAATGGAGGGAAAGTAAACACCAAACTGCGTGACATGCCAGGTATGGGACCACATGGAGAGAAATATTGCCTTTCAGCGGGAAATGGCATAGTCCAAAGCTCTGTTTTTAATATAAAATCAGGTCCTTCGGTGGTCATATCACTAAAAATACAAGATTTGAAAAAACAATTATTGTCTACGGGTGCTCGTGAAAGACAATTTCAATGGACTGGTATCTAGAGAATGCTAAAGTGTTTCTGGTATTTTACTGACCTCTACTGGTTGTCTTCTATCAAGACAGTTAAATAGAGGCAGTTGAACAGAATAAAAGTCCCTAAGCGGAAGCAGACAAGTCCTAGGGCTGATCTCTAGAGCCCACAAAGTACATGTACATATAAGTATATACTAAAGTATATACAAGAGGTCTTGAATGCTCGACCTAAAAACCAAAGGTTACTAGCATATAAAATGTATGAAATACAATTAAAAAAAAAAAAACATACACAGAAATAACCAGGTGTTACACCAATACTACAGTTAAGAAATAGAATTTAAAAAACCTTAGAAATTCGCTAAAAAAAACAAACGTTACGGAGATGTTATAGTTAGACTGACATTTCACTTGTACGAGACCACAGAAATTCATCAGTTATAGTTATCTGAACTAACTATAACACACGCTCCCGCAGTGTGCTGCTAATGACCTCACATATTACATCGCTCATGACATGGTTAGTGACATTACTCTGCCGCTGCCCATCCGGTAAGAGCGGTGGGGCCGGGTGGGGGGGATTTTGAGGGACGATGAAGAGGGGAAATTATTTATTTATTTAATTTTTCCTTGTCATTGTCCATCTAAGTCCCCCTCAACTAGCCCTACCACCCCACCAATCTTACCTGCACGGGCTGCGGCTGACATGTTATATGTTATAATTTGATAAAGCGCAATCAGCTGCCCCAGCAAAGAGGCGTCCCGGCGCTAAAGAACCACGGAAACTCAGCGGAGGACAGAAGAGAAAGCAACTAGGAGGCCTAAAGGGAGGGGAATAGGTGAGTTTTGACGGCTTTCCGGAAGGCAGACAGATTTTCCAATGTGCGAATGTTCGCTGGCAGGGTGTTCCAAAGTTTGGCTCCCAGCACTCTGAAAGAACGTCCACCAGTGCGGGCTAGCTTTGTGTGGGGGACCATCAACAGATGTTGGCCTAGAGAGCGCAGGTTGCGCTGAGGCACATAAGGTGTGAGGAGTGATCACTAATGGCATCACTCATGACATCTCAAAAGACATCACTGATGACATCATCCACAGAACCCCTCACACCCCATACCTCTTGTAAGCCCACTCACTCATCCACACAACAATTCACATATTCATTTACAGACCCATACAATCTGCCTGTCAGTGGGAAAGTTAATCTGCACTAGTGGGAGGCTGATGAGGTACCCACCCTCAATGACAAATTATTTCAAGACATTTGGAATAGATAAACAACTAAGAATAATAGAAGAAGACACAGGAATATGCAAGGGATGGCTCTATTTGTTGAGGAATCTGTCATTCAATGGTTACTGGTTCATGGTTGTTTTTTAATTGTACTGTGTTCCTTGTACTAAGATGATGTTCAGGTATCTGTTGATTGGAACCCCATATAAACAGTGACTGAAGGAATCATTACCAAAGGTCATGACAACAACTCATTAGAACATAAATATTCCATTGCTATTACACCGTGTGCTCATCCATTATAATGCATTCCATGGGTCATCATTTTAACCTGACCATTAAATCCCCTCAATCAAAGAGAACATTTTTCATTTTCCTCCTATGGTCCCAAAGTACTTACCCAGTCCAATGTATTTAGACATTCCAGTATTTTGCAATTTGCCAAAAATAACTAAATTGGAACTTTTGCTAAAATCCTGCAATTTGTACATAAGCCTCTGCAAAATTTAAATAACAAGCATTCATTTGCACTATGCATTTTATTAATATTTGTGAAGGACAGAGAAATTATTCACCACCTAACCCAGCACTCAAATTGTAGGCAGCTACAATGTTACAAAGTCACATAAAACAACCATTGATACGAACAAATAATATATAACAAGTCTATCTTAGAAAAGGATGGCCCATACAAACATACACAAATGTAAAAACATTCTAACATTTAAATATGTACATACATATGTAGAGCTCACAAAGACATTACATTGAAAAAACGCAACAATTTAAACAAATTCCTAACATTTAGACAAAACTCCATTTTACACACAATTTTTTCAAAATTAAAACAAGGTTTTCCTATTCCTATTGGTAACAGGAAAAATAGTAAGGGAGAAAAAGGACAAGGAAAAAAGGGAAAAAGCAAGAAAGTAATACATCCTTCCTGAGAAAAAACCAAGTGGAATAATAAGACACTTGATACACATAAAATCCAAACTGATATAATAATATATTTTAATCCCATTCTAATTAGTAAGAAAGGGGAAAAGAGCACCACGCTTGCCCATTATCAATGACACAAAAGATTGTTATATCTTGCCTCTACACACAATAAACCAATAGGCAGTGAAAAAAGTCAAAGAAAGTACAAGCAGCAGGTTCACAAAGTACACCGTATGCCGCGTGAAGGAGATTATAACAATCTAAAATGAAAATGTGAATTTTTGAAAAAATGAGAATAAGACACAAGAAAAAGAGGGGATAAGAAAACAATAAATATCACTGTAAATAATTATGATCCGGAAAAATTCTAGGAGCACCAAGACCCAATTGATTATTCAATATCCTTGGATGACAAAAGAAGCAGTAACTAGTTATATCTCACCTATTCGACTGATGGGTCAGTTACCCCAAAAAAGGTTTGTATGATCCACAAAGAAGCCACGTCCCATCTCAAGAAAAGAAGGGCCATAGAGAGAAAATGATATTCCTATCGCTGAAACAGATAATAAACCAAAAAACCTAAATAAATAACTATACTTATAATAACTACCATTTAATTGGTATAAATCAAAAGAGCTGTTCTTACAACTGAGAGGTCTCACCTAATAAATATACAGCCTCGTAATACCAGTAGAAGATGACCAATATAATGGTTCTTATTGCAACCGAATCAATGCAATATGTAATTAAATATCTGAAAGAAGAAGCAATAAAAATATGAAAAGAACACCCATATGTAATGCTGAGTGTCTTAAAACATATCCAAAGTTTCATTAAAAAAACATACTTAAATGATTTAATACTGGAAAAGCATGTTTATAATATATGAGAATAAAGGCAGATCAAAAGCACGTTATCAAAAGTGTACTTAAATCTTATATTAAAAGTACGTATATAAAAACTGCAAAGGAGCATATTTTCTAATTATAACTCCTTGTAATCAAATATATAGAATAATATTTGTTCAGTGTTCTCAAAGAAAAGAAAGAGCTCAAATGACACATAATATACTAGCCACAAATATGCAAGGACGACCAGAAATCAGATGTGCTCACCTTGCATATTCTTATTTGTATATAAATATATATACAAGAAAGCCCCTCATGTGGTCCCGGTGGTGATGCACACAAAGGGTAGCGAGACGGGCAGTGGATAGTAAGTGTTATTCTGTATAAGCATAGTATGGAGAATAGAAGAAAAAAAGAAAGAAAATATAAAAATAAATAAACCATATTGGTGTTGGTGCACAAGAAGAGACAACATATATCCAAAGATGAATTTAAAACGCCCTCCCTGAATGACACAATATGTAAAGCGAGCTGGAATGGTGGCCCCATTGTCTATTGCAAAACAATTCAAAGATATGTGCGTTTGGCGGGCTGGGTATATAGTATCGTAAAAAGCAACACCGTCGCTATACGAAAGACAATAACATATATATGGACAAAACATTTAAGAAAGAATAATAACAATAATAACAATAGGAATAAAAAGGAAGGAAAAAGTGGCCCGCGTTGGCAATGACAAAGGCTGATGCCAAAAAAGAGAAACCCACACATAATCTTAGTAATCTATCACCATCTGTTGACATGGTACTGAGGAGACCTAAACACTGATGGCTCCAAAGAAAAAGCCGCTATCAACTCATACATAGAGCATGGAGCTTATAACTCTCTCCTACCATCGCGGTGAGCGTCAATTCCCAGCATGGTAGCTGTAAAGTATCAACCGCTACCGACAACGGAGATCTCCATTTAAAGCCAAAAATGAAATTCCGCGTCCAGACGTCAACATTGATCACGTGATGTGACACGGCCGCCACCTTCCTTAAAAAAGTAAAGAAGGACAAATGCCCCAGACACGACGCCCATATTGTAGTAAAGTACGATTCAATGAAATGAAGGGGCAAGGATATAATACCTAAGGTCAAACACCACCTTTTCGTTAAAGTCTTAATAGTAACACTTACAAACATTCCTTAAGCACACAGGATTATAATGAAAAATAAAAATTAAATGGAAACAAAAACAGATCAAATTACTACCAAACCAAAACATGGGAAAAGAGAGGGGAATTCTTTAACAAAAACACATATTTGTAAGAAAGCACCAAAAATAAACTCCCGCGTCCAAACGCTAACATAAGTCACATAAAAAAATAAGAAAGAAAATACACAGCCGCCGCCTGCCTCAAAGAAAGTAAAGAAGGACACATGCCCCAACCACAGCGGCCATATTGTAGAAGAATAGAATGAAAGGGCAACAGCATAACAATTTAAATGAAATATCTCCATTTCATCAATATCTTTATGATCACATTATCAAGCGTTACTTGAACGCACAAGGATATCATAATGAATTGAAACAGGAACAATCAAGATAGCATTGAGAAAAGGAGGTACTATGGCAATGATACATATTATCAGAAAGCACCATTAAGATGTTATTTCTACTCACTGACCTCAGAGAGATGCACATAGCAGGACAGTATGGTACCATACAAATAATACAGAAAGAGGAAAAAGAGCAATACAGAAACTCAGTGTCTCACTCCAATGGAAAGGAGAATAACAATCACATATAGGAATCCCCACATAAACATCCTTCCTCATTCTTTGAGGGGCAGACAGTAGAGGATCCTTTTGCACCAATAAAAGGGACAATTATAAAATATGCAACAGAGAGAAAAAAACCCTTTCAGCAGTGTCTACAGGAAATAGTGTAATTCCCTGTCAGTATTATGTCCCCTCAGGGTCGCTTGGAGCTGACAGATCCATTTTGCCTCCCGTTGCCTTAGCAAAAGCTCCCGATTTCCACCCCTCTTGCCACAGGGAACATGGTCAATCCCGTAAAACCAGAAACCATTGACATTTGGATGAATATCCTTATAATGGTCAGTAAGAGGATAACGACTATCCTTATTGACAATGGCTCTCCGATGTTCCTGTAGCCGTACCTTTAGAGTGCGTACAGTACTGCCCACATAGATAATGCCACAGTCACAACAAAGGACATATATCATGTGGGTGGTATTGCAATTTATAAAATGATTGATCTTGTAGGATTTAGGATTGTTAGTTATATGAAAAGGTACTTGTTTTATTACGGCCAAAGGGGCACATATTACATGACCCACAGGTATAGAAGCCTAAAGGTCTTGATGCCAACCAGGTAGACGGTCCCTGCTTGTTAATCACATAGCTAGGGCATTAAGTTTCCCGTAATGTTCTGCCTTTACAGTATGTCAGTACCAGGGTATCTGAGATGCTTTTTTTCAGGCTGGGTACCTCTAATAATAAGTCCCAATTCTTTTTCAAGATCCTCCTAACTTTACCACTATTCATATTGTATTGCGTAACCAGACTACCTGGTCTATCTGGGACAATCTCCTTCCTTTTTGGTGGCTTATCTTTCAGGGTCTCCTCTCTTGTTAGACAATTTGCCTTACTAAGGGCCTTGGATAAAATCTTCTCTGTATAACCCCTTTTTAAAAATCTTTGCTCACAATCATGTAGGTTCCTATGATATGAATCTTCCTGGCTACAATTTCTACGAATTCTGGTCATTTCCCCGAAGGGGATGTTATTGATGACCGAACGCGAATGAGCACTGGTTGCATGGAGAACCCCATTGCAAGCCGTCTCTTTCTTGTATAAGGTACTCTCTACCACTTGGTCATGGACATAGAATTGAATATCAAGTAAATGTATCCTCTCTCTATTGCAGTCCATGGTAAACCTGACATTAAAATCATTGGAATTTAAGTATAGATAATATTGTTGTAATTGTTCTCTGGTTCCAGACCAAAGACAAATAATGTCGTCTATGTACCTCCCCCAATACACAATATAATTTGTCCAGGGGGAGGCACGATTGCTCCAGGCAAACTCCCTCTCAAACCAGCCCATAAAAAGGCAGGCATAAGAGGGACCAAACCTGGAGCCCATTTCAGTACCGAGTATCTGTTGGTACCAACACCTGTCATGCAGGAAGAAATTATTGTCCAAGATCATAATGATCATCTCAATGACCATTTCATTGAATTGATACAGGTTAGCACTCTCATTATCAAGGAAGGTCCTAACCGCACGTACTCCAAAATCCTTGGCAATGCAAGTGTATAAACCTACAGCGTCCAAGGTCACAAACATAAGGTACTCAGACCATTTAAAGTCTTTTAATTTAACAAGTATGTCCTTGCTGTCCTTAATAAATGACGGGAGGTTCGTGAAAATTTTTTGGAGCCTGATGTCCACAAATTCCTCAATTCTTTCAGTCGGGGACCCCACCCCTGAGATGATGGGACGACCAGGGGGGAACTCGCCCCCCTTGTGCACCTTAGGCAAAATATAAATGCAGGGGTATGTGGGACAGTGTACTCTAAGGTATATTGACTCTTCCTCTGTTAGCAGCCCAATCTCTCTCCACTCACTCAATTTGAGGTTTATGAGATGCTGTAATTCAGGAATGGGATTGGACAGAAGTTTATGATAACATAGTGTATCATTCAGTTGGCAATCTATTTCTGACATGTAGTCACAAAAATTCATAACCACAACATTACCGCCCTTATCCGCCTCCCTTATTAAAATGCTGTTATCCTCCCTTAATCTAGTCAGGGCTTTTCTCTCTTTGGCGGTAATGTTGTGGTTATTGGGGCTCAAATATTTCTTGGTTGTTTCCATCTTATGGAGATCTTTTGTAACCCTATCATAGAATATATCAATATTCTTATGGTAGTTGGTAGTTGGTATAAATTTAGACTTAGCCTCTAAACCACTGTCAATCACCGGGATTTGGTCAATATCAAGTTCATTCAGAAGAGTAGGCATTTCGGAGGCACTATTCCCCTATATGCTTAACAACATCTGCACATTACGAATCTCTCTAATTGTTTGCAATGTACCACATCCTGTCTTGTGACGCTCACAATCTATGTTCATATGTTGTGAGAAGTAATCCCGTAATTTAAGCACTCTTACAAATTTGTACATATCAATGTGCACGTTTGTAGTGTGCCCTCTCTGTGATGGACAAAAATTCAATCCTTTACTCAAGACTGACATTTCATCATTATCAAGCATTTTATTTGATAGGTTTACAATTTTCAAATCACTTTTCACAGTTGTATTGTCACATATTGCCATATTGTCAATAACATTAGCACCCATCACTTGTTCACTTTGGTCACCAAGCCCCGTCCCTTGCCTGTACCTGCCCTTGCTACGGGTTTTGGCTGTTCCCTTTTCTGTTGGAGCCTGCTGCTTATTCTCAATTTTGCGAGCTCCTTCTGAAATGAAGAAGCTCCCTCTGCTAAAGGGACGTCAGATGTTGCATTGGATGCTATTCTACTCAAAGATGAGGTGGAGACACTACTAATAGATCCTGTTTCATCATTACTTTCTTTTTCCTCTCTAGGTCTCTTCTTTTCCTAACTGTTCTAGATGTTATCAAATTTCTTCGCGAATGTATACACTCGCCCATCCCGGTAATCCCGGTCATCCCTCCTTACTTTCTTAAGTTTTTTGTCTTTAAGATATACCTGGTATTCATCCATTACTTTTTTCAGGATGGCAAAGTTTTTAGTGATCAATTCCTTACAATCCATTGAATTGATTTCCTTCTCAAGATTCTCTATCTCTTCCTGCACTTTTTCTCCCTTATCTCTAGCATGACGAATTAGAATTTGCATCATTATTTGTGAAGCATTCTCGAGATTATGTTCCCACTCATTGAGGAGATTATCCTGTAGGTCCTCGAACGTGGGAAAAATTTAAATTCTTAACCCTTGTGGGACTTTTTTGTTACTGAGATATTGTCGTGAAGTTATCCCGTCCCACCAACAGGATAATTCTTGTTTCTTAAGTCTCTCTAATCTAAGAAATAGTGTTTTTAGACTAGTTGTGGTGGGTGAAGCTTGAATTGTCGGAATATTAATTGAATTTGTATCGAAAAGATTAAGGGCCATTTCCTCTCTGCCGTCCTGGAATTTGGACATTTTCTATTTATTGAAGAAATAACAATTTGTGATGGGTGCTGGACAGTCAATATAAAGATTAGAAAGCAAAGAACAGAACAACCGACCCAGGTCCAGCTCAACCAAAACACATGTATCATTAACAGTCAACAAATTGGTGCAAGAACACTTCCTGCACCAGTCGTCCAAAGGTGCAAAGCAAGTCACAATGTTCATCGAAGGAGGGAAGGTGCACTTGTTGAAATTAAACACTGAAGGTAGTCCAAAAAAATAATCATTCTTTCTTTATTCTGATAATTTTAACAAGAACGGCACACAGCCAACGCGTTTTGTTCCAAGCTGGAACTTCGTCAGGGCAGCAGTAATCACAAACAAAACCAGACATTTAAAAAAATACATATATAACAACCATTGATACGAACAAATATTATATAACAAGTCAATCTTAGAGAAGGATGGCCCATAAAAACATACACAAATGTAAAAACATTCTAACATGTAAATATATACATACATATGTAGAGCTCACAAAGACATTACATTGAAAAAACACAACAATTTAAACAAATTCCTAACATTTAGACAAAACTCCATTTTACACACAATTTTTACAAAATTAAAACAAGGTTTTCCTATTCATATTGGTAACAGGAAAAATAGTAAGGGAGAAAAATGACAAGGAGAAAAGGGAAAAAGCAAGAAAGTAATACATCCTTCCTGAGGAAAAACCAAGTGGAATAATAAGACACTTGATACACATAAAATCCAAACTGATATAATAATATATTTTAATCCTATTCTAATTAGTAAGAAAGGGGAAAAGAGCACCACGCTTGCCCGTTATCAATGACCCAAAAGATTGTTATATCTCGCCTCTACACAAAATAAAACAATAGGCAGTGAAAAAAGTCAAAGAATGTACAAGCAGCAGGTTCACAAAGTGCACAGTATGCCGCGTGAAGGAGATAATAACAATCTAAAATGAAAAATTGAATTTTTGACAAAATGAGAATAAGACACAAGAGGGGATAAGAAAACAATAAATATCACTGTAAATAATTATGATCTGGAAAAACTCTAGGAGCACCAACACCCAATTGATTATTCAATATCCATGGATGAGAAAAGAACCTGTAACTAGTTATATCTCACCTATTCGACTGACGGGTCAGTTACCCCAAAAAAGGTTTGTATGATCCACAAAGAAGCCATGTCTCATCTCAAGAAAAGAAGGGCCATAGAGAGAAAATTATATTCCTATAGCTGAAACAGATAATAAACCAAAAAACCTAAATAAATAACTATACTTATGATAACTACCATTTAATTGGTATAAATCAAAAGAGCTGTTCATACAACTGAGAGGTCTCACCTAATAAATATACAGCCTCGTAATACCAGTAGAAGATGACCAATATAATGGAACTTATTGCAACAGAATCAATGCAATGTTATGTTATGTTATGTTAAAGGGACTTGTAAAGCGCACTGTTACCGTTAGGTGTCCTGGTGCTGAAATGCATTGCCTACTTGTTGAGAGGAGGAAGTACATGAATTGAATTAAGATCTGTTAGGAAAAAAGCCA
The DNA here is from genome assembly GCF_964204655.1 of Triturus cristatus. Lineage (NCBI taxonomy): Eukaryota > Metazoa > Chordata > Amphibia > Caudata > Salamandridae > Triturus > Triturus cristatus. The sequence continues at coordinate 432,871,047 of NC_140585.1, read as the reverse complement.
GGTTTTAAGGCCCCTTCTAAATTCCAGGAGCCCAGCCGCTGCTCTGAGCTGCAGAGGGAGGCCGTTCCAGAGTTTTGCAGCGCAGCAGAAAAAACTTCTGCCCCCCCAACTAGCTGTTTTAACATGTGGGACTTTTACCAACCTTGCTTTGGTTGAACGGAGGACCCTGGAAGGGGTATACCATTGAAGGTATTTACCCATAAATGCCGGCCCACATCCCTCCAGGGTTTTGAAAACCAGACAGAGAGCCTTGAATTCTATCCGCTGTCTCATGGGTAACCATTGAAGGTCCCGAAGTCCCTTTCTAATGGATACAAACTTGGGAATGCCCGGAAGAACTCTGGCAGCAGCATTTTGTGCCGTCTGCAGACGATTAAGCTGCCTTTTATGAATATTGATATATAAGGCGTTACAATAGTCTAGACGAGACATAACAAGTGTCGTTACTACTGTCCTAAGGCTGTCATATGAGAGGAGGCGCTTAATTTTCCTCATAATCCTGAGTATAAAAAATCAGGATGATACCACCTTACTTATCTGATCGGCAAAGGACAGTCTGGAGTCTATCATAACTCCCAAATTTTTTGCCTTCTCAGTGGGAGCTGGAGGTGAACTCAAAGATTGTGGCCACCAATTGGATGTCCAAAGATTTGAGGGATTACCGAAAATAATCACCTCCGTTTTTTCTGCATTGAGCTTTAAACAGTTTGCTTACATCCAGCCGGCAACGGATTGCATACAGTTGCAGCAGTCCCGACCGGCCTCAGCCTCTTTGCCTTTTTGGATGGATAACACAATTTGAGTGTCATCGGCATAAGAGGTCAATTGGAAACCAAAAGAACGAATGAGGGCTGCCAGAGGAGAGACATATAATATATGTAATTAAATATCTGAAAGAAAAATCAATAAAAATATGAAAAGAACACCCATATGTAATGCTGAGTGTCTTAAAGCATATCCAAAGTTTCATTAAAAAACATAATTAAATGATTTAAGCCTGGAAAAGCATGTTTATAATATATGAGAATAAAGGCAGATCAAAAGCACTTTATCAAACGTGTACTTAAATCTTATATTAAATTATGCATATAAAAACTGCAAAGGAGCATATTTTCTAATTATAACTCCTTGTAATCAAATATATAAAAAAATATTTGTTCAGTGTTCTCAAAGAAAAGAAAGAGCTCAAATGACACATAATATACTAGCCACAAATATGCAAGGACGACCAGAAATCAGATGTGCTCACCTTGCATATTCTTATTTGTATATAAATATATATACAAGAAAGCCCCTCATGTGGTCCCGGTGGTGATGCACACAAAGGGTAGCGAGACGGGCAGTGGATAGTAAGTGTTATTCTGTATAAGCATAGTATGGAGATTAGAAGAAAAAAAGAAAGAAAATATCAAAATAAATAAACCATATTAGTGTTGGTGCACAAGAAGAGACAACATATATCCAAAGATGAATTTAAAATACCCTCCCTGAATGACACAATATGTAAAGCGAGCTGGAATGGTGGCCCCATTGTCTATTGTAAAACAATTCAAAGATATGGGCGTTTGGCGGGCTGGGTATATAGTATCATAAAAAGCAACACCGCCTCTATACGAAAGACAATAACATATATATGGACAAAACATTTAAGAAAGAATAATAACAATAATAACAATAGGAATAAAAAGGGAAGGAAAAAGTGGCCCAGCGTTGGCAACGATAAAGACTGATGCCAAAAAAGAGAAACCCACACATAATCATATTGATCTATCACCATCTGTTGACATTGTACTGAGGAGACCTAAACACTGATGGCTACAAAGAAAAAGCCGTTATCAACTCATACATAGAGCATGCAGGATATAACTTCCTCCTACCTTCGCGGTGAGCGTCGATTCCCAGCATGGTAGCTGTAAAGTATCAACCGCTACCGACAACGGGGATCTCCATTTAAAGCCAAATATGAAATCCCGCGTCCAGACGTCAACGTTGATCACGTGATGTGATGCGGCCGACACCTTCCTTAAAAAAGTAAAGAAGGACAAATGCCCCAGCCACGACGGCCATATTGTAGTAAAGTACGATTCAATGAAATGAAGGGGCAAGGATATAATACCTAAGGGCAAACACCACCTTTTTGTTAATTTCTTAATAGTAACACTTACAAACATTCCTTAAGCACAAAGGATTATAATGAAAAATAAAAATGAAACGGAAACAAAAACGAATCAAATTACTACCAAAACATGGGAAAAGAGAGGGGAATCATTTAACAAAAACACATATTTGTAAGAAAGCACCAAAAATAAACTCCTGCGTCCAAACGCCAACATAAGTCACGTAAACAATAAGAAAGAAAAAACACAGCCGCCGCCTGCCTCAAAGAAAGTAAAGAAGGACACATGCCCCAACCAAAGCGGCCATATTGTAGAAGCGTGGTTCAATAGAATGAAAGGGCAACAGCATAACAATTTAAATGAAATATCTCCATTTCATCAATATCTTTATGATCACATTATCAAGCGTTACTTGAACGCACAAGGATATCATAATGAATTGAAACAGGAACAATCAAGATATTATTGAGAAAAGGAGGTACTATGTCAATGATACATATTATCGGAAAGCACCATTAAGATGTTATTTCTACTCATTGACCTCAGAGAGATGCACATAGCAGGACAGTATGGTACCATACAAATAATACAGAAAAAGAGCAATTCAGAAACTCATTGTCTCACTCCAATGGAAAGGAGAATAACAATCACATAAAGGAACCCCCATATAAACATCCTTCCACATTCTTTGAGGGGCAGACAGTAGAGGATCCTTTTGCACCAATTAAAGGGACAATTATAAAATATGCAACAGAGAGAAAAAAAACCCTTTCAGCAGTGTCTACAGGAAATAGTGTAATTCCCTGTCTGTATTATGTCCCCTCAGGATCGCTTGAAGCCGACAGATCCATTTTGCCTCCCGTTGCCTTACCAAAAGCTCCCGATTTCCACCCCTGTTGCCACAGGGAACATGGTCAATCCCGTGGAACCAGAAACCATTGACATTAGGATGAATATCCCTATAATGGTCAGTAAGAGAATAACGACTATCCTTATTGACAAGGGCTCTCCGATGTTCCTGTAGCCGTACCTTTAGAGTGCGTACAGTACTGCCCACATAGATAATGCAACAGTCACAACCAAGGACATATATCACGTGGGTGGTATTGCAATTTATAAAATGATTGATCCTGTAGGATTTAGGATTGTTATATGAAAAGGTACTTGTTTTATTACGGCCATAGGGGCACATATTACATGAGCCACAGGTATAGAAGCCTAAAGGTCTTGATGCCAACCAGGTAGACGGTCCCTGCTTGTTAATCACATAGCTAGGGCATTAAGTTTCCCGTAATGTTCTGCCTTTACAGTATGTCAGTACCGGGGTGTCTGAGATGCTTTTTTTCAGGCTGGGTACCTCTAATAATAAGTCCCAATTCTTTTTCAAGATGCTCCTAACTTTACCACTATTCACATTGTATTGCGTAACCAGACTAACTGGTCTATCTGGGACAATCTCCTTCCTTTTTGGTGGCTTATCGCTCAGGGTCTCCTCTCTTGTTAGGCAATTTGCCTTACTAAGGGCCTTGGATAAAATCTTCTCTGTATAACCTCTTTTTAAAAATCTTTGCTCACAATCATGTAGGTTCCTATGATATGAATCTTCCTGGCTACAATTTCTACGAATTCTGGTCATTTCCCCGAAGGAGATGTTATTGATGACCGAACGCAAATGAGCACTGGTTGCATGGAGAACCCCATTGCAAGCCGTCTCCTTCCTGTATAAGGTACTCTCTACCACTTGGTCATGGACATAGAATTGAATATCAAGGAAATGTATCCTCTCTCTATTGCAGTCCATGGTAAACCTGACATTAAAATTATTGGAATTCAAGTATAGATAATATTGTTGTAATTATTCTCTGGTTCCAGACCAAAGACAAATAATGTCGTCTATGTACCTCCCACCAATACACAATATAATTTGTCCTGGGGGAGGCACGATTGTTCCAGGCAAACTCCCTCTGAAACCAGCCCATAAAAAGGCAGGCATAAAAGGGAGCAAACGTGGAGCCCATTGCAGTACCGAGTATCTGTTGGTACCAACACCTGTCATGCAGGAAGAAATTATTGTCCAAGATCATAATGATCATCTCAATGACTATTTCATTGAATTGATACAGGTTAGCACTCTCCTTATCAAGGAAGGTCCTAACTGCACGTACTGCAAAATCCTTGGCAATGCAAGTGTATAAACCTACAACATCCAAGGTCACAAACATAAGGTCCTCAGACCATTGAAAGTCATTTAATTTAACAAGTATGTCCTTGCTGTCCTTAATAATGGACGGGAGGTTTGTGACAAATTTTTGGAGCCTGATGTCAACAAATTCCACAATTCTTTCAGTCGGGGACCCCACCCCTGAGATGATGGGACGACCAGGGGGGAACTCGCCCCCCTTTTGCACCTTAGGAAAAACATAAATGCAGGGGTATGTGGGACAGTGTACTCTAAGGTATATTGACTCTTCCTCTGTTAGTAGCCCAATCTCTCTCCACTCACTCAATTTGAGGTTTATGAGATGCTGTAATTCAGGAATGGGATTGGAGAGAAGTTTAAGATAACATAGTGTATCATTGAGTTGGCGATCTATTTCTGACATGTAGTCACAAAAATTCATAACCACAACATTACCGCCCTTATCCGCCTCCCTTATTACAATGCTGTTATCCTCCCTTAATCTAGTCAGGGCTCTTCTCTCTTTGGCGGTAATGTTGTGGTTATTGGGGCTCAAATATTTCTTGGTTTTTTCCATCTTATGGAGATCTTTTGTAACCCTATCATAGAATATGTCAATATTCTTATGGTAGTTGGTAGTTGGTATAAATTTAGACTTAGCCTCTAAACCACTGTCAATCTCTGGGATTTGGTCAATATCAAGTTCATTCAGAAGAGTAGGCATTTCGGGGGCACTATTCCCCTCTATGCTTAACAACATCTGCACATTATGAATCTCTCCAATTGTTTGCAATGTACCACATCCTGTCTTGTGACGCTCACAATCTATGTTCATATGTTGTGAAAAGTAATCCCGTAATTTAAGCACTCTTACAAATTTGTACATATCAATATGCACGTTTGTAGGGTCCCCGCTCGGTTGTTATATATGTATTTTTGTAAATGTCTGGTTTTTTTTTGTGATTACTGCAGCCCAGACAAAGTTCCTGCTTGGAACGAAACGCGTTGACTGTGTGCCGTTCGTGTTAAAATTATCAGAATAAAGAAAGGATTATTATTTTTTTGGCCTACCTGATTCTGTGTTTAATTTCAACGAATGCACCTTCCCTCCTTCTATGAACATTGTGACTTGCTTTGCACCTTTAGACGACGGGTGCAGGAAGTGTTCTTGCACCAATTTGTTGACTGTTAATGATACATGTGTTTTGGTTGAGCTGGACCTTGGTCGGTCGTTCTGTTCTTTGCTTTCTAATGTTACAAAGTCTACAACTTTAACAAGGATTGGCAAAGCTAAAAGTCCTGGAGTTAGCCACCCGCCTCTTGGCAATTCTTGTTTTATTCTGTCATATGTTTTGAAAAACCTTATTGTTCATGAAGCTGCTGGGCTTCATCAAACTAGAAAGAAAACATTGCTGAAGTCAAAAATGTTTTTGGGTTGCAAGAAAGCACCCATTACCATAGTACTTCCTGGTACTCAAGAGAACTATTTTGTTTGTCGGTGTCAGCCATAGAGAAGGAAAGAAAGAGAGAGAGAAAGAAAGAAAGAAAGAAAGAAAGAAAGAAAGAAAGAAAGAAAGAAAGAAAGAAAGAAAGAAAGGAAGGAAGGGAGGGAGAAAGAAAGAAAGGAAGGAAGAAAGAGAGAGAGAATGAAAAGAAAAAATGAAAGCCAGAAAAAAATGAAAGAAGAAAGAAAGAAAGAAAGAAAGAAAGAAAGAAAGAAAGAAAGAAAGAAAAAAAAAGTAAGTTGTAGTTGCAAAGATAGAGAACACTCATTAGCTCATATTTAGAGTTTGTGTGAACTGCTGCTTGTATTACTGTTGTCTTCTAAAGGCTCTGTTCTCCACAAACTTTTTAGATTAGTGGAATAGCAGTGGTCAGATAAACAAAGTTCAATCCAAAGGGATTTACCAAAGCACTGGCAGGAGACAGGAACTAATAAAGCTGAAATATGTCCTATGTTCACATCAAAAGCATTCTGCTATCACCTCAAGCTCTAAACACAAAGGCAACACTAAAGTAATTATAAAGTAAAAGCAAAAAGACTGGCAATGCAGGGAAATACCTTATGTGCAGATGTGCTCATTATGAGTGAGCAAACTGCAGTCAATCCTTGTGAAATTAGCCAGTGGATTAAGTAGTGTGACCCTCAGTCCCATGTTGTATGAGGTAGTCGGTGGAAACAAAATGTGAATTACACAACAACAGAACAACGGAAGAAGAAAGGTTGCTGAAAGCCCATTTAAGTAAGTATGAATATAATTATAATAAAACCAAAAGGTATTGTCTAAAAAGGATACAGAAAATAAATCACCATTTAACTGTGCACCCAAAATGCAGCCAAATAAAAATCTAGTATCTAGAGTTTTGATAAAAATAAATAAAATGAACAAGTACTCTTTGAACCTACATTACCACAATGAGAAAAGAACTACTTTTAGATAAAAAGGAGCTGTTGTGGGGTTCAACAGGGTCCGTAAACAAAAGCATCCATTTGGACTTATACATTAAAATTGACATCTTTTTAGGCAGTGACTTTTTTTTCCCATGCTTTGCAGGTACATGATAACATTCTCAAAACGTTTTCTGCTTGCAATCACATGTCTTCATAAGCTTCTCATCATGACACTTCTACATTCTGTTCAAGGTTACAAGAACACCGAGCATGCTGCCCTTGTGTTTTGTGGTCTGGAGACAGCTCTAAAATAGAAAGGCAAACACACACATCAGCATTGAACCTCTGTCACAGTGTAAATGGAACAAAGCTTTTATTATATAAACTGCCTCGGAGCCAAGTTCCTCAGAGGAGCTCTTCGATGGATTATCCTGCTTGCAATGTTTTGCCCATGACTGAAACCTAGCCCTGCTGACTCCAATCCATATCCTGCAAAGGACAGCATCCTGGCTTCCTGAAACATCACACACAGGTAATGGGAAGTTAGGTTGCTCTAGGCAATCTGGCAGAACACATTTTCACTATGCTGTCTATAGTATAGGTAGTGTTAGGTTGGAGTATCATTATGATACATATTCACATATTCATATAATCACTACAAAGTTATGATGATGGAATTTATCATCTTTTTCACCATTCTTGTAGTGCTGGTAACACTGCTTTGTTTCCTTCCTCTAATAATTGCAACTCATGTTTTTCACACAAAAATACAATCGCTTCAATAATATTTAAAATGCCAATTTGTGTATTTCTTGTGTTTAACTTTGGGCATGCCTGAGTAATAACAAAAGGGTAGATCTGTGTCGTGTTCTGAGGTAGCAAACATCATCCTGTACCCTGTCAGGTTAGGGGTTCAGATGGTGCACTGTGAGCTAGTCAGGAATTGGGCCAACATACTCTGATTATATGTGTGGACTTAGTCCCCATATTTTGATGTTTATGTTGTCTAGAAGCATAGTCCTACTTAATTAGTAAGTAATTAGTAAGAACCGTACGACAGAACAATCTGCCAAGGCTTTGTGCAGTCACTTTCAGTGAAGAGAACCAATGGGTAAAGTGGGCGGACCCATTGCCCTATGCTATGGTGGGCAGAAGAAAAATGTGAATGACAACAAAACAGACCAAGGGATAAAGCCCGCTGCCCAAAAAGCCCCTGTATTTGTGTATCTTATATATAAATTTTTTGAAAGACCTGGTTCAAATTTCCTTTTACTGACTCTGCACTATAATAGCATCAATAAAAGGAGGATGGACACAAGAGTGGTCTTTCTCTCCTCCTGTGATACCACTTAGAGTGTCTTATAAAGGTGGAACATGCCTCCAGGAGGCTCAGAACTTGCCTGCTAGCAGGAGCAAAAGGTTGCTGCAGGTCAGGACTTTGCATGTATGTTAGCATCCCGGCCGCTTCCTGAGTACCACTTGTCCTCTTGACCCCACAGAACCAATATTTCTACCCCCATGCCTTTTTCAGACCCCTTCCTTTGATCTCGCTTTCCATAAGCCTCCCACTCATCCTCCAGCCGCACCTAACACAGCACATGTTTTTCTGCCCTATCCCATGGCAGCTTTTTTCTTGCTCTCCTTCCCCATGTACCAATTTTTCCTCCTGGCCTCTCTCCACACCACCCATTTTTCTGCCCCTCCCCTGACTCTCATAATTTTCATAGTGCCACCCTGCCACCTTGAATTAATATGGGAGGAGGGAAAAAGTGGCTACAATAACAGCTCATTCCAACCCTTTGTTGTAAGAACCCCTTTCAGAAAGCCGTGGGGCAAGCAGGTATTGCTGCATCTAGCCGTGGGGGTTGAGGAATTTTACGCCTGATGTCCCAAGACCTGATCTACTATGGATTCTATGCAACTGGGTCAGGGACCACTTCAGTACTCCAAGGAGTAGGGTGGTCCAAGCAGTCCAAGGCTCCCTCTGGGATGGGGCTACAGATACAGGTGCGTGAACACAGGCTTACAACTCAAAATGTGCCCAGTAGCAGCAATAAATCATTGTCCAGCTAAATACACACATTCATGAAACAAGAGAAGTATTTTATTTTTACCGCTAACCACACAAAGGGTAAATATTATATTCATAAACAAGTACACAATCCCCTGTGGTCAGGGCTCTAGTGTTTCATTGGCAGTTCTCTGTCCCACTTCCTCATCCATCTAGGTATAGTGGTTATTTTCCCATTGACTGTTGGAAACAACCAGGATGTTCAACTAGTAGCCTGGTTGTCAAAAGTACACTCTGACTGTTTTCTAAAGTCAAATGTGTTCCAGCATGGAAGCGCTATTCTAGCAAGCAACAGGCCTGATTTCAATCTTACCTGCACCTGCAGGCTCAGAGGGTTCAGAGTTCTTGCATGCTCCCCCTCTCCGGGCGTCAGAACAGTAGCAGCTGCTCTAGGTGAGTTCATTGCACTCGGCCGAGGCAGACTGCACTCGCTGATCCCCATCTCCTCAAACTAGGTCGCACTTCTGCAGCGAACTGAGGTTTTTCACAGTTCTTCATTGCAAGTCTTTTTGTTTTTTCCCACAATTGGGGGGAAGATGACGAGTAGTTTCCGGTGCTGATCCCTCATCCAGGGGTATATGCATGAGGGATTCTCACAGTGGCATCACTCCTTCGACGATACTCTGAGACAGCAGACATTTCTGGTTAGGTTCGCTGACCCTCTCTGGCATACGGGGTCCAGAATCCCTACTATAAACCGCACCAACCCGCCCTGCACAGCAGGTATCCTCCTGGCATATGGGGTTGCCAATCCACAGCTGCACATGGGTTCAGGGCTATTCAGGACAGCGTTTGACCAGGGATAGTGCAATTAGCTGCTCGCACTTCTCCCTACAGAGTGGTTTTGTGTTTTTTCGGATCATCACTTTCTTCTCAGATTCTCTAGTACTTTTAAAACGTTTTAGAATGTTTAGAGCTTTTTAAAAACAACTGCTTGTAGAAATCGTATGTGGAGTTTTTTTACGCTTTTTCTGCACTGATCGAATTTGCACTGTTACTGGGGTTATTTAATGAGGGACGCTGGGGGACCGCACCGCTGGCATGCCGAAGGCGCACCTAAGGCATGCCCGTCTGTGCCCTTCAGCGTCTCGATGGCATCCGGGCCCGGAAACGCTGTCAGTTTCCCCCTTCTCCCTAGTGCCATTATGCACTATAGTAGGGCCGAACTGACGGGCATTGGAAAGTTGGTGAGTTACTGCTGCCATAAGTCCCTTGACCTCCTGGCTTACCCGCTTGTTTGCAATACATGTAAATGGAAGGCCAATCCGTCTTGCAAGGAGCCCAAGGAGGTAAATGTGTTGTGGGAACCAGAGGGTTGTCCCCTGGATCCGCCTCCCCAGGTAGACTGCCACCTCAAAGCCTGTTTGCTGAATACTCAGTATATTAAAAACACGAGCTGCAATTGTTTGATCTTTTACGGGATACTAGCCCCTCTGTAATGTTTGTTACGGAGACCTGGTTTAATGCAGGCTTCAACCCTACTATCGCTAGTGCGATTCCACCAGGCTACCTGATCATTTAGAAGGATAATTTTTAAAGAACACTTCTCTTGCTCGATTCTTCCTATAGAGGAGATTGATGGTTCTGAAAGCCTAGGTTTTCTCCTCTCTGTATCAGCGCAACAGGCTATAGCCGGTATACTGATTTATAGACCCCCCCAGCCCAGCTGGTAAATTATCGGAGTCACTTAGCCAAGCTGTTTCCTCTATTGCCACCAAATATAAGCATTGTGTGGTGCTAGGAGACTTCAATATCCATATGGATAATCCAGACGATCTAGAATGCATAAAATTGCGTGACTCATTAGAGATTTTTAACCTTGCCCCCTATGTTCATCTCCCCACCCACGAGAAGGGACATCTCTTAGATCAGATATTCTCCAATATCGTTCTACAGACAGACACCCCTCTTCCTTTGGTATGGTCTGATTACTTCCTGATAGGCTTCAGAATCCGGATCCCACGCCTAACCATCTTCACATAGTTTTAGACCTTTCTGCCAGATGACACCAGAAGCCATGAAGAAAGCGTTGAGTCACCACACGATTCCTTTCTATGGTGACCCTGAGAAAGATGCTCTTAGCTTGGATAACTGGCTTGAAGATCGGGCTCTTGAATTAACCCCCCCTCCTCTCACGCGGCTAAATCTCCATGCGCTTCCGCCCCTTGGTTTACTGAAACTCTCAGGAAGAGTAGAAGTATGTGTAAATGGCTGGAGAGAGTGTGGAGGATTAAGTTTGACCCGGAGGCTAAAGCGAGATACAAATCTGCTTTGAAAGCCCACTATAAGAGTATCCGTGAGGGCAAGAAACACTTCTTCTCCTCCAGTGTGGTGAGTACTCCGTTTACCCCCTCGGCTACCTGGGTCAATAACATTGCTGACCACTTTTATAATAAAATCTGTATTATTCAACAGTCTTTTACCACCCCCTCGTTTGGTATGCAAGATGGGGCAAGTTGGGTTGGCTTGGTCAGCCCTAGCATCAGTTACTCTTTTACTCAATTCCTGCCTATTTCCCCTGAAAAATCCCTCTAGATCATGTATTCTCTGAAGTCTGGTTCTCCTTCAGATCCGTGCCCAGCAAAAACGTTTTTGGATATTGCAGGGATCCTAAATCCAACAATTTGGTTCTGAACTCCTTATTGCAAGAGGGGCTGGTTCCTGGCCGCTGGAAAAGGGCTAAAATCATCCCCTTGCTGAAGACGCCTTCTGCAGACCCCACTGTGGCTGCAAACTACAGGCCCATCGCACTGCTGCCATTCTTCTCCAAAACCTAGAGAACAGTGGTGGCTCCTCCATAGGGGCGTTTGGGCGCCGCCTCACTGCTTTCTCGCAGTGCGAGAAGCAGAAACATAAATGGTAATAACTACCATTTATGTTTCTGCTTCTCGCACTGCGAGAAAGCAGAAGTGCATGGTTGGGGGTGGGCGGTCCTGCTCGAGGGCGGGGGGAGTGGCTTGCTCACTGTTGTTCATACTGACTGTTTGGTCAGCCCTGGGGCTGACCAAAAAGTCAGTATGCATAACAGTGGGCAAGCCACTCCCCCCTGCCCTCGAGCAGGACCGCCCACTCTCCCTTTTCTCTATGTAGGCTGCAGCAGCTGCCTACATAGAGAAAATGGCCCGGGTGGGTCGCTCTCAGATTCGCCTCACCAGTTGTGATTGGCGGAGGGGAGGGAGGGAGGCTGCCTTACCTGATGACGCGAGGAGAGCTGCAGCCGGACCGGCCCGGAATTGGAAAACGCAGGAGTCAGGACCGGACGTCGGGACCTATCCAGAAGATGGCGCGGAACGGTAAGTTTTATTTTATATTTTTTCCCCATTAAACCCCTTCCGCCTCTCCCCTCCCCCCTGCGGCGCAACGACCCAATTTCAAATTACACCCCCCACCCGCCCGTAATGCGGGCCGCGACTGGGCAAAACACCGATAATAGCTCTTTGCACTAACTCATTACAGATTTCTGTGTTTAACAGTAGGATGCAGGTTTGAATCATAGCAGTGCTTACTCAAACTTTCCGCCTTCTGATGTTTATAAAACGAAGGCTTTATTGTTGATTTTAAGTGATAATTAATGTTTCGATGTAATTTGATCCTAAAACGTAGTATGTACGACGAATGTGACGAATGCTTTTCATTCAATGATCCTTCCTAAAGTAGTGTGGCAACTTCCCATCACAATGACGCCGATTGAGTGTGCTTTCATATATTTGCATACTGCATTCTAGCCTAAAGGAAATGGAATGCGCTGAAACATTTTAATTGATATGACGTGGGACAAACCCCAAGGCACATCATATTTTTGAAAATCAATCTGTCAGCGGGAAGAAAGAATGCTGTGTCTCCCAGGTAACTTAGTAAATAGTACAAATGTCATAGCGTCAGTGCTTGTTGTTATAAATATATTAACACATGGGAAAGAATAGCAGTGAACGGACCTCGCATTAAATAAAGAAACCAATTATCACTTTTTTGTTTTTTTACTATGCTGGTCATCAACGCTCTTTTTATTTCGGAAGGAAAGTCCGCAAAACTCCACCTCACCCCGTTGGCCACAGACCGGGGTTGGTCACGTCTCTTCCATCCGCTTTTCCCAGAATTCGTTTTTATGGTATTAATTAGCTTCTTGGTTATGAGGTAAAGACGACCACATAATGGAAAGATGATCTGGACATACGGTATTCTGATTAATGTATAACGGAGTAGATAGGGATGTCCTACCTTGTATTGAAAACATTTTCCTATAAATAACAGGGGTTTGTAGGGCAGGCATGTACATTGAGAATGGGTGAATGAGGTATAGGGCGCTGTTGTCTCAGGTCCATTTTGAAGTTACAGAGTGGAGTAGCTGTGTCATCGTCATTAAATGTTGTCATTGCAACTGCAAGACTGTGAGGGGAGGGTGTCGGGCAGGTGCATTGTGGAGAGAGGACAGACAAGACGGATTTGTGTGCCCTGTGCAGGTGACATAGTTAGAACCTTGCTTGTTGTGCTGTGGAGTTTGCACACCACAGTAGCTGGGCAGTTTTAATTCTGTAAACTATGAAGTGTTTTTCATGCGTTTGCATGTTTCGGGTCAATACTGTCACAATTGCTTTGTAGTCATTAGGTTTGCTTTGGGGTGCATGATTTTCCGACTCTTTTTTTCAGAGTTTTCTCGAGCGAGAACCCCCCTGGCTCCCCTTTTGACAGTCATGCTCACTAGCCCCGTGATGAAGTACACATTCGCAGCTTTTGCACCCCACTACTTTCGAATGTCACCAGCCGCCACTGCTAGAGAAATATGTCGACCTACAACTGACTGAGTATGTAGAGGCTAACTATATTCTCCATGATAGTCAGTCTGGTTTTAGGACTAATCTCAGTACTGAAACAGCTGTTCTGGAAGTTTCGGAAACCATTTAAGAGCAATTGGACGGTGGAGGAAGTGCTGTGTTGATACTCTTAGACCTTTCTGCAGCTTTTGATACTGTGCCCCACTACCGGCTCTTGCAAAACTTATCGGATTGTGGCATCAGGGGCACGGTACTTAAGTGGTTTACTTCCCTCCTTAACGACCGCCATCAAGAAATCTGGTTCCCCCCTTTTTCGGCCTCCAATCCCCCCTATAAAGGTGGGGGTCCTGCAGGGGGTCCATTTTGAGTCCATTTCTTAACATCTATATGGCCCCTCTTGCTCTTTTAGTAGAGTCGCACAGTGCTAAGATAGTATCTTACGCTGATGATACTTAACTGCTATTCATGCGTGATAAAGGTTGTGATTTCAGTAGCGAGGAGATTAACACCTGTTTGTCGAACATTTTCTCTTGGTTGCGGATCAATCAATTGAAATGCAACCCTGAAAAATTAGAGATTATCTTTTTGGGCTGTCCACCTTGCGAATCATGACTCAATTGGTGGCCAGGTGACATGTCTCCTCCTGTGGCCCCTGTAAGTGTTGTGAAAAACATAGGGGTAAAGTTAGATGTCACCCTTACCATGAAAGCCCAAATTCAGACTGTTGTTGGCACGTGCTTCGGTATATTGAAAATGTTAAAAAATGTTCTCCCTTTGCTGCCGGTTGAGCACCGTAAGACAGTAGTTCAAGTCTTGGTCATCTCCAGGCTTGACTATGTCAATGTACTGTACTTGGGTCTTCCTGAGTACTTACTCAACCGCTTGCAGGTGGCTCAGAATGCAGTGGCTAGAGTTATTCTCATGGTGGGACCCAGAGCGCACATGTCTACTTATCTAAAAACCCTGCACTGGCTCCCAATACGTAGGAGAATCCAGTTTAAAGTATTGGTTTTGACGTTTCGGGCCTTTCATGGCACAGACGCCGTTTACCTTAGGAGACGGGCTCAACACCATGTGCCACATTGTGCCCTGAGGTCCTCTGGTCAAGCCCTGCTACTTACTCCTAAATTTTCCTGCTCATGGGCAGGCGGGCGCTCATTCCAAGTGCTGGCCGCCCGCCGATGGAATAGGTTACCACTTCATCTTAGGCTGGTTCAGGACCTGCTTGCTTTCAGGAGACAGCTAAAAACCTGGCTTTCCAGACATAATGCCTCTGTTCTGGCTATAGTGCGACTATTTTGAACTCTGATTGCTCTGTCCCTAGTTGGTCCTGTAGCACCGGGACACTCTGTGGAGTAGTCGTGTGCTCTACGAATATCACTTTTCATTTCATTTCATTTTCAAAGTTCATGTACGGCAGACTCCTCATGGCATACAGGGTAACCTGTCTTTGGCTGCTCACATGTATGTCCCAATCGGCACTGCGTTCACCGTGGCTCACTTCACATCGGCCCTCTCCTTGAACATGGGGGTCGTCTACTTTGTCCTGCATACATGCAACGACTGAAACAGTGTAGCACCTGTCTCCTCATACCTCGAACAATCCATCATTCTTTTGCTCACCACACCACCCCAGTTTGGACCCAGCCATATGCAAATCATTCCATCAAATGTTTCTTTTGCATATGTCACTCTAAATGGGAAGGGTATGCCCAGACGTGGGTCCTGTGCTCACTACACCACTGGACAAGCTAGCCTGGGTGATGCCCTGAAACGGTCCCAGGAAGCTTGTTTCCGGTCCAGGGAGGATCTGGCTTGGCAGTTTGGGCTGGACTCTTCCCACAAGGAACAGGGTCAAGACTGATTTTCATATAAACTGGTAATGGCATATGAAGCAAAAAAAGAACGATGGATTTAGGCCCAGATCTCTGTACTTGGTTGAATGTTTGACATTGTTCAGCATTCTGTACATCAACTGTTCTTTTTGAATTTGTCAGCCTGACTGGGAGATGTGGGTCCCTTGCTCTCCAAGTCACTGGAGTCAAACTAGCCTGGCTGATGAGGGGTGAAATCCCGAAACCGTTTCCGGTGCAGGGATGACCTGGCAGTTGGACTAGACTGTCCTTATGACGACCAGGGTCAAGTCTTATTTGCATATGGCTGGATTTAAACTGGAATGGCATGGGGAGCCAAAAAACTATCGATTTAGGCCCAGATCTCGGGTGAATGTAAGCATTCTGTCCATCAGCTGTTATTTTTGCAACTGTTCTGCGAGTGCAGGCACACTCACAACTGCCCTTTTTTCCAGAAGGGTGTAAGACATATATAGTGTTTTAGTGAAAGTAAACTCCTTCTAGTTGATAGATGAGTGGCCCCATTAAGTTGACTTGCAACAGACTTAGCAGGTCACTGAGCTACCTTACTTGACTTGTGTTGCATTGTTATTGCTGTGATCCCTCGAACTGGACCTAACACACATTGCACATGAGAAATAGGTGCATTCAGGCAAATTCCCTGGTATCTGAGCCTGTGATGCGCAAGTTACATAATGGGCACATCAACCCACAGTGCTATCGTATTCGGATCCTACCTGTGACCCACGGCTTACACATACATCTGTGTAGCAAGTTCAATAAGCCCTGAACCTTTTTTGTTTTTTTTTAACTGGGCTTTCAATGTTATTTTAAGCTTAGACAAAATTCACTGCGAAAGGCGCATGAATTCTCTGAAACATATAATTTTGGACCGCAACCTTTCACCTGCCATATACATCAGTCCACTGGGCCACTTTACAGGGGTAGGAAATGCGCCCTGAACAGCTCTACAGCAAGCAGGCACACCAATAACCAATTCCGCCATTTTTCCAGGATTGAAACATGTGACCTGCAGATGTCACAGCAATACCCACACATAAGACCACTTGTGTATTTCATTGCATTAATTCACTAAGCCGACTGGTTTTCGCCACCGCTAAGGAAGCTTCAAATTTCGCTCATCCTCTGCCCGCCCAGGCAGAGTTTCTAGTCGCCCGTCCCAAAAATGCACCCACGACCCACCCCTTTGCCACTCGCACCTACTAACACAAGTGCTGCGTCATGCAAGCCTGTTGGGTAGGGGGGTGTAATCCCCTCTCCTCCTGTCCGCTACATTCGAATATTGAAGCGGGGTCGGAGGGGAATCCCAGCAGCCCCTAAACCCCATCTATACTCCTGTCCAAACTACAAATGCACAGACTCGTAGGCACCCGGCTTCTCATCACCATAGCCACACCAGCATCCGGCCCTTTACATAGCACCTTGTGGGAACCTAAAGGCCTCTCCGAGCATTAAGGACAACAAATAAATAAAAAAATTAAATCGTAGGATAAAAATCCATCTGAAAAAGATGGTGTGCGATAATATGATTATTTAAATAGTGCTGACACATTGAGAAAGGAAATATGTAAACTACAGCTTATCTATTAGGTGCTATGTAAAAAAAACCAAGCATTTACAATGCAACGGTCTCGGCATGAGGTTTTCAGGCTCCGCCTCCCCTCAGTGATTGGGCCCCTGGAGCACTCACTGGGGCCCCCCCCGGAACGCGGCCCGGCAACAGCAGTGGAATTTTAAAGTGAGTGGGCCTCAGTCTAGAGTAAAAAGGACCATTTCACTCCTACTGATCACTACACGGTATGCCGCCACTGTGCTCTTGCTGCGTTAGCTCTGGTGGAGGCTGTAGCACTCCACCACTATGGGTGTAGTGATTTAGGTGTCCCTCCCAGTCCACCAGGACCCCAATCCATGAGACAAGCCTATTTCATTGCGTTTACCTATGATGGCAAATATCAGCATTAGGGATCCAGACATCAGTACATTTGAGCACTCAAGGCACAGGTGTAAGTCTATTACCATGCAAAGGACTTTTCCATCCCATCATGTCTATTTCATGTTGTGGAGGGAGATGTTGGTGCCATAGAGAGTGCTTTAAAATGTAAATCTGTCCTCTATGGCATTTCCATGTTCATTGCTCTCTCTTGCTACAAGCCAGCTGCTGGTTTCCTGGCTCTGCACGTGAGCCGACCGAGATAAATACTGCAAATTCTGCTGTTTTAGTCACTTTTTCTTTGAGGCAGTAAAATTTAACATACTAAACCATGACGTCCTCATGGTTGAGGGTGAGGTTGACCTGCTTTTAGCACAATAGGCAAGACAGCATTTTATGATGCACTAGAAGAGGGAGCAAATGATTATAAAGAAGCACTGGTAAAGCCAATAGTCCTAAGGTGGTCTGCTTGCCTTTCAACTTTATCAATGGATGGTGTGGGGGGAGCTGCTAATTTTCAGAACTGCAGGCAGAATTTGCTACAAACCTCAATGATTTCTTCAAATACCTACAGATTCGGACCTCTTTACTGAGCAGGATCATCTGTTTTAAGACCCCTTTGGAGCGGGATCATGTGTATCAAGACCCCTCTGGCCCAGCCGGAGCTCACATGACTGATTTTTGGTAAGCATTCATATAGGATCTCTGATCGGCATAGATGTTTATTTCAGTAGTCCCGAAGCATTTAGGATCATGGGCTGGTAAATGGTCTGCTAACCTACGCGAGATGGTTACGGAGCAAGAGCTGTCTATCATCCTCACATGTTTTTGCAGGGTCATTACTTCTACTAGAGAGAGCTCAGCCTTACCACACTTTGCTTGATTTTCATATTAGCCCTTCTAAACTCTATAAGTGGTATAATACACCTTATAGCTGTCCATGCTGCTCAGTGACAGCGGTTGATAATGTTCGCATTTTTGTTACATGCTACACACTTATACCATTCTGGTCTTCGGTTTTGATGCAAATGTCCATTATGCAACCTATTGGATTGATAATTACTCTGAAAATGCTGCTGCTAGGCTTAGGGGTTTGGAGATTGGGTTTTTTATGCCTTGACCATCGATAGATTAATAATTACGGGGAAATGGAAATCTGACTCTCTGCCCAAGTATGAGCAATGGTGGAAGGAAATAATGGAGGCAAGTGAACTGGAACTTCAGATAGCTAATGTTAGAGGATCTATTCTGAAATGTCATTGTATGTAGGGATCTTTGAGAGATTACTTGATGTTCAAATAGATAATTTGATTTTTGTGATGAATATATTTTCTGGCAATGTATTTGGGACTGATTTAATGTATTGATTTATATAGTGAATTGAAGTTGCCTTGATTCATCCAATATATGGATTCCAGTTCTTGATCTCATACATTTCCAATGTATTCATTCTCAATTGAAAAAAAACCAAATTGAAATGTCATAAGTGATGTCATCGGTGATGTTACGGACCATGTCATGACTGATGTAATATGGGAGGTCATAAGCAGTGCATTGCGGGCCTTAAGTTATAGTTAGCTCAGAAAACTACAACTGCTAAATTTCTATGGTTTTGTGTGTGTTAAATCTGAGCCTAAGTACAACGTCCCTGTAACTTTTTGTGAATTGTGAATTTCTAAGATTTTAAAAATATATATTTCCTAACTCTAACGCCCCTTTAACTTTGTTTTTTCCAGTCGGACCGTCGAATAGTGTCCCTAGTCTTGCCCCTGAGTCCCTAGGTCCTGAAGTCACAATCACTTTAACCAACAGGAGGCCAAACAGTCAGAACAAGCTTAAAAATAACACCCAGCCACAATATAGAGTAGCAATAACAAGTAAGGGCTCAGTGGCGTACCTCCTGGAGAACAGTAGTGTTGTAAAATACTTCAGACAACTCCAGAGATAGGAAGAACAATTTATTAACACATCCCAAAGTGTCTAGCCTGGCGCTCCTCAGTACACCTCTCAACATTCTAAGGTGCACTCCCAATACCTAAACCAGGCTATACCAAGGTAACCAAGGAGGGGGGGGAGGGGGGAAAGGGAAGCTACCAAATGGAAGGTTACAGAGACGCAGTGTGATTATAACACATCTCCTTTCCCCTGAAAGAACCATGGACGAGGTGGAGAACAGGGGAAGGAACATTGTATGATGACAAACAGATGAATACAAAAGCAAAATACCAAAAGACACCTTACATTTCCCCACAATGTGTGACAGGAGGCCAAACAGTCAGAACAAGCTTAAAAATAACACCCAGCCACAATATAGAGTAGCAATAACAAGTAAGGGCTCAGTGGCGTACCTCCTGGAGAACAGTAGTTAGAGAGGTGGCCCAGCCCAGCCTCCTCCGGGCTCAGACGGGCATGGATGGGCCTTGGCCCGGGCACGCCTGCATGCGTCCTGTGCTGCGGAAGCCCAAGAGTTCCTTTATGCGCCTCTGGCGCGGTGGAGCATGATGCGGCGCCTCCAGGCGCAAGGGCCGTTGGGGGTTGGAGTCCCTGGCTGCCTCTAGCCAAAGTGCTGGTGCAAAGAAGCAAACAAGAACGGGTTACCGCACTGCGGCCGAGAGTTCCTTTATGCACCTCCGGCGCAGTGGAGCGTGACGCAGCGCCTCACTGCGCAAGGGTCATTGAAGATTGGAGTCCCCGGCTGGCTCTGGCCAAAGTGCTGGTGTTCTGAAGGAAGGAGGTCAAAGGTCATGTACAGGAGCCTAGGCGGGCTGCAACCAGTGAATTTCTACAGTTTTTAATGCTATTTCCTAATTATAACGCCCTTGTAACTTACGTTTTTAATTAAATTTCACTGTTCTTTTTTAATATATTTGTACTATAATTTCACATATACTTTCAATTTACAGATATACATTTTTACAAGTTTATGAAAATGTTATTCACACATTTATTCGTATTCTACATGTCAAAATTAATAGTTTTCAAATCAATGTAAGGTAGCTTATATAGTCTTTCTATAAATGCAATACAATAAGTTTTTATCTTTTTTGAATTCATTTTATAGATCCGCAGATCTGCTGAGATGCCACCATGAATCCGTTGCGATTCCAGGAGCATACCCACACCTCAACCTCTCATTGAATACACCCATCCACATTGCAAACCACACCCTAAATCAGTTATTTGGGTTTCACATCTCTCTGGAGACAGACTAAAAACCACAGCTCCATCCTGTTTTTTCACTTTCATTCAAACGTACAGACTTTTAAAGTCAGAATGACATCTGGTGAGGATAGAAGAGAATGGGAAGAGCAGGACCAAGAAAAAGACTTACCAAGTTCAAATAATGATTTTGACATTTAAAAATATCTCTCCATCCCTTCAGGAGTATCGAAAGTTGTTCCAAAAGTTGTCCAATGACTATATGCAGCAAAAAACTGTGAAGAGGTACCGGGAACAAGTATTCACAAGAAACATTCTCTATGTGGAAACACCTGAAACCAATATACAAGGACGTATCGCAGAATGATGATAGAGAGGGAAGGTGGTGCATCATCATCATCAGCTAGACCATCTTTGGGACCCTTACCACCTGATCAAATGGTTACCATCCCCGCTGTTTCACCAAAACTGCAAGAAGTGGTGACTCTTTGTGGCAAATGCCATATGCCAGTTGTATTAAAAATGCAATCTATTGCCTAGCTTATGGACAGGTGTCAACAAGCATAATAGTTCATTTTTTTTACCGCCGTGTTCTATCTTCCATTTCTCTTTAAACTCAAGTCAATATCTGAAAAGCAAATATAGAATGCATTCAGCTTTACATTGCATACTATTAGACTATATTCTATAAGCAAGTGAGTAGCTACATAAGTGATTATGTCAGAGTGTAAGAGGCTGTGTAAGTGTCTGAGTATGGGTGTATAAGAGTGCTGAACGGGTGGGTGACTGGGTTTGTGAGTGGTTGAGTGCATATGAGTGAGTGTATCATCGGAGGAGTCACGTGTGGAGGATAGGGATCCTGGGGACGGGGATAGGCATGTGGCGCCCGGGGTGGGGCCCTCTGGGACGACTGGGGAGCCCGCACTGAATGGAGCCACTTAGGTACGGTTGGGGAGGTCTCAGCGTTTGCACAATGTATGGGCAACTGTTGAATAGTCGTGGTGGCTGGATGGGGTCTGGATGGGTGGCGGGGAGTGGGGGTTTCCAGTATCTTGAGACTAGTGGCCATGCCCTCGGGGTTACCTTGGGCTCGGACTTCCCGGACCCCGGTCCCTCCCAGCGGAAGAGAAGAAGGGGTTGATGCGGGCACACTGACAGTGGGGGGTGGGGGTAGAGAGGGTGGAGGGTTGGGGGTTTAGGGGGGAAGCGAGGGAAGAACGGATTTCTCCTGATGTGTACACTGAGGATTGGATCCTTTTGTATTTCTCTGTAGCTGGCTTCATTGCGTTGTTTGAAAAACTTTAATAAAACTATTTCAAAAAAAAAAAAATGAGTGAGTGTATCAATGCCTCTGTGGGTGTGTCACTGGATGTGTAAGTAGCTGTGTGGGTGTGTGACTGCGTGTGTTAATGACTTCATGGATTGCGCTGCTAATGTGTTTCTGCATGTTAAGATCTTTATCTAGAGTTACTCCCAATGATTTCACTGAGTCGATAATAAGAGGTTGACAGGCTCTCGCGTCTGTTCTCACTCCAAATGACGGTACCCCGATGGTACCGGGGCACAGGCACGAGAGCCTGCAACATCAGCAGGTCTCAGAGCCCGCTGGTCCCTCCGAGGAGGCCTAATTGGTTTTACATAAGGTACTATTGACCTGTAACAGAGAAGATGGGTGAGTTAATTACTTACCCTAGTAGGATGCTTAAAAAACAACACCCTAGCACTTGAAATAGGTCCCGGAGAAAGCCCTCAGACCCTTCGGGCAATAGAAGGGGCTGAAGCATGTCGACCTTTAACATGGACAACAAGGTGCTAAAGAACAGTTACACTTCTATACATGCACCAACTATTCTTTTAATCTTGCCACCTCTCCAACCGAATAAAGTCTGTTTGGGCCGGAGAGTAAAGCAATTTTAACTCACTTCACTTTTTGTTCAACTTATATCTGATCACTACTGCTAATTACCAGTTGGTCAACCTCTAGGTGGAGGAAAGCACACTGCGAAAAGAAACCCAATGATGATGCTTTCACCTTCTTAAAATAACTGAGAATCTAGATATACTGCTCTTTCGCTCCTGTACGTGAATGAGGGTTTTTTTTAAGTTGGTTACCACACCTGACCATGGGATTACAGGTACAAGTGATCCATTCTCCCCTTGATTGTTAAAGTACTGTGTCCTGGGTGTAAGCCAGATTGGTATTGACTAAGCAAGCTGAATTGGTCAATGTGTTTGCTAACCTGTGTGTGAGTGCATTTTTCTAATAGTTTGGCCAGAGTAGGGATATTGGATATTGGGCTGTAGTTATTTAAGTCCGCTGGGTCAGACGTTGGCTTCTTTAAGATGGGGGATACCTGCCCAGATTTGAGGATATCTGGGATGATTCCTTGCAGGAGAGAGGTATTAATAATCTTAGTCCATAGAGGTAGTAACAGTAGAATTAAGTCTTTTATTGGTTTGCAGGAAGGGGGTCTGTGAAGTGGTTGGAGGGGTTCAGAGAAGAAAGCATTTTTGAAATTGCTTCTTCACTGTATGTGGTGAAGGGGGACCATGAGGCGTTGTTTTTATGGTAAAATGTAGGGAAGCATATAGGTTTGGCTCCTGGAGGGGTGGAAGAAGTGGCCATGTGAATGTCAGAATGGGTTGATAAGTCGTTGAGCAGGTCTGATTTTATGTTTTCTGTCTTCAACATGAAGAAGGAGGCAAAATCTTCGCAGTTGGGTAGTGAGTCCGAGTTAGTTTGGGGGTGAGGTATGTCCTTAGATTGTGCTTTGATTAGTTCAAATTGTTTTTTGGGGCAGTTCTTGGCTTGGTCTTATTGATTACTGAAAAATATTTATTTTGCTTGTCTGATCTTTCTGTAGTAGGAGTTTCTCCTGATTCTTAGCAACTTGAGGTGAACTGAAGAAGGCGCTGACCTCCATCATCGTTCGATTGATCTAAGGGTTCTTCTATCCTCATTAAGTCTACCATGATACCATGGTTTAGAATCTTTTGTAGAGGCTCTTTTCAATTGCAAGGGTGCGCCTTTGTCTAGGACCTTGTTTATGGAGCATAAGTAGTTATCGGTCAGATCTTGCACATCAGATAGATCTTCGGGGGGAAGCACGATGTTAGGATTGGAGTTTGTGACTAGGTCTGCACTGACGTTTTTTAGGTTTCTCTTCCAAATTTTGGGTCTCATGGGTTGGGTAGAGTGTGGTTTTATTGATTCATTGATGAAGAAAGTGATGATGTGGTGGTCAGACCAGTCACAGGGGAGGATCGTTTCCAACTGACTGGCTTCAGTCACTGTCTGGATAGATATGTGGTGGGTACATAAGTACTTTTGTGGATGTGCATACTATTACATTCCGTACTATATGCACCCACCCACCCACATCTAATTTCAAACAAATTCATACTGTCTTAATAAAATAACTATATTTTCAGCATGATAAATCCTCTTCCTACCTTGGTGCTCACTATATTTTTGCTAATGCTCTCATCTAACATCTCTTCCATGTTACCTTTTATTGTACTGTCTAGAAGCTACACATTTTCCTACAGCTTATTTGCACTCATAACTTTTTACATATACTTTTTATAGTACAGCCTAATTAACATACCTGTAAAATCGCTTTACTGTTGTCTAACATTTATTTTACTATCTGTTAACATCTGTTTTCCACTGCAAATCTCAAGGCAGAAATCTGTCAATCCCCCTTCACTCTCAGTATGAATAATGGCTTCCCTTCCCACTGTACTCATACTCATGTAATTAGCAAGTAACAGACTTCCTTTCATCTTTTAATTTTGTTATACCACTTCTAAAGGGTCACTATTATTAACCCTTTCCATGTTTCCTGTAAAGGAGCCTAATTTGGTAGGTTTCTCACCGATCCGTGGATCCACCACAGTGCTCAGCACAGCACCCCATGTGAATCTTCAGTGGATCCACACAACAGCCCGTATAAACATTAACTAATCTGCTGTTAATACTTTTGATCTATATTGTATTTGGTAATATATTGTCAATTACAAGACATACACTCCAAACTGAGCAATTTATCTACACCATTCTGCTTTTCAGTTTCACACTGTAGTCTCTTTTGTTTCCTTCCCCATACTCTTTTAGCTTTGTTTCCAATGTAACCATGTTTCCAATAGTCTCTGTATGATCAACAAAGGAGAGGACATGGGGCTCTTACAGGTCCAGCATACATGTCCCAAGACCAATTCAATTAGTGTCAATAAGTTATGCAGTTCCTAAGAATACAATGAGAGAATTCAAAGATAGGTTGAGATATATATATATATATATCCAAAAGGCAGGACAGGGGTCTGCTCCTTTTGGAACTGGTGCCCTCATACTCTGAGTGGGTGTCATGCTTCATCATAGGGCTTGCTCCTCGTTAGGCTGGTGCTGCAATGCATGACAGGCACCCTTAAGGGTCTCTTTAATGGAGATCATTTATTCCAAGCCATGATGTGAAGAGCGGGTGTGGGGCCATGTTGTGTAGATGGGTGTGTAAAGTGTTTAAAGTGTGTAAGGATAAGTAAAATAGACAAGGTAATACTCTAAAATAGTTTTAATCGGTGAATCTACTTGTCTAATTAAAAACAGAATTAGCAGATCAATGACATAATGTTCACTGGTTGCTAGTATCAAATGGTCAACATGTTTCTTGCTTCATATGTCACAAACGTGATCAAATCGCAATTCATCTGGACCAAAACTAGAATAGTCATCTACACAGTGGTTGGAATCCTACTTTGTATGAGGAACAAATCAAGCACTAGAAAAACCTAAATGTGGAGTACCTTGTGGAGATACTGACCCATCTGGAGTGGGTGACCTGTATCATCAAGCTCTGTTAGAGGGAACACAAAATGTTAGCATTGGTTTTGGTACAGCTAGGTGGCTGGACAAACTACCCTCGCTATACCAGCCTATAGTCTCTGCTTACCAGTAGGTCAAAAGTTCACAATACCTTCTATAAACAGCATGCTAGCTTCACATTAACTGGAGCAGGTGTGATTGACTGTTTATAATTCCGAGCATATCCCAAACAACATAACCTTTTTGTATTTTTCCAAGAGCCAAATAAGGGGTCTGCTGACTATGTTGCAGGTGAATCGCGGCGGACCCACGGATCCATCCCCAACCAAAAGCAAAAACCCAATTTAATATAAACATATCCTATTACAATTTATATAACTGTGTAAGTAACTGTGTGGTGTGTGTGGGCCTGTATGGGTGTGTGAGTGGGTGTGTTAGTGGCTGTGTAACTGGGTGTGAGAGAGACTGTGTGGGTGTGTGAGTGGTTGTGTCAGTGGTCTTGCTGTATGAGTGTGTGAATGTGTGTGTAAGTGGCTGTGTGGGTCTGTGAGTGGATGTGTAAGTGTCTGTATGGGTCTGCGAGGGGGTGTGTGAGGGCCTATTTGGGTCTGTGAATGGGTGTGTGAGTAGTTCTCTGGGTCTGTAGGTGGATGCATCAGTGACTGTATGGATGTGTGGGAGGGTGTGGGAGTGACTTTATGGGTGTATGAGTGGGAGAATGAACGTGTGAGTAGTTGTGTGGGGGTGTGAGAGAGGGCTCTGGATCCATGGATTCACAATGGTAGTGTGTGTGTCTGTATGGGTGTGTAAGGGCCTGTGTGGGTCTGTGAATGGGTGTGTGAGTTGTTCTCTGGGTCTCTGAGTGACTGTATGGGTGTATTAGATGGTGTGAGAGTATTCGTATGGGTGAATGGACAGGTGGGTGAGTAGGTGTGTGGGTATATTAGTGGTTGTGCCGGGGTTTGAGAGAGTGTGTGAGTGTGTGTATTTTCTTGGGGGTTCTGGATCTGCAGATCCATCATGGACTCACATGGGAGTGGTGTGTGTTTGTATGGGTGTATGAGTGGGTGGGTGAGTGACTGTGGGTCTGTGAGAGGGTGCTTGTGTGACTGTATGAGTGCGTGAGAGGGTGTGTGAGTAGGTGTATGGATGTGTGAGTGGGTGTGTGAATGGTTGTGTGGAGATGTGAGAAAGTATGTGTGTGGGTCTGTGAGTGGGTTACTTTTTTTAATTGTGGTCTGGATTCACTGATCTATCGCAGATTTACAGGGGGTGCACTGAGCACCCGCATCAGTACCATGGGGTCAGCATAGAGGACCCTGACCTCTTCTGTCAGTTTTAAGTTTTCTTTTTCTTTCCCAGAAACCAAGTCCCAAAACACAAAATGGTGGCTGCAACTTTCCTCTCAGGTCTCATGCCCATTGACCAGGGGATCCTCAGCAGTAGATCCACGTCTCTAGATATTCATTTTTTTGTAATATCTCCAAAACTACTGAACAGATTTACACCAAATTACAAGAAGCACTCTTTTTAGACCAATACCTAGCTTTCTGCCAAATTTGGTGTAATTTCATTTAGCGGGATCGGGCAGTTGGGTCTAAAATCCCTATGAAAAAATTGCATGGGGAAAACATGTTTTGGGACCCCCCTTTTTCTCTGCCCCCGCTTGACAAATCACCCCAACACTTTCCAGACCGCAGCTGAAGGGAGTGGCGATATATATAATATGTATATATAATACCCACTCTCAGTCCCAAGTAGGTAGTTATAGTTAGGACCTAGTTCCATTGGAAAAGTGTTTTTTGCCTTGCCTATTACATTGGTGCCCTTTGACGAATCTTCATGAAATTTTCCCCATAAAGTGGCAAGTGGGTCTTGTTGAGCATGGGAAGTTGCTGGGTGATCTGTCAAGCGGGGCCGAGAAAACGGGGAAGTCAAAAAAGTATGTTTCTATGGGGATTTCTAACACAACTATAGCCCGAACCTCTGGATGGAATTGCACCACATTTGCCAGAAAGGTAACTCTCGGTCCAGAAATAACCCTTTTTGGGGCATATGCATCAACATTAGCATTTGCGATTCCTTATTAGCGAAAAATAAGGAATCGCTAATAAGGAATAGCAAAAGGCTATGCATGTAGGAATCGCTATTCAAATAGCGATTCCTTAACATTCCTTATTACCGAATCGGTAATACCGAATCGGTAATAAGGAATACCTACCCATTCATTCCTATGGGCTTGGAGGCCCATAGGAATGAATGTAAAGCCATTCTGTATTAGCGATTCGGTATTACCGAATCGCTAATAGCGGGAGCACTTTCAAGGGTGCCAGGGTGTCAAAAGGACACCCTGTTGCACCCCTGAAAATGATATGTGCACATATGTTGCACACACACATGCTCTAAGGGCATGTGTGTGCGCAACATGAAACTTTGAAAAATGCACAAAAGTGCATTTTTCAAAGTTTTTGCAAATTACCATGCAGTTCATCTTCATGGTAATTTGCTCCCCTTATTAGCGAAATCGCTAATTTTTTAACTTTGATGCATTGCATTTAAGGAATCTCACTTTGGGATTCCTTAAATGCAATCGCTATTTAAGGAATCGGTATTTAAGGAATCCCTATTTAAAGAATCGCTATTTAAGGATTCCTTAAATACCGATTTCTGCTTTTGGGTTGATGCATTGGGATTGGGTATTTTTTACTTAATACCGGGAGCTAATAAGGAATCGGTATTTTACCGACTGGATTTTGGCTTGATGCATAAGGGTGTTTGTGTTTTGGTCTAAATCCATTCAGTAGTTATTTATATATTTTTTTTTATTATTCTTTTTTTTTTTTTCTTTTTTACTAAAAAAAAAAATTTCCTCATAAACCAAGATGGGCATTCCTGATGGGAGGCCACAACCTCTCTCCACCAATCAACGTAACCCAGCCCTGATGTTGGAGACCGGTGTGGAGAGAGAGAGGCTCAGACCCTCAAGCTACCACTGTTTTTAATGTCCACTACTTTTCACGCTACCAGATACCCCAGCGCTATTTTGGAGGGATCAAACCAACAGTGCCCAGGTGAAATCATTGGAATGTTCTTTATCTATTCCGCCATGCAACAAGGGCTGCCCAGATTTTTCCATAACTATTTCCGCCACATGCCATATCGGATTCACTGGTATATATTATATATTTCAGACACTCTGTAAAGATTGGAGCACTTATGTTTTTCCAGGCTCTACATATCTCTCGTCTTGCCAAGATAATCACATAAAAAAATAATTTGGATGTTGGATCATTAAGATGGTAATCTGTATGCAGTCCGAACATAATCATTTCTGGAGTAACTTCGATATGTTTATGTAATACCTCGTCTAAAAAGTCTCGCACCGTGGCCCAATAGCTTACTATCTCAGGGCAATCTATAAACATATGGCAATCGTCGGCTGCAGGCATTTTACATCTTGGGCAATGATGGCATAAGCCTGTTATCATTGTTAGCTTTTTTGGGGATATATAGGCTCTATATGCAGTATATAAATGGTTTCTTTTAAGTGGAGCTGATTTAACAACCGCATGTAGCATGGTAAAAGAATCCCCCCATAATTCCATGAGATTAGAATCTGAGTTTATAACATTGCCCCAGAGTTTATAAAGTTCGGATTCTGTTATTGCTTCCACCTCTAGGATGGCCCAGTACCAAAAGGATACCTCCTGCTTCCATCTACCCCTCCTTGATACATAATCAAACTTAGGGGTCAATGATTCAGATTCCCAGGATTTAGTTGCCCACCATCCTGATAGCTGATAATATTTATACCTTGATAGCGTTCCACCTGTCAGGCAGGATAAGGACTCCCAATTCAGAAGCTGCGAGTCTTTCTGTAGATCCTGCCAGAGAGACAAGCCTGCCACTTTAAGAGGACGAGATAGTTGATCATTCAGGCAGTCTGGTGTACTTGGGGAATCCCATATCGGGGCCTGAGGTGCATAGTATGGGATTTTTAGACTCTTTCTAACGTACAGCCAGTTCCTAAGAGAAGTATCCAGAATCTTTAGTCTAACCCTCTTAAAAAACCGTGGATCGCCATACTTAAATAGAAAGTATTCTTGCCCCTGAGATATACCATGTAATAGGGCTTGAAACAATATACCCAGAGAGGAGGCATCTGTCTTTCCGGCTAACATTCTGAAGTTCTTAAAATGGAAGGAGTGACAATAAACAAGACAGGTAGGGTCATCCCTCCCATACCAAGACTTCTCCTTAGTTTTTTCCAGGAGATCCTCGATATCTTAGCATTCCAAATGAACGAGCCTATTTTCCCCTGTATTTTGGAAATATATGATGCTGGAAATGTCAATGGAATAGAGCCAAAAAAAAGGTTATCTTCGGCAGAATAATCATTTTAATTAGATTTACTCTGCCAAAAATACTCAAGGAGAGGCCAGACCATCGCTGCAATAGACCACAAACGTCCTTATAGACTCTCGTCAGATTTATTTGAGCTATTTCTGAAATATTTTGGGCCAAAATTATTCCCAGATACCTCATGTGTGTCTTAGCTCCAACTGCCCCTCCTGCCTGGTTCCAGTGCATAGTCTCAGTTTTTTCTTTATTTACCTTATACCCGAGATCACCCCGAACAAATCTGCTTGCTCAAACAGTCTTGGAATAGCCTCAGCTGAGGAGATCATCGGCGTATAGAGCAAATTTTAGTTCTAGGTCTGCAATTCTAAAAGGATGGATCACAGGATCAGCCCTGAGCTGGCAGACAAAAGGCTCAATATAAAGGTTAAATAACAGAGGTGATAAGGGACACCCCTGTCTAGTCCCTCGAGAAATTATGAACCAGTCTGAGAGCACTCCGTTTACCAAAACTTTTGCTCGAGGGCTCTTATATAGGGACCGGACAGCTGAAACAAAGTTAGAGGGAAGTCCGAACCTAGATAGAGCCAACCATAGATAGGACCAGTTTACTTGATCGAAAGCTTTAGCGGCGTCGATGGCCGTAACGGTCAGCGGGAGCTTCTTAGCCACTGCAACATCTACTGCTGCAATAGCTTGGAAGGTTAACTCATTCAACTGTCTGTCAGGGATAAAACCTCTCTGATCCTGATGCACAATTGTTTTAATGACTTTGGCCAACCTTGCTGCTAGGACCCCTGCGAAGATTTTATAGTTGGTGTTCAACAATGAGATTGGTCTGTAAGACTCAATTTTCAGGGGATCTTTATTAGGCTTCAGGATCAGGGTGACTGTGGCTTCAGACCAAGTATCCGGAATAGTGTCACCCAATAAGTATATTTTATTGAACAAAGTCGTCAAGGCAGTGACAACTACCTCAGACTCTATCTGATATAGTTCAATTGGGAGCCCGTCCGGGCCTGCTGCCGTACCCCTGGCCATTTTTTTTATCTGGGCGGAGACTTCCTCTTCCCTGATACTCGAAGCCAAGAAGATGCAGTCTGCTTCTGTTAACCGAGGAATCTCTATCTGGTTTAGCCAATCTTCTATTCTCCAGATAGAAGGACATACATCTTCTTTATATAGGGTTTGCATGAATGATCTGGCCTCCTCTCGAATAAGGACGTCATCATGCGTGATGACTCCTATGTCTTGAAGCAGAATACACCCAATCTGGTTTCGAACTCTATCCGTCCTAACTTTCCAGGCAAGAAGACGGCCACATTTTTCCCCATAGGAGAAATTCTGAAGCCTACTTGAATCCCACCTATCTTTTAAGATTTTATCTAAACTTGCCTGATATTCTGCCCGCAGACCATCGAGTTCACTTTGAATCAGAAGTATATTATTTCGAGGATCTACGGAGGCCTGCTGAAGCTGCTCTTCCTTTTGTTTGATCTTAACAAGGCTCTCTTTTTCGATCCGCCTTCTAGCCTTATTTCTCCTGATCATCCATTCACTTATGGTCCCTCTTATATACGCCTTGAATGCTTCCCATATAGTCTGATCGGTTGCTGTTCCATAGTTGAACCTGAAATATTCCTCTATACCCGATTTTAAGTTACCTATGACCTCCTCTTGTGATAGTATAGACCTATCTAATGTCCACCATCTCTGTTGATTTTCTTTCTTTAGGTTTATGGTCAATTCCACCATAGAGTGATCAGAGAGTATGGCTGGAATATATATTATGGATTCCACATCAGGATAAAGGACTTGATCCAAGAGGAAGTAATCAATCCTCGAATGGTGCCTATACTTACGGCTATAGAAGGAAAAGTCCTTCCTGTTACAGTTTTTTACCCTCCAGATATCTATTAAGTTGAAGTCTTTAATTATATTTTTCAACTCTACTAACGACTTACGGGGGGGAATATATTTAGCCCTAGATGTACGATCTAGATTCTTATTCAAAACCAGATTAAAGTCTCCTCCCAGCACAACTGGTATTGTCAGGGCAGAGAGACTAGTTTTTAAACATGTCAGAGCTCCGGGTGTATCCTGATTGGGCCCATAATATACTGCACAAGCTAATGGAGAGCTTTCAACTAGAAGAGATGCAACTAACCATCTCCCTGAATGGTCCGTCTCAAACTTTTCGACTCTAATCCCCTTATTAGATCGAATTATAATTGCCACCCCCCTTGTGTTTCCTATCTGTTTCGAACAGCAAAGCTTTTGAATCCACCTATATTTTCCGAACGCTGCCTCACATTCATGTGCCTCCAGGTGGGTCTCTTCCAATAAACAGATATGGGCCTCTGTTTTATTTAAAAATTCACAAACTCTAGCCATTTTCCTATTGTCTCTCAATCCATTGACATTCCAGCTAATAATTTTAATTCTTTTGGGCATACTGTTCATCTGGGAAGTCTTTTTCCTAAGCTTCTCCTATGGTGGATCGTTTTCCCTTCTGAATCTATTCTCGCCCCTATTTCAGTCCCTACTTTCGTTTCCAAAGTTTTATGAGGAAATTTTTCTTTTTTTTTACCCCCCTACTCCCCTCCCCCCCTGCATCCCCCCTCCCCCCTTGAGGACCCCCCCCCCTTGGGATCTTTGGCGATCTTGTCGCCTGTCGGGAGTCGCTGGACCCCACCCGGGATAGAGCCTCCATGGATAGTAAGATTGTGGTAAAGTGATGTGCCATTTTCCTTTACTCTTTATTACTTTCCCCTTTTTTCTCTTCCCTTTCCCCCCTTCCCCTCCTCTCTCTATCCCATTCGTTTTTTGTTTTTTTTTCTCCTTTATACTACACCCATTTTTTTTTTTTTTTCATCTTTATCGGAGAAGAAGAGGCAATCGTGTCATTTACTTTTCTCATTTCTTTCCCCTTTATATATTTTTTTTTTATAAGTGTGGAGTTTTTCTAATATCAGACAAAAATGTGTCTACTTCCTGCGGAGATGTGAAATTATGTGTTTTATTACACCAAACGACCCGTAAGGCTGCTGGGAACTTCATTTGTACCTGAGCCCCGTTACTTCTCAGATCTGGCATTCTAGAACCTAACTCCCACTGCCTCTGCGCCGTTGCCTGGCCCACATCTGAGCGGATAAGGTACTTAGTAGTATCTATCTGTAGGGATTTATCAGTTAATGCTCGGCCCAATATTAGCTCCTTAACTGCATATGTTTGAAAATTGACCAAGATTTTCCTTGGGGCTTTCCTATTAGGATGCTGCCTAAAAGGGTCTCTGTGCGCCCTCTGGATTTCTTTTTCGAGGTCAATCTCAGGTTTGTCTCTTAATATTCCATCTCCAAGGAGCTTGCAGATCAGAGTCTTAACATCGCCATTTTCCGCCCCTTCAGGTACCTTCAGGAATTTAAGGTTATTTCTTCTGGCATGTAACTCTAATCGCTCAATATCCGTTTGCAGTAATCTATTCTGAGCCTTTAAATCCACTATATCTTTAGAATGGTCTTGAGTAACTTGAGATAAGGTAGCAACCTCGGTCTCCAGCACCTTTGTTCGATTACTAATGTCATCGAACTTCTGCTCCAGACTTGTACACTTCTCGTTTATCTCCTTCTGATTAGACTCAGAGATTTCAAATTTAGACAATATATCTCCACGAAGGGATTGGAAAAGTTGCGAGAGCTGGCTGCCTCCACCTCCACCTTCTGATCCACCATCTGATCCCCCTGAATAACACCTCTCAGTACCAGCCACATCCATCACCATGAATTCATTTTGTGGGCTTGGTAGTGGCAAATGAGCTGATTTTAGAAGGGTTTGGGGTTCAGAAATAATTTCCGCAGGAGAGGTTGTCTGGGCTGTCACGTTAGGTTCAGACATCAAGGGAGAAAATCTGTTCTCAGTCCGTACTTGGGGGTGCACTATATCAAGATTTATCTGATTATCAGCCTCTTTGCTAGGGATGTTAGATGCGTTAGAGGCATCCAAGGTATTGGGAAGTGCAGTGGGCGGGGTTAGTTTATTCTTGGAGGTAGCTACTTGCTCCATAATATTAAAAAAGGATTTTAAGGAGGGAGTTGACTTAAATAAGGGAACACGACCTTCAACTGCCTGACGTTTTTTTTTTTTCTCCCGTCTTGCTGCCCTTCTCCTTCTTTTTTCTCTGCCTTGGTGTAATCGGAGTTACTATGTTGGCCTCACCAGAAAAGGCAGACTGCAGCTCACTTTCTATCTGTGAGCGTAACTGATATCTATTTCTCTGGGCTACTGAGAAGGATTTAGTCAATTTATCAGGTAATTCGATGGTCACACCTGTCCCCTCGGTGGTCAAAGGGCCAGCCCAATTTTCTGGTGTCCCCCCTCTTGCTCCCACCTCCTCTCCCGCCACTCCTGCTTGGCTTTCCTTCAGCCTTTGTTGCCTCTTACTACAAGCCGAGCTTTCGCCGCCAGGTGCAATTAATCCCTTCTCTAGCCGGGTGTCCATGCCTATATGGGTCGACAACATGGATAAAGTACATCCCACCGAGGTCCCAAAGTCAAAAACCCCGTAGCTCTCCCTACCTTTAACTGCAGCGATACACCGTCGGTACAGAGAATTCGATGACCCACAGGTCACACATCCCTTATCAACCTCTCCCGTCACTGACCGTATGACACTACTGCTTTGAAGTGGCCGAAAGTTGATCCTGGCAACAGCTGCTCTGGTCTGTCGCCACAGACCCGCTCGACATCCGCTGCCGGCTTCCCTCACACAGCGCGGTCTGACGCTCGGCTCTGCAAACACTTCCGCCCCCATCCACAGCCGAGTCTCCTGGGTCCTACTGCCTGCCTCTCAGGAACCCACCGAAAACACACAAAACAGGGGTGTTTAGTGTTAGCATAATAGGCGAAAAAGGCATATTATCGTATCTCGCACCTCTAAACTAAGGAAACGGCATCTAGCGGTTAGTCATCCATGGGTTTCGTCTCCCGATGATCCGGAGCTCCCGCGACCAGCGTTAGCCAGCCGCCATGTTCCTCGTCCGAAAAGTGATCACATTGGGTAGTTATTGATATATTAAAGAAAATCCAAATTTGTATATCTATGGTTGTGATACCTCCATGAATATTGATGATCTCATGCAGAGATCTGATTGGCTGCCAACACTTTAACCAGAAAGTGTTGGCAGCTATCTTGGGACTTGGACTCAGTCAAGTTTCCCCAAAAATTTTAAAATAAAGAAAAAGCAGCAGGGTAGGACTATTCTGACCACCTCGTCTTGGTGCATGCAGCCCCCCTCATAAGGGCCAGTTTCAGCCCCATGGCCGCCACCTCCCAGGGGCAGGCCTATTCACATTTCAATTGGAGGGGCGTATGCAGCCCCCCTCCTAAGACTCCTAAGTGCCCTTGGGACCGCCACCTCCCAGGGCTTTATTATAAGAAGATTGGAGGGGGTCCGCACAGCCCCCTCCATTCTTGTGTAGGGCCCTGGTGACCACCACCGCCCCACGGACAGGAAACAATTTCAAGGGGGAGGGGATACCAATTTGTAGAAAGGGAGTGGGACCACATGGCCACCCTCCTGGGGCCACTAATGGCCTTAGAGACCATCTCCCCCCAGTGTAGGCTCCTGCTATCTCCCGAGGTTCCCACCCTTGCGAGATAGCAGTTTGCTTTTAAAGCTCACGCCAAGCGAGATGAAGTGGTAACTTTGCTCCAAGTGGAAGGGAGCAGGAAAACTGCTTCTGCCCACTGGGAGGGGAGTTTTTATCTGTTTTCAAGCAGGCAGGAAAACAGATGGAAGGATTGCTCATGCACACAGGGAGTAGATTTTTGGCTGCTCCCTACAGGAGCAAAGCCGGCTTGCACTGGAGGCAGGGAGCTGGCAGGGACTGCGGGGGCATTGGGGCTCCTCTCCCACAGTTCCTAATAGTTCTCACTGGGTGCCTTGGTTGGGCAGCAGGGCACCCAGCCTTAGTTTGCCGGGCCCCAGGGGATGGGGTCCCTTGGGTAAAAATTGGCCCGGGGAGGGGGTCTGTGTGGATCCCCTCCCCCAATAATTCTTGGCCAGGTGCCAAGGGATTGGGTCCCTGGGGCCACAAGTGACCCAAGAAGGGGGGCTGTGTGGCTCCCCCTTCTAATAATTGGGCAGGATCCTGCAGATGGGGTTCTCGGGTCTATAATTGGCCCGGTGAGGGGAGCCTCCTTTAAATTTCTGCAAAACTGTGGAATCTTGCTGAACAAACAGGCAGATGAGGTTGTGTTCTGGTCTTGATACTCATTTCACAGAAATTAAACCTCAACGGGAAGCAATTACAAATATGAGCATAGCAGAAACTCCTCCTCTGTAAAGGACAAATGATCCTAACTTCCTGGGCTTGATGATGGGAAAGCATGTGTGTTTTCTTGCCAATTCCATATTGAAAAAGGATCTGAAATTCTTGGTGAAGATGAAAGCATTGTGTGAAGGTGAATGCATTGTGCACCTGTAACCTGAAGTGACCAGGGCAAATTAGTTATTTCTTGTACTCTCCTGGTGAGAGCAGAGTCCATTCTTCTCCCTTTAAATTACTGCAAGTATGAAAATGGACAAAATCACCTGGAAGCTCCACCCATTTGGCCACACCCCGTCCACCTTAGTAATATGCAGAGGACCCTTGTTTGGTGTAAATTTACCTCTTTGTAGTCTTGTTGTCTTTTCTATAGGAAGATTCATGTTATCACAGATTTCTAGATGAAGACGCACGAGGAACAATCACATTGATGAAACACACACAGGTCACTGGAGACATTTTCCTATGGTCCATTATGCAGCTGTAGTGTGGAATATGCACTAGACATTTACCCAACTAGGTAGCACGTACTAATTAACTAGTAAAAACCACTCCAGTAGGGTAGACTTTGGAAAAAGGAGCAGGTAGAGTACCATTCTGGTGCAGTCATTCACTTAGCTACTGATATACCCATTCAGAGACCCACTCACACATCCATTCTGCTACTGTCACATCTACTCACAGACAAACACAGCCACTCACACACTTACTGATTGACTCACAAACCCACCCAAACACCCACAAAACCACTCACACTCACTCACTGACCTATACAGCCACTTACACACCCACTCACAGGCCTATCCAGCCACTCATATACCCACTCACCAACCTATACAACCACTCACACACCCACTCTCAAAGGCTACAGTTAGGAAATAAAATGTAGAAAACCTTAGAAATTCACAAAACAATCCAAAGCCTATAGGTTTCATTATAGATAGGAAATAACATTTTAAAAAACATTGAAATTTACTGAAAATCCAAAGGTTACAGGGACGCTATAGTTAGGAAATAAACAATAAAAAAACCTTAGATAGTCACTGGTTACAGGGATAGTAACAAAGGTTACAGGGACATTGTAGTTAGGCTCAGATTTTACTAATGCAAAACTAGTGAAATTCAGCAGTTATAGCTACCTAAGCTAACTATAACTTACGTGTCTGCAGTGCTCTGCTTATGACCTCACATATTACATCACTCTTGACATGGTCAGTGACATCACTGATGATATCTCACATGACATCACTGATGACATAACCCACAGAACCGCTCACACACCCATTTACACCTAACATAATCTCTCATATACTAATTCAATACCCACACACCCACTCACAGATCCATAGAGCCACTCACATACCCACTCACTCACCCATACAGCCACTCACTTAGCCATTCACTTACCATACTCCTACTCACACCCACTCATTCACCCATGCAATCACTCACACAGCTACTCACTCACCCATACAGCTACTCACACACCCACATATTTACCCATATAACCACTCACACACCCAGTCAATCACCCTGCAGCCTCTCAATAGAGCCACTCACTCACCCATACAACCACTCAAACACCCACTCACATACCCATACAAGCACGTACACATGTACTCACTCCATACAGCCACTCACATAGACACTCACTCTCTAATATGGCCACTCACACAACCAATCCGTTAACTTAACACCCACTCAAACAGCTACTCAGTTACCAATACAGCCAGTTCATACACAGTCACTCACACAGCCACTTAATCACTGACCCATACAGCCACATGCACAGCCACTCACTCACTCATACAGCCACTCATACACCCACTCACTCAACAGTATAATCCCTCTTGCACCCATACAGTCAGTTGCACACTCACTCACCCACCCATACAACCACGTACACACCCACTCACATACCCATACAACCCCTTACACCAACTTATACCCACACACCCATACAACCACTCACACACCCAAACACCCAGTCACAAACCCATTCACAGACCCATACAGCCACTCACATAACCATTGACAGACCCATACAGTCACTCACACACCCAGTGACAGATCCATACAGTCCCTCACAAACCAAAACCCATGCATCCACTAAGACACCCACTCATATACTAATACAGACAGTCACACAGCCACTCAGATGACATATGTTAGAAACAGTATCACTCATTAGTAGTACAGAAAGAATAGTAATTGAACTTATGCTGTAGCTTAGTATATATCATTAAGATCAGAATATTTACGAAACACACTCATTAGATGGTGTCATCAGTGATGTCACTGACCAATTCATGAGAAATGTAATATGTGAGGTCATAGGCAGTGCATTTCGGGGCGTAAGTTATAGTTAGTTCAGGTTAAGATAACTGCTGAATTTTACTGGTTTTGTATGAATGAAATCATGCAGTATGTATCTCCTCCCATGACATAAATTATGAGGGAAGTTGTCCTAATATCAGGTGGTTTGGACTCCCTATGGGACCTTTATAGTTTCAGACGTAGCACCAAACACAGGAAATCCATCATGATGGCAGGAGTTACATACTACAGTGTGATACCAGGCACATGGAGATTCAAACCCTGATGAAGTGCTAATGGACGAAACGCATTGGCTGGGCTGAATAACTTGTTGTTAAAAGTATCAATAAAATTGGATTTTAGTATAAACACACAACTCCTGATGGATTGAATTCAAGTGAATGGATAGTATGCACAACTTATGGATGAAAGAAAAAGGAAAACAAAACATTCTTTTCTTTTAACTCTAATAACTGGATCAAGATAAACAAATTGTGACTGTAAGGGCTTCTTTTCATTTTGTGTAAAAAACTAGCATTAACTCTCCCATAGAGTCACTCACAGAGCTAATACAGCTACCTACACAACCACTCACTCACCCATATAGCTGCTCACACAGCCACTCACTTACCCATACAGCTACTCACACATCCATTCACTAATCGGGCTAACCACTTACAAACCCATTGACACATCCATACAAGCAGTTACACACCCACTCACTCACCTATATAGCCAATCACACAGACACTTACTGTGCAAAACAGCCACTCAGACACACTCACCTACCCATACATCCATTCAAACAGTCACTAACTTACCCATACCGCCACTAACACACCCACTCATCCACCCATAGATCTACTCACATAGCCACCCAGTCACCAGAACAGCCACTCACACACTCCCACCACCCACATAGCCACTAAGGCAGCCACTCACCTACCCACACAGCCAATCACACTCAATCACCAAAACAGCCTCTCACACACTCATTCACACACCCATACAGTTACTCACACACAACCTTATTCACATATACAGCACTCAGACACCCTCTCCCACACTGATACAGGCAGTCGCACCCACTCAGATGACATATGTTAGAAACAGTATCACCCATTACTAGTTTAGAAAGAATATTAATTTAACTTATGCAGTAGCCTACTATATATCTTTGTCTCCATAACATTTCATGTTAAGTCAAAGAAAGATTTATTCGACTGATTTTTTAACAGTCATAAAAGCACATAAAAAGACAGTGACACAAGTATTAAACAATTCTAAAAACAATACTCTTGTAGAAACATTACAATGTCAGATGTTATTGAAGCAACAGCCATAGAATCATGAAAACATCAAAAAGGCTGTTTATGTTTAGTCTTCATTTGTTAAATATGACTTCCTTTGGAGGAATACCTTCTTAAGAAACATAGCTATGCCCCAAGCAGTTTGTTTGTTCTCCACCATCTGAAGTCTAATTAATGCAGGGCGGCATTGCCGCAATCCATGTGATTTTAAAAACTGTAAAATCCATGCTTTCCTCAACATGACATAACATTTACAAAATAAAACCAAATGGATTGTGGACTGGGTAGAAAAATTGTCACACAGACAGAGAAACACACAAGATGATGGACGGAATGTTGCACATTGGCAAAACACTCACCCCCAGTCACAGATCTGGGTTTAATCCATCGTATTTTGCTCATGCCACTGGAATCAAGCTATCCTGGCTGAAGAGGGGTGAAACCCCGAAACCTGTCCTAGGATGCTTGGTTCCAGTCCAGGGAGGACCTGGCTAGGCAGTTCAGGCTGGACTGTTCCCATGAGGCACAGGGTCAAGACTGATTTGCATATGGCTGGGTTCAAACTGGAATGGCATGGTGAGCAAAAAAACGATGGATTTAGGCCCAGATCTCTGTACTGGGGTGAATGTATGACATTGTTCTGCATTCTGTCCATCAACTGTTGTTTTTGCATTTGTCACCCCGAGTGGGACGGGTATGCTCAGACGTGAGTCCTGTGCTCTCCATGCCACTGGAATCAAGCTATCCTGTCTGAAGAGGGGTGAAACCCCGAAACCGGTCCTAAGATGCTTGGTTCCAGTCCAGGGAGGACCTGGCTTGGCAGTTCGGGCTGGACTGATCCCATGAGGCACAGGGTCAAGACTGATTTGCATATGGCTGGGTTCAAACTGGAATGGCATGGTGAGCAAAAAAATGACGGATTTAGGCGCAGATCTCTGTACTGGGGTGGATTTATGACATTATTCTGCATTCTGTCCATCAACTGTTGTTTTTGCATTTGTCACCCCGAGTGGGACGGGTATGCTCAGACGTGAGTCCCGTGCTCTCCATGCCACTGGAATCAAGCTATCCTGGCTGAAGAGGGGTGAAACCCCAAAACCGGTCCTAGGATGCTTGGTTCCAGTCCAGGGAGGACCTGGCTAGGCAGTTCAGGCTGGACTGTTCCCATGAGGCACAGGGTCAAGACTGATTTGCATATGGCTGGGTTCAAACTGGAATGGCATGGTGAGCAAAAAAAGGATGGATTTAGGCCCAGATCTCTGTACTGGGGTGAATGTATGACATTGTTCTGCATTCTGTCCATCAACTGCTGTTTTTGCATTTGTCACCCCGAGTGGGACGGGTATGCTCAGACGTGAGTCCTGTGCTCTCCATGCCACTGGAATCAAGCTATCCTGGCTGAAGAGGGGTGAAACCCCAAAACCGGTCCTAGGATGCTTGGTTCCAGTCCAGGGAGGACCTGGCTTGGCAGTTCGGGCTGGACTGTTCCCATGAGGCACAGGGTCAAGACTGATTTGCATATGGCTGGGTTCAAACTGGAATGGCATGGTGAGCAAAAAAATGATGGATTTAGGCCCAGATCTCTGTACTGGGGTGAATGTATGACATTGTTCTGCATTCTGTCCATCAACTGCTGTTTTTGCATTTGTCACCCCGAGTGGAACGGGTATGCTCAGACGTGAGTCCTGTGCTCTCCATGCCACTGGAATCAAGCTATCCTGGCTGAAGAGGGGTGGAACCCCGAAACCGGTCCTAGGATGCTTGGTTCCAGTCCAGGGAGGACCTGGCTTGGCAGTTCGGGCTGGACTGTTCCCATGAGGCACAGGGTCAAGACTGATTTGCATATGGCTGGGTTCAAACTGGAATGGCATAGTGAGCAAAGAAACGATGGATTTAGGCCCAGATCTCTGTACTGGGGTGACTGTATGACATTGTTCTGCATTCTGTCCATCAACTGCTGTATTTGCATTTGTCACCCTGAGTGGGACGGGTATGCTCAGACGTGAGTCCTGTGCTCTCCATGCCACTGGAATCAAGCTATCCTGGCTGAAGAGGGGTGAAACTCCAAAACCGGTCCTAGGATGCTTGGTTCTAGTCCAGGGAGGACC
Source organism: Triturus cristatus (assembly GCF_964204655.1). Taxonomy (NCBI): domain Eukaryota; kingdom Metazoa; phylum Chordata; class Amphibia; order Caudata; family Salamandridae; genus Triturus; species Triturus cristatus. The sequence goes on along the minus strand of NC_140585.1, from coordinate 432,829,311 downwards.
TGGCTTGGCAGTTCGGGCTGGACTGTTCCCATGAGGCACAGGGTCAAGACTGATTTGCATATGGCTGGGTTCAAACTGGAATGGCATGGTGAGCAAAAAAACGATGGATTTAGGCCCAGATCCCTGTACTGGGGTGAATGTATGACATTGTTCTGCATTCTGTCCATCAACTGTTGTTTTTGCATTTGTCACCCCGAGTGGGACGGGTATGCTCAGACGTGATTCCCGTGCTCTCCATGCCACTGGAATCAAGCTATCCTAGCTGAAGAGGGGTGAAACCCCGAAACCGATCCTAGGATGCTTGGTTCCAGTCCAGGGAGAACCTGGCTTGGCACTTCGGGCTGGACTGTTCCCATGAGGCACAGGGTCAAGACTGATTTGCATATGGCTGGGTTCAAACTGAAATGGCATGGTGAGCAAAAAAACGATGGATTTAGGCCCAGATCTCTGTACTGGGGTGAATGTATGACATTGCTCTGCATTCTGTCCATCAACTATTGTTTTTAGACAGACAGAGAGGCAGCTCCCGTGACCAGTCATTAGTTTGTGGGAGGGTCACGAGCCTGGGGACAATATTCAATCTAAACCAGGTCAATAGCCATCTACCAAAACTACCCGGTACACATGTGAGGTAAGGTTCCATATGTGTAGCAGTTATCATTAGCTGATGCTCCCTTACAGTGGGTGTTAGGATGTCTCCTGACTTTCTTACTATGCGTAAGTGATACCACATATGCCCAATGCTTCAAGACATTCGTTTTAAGGCCTTCCTGGAAATCGCCTGTAAGGCAGTAGGGTCTGTAAAGTATTCTGGATGCTCAATAACCTTCATGAAATCACAGATATATTTAATCCAGGGGATCTTCAATACCCTGTCCAGCTTTAGGCAGTCCTGTATAATTTCCCTATTTAGCTTTGGCTGATCCTTTGACCAGATCCTATGCCATAAGAGGACTGCTTCTACTTTAATAAGGTCTGAGATGTAGGGAAGACCTAATTCTTCATGGCAGGCAAAAGAGGGAGCACTAGGTGGCACCGATAGTAAATATCTTAAAAAGAGTTTTCAACAATTTGTAAGGGAAGGATATTAGCGAAGCCCCATACTCCCGTCCCATACATTGCGTTAGTGGTGCACTTGGCCTTATAGATTTGAACAAGCTCGGCTGGGGGCTTCCTACCTAACTTTCTTGAGAATGACATCACTGCAGCTCAGTTTTTTTGCGAGAATAGCTTGTACCTACGAGTCCCTTTGGTTAAATATAATACCTAATTAGGAAAAGCTTTTTGTCAGAGCTGGTTTTTGACAATCCATAAACATAGTTTTCATTCTTTGTACCCCATGGCCACAGTACATAGTAAAAGTCTTGGAGATATTAGTGCTTAGCCCCAAATCTTTCATAAAAACATTAAAACTATCTAGAACCTTCTGTAGACCTATTTGGGTTCTAGACATTAAAACTGCATCATCCGCATAAAGGAGCACAGGAATGGGACGTCCATTCACGGTAGGGAAATCTTGGTTATTCATAAGGAGGGTTTGGCACATACGATTAGTGTACAAATTAAAAAGGAAGGGGACCAGGACACAGCCTTGTCGCACCCCCTTCTTAACAGGGAAAGCGGGAGTGAGCTCACCTGCGAATCCAAAGCACAACCTCGTTGATGGATCTTTTGTACAGGAGCCTCAAAATGAAAATAATATGAGGATCAACCCTGACTGCTCCAAGGACCTCCCAAAGTCTGTCATGTCTTACTGAGTCAAAGGCTGTGGTGAGGTCAACAAACGCCAGATAAAAGCTGCCTTTTTTGACTCGCATATATTTACCAACCAGTAAGGACAGGTTTAGGCTCTGCTCGACGGTCCCCAGGCCTTTTCTAAAACCGTATTGGATGTCTGAAAGAACTGACTTTTCTTCTGCCAAGGCTTGCAGACATTCCAAAATAACCCGTCCTACAATTTTAACCATCGAGTCTATTAAAGAGCTCGGCCTATAGCACCCGAGGTAATCTCGGTCCCCTTTTTAAAAAATTGGAACTATGATGGATTCCACACAGGTTTTAGGTAATGGGGCCGTCCAAAACATTTAGGAAACACTTTCACTCACTAGATGATGTCAACAGTGATATAATTTGAGATGTCATCAGTGATGTCACTGACCATGCTTGAGTGATGTAAAATGTGAGGCCGTAAGCAGTGCATTGCGGGGGCATAACTTATAGTTGGCTCAGGTAACTATAACTGCTGGATTTCAATGGGTTTGTACAAGTGAAATCTGAGCCTAATTATAATGTCCCTGTGACCTTTGTTTTTTCAGTGGATATATATATATATATATATATTCACTGAAAAAACCATGGGTTTCACACACATTATAGTTAGGAATTAACATTTAAAAAACCTTGCAAATTCACTTAAAAAACCATAGGTTTCACACACGTTATAGTAAGGTGGATATTTCACTCATATTAAAAACCAATGAAATTCCCCCGTTATAGTTACTTCAGATGACTATAACTCGCGCGCCCGCAATCCTCTGCTCATGACGTCACATATTACATCACTCATGACATGGTCAGTGGCATCACTCTTGACATCACTGATGACATCATCCTTGTGATAGAGTGGCGGTCGTGCGAGTTATAGTTATCTGAAGTAACTATAACGGGGGAATTTCATTGTTTTTTTACGAGTGAAATATCCACCTAACTATAACGTTTGTGAAACCTATGGTTTTTTAAGTGAATTTGCAAGGTTTTTTAAATGCTAATTCCTAACTATAACGTGTGTGAAACATATGGTTTTTTCAGTGAATTTGTATGGTTTTTTAAATGCTAAGTTATGTATGTATTATTATTTTTTTTATATATTTATTTTTCAATAAACTACGTATTAAAACATTTAAAAAGAAATTTATGGGTTTTCACCGTGCGTGCACGGTGCGCGCACCCCCGCGATTTTTTTTTTTCTGCCTTCGGGGTCCTTCAGGGACCCCCTGACCAAGGCTAGGGGGTCAGGAACTCTCTACCCTGCCCCCTTTTCACGTTCGCCACCTTCCTTTTCCACTCTCGCACTGAAAACAAACAAAATGGCGGCCGACACTTCCTGATTTCGACCGATTCGAACGTTGACTGACATGTAACAACCAATCAGAGTTACGCTTGCGCACGTTAGGGTGCGCGCACCATGCGCGTACGGTGCGCGCACGGTGCACGGCTATAGATATGTGTTAGAAATGGGGGTCTCTAGTTGGCAATGGCTGGCCACTGTCCAAGTAGGGACCCTTCTTCCTAAGTCAGAGTAAGCAGCCTACACCCTTTGACTGCTCAACCCTGGGGTAACGTAGCACGAGCAGCTAGGCTTATCTCAGAGGCAGTGTGTGAAGCATTTGTGACTATACACAGTAATATAATGAGGAACACTACAAGTAGTTATGAAAAATAAGTATTTTTATATAGACTTAATCACAAGACCCATAACAGTAAAAATCCACAATACTATAAAAATATAATTACTTTAGAAATGCTGCAAGGAAAAATAGTTCAGGATGCACAAAATGATGTTTAGTTCAAGGCAGGGGTCTCTGCGACCCTTTTACTCACAAAGTATCTGGTTCCTGGAGCAAAGCAACAAAAATGTCGCTAAGGAGCTGTAGCGAGAAATTTCCTCACGCTAACCAGCGATGCGTTGAATCCTTACCGCGAGGGAGGATGATGCGCTGGGTTGCGGGCAGGACAAAGCGACAAACTTCCTCACGCTAAGCCGGTGATGCGATGAAATCCTTGCCGCGAAGGGAGGATGATGTACCGAGCCTGTTGCGTGTGCGATCTTGCTGCGTTGACAAAGATGGCGCTCCGCGAGGGAGCGACGATCCGGATTCGATGCGGGGAAAATGGCGAACACTCGGCGTCCGCGCTGCGATGATCCTGTTGCGATGATTTCAGATAGCGGGCGTTTTCAGGCCCGCAGACAGGTGCTGCGATGATCTTCGGATAGCGGGCATTTTCAGGCCCGCAGACAGGTGCTGCGACGATCTTCGGGGTTAGCGAGCGCTCGGCGACAGCGGAGCGGCGATTTTTCTCACGCTCACCAGTTGCAGCGGCTGGCTAACGGAGGTTAGCGACGATTTTCAGCGCTCTCTTCTCAACAGTAGAAATAGAGGTCCTGGAACATACAGGAGCCTCACCTGCAGATAGTAATCCTCGCTGGGAGGAAACAGGAGGCTGATGGTGGAGTCTGATGTGCCTGAGACTCCAGCAGGAGGCTAGCTCTCTCCTAGCCCTTGGGTAGTTGTTGTAGCAAAAGAAATAAAAGTCCAATCAAAGTTCCTTTCCTCTTCTTGAAGTCCAGTAGTAACAGCTGCAGGCCAGTCCCAGGAACAGCACACAAGCACAAGGACAGTCCTTCTCCTGCAGATTCTTGTAGCCACACGGACAGAGGTTCTTCTTGTTATCCAGGAGCAATACAAATTGTAGGGGTTTGTGCACAAATATTTATACCCCCAAAGTCTTTGTTCTTAGGGGTCCCAAGCCTCTGAACCCAGCCAGAACCAGTTTTGCCCAGCCCTGGAGCACTTTGTTGATCAGGCTGCATCCTTCCTTTCAGAAAGAGGGGGTCTGCCTCAGACGCACAGTGGGAGGTGGAGCCAGCTTTCACCTTGCCAGGCACAGCCCTATTCAAGTGCAGGAGCTACCCCTCCCCTCACACCTAGGCAGGTCGCTCTATTCAACCCAGGTCTGACTCAGCCTGCCCTGTCCCTCCAAAACCAGACAGCCAATACACATTATAGCAGAGCAACTGGAAGGCTTAGGCAAGAAAGTACCTATACTCTAAAAGTGGTAGTTTCAAACACAGAATATAAAAATAACCTTCACTAAAAGATGTATTTTAATATTCTGAGCTCAGGCATACTAGATTCGTTTTTCTACCATGTTCTGTGGGTCAGTTAGGACTATAGGATGTAATAGCCCAGACCTCCCATTCTGGCCTATGGAGAACAGTAGTGAAAAACGAAATTGGGTGTAATTCACTACTAGGACATGCTACATACAACAGGGCATGTCCTACCTTACACATACAATGCGCCCTATCATAAGGGGGGCTTACATGATGCCAAGGGAAGGTTTAGGGGCTGGGAAGCGGGTGCACTTCACAGCCAAGATGGCAGTTCTGGACTGCACGCAGACACTGCAATGGCAGGTCTGAGACACACTTTACAAGCTGCTTCTGTGGGTGGCACAAACCAGTGCTGCAGGCCCACCAGCAGCATTCGGTTTACCAGCCCTGGGCACACACCGGCCACGCTACTAGGGACTAACAGGTAAACTGAATAAGCCAATCATGGATGTACGAATTCATATGTCATCTTTACAAAGGGAGCATTCGCGCTGTTGCACTGAATGGCAGCGGCACAGCGCCCAGAGCATCTATAACCAGCAAAAACAGAGGAGACACAGCGAAAAAAGGAAGGGAGACTCACGCCAATGGTGCCAGGTCTAACAATATGTATGTGCTTTTTACTGCAATTTTCTCTGGAACTACTGAACAGATTGACTCCATATATGCAAAAAGCACTTCCCTGACCTGAGGACTACCTCTCTGCCGAATTTCAAGTAATTCTGTTCAGCTGTTCGGGCTGTACCTTCCACTAAAGGTCCTATGGGAAAATGCATGGGGAAAACGCATTTTGGGACCCCCCTTTGTCTCGGCCCCCGCTTGATGATCTTAGAAGGGGGCAGCCTTTACCTCACGTTCGTTGACTTGAAGTCTGCTTTCGACATGGTGGACCGCAGCCAACTTTGGGAGTTATTAAAGGGGATGGGCATACCTCTTTATCTATGTGATTTACTAGAACGCCTTCACAAGGACACTTTTGCAAGAGTCAGGTTTGGACTACATGGAGACCTTACAGACCCTTTCAGGGTCGAAAAGGGAGTCAGACAGGGCTGCGTTCTAGCTCCAACACTCTTTGCCCTCTTCTTGAACGGACTGGTTGAAGATATCCTGGCATTGAGTGACATAGACTCCCCTAAGCTGGCAGGCAGGAAAATCCCCGTACTTATGTTCGCAGATGATACTCTGCTCCTGTCAAGATCACCTATGGGTATGGCTAGAGTTCTGGATGGCTTTGCCACCTTTTGTAGGAAAAGGAACTTAATAATCAACGTGAACAAGACAAAATACATGGTGTTTCACGCAGATACCATCAACCGTCCCATACCGAAATTGGATGGACTGCCCTTAGAACGGGTGAATACTTTTGATTATCTCGGCCTGACCCTTAACAATAAAATGACTTGGGTCGACCAGATCTCAAAAGTAAATTTGAAACTCGTTCAGACATCAGGGGGGATCCTAAAGATGCTCAAAAACAGCCCCATAAAACTAATCAGCCCATTGGTAGAGATATACAAAAGTCAGGCAAGGGGGATGGCAGCCTACGGTGCGGAATTATGGGGCCATAACCCATCCCTGATTTTAACTAAGTCAGAAAACAAATTTTTAAGACAGTTATTCGCACTCCCGGTGAGCACCCCAATACAGCCACTCAGGATGGACCTGGGTATCCAACCAATTGCGGACATGGTCGCCTCCAGACCAGTAATGTACTGGCGACGACTATGGAGCACTCCTGAACTTGCCATATTTCAGGAAGAATTGAAATCCATCCTACTGCTACCAAGGGCAGGTGCTATCCCCTGGCTAGCTCATGTTAGGAAATCACTAAAAGATATAGGGAGAGAAGACCTCTGGCACACACCGGAGGACACTTGCCCTTCTTTGCCAAAAAAAACATTGGGAAAAACACTGCAGGAATTTAATCTAACTCAGACCATTCGATCAGTTAATACTCCGAATCTGACCTCGGCTTTCCTAGAGGCCAAAATTAGTTATAGTTTTGAGCCTGCAATCGACTTGATCCAACCTGTATTGGCTAAAAAATTATACTTACAATTCAGGCATGGGTCTCTCCCCCTGTTTTCAAGAACAAATAAATGGGCTGGCCAACCAAGGCAATCTTGTCCAGGGTGTGGTACTACTGATGAAACTGAGGTTCATGTCGTAATTTTCTGTTTGGCATATAAAATACCTCGTAGGAAATGGATAATCCAACTTGCCAAGAATATAGGGGTTACGAATCATAGAGATCTCTTCAGGCTGCTGAAATATGATCCTTCTCCCCTCCTTGTTACTGTGATTGCTAAATTTCTCTTTTCTATGTGGCTAACCAGAAGACAACTACTCAATCACATTGGCACCAATCCCTGTTATTAATTTGTTTTAATTCGTGAATTGTATTACTGTGTTGGTTTTATCAATCATGTCTTAAATTTGTAAATATTGTACCATGATATTTTATCACTTTTATGGCTTGTAGCCGAAATAAAGTTTTTCTGACTGACTGACTGAATCCCCCCGAGACTTTCAGGGTAGGAGCTGAGCGGAGCGCCCCATTAGTTTTGAAAATTTCGCGAAGATTCGTCAACCAGCGCCAAAGTTATTCAAAATAGAATTTTGAGATTTCCTATGGAAACACGGTCCTAACTATAACTATCTACTGGCGACCGCCAGTAGATAATATATGTGTGTATATATATATATATATATATATATATATATATATATATATATATATATATATATATACACACATATCGCTGCACTCGATAGGAGCGGCCCATTCAGGGCGGACTTTTTCCCGTATTTATGAAGGGAGTGCCCGACACATTAACATTCATTGACGTCCATACCCCAGAAGAAGAAGGATGTAAACTCGTCGGGAAGGCGCTAATGAACTGCCAAATGCGATCAGTGCTTCATCGCTTTTCCTATTCCCAATAAAGGTGTTCACACTACTTACGGTGTTGGAGTGCTTCCCTCCAGAGGGCAACCCTTGAGCAGCGATATATATATATATATATATATATATATATATATATATATATATATATATATATATATATATATATATATTTTTTTTTTTTTAACGGATAAGGCTGCTGGCACGTCTTTTAAACCACGTTCTGTATTTTATCCGAATCTACCATATGATGCAATTGACACTTTTCAAGATGTAGTAGCCAAGGAATTGAAAAAACATAAACATGGATTGAATAACAAAGATGGTATAAAGTACAATTTATCTCCTAAACAATATAATGTGATTTTATCTTTGGCTAAAGATGACAGTTTTGTTATACGTCCTTCTGACAAGGGAGGCAATGTAGTACTATGGGACAAAAAGTTGTATGTAGAAGAGGCGGAAAAACAACTTAACAATGCCAGTTTTTATTGTACTTGTGATACCAGTACTTACAATGCCAGTATAACTTCAACATGGGAGAAACTTGCAGAATGGCAAGAGGCAGGGATTATTTCTTGGCAGGAATATTGTTTCCTAAAGAAGGATTATCCGAAACTACCTGTACTTTATCTTTTACCAAAGATCCATAAACACCCCACTATTCCTCCGGGTAGGCCGATTGTCTCCTCCGTAGGTAATGTGTTGGAAAATATCTCAAAATATGTTGATCAATTCCTGAAGGAGTATGTCATTAAACTTCCCTCACACGTAAGAGATACTAAGGACTTCCTTAATAAGATCGAGGGCTTGGTATGGGAGGATGAGTATCTATTGATCACTTTAGATGTAAACACACTATACACTATTATCGACCATGATCAGGGGGTCGAGGCATGTTTACATTTTTTGAAATCACGTAATATAATGTATTTGCAGCATACTAACATGCTAAGAGACATGATATTGATATGTCTCAAAAACAACATTTTCCTCTTCAATGGCATATTATACAAACAGGTGCGAGGCACGGCGATGGGTACGTGCTTCGCACCTAGCTTTGCCAACCTGTTCTTAGGAAAATGGGAAGAGGAAATTCGTGCTGACACCTCTTTATCAGAAGATTTCAAGTCAGTAATAAAATGGCTGCGATACATCGATGATTTGCTGATTATATGGAAGGGTAGTGAGGTAGAAGCCCTTAAGTTTATCCAGAAACTGAATAACAACAAATATAACATCACCTTGACCCATAATATCAGCAAAACATCTGTGGAATTTCTTGACATCAAAATCGAAGTGGAACAGAAAGAAATCATTACCAGTCTTTATCGTAAAGAGACAGCTGGTAATAGCCTTCTTCATGCCCTCAGCGAACATCCAGAAGCCCTGAAATGGAGTATTCCATATGGCGAACTACTGAGGGCAAGAAGAAATTGCAACAATGAAGCCAAATATATACAGGAACAAGATGTCCTTTTGAAAAGATTTAGAGAACGTGGATACCCTGAATGGGTGTTGAAAAAAGCACTAGAAAAGATCTCTAAAACAACCAGGGAAGCAGCATTGGGCCAAACACCCGAATTAGAGACCACTGAATCTGTCACAAGAGTGATTACTACTTTTAATAGTCATTCTAAAAAAGTACAAAAAATTCTATGTGACAATTGGAATATCCTCAAAACCGATAATATCATTGGTACAGAAATAGGTGATAGACCCAGAATAACTTATAGAAAGGGTAGAAACCTGAGAGATATTCTAGTCAAAAGCGACATCACAGTCACGAAAAAAAGCACGTTCCATGATTTAAAAGGCTTCTTCCCATGCGGACATTGTAGATCGTGTAAATACAGTCCGTCTGTTAAAGAATTCAGTATTCCAGGCAGAACAAGCAAATGGAAAATACAACAGTTTCTTACATGTAGTAGCTCCTACATAATATACATTTTGGAATGTCCCTGTAAGCTGAGGTACGTAGGGAGCACCACATGTATGATAAAAAAGAGGGTTATGGAACATCTAAGAGCAATTACCAACACTGACGTCCATTATCCGATTGCCAGACATTTTAAAAGATTTCACAATTCTAACAGTGATTTATTACGCTTCTATGCCATTGAACAAATTGTCCCCAGTAATAGGGGGGGCAACAGAGAATTGACTCTTCGTAAGAAGGAATCCAAATGGATACTGGAATTGGAGACTAAATTCCCTGGGGGCCACAATATTGATGATGAAATGGCAACCCATCTGTATGATGAATGAATGTTAGTCAGTGTAACCCTTATTGACTATCTTATGATAACGATTAAGAAACTGTAATGAATTCTCAATGCTCTGATTTTATGGACAATTCGCTACGATAAAGTTCATTTTGTATTGTATTTTAAGATGTTGTTTTTCTTCTTGTTTTCACATTTACAGGAAGAAAGGAAGGGACCCACCGTATTAGATGGTAATCACATGGGCACCCTATCCTTTCCTTCCACCGGGCTCGGAACTACATGTGAAACAAGAGAAGAGAGCAATTTGAATTTTATGCTAAGTTTGAATTTGTATAAAAGTTTGATCATTTATTAATATAATTTTTCACTTATTTAGGGATGGGGTTATCAATCAATTTCCGATAACTCCTATTATTGGGTGGACTGATATTTAGCAAGGTGTGCACATGTTTTTTAGTCCTGCTATTGTCTAATGGATACAAAGTAAAGGTCACCTCTCGAAAAACTATATATATAGGTAAACCTAAAAGAAATATAGTACAAGGCAATATATTGTTATCACAAGCATGTTGTGAAGTGTTCTCAGTTAAAAAACTCAGCCGAAGTAAAAAATAAATGTTATATTAATTGGAGTTTACCATTTCAAGTTGCTCTTAAAGAATTGTAGTACGAGGCAATATGATGTCATCAAAGTATCTTTGGAAATGATTCCATCTAGAAATTTAGCTAAGGGTAGAAAATGCCACTAGTGCGACTGGATACAATTTGTAGAATCTGTAATGCATTTACAAATGATATGTAAATATAGAGAAACTTTTTTCGTTTTTTAACATTACTTAGTGTTGCGCCACTAGAGCGAGCTACAAATGAACAAACTAAATTTGCTGCCTTGTATAAATTTCATTTATTGTGATACTGATCGAAATATAAATGTTATACATGTTTAGGTTTACCATTACAAGATGGCCGATACAAGTCAACGATAAGACATAGCACGAACATTGAAGTCCTTCATCGATTTTACATTTGTATTTAAACACGTCTTTATTGGTTTATACTTTGTGTGAACAAGACATTCATTTGTCGAAACGCGTAGCAAACAATAAATTGGCTTCCTGCTAAGCATTTTTCTTCGAGAGTGCGTGTTACTTTGAAAAAGGATAAAAGATTATTTACCGGCGAGGGCATACCGGCAAACGCACCACCTGACTTTGGGCTCAATCCCGGAATGACCCACTTGGAGGATTGCGAATATATATATATATATATATATATATATATATATATATATATATATATATATATATATATATATATATATATATATATAGTATGTTTTGCCTCACGGCAAAGAATGATATGCACTCACTTGTAGACAGATATTATTGCGGTTTTATTTCCAAGGTTTTGCCATGCCCAACGCGTTTCGCCTTCGCATAAGGCTTGATCACGGGATGTTATGTAATGTAACGTAATGTAATGTAAATTGGAACTTATAAAGCGCTAACTGTCACTCCGCGAGGAGTATACTGGTGCTAAGGAAAGGAAAAGGGCATCTTTTATTTCAATTAACACACAGTTACTTCGTGTTTCCTTTCTAGTGCATTGTGGTTGGTGTGGTTTAGTTTTTTACAAAAACTTGCTGACTACAAGTTTTATTAGTGATGACAATGTGCTCTTTTCTGTGTAATTTAAAACATATTCATTTTATCCTTTATATAGCAATATATGCTTTGTGTCCTTTGATATTAGTTGCTCTCTGGTGAGCTTTTTTTACAGATTTTCAGCATTTTTCATCCATTGTTAATAATGGTTCGTTATTCGCAGCTCATATTTCTTCATTTTATCTCATTATTTTCTCAACTCTCCGGTGAGTATTTGATTTGTTGAGAGATGACTAATACGTCTGTCCATGCATGGTTTCTTAGAGGTGTACATAAAGTTCTTCATTTTGGTTGCGACCCCTTGGATCTAAGGTTCTGAATGAGAGTATAAGTTTTGATTCTTTTTGTCGTAGAATTTTCTTGCGATCTCCTCCTCTCTCTGTTAATGGGATTTGTTCTAAAGCCCAGTATTTTAAGGATTCCCATTTGCCATCATGATGTGTTTCCATGTGTTTTGCTATGGCATATGTGCGATCCTTATGATTTGTGGCTCTGATGTGTTTGAGAATTCTCTTCTTTACTTCGAAGATTGTGCTTCCAATATATCGCAACTTGCAAGGACACTCTACCATGTAAATTACATAGTTACTTTTACATGTGAGATGTTGTTTGATTTTCCATTTGGTTCCCTTTCTGATGTCAACAAGAAATTGACATCAACCTCTCTTCCACCCTGACCCTGAGCAACAGAATGACTGCTGCCAGTTGCTGGGACAGTTTTCTGATCTGTTCTCCCTGATTCCCAGTGTCACCGATTGGTGCGTCCATGATATGGACACTGAGGATAGTACACCTGTGAGGCACAAAACCTCCAGGGTGACTGACAGGGTGAGAGCTTGCATCAAGGAGGAGGTCTCCAAGATGCTTGCGTTAGGGGTGATTGAGTCCTTTAACAGTCCTTGGGCCAGCCCAGTGGTCTTGGTCTCAAAGGTTGCCGCACCGGGTGCCAAACCAGAACTCCAGTTCTGTGTGGACTATCGAGGGCTCAATTCATGCAGTGTTCAGCGCCATTGGGGAAGAACATCTGCGCCACCTCTGGGAAGTGTTGATGGTGCTGCGGAGGGCAGGCCTCATGATCAAGGCGAGTATGTGCCAGATCGGGCAGGGTTCCGTGGTGTACTTGGGACACCAGGTGGGGAGCGGCCAGGTGGCACACCTACAGCCCAAGATTGAAACCATCCTGGCTTGGGAGCCGCCCAAAACCCAGACAGAGGTGAAAGCCTTTTTAGGACTCACAGGTTACTACAGGAGATTTGTCAAGGGGTATGGCAACATTGTTGCATCCTTGACCGCGCTGACTTCCAGGAAGCAGCCTAAGAGAGTGATTTGGACTGACACCTGTCAGAAAGCTTTTGAGGCCCTAAAAACTGCTATGTGCACGGCGCCCATGCTCCTGGCACCAAACTTCTCCATAGAGTTCATAGTACAAACAGACACTTACAAGCATGGTGTGGGGGCTGTTTTGGCACAGATGAATGAGGAGGGCCTAGATCAACCTGTAGCCTTCATCAGTAGGAGGTTACTTCCACGGGAACAGAGGTGGAGTGCAATTGAGCATGAGGCATTTGCTGTGGTCTGGGCACTGAAGAAGCTGAGACCACACCTGTTTGGGACTCACTTCCGGGTTCAGACAGACCACAGGCCCCTCGGATGGTTGATACAGATGAGGGGTGAGAATCCAAAGCTGTTGAGGTGGTCCATTTCCCAACAGGGGATGAATTTCACGGTGGAACACCGCCCTGGTACAGAACACGCCAATGCTGACGGTCTGTCCAGATTTTTCCGCCTTAGTGATGAGAACTCCCAGGAGGTAGGGTAGTTCTCCCTACATTTCAGCTGGAGGGGACATGTGTTAGACCTGGCACCTTGGTGTGGGTCTCCCTTCCATTTTTGCTCTTGCCTCATGTGTTTTTGCTGGTGTTAGATGCTTTTCGGCACTTTGCCACTGCTGTGCAGTGCCACAGTGCAAGTGCTCCCTATTGTAAATTGATGTATGAATTAGTGATTCCATGATTGGTTGGTTTGGTTTACCTGTCAGACCCTAGTACAGTGCACCAGGAGTGCCCAGGGCTGGTAATCCAAATACTGCTGGTGGGATTGCAGCACTGGTTGTGCCACCCACAGAAGCAGCCGTTAAAAGTGTGTCTAAGGCCTGCCATTGCAGAGCCTGTGTACAGTCTGGTACTGTCATGCTGACTGGGCAAGTGCATCCACTTGCCAGTCCCTAAACCTTCCCTTTTCTTCATATCAGACACCCCTATGGTAGACCAAAGGGCAGGGTGCATTGTAAGTATAAGGTAGGACATGCGTGTGTGTGACATGTTCTAATAGTGAATTACAGCCATTTTCGTTTTTCACTATTGCAAGGCTACCTGTTCTCCATAGGCCAGAATGGGCAGTTGATTATTACATCTTATAATCCTTACTGAATCAGGGAACATGGTAGAAATTCGAATTTAGTTGCCTGAACTCAGGACGATAAAATACATCTTTTAGTGAAGTTGGTTTTAACATTCTGTGTTTGAAAATACCAATTTTAGAAAGTAGGTCTTTTTTGTCTAACCATCCAAACCTGCCTCTGCTAGGCTGTGTATTCCTTGTCTGGAGTTTGAGTGGCAGGGGCTGGGGGATTTCAGGGGACAGTGTGAGTCAGCACAGGGCTGAATAGAGAGATCTGCATCTAGATGGGTGGGAGCAGTTGCACCTGGGACCTGAATAGGGATGTGCCTTCCCCCCACAATGCTTGCTCCACCTCCTATTGTGGGTCTGATGTCTCTGCCCTGCACTCTGAAAGGAAAGAGGGAGTATTGTTAACAAAGTGCTCCAGGACTGACCAGAACTGGTTTGGACTAGGCAAAGGCCTCAGAGAACAAAGAGAAACTTGGTATAAATATTGGGACCCAAACCCAAGAACTTTAGATCACTTTGGGAAACAAGAAGAAACCTTTGCTGAGGAGTGGAACCAGAAGACACTGAGGAGAGACTATCCCTAAACTGAAGTGCTGCTTGGGGGATTGGCCTGCAGTGGTTGCCTGACTGCCAAAGAAAGGAGAAAGGACTTTGTGTGCATTTTCATTCAACTTGTGAAGGGTCTCCAAGGGCTTGGAAAAGAGCTTGCCTCCTGCTGAAGTTTCAGGGCCAACAGACTTCACCCACCAGCTCCCCAAGAGACCTTTTGAAGTGCCTGCAGTTGTGCTGGACTTTTTGAGGATTTGCGTGTTGCAAGGGGCTAGAAGCGCGACTCAAGAACAAGAAATGTATCGCCGAACTGCTGCTACCGCTTCACAACACGAAGCACCTCGCATCGCCGGAGAAGAGGATCGAGGTCGCAGCAGATGCCGCCACATCACCGGGAAGTGTGTCGCAGAGGAATCGTTGAGTCAACGCAGGTCCACCGAAGCACCTCGCATCGCCTGGAGAAGAGGATCAACGTCACAGATGACGTCGCCGCATCACTGGGTAGCATGTCGCAGGGCCTGTCGTGGCTCATCGCAGGAGACGAGGATCGACGTCGCCTCAGACGCCGCCGCATCTCCGAGAAGCATGACGCAGGGCCTGTCGCGGCTCATCGCCGGAGAAGAGGATCGGCGTCACAGCAGACGCCGCTGCATCACCGGGAAGAGTGTTGCAGGGTCTGTCGCGGCGTGCATCATTGTGGAAGCAACTCGCATCACCAGGGGAGAAGATCAATGTCGTAGTAGACGCCACCGCATGGGAAGCATGTCCCAGGGCAAGTCGCGGCTCGCATCGTGAGGAAACATCTCGAATCACCAGAGAAGAGGATCAACGTCGCATCAGGCGCCGCCGCATCACCGGGTAGCGTGTTGCATCAAGAAGAAAGCGCCATCTTTGTTTATTTCCACCGGATCTTTAACACATCACTGTCCTTGCAACACTTTTGTTGTCCTTCGTGTTGCATCTTAAGGTACATTGAACTCTGAGTGTCGCATTTACCATCTTAAGAGAACTGAGCTAAATTCTGCCATTTTAAAGTAACAGTATTGTGGATTTTTGTCGTTTTAGGTCTTGTGTTAAATCTATATCAAGAATACTTATTTTTTATATAAACCTTGTGTGGTGTCCATCTGTAGTGTTGTCACTTGATTACTGTATGTGTTCACAAATGCTTTACACACTGCCTCTGAGATAAGCTTGTCTGCTCGTGCCAAGCTACCAAGGGGGTGAGCAGGGGTTACTTTAGGAGTGTACCCCCTTACCCTGACTAGACGCAAGGGTCCCTATTTGTCACAGGTACCTACCTATGCCAACTAGAGACTCCAAATCTAACAGTTTCTGGGTCAGAAAGGAAATGTCGAGCATATCCATGACCGCTTTGGGAACTAAATCCAAATCAAGAAATTGGGGGAAGTTGGATATCGCATCTTTTAACAAGCTCCTATCTAAAAATGCCCCTACCATCAATCAAGTCTCTATCGCAGATTTGGATACCTTCCAAAATTGAATCTTAAAATCCATTGATGTGTGTCGCCCACCTTCTATTAAGAAGGAGAACAACCATCGTCCCCTTGCCCCTTGGTTCACCGAGAGGTTAAAGATAGAGAAAATTTAATGTAAAGCGTTAGAAAGACGCTGGAGGAAAGACCATGCACCTGAACCCAAACTCGCATATAAAATGGCAGAAAGAGAGTACCATTCACTCTGTAATGCCGCCCGAGCTGAATATGTGAGCTCTACCATCTCCAACGCACAGAATAGTTCTAAAACTTTGTTTAAGCTGGTTAAAGAACTGTGTGGTGCAACTAGTCAATCTAACCCCCCTGTGCTTACTGAATCACAATGTGAGGATCTTGCTAAGTTTTTCCTTAGCAAAGTGGAAAAAATACACTCGGCACTGAATGTTAAGCCAGTTAACACAATACAGCAAATTAAGAACTCTCCTCTAACACCGAGAAATACTGTACAGCTGGACTGGCAGATTGCCGAACCCACCAATAAATTGGAAAATTGGTCACTTCTAGACATAACATCTTTCAAACGGTTCCTAGACAGTCTTAAATCTGGCTCTCCTAGAGATCCTCTCCCTGTAGCTGTGCTGCAGAAACTGGAGTTGCTGTATTTGAAGTTAATTACGGAGTTACTTATACTTCCTTACAGGAAGCAACTGTACCACCTGAATGGAAGCACGCCAGGGTCCTTCCACTTTTGATAAAAGCAAATGCTGACCCGGCGCAACCGTCCAATTTTTTACCTATTTTTTTACTTTCGATTTTCTTCAAATTTTGGAAAAACACTTTAATTTACAACTGATTCTCAAAAGTTTCTGCATCCCTCACAGTCCGGTTTCAGAGCAGGTTTCACGACAGAAACTACTCTTCTTGGGGTAACAGAAATGATGCAAAACCGTTTGGATGCTGGAGAAACTGTGGCACTTATATTGCTTGATTTGAGTGCCGCTTTCGACACGGTATATCATACTGTGTTATTGAAAGCCCTACAATCAATGGGTGTCAATGGCCCCGCACTCAATTGGCTTGTTGATTTTTTGACAGACCTCACGTTCCAGGTCTTCTCTCCGACGGCCAGCTACAAAACCCACGTATCACCTTATGGGGTACCGCAGGGCTTCATTCTCAGCCCTTTACTGTTTAATGTCTATGTCATGCCTTCGGCTGCTATTGCTGAAGAAGCTGGGTTGTTTATTTTCTCCTACGCCGATGACACCCAGAAAATCACCCTTTCTGCTGAACGGGTGCCTAAGTCATCTTCTCTTCAGACTGGATTGAGGAATATTGCAGGTTGGATGCAAGCCAACTTGCTTAAACTCAATGGCGAAAAGACGGAAGTGCTAATTTTGGGGAACAATAAAGATCTCTGGGGTCCTCAACACTGGCCTTCTGAAATGGGTGCTATACCCCAGCCTAGGCATCAGGTTCGTAATTTAGGCTTTCTTATTGATGACCAGCTATCAATGACGCAAGAAGCGGTGAAGGTGGCCTCGACCTGCTTCACCATCCTTAAATGGCTCAAGAAAATCCTTTGGATATTGCCTGGCCCCACTCAAAGAACTGTGGTCCAGGCTCTTGTCACTTCTAGACTGGATTATGGCAACATCCTGTATCTTGGAGCCAACAAATATGTGAGACGCAAATTACAGGTGGTGCAGAATGCGGCCGCCAGGCTGCTTTGCCAGGTTCCCAGAATGGCTTCCATCTCAGGTTATCTTCAGGACCTTCATTGGGTCTGGGTGGAGAATAGTATTAAATTCAAAGCCCTGAGCTACATGTTTAAGATCAAATCTACCAAGGCCCCTCAGCACCTGAATGCTTTAGCTCACCCTTACTTACCACCGCGCGTTCTTCGCTCCTCCACTCAGGCTAAGTTTTCAGTCCCTAGGGCCAGACTGTCGCGAATGGGTGGTCAGGCCTTTTCTTGCCTGGGCCCCTCTATGTGGAATTCCTTCCCTCTGACACTTCGAAATTTCCAAAAGGGTTTAAAAAAACTTGGCTGTTTAATCAATAGATCTTCTATCCTCCTTCTGTTCCTGTCAGGGGGCGCCGGAAAACCTTCGGGTAGCTGTGCGCCTTATAAGATTAAAAGAACATAACATAACATATATATACATGTAAATATATTATACTAATATAAAAAAAAGTTATTGGAAATGATTCCTCCTGCCAACTACAGCAAGTCTATGAAAACATAATCAATCTAAAATACAGTCTGTACTAAAATTCTCGCCTCCTATTATTGATCTGCTTTGAACCATAATAACAGATTTGCAAAATGGGCATAAGCAAATTGTATTTCAACAGTTTTGAAATCTTATTACAAAGAACACCGAAAATGCATACACAGTTACACTCTGAACGGTACCCAGAGACTCTCGTAATAATTAGCTGCTGAACACGCAAGTGTAACACTGATCTGCAGTGTTTTGTCTTGAGCACACTGACATGACAGGAAGGAAGCTGTTGAGTCACTGGTTTTAGTTTGCATCAAGAAATAAATATAGGACTGTAAAAAGTAGTTCAGGCCACAGAGCACGTAAGCTCGAGATTGAACTCAATCGTCAAGACAACCTGAGTGCATCTCAGTGCACTAAACGGAGCAAGGCAACGAGTCAGGCAAGCTCCTGCTGACACTAAATTGGACAAGGCCTGTCCAGATCTACAGAACCATACTAGTAGCCGCAACACGTTATACAAATACCAATAATGGATTATTCCTGAGAGTCACAAACCACCATCTTCAAAACCATTAAAACCTACATTGCAATGCAACACGTTCATGCTACTTCCAACTCTGATATTCCAACAGTATTCACAATTGCTGGTACCTGCTTACTAAACACAGAATAATTTATATCCAAATCTCTCTATAGAATAGTTTGCCTGAGTCAAAAATGGAACCAACTACGGGGAGTGAGCAACAAAACCCATTGGCCCATTTTCTAAAAACTCAGCACATGCTGTGCAACATTACAGAGAAGGATGGAGTGAAACCCTTGATGTTAGGGCCTGCTAAAAAATTAAGTGTGGTAGTGGATTTCGAGTGTCTAAGCCAAGAGACTGGGAGATATTTAGGTAATGGTTTCTCAGCATAAGAAGAAGGCAGTTGAAGTTTATTGTGTTATTAATTAAAATCTTTACAATGTTCGGGTCGTAAGGGAACAAATACATATGACCACGAGCAGACAATGCATTAAAGTAAAATAAAACATCAATATGTGCAGAAAAGCCTAATAAAATGTAGCAGCAGCGAATCACGTACATAGAGAACTATAAAGTGCTTGGTCATTAAAAGGACGGTAGGCTTGAATATTGCAAAGTGCTTCTAACAGATAGAGTGTTGGTGGCATGTATGATTAATTAAACTCTTTACGATGTCTGGGCCATAAAGGAGTGAATACATATGATCACGAATCCCGAAACAGAATAAAGCATTGATAAATGCAGAAAAAGCCTATAAAATGTGTAAAAAAAGAGTATTAGGAATTTAATTAAAAACACATAGTCTCATAAAATCTTGCTGTGTATCAAACGCCTTTTGTGAAAAACAGTCTTTGGATTGGCTTTACTGACAGCCATCCATACTTTTAATATGTTAACTGATATACACATCAAAAAACATAAGACAGAGCAAATGCAGTATCAAGTTACAAAACTACGGCAGGTTCTCTTAGCCAGACGTGGGATAGCAGGAGAAACAAGTGAGCAGACTCCGGACAGCCACGCAGCCACAAGGACGCTATCCGCAACCACCATCACCTCATCAGGACTGCCAAGAGGACCTCCTTCAAAGACCGCCTCAACAACAATGCACACAATAGCAAGGAGCTCTTCAACATCGTGAAGGAACTTTCCAACCCCAGCTCCGACACCAACGACATCCCGCCGTCGCAAGCCCTGTGCGACTCCCTTGCCACTTTTTTCCACCGCAAGATAGCAGATGTCCACGACAGCTTCAACACCCAGACAGCCCCAACAGACATCAACACAACTGACTCTACGCACACCATCGACCACGACCCCCTGCTAGCCTGGGCCAACGTGAGCATCGATGACACCATCAAGACCATGAGCACAATCCACTCCGGCTCCCCGTCAGACCCATTCACGCACCACATCTTCAACAAAGCCAGCAGCTCTATCGCACCCCATCTGCGCAACATCATCAATCTCTCCCTCGAGACCGCGACCTTCCCAAAGAGCTGGAAACACGCCGAGATCAACGCCCTGCTCAAACAACCCAAGGCGGACCCAAGAGACCTCAAGAACTTCCGGCCCATCTCTCTGCTTCCGTTCCTGGCCAAGGTCATCGAGAAGATCGTCAACAGACAGCTAACCCGATACCTCGAAGAAAACAGAATCCTGGACCCTTCCCAGTCAGGGTTCCGCAGCAACCACAGCATCATCGCCGCCACCGACGACATCAGGACCCTGCTGGACAACGGTTAGACCGCGGCCCTAATCCTCCTGGACCTCTCCGCCGCCTTCGACACCGTCTGCCACCACAATACACGCGCACGCCTCCATGCCGTAGGGATCCGAGACAAGGCTCTGGAATGGACCACCTCCTTCCTCTCCAGCAGAACCCAGAGCATCCGCTTCCCCCCATTCTGAACCTCAGCCTCCGAGATGATCTGCGGCGTACCCCTGGGATCTTCTCTCAGCCCGACACTGTTCAACATCTACATGACCCCGCTCGCACGCGTCGCCCGTCAGCACAACCTCAACATAATCTCCTACACTGACGACACTCAAATGATCCTCCCCCTCACCAAGGACCCCATCACCGCCAAATCCAACCTCCATGAAGGAATGAAGGCCATCACAGACTGGATGAAGATCAGCCGACTGAAGTTGAACACGGACAAGACGGAGATCCTCATCCTCGGCTCCAACCCTTCAGCCTGGGATGACTCCTGGTGGCTGACGGCACTGGGGGCTTCCCTGACACCCAACTACCACGCACGCAACCTGGGAATCATCCTCGACTCAACGCTCTCCATGACCAAGCAAGTCAACGCCGTCTCCTCCTCCTGCTTCAACACCCTCTGCATGCTCTGCAAGATCTACAGGTGGATCCCGACAGATACAAAAGGAACAGTCACCCAGGCCCTCATCAGCAGCAGACTCGACTACGGAAACGCCCTCTACGTGGGAGTCCCGACCAAGCTCATCAAATGACTGCAACGCATCCAAAACGCATCTGCACGACTGATCCTCGACATACCTCGCCACAGCCACATCACCCCCAACCTGAGAAACCTGCACTGGCTCCCCGTCGACCAGAGGATATCCTTCAAGCTCCTCATCCACGCACACAAGGCACACCACAAGACCGGCCCACCTACCTCAACAGACGAGTTTCCTTCTACACCAACTGCCAGCTCCACTCCGCTGACCTCGCACTCGCCACCGTCCCTCGCATCCGAAGAACAACCACCGGCGGGAGATCCTTCTCCCACCTCACTGCCAAGACCTGGAACACCCTCCCACTGAGCCTACAACAGACCAAAGACCTGCTGACCTTCAGGAGGCTACTCAAGACCTGGCTGTTTGACCAGTAGCGCCCCCCCCCCTCCCAGCACCTTGAGACGCTCGCGGGTATGTAGTGCGTTCTACAAATGATTGATTGATTGATTGAAACAGCTGAATGTCAATAATTGAATACAACAAAAGGAAGCACATCTCATGAATGTTAGGAAACAGCCGAGCACTACATCGGCGGACTTGAACAGTACATACTTCAAATAAACATGCATTTGTAAATGTTTTTTATATACCAGAGGGAAGGCAAGGTTCAACTTTATCTGAAACGTTTGTGTGTTTGAGGGGCTACGAGGAATTATGTTGTATTATAAGGTGGGGTTGTGAAATCTCACTGTGGTATACACTAAATAAACCAACATGGGTCAAGTCAGGCTGGCTTGTTAAACCTTTGCTCAACCCTGGGTAGATGTGGCCTTCAGCAGTCAGGCTTAAACAAAGGAGTATGTGTAAATGCATTTTGAAGTACCAAAACAGTGAAATAAGAAAGTCCCACAACACAAACGAAATCCAACACCTAATTTATAAACATAGACCTTATTTGAATGATTTTTTAGATACCAAAATGAAAAAATACAGATACAGAGATCTCAGCTTTTCATTTAAAAATGCAAAACAAGCATTGGTAACCGCAAAGGTTGGAAAACTTTGTAAAAATATTCAAGAGTTGGGTTCTACTACTCCAACCTACTTTGGGTGACCAAATCTGCCAGGGAAAGATCAGGGAAGGCAAGTAGGAATAGAAGGACAGTTACCTAAGCAGTTTTAGTTTTAGCTCCGAATTCCATAGGCAAACCACCATAGACTTCCATGGAGTGGTCCTGATGCAAGGGTAAAAGGATGATGAAAATGCTGTAAAACCCCCAGGATCCTGTGCAGTTGACGGGGGTCTTCCTGGGTGTACTCCTCCGTCTACGGTCCAGGTGGGACAACTTTGTTCAGAGGAATCAATGTCTCTTGAAGTCCTCTTTGGTCCAGCAAAATTCCAGCAGCTACTGGCCTACTCGTCTCCGGTGACAGCGAAACTAGTGGTTCCCTTTGGTGAAGGGTAGTGTCTATCTTGGGTTACCAATCTGCACTCCAATGACTCTCTCTTGTCTTTAAGACTCAGGTGCGATCTTTGAGCCTTAGAAAATGGTTATCAGGCTGCAATCCAGCGGACTACTGACTGGCCAGAACGGGCTTCTTCAGATTTTGTGGCCCACTCCTCTCTTTGGCATCACAAGGATCATCAGCTGCAGTCCAGCGATTGTTGCAGCCTCTCTTGCTAGGTCCAGTCCAGGAAAAAGCAAAGCAGTCCTTTGTCAGTCCTTTCTCCAGTCCAGATGTGATCTGAAGTCTGGGTGCCAGGAGTGCCATATTTATGCCCAGAACATGCCCTTGGGGAATGTGGTGGTCACTAGCCAAAGGGGCTAGCAGAATCTTTCCGGCCTAATGATCACTTTCTGTGAACTGTTGCATATATCTATCCCAGAGTGCACTATTCTGCCTACTCACAAATTGCAGAACCCGTCTCTTGGTGTGTGGAGCTTGGTATCCCATCCAAGAGGTGTGGGTACCTAAGGGCTACACACCCTCGGAATGTTATGTTATGATACATGCATTAAGTATAGCACATGACTCCCTACCGAAAAAGTATCTCAGCTCTTTGCTGTTCAGGGCAGGGGTGCTCTTATTTGAATATCCAAATCTTCAGCAGCTTTTTAAACATTGTGAATTCAGACCAGGAGAGTATGTGAATAGGCAGATTATTCCAGTGGAATGGGGCCAAATAGAAGGACCTTCCTCCATATCTGGCGGTATGAATGCGTGGAATTTTCAAAAGGGCCTTATTTGTAGACCTGAGCAGTTTGTTGGGCATATAATGATGTAGTCTGGAATACAGATATGCGGGAAGGGCTTTAGTGCATTATGGGTCAGGCAGCATAGCTTGAAAATTACTCTTTTTCTGATAGGGAGCCAGTGCAGAGTCTTTAGAATAAAGGTGGCAGAGGGGCGGAAGGGGAGGTTACAAATTATCCAAGCAGCTGTGTTCTGCATGACCTGCAGTTCTGACAGCAAAGATTCATTTACTGCCACTAACAATGCATTGCCATAGTCCAGATGACCGGTTATTAGTGTCTGTACTAAGGTCTTTCTGGAGTCAGATGGAAGCCACGGAAAAGCTCTCAGTAACAATCGCATTATAGTAAGACAGTGTTCGGCTCAAGAAGGAACCCTGTGAGACTCTTTTAATGATAGACCGTGTTTTAGGTTTGAAGGAGTCCCGACAGATAGTTTAGGGTTGAATGAGGAGAAAATCAATGAGCCGCTGTATCGCATTGCCGTAAATTCCATGCCTCATATAGTCTGTGGATGAGAAATGCATATGAGATCATATCAAAGGCGATGGATGGATCCAGTAGTACCAACATGACTGGGGTACCTACATCTAGTGATAGTCAGATGTATCAGTGACTGCCACTAGTGCAGTCTCTGTACTGTGTAGTGCCCTAAAACCCGATTGGGAAGGGTCAGAGATCTTATTTTCTTTTAGGAAAGATGCCAGCTGTTTATTCATAAAGCTTTCTAGAAATGTTCATAGTAGAGGGAGCAGAGAGATCGGTCAATAGTTGGAGAGGATCTCCTGGTTGGCAGAGGAGTTCTTAAGAACTAGAGATACTTGAGTGCACTTCCACTCAGACGTGAGTTTGGCTGAGGTTAAGGTGAGATTATAAAGCACCAGCACAGAGGGAGCAACGAAATTGGCTACACAGGAGGTTATCTTGGGGGAGAACAATGGTCCAAGCGGGAACCTGATTTGGTTAAGCAGGCCCCTCGAATGGAAAAAACTGTTTGGCGATTGGGCTCCCCTCTCAGTCCCCAATACCAACCCATCTACCTTGACTAAAGAGTAGCTCCTCTCATGTGTGTGTTCACTATGTGCACTTGAATGGCGGCTTCCTGTTTGAAGCTCGCCATTTGGGCTCACATCCTGTGTGGCTTCTTGCCATGGAGAGCTGGCACCTCTTCCAATGGCAGCCCTCTATTGTTCTTACTTCTGAGAGTCATTCACACTTCTCCCCAGGAGAGCGGAAGGCTATTTATTTATTTTATTTATTTAGGAGTTTTATATAACACTGGCAAGACCTACAGTGATATCAGAGTGCTTTACATCAGTGCATGCTCATTACATACACCTCAGAGATAAGATCAAGTTATGGTAATGGTTGCATATGAGGGAGGTGAAATAATAGGGGAGGTATATAGGGAGAACTAAAGGCTGAATTCATGTCTTGACAGATGATTGATCATCCGATAGTTGAGATGTTGAGTGAGGAGCAGATCATTTAGCTGTCTCTTAAAGGTCAAGAAGGAGGGGTTTGTCCTGATATGTATTGGAATGGAGTTCCAGATTTTAGGGGGATTGCTCGAGAAGGAGTGGGCCTGGGTATTTTGTTTGTGGGCTTTAGGCAGAATGAGGAGTAAGGTATTCGTGCTTCTTAGGTTTCTTGACTGGCCTGCCTTTTTCAGTTTTGAGGCTAGGTGAGTTGGTTTCCCAGTGTGAAGGGCTTTGTAAGTGACACAGCAGTTCAGAAGCGGAAGCGAGCTTCAAATGAGAGCCATTACAGTTCTTTTAGGGCAAGGTAGATGTGGTCATATTTTTTTTATTCCAATTACCATTCTGGCTGCTGCTTTGAGAGTGGTTCTAAGGGATGCAATGTTGGATTTCACAGTGCCTGTGAGGGTGGTGTTCCCGAAGTCTTATCTATACAACACCACCACTTGAGGGGCAGATTTGAGGTTTTTCGGTGGTATGTAGGGTGTGATTTTGTTCAGAATTTTCAGGTTGTAGAAGCTACTCTTCTCACTGTGCTTTATGATCTTTCATGCTCATTATGGAGTCCAATGTGATTCCTACAGATTTAGCGGAGTCGGCTGGGATGAGATTGCAGTTGAGAGCATCTCTGAAGTTTAGCCATCCTTGCATCTCGGGGGATTGCTCTGTCTTTGATATGAGCAGAATTTCTGTCTTATCTTGGTTTAGTTTTAGTTGATGGAGAGATAGCCAGTGTTGAACTTCTTTGAGGGTTGCATTTAGTCGGTGCATGTCTACAAGCAAGGAGATTTCTTTACGCAGAGCTGGGTGTCATATGTGTATAGATGGAAGGGGATGGTTGTTTGGTTGAGAATGAGGGTAAGGGTTATTGAATAGTGAGGATGAGAGGATAGAGCATTGGGGCAAATGCTATTTTATCAGAAGTCAGATTGCTAATTTTTATTTGCTGAGAGCAGTCTTGAAGAAAAGAGGTGTACCAGCTTAGGACTTCCGTGACAATACTCTTTTGGAGAGAATCCAAGAGAAGCTTATGATCGACCGTGTCAAAAGCCGCCGATAGATCTACGAGTATGAGCAGGCAGAATCTGTCTGTTCCCTTGCTGCAGCCTTTTCTAAAGCCTGATTGATGAGGGTCTAGGAGATTGTAAATGTCGATGTTTTGGTTTAGTTGTGAGGGAACACATCTTTGTCGGGTTTTTGCTAGGAAGGGGAGATTGGAGACAGGTCTGATATTGTTGAAGTCATTTAGGTCTGCTCCCTGTTGTTTGAGCAGTGGTGTGATTTTACTGAGTTTGAGAAATTCTGGCATCACTCCAGTTATTAGGAAACTGTTTATGATCTTAGTCCAGAGGGGGGATATGGTGTGGTTAAGTGTTTTTTGCAGGGGTCTGGAAGGGGTCCACATTGTGGGAGGAGGGTTTGGACTTAGCCAGTAGAGTCGATATGACCTCCTCCGAGAGTGTATTGAATACCTTCCAGGTTTTCGGAGTTTTGCAGGGCCCTTGGATTCAGTCTCATCCATTGTTGTCCTGTGGCGTGATTGTTGATAGGGTGGCTGTTGAGTGAGAAGGTGGGTTGTTATCTACCTTCCGGGAGAAGGGATTCCATTGGATGGCTATTTAGGATGTCCATGGGAGAGCTCTATTTTCATGATTTTGTCATTGAAGAAATTGGTGAAGCTGTCACACCATTATTTGGAGATCTGAGGGTTCTTTAGGGATGGCTTGGAAGCTTTTGATAATATTGAAAAGCTCTTTGGGGAGGTTTTTGGTCTTATCTAGAGAGTTATGGAAGAATGTGTCTTTTTCTTTAGAAATGAGTTTTTTGTAATTCCTGCTTTCCCTTCTGAGGTGATCTAGGTGGGCTGTGGATGGATTAGTTCTCCAGAGTCTTTCTGCTGCTCTAAGCTGTTGTATTTCAGTGTTGAAGTCTTTATTGAACCAGGATCTCGAGGGTGTGTTTCTCATTCTTTTCAGTTTCAGAGGGGCTACTTGGTTAAGTATGGATGACATTGCTGAGTTGTAGTGGTTGGTGAGTTCAGTTGTCAATAGGTTATCTGATGGGGGAATAATGATCCCATTATTTCTTCAAGGTATTCCAGGGGATTTGTCGTATGTTTCTCACTCATTGAAGGATTTTTTGCATGCGAGTGAGGTGGTAAGGCGGCATGTTGATGTGGAACAGAATGATATGGTGATCTGACCAGTCGACAGGGAGGATAATGTTGATAGTTAGTGTTTCTTTCTGAGCAATTATAGCATCTAGGGGTGAGTCTTTGTTGTGGGACTGACCTTGTTGGGAGAGGTTCTTACTGAGTAAGAGGTCATTTAGGGATTGGATTTGGGCATTGTTTTCGTCATTCCAGTGAAGGTTGATTTTCCCAAGGATGATGTTTTTGGCGTCTGAGAGTAAACAGTGTGTAATCAGATCTGCTAAGTGTTCACCAAAAGAGAGTGTGTTACCTGGTGGGTGGAGAGTAGGTGCCGGTTTATTTGTATGGTGTCTTTCATCCTTATGGTGGTGGTAAGATATTCAAATGTGTTGTAGGTTAGGGTGTTCCAAGTTAAGTCAGGCCCACCCTGGGACTTCTGCCCAGCCAGAATAATTCATCTGGTTCCTGAGGTGATAGCTACGCACTTCACAATCATTTTTACTTACCTGTTTGAGGTAGGATATTTTCAAAAAGATTGGAAGGGAGGGTCAATTCTTCCGCTGTTACAAAAAATAACCTTGATACAGGCGACCCACATAATTACCGGCCAATCACTCGATTACCATTTCCTGCTAAACTGGTTGAAAAAGTTGTTAACCAGGAATTGACAACTTTCATAGACAAAAACAAGAGCCTTGATTCATGGCAATTTGGATACTGTAGTCACCAATATACCAAGCTAGCGTTGACCACATCTGCGTAGGAAATTAGCCAGACAATAGATTGTGGGAGAAACGTGGTCCTGATCCTCTTGGATCTGTCGGCTGCATTTGATATAGTCAATCATGCTCTCCTAATCAGCCGACTTGAATTGATTGGTATCAAAGACAATGTGCTTAATTTTATTACATCCTTTTTAGCCGACCGAATTTAAACACATTCCTTTGGTGACCTTACTTCACCAGCCTTTTCACTACCTTGTGGGGTACCTCAGGGCTCATCCCAGAGCCCCACTCTATTCAATCTTTATGTTACCCCACTTGCAGTATTGATCAAATACTTTTGATTTTTGCTGCTCTTGTATGCTTGCAATATGAAGATTGTTGTGTCCGTAACTGGTAATCCTGAAGCCACTGAAGTTCAGTTTCACGACTGCATGCTCCACATTGGGAACTGGATGAGCAGCAATTGTTTGAAGTTGACCTCCACAAAAACTGAGGTTCTGCTGTTTGGCAACAACCCCTCTTTTTGGTCCTCCAGTTGGTGGCCCCAAGAACTGGGGATTTTGCTTACTCCAAGCTTTAAATTTAAAAACATGGGAGTAATTATTGACAATCAGCGATCTTTCAAAGAACAATTAAATCAGATCACCTCCTCACGTTTCTATATTTTGAAAATCCTTAGAAAGGTTTTGCCCTATGTTCCACTAAGCCTGCAAAAGACTGTAGTTATGACCCTCATCTCTTCTAAAATGGATTACTGCAATGTGCTTTTTATTAATTTATTATTTATTTATTATTTTTTTTTGAGTTATAGAGAGCGCAAACTTGACCCGTTAGGGTATCAGAGAGCTTTACAGGAATCAGCAGTAGTACACAAAAGACATGGAGGGGGGGGGACTGGATACAAAGGGATAAAAGGGATTAAAGTGCCAAAGTACAATTTACATTTACATTTTACGAGAAACGAAGGTCCCAAGGTCCATGGAGGGTGCCAGGAGGATAGTGTCTGTGTACTCCAGGGATGCATTAGAGAGGAAATGGAACAAGGTCTCTGGGTGAAACAGAAGGCCAAATTTAGATGAGGAATTTGCCCATTTGAAGCGAGTCAGAGACGGGATTCTTCTGATGGCGGGCGGGAGTGAGTTCCATATTCTTGGTGCGGCCCCAGAGCAGGCCCGATTGTAAGTTGTCTTTTTCCTAAAACGTGCAGGTTGGAGCAAGAGGTCTCTGGTGAACTGCGAGCCAAGCTTTTAAAGGTACCAGGGAGATCTTGGGTAAAACCGAGAGGGTGAAGCAGCCATATTCCAGTCTAGAGATGACTAGTGCCTGGACTGCCATTTTTAGGTTGCGAGTATCAAGGAAGGGTTTCAGTTTCCATAGTTAGCTCAGGTGGAATCTGGCTGATTTGGCCATAGAGTTGATGTGGTCCCTCATGTTCAAGTTGCAGTCCAGGGTTATTCCAAGGGATTTGGCTGAGTGCACAATGGTCGGAGGGGGGTTTAAGGCTGTGATGGCCTTAATCCAACTCTGAGTCTCAGTGTTGGCATTGGGTGAAGAAATTAGAAGAAATTCTGTCTTCTTTGCGTTGAGTTTGAGTTGATTGGAGGAGAGCTATTGGACAGTCAATTTCAAGGCTTCATTCAGGGAAAGAATCTCCTTGAAAGAGGAGATCTTGATGCAGATCTGGGTGTCGTCAGCGTACATGTGGTAAGAAATATTCGCGGTGTGTAGTATTTCGGCAAGCGGTTCTAGGTAAAGATTGAAGAGGGTGGGGGACACGGTTGATCCTTGGGGGACTCCAACTGTGACCGGGGAGGGAGCAGACAGGTTACTGTTAATTAGGAATCTCTGTGACCGGTTGTAGAGGAAGGACATAAACCATTTAAGAGCAGAGCCATCCATTCCCATCCTGAGTTTGAGTTGTTCATGTAGTTTCTCATGGTTGACCGTGTCGAAGGCCGAGGAAAGATCTAAGAGGATTAGGAGACAGGTTTTGCCTTGGTCAAGGGCTTGGAGGGCATCATCCACGATGTGGAGAATAGTGGTTTCCGTGCTGTGCCCAGGCCTGAAACCGGATTGGAAGTCATCTCGTAGGTGGAAATTTGTGATGTGTTGG
Source organism: Triturus cristatus (assembly GCF_964204655.1). Taxonomy (NCBI): domain Eukaryota; kingdom Metazoa; phylum Chordata; class Amphibia; order Caudata; family Salamandridae; genus Triturus; species Triturus cristatus. Next base: position 432,799,298 of record NC_140585.1, on the reverse strand, counting down.
CTCAGCTGCTGTTGCACACACTTCTCCAGAACTTTTGCTAAGAGTGGGATGTTAGAAATAGGTCTAAAGTTGTCAGGGGAGGCAGAATCCAGCTACTGTTTTTTTTAAATGGGGAGGACTTGGCCGGCTTTCAGAGAGTTTGGTATGGATCCCTGAAGAAGGGAGGCGTTAATTATTGCAGTCCAGCTAGGAATGATGCATTGGGCAGTGGCAGCTAGGCAGTTAGAGGGGAGTAGGTCATTAAAGTGGTTGCTCGGGTTTAGGGTGGAAAGGATTTTCGAGACGGAGTGTTCATCATAGATTTTGAAGTCAGTCCAGTGTGCTTGGTTTTTGGGTGAAGCCTGTGGAGGCTGCACGGAGTGAGGATGCAGATCTGGAAGGGGTTGAGAATAAGAAGCGGATCTAAGTTCATTTCCTAAGGCTGTGATTTTGTCAGAGAAAAAGGAGGAGAATTCCTCAGATGAAATTAGTGACTTGGGGGTTTCTTTGGATGTTTTGGCCAGTTTGTTTGATTGGTGTTTGACCAGTTCAAAAAGTTTGCGGGGTCTGTTCTTGGCGTTCCCCAGTTCAGATATCAAGAATTCTTTTTTTGAGTTGAGGATGTTTCTGTTGTAGGCATTTCTGGCCTGACAGAGGAGTTTTAGATGTGCGGCTGAGGGGTGCTGTCTCCAGGTTCTTTCTGACTGCCGGAGGGATCTCCTCTCGCTGTTGAGGGACCCATTGAATCAGTGGGTTTCTGTCTTTGCTTTGGGATCTTTTTAGTTTTAGCGGGGCAATGTCATCAAGAATGTTAGTTATAGCCACAGAGTAATGGTCATTGAGGTCGTTGACCGTTGTGATATGGAGGGGGGGAGATCCGACTTGCAGCGAGCTGCCAGTTCCCTGGGATCAAGGTTCTTGGTGTCTCTGACCCAGCATTTAGGAATCACCTGTCGCAGTGCTCTTGTCTTGAGGGTGCCAGGTAGTAGGAAAGTGATAGCGTGGTAGTCAGACCATTCACAAGGGTCTATAGCGATAAGCTTGACTGTCGATTCCTAGGTGATGATCCAGTCTAGAGTGGCGCCTTTCGAGTGTGTAGGGAGTGAGCAGACTTGAGTTAGGGCTTTGTCGGCCAAAAGATCTTTGATGCCGTTGACATGAGGATCCTTAGGGCCGTTCCAGTGCAGGTTGAAATCCCCAAGGAAAATGTCTTTGGAGTTGGATGAAACCTTGGCTGTGATGAGTTCCACGAGGTGGTCAGTAAAGGCGTCATTTGTGCCTGGGGGGTGATAAAAGATGTGCAGATTGCACAGCTGAGTGGTGTTGCTGCATATAGAGAGTACGAGGTATTCACAGGAGTCTGTGGTATTTACCAGGAGTTCCATGACAAGGAGGTTAGAGCGGTAAATGCAAGCAATGCCTCCCCCTTTTTTGCTAGATTACCTATCCAGCCTTGCAATGTTGTAGTTGGGAGGGACTAGGAGGTCCAGGCATGGAGATGAGGATTCATTGAGCCACAATTCAGTCAGGATTGCTAAGTCAAGGTTTTGGCTCAATATGAGTTCTGCGATATTGGCGGCATGCTTAACTGCAGAACGGCAGTTAATTAGGAATTAATATTCAAAAATGTTTTTTGCACAAGTTACAGAAGCTGAATAATGCAGCATTCCGGCTTCCTGTAGGCATTCTGAAACACAAATCTACATCTCAAGCTTTGGTCCAACTACTTTGGCTCCCTATTGGTAAACATATTCAATTTAAAGCACTCTGCATAGCCTTCAGGGCACAACAAGGCGCTGGCCCTGATTATCTGCTACAATGTTTCCAGCGATGTACCCCAGTACGTTCACTATGCTCTTCCACTATTGGAAATCTTGAAGTCCCCAGATTCAAGAAAGTTAACTGGGGCGGGAGGGGATTTGTAGCATGCACAGTGAGGTTGTGGAACTCGCTCCCGACCGTACTATAACATAAGGCTAATCTATTGGAATTCAGGAAGAATTTAAAAACCTGGCCTTTTAGCAAATAGCTTTCAGTATCTTTCTATAATATATTCTGTTTCTCAGCATGGCTTAGTGCTGAAATACCTCCGGGTAATTGTTACGTTTTAAAGTTTTTTATTTTATTTTATTTTCATTTAATTTCATTTCTGTTTCCTCAACATTTATGCTATTCTTGTGTATAATGGCAATGCTTCTATTGTGGCAGTCCTTCTTCAATGCCTTCCTCGATGATTGAAAATCCCAGTGGGACTAGTGTGTCTACCTCGATGATTAAAAATTCCAGTGGGACCAGTGTGTCTACGATCGGGTTAAGGATTCATTTAGTCATGTTTCTGTGATTAATGTGATGTCAATGTGGTTCAAGATGGCTTCTGCTAGTTCTGTTGCCTACTTGGTTGCAGATCTGCATTTAATGAACATACATTTGGTTTCTCTGCAGTGCTTAGGATCTTGAGGGGAGGAAGTCAAGGGACTAATGATGAGGTGTGCTGGTGGCCTTGTCGTTCTAGTTGGTAAAGGGTTTCTTCCTAGACCTGTGATGACCTGTATCTTAGAGAAAGTAGCGTAACAAAACTTGAGGGGGTCCACTGCAAAGTACATGGAGGGTGCCCCCCAGGATCCGGGCCAAGCCTGGAGCTCGCAGATGCTGCTCGTGCACAGTGCAGGAGGGAGCCCTCTGGAGGTTGGGCCCAAGACACTTCAGGGGCTGCAGGGGGTATTGTTACACTACTGCTCAGAGAAGGGGTAGATTTAAATGAGTTCCAGGTTGTAGGAATTGGCTAGCTCTGTTGGCTCACTCAGAGACACCATGGTGCTCAATGTTTTAGGCCTCTGAGCTTTGTTGTTAAGAGGCTTTGTGGTTCAGCTTTGTGGCTGTGTTTTAGCAGTGGTACAAAAGGGGGTGGTGATGGACGGAGCATCAGAACCAATCAAACACTCACACCCAGTCAACCGATCTGGGTTTGATCCATCACCATTCTTTAGCCCACTCTGCCACCCCAGTTCAGACATGGCTATATGCAAATCAGTCTGACCCTGTGCCTCATGGGAACAGTCCAGCCCTAACTGCCAAGCCATGCCTTCCCTGGACCGGAAACAAGCTTCCTAGGACCGGTTTCTGGCATTTCAGCCGTCTTCAGCCAGGCTTGCTTGACTCCAGTGGCAAAGTGAGCAAGGGACTCACGTCTGAGCATACCCTGCCAACTTATGGCGAACAAAGCGGTACAAAAGGGGGTGGTGATGGACGGAGCATCAGAACCAATCAAACACTCACACCCAGTCAACAGATCTGGGTTTGATCCATCACCATTCTTTAGCCCACTCTGCCACCCCAGTTCAGACATGGCTATATGCAAATCAGTCTGACCCTGTGCCTCATGGGAACAGTCCAGCCCTGTGTTTTGGCAGTCCCTAGCAGCAGTTTTTTGCTGTATGTAGGAAGGGGGTTTAGGGTGATGGTTAGGATTAGGATGCATGTTCGAAAAGATATTGTTGAGGCCCTGTACTTCTTTCTCTAGTTGGTTTTCAAAGTGATTCAGTCACTCATTGAGCTTGGAGAGAGGCATTTGGTTTAATGATTGGAAAGTGAGGGTGTTTCACTTTCGATTGTGCACGGGATGGCTGTTGTGAGAAATGGGATCTCTGGTTGGCTAAGGCTTGCGCCAAAGCCAGGCAGAGACCACCACTCTAGTCAGGGCAAGAAAGTTACACACCAAAGATAACCCCTTCTCACCCTCTTGGTAGCTTGGCACGAGCAGTCAGGCTTATCCTGGAGGCCATGTGTAAAGCATTTGCGCACGCACACAGCAAAAACATCCCAGGCACACTACAAAAGGAACTCCACACAAGGTTATATAAAAAATAGCCTTTGTATTCTCTAAACACATTAGAATAGTAAACACATAATATACATGATGCCACCTGGCACTAGGTCATATTTACATGGGATTATATACACCTGACAGGGCCCACTGGACCACTGTCAGAACCATCACAAAGCGAACTTAGTAAAAGTAATACATCTCATAAACGTACAACCAGTAATCACTGGTAACCACTGTACTCAGCATCAGCCTGTAACATAAACCACATTATGCACATTATCACATTTAGGCGTGAAATACATTCTGCGCCAACCTCACCAGCATAAACACATTATGCAATCCTCTCATAAGTCTAAACGCATTAGACCCTAACCTCCTAAGCATAACTCACATTAGGAAATAATCTGAGTGGAACATAATTTCACTAGCATAAACCATACTATGCAAACCAGCCTCATAATCATAAAAAAACACATTTAGAGGTATAAAACAGGGTGCGTAAATCATACTAAATGAATCAAATTTCCTAGCACCACATAAATCACATTTAGCACATAGTCTCCTAATAAAGACCATAGTAGACATAAATCACATTAGGGCCTTGCGCCCTACAAACCTCCCAGTCCCCCTGGCAAACTGGCCATCTCAAAAGGGGCTCAAATGCCCTATGTCCATAATGTCAGGACTGCTGCCTAGCAGCTGAATCATAAGTGCGCTACTGCACAAACCTAAACGTAGCAGCTGCCCACTACTTGCTGGGAAGCTGGGAAAGATCGTGGGCCAAAGAGTGCATCCCATTCCTAACTCTAAACATGCCCCTAACGAACTGCAGCCTAAACGTAGCAGCTGCCCACTATTTGCTGGGCAGATGTGAAGAATTGTGAAGACCTGGCACCTCTGTGCCGCTTCTGTCCCTCTCAGGGACTCCTAAATCAATCTGCGCCAAACGTGGCTGCTGCCCTCTATCAGGCGGGGCAGCGGGAAACATGGCCTGAGCCCTGCTCTTTGGCTATTGAACAATAAAACGAACCCTCTTGGTGCAGCTGCCCTCTGCGAGCAGGGCAGCTGGGAGGAATGCAGCTATGGGGCCTGGGCACCTCTGTGCCCTCACGTTGGAGCCACATAGGCTCTGGAAATGGACCGTGCTCCCAAACATTGGAGCGCACTGGCTCTTAAACCAAAACATGCACCCTCGTAGGAGCGATAATGAAATGCGGCCATGTCCCCACTCGGCTCTCACTCACCGAGCTCTGGTGCCACTCTGGGTCTCCTCTCCCTGGTAGGCAGGACCGGCGTGTCTGCCTCCTTCACCCGGACCCCCTTGCGGGATACGGGACTTCATTGTGGAGCCCGCGAGGCTCCAGCCGCATTGCTCTTCACCCGGGCCCCCTTCTGGGACCCGGGACTCCTCTCTTACGGCGGCCACCACCGCGGGGCTCTCCCTCGCTCATGGGAGTCCCGCATCATTATTGGCGCCAGACTCCTTTCTCGCGGGGCTTCCCTTCTGTCTCCGATGCCCCGCCCACAACCAGGCAACGATGCCTGTCTTCCGGCTCGTGCTCAGTCACGACCCGGGAGTTTCCTTTTTCGGCAGCAATGAGGGGTAGGTCCCCGCTCCATTTTAAATATGGTAGAAGCGGAGTGGGCACCCGCGTATTCACTATGTGTACAGCAGGGTAGGCTCCCGCTCGTGGGCACAATGCGGGGTGGGCACCCGCCTCTCTCCGCCTCCGTAAGGGGGGAATCCTCTGGAAAGGAGTGCAGCTCAGTGCTGCGGAGCTCTCATGCTCCTCTTGCTGAGGGTGGGAATTAAAATAAAGCACTCACAATGCGCTAGAACAGCAAAAGGTCCTGTAGTGAAAAGAACAAATCCAGCAGAAAGTTCCTGTAGAGATCAAGGGCAATGCAGGGCCCAGGGAGGCAAGCCCTCCTGGCAGCACCCCCCTGGGCCCCAAGCAGCAGCATGCCCCAGGAGGAACAGCACCAAATACTGCAAACACTCATGGGGTCACAGCCCCTATATTTATATCAGTAAATCCCTTTGTGTCACAGCACAGGGCTTAGGGATACCAGTCAGAACTGGTTTAGAGCGGATTTGGAGCGCTGTGTTTTGCCCAGCTCCTCTCCCCTTTGTCAGGTGGGGGCTCACTGATCAGACACACCACAGGGGGCGGAGCCAGCATTGTACTAGGGAAGCACCATCCCATTCAGAGACAGGGGATTACTCCTCCCACCACTCTTCCTTCAGGTGTCCCATTCAGCCTAGCTGACTCACCCTGCTCCTCCTGGAGCCATCCACACCTCTCAGCTCCTGTCAATCACAAGCCAGACATGCAATTCACATCAGGCAGGACGGCACACAGAAATGCCACCTTCTAAAAGTGGCATTTCTCCACCAGTCACCATAAATCTGCACACACCATTGTGCAGCATTTATTCTCACGAGTTCATACATACTAAACCCTGCACTCCTCTCATACCAGGAATTACCATGGACACACATATCTCCCATGCATTCCTATGGGAGACAGGCCAATCTCACCACACGCACTCAGAGTGTACACGCACTTTACACTTGGCCACAGTGCTAAAGTGCCCAGAGGCCTAAAACCACTACCACCATGTCAGAGCATAAGGCAAAAAGTTCAGGGGTGAACCTGCCAAAAAGGGCCAAGTCCAACAGCGGTCTAGAGTCACAGAGTGAATGTCGGTGGGAGTGGGATTCGAGATGTAGTTGGGAGTGGGATAAGAGATGCCCCTAAATTCTTTATTTTTGAAAGCAGGACTAGTGTGGGCCCATTGAAGTGGTTTCGGCAGCATATTGGTGATAGTAGAAGGCAGGTAGTAGGATCTAGGTGCCTGAGCAACTAGTTCGACCTTCCTAGTGGCTGGAAAGGAGGGGGAGGAGTGCAGCTTGTGGGGGGGTGGTCACAAGATTTGTTGGTTTGGGAGGTGGGATAAGTGGCCATATTCTGAGGTTACTGAGCTGGAGCTCTGGGCTGGGATTGTGAGAATTTTGATCAGTGAGTAGATCATGTTATGGAAGTGAAAGGTAGTGGTGTGGAACAATGAGCTGCCAAGTACCACATGTTCGGTAATGGTTGGGGTGCATGCATAGTGTGTTGTGAGGGAGGGAGTAGATTTTATGGTGTGACTTGTGTGTGTTTCATCATGTTAGAGACATGTGGGGGAGAGTGGCTTGAGGGGTGAGCGATTTATGTCAGTTATGTGGCATTTTTCAGTGTAGGCTATATGGATTTGAAAGTGCTTAGACTGGTATCAGTACCTTGTATCATGATTGTTCGGTTTCTGAGGATGGTTGTGGTAGCATTGCCTTTGAACACGGGTGTGTTGGAGATTATTCGTTTATGTCCATATGGAATGTTAGTGGATTTGGTTATTTGAAGGTATTTTGGTATGAGTGTTTTCCATTTTGCAGGATGTGTAGTGTAAAAGATATCAGCAATGAGTAGTTTGGGGTGTTGCTTAATCAATTTGTGTTTATAGTTCTTGGCCACTGGGATGGAGGGGGAGTTAAGACCATGAGGTTTTAGGATGGGGAGTAGTGCAGGGGTAGAGTACGCTATGTAAGTCTGCATCATGTGACTTTTAGGGGAGAATCATAGTCTTTATACGAGTGAGGTCAGGTGGATTTCCTAGCTGCACTTTTGTGCCAGAGTATTAATTTTAGGAAGAGTCACACTAATATCAAATGATTTTGCTGTGAGGGCTGCTCTTAAAGAAGGGGGTGAAGGTATGTGTAAGCTCTTTGAAATGTATTTTAGTGTAATTAGTGTAGGGGTGCAGCTCCAAGTAGTGCCTTTGGTTGAGTAGGACTGTAGCCAGCCCAGTCTAAGATGGCTGCCAATCTGGTGGGGGAGAGGAGCCTGGACTCCGGTGATCCTCTTTCTCTTGACCACATAAAGTGGCCACCGAACTGGTGAAGAGAGAGGTGCCTGGGTTCAGGTGGTCATCTTTCCATCTCTATGGAGTGGTGGGGAAGCCTAGAAGGTCAAGGAGGGACTTCAATATCTTATGATTTGTTTATGTTTTAGTTGCATGAACAATGCAATGAGCACACAGGTCTCTCTGGTTTCTTTTTAGTTTCTGTGCTAGACAGGTATTGTCCTGGGTTGTTGGTGAGGGTGAAGGGGATCCCAAAATGGCAGCCCTGTACTTTACTGTGTCTTCGAAGACAGAGTTGAAAAACATGAGTGCACACTGACTTACCAATTGCTGCCTCTTCCCTCAATATATGACACTCGTCTTTGGCACAGTTTTTGTGAGGTGAGGGAGCAGCCCTACCCCCTTTGTATAGATAGAGGCATTTGGATGACTCTTTATGAGTCAGCCTAGCAAGAGACCATGGCTCTCCCCCTCAATGCGCTCAGTGGTGCTCCCAGAACCACTGAGGGTCGAGGAGTCCAGGCAGCCAGAGCAGGGCGAGAGAGCAGGGGCCAAAGCAGGGCAATAGAGCTTGTCCGAAGGGAGCGTAGTCCTCTCGTCAGATTAGGACTGGAGGCTCTACCACGTCGATAGGTCAAAGTGAGGTACAAGATCGGCTCAGCCAGAGAACGTGTCTATCGCTCAGCTGTGTATTCTGCAGCACTCCCAGGTTCACTGTGGGGTCAGTGAGTCCACACAGCAGCCAGAGCAGGGCGAGCAGGGGCTGAAGCAGAACTGGAGAGTGGGCCCAGGGATTGCAGCCCCCATGTAGGTCGAGGTGGGGCTCTGCGACACAGATGGGCTAACGTGGGGCATGATAGACAGGTCCAGAGTCTCCACAGCCCTTGTGATCTGTGTCCTGGTCACACAAATATAGTGACTGGCCGCTGTCCATCTATGCTGGTACCTCGTCCAGATAGGGTCTAAAGGTGGGGTCAGTGGCTTGGGGGGATATCCTACTCAAGGGCTTTGAGTTCTGCAGCTCGGGCTTGCGGAGTCAGTACCCCAATCGCATCAGTGGCAGCCACCATTGAACCATGCAGATTGCAACATGTGCTCAGAGGCCTGAGTGACATCTCTGCAGGGCTGCTTCATGCAGGGGCATCCAGCATCCTGCACGTCGTCTTAGACCAGTAGAGATTCCAGTGTGGTCATGGCTCCAGGTCGGGGACAGAGGGCCTCTGGATGAGTGGAAGTATTCAGTTTCAGAGTTTCAATTAAAGTTTGTTGGCTCTGTGTTTTGTTCCGTTCTCTTGTGGAGTGAATGACCGAGGGAAGACCAGCATTTTTACAGATTGTGATCCCATCCCTCAGGAGCTCAGCTTCGATGCTCCTTCTTGGAAGGCCACCTTGGTATCCACTTGTGCAAAGCTATGGCCAGCACAAGCGAGTGGCCACAGGAAGACTTGGGAATCAGAGTGCCAACTTTCTAAAAGTTGCATTTCTTTAAAAGTTACATTAAATTTGACTTGGGCATCATGTTGGTTTAATGCATTGATTATTTTGATAACTTGAAGTATCAACTTTATCAGTCCCATTCAGAAGTTAGGGCAGCTGAGTTGTTAGTGTATAGCCCTATACTCAACAATGGGGCTACTAAAGTCTCCACAGTAAAAACGACAATTCGGGGGCTTTACTGTTAGAACATATAAAAATGAATGTACTACTCTGTAATATATTACACCCTGCCTGTGGACTTGATAGGCTTGCTATTGGGTTGACTTACATTTTTTAAAGATGGAGTCTTGTGCTTTGTGAGCTGCAGTGGCGGGCTGGGAAACGTTTTCACTTTGTCACAGCCCGGGTGGGCAATAGTTGCTGCAGCACATGGTGATTCACCGGAACTTACAATACCCAGGTATCACTTGTACCATATACTAGGAGCTTTTAAGTAAGTAAACTTTTGCACTCAGCTGGTTAGCTGTTCCGGGTGCACTCTCACAGTCAACAAACAGCAGAATCAGTCCATGATGGTCATCATGCAAAAAGAGGGTCAACTTCCACAAAAGTCCCCTTGTTATTAATAAGGCATCCATCTGCCTTGGCAGAGTTCTTCACATAGCTTAAGTCACCTTAAAGCCCATCTGTTGGAATGCTGTCTGTTTGTAGCTCAAAACTGCTAGGTGACCTCTGACTACGTGTAGTTTGTGAGTGAAATTTTCTTACTTGTTGTAAAATACCTGTTTAGGATCAGCCTACAATAGGTTTAAGAATCAATTGGGAAAAATCTCACTTCCTGTTACCAATGGTGCTTGCTCACTTTATGTGAACAGTTATTGCATTTGTGTGGGAGTGTGATTTTTAAATTGTGGAATTGCTGGTTAAGAAAAATACAGCTCACAACATAAATGCCTTTAAAACAACTTTACAGCAGTATGTTATGTTATTATTTAATATCCTTTGTAAAACCTTCACTTGTATTTTAATGATCATATATATTTTCTTTTAATTGTGCTACTGTGTTCAAAATAACACAATAGCACAAACTATTGATTTAATAAGGTGTATTTACCCATGCAATGTAAATCATAGTGTTATTCTTTCCTAGCCTACACTTATGCACTGTCTTGCTTTCTGGTACCTGCAAACCACATGTTTGAAGTGCAGTTTTGCAATTAAAGTGTGTTTTATGTATTGAAAATGTTTGGAATTCTAGGAATGATGGGGGTGGGGGGGGCACAGCCCATTATGAGGAGTTGAGGATTCTTTCACAAAGTTTCAGCACCAGAGGTCATTACTAGATATCATTGATATCCCATTTGAGGTAGGCACAAGGTCCTGCAGTTCCAGTTTGCAGTACTGTTGTTAGAAGAGTTCCTGTTTCAAATACCAGTTAAAACGTCCACAACTGCCTACTGAATGAAGAGATAGCAAGACATGTTATCACAGCAGACCCACTTCAACTGTTCATTTTGGGGAAATTCAGAAGAGATCAATGGCAGAATGGAGGTCAAAAGGAATCTTGGAGGAAAACGAACTACAATTCATGAGGGTATCCTGTCCCACCAACATTCTATCACCTGCCCAAGGTGCATAAAAGCATGGACAACCCCCCGGGCCGCCCAATCGTGTCCTCCAAAGGAAGCCTATTGGAGAAAGCTTCAATTTATTTAGATTCCTTTTTGTTCCCCACAGTGAAGGACCTAAGTTTGTTCATCCTGAACACTACTAATTTTATCCGTTTATTCCATGATCGCACCTGGGACGATGACCTACTATTGATTACTCTTGACATTACAAGCCTCTACATGAGCATTATACATTCTAAGGGCCTGTTCGCATTGGAATTTTTTCTAAAAACCAGATCATTAAAGTTCCAAGAACATAGCAGAATGTTATCACAAATTGTTTCATTTTGCCTGCATAATAACATCTTCCTCTTTTCATGACAACTGTATTTACAGACGCAGGGGACCGCTATGGTCACGTGCTTCACCCCCAGTTACACAAATCTTTTCATGGGCTGGTGGGAGAAGCACATGGCCTGGGCAGAGGATAACGAGTTCTGGATAGACGAGATAGCCCTGTGGACTAGGTATATAGATGACCTGTTTATTGCCTGGAGGGGGACCCGCATATAGTCAGAGGAGTATATTAAGATTCTCAATGAGAATGAGTTAAATCTTAAGTTCACAAGTAAAAGTCCAGTTTCTAGATCTTCTAGTATTTGTGGCAGATACCAAGCTCTGTACTAAGCTCTACCGTAAACCAACGGCAGGGAACACAGTCTTACACTCATGGTGTCAGCACCCACATAATTTAATCAATAGTATACCTTACGGGGAGTTGTTAAGACTAAAACATAACTGTTCCCACCCAGAGGACTATCATGAGGCTGAAAGGGAGTCCCTGATGATATTCTCTAAAAGGGACTATGGAAATAGAATCCTCCGTGGGGCAGTCAATATGGTCAAAACGAAGGACACACAAGATTTACTAGTAGGCAGATCCCCCATAGACAGAGCCACAGAGGATGATCAATCAAAAGCCAGGCTGATTCTGACTTTCTCTGCGGAATCACGGAGGATCAGGGATCTGGTCCAGAGGAACTGGAATATCCTTCAAACAGATGGTATAATAGGCTAATTCGTACCTGATAGACCTGATGTTACATTCAGGAGAAGTGTCTCATTGAAGGATATGCTAGTGCAGAGCCATTTTGAAGATAAATCCTGAAACAGGTCCACCATTAAGTTTTACATGCAAAGTCTATAAGAACTGCAGGAAGGTGAAGGAATATGTAGTACCGGGAAAAAAGAGAGAAGGCCCATCAATAAGCTGCCTAACTGCAATTCCAGTTTTGTGTTTTTTACTATGTCCATGTGGAATGCAATATATTGGCAGTACAATACACCAGGCAAAAAAGCAAATCCTTGAGCATAAAAGGGCAATAAACAAACAGGACAAGTTCTACCCTGTGGCAAGACATTTCTCCGTGATGCATGAGGCCAGAAGTGATAAATTGCTCTACTATTACATCGACAAAACTCTCATAAAAAAAGATGATGAGACAAGGTAAAACTCCCGAGGCAGCTTGAGGCCAAATACCCGTGTCCCTTCGGGGGTTGAACAGAGAAGAAGAATTGTGGTCATATACTGGCTATGCCGATAAAGTTTGTGAACCATCCCCTTTAGCCAAAGAAACGTAATACATTTTATAATGAACTCCCAGACTGGCGCAATGCATATAGACAGTGGGACACCAACAGAATAAAGTTAGGTCTAATTATGAATAGTGAACTAGGCTCATTCAGAGCTGGATTGTACTCTTGATGCTGTATGGGGTAGTGGTGTATTGAATCATGGAACTTGTCTGTTTAATTATGCCAGAGCATTTGCTCATTAATTGTTGCAATGATTACATTTTTATGGGCAGAAAATCTATTCTACATTAATTATACATAGTATTTTCACAATACGAATTCCATTTTGCTGAAATAATGTTTACCTCCTCAATGCGTCACTGTGAACATCTTGTTGCGTGAGGGTAGCATTGGGCATAATGTATGCCATGAAACTTTGACAGTGTTAAAATAGCTGACACCTTTTTATCCTTGGAGTGTGGTTTAGTCATGAAGTCCCTTCTTTGATGTTTCTTTTTCAGCTGCTAACCAATTAAATGAATTAATGTTATACAGATGTTTTTTGTACAAACCCACTGACATTGACGAAGGCCAGGAGGCTGAAACGTGTCTGTCGGTATGCCCGAAGTTGCATTTATTTAAATAAATAATCATCAAAATTACAGCCAGAGTGCGCAGCGTTTTCATGAACTGTGTTTAACATATCACACGAGTTCGCCCTCGTGATTGCTGCACCTGCTGTGTGTATACCAGGGAAGTTGGCGAACAACGTTCCAGGATATATATATATATATATATATATATATATATCCACAACAACAGGAAACCCATTCGAAGTGAAGCCACACGGAGGTAAATTGACGCTCATTTTAATCGGTAGACAGCCTGCCAGCAGGAAACATTCAAGGACAACAAGATTCAATGCATGTACGCCAGACGCGTTTCAGGGGTAAACCTTTCTTCAGTGGCATTTGTTGCACGGCGACTGGAAGTGCAGCTGGGAGCACCGTTTAAATTACAGCACCTGCCTCAGTGGGCGTGACCTTCCTCATGGCCTTCTGGGTGATGTAGTGCTCTTGGTTTTACCCTTGTGGGTGCAATGTCACAGTCTCGTAGTTACAACTAAAAAATAAAATGCAAATGTCCGAGGTGGGACCTGCCCCGCCTTGTGGCTGACAACCAGAGCCTTCGAACTGGCTCCCTCCCTGTAAGGGCTCCAGTTCGTTTATATATATATATATATCTATATATATAAATCCAAACGGAGTTCCAATCGTGCTCTCGGAGTAAATAATACCAGGGAAACGAAAGGTCACCTTGACACAGGTAGGTTTATTCACATCATAAACCTGCTGCAACGCGTTTCACCCGCGGACGGGCTTCGCGTTGCAGCAGGTTTATGATGTGAATAAACCTACCTGTGTCAAGGTGACCTTTCGGTTCCCTGGTATTATTTACTCCGAGAGCACGGTTGGAACTCCGTTTGGATTTATAATATTGCCGGTTTTCTCCGCCGGACCGCGCCACCCCTCCTACGGGGGCTTGAACTTTGGAAGGAGTCATTTTGTGGATTATATATATATATATATATATATATATATATATATATATATATATATATATATATATATATATATATATATATATATATATATATATATATATATATATATTAACTACTGGCAGTCGCCAGTAGGTAGTTATAGTTAGGACCTATTTTCCATAGGAAATCCGCAACATTCTATTTGGAATAACGTTGGCGCCGATTGACGAATCTTCGTGAAATTTTCCAAACTTTTGGCTAGCTCCGGTCCGCTCCTATCCTGAAAATGTCACGGTGATTCGTCAAGCGGGGGCCGAGAAAAAAGGGGGGTTCCAAAACACGTTTTCCCCATGCATTTTCCCATAGGACCTGTTGACCCAGCTACACCCCAAACTGCTGAACGGAATTACACCAAATTTGGCAAAGAGGTAGTCCTCAGTTCAGACTCGTGCCTTTTGCTTAAATGGTGTAAATCCGTTCAGTAGTTCATGAGAAAATTAGAGTTAAAAAGATAGATATATCTGGGCGGAGCCTAACCACACATCTCATCGTGAGATCTGATTGGCTGTCAGTACTTCATCCAAGAAGTGTTGGCCGCCATCTTGGGACCAATACACATGATAGCACCTCATTAAAAAGCATTGCAGTTAATAGAAGGTTTTAAGACTTTAGTTACATTATAAATCATTTGTTGATGGTACCATACTTATTTTAGGAATTGTGGTGTGTTCTAAGGTGATTTTACTATGATTAGTGCTGAAGAAAAAAAAATTAGGGCACATTTTGAGTGACTTCTCAAATCCTCTTCTATTTCATTAAAAAATTCTGACATGCAGACTGAAACATGCACTTTTAATACCAGCAGCAGACTTTCGTGGTGAACAGTAGCTTTACTACAGTGATCTAATGAGCAACTAGAGTGCTAACATTCAGAATTTATGGCAAATGTGTGACATATCTGAATACCTTCTTGATGGAATCAAAGTAAAACACTGAAAGCATTTCCTTCTGAGGAGACTGCAGTAAATGAGGAAATTAGGAAACTTCATAACAAATAAATCTCCCAAGATGGCCACCAGAGACAAAAGAGCCCAAATGCAGCACAAATATCACCCAGATGTAGCCCACATGTATCCCAATGACAGAAGTGTGCAAAACACTTATTTTTTGTGTATTTGCAGTTTTATATAGTGCAGTCTTGTCAGGTGAGCAGTAGCTTTACTACAGTGATCTAATAAGCAACTAGAGTGCTAATATTCTGAATTTATGGCAAATGTGTGACACATCTGAATGCCTTCTTGATGGAATCAAAGTAAAAACTGAAAGTATTTCCTACTGAGGAGACTCCAGTAAATGAGGAAATTAGGAAACTTCATAACAAATAAGTCTCCCAAAATGTCCACCAGAGACAAAAGAGCCCAGATGTAGCCCAAATATAGCCCAATGACAGAATGTCCCAGAGTGTTCTAACGAACAACTAGAGCGCTAACAGTCTTACTTATGACAAAAGTATGGCACACTTGATTCCATCTTGATTGGAATAAAGTGGTAACACTTAAAACATTTAATTTACAAAGGAACAAAATGAGGGGGTTCATTTTGCCATAGAAATGTTGTTTAGTGCTGAAGAAAATAAAATCAGGGCACATTTTGAGTGACTTCTCAAATCCTCTTCTATTTCATAAACAAATTCTGATATTCAGACTGAAACATGCACTTTTAATACCAGCAGCAGACTTTTGTGGTGAACAGTAGCTTTACTACAGTGATCTAATGAGCAACTAGAGGGCTAACATTCAGAATTTATGGCAAATGTGTGACATATCTGAATACCTTCTTGATGGAATCAAAGTAAAACACTGAAAGCATTTCCTTCTGAGGAGACTGCAGTAAATGAGGAAATTAGGAAACTTCATAACAAATAAATCTCCCAAGATGGCCACCAGAGACAAAAGAGCCCAAATGCAGCACAAATATCACCCAGATGTAGCCCACATGTATCCCAATGACAGAAGTGTGCAAAACACTTATTTTTTGTGTATGTGCAGTTTTATATAGTGCAGTCTTGTCAGGTATTGGAGTGCTCTACATGAGCATTGGTTACATCACACAAGATCAAATTCATTTTGGTTGTAGACATGGGGAGATTAAGTGACCAGAATCACAGAATGTTGAGCTGAAGCAGAAACTCCAACCTGGTTCCCCCGGTGCAAAGTCTGCAGCTCTGGAAGTAACACCACATCCTCTCCCCTAGGTGCAACATTTAATCAAGTGGTCAACTGGATAAAAAAACATAAAGATTACAAATAATTTAAAAGTTCTTTGTGGCTATTTGAAAACTCAGAAAATATGTCCTCATTTTAGTTTTTTAGAGCAGTAACCATAACTTTGATGCAAATAAGACCCTCTCATATATGTAATTTCTAAAGGAAATGCTCTAGGTATTACAGTTTTGATTACATCAAGATGACGTCAGGCGTTCCACACTTTTGTAATAAATATAGAATGTTAGCAATCTAGTTGTTCATTGGGATACTGTTGAGAGGCAGAGGCCAGGGGCAAAACTCTGAAAATTGAAGGCAGGTAGGAGAGTGCAGAGGCAACAATTTGACCACACTGGGCAGGCAGGAAGGGCAGTGGCAGCACAACAGACTATGGAGGGCAGTGGAAAGGGGGGCAGGGGCAACAAACCAACAATACAGGACTGGCAAGACAGGCTGTGGCAATATAATAGACCATTCAATCAATCAATCAATCACGGCATTTGTAAAGCGCGCTACTCACCCGGGAGGGTCTCAAGGCGCTGGGGGAAGGGGAAATGTCACTGCTCGAACAGCCATGTCTTGAGCTGCTTCTTGAAGGAGAGATGGTCTTGGGTTCACCGAAGGTGGGTGGGGAGGGAGTTCCAAGTCTTGGCTGCCAGGTAGGAGAAGGATCTTCCTCCAGCGGTGGCTCTGTGGATGTGTGGAACGGTGGCGAGGGCATGGCTGGTCGATCGTAGCTGGCGGGTGGGCGTGTAGAAGGTCATGCGGTCGTTGAGGTACTTGGGGCCCAGGTCGTGGAGAGCCTTTTGTGCGTGGGTGAGGAGTCTGAACGTGATTCTCTTGCTGACGGGGAGCCAGTGCAGGTCTCTCAGGTGTCTGGTGATATGGCTGTGTCGGGGGATGTCCAGGATGAGTCGTGCGGAGGCGTTCTGGATGCGTTGGAGTCTTTTTTGAAGTTTGGCTATGGTTCCGGCGTAGAGGGTGTTCCCGTAGTCCAGTCGGCTGGTGACGAGTGCTTGGGTGACGGTCTTCCTGGTTTCGGTGGGGATCCATCTGAAGATCTTGCGGAGCATGCGCAGGTTGTTGAAGCACGAAGATGTGACGGCGTTGACTTGTCTGGTCATCGAGAGGGAGGAGTCCAGGATGAAGCCCAGGTTGCGTGCATGGTCTGTTGGTTTGGGAGCGGTGCCCAGGGCCGGGGGCCACAAGGAGTCGTCCCAGGCGGAGGGTGATGATCCCAGGATGAGGACCTCCGTCTTGTCCGAGTTCAGTTTGAGGCGGCTGTTCCTCATCCAGTCGGCGACGTCTTTTATCCCTTCGTGTAGGTTGGCTCTGGCGGTGGTGCGGTCGTTGGTGAGGGAGAGGATCAGCTGGGTGTCGTCGGCGTAGGAGATGATGTTGAGGTTGTGTTGGCATGCGATGGCTGCGAGGGGGCTCATGTAGACGTTGAAGAGGGTTGGACTGTGTGAAGATCCTTGTGGTACGCCGCAGATGACTTCGGTGTCCTCGGATCTGAAGGGGGGGAGGCAGACTCTCTGGGTTCTTCCGGCGAGGAACGAGATGATCCATTCCAGTGCTTTCTCTCGGATTTCAATGTTGCTGAGGCGCTTCACTAGGGTGCGGTGGCAGACAGTGTCGAACGCCGCAGAGAGGTCCAGGAGGATGAGGGCCGCTGTTTCCCCGTTGTCGATCAGGGTTCTGATGTCGTCGGTGGCTGCGATTAGGGTGGTCTCGGTGCTGTGGTTGGCCCGAAACCTGGACTGCGAGGGGTCGAGGGAGCCGTTTGTCTTGAGGAAGGCGGCAAGCTGTCTGTTGACGGTCTTCTCGATGACTTTGGCCGGAAAAGGAAGTAGCGAGATGGGACGGTAGTTCTTGAGGTCGGTGGGGTCTGCCGTTGGTTTTTTCAGGAGGGCGGTCAGCTAGGCGTGTTTCCAGCTCTCCGGGAAGGTGGCGGTGTGGAAGGAGGAGTTGATGATGTCCTGGAGATGGGGTGCGATGATGGCGTCGGCTTTGTTGAAGACGTGGTGTGGGCAGGGGTCGGTTGGAGATCCGGAGTGGATGGAGTTCATCGTGCGGGTGGTGTCTTCGGTGCTGATCGGGGTCCAGTTGCAGAGGGGGGTGGCGGCGGGCGTTGGTTCGGTGGTAGGGTGCGTTGTCTGTGCGTCGAAGCTGTTGTGTATGTCGGCGATCTTGCGGTGAAAGAACGAGGCGAGTGAGTTGCAGACGTCTTGCGAGGGAGTGATGTCGCTGTATCCGGCGCTGGGGTTGGAGAACCCTTCGACGATGCTTAAGAGTTCCTTGCTGTTGTGGGCATTGTTGTCAAGTCGTTCTTTGAGTGCCGACTTCTTGGTGGCGCGGATCAGCTGATGATGTTTTCGGGTGGCGTGCTTGAGGGCGGTCCTGTTGTCTGTGGTCTGGTCATGCCGCCAGGCTTTCTAGAGGGTGCGGCAGTTTTTCTTGGATTCCTTGAGTTCGTTGGTGAACCAGGGGGTTTTCTTGCTGCCGGGTCTGCTGGGAGGGTTCTTTAGTGGTGCGAGGCCACGGCGCAGGCGGTCAGCCACTTGGTGTGGTTGCTGGCTGCTTTGTTGGGGTCCGTTGTGCTGGCGGGAGTGTTCTGTCTGAGGGAGGCGGTGAGAGGCTCGGCGGTGATCTTGCTCCAGCTCCGGTGGGGGGCCTGTTGCGGGTGGTGGCGGGTCGTAGTTCTTCTGAAGCTGAAGTGGACGCAGCTGTGGTCGGTCCAGTGGAGTCCGGTGGCGTGGCTGAAGGAGATGTGCTTTCTGGATGAGAAGACGGGGTCAAGCGTGTGGCCGGCGTAGTGGGTGGGGGTGTTCACCAGTTGCTTGAGTCCGAGGTTGGCGAGGTTGTCCAGCAGGGCGGTGGTGTTCCTGTCGTTCTTGTTCTCCAGGTGGAAGTTGAGGTCCCCTAGGAGGATGTAGTCAGCGGAGGGGTGGGCGTACGGGCTGATGAAGTCTGCGATGTCTTCGCTGAATTGTGTGCGTGGTCCCGGGGATCTGTAGATGAGGGTGCCTCGGAGGGTTGGCTTGGGGTCAGTGTGTATCTGGAAGTGCAGGTGTTCGGCGGCGGTGAAGGTTTCGTCGGAGTTAGTCGAGATGCGGATGGTGTTCTTGTGGGCAGAAGGAAGAGGCAGTGGTTGTACAACCATACATGCCAACAGACCCATTTCAGCCAGGAAACGTCCAATGTTTTTAAGCTCAAATGGGCTTTATTTGATCTGTCTCCTGTCTACAATATCCTCTTTTTCAATGTAACTCAAAGGGGAAAATCAATACCCCAGTTTTTTTTTAAAATCTCCCTCTTACCAAGTTCAAAATGTTCGCAAGTATGGTACATTGGATCATGGTAGGCAGGAGGAATTGGGGTAGGGACATGGACTCGGATAACAGAGGACAGGAGGGACATGGAGAGGTGCACCAAACTGACCCTACAGGGCAGGCATCAGGGTTTGCAGCAGCACAATATACCACACAGGGCATGCGGGATGGGAGTGCAGCACGACAATCCATAGAAAGCAATAGGGAGGGGACAGGACCATGCACATGGACAACAGAGAACAGAGGGGAAAGAGGCAAAGGTAGCTAGCTGACCATAATGGACAGACAGGAGAGAAAGCTGCAGCATAACAGACCATAAAGGGCAGGAGGGACGGATCCGGGGCATTACAATGGAACAGACAAGTCAGGAGGGAGGGAATAGGGGTCTGCACATGGAAATAGAGGGCTAGGGGCAAGGGGGCAGGGCAGGAGCAGCAGGATGACCATGTAGGTCAGGCAGGATGGGCACTAGAAACAAGACACACCATGGAGAGCAACAATGAGACTATGATGGCATACACACAGACCATGGAGTGAAGGTGGGAGGGGGTCAGGGGCAGCTAGCTGACCACACAGGGAAGGTGGGAGGGGCCATGGCAGCACAGAAGACCATGCATGGCAAGCGGGAGGGTTAGTGGCAGCACAATGGCTATGATGGGCAAGAAGGAGGGTGCAGGGGCATGCACAAAGGACCATGGAGGATAGAAGGGAGGGTCAGGACCTGGGCACAGACAAGAGAGTTCAGGGGAAGAGGCCTCACAACAGACCGCGTGGGGCAGGCAGGAGGAGCAGTTGCAGCACAACAGACCAGGGAGGGCAGAAGGGTGTGGCAGTAAAATGGACCATGGAGAACAGGAGGGAGGGGATAGGGCCATGGCATATGGACAGGCAGGGTGGAGGTGGCAGGGACAGGTTACAGTCATCTGACAATGCTAGGCAGGTGGGAGTGGAGTGGCAGCTCAACAGAACACTCAGAGTAGATAGGAGTGGTAGGTCCATGGAACATGGTGGGCAAAAAGGATGGAGCAGGGGTATGCACAAAGACATCGGAGGGCAGGGGGAAGGAGAATAGGGGCAGCAAGCTAAGCACAGAGGCTAAGCAGGAGGTCAATGATGGGCCATAGAATTGGGCAATGGAGGGCAGGAGGAGTGGACTGGTACATCATGCTAAATGGAGGGCAGTGGCAGCACATGAGACCATGCATGGCAGGAGGGAGGAGGCTAGTCCATGGATTCAGATAACAGAGGAGGTGGATGGGGCAGCAAGCTAACTGTTCAGAGAAGGTGGGTATTAGGAACTTTATTGTTTTTAAAATGTGTGTCTGTGCAAACTACTTAAAATATGAACAAGTATGCAGCATAATCTCACTTTCATTCAGGAAGAAGAGGACGTTTGTGACTGTGACTCCGGGCTCACTTGGCAGAAACACCCCCTGACCCTCCTCTCCCCATCGCAAAATGTAATGCCCGTGAAAAGGGTAGGTGGATGCAGTGTGAAATAGAACATATTCCTGAGAGCACGATTGAAAATGAAAACTAGATATAGTGTTTGGTATAAACTATGCGCCAAAATGTGTGATATAAGATGAACCGGGGCGTGAAATATAATATGCAATACATTGTGCGCAATGACAGGTTCATTGGAGCACGCGAGATAGCACAGGCACTAGCGCGTAGTATGCGATATGCGGCTTGGAGTGTAATATGCACAGGGCAGTGTTGTGTAACCTAACTAGTCTCTAAAGTTGTAATATAAAATATGTGCTGGGGAGTGTAACGTTGCATATGCACTGTGACAAAGATATGGATCCCAGATTGTAATATGTATGGCATAGTAACAAACAAAAAAACCCCGGCACTCTTCATCAAATTGAAAACAATCACATTTGTTTGAAATTAATCATATGAGCTGCATGCACCAAGTAATATAGAGAGGAAACCAATTGGTGTAGAGAATGTCATGAAACGTACAAATGTGTGCTGTGAACTCAGTTTTAATGATTGTCAGACACAAAGCACTTCATCTAACGTGTAACATAACATGTCAGATAAGACATCAGACAAAGAATATTTTTTTGTTGGTATACACATCTCAGTTCTTGCAGTTCTTGTAAATGCAAGGGTTGACACGTGGAGCGTTCTATCTGAAACAGCCAACGCGCGTTTCGTCACCACCGTGACTTCCTCAAGGCTGTAAGGTAATAGTAGAACAAACATTGAAGTGTTCTGACATAAGTGCACAAGATACTTTAAATGTCCATTTCTAAAAAGTTTATTTAAATACTACTAGAAAGATATATATCGGTGACAGAAGACCGCTTAAAATCGATTTCTATGTTTTAATATCACCCTAGAATCATGAGCCAAGAATAAGTAAAAAGACATACAGAGATTGAAGTGATGTGGGAAGCGTGAAAAGACTCCAAGCACAGTAGAGACAGTCAAACAAAAGAATTCAAAGATCTGGCCAACTAAACAGGTGTTCGTAGTTATGAAAAGAAAACTGAAAACCAGTGAAGAGGATCTATAGATCAATGTCCACTCCCAAGATTTAGTGAGAAAAAAACAGCTCCATTAGTCTGAGAAAAGGATAAAAGAGTATTTTAACGAGAAGTAAAGTGAATCTGAAGTGGTCCCCCTGTTGACCCCAAATATACCGAGTCATGGGATAAGAATTGAAAAGTGTATATGGAAAAATTATGTAGTCCACATTCATTTAATTCACCTTCAATTCTGGTGTTTGCGAAAGACTTAGGGATGGCTATAGTAGGCCTGATCCCCTAGGTTTCTCCGGAATCCCTAGAACTATCACGAGGACTCTGGATATCCACTGTCTCGTAAGGTTAGGAATATACCAAAGCTGGAAAAGGAGAAAAAGCGAACCAGTCATAGCAACATTACATAATCCGTTTGAGCAAAAATTGGTAATTCTAGGACCTAGGCCAATATATTATATTGTCTGCAAATATAACCGGACAGCTAGACATTCACCTTATTCGGCTTCTTTTGGGTGAAAGAAAGGGTTATCCTACACTAGGATCGTCTACAACCTCCAAAGTCCTGGAGAGTGTTGGAGTCCAGTAAATACAGAGTAATTTGGTGCGATTTGGCAAAAACTGAATATAAAACAAAAAAGAAATGAAGTTACAAAATATTTTTTAAAATTCTTTTAAAAAAATTTCTGACATTTAAGGCCTCATCTCAAGCAGCCCAAAAAAATTCAGAATTACAAAGCCTTGTTATTTGTGAAAAACATAATATGAGCGTGACTTACGTAAAGCACGTTACAGTCTAAGGATACAGGGTCTTACATCCAGAAGTAATGGATATCCGTGTCAATCTATCCAAATACATAAAAGTCTATGGAAAGAATGAAGATGTGCAGATTCAGTACATAGTAGGAAGAGTTATTCAATTGGAGTATTGGATTTCTCATGTTAATAATAAAGCTAAAATAAGAGAATTGATTATATCTAGCTCAATAGCACTTACGAGATCGCCAGCAAGCTAAATATGCTCCGCTTTCGTCAAATATCCCGTGAGTTCAAGTTTCTAAGGCACCATGATAAGGTCCTAAAATTCAAGGGTATAAAAATAAATATCACTAATGCGTCAAACCCAAGATATGACTAGTTACTACAAGTTTGAATAATTCAATTTGATTTAATTTGTAGCCAAACCATTGGTATCGTTGGTTGCAGTTGTATCGTGGAGAGGAGCATAGAATATGACAACCCGAGAGATACGAGCAAATGAATATATAAAATGCTCCACTATCTCCATAGTGTATTATGATCAATTCTCCAAGTCAAGGGCACTCTTTCTTTTGACTCTTATCTTCCCCCCACCACAAAAAGTGAATCCTAAGCATTCGGCCATCGTCTTTGCTAGGTTGTCCAGTCGTGGCAGTTACAGCAATTTATTTCCGATTACGAGTATAGGCACTGCCAACCACCAGCAAGATCCTCCCGTCACACACTTCACTATCCACCGCATTTACCTTCAGTCTGCAAGTTGTAACGTCCTAAGAATCCTCCCGTCCGTGGCCTTCCTGCATTAACTAGACCCGCCCGAGGTCTGCTTTAAAAAAACAATTATGCCCCGGAAGTGTTCCCTGCAATGTCACGAGTAAGCAAGCAAGTTGGAAAACGGACTATTGCTCATCAGTATGAGCGCCATATTGGAATGGGAAAAGAAGGGATAGGTTCAATTAGAACATTCCGAAGCTATGTGTTTAAATTACACCTAAAAACGGTATTCTAAGTCGTAAGATGCTGGAAAGGTAAAACAGAAGAAATGGAGGAAATGTAGTGCAGGAGATCAGTTAGATTTATTTATGTTGGCATGAAAGCATAGACCTAGGATATCACCAAGAAGTCGAGTTTCAGAGGAAGAGAAAGAGGAAGGGAGTGCAAAAACCCAATCCACCATGGTTCTAAAGTTCAAAAAAACATTCTGACCATTTTCGCCTGTACAGTTTTGGAGAAAAACATTCAGGAAATCCCTGAGACAACAAACAGAGCAATCATCATAATTCATACAGTAACGATGTATTTCTTGCTCATGGTAACAGTCTGATACAAAATAGCACATATTGAAAAGGAAAAACTCAATTTTTAGACCGACACTTGGATCAATGATGTTGTAATCTCTAATTCCAGTGTTAGGCACAAAAATAAAGTACAACCAGACCCACAGTAGGCGAGTTGGACTAGAGAACACCAATATGCTCATTGCTTGTGGAATTGTTTAAGTCAAGCCTACGCAAGAGTATCAACATGAATAAATCATTCAAGTTAAACCTTGGCAGAAATGTCAACATGAGTATATAACACAGGATCACATTATAGGTCATGGTAACTCTCTTGGTTTTAGTCCCATAGTATAAAATTAGGTTCTAGTACACTTTCTTAGATAAAGAATACTTCTGTGACTCTCAGCTCAAAATGTGGGTGATCACTCAGACAAGAAGACATGTAGTTCCTTATCAAAATTTAAACCCTGTTCCACCGCTCTCAGTCTGATGATCCATTGTGTTTCGGTTCTGCGTAAACTTAAGACCCGGTCACCCCCTCTTTGCTGTAATTTAATTTGAGTGATGCCATGAAAACGGATATCCTTCATGTTCGCTATCAAGTGTGAATCATTAAAGTGGACCGCAAAGGGATACTCTCTGTTGTTGTTCCTGACTGCTCTGATATGTTCTTGTATTCGCTCTTTAAGAGGACGCAGTGTACTGCCCACATAGATAAGCCCACATATGCATACTAGGCAATAAACCACATAGCAAGTGTTGCAGTTTATAAATTCACGCACTGAATACTTTACTTGAGTGTTATATTTAAAGTCCATTAGTTTGTTCAGTGCAAAAGGGCAAACATTGCATTGTGTACATTTAAAGAAACCCTTTGGTTTATTTGGAAGCCAAGTAGTAGTTTGACCTTTGGGGGGCAAATAGCTGGGACATAGGATGTTGCGTAAGGTAGTACCCCTCCTATGTGCAACCATTGGTTTTTTGGTGATGTGCTTAGCTAAAGATTTATCTAGATGTAATAGATGCCAATGTTTTAGTAGGATTTTATAGAAAACATTGCTGTGTGTGTGGAAACCAGTCACAAGTGCAAGCTAGTTGCATTTATTCCCTTTCTTCCTATGTGTGTTGTGTAACAGCGATTCTCTCGAGGTCTTAAGTATTTTGGTTTTGGCCTTCTTCAGAACAGTTTGTGAGTACCCTCTCTGTGCAAAACGTCCTTCCAAGATGTTTAGTTCCGAGGCGAAAACTGAAGGGTCTGAACAGTTTCTTCTAATCCTAGTCATTTCCCCCAGAGGGATTGCATTAATTTGTGAGCTAGGGTGTGCACTGCTCGCATGTTAGACTGAGTTGCAGGATGTTTCTTTCCTATACAGTTTAGATAGGATCCTATTGTCCTCCACATATAGAACTACATCTAAGAAGTATATTTTAGTTCGATGAGCTTTGTATGTGAAACTCAGATTATACGTATTGACATTGAGATGGTCCACCAATTTCAAAAGATCTCTTTCATTACCTGACCATATCATAAAGATGTCATCTATATATCTGGACCAGTAAATTATATGTTCAGTCACTTCCGGGGGGCCTTCACGCCAAAGATGTCTCTGCTCAAAGTTCCCCATATACAAATTTGTGTATGACGGCGAAAACTTAGAGCCCATTGCGACTCCCACCGCTTGTCTGTACCAACTACCCAAATGTAGGAACACATTGTTCTGTAATACTAGGCGAGTTAAATCTAAGAGCATCTCTGTGTGCTCATATAGTGACGCATCCCTTTGCCCTAGACAGTCACTTAGAACCTGAAGTCCCTTTTCCAATGGTATGCTAGTATATAGAGAGCAGACATCTAGTGTCACAAAGTTATAGTCACTAGACCACTCTAAGTCCTCAAAGAGGGGGTGACCGGGTCTTAAGTTTACGCAGAACCGAAAAAACAATGGATCATCAGACGGAGAGCGGTGGAACAGGGTTTAAATTTTGATAAGGAACCACATGTCTTCTTGTCTGAGTGATCACCCACATTTTGAGCTGAGAGTCACAGAAGTATTCTTTATCTAAGAAAGTGTACTAGAACCTAATTTTATACTATGGGACTAAAACCAAAAGAGTTACCATGACCTATAATGTGATTCTGTGTTATATACTCATGTTGACATTTCTGCCAAGGTTTAACTTGAATGATTTATTCATGTTGATACTCTTGCGTAGGCTTGACTTAAACAATTCCACAAGCAATGAGCATATTGGTGTTCTCTAGTCCAACTCGCCTACTGTGGGTCTGGTTGTACTTTATTTTTGTGCCTAACACTGGAATTAGAGATTACAACATCATTGATCCAAGTGTCGGTCTAAAAATTGAGTTTTTCCTTTTCAATATGTGCTATTTTGTATCAGACTGTTACCATGAGCAAGAAATACATCGTTACTGTATGAATTATGATGATTGCTCTGTTTGTTGTCTCAGGGATTTCCTGAATGTTTTTCTCCAAAACTGTACAGGCGAAAATGGTCAGAATGTTTTTTTGAACTTTAGAACCATGGTGGATTGGGTTTTTGCACTCCCTTCCTCTTTCTCTTCCTCTGAAACTCGACTTCTTGGTGATATTCTAGGTCTATGCTTTCATGCCAACATAAATAAATCTAACTGATCTCCTGCACTACATTTCCTCCATTTCTTCTGTTTTACCTTTCCAGCATCTTACGACTTAGAATACCGTTTTTAGGTGTGATTTAAACACATAGCTTCGGAATGTTCTAATTGAACCTATCCCTTCTTTTCCCATTCCAATATGGCGCTCATACTGATGAGCAATAGTCAGTTTTCCAACTTGCTTGCTTACTCGTGACATTGCAGGGAACACTTCCGGGGCATAATTGGTTTTTTAAAGCAGACCTCGGGCGGGTCTAGTTAATGCAGGAAGGCCACGGACGGGAGGATTCTTAGGACGTTACAACTTGCAGACTGAAGGTAAATGCGGTGGATAGTGAAGTGTGTGACGGGAGGATCTTGCTGGTGGTTGGCAGTGCCTATACTCGTAATCGGAAATAAATTGCTGTAACTGCCACGACTGGACAACCTAGCAAAGACGATGGCCGAATTCTTAGGATTCACTTTTTGTGGTGGGGGGAAGATAAGAGTCAAAAGAAAGAGTGCCCTTGACTTGGAGAATTGATCATAATACACTATGGAGATAGTGGAGCATTTTATATATTCATTTGCTCGTATCTCTCGGGTTGTCATATTCTATGCTCCTCTCCACGATACAACTGCAACCAACGATACCAATGGTTTGGCTACAAATTAAATCAAATTGAATTATTCAAACTTGTAGTAACTAGTCATATCTTGGGTTTGACGCATTAGTGATATTTATTTTTATACCCTTGAATTTTAGGACCTTATCATGGTGCCTTAGAAACTTGAACTCACAGGATATTTGACGAAAGCGGAGCATATTTAGCTTGCTGGCGATCTCGTAAGTGCTATTGAGCTAGATATAATCAATTCTCTTATTTTAGCTTTATTATTAACATGAGAAATCCAATACTCCAATTGAATAACTCTTCCTACTATGTACTGAATCTGCACATCTTCATTCTTTCCATAGACTTTTATGTATTTGGATAGATTGACACGGATATCCATTACTTCTGGATGTAAGACCCTGTATCCTTAGACTGTAACGTGCTTTACGTAAGTCACGCTCATATTATGTTTTTCACAAATAACAAGGCCTTGTCATTCTGACTTTTTTTGGGCTGCTTGAGATGAGGCCTTAAATGTCAGAAAACATTTTTAAAAGAATTTAAAAAAATATTTTGTAACTTCATTTCTTTTTTGTCTTATATTCAGTTTTTGCCAAATCGCACCAAATTACTCTGTATTTACTGGACTCCAACACTCTCCAGGACTTTGGAGGTTGTAGACGATCCTAGTGTAGGATAACCCTTTCTTTCACCCAAAAGAAGCCGAATAAGGTGAATGTCTAGCTGTCCGGTTATATGTGCAGACAATATAATATATTGGCCTAGGTCCTAGAATTACCAATATTTGCTCAAACGGATTATGTAATGTTGCTATGACTGGTTCGCTTTTTCTCCTTTTCCAGCTTTGCTATATTCCTATCCTTATGAGACAGTGGATATCCGGAGTCCTCGTGATAGTTCTAGGGATTCCGGAGAAACCTAGGGGATCAGGCCTACTATAGCCATCCCTAAGTCTTTCGCAAACACCAGAATTGAAGGTGAATTAAATGAATGTGGACTACATAATTTTTCCATATACACTTTTCAATTCTTATCCCATGACTCGGTATATTTGGGGTCAACAGGGGGACCACTTCAGATTCACTTTACTTCTCGTTAAAATACTCTTTTATCCTTTTCTCAGACTAATGGAGCTGTTTTTTTCTCACTAAATCTTGGGAGTGGACATTGATCTATAGATCCTCTTCACTGGTTTTCAGTTTTCTTTTCATAACTACGAACACCTGTTTAGTTGGCCAGATCTTTGAATTCTTTTGTTTGACTGTCTCTACTGTGCTTGGAGTCTTTTCACGCTTCCCACATCACTTCAATCTCTGTATGTCTTTTTACTTATTCTTGGCTCATGATTCTAGGGTGATATTAAAACATAGAAATCGTTTTTAAGCGGTCTTCTGTCACCGATATATATCTTTCTAGTAGTATTTAAATAAACTTTTTAGAAATGGACATTTAAAGTATCTTGTGCACTTATGTCAGAACACTTCAATGTTTGTTCTACTATTACCTTACAGCCTTGAGGAAGTCACGGTGGTGACGAAACGCGCGTTGGCTGTTTCAGATAGAACTCTCCACGTGTCAACCCTTGCATTTACAAGAACTGCAAGAACTGAGATGTGTATACCAACAAAAAAATCTTCTTTGTCTGATGTCTTATCTGACATGTGATGTTACACGCTAGATGAAGTGCTTTGTGTCTGACAATCATTAAAACTGAGTTCACAGCACACATTTGTACGTTTCATGACATTCTCTACACCAATTGGTTTCCTCTCTATATTACTTGGTGCGTGCAGCTCATATGATTAATTTCAAGCAAATGTGATTGTTTTCAATTTGATGAAGAGTGCCGGGGTTTTTTTGTTTGTTCATATTACGGGCTATGTTTGACCTGTTTAACCGATATCCTTGGTAGTGGGGTATCTGACCTCGAGTCGGCACCTTCTTTACATGTGTCTCACAGTTGATTATATATACTGTATCAAACTGCCCCATCATCTGATTTAAATCGTTCATGTGATTGTCCGACTCACTATCCACCACTACCTTGTGTACTGATTAGATGTATGGCATAGTGCTGTGCGTTATAACATAGGCATCGAGGAAGGCACGTTAGATGGGAAAATATAACCCGTGCAAAGGCAAGTGTGGCATGACATATTCATGGGGCGGTGTTACAGTGTACATGGGCTAGAGAGTGTCATAGCATACTCACTAGCTGGTGGAATACAACACAGAGGTGTGTGGCACTCGGCAGGCACTGGTGGGTGTAACACAGCATTGGGCTCAGCCAGGAGCACGCTGTGACTCTCAAGTGAGTTACGTCTCCTTTCCAGAGAGTAAAATAAAAAGTATTACACATCCGGCGGTGGATGTGTGTTTTATTATCCGTGAGGGGGTTTCTTGCATAGTTTGGTTGGATTTTTGTCGAATCCCCTTTGAATGACTTGGTGTGCGTGTGTATTAAATGTGCCCGTCAATAGCTACCCATGTTTGTATAAATAAATGACAAGGGTGTCTACTTGGAGAGTACCCACTGGCGGGGGCGCCGGGATTAGGCACGGTAGGGCGTCAGACACGTCAGAGCTTCACTAGCGGTGTAAATACATTCCACGTGGATTCATTGTATGCATAGTCGCCTTTTAATGAATATCACGCAAATCGTCGTGGTGATAGGTACATATGGTTTGTCCAGCATGTCCTAGGTGTTTCTATAAATATATATATTTTTTAAATAATAGAAAACAAAGGCCGGCCCCGGGGGATGGGGTCCCCGGGGCCATAAGTGGCCTGAGGAGGGGAGCAACGCAGCCCCCCTCCTAAAGAATAAAAAAAAAAAAAAGGCCATGACCCAGGGGTTGGGGTCCCTGGGGCCGATTAAGGCCTTGGGAGGGCCAAATTAATTTGTTTCCAACCAAAAAAATTAGTGTGCAGGCCCTGGGGGATGGGGTCCCCAGGGCCAATAAATTAGAAAAAGAAGGGGGGCCACGCAGCCCTCGTTCTTAAAAAAATCAAATAAATAAAAGACCGGCATTGCGCCGGAGGCCACGCCCCCTACTTGCAGCACTCTGCAAACACGCCCCCTGGCCAGCTGTAAGTTGGGGAATTAATTCCCCTTCAATACTGAGGGTCCCTGAGGGCCAACTAGCCCAACAGCTATCTCCAGTATGAGCCCGGGAGCTGCGTTGCAGACAGGTGTTCTGAGGCCACGCCCCTTTTTACACCTCTATGCAACGCAGCTCTGTGGCGCTTACTGGAGGTACCTAGTGGGCTAGGTTGACCCTAGGGACCCTTAGGATTCAAGGGGACTTAATCTCTCAACTTAGAACGGCCAATGGGCGCGTTTACACAGTGGTGAAGGGAGGGGACGGGGCCTGAGGTGGCGCGTTTTAAGTTGGGGAAATAATTCCCTTTCAATCCTGAGGGACCCTGGGGGCCAACTAGCCCACCAGGTGCTTCCAGTAAGCGCCACTGCTCTGCGTTGCAGAGAGGTGGTGCAGGCTGTGCCCCTTTTTACACCTCTCTGCAATGGCACTTACTGGACGTACCTAGTGGGCTATTTTGCCCCTAGGGACCCTCAAGGGGACTTAATCTCCCAACTTAAAAAACGGCCACAGGGCGTGTTTACACAGTGGGGAAGGGAGGGGACGGGGCCTGAGTTAACGTTTGCAAACAAGCCCTGTGGCGTGATTTAAGTTGGAGAAATAATTCCCCTTCAATCCTGAGGGCCCCTGGGGGCTAACTAGCCCACCAGGTGCTTCCAGTAAGCGCCACTGCGCTGCATTGCAGAGAGGTGGTCTAGGCAGTGCCCCTTTTTACATCTCTCTGCAACGCAGCTCTGTGGCACTTACTGGAGGTACCTAGTGGTCTAGTTGGACCCTAGGTACCCTCAGGATTCAAGGGGACTTAATCTCCCAACTTACAATGGCCACAGGGCGTGTTTACACAGTGGGGAAGGGAGGGGGTGGGGCCTGAGGTGACATGTGCAAACACGCCCTGTGGCGTGTTTTAAGAGGTAGTGTTAATCCCCTACCCTATTATATACTAGGGGCTTACAGAGTAGGTCATGCTAATCACAGGGGGACCCCAACGCATAGTGTTCCCTAGTGTATGTAGGTGTTTTCACTGTATTCTGATTGTCTTTTAACATAGCACTGGCTCTAGGACTGGTTAGTCAGACTCAGTTACCACCAGTATCCGTCTGAAAAAGTTGAGGGTACAGGATGATTTTGCAACAAGGCTTCTTTCTGCTCTTCTGTTTGTTCTTTCTGCACGTTATCCTTCTTCCTGCACTTTTCTTCGTCTTTGAGGACTTCTGTTGCTTCTTTCTGCATTTCTTTTTTTTCTTTCTGTGCGTTTTTTCTTCTTTCTTCACATGTCCTATCTCTGTAGGCATAGTTAGAAATTAGCATTTAAAAAACCTTTGAAATTCACTGATGAAACCATAGGTTTCAGACACGTTATAGTTAGGAATTAGCATTTAAAAAACCATGTCATGAGTGATGTAATATGTGACGTCATCAGCAGTACATTACGGGCGCACGAGTTATAGTTAGCTGAACTAACTATAACGGGGGAATTTCAATGGTTTTGTACGAGTGAAAAGTCCAGCTAACTATAACTTCCCTGAAACCTATGGTTTTTTCAGTGAATTCTAAGGTTTTTTAAATGCTAATTCCTAACTATAACGTGTCTGAAACCTATGGTTTCTTCAGTGAATATAATATATATATATATATATATATATATATATATATATATTACCTACTGGCAGTCGCCAGTAGGTAGTTATAGTTAGGACCTATTTTCCATAGGAAATACGCAACATTCTATTTGGAATAACGTTGGGACCGATCGACGAATATATATATCTATATGTATTTATAAGGATTATTCCTGAGTTGCTGGATATCAATCCAGAGATAAAACAGTGTCTTTGAGTTTCATTTAAGTATCAAAGAATGAAAGGTTACTGCTTCATTTTTGTTTTATTAGCATCACCAGAGTTAGTGCAGACAAGTGTACGCCCCGGACGCGTTTCGATCGCATAAGCAAATGAGGCCGCAAAACATTAGTACATAGCATATTGACTCGCAATTAGGAAGGGACGTCCCTTCCTGATTACAAGAGTCACAAATGCTATTTTGCGAGTCAGTGACAGTATTTGTACATGCTGTTACCCTTTTTTGCAGCCGCAAATGGGAGGATCTCCCGTTTGCGGCCACTAAAAAGGGTCGTACATCTGGCCCTTGGTGTCTTGCTATCTAGATTAAGGATATATATAGTTTCAAGCTCCCACAATAACCTTGTTCGATCACCACCCATCCTGCTGGCCGGGACTGCATCTATCACAAAATACTTAATTTGTGTAGGATCCTTTTGATGCATAGTCTCACAGTGACTAGATACCGGATAGATTCCATCAGCATATATATATATCTTAAGAATGCTGTTATTCATTGTTGGGACTGTAAGGTTCTCTGCATGGTAATGGACGTGCACCTGAATGTCCAACTGTACTGATGTCTGGATCACTAATGCTGATATTTGTTGTCCTAGGCAATCACAGATCATGCATGTGTACCATGTCATAGACCTGCCTCATAGATTGCGGTCTTGTTGGACTGGGAGTGGCACACAAAGCACTATCCTCATAGCAGTGAGAGGCTACTGCCTTCACCAGGAGTTAAGCAGCACAAGCGCTGCAGTGGCAGCATAACATGTAGTGATTAGTAGGAGTAAACAGGCCTTTTTTTAACCTGTGTCACTGGAGTGAGGCCTACAGGCTCACTCATTTTAAAGTTCTTCTGCTGTGTGCATAACTCACCCTTGGCCTACATAGGTTTGGAGTTTAGTGCTGCACAGCGCATGAGTGGTGTATCTGTGCTGGGTGTATGTATGCCTGGGAAGGGTACAATAATGGGATAATGCAGTACTGAGTGCGTGCATGATGAATAAATGTTCTGGGTGTATGTGTGCCTAGAAGTGGTACAGTACGTGGAGAATGAAGTGTTGTGCAGTGCATGCATATTAAATGTAAGTGCTGAATGTGTGTATGCCTATGATATGTGTGCCCATGATTGGGACAGTACATGAAGGATACAGTGCTGTGCAGTGTGTGTAGGTTGTATACATGCAGTGAGTTTATGCGTGCCTGTGGATGGTACCATACATGAAGGAACCCTGGGTTCCATTTTGGCAGATGCAGGCCTGCATGATGAAACATGGAGAGCAGGTAGATAAATCCCCCGGACAGATTTGTGTATTGCTGCATTCCTATAGCTGGGCACACACTGGAGAGGGGAGAGCCAGGCTTTCCCTGTACACTTTAAAGGGTGCTCTTTGATTCAGTGAGAGGTCACAAGGAAGGGTCCTGAGCACATTTCTAGGGCTGATAAGTGAATCATAAAAAGTAGGGATGGTGCACTAGGCTAATATTTTGATCCACATATTACTCCACATATTACTGTGGCTGACATCTAGGTGTGAACTCTGGTCATTCCCATGGCTGTGTTGTGGAGCTATAAGCTTTTGAGTCTCTCCTGCTGTGACAGACTGCTTCTAGAGAAAGAAAAGAGCAGATAAGTGGGCACAAAAGAAGCAGACCCCCAATATAAACATAAGTGGCTCAGACTCTAAATAACATTTCGTGTCTGGTAGGTGGGCTGTGTGAGGAGTGGAAGCTCAGCATGACTTCTGCCTCTGAACAGAACTGGGGGACAAGGCCTGCTAGTCTCCCTGCTGGGTGAGGGGACACCACCCAGGGAATACAAGATCACATGCCCTGAAGCCTAGAGCACCATTGACTGCCTGTTTGCCAAAACCGGTAGGCCCTGTGAGGAAAAGGAGAGAGTTGGAAGATCCAGTGGGGAATCCTTTAAAGTGGATTCCCATTGCGAGGTGTGAGAAAACGGCTGCTGCACCGATGGGGCCATTGCCCATGTGCAGGACAAAGTCAGGGACACTCTTATGCCAGGAGAGGGCTGCCGGGAAGTGACCCATGGTGAACGCTGTGCCAATCTGGCCAAAGCCCATGTGCCATGAAGGAGCAGCAACCCCGCATGTTAGGAGGGGCTGCCGCAAATTAACTTTGTTGAACTCTGTGCCAAATGGGCCAGAGCCCGTGGACAGCTGAGTATCAGCAACTTCGTATGCCAGGAGAGATTGCCATGTGGAAACCTGTTGTGCCAAGCGGGTTGGTGCACTTGCACAGTAGGAGCACAGTGACCCCGTATGCCAGAGGTGGCCAACTGGACATGGTGAGGTGTGTACTGTCCCCTGCTTTGCAGGTCGAGTGAGGCCGATGTGGGAACCCCCTTGTATCTACCACCAGATGAGGGACCAGCACCAGAAACTTCTGGTCATCTTTATCACATCGTGCGACAGACCTAAATAACGTATCTGCAATGAGAAGCCACAAAGTACCGCCAGTCACCACAGGAGCTACACCGCATGTGAAGGAGATCGGGGATGAGCGAGTGCAGCTTGCCTTGGCTGTGTGTTGTGAACTCATCTAGACCAGCTGCTGCTGCTCTCATGCCTGCATATGGGGTATGCTCAGGAACTCCAGCCCTTCTGAGCCTGCAGTTGCAGGTAAGACTGAATTCGGGCTAGCAGGCAAGCAGGACTTGCTGGCTAGAATAGCGTGTCCGCCCTGGAACACTTTTGACTTTAGAAAAGATTCAGAGTGCACTCTTGAGACTTGAACTACTAATGAGGCATACCCTGGTTGTTGGTAATAGTGAATGGGGAATAACCACTATCGCTAGAGCGAGGAGGAAGTGGGTCTGCTCAACCACGCTATTCCTGAGAGTCAAGTGCTGAAGAGGTACTTGGCCCAGTTGTCCAGTATGAATGGTAGGACAGGCCCAGGGAACATTAGGAGTCAAAACCCTCATCCTCCATGGTTGAGCCCAGTAACCCCTGCATACCCAGTCACCCTCTGAAAGGGGTTCTGATATTCACGAATAAAGTGGAAGTCATGAAGGAGGTGAGATTCGAGGTCAAGATAAATTGGGGTTAGACTGCAGCCGGTAGAGACTATCCCCGCAAAAGAAGCTTCTATCTTAAGATGGAAACCTTTTCAAGGCTGGTCGAAGATATGAAGGGAACCTTAAATAAGCAAAAGCTGAAGGGGCTGACACAAAGCACACTCTGTTTATCATTTTTGTGCTGATGACATGAGCTCTAGCAGTAGTCAAACTAAGAAGGACCATAGAGTGTTGGCAAATTCAGAAATTAAACAAAGAGGGTTGAAAAGCAGAGCAGAAAATCATGAAAGAAGCAGGAAGAAATCCACATTCCAGGAAACCTAAAAGCCTGAATATGTCAATAGAAAGTCTACCACCATATCCAGATGTTGGATAGCACTAATAATACATCTGCGCTATTTAGATAGAGAAAAAGTGATCTAAGCTTCGTGAAAAACATAATTTTACCAAAGATTCGTTACACTAAGAGCTGTAGGGCATATTTTCTATCCAAATCATTCAAATCAGAACGTTGGTTGAGGAAAGTGGTCTCTGCCTTAAATTACGTACTTACGGTACATTTGGTTGTTTTCAACAAATGCAGTACAGGCTCTCTCAAGGTTTTCACTCCAATAAATTAAACTGTTTTCCCTACCGCACATCCTTCAAGTAGCAAGGGAAAAAATATTTGTTGAGGCCTCGTGCAGGAGCTAGGTTAGGTACATTGGATCTTTCTGTGTGCATTATACGTACACTAACTGATGGATCACCAATGCACCACGACGCCTAATACCATCTGGAGTAGCATGCATATGATGATGAACACAGCATTACTGCTGTAGTGCTTTACAGTGTTTTATCTGTTCCACAGTGTGTCCCAGATTCAACAAAGTCACGGAATGGGAGAGGTGGACTACAGTGTGTAGGTGGTTAGTGCATGCCAACCACTGACGCTATGCATTAACTTTAACCCAGTGCAGCATGAAATCCACCTTTAAAAAACATGGGAAGAGAGCTGCAGACAAGGCTCCCCTGTCAAATCATCACAATCTAAGGAGTGAGGATTTTTTTTAGTCTTTATTGCTGTGCTCAACTGTTTTACATATCTTTCCACCTTTACCACATCACACTCTGAAGCAGTATTTTATCTTGCATGGTAGCATATATGAAGATACCTGTAAATAAATTTATAAACTCAAATCTAGTTGTAATGTTTGTGGCATTAATGGTATGATAAAGAGAAGACAAATCAGGTGTTACCTGGTAAGTACTGAGCGGTTCAGACCGTGATAAGGGAGAAAGATAGTTCTCAATGGTACAAGATTGTTTTAATCATGCTTCTTTTCATAATGGTTTCATCATGATATAGATTCTCTACTAGTTTCCTTTTGACGATGGAGAGTTTTTCAAGGATAATTTATTAAAATATGTGCAGATCTCTGGTTCACATTTCAGAAAAACGTAGGGGTAGATTTACAAGAACTGGCGCATCTCTGTATATTAGCAGAGATGCGTAAGTGAATTTGCGTCACGTAAAAAAAAAACTTGTGCCATAATGGATGCGTCGCATTTACAATG
The DNA here is from genome assembly GCF_964204655.1 of Triturus cristatus. Taxonomy (NCBI): domain Eukaryota; kingdom Metazoa; phylum Chordata; class Amphibia; order Caudata; family Salamandridae; genus Triturus; species Triturus cristatus. The sequence goes on along the minus strand of NC_140585.1, from coordinate 432,762,474 downwards.
CGGCGCACCGTTGCGCAAGGATAGACAGATGCGTGAAGCATCTTTTGGCGTAAAGGCAGAGCATTGCTGGAGTCGTGTCCCAAGCATGACGTAACTCCAGCAATGGTCAAGAATCCCTATTTCTATTATGGTGCGTCACTCCTTATGCCTGCTTAAAGCAGGCATAAGGTTTTGACGCAGTGGCGTCGTAAAAGTGACTCAGTGAAATCTTGTAGATTTCACTGCTTCACTTTTATGAGGCTTTCTCACGTCAGAACGCCCACCCTGCATAAATTATACCTGACGCAGGTATAATGTAGCGCAGGGCTTTACAACGTGACGCATGTCCCTAGATGCGTCACGTTGTAAATATGTCGCAACGTGGCACATTGTTTACGACGCTGCTGCGTCACAGAAGTGACCCAATGGCGGTGTAAAGTTGTCGCAATGGGCTTGTAAATCTGCCCCTTACTTTTCCTTAATATACGCTAAATGTTGCTGAGCTATCTTTTTTCTGACTACAGAAAGCACTGCTGATTAAGTCAGAATAATGTCTTGTCGTTTTCCAGAATAGGATCTTAGCTTTCGTGGCCCAGACACATAACATATCCCTGCGGTATCAGATATTTACTGGCCTTCATAGTGAGGTTGGCTTATGTACGCTGCTGTAGGACCTCCACCATCTGAAGACAGGAATGTTTTCAATGCAAGTCCTCGAGGCCATCCAGGCTGAATGATCTCTGGAGGTATCCTATAGCGATCTTGGATAGTTTTTAGTCCAAAGGGTATTGCTTTAAATTGAAGTCTTACTTTAAATTGACAGTGGTCTCTGACCTGTTAAACTCATACATTTCCTTGGCACTTTCTGTTAAAATGGTCCAGAGTATCCTAAAGCCATAACTATAGCAATGGGAAAGATGGCAGCTCCTAATAATTTTTAAAAACTGCTACAATAACTATTTCCAGTTCTGGAGCTATTCTGACCTTGGTTGTTAAGATAAATCTATTGTTTCACCTAAACCATCCTTTGCCCGCATGTGAAACCTGATGGGAGGAGTTCATCTTCATTCTCATCAGTTCAATTATAGTTGGGTTCAAAACTGTTGATATTGTTGACCCAGTGATGATGTATGTCCAAGTGTCCTGGAGGGCCCTGAGACTCTAGGTTCAACAAAATTCTGCAATCTGCTCATGCAGAACCAGGCCAAAGTGTAAAGTTCAGGCCAACTACGAGGAAGTGCGGGTCGGATATAGTCCCAGATTAGTCCTGCTAAAATTTTGAGCTAAAAGTCTCATTTACGTTGAAGAGGGTTGCGGGGAGCAAGGAGAGCACCACAGGCGGTGGTCAGCATGGCGCAATGCACAGGCCGGGGGTGGGCTGGATCTACACTTCTCTGTGGGCGATCAGTTTCTGCTGTGTAATGAGACAGGAAGCGGCAGCTCATGCTGATTTTCAGGGTGAGCAGCGATGTTCCAATATGAATGGGCCCGTTCATGAAGAGCCCAAAAGATTGATTTCAAGAGCCTGTTAATAACACCAAGGGTGAAGTACCTAAGAGCCACCACTTGGAGGTCAGGACCTCATTGGAGACAGGTCCAGGAGCTGTTGGAGAACCTCTGATGACCCTGAGGCTCAGATCAGGAGGCCAGAAGGCTAGCCCTTTGAATCACTCTGGGTTCCTGGAACCATGATGAAGTTACAGGTCCAGTTCTTCTTCCCCAGACAAGAGGGCAGCAGGCAGCAAGTCAGAACAGCAGGGCAGCAGTTACTTTAGCGCTGCAGTCCAGCAGAGTGGCAGCCCTTATAGAAGCACAGCAGTCCTTCTTCCTGGCAGACTACCCACAGACTCAGAAGTGTTCTAAAGTGGTGGTGTTTAAGGTCCTTCTTTTATACACAGTTGTGCCTTTGACATGGGGAGAAGCTTCTAGAGGCATGCTTTTCAAGTGCACAGATGCCATGCCTGCCTGGCCCTGGCTCCAGACTAACTACAGGGGGTATGCAGCCCTTTGTGTCGAGGCACAACATAGCCTATTCAAGTGTAAGTAAGGCTGTGCCCAGCTCCTCCCTCCCATCCAGCCAGTGATGGCCCATCCAGTCACATCGAAGCTCCCACTGTATGTGGCTGTCTAGAAGGTAAACTCATCTGTCACCCACACCCAGTCATGTGACCCAGAGACAGGCAGCAGGCACCAAATGACTAAGGCAAGAAAATGCCAACTTTATAAAAGTGGCATTATCCGAATTTAAAATCCGACTTCACCATAAGTTAAGATTTTAAATTATGATTCAAGAGACAGGAAACATGAGCTGGGTAGGTCTTCCCATTTGGAAATTACACTTATGAAATCCTATGGGATAGATAGGGCTTGCAATACTGAAAAATTAATGTATGGGTTTCTCCCTACCGGGGCATGTAAAACTGAAAAGTACATGTCCTGCTTTTTAAATACATTGCACCCTAGAAGTGACTTAAATGCATTAAAAAGAAATGTTTGGGACTGGCAGAAGGTTTATTTTGCCATGTCAAAATGGCAGTTTAAACTGCACACTACGGCTCTGCAATAGCAGGTATGAGACATGTTTAAAGGGCTACTTAAGTGAATGCCACTTAACAGTGCTGCAGGCCCAGTCGAAGCATTTAATTTATGGGCCCTGCACACATGAAGTGCCATTTTACCAGGGGCTTGCAAGTAAATTAAATGTTCCAATTGGGTATAAGCCAATGTCACCATGTTTTAGGGAAAAAGGACAAGCACGTTAGCACTGGTTAGCAGTGGTAAAATGTGCAGCGTCCTAAGGCCATCAAAAATGGAGTCCGAAAAAAGGATGTATGAAGGCAAAAAGTTAGGGGAAACCACGCCATGGATCCCAGGTGTAACAATCCCGATGATCTTTCACAAGACAAAGGAGTCTCCTCAAAGGGTGTACTTATAGAGATTAAAAGGGATTCCAGAGTTTGGCAATTGCTTGTAGCCAAAAAAAACAACAAATTGCAACATCCTCAGTGGCTCCCCAGACCACCTATGAATGTCCTTTCAAACTTCTCAATACATCCAATACTCAGGGAAGAAAAGGCAGTAGGAAATCTGTAAGTCACCCATCACACAACCTGCATAGCTTTCATATAAGACAATAAAACATTATCATTCTGTTTGAAACAACAATTCTTTTTTACCTCTTCCATGTTTAAGGACACCAGTTAGTGCCCTGGCTAACACTGAGGACATCACACCCCTCAGATACACAGCCTGAGGGTACCTGTATGCTTGATCTGGATCACTGACGAAATATCGAGAAGGAGAATATCGAATTGCCAAAATATCGACGGAAAAATATAGAATGCCAAAATATCGAAGCCCTATCCCCAAACAGGTAAGTACAAAAATATAGAATCCCAAATATCGTTGTAAAAAATATAGTTAGTCACAATATCGAATTATTTTAAATGTCTTAAAATAAATGTAAAATGAATGAAATAAAACATATAATTAACTGAAACATACTTAAAAATACTTAAATAACTTTAACATTAATAAATAATTAGGTGCCGATTCCGATCCTGTAAAACCCGGGTACAAATAGTCATAAGGAGCGTTTTCTCCGTCCGACTCGTACCCGGGAAAAACACCTTAAAAACTCGCAAGTACGATTCGCACAGAAATACCATTTCCGTACGAGTCGTACAAAAGACCAACCAGCAAAAAAATACATACAAATCTGAATCTGGACGGCGCATACGCGACGTCCGGACGGAATCAGGCAGCGTTTTACGGACCAGCAAGTACAATTCGTGCCTACGTCACTCCGCACGTAGCATTTTTTACGGGAGCCAAAAACTGCCGGGAAATTGAGGACGACGCGAAGAAGGAGCACCAGTACGCGACGGACAGCGATGGACCCCAACCTACGCGTCATCTCGGCCCTCATAGCCTACGACCTCGTGTTCAGAAACCGACGCAGACTCCGCAGAAGGTCAGAACAACCCCCAGAGGCAAAGGGGGGGGGCAAGGGGCAGGAAACATAACCCACACCCCACAAAAAAGAAATATATCCTGCACATTAATTACCTCCATGGTCTGGTCACTTCGGTGGGCGTGTCCACCAATCCCACGTCCCGCCACAACGGAAGTGGACGCGTACCCGTCACCACCACAATGGTGGTACGGGACGTACCCACGCCTCTCAGAGCGTGGGTACGGTCCGTACCACCATTGCAGTGGTGATGTAGGGGTACGCGTGTACGGACCGTACCCACGCCCCCAGAGCGTGGGTACGGTCCGTACACGCGTACCCCTACATCACCACTACAATGGTGGTACGGACCGTACCCACGCCCCCCAGAGCGTGGGTATGGTCCGTACACGCGTACCCCTACATCACCACTATAATGGTGGTACGGACCGTACCCACGCCCCCCAGAGCGTGGGTACGAGCCGTACCACTCATACCCCTACGTCACCACCACAATGGTGGTACGGCCCGTACCCACGCTCTGGGGGGCGTGGGTACGGGCCGTACCACGCCTACCCCTACGTCACTGCCACAATGGTGGTACGGCCCGTACCCACGCTCTGGGGGGCGTGGGTACGGGGCGTACCACGCGTACCCCTACGTCACCGCCACAATGGTGGTACGGCCCCTACCCACGCCCCCCAGAGCGTGGGTACGGGCCGTACCACGCGTACCCCTATGTCACCGCCACAATGGTGGTGCAGCCTGTACCCACGCTCTGGGGGGCGTGGGTACAGGCCGTACCACGCCTACCCCTACGTCACCGCCACAATGGTGGTACGGCCCGTACCCACGCTCTGGGGGGCGTGGGTATGGGGCGTACCATGCGTACCCCTACGTCACCGCCACAATGGTGGTACGGCCCGTACCCACGCCCCCCAGAGCGTGGGTACGGGCCGTACCACGCGTACCCCTACATCACCGCCACAATGGTGGTACGGCCCGTACCCACGCTCTGGGGGGCGTGGGTACAGGCCGTACCACACGTACCCCTACGTCACCGCCACTATGGTGGTACGGCCCGTACCCACGCCCCCAGAGCATGGGTACGGGCCGTACCACGCGTACCCCTAACGGTACCGCCACAATGGTGGTACGGCCAGTACCCACGCCCCCAGAGCATGGGTATGGGCCGTACCACGCATACCCCTACGGCACCGCCAAAATGGTGGTACGGCCCGTACCCACGCCCCCAGAGCATGGGTACGAACCGTACCACCCATACCCCTACAGCCCCATTACATGATGGATACAAGGCGTACACACGCCACGGATGTAGGTGTACGGCTTGGTGCAGCACATCAGCTGTAAATTGGGGGTGGTGTATGCCCAGGACAGCAGTGTACCACAGCAAGGGTGCAAGTGGGTGGTTGGGTGGGTGCAGAGGAATACCAGCAGTGGACAGGGACATGGGGGTGGGTGCAGAGAACGCCCAGCAGTGGACAGAGACATGGGGGTGGGTGCAGAGGACTCCCAGCAGTGGACAGAGACATGGGGGTGGGTGCAGAGGAATCCCAGCAGTGGACATGGACATGTGATGGGTGAGTGCCCATCACTCCCAGCAGTGGACAGAGACATGGGGGTGGGTGCAGAAGAATACCAGCAGTGGACACAGACATGGGGGTGGGTGCAGAGGACTCCCAGCAGTGGACAGAGACATTGGGGTGGGTACATATCAACTCCAGCAGTGGACAGAGACATGGGGGTGGTGGACAGAGACATGGGGGTGGGTGCAGAGGACTCCCAGCAGTGGACAGAGACATGAGGGTGGGTGTATATCAACTCCAGCAGTGGACAGAGACATGGGGGTGGGTGCAGAGGACTCCCAGCAGTGGAGTGAGACATGGGGGTGGGTGCAGAGGACTCCCAGCAGTGGACAGGGACATTTGAGAGGTGGGTGCCCATCACTCCCAGCAGTGGACAGAGACATGGGGGTGGGTGCAGAGGACTCCCAGCAGTGGACAGAGACATGGGGGTGGGTACAGAGGAATACCAGCAGTGGACACCGACATGGGGGTGGGTGCAGAGGACTCCCAGCAGTGGACAGAGACATGGGGGTGGGTGCATATCAACTCCAGCAGTGGACAGAGACATGGGGGTGGGTGCAGAGGACTCCCAGCAGTGGACTGAGACATGGGGTGGGTGCAGAGGACTCCCAGCAGTGGACAGAGACATGGGGGTGGGTGCAGAGGAATACCAGCAGTGGACAGGGACATGTGAGGGGTGGGTGCCCATCACTCCCAGCAGTGGACAGAGACATGGGGGTGGGTGCAGAGGAATACCAGCAGTGGACACAGACATGGGGGTGGGTGCAGAGGACTCCCAGCAGTGGACAGAGACACGGGGGTGGGTGCATATCAACTCCAGCAGTGGACAGAGACATGGGGGTGGGTGCAGAGGAATACCAGCAGTGGACAGAGACATGGGGGTGGGTGCAGAGGACTCCCAGCAGTGGACAGAGACATGGGGGTGGGTGCAGAGGACTCCCAGCAGTGGACAGACATATATGAGTGGGTGTAGAGGACTCACAGCAGTGGACAGAGACATGGGGGGGTGTACATCATTATCAGATGACCACAACTCCATGGGTGTATGTACGCATCCCTAACTTTGGACAATGATGATAGTGCCATAACAACACATCACTGACATCAGTGTCACACTCCCAGGAGGATGGATGTCTTTCCCCCCACTGCATGACACACCACATGTGGGTGTGAGGACAAATAACACATGCATACCCACCCCTGGCAGATGCAGCACAATACACACACTGAGATCATGCCACAAGACTGTATAGTCAGGTCACTGCCTAATACTAATAAACTAAGAGAGCCAAAGAGAACACACACTGTCACGCACATCCCAGGACTGATAGGAATGTTCAGGTGCTGGGCCAGCCACCAAGATGTTGTCTGTCATGGAAGGAATAGGGTGGAGTTCCCACAGATACAATGGCCACAATTGTGAGTCAGGTGTTCAAATACCCAGCTGAACAAGTACCATATGTGTACTAGGCTGGGATTACACACATGCATTGTGCGGAAAAGGGAAAATTTCTCCATGAAGGCATGGCAAAATACTCTATACACAAGTACAGTGAGTACCAAGGATGGCACAGACGATGCAGCCGGAGACATTGCTGAGCAGGTATGGCCAGAGTTGAAGGGATCCATCACCAACAAAGGAAATGTAGACACAGGGCAACACAACAATTGTGCAACCCTCTGCAGGGGAGATGTCAGGTGCCACAGAGGAAGGAACACTCCTAGGGACAATGTCTCCAAACACAAAGAGCAGACACGACCAAAGATTCTTTGCAGAGACCTTGTGAGGGCACGCAGATACCAGGTTCCACCCCATGAGATGCAGACTACAACATTTCCATGAAACATAACACATTCCCACAACCCCAACTCCTGGAGCCTCAGCATCAACATCAATACATGAAATGCAAGACTTTTCAAAACGGAAAACAAAATGCTTTATTCAGCATGAAAAAATAAGATGTAGTAAAGAACACTATGTACAAAGGCCAATGGCCAGTCCAGATATGAAGTCCTTGGGGGGGACACATGGACACGCATCTCCCCTAGCTTGCCAGCACATACTAAACCTCTGGTTCAGCGACTGGGGGGGGCATCATGTGGGGAAGGACCAGGCACCGCAGGGACAGGAGGGGGAAGGGTAGGTGTGGTGGGTGCAGGGACGGACGACTCCACCACAGGGGGCGGGGCAGCGCCAAAGGTGGAGGTGACCTCGGTGCTGCACACTTCTGCCAGTTCTTCCAGCGTCTCCCCTGCACCCGGAGAAACAACAGGCCCCAAGGAGGGGGGGGGGGGTCGGAGGGATGGGTTGCAGCGCTACTGGGGGAGGTGGTGGACAGGCTGGGGGACTTAACTCCCCTACCCATGGAGTGCCTTGACCGTTTCCGGCCAGGTGAACTAGTGGGGCTGAGGCCCAGCCCGGCAAAGTAGGCCTCCTTCTCCGAATCTGGGGCAGGGGAGCCAAGGGGAGTGACAGTGGAGGGACTGGGGAGTGAGTCATGTGGACGAGGACTGTGGCTGCGTGCCTGCCTGTGTGCCCCAGTCCCAGTGGGTGTGCCTGCTTCCCCCTGAGAGTGCGTGTCAGGAGGTGTGCGCTTGCCCTTACGTGGTGGTGTGCTGCTTGTGTCTGGTGGGGTGCGTGTGTGTGGATGTCTTGGTGTGCTTGGGACAGGCATGGGTGTGGGACTTGTGGATGGGGCAGGGGTGGGGGGGGAGGCAGCGCTGCAGGTGACTCATTACTGCTGTCAGTGACGAGTCCAGGGACCTCAGCAACATCTGTTGGTCAGACATCGCTGATGACATGCCCTCAATGTACGACACCATCTGGGTCAGCAGTCTGGTGTGGCCATGGAGGACAGTCAGGATCGATGTCTGCCCAACTTGCAACTGCCACTGACCTAATCTAGGACATCCCCGCGCCGCACGGCCACCAGCTGCTGCGTGTGCCTCCTCGCTGCCCCTGCTACCGCCGTGTGACCACGCCCCCTGCCACCGAGTGGCGTGGTCTCCTACGCGATAGCGCTGTGCTCCTGCACCTTGGTCTCCTGTTGTGTGCCCCCTGACTGCTGAGTTTCTCTGTGTGCAATTGTGGTATTTACTTTGTTAATTTGTTCTGTATTCGTTGTTCGCCGGTCCCCCTGTCTCTCGTTGTCCTCCCTGCCCGCTTCCCGCCACCGCCGCTAACCACGCCCCTTTTTCTTCTGTAACCTCCCAGCTCCCGCCTCCCAGCTGCTCCGCCCTCCCTCGCACTTCGCCATATATGGCGACCGTGCGAACGCGCAGCGGTCACGCGCACAGGGCGCGCCGATTGTGCGCCGAAGGCGCGCCAAAGGTAAGCCCGTCTGCGCCCGTCCGCGCCTGGACCGCGCCCAGTGCCAGGACCCCTGGCCCCCACAGACGGAAGACGACCCGATTGTCCTACAACGCCACCGAACTCAGCGCACTCAACACCGGCGGCATCCCTGGATGTTACCGAGCCACCCCGAAGCACACCCACGGACCCTTCAGCTGCCACGCCTGCAAGTTCACCTGCATCCGGACCTGCCCCACACCTGCAACCACCAAGCCGAACACCAGCAGCAACCACCTCAAGTGCATCCTGCTCAACACCCGCTCCGTCCACAGGCACGCCGTCGAACTTTGGAACCTCCTCGACACCACATCTCCTGACGTCGCCTTCCTCACGGAAACCTGGATGAACGCCTCTTCAGCGCCCGACATCGCCATCGCCATCCCAGAGGGCTACAAGATCACCCGGAGGGACCGCTCCGCCAACCAGTTGGGAGGAGGCATCGCCATCATCCACAGGGACACCATCCACATCACGACCAACATCGACGACACCCTGACAACCGCCGAACACCTACACTTCCAGATCCGTACCGACCCGAAGACCACCCTCAGAGGCACCCTGATCTACCGACCCCCGGGACCACGCACACAATTCAGCGAGGACATCGCCGACTTCGTCAGCCCGCATGCCCTCCCCTCCGCTGACTACATCCTCCTGGGGGACATCAACTTCCACCTGGAGAACAACAACGACCGCAACACCATCACCCTGCTCGACAACCTCGCCAACCTCGGACTCAAGCAGCTGGTGTCCACCCCCACCCACCTCGCCGGACACACACTCGACGCCGTCTTCTCGTGCAGCAAAGACATCGCCTTCAGCCACGCCACTAGACTCCACTGGACGGACCACAGCTGCATCCACTTCAACTTCAGAAGAACGACGATCCACCACCACCAGCAACCGGTTGCCCGAAGAAGCTGGAACAAGATCACAGCTGACCAACTCGCCGCTTCCCTGAGCCAGCACCCTCCCGCCAGCTCAGCAAACCCCAGCCAGGCCGCCGACAACCTCATGAAGTGGATCAGCAACTGCGCGGACGAACTCGCCCCTCTGAGGACACCGCCTAGCAGACCCGGCAGCAAGAAGGCCCCTTGGTTCACCGACGAACTCAAGAGCTCCAAGAAGAACTGCCGAGCCCTCGAGAAAGCCTGGAGAGGGGAACCAACACCAGACAACATTACCGCCCTCAAGCTTGCCACCCGGAAGCACCACCAACTGATCCGCGCCACTAAGAAAACTGCATTCAAGGACCGGCTGGACAACAACGCACACAACTGCAAGGAACTCTTCAACATCGTCAAAGAGCTCTCCAACGCCGGAAACAACGACATCACCCCATCGCAAGACCTCTGCAACTCCCTCGCCTCCTACTTCCACAACAAGATCGCGGACATACACAACAGCTTCAGCACACAACCGACGCCCGCCACGACCGAACCACCGCCCCCACCACCACCCTCCGCGCCTGGACTCTGATCAGCACGGAAGACACCGTCCGCATGATGAACTCCATCCACTCCGGATCTCCAACCGACCCCTGCCCTCACCACGTCTTCAACAAGGCCGACGCTGTCATCGCTCCCCACCTGCGGAACATCATCAACACCTCCTTCGACACCGCCACCTTCCCGGAGAGCTGGAAGCACGCCGAACTCAGCGCTCTACTCAAGAAACCTACAGCGGACCCCACCGAACTCAAGAATTACCGCCCCATCTCGCTCCTCCCGTTCCCAGCCAAAGTCATCGAGAAGACCGTCAACAAGCAGCTGGCCGCCTTCCTCGAGACGAATGGATCCCTCGACCCCTCACAGTCGGGCTTCCGAGCCAACCACAGCACCGAGACCGCACTCATCGCTGCTACCGATGACATCCGAGCCCTGATGGACAACGGAGAAACAGCGGCCCTCATCCTCCTAGACCTCTCCGCGGCATTCGACACTGTCTGCCACCGCACCCTTGTGCAACGCCTCAACAACGTCGGAATCCAGGAGAAGGCACTGGATTGGATCAGCTCCTTCCTCAACGGAAGAACACAGAGAGTCCGCCTACCACCGTACAAGTCAGAGGCCACCGAAGTCATCTGCGGCGTCCCTCAAGGATCCTCGCTGAGCCCCACCCTCTTCAACGTCTACATGAGCCCCCTTTCGGCCATCGCACGCCAACACAACCTGAACATCATCTCCTACGCTGACGACACCCAGCTGATCCTCTCCCTGACCAACGACCCCGCCGCAGCCAGAGCCAACCTTCACGAAGGAATGAAAGACGTAGCCGAGTGGATGACGACCAGCCGCCTGAAACTGAACTCAGACAAGACGGAGGTCCTCATCCTGGGCTCCTCACCCTCCGCCTGGGACGACTCCTGGTGGCCCCCCGCCCTGGGCTGCGCACCCAAACCGACAGACCACGCACGCAACCTGGGCTTCATCTTGGACTCCTCCCTCACCATGACCAGACAAGTCAACGCCGTCTCCTCGTCATGCTTCAACATCCTGCGCATGCTACGGAAGATCTTCCGGTGGATCCCCACCGAGACCAGGAAGACGGTCACCCAGGCCCTCGTCACCAGCCGACTGGACTACGGCAACGCCCTCTACGCCGGAACCACCGCCAAGCTCCAGAAGAGACTCCAGCAGATCCAGAACGCCTCAGCCAGACTCATCCTCGACATCCCACGACATAGCCACATCTCCGGACATCTGAGAGACCTACATTGGCTTCCCGTCAACAAAAGAATCACCTTCCGCCTCCTCACCCACGCACACAAAGCCCTACACGATCAAGGCCCCAGCTACCTCAACAACCGCTTTAACTTCTACGCTCCCAAACGACATCTCCGATCAGCCAGCCACGCCCTCGCCGCCGTCCCCCGCATCCGAAGAACGACAACTGGAGGAAGATCCTTCTCCTACCTGGCCGCCAAGACCTGGAACTCCCTACCGACCGACTTGCGCCTGACCCAAGACCACCTCTCCTTCAGGAAGAAGCTCAAGACCTGGCTATTCGAGCAGTAGCAGCACTCCCCCCCCCCGAGCGCCTTGAGACCCTCCGGGTAAGTAGTGCGCTATATAAATGCCTATGATTGATTGAATGTCCACAGACTCGGCAGTGAGGGCAGCAGGGGGGACAGGGGCAGGGGGTGCGGTGCCTGGCACGAAGGAGACACGGTGTGGCCTAGCACGGACAGAAGGGACCCGAGCAAGTGGGAGGGCGGTGATGGGAATGGAGGGGGCGGCGAGAGATGTACTGCTGCTTTCAGGTGTGGGAGCAGCCTCCGCCCCCTCTGGGAGCTCAGCCTCCGACCCGTCTGCCTCGTAGTCAGTGTTGGTACTGGGCAGGTCCTCCGCCTCACTCCCCTCGCCCTCCGTGCCACTGGATTCCACCGACTCCTCAGCAGTGGTGGCACCACTGCTCGATCCCTCCTCCACGTCCGTTCCGGTGTCTCCCTCGGTGTCCTCCGATGATGCTGTGGGCAAGGTGAAGAGATAGGAAAAAATCAGTCGCCTGTATACATCTGACACATGAGTCTAAACAAAATAGGCAACAGTGCATATCAGGAAAGGCATCATGAGTAACATCTAGAATACTCCCCACATATGTAAGCCCTGCACTCCCCAGTTGGTTGACCCACCATGCCACTTGGAAACAATGAAAATAAGGACACAACAGCAAATAACTTGAAATCACAAGATCATGAGAAGCTAGTGTCTGGGATCAGTTGAGCACAGCAAGACTATGAAGGCATGCCACCTCTTGTTCACTGTGAACCAAACAGTATTGTTGCACCCAAGGCCAAATACCACATGCCAATGCAGAAGGTGTCCCCACACTCAGAGACCTGTGAGTACTTTTGACACCCCAAAGAAATACATTGCGACTCCTGGAGAATCACAACCCTTTACACAATGGACATGGCTAGAATGTGTGAATGTGGCACTCTGTGAACACAACACACATGTGTCTGTATAGCAGAAGTCACACAAGGAGGTGCACACCAAACTACATGTACACAGTCATTGTCTGAGCTGCCAGACTCATTCAAATCAGCCACTGTTAGGCAGAAATGGCGTATCAGTAAGTACATATACATGGCACCACGGTGGTCTGGATGACTTGACACTCGTAAGTTGGTATCAGCAACAACCAAGGACTAACCCAAATGCTACCACACTGTGGCAACATGTATATGTATGAACTCCAAACAAGTCTTGTTCAAACTGTGCCTTACTTTAAAATGTGCCAGCGTGTCCCTGGAAAGTGTAAAAGTGGTGTCTTGTGCACTTCCTTGGGAGACATCTATCATGCAGGCACATCATTGTCCTTCACAACAAAACAACAAGGTCAAGCATATGAAACATTGAGACATGTTGACAGGTGTAGTGAGTGCCAATGGACATTTTCTCTGAGTAACAACTTGAATAATATCATTTGTCACATGGCTATCCGTCACCTGATCACACAGTTGGCTATACATATGACCTACTGACTGTCATCTGGAGTGGCACACATGTCCACACCCAGGACAATGCATAAGCTAATGGGCCTGCAATTGTTTAGCAAAAACGCCTAGCTGTACTGTGGGCTCCCCCTCATGGCAAGCCAGAATGAACCCACAGATGTCAGCACACAAAGTCACAACTGTGTAGCATCTGAACCACACACAGGTGTCAAAAATGTACAAGCAGGATACATGATTGTCAAAAACTGACACAGGCTACGAAGCACGAACATTAACCACTGGCCAACATCACGGGGGCACTGCACGATGACTTTCTGTACTGCGAATCATCACACACAAGTCAGAACTGGCAATAAAACATCAGGGTTGAACATGTACGCCCCTCCCGCACACACACACCCATACCTGAGTCAATGTGACTGATACCGATCAAGAAGTGACACCTCTTATTCAGGGTTACAATAACTGTGCTTGAAAACTAACTTCATTAACACGACATCACCTTGTAGGGCTGCCAAAACATATTGGTCACAAACAAAGATCAACAGATTGTTGTGAATAGCCACACAGGCACTGCCCAGTGTGAGTATGCACAAGCAAACTGGTGTATCCCTGTCCAGTGGACAAATGTATCACACATGTGAAAAATACTACCTAGGCCAGGGAGCAATGCCACGGAGACAGAGCCATGCTGAACCCACAGTGAATGTGCACAGTGTTGGATGACACACATGAGTAGGAGGGCAGGCTGTGTCAGGGGACTGTGGTGGGCACACTGCTCCATGGTCCTGGAATGAGCTGACCGTAACAGGAGCAACCGTCCCGGCACTATGCATGTATCCCACTCATGCACATCATGTCTGAGGCCACAACATTGGTAATGCATGCAGCAAGTCTGTTTATTTGAAACCTCACACTCCTATGTTGGGACTCAGCATCAGTGGCAACAAATATGCACCCCCTAATGACTGTACAGGACAGGGCACAAGCAGACCACCCCCACACATGACGCTGAAAGCAGTGTGCACCTTGATAAACTGGCAGCCTAGATGACCATGTGCAATAGTGATCACACACAGACCAGGTAACACATGTCAAGGAGGGGAAGGGAGGAAGAACAGCACAGGTTGACTGTGGGGGAACAGGATATGCACTGCACATATATACCCTGGCAGTGTTTCCAGGTGACTGAGCAGCAACAAAAGCTTGCGACACACAACAAACACACATATACCTACCCCCTTCCTGCTGCTGTAACTTCTGTATCCGCCTATCCAGGTGAGGGAAGACCACCGCCAGGACACACTTCATCTGGTGGGTCAGGTGCCGGCGCCCGCCATGCTTGCGAGGAGCCTCCTCCTTCAGCATGACCCGGGCGATCCTCCGGGTCCAGCACCAGATGTCCTGCCATCTCTTCCTCACTTGTGTCAGGCGCCGACTGTGAACCTCCACTGATTGCACGGCCTTGACGGCATCCTTCCAGACCTTCCCCTTGTGGTAGGCGGTTACCTGTATCGATGACAAAGTGGGACACATCACTACACCTGCACCATGTCACAGAGACACACATTTGAACATCTTTGATTTGTTGAACAGGGCATAGTATGCTGGCAAGTAATAGCACCTTAGTCATAGGGACTTTTTCCACTGGGGACGCACCAATGCACTACATGGCATAGTAAGTACACAGGTGGCATGAGGGGTGCGAAACAATCCCTGATCATGGCACAGACTGTACATCCCAAGCAACACAAGGCTGATGGACAGCACCGCAAAGCAGTCACATGCCCCAGGCCACTTACGAAACCTCAGCAGAGTACACAGACACACACAGGCACACATCAATCACCTGCCATTGGCAACAGCGGATGCAAACCTCACTCTGCACATGTGCCACTTGCCAGGGGGGGTCACAGGTATGGGGCTAGCTCAGCAAGTCAGACACACAGCACGGCTTACTTCTCACATCAGATGGATTGAGCAGTTGCCTCCTCCATGCAGCTGTGGTGCAACACTCCACATAGACACTCACCCACATGACAAGAAACGTTCACACACATCAATGTCCAGGGGGCGTACACATCATTTGGACACTCTCACCACTCTCACCACAGCTCCACTCAACTCTCACACACATCTGTGGGTGCAGTCACCTGTCACACCGGGGTGACCACTGAATCACCGCAGGACAATAGAACAAGAATGCCCAAGAGGATTAGGCTGGCTGAATGTGCCATGCACTATGCAGTGAATGTCACAGTAAGCACAATGCAAGTGAGGAGTGCACACATGAACTACATCAAGCCCTGCATGAGAGACATAAGCCATCCACCCCCCCCGGGACCCACTCCGACCAACATTGCATGTCTGTCACACCTGGACACAATGCCAGAAGTGACAGACACAAAAAAGGTGCACAGGCAAAGGTAGTGGAGTCAGCACTCACCTGCTCCCCCGGTCGACCATACAGCATGGGGTACCGTGGGAGGATCACATCAAGCAGGGCCTCGTTCTCCTCCTGGGTGAAAAGCTGGGCCCTCTCCACAGTCCTTGACATGGTACCAGAGGGAGACAATACAGCAGCAGTGGTATCGACTGACATGTTGTGCAGGCAAGTGCCCTCCCATGGGTTCTGCCTGCCTTATATTTGCCTTGCTGGCCTATTTCATTTACAGGAGTACAGAGTGATTGGTCAGACTCATTTGCATCCTACGTTTCCTCCAATCCCTTTAAACATACACCAGTGACAGCCTTAGCATCTTACGAATTTGCAGAATCATGTCAAGTCAACAACCACTTTGCAACAATGTATAATGTGGCCAACTGCTTTTTTCAGACCACATGATGTTAAATTTTGAACTTGAAACTCGGTATCCATGACAACCAGCATGCATTTAGGCCCTAATACTTGTCCCTCATGTGTCCCCATTGTAATTCTTAAATCCCCACACAGATACGGCGCGCTTCACACGTACCCCTATGGCACCATCACTACAGTGATACGGGCCGTACTCACGCGTGTACGGGCCGTACATGCGTGAGTACGTGCCGTATCACTAGGGCCTACGGTACCCCCAACTATAGTGATAGGCACGTACTCACGCGTGTATGGGCCATACATGCGTGAGTACGTGCCATATGACTAGGGCCTACGGTACCCCAACTATAGTGATAGTCACGTACTCACGCATGTACGGGCCGTACACGCGTGAGTACGTGCCTATCACTAGGGCCTACGGTACCCCCAACTATAGTGATAGTCACGTACTCACGCGTGTACGGGCCGTACATGCGTGAGTACGTGCCGTATCACTAGGGCCTACGGTACCACCAACTATAGTGATAGGCACGTACTCACGTGTGTACGGGCCGTACATGCGTGAGTACGTGCCTCTCACTAGTGCCTACGGTACCACCAACTACAGTGATAGGCACGTACTCACGCGTGTACGGGCCGTACACGCGTGAGTACGTGCCGTATCACTAGGGCCTACGGTACCCCCAACTATAGTGATAGGCACGTACTCATGCGTGTACAGGCCGTACACGGGTGAGTACGTGCCGTATCACTAGGGCCTACGGTACCCCAACTATAGTGATAGGCACGTACTCACGCGTGTACGGGCCGTACACGCGTGAGTACGTGCCTATCACTATGGCCTACGGTACCACCAACTATAGTGATAGGCACGTACTCACGCATCTACGGCCCGTACACACGCCCTCAGAGCGTGTGTACTGCGTTTCACAGCTTACACTGGTGTTTGGAGGCGCACACGAAAGGAATGGAGGTGTGAGACTCGCACAAGGCTGGACATCAAGTCATTGTCAGTGCAGTCCTTCATGTGCAGGGCCTATGTGTGTCAGGCAGTGATGTGGCACATGTCTCATCATGTTGTGGCACAATAGATGTGTAATGAGCTGTTTACACATGTCATGTGTGATGGGGCACTACGTGGCACACTTCCCCTTCACACTTTGCACATGTCTGCATGTAGGACACACGTGTCAAGCACTGCAGCACTGGTATGGCACAGTCACCAACACCCGCAACTGTCCCCTGATGCCAGGTACATGGATAATTACACCTGACATGTGACTACCAGCGTGCCACAATGTGACTATGTCATGTGTGTGTCATGTGTTCCCATGAGCTTGCCATTGGTGTTCCGTCAACTCCATCTGCTGTTGCAGCATCCAACATGTGTCTGTGTGCATATGTGCATGACACACATATACGCACACCATGCCACATGTGGACTCACACGTTACATGTGTCATGATGGTTCGAAGATGACTTCCTGACATGAGGCAATATCTGCGTTGTCTCAATGTCTGTGTCATCCGCTTTTGACATGTACCCCTTCATGGAAATGTGTGTTATCTGTCCTTTTTCAGATGACATGTGACCTGTGCGTCTAGACTCCCGCCAGCTGTCTGTATGAGATAACATCCTTCAAATGCTGATATGTGGATGTCTATCACTCATGCAATGTGTCTGGCTGGTCACTTACACTGGTCCACAGCTATTTTAATGGCATGTCACGTCAACATTGCCATGCAACTATTGTGGCTGGCTCTTCGTAGGAGTATCACCTGGCTGGCCTACGTGTCCTGGATGTATTGCACAGACCAGACTCTGTATTAAGCAGATGTGTATTAGCTGTTGAACATGTGCTCACCTCAGTGACATTGGTGTGGTAATGTACTCACTCTTCGTTATTTCTTCCAAATCTCTGCAGGGCACCGCCTCTCCCCAGACGAATGCCAGACCTGGATGCCATGCGTGAACATGACTGCATACGCAGATACCGCTTCTCGCAAGAGTTGATAGAGGACTTGACCCGCCGGCTTGAACCACACCTCCAACCACAACACAGGTATCCTACAGCTCTGACCCCCAAGATGAAGGTGATGGCAGCCCTACATTTTTTTGCCACTGGTACGTTTCAATTGACCTTAGCTGATGTCGGTGGCATGTCCCAGACAATGTTCAGCCGTGTCCTGCATGATGTTTTAGAAGCCATGTTGGTGCACCTGGATGAATTCATCCATTTTCCCACTCGTGAGCAGTTGACAGGTGTCATGGGTGAGTTCTATGCCCTGGGAGGGATGCCTCACGTAATTGGGGCCATTGATGGGACACATGTGGCTTTGGTACCACCACAGGCACAGGAGGTAGCCTTTCGGAACCGCAAACATTATTACTCTATCAATGCCCTTGTGGTGTGTCTTGCTAACATGCTGATTTCCCATGTCTGTGCCCGTTTTCCAGGGTCCGCACACGATGCCTACGTCATGAGGCGTAGCAGGGTGCCAGAAATTATGCTGCAGCTGCACGCGGAATGAGCATGTCTTGTTGGTGGGTATACTCTGTTAGTCCTGTGTTTTGCGCTATCTTTGTATCTTACGCCATCTCCTGACCCACTTCTTCACATGATGTTTCCATGTAGGGGACTCTGGCTATCCCAACATGCCATGGCTGATGACGCCTCTCCGCAACCCCAGAACAGCCGCAGAACACCGGTACAACGACACCCAAGGGCAGACGAGGCGTGTGATTGAGAGGACGTTTGGACTCCTGAAGAGCAGATTCCGGTGCCTCCACAAGACCGGCGGCGTCCTCCCATATGCCCCGGTGAAGGTCTGCAAAATGTTCATTGTGTGCTGCATGCTGCACAACATGGCAGTGGAGAAGACCGTGCCACTCGTCCTTGATCCGGATGAGCAGGATCATCCACCCGTGGAGGATGAAGGGCTTGGGCACGGGGCAAGTGAGGATGAGGATGAGGATGAGGATGAGGACATCCGGAGTCAGCTTATCCGCAACTTCTTTTCATAATGGTGAGTCCCTGTGTCTGAGTGTGCACGCTTTGAGCCTTGTGTGGCATGTGTTGCAATGTGTGTGTCCAGCTGACTGTGTGCTAAGTGACTTGGAGGTGTGTTCTGATGTGTCATTCAAGTGATGATGTCATTCCACACATTTTACCTGGGACACTAAATTTTTTAAGAGCATGGTGACAACATCATTCCTGTAGAGTACATGTACATGTCTGCGGATTACTAGCTCTTCGCTGACTTGTTGTGTGTCTGTCCTCCCCAGGTTCTTGCGGCTGTCGTCTGCTCATGTCATCATTGCCCTCCTGCTGTTCCTCATGAGTATTGCAACGTGTGCTGGATCAGAGTTACATGCACAGACATGGTGAAAAGTAATTTGGGGTAAGGAGTGCAGCAAGGCATTTTGTGGGTGGTACGTGTTTGTGATATGTGGGGACTGCTCCTGTGCATGTTGTGTTACCATGCATACATGTCGACTCACCATGGGGCACATGACGTGTTGCATGGCTCCCATGAAGTGATAGTCACCCTTCCTGACAGTCATCTGTTTTGGTTTGTGGATTCTGATGAAGGCATCAATGTGTGTATAACGTCCCTCAGGAACATACGGGATGCTAATGGTGGACATCGTGTGGGACATCCCCATATGAGGCTCAATGGGGAATTGCAGACTCTCCGTGTGCAGCAAGGGGTGTTAGGCTCAACCCCTTCACTTGTGTGCCAGCTCAGTAGGATTTACCACATCTCTTGTGTTGAAGGGGGTGTCCAGTGTAGGTCACACATGATCAGCCAAATGACCTGTGAGTCTGTTCCAATTGATGCATTTCCCTTAGTGTGAGGCTGAGTAATAAAGGTGTCCGTCACACTCCAAGGTGCCTCATCTCTGTCAATGCAGGTCTCTTGCCACTTTGCATGCGGCATATCTAGCATAGTTGTGGAAGATTATGCATAGGAGTCCATGTGTAGTTTACCAACATGCATGCAGCTGCTCATGGATTAGGCTCCCTATTGGGCATGAAGTACATGGTCGTGTATGTTTTTGGGAATGTTGGTCCACACAATGGGCTATCAACACCTGCTGAGGGTGTGTCTCCTGTGCGCAGGTCGGCCTTCAGTTTCCTGATCCGGTGTCATGCTTCTTTGGTGACTGTGCATGCATTGTCTCTGGGTGTGCCATGTGACACTAGACACTCCTTACTTTACACACGCGCCTGTTGCAGTTGTCCTTCTGACATCCTAGGCTTTGTGTGCAAATTCTGGCATTTGGCAAGGAGATGCCGCCTGCTGCTGCGGCCCCTGCAGCAAGGGCCCACAGAGTATCCAGATTTGGCAACACACACGCCTCCAAGATGCTCCTCACTTCCTCCCTCCACCCATTCATTTGGCTGTCCTCAGCTTGTCTATGCCACCGTGGCCGCCACGCGGTGCCAAAGGCTGGACAATCAGCACATGCAAGGTGCACATTGCACCACCATCCTGTCCTTGCATAACCCACATCACACTACAGTCTGATGTGGCAGCCACACTCCGAGCTATGTCCATCCGCACATCTAATGCCTGCTGTCAGACATACCCTGGGCACACACACAACACCTTTGCATGCTGAGTGTGCAACTCCAACTGCCTACACTGTGCTGCCCCGCCTTCCAGGCCCTGTCACACCAACTAGGTCATGTCCATAATACTCCCCACCAGCTCTGTAGCCCAGCATAGGCATGGGAGTGGGACTCAAGGCTTCAGCATGTAGTATGGTGTAATCGTCTGGGACATGGCACAGGTATCATCTCTCAGCATGTCAATCTACAGAGTGTCCAGGACCCCCCTCTCCACCATCACATGCGCACATCACCTCATCATCAGCTCGTATGCCATTGACAGCCAGGTGCTCCTCACCCTCAACAAAGACACAGACATTGGCAGTTCCATCATTCAAGTATGCATGAGATCCATTGATGAATGGCTGATCACAAGCCACCTGAGGCTGGAATTGTACAGTTCTGAGGTGATCATCTGAGGATTGTCCCCTTCCAGCTGGGTCAAGTGCTTGTGTCCCACCCGCAAGAGCCCTGCACAAGCACCCAGTGGCCACACACACAAGATGGTGTGCCTCATGTTTGGCTCGCTCACATTTGACATGCTAGTCCACAGCATCTGTACCTCATGCTGCAATGCCCTCTGCATTATGCACATGATCCACAGATAGATCCACTCCAAGAAAAGACAGACCATCCCCCAGGTCCATGACAACATCCGTGTCAAAAACTGCCCTGCCCTCCATGGAGCAAGTACATCCAAACTCCCAGGAAACATGTCCACATCCAGGGTGCATCTGCACACCTCAGCTTTAACACCCTGCTCCCCAGCCAACTCACCGTCCACCTTAGATAGCTGCAATGGATCACTGTCTGCTGCAGGATGACCTTCACACTCCCCACCCTCACTCAGGAGGCAGTCCACAGCCCCGACCCCAAACCAACCTTGTACGTCTGTCATCCTAGATCCCGTTGGGCCATCTCCATGCATCCAACCTTGCCCTGGACACCGTTCTTCACATCCACCGTACTCCAGCATACGGGATATTGTTCTCCCACCTGGCCACACATACCTGGGACTCCCTCCCCGGGAACCTCCACATGAGCCATGACCTCTACGCCTTGATGATAATCTCCCAAATAGGTCTGTCCGCACAGTTTAGCAAGCCCCCCCTCAGCAGCCAGAGGCCATCACAGGTGAGTGTTGTGCTCCATGCCTACATTGAATGATACCTTGTGACCCATGTGTGTCCTGTACCAGACTCTGATCCCAGGGTATGGATGGCTGGAGTTAGTTCAACACTCAGGCATAGTTTGACATTTACACACACATATGTTGTTGAACAATGCAAAATGACAGGAACATCTCATGACCAAAGTAATATATTTATTTGTGGTGGGGTACGTGTTTTGGTAGATGGAATTAGGTGCTCTACCGGGGGAATAGAATCCAAAGTTCACAGGGGGAGATGGTATCCTTGGCATTGGAAGTCATCAGAGTCCAGGGCACAGTGTTGGTCATCATTGGTCAGACTGTGACCAGCAAGTCCATGTGGCAGAGAATGTCATTGGATGAGGTGCTGCTGTTGCGCCAGAGGGCCAGGTGCCAGGCCAGGTGACCTGGGAGATGTGGATGGTCCGCTGACTCTCACGGTATTTTCCGTGGACGACCCACCTTTCTCTGGGGACCCTCAGATGCAGGCCTTGACGATGTTTGGGACGCTCCGTCAGACGAATCCTCCTCCTCCTCCTCCCTCCTTGTGTCTGGTGCTGGTCTACGCCTGGTGGCACAGGGAGGGTTGCCCATGCTTTGGGCGATCTGACGGAGTGATTGGCTCATGTCCCTGTGCACCGCCAGGAGCTCAGCCAGTCTTGCCTCCATCCGTCCTTGGTGTTGTTGATGACTGGCATGATGCTCGACCTGCAGGTTCTTAATCTCATCGAGGGTCCCCTGCATCTCTGAGAGTCTCGACATGACCTGGTTGATGCCTCTGGTGTCACGCCGGTATGTGTCCAGGATGTTGCGTATGTGTGACATACCGGTGTCCTGAGCTGGCTGGTCAGGTTCGCGCCTCTGCCTGCCTCCACTCCCACCACCCCTGCCCACTTGAGCCTGGCCTGCCCTTGTGGGCACATCGGGTCTACGGGACCCCTGAGGGATGGCATTTGCAGGGTTGCCTGCCTCCTCCTGGGTGCCTGGAGAACCTTGTCCCTCCTGGTCAGACTGGCTCTGTTGTTCAGTGCGAGCAGGGCTCCTGGGTGTGTCCTGGGTTGTGGCAGGAATGGGGGTGGTGGTTGGCACAGATGTACCTGACGCAGGTGCTGCAGGGGCTTGGGCACCAGAGGGTCCAGGTTGGTCGGGGTCATCCACGGAGTGGTGAGAGTCATCGCTGCCGGTGGGATCATCTTCACGCGGAGCCTGGGACTGTGATTCTTCCCCCCCAGTGTTGGGGGAGATCGACGACGTTGCCCTGTGTGTGAGAGAGAGACTATGTTAATGGTGTTTCATGCAACATCTATGTTTCATACATATTCAAGTTGACACAGTTCCTCCAGGTAGTTGGATGTGCCTAGCATTCCTCTCAATGTCCACTTAGGGATGGGTATGTTGCGGGGGACAGATTGGGATGTTCTCCTGAGTGTTTGACCTGTAGATTGTTGGCTATGATGCTTAGTTGGCTATGGTTAGGTCTTGTTGTGTCACATGTCCATTGTGGGAGTGTGTAAATCCGTTGCCTGCCCCGGGGGAGTGTTCTTGTGTTAGGGGGGGTGGTGACCGGGCATGCTGTTGTGTGTAGTGTGAGTTGTCATTGGGTCTCCCAGGTGATGTGTCTGTCCCCTCATGGTGCATGCTGGCATGACAGTGAGTGTGAGTTCCTGTGCTAGATACCTGTGCTTGTGGAGTTGGTGTTTGAGTGTACAGTGGTCCCAGGAGGGCCTTGTGCTGCATACAGCAGGGCCAGGTGTCAGCTACCTTGTCAGTACTTTGCCAGTCCCTGTGCATTGTGCATGGGTATGTACCTATGCCATATGGGCTGAGGGCATTGGTGTCTGCGTCTCATTTTCACAATGTGGTGTGTGGGGCCCACCCTCCCCGCCTCCCGGACATCCAGTATGTGTTTGTGGTTGTTGTAGCCTTGGACATGGCCTTGCCTTGATTTGTGAAGGGTGCATGGAGACATTAGTGGCATGAGCGTGGTTTTTGAGTGTGGTTGTGTGCGGTGAGTGCTTGGGGGAAGTTGCGTGCATTTGGTGTATATGTGGGGTGGACCCCATTGCCCCCATGTTACGTAAGTTGTTTGTGTACTCACCAGGCTCTGCCACTCCTTCGACTCCGTGTACTCCCACCGGCGGTAGCAGGGCCATCACCTTCTCCTCCCAGGGATGGTAGTGTACGGGTCTGTGGGGCGGCCCACCTCCAGTGATGTTACTCCGGGCATATTCTTCGTTCATTTTCCTCTTGACCGCCCTGCGCAGATCGTACCACCTGGCTTGGCATTCATGCCTGGTCCTTCGGATGGGCGCAACAGCATTCACCTTATCGACAATCCTCTGCCACATGGCAGATTTTTCAGCTATGCTGGTCTGTCTGACCAATGTTCCAAACAGCTGTGGCTCGACTCTGATGACTTTGTTGACAAGGAGGTCTGGGGTACGGCGCGTACATGCGGAGGTGTGGCGCGTACATGCGGGGGGGGTAAGGCGCGTACATAGGGGGGTACGGCGCATACAGGGGTGGGCTTGGTGTATGGCGCGTACATGCAGAGGTACGGCGAGTACATGGGGAAGGCGCGTACATGGGGGTAAGGCGCATACATGGGGGTACGGTACGTACATGGGGAGGGTACGGCGCGTACAGTTGCGATGCTGGGGTACAGTGCGGACAGGGGGGGTAAGGCGTGTACATGGGGGGTACGGCACGTACATGCGGGGGTACGGCGCATACATGCGTAGGTATGGCGCGTACATGGGGGTACGGTGCGTACATGAGGGTTACGGCACGTACAGTTGCGGGGCTGGGGTACAGTGCGGACAGGGGGGGTAAGGTGCATACATGGGGGGGTATGGCACGTACATGCGGGGGTACGGCGTGTACATGCGGAGGTACGGCGCGTACATGGGGGGTACGGCGCGTACATGGGGGGGTACGGCGCGTACAGTTCCGGGGCTGGGGTACAGTGCGGACAGGGTGGTGTACGGTGCTGACATATTTGGGGGTGGGGGCTGTACGGCTCGTACACGGGCATAAGTTTACCCGTGTACATGTGTGCTACTGCGTTGGCTCCATATGGGCCATTTTACGTGCGATTGTGTATTCGGATGGACGGTCGGGATCGTACTTGCTCGCTCGGACTTGTGTTTTACTATTTGCACGTAAAAATGTCCGGCTCACTCTCGTACACTTTTCCCGACGGTATTCGGACGTAAAAACTTTCCGACGCACTCTCGTACACTTTTCCCGACGCTATTCGTAGTTATTTCTCACGTACGAATCGTACTTGCCCGTTTGTACGGTACTTGTACGACTCGAACGTAAAAAAATACGGATACGGGTCGTACGCAAATTATTTTTAACGGATCGGAATCGGCACCTTAATGTAAGTAAAAAAAATAAAAAATACATATATATTAACGTAACATTAATTAAAAAAATGCTATCTTTTTTGCGTAGGATAGCGGGATGGTAAAATTTACTATTACCACTCCAGTAAGTGCAATAGTAGGAAAAGCGTTGGATAGCGGGAGGGTAAAAATTACTATTCCCACTCTAGAGAGTGCAACAGTAGGGAAAGTGTTGGATAGCGGGAGGGTAAAAATTGGTATTCCCACTCCAGACAGTGCAATAATAGGGAAAGCATTGGATAGCGTAGGGGTATAAATTAATATTCACACTCCAGAGAGTGCAACATTAGGGAAAGCGCTGGATAGCGGGAGGGTAAAATTTACTATTCCCACTCCAGAGAGTGCAACAGTAGAGAAAGCGTTGGATAGCGTAGGGGTAAAAATTACTATTCCCACTCCAAAGAGTGCAACAGTAGGGAAAGCGTTGGATAGCGTAGGGGTAAAAATTACTATTCCCACTCCAGTGAGTGCAACTGTAGGGTAACGTGGATAGCGTAGGGGTAAAAATTACTATTCCCACTCCAGAGAGTGCAACAGTAGGGAAACTGTTGGATAGCGGGAGGGTAAAAATTACTATTCCCACCCCAAAGAGTGCAACAGTAGGGAAAACGTTGGATAGCGTAGGGGTAAAAATTACTATTCCCACTCCAAAGAGTGCAACAGTAGGGAAAGCGTTGGATAGCGTAGGGGTAAAAATTACTATTCCCACTCCAGAGAGTGCAACAGTAGGGAAAGTGTTGGATAGCGGAAGGGTAAAATTTACTATTCCCACTCCAGTGAGTGCAACTGTAGGGTAAGCGTTGGATACCGTAGGGGTAAAAATTATTCTTCCCACTCCAGTGAGTGCAATAGTAGGGAAAGCGTTGGATAGCGTAGGGGTAAAAATTACTATTCCCACTCCAGTGAGTGCAATAGTAGGGAAAATAATAATTTAATATTTTATTAAAAATAAATAAATTATTACTACCCCCAAAAAATATTAAAATTAATTACCAATCACACAATATTTAATAATTAATTTATTACAAATAGCAATATTTTTATTAATAACCTATTAATAACTAATTAACAACCAATTAATTTTCAATACCAGAAATGAATAAATAAAATTAATACCAATTAATAATTAATCAAGCATAAATTAATTAGAAATATACAAAAATTATTTCAATAATTAATTATTTACAACTAAATTAATTCCTCCCATATTCCCCTATAAACCCACAACCCGCTACAAATAATAAATTAATACAATTAACATAATTATCAATTAAAAAATTAATACAAATTAATTACCAATGAATACAAATTATTTACCAATTAATAATTAATCAACAACCAATTAATTTTCAATACCAATTAATAATTACCTAATAACAATTACATTACTTCCCGCCCTATTCCCCTATAAACCCACAACCCGCTACGGAATTAAATTACACAAAAATTAAATAACATAAAATTCATTACTTTAAAAATATTCAAACATACATTCCAAAATGTATACATACTTTTAACACATATACTAACACTTAAAACACTATAAAAAAATCGATATTCCTAACAACTATATTATGACTGTCGATATTACTTATTATTTAAATCGATATTTTATTTCTTACCTGATTTTCGATATTCTTCACCACTATATTTTGGCAATTCGATATTCTGTCCATTCTATATTAAAAACTCGATATTCTGTCCTGTCGCCATTTTTAATTCAATATTATGTCTGTTTACCACTTGATCTACAACAAACAAGATATAACAATTCTTTGAGCTAGTCATAGGATCCAGGGATCAGAAAATGTCCCTCAACTCCTATTCAAAATATGTTCCTGCCACTGACAGTGGTTTCAGTAAGTCACTTCTCCAGTCTACCCACTGACTAGACAAATCTTGCAGTAGCAACAAAACTTTGTTATTCTAACTGCCAGCAGTAAAGGTAGCTGGCCAGCCTTGCTTGGGTCATAATGATACCAAGGTGCCCGATCAAGGGTAGTTCAAGATCTTAAACTAGTATGCATTTTCTATAACAATGGCAACACTAACCTTCTGCTAGTTCCACGTGCAGACTATTTAAGCATACTATGCAGCAGTCCAATGCGACAGCAATTTTTAAACAACCCAAGGTCTGCTTAAGCTTCTGTCTCAAACCAAAGACACGTCCTCTCTGCAGCTTATTTGAGCCTCGAGCTGACTCCATCTTAGCTGGCTTAGGAAGTTTCTCTAGGATCTTAAACAAAAGCCTCATGTTCCACTTTGGGTTGCTTCCAATTGGTGCAGGCAACTATGTGCCCACAGGGCTGAGCCTCCTCACTACAGGTGTACTCTACCTTGTTTCTTTCGTCTTCTGAGGCTCTTGTTCAAGGATAGGACTTACAGTCATTTGATTTCTGTATTTCAGGTGGCACTAATGGTCGGTAACTCATAGTCATGAATTTCTTAGCATGCACTCCCCAAAGCAATCAGTCCTTGCAACAGCTCTCCCTTGCGCAAGGACTGTATCGACTCCACAGTATCCTGTTCCAAGGCGCCATGAGCTTCCCTTTTTCAGGTGGTCCATCCTCGAGGTTCTGCTCGTACTTCATCAGCTTTCCTTGTATGAAGGTCTTCCTTGTCTAAGCATCCCTCAGGGCAGCCAATACAATAGCCACAGATTCATGGTAATTATGTTATATATTTCAAGGGCATAAGTACTTAGGGGCAACTTTATGGGAGGCTTGAGCTGCTGGAGCGCAAGCCTCTCAATCATATCTATGAGGCGACGCAAAGTCACTCGGCGTGGCTTTGCATGGCCTCATAGATATGGAGTAAGGCAAGGCAGCGCAAGCTGTTGTGTTTCCTCAATCTGCACAAAGGAGGCGTTCCATGGGCATGCGGTGGGTGTTCCTACGCAGGACCCATACATTTTTACACTGCCCCAGATTTACTTAATCACATCAAACTGGAGCAGCGCCAAAACCTTAGGCCTCCCAAGAGCAGGCGCAATGAGGAGAAATGTTTTTATTTCTCCTTGTATTTTTCCTCTTTCCATGCAGCACACATAGATAGAGGAAAAAGCCTCTTTGGATTGTTTTTCGTGCAGGAAGGAAGGGGGCCATTCTTGCACAACAACAATTCGCCTGCAATGAAAGGCAGGGTGATTACGTTGGCGCTTGGGAGAAAATTGGGCACCAGCGCAAGGGGAAAGGACAGAAATGAACCACATTTCATAAATACATTGCATTCCTGCCCTTTCACATTTGCATAGGGTAGCGCCACAAGAAGACTTGTGGCGCTTGCCTACTCCAATTCCTCATAAATGAGGCCCTTAATGTAAACTAACTAAGACACATACTTACAGTCCTGAACTAGGACACTCACTGTACAGTGGCAATGTCTTTCTTTGCATAGTAGAGAACTCCGGTACAAGAAATGGTCTCTCATAAATAAGCATTTGCCCATTTGATTACAGCAGCAGGGTTACATGACACATGTTCCCTGTCAGTAAAACGGAAAAAACAACTCTGTGCGGAAAACTGTCTTGAAACATCTTAGGACCTTCACTGTTGTTGAAATTGGAAAATGAAGAACATCACGATTACAAGGCATGAAAATGAAAACTTGGCATGTTAATTTAAGCAGGAATGTTAAATTATGGCGACATCTGAAAATAAGAAAATCAGTTTCAGTTGGATACTCTATACCTTACCTAAATGTATGCGTTAGGGCAACATGCAGTCTTGATTGAACATTGTTCAGCTTGTCTGCGTGCCTCGCCATCAGTCATATGCTATATCACGCAGCATGCACAGAGCTGTACCAAATACCTTTACTAAATCGTTAAAGAATGCTCCTCAGGTCAAGCATGTTTCTGCAGCATTTACTGGTTTTTTTTAATGGGAAACAATAATACAGCACAATTACATTGAACATGTTTTCCCAGACGTTGGTTGGTGACTACAAGTAGAACTTTCAGGCATAACTTTGTTGTATGTCTTATGTTTGTTATCCCACTAATACGGCCATCAGTTGAACCCAGTGTTTTTGTATAACATAACCTATGTATTTTTAAAGCACACGTTGACCGGTAGGCCTCTTGGTGCTGAATAACAGATGTTTGATGCTACCCAAATCAATGGTACTCATTTTATCGACCTAATAAGGATGAAAGGCTGAGTGGACCCGCCGGGATTTGAACTTGTGACCATGAGGTGAACACAGACAGAGCCCTGCAATGGATGCATCAGTCTTCTAAACCACCATGTATACTAGTTGCTAAATTTGTATGGGCTTGCGTAAAATACAGAATTATACTGGTGATGACATAATGGTGGACTGGAAACATAAATATTTGCAGGGCAGAGGCAATTGTCAAGCCGCTTATGGATGTAAGAGGTCAGTGGTTAATGAAAACAGGGGGATGCTATTTCACAGCGACAGAGCCAGGACAGCGAAAGAACCACCAACCTTCCGCTAATAGCAAACAAATGAGAAATTGAAGCAAAAAAGCCAAAGTTGGACGCTTTTCCATAAGGCACTGTGGCACGGGAATAAGTGGATGTCGAAACAATGACAATAAACAGGCTTCTGTTGGGAGCCAGTGTAACATTGATAGTGAAGAGGTGAGGTGACATTTTTGGGCACAAGAAAAAAGTTGTGGCACCTTGTTTTGGAAGATTGAAGACCATTTCCTGGCAGTATAGGAAGGGCACAGACTGCGTAAATCCAACATGTAGGGCCCACAGAAGGACCTCCAGAGCCATAAGTGGATACAGAGAGGATATAGGCACAGCACTAAACTGAATGTGAGGGGAAATACCATGATCTAACATAGGGAACCTCTTAAAGGAACTTGATCTTTTGGTGCAATTTGCAAGGAGCATTTCAAAATGCCGCTAGCATGGCCTGGATTTTATGCAACCTGCGCCGAGATCTGGCTTGGTGCCTGCTTTGCTTGTCACACACTACTGTCTGTGTTTTCAGACGGATTCTACATTTGTGTATCAAACATTTGTTACTGGTGCAACCTCCACAGACTTACAAACCTCTGGATGCACTCTCATGTATCCCCAGAGGTAAGTCTTCTCCTTTATCTTGGATAAAATAGGCAGAATAATTTGTTATTTTCCTGCATCTTATATTCAGACAGAATTTACATACTGATTAAATTACACACTGTAATATATAAGTATTCATATGTTCAGTTCCACATACCGGTCAGTTAATTTAACTCAATTATTTCAGTTCTACAACCCACAACAACTGTCAACTACTAGACATCACGTACATCTTGCTGCTTTAATAACTCTGGATCGGCTTCCTGCCACTTTACTGGCATCTGCATGATTCCACACAACCACCACTCAAAGTCCAGACCACCACCTGAAAACAAAGACCTTTGTCAAAAAATGTGACATTGCCTTGTGCATCCCTGCTTCGCTTCCCATCTAGACGCCGTGTTCATCAGGCATCCCTACCTCTCTACCCTAATGTGCACACCTTGGTCCAAATTTACTAAGGGCTTGTTTTAGAAAACAATCCTTAGAGGCATTTTCCTCTTCCTATGTGTGATACAGAATGCAGCAAATCTGGAAAGAAGAAATAACTAGGAAAATGTAAAGATATTTCTCCTCGTTAACCTCACTTTGGAAGGTGTACTATTTTGACTCCATCCCATGTTTACTGACCTTAGTAAACCTGGCATTGCGTCAAAATCCATGGAAGGATGCATGGGAATGCCCATACTGCAACCATGGAACGCCTTCTCAATACAGCTTAATGCAAGGCAGCGATTAGCACTGCCTTGCGTTACTCTTGAGTTACTCACCCAGCAAGGTGGCTTTAAGAGGCTTATTAAATCCAATTTAAGGGCTTGCGTTGACTTGCGCCGCCTTGCGTGATAAAAATGCAACACAAGCCCTTCATAAATCTATGGATATATTTCACATCTACTCGTGTTGCTTCAAATGTCTAACTATTTCTTTTTCTTTTTTTGCCTACAGACTAGTGCCAGACTTTGGATTTTCATAACGTGATATTCATGGTGTGAAATCAAAAGGGAGAAATGGGTATCTACGGTGTCAGACTGGGACAGGAAATAGGCCTGGGCACTAAAATGAAAGTGGCCCCCATTAATGGATTTGCTACCTAAAAAAATTGCCCATGTTTGAAAACTGGCAATTTTTAACTTGTAAAGACACGCTGTGTAATTCTTTTGCAAGGTATGGAGACATGTATGGATTTATTTAGGCTTGCTGCAGGCAATGTTTCTTTTAATATCAGGGAAGTTAACCTTGAAATCCGGCCCAGAACCCCATTCAACAGACCTATAAGCAGCCAAAAACCGTCCCACACACTGACCTGACAGACCAGCCTATTAGTACCGCCTGATTGCCCTACAGGCCAGTCCGACGCTGTGCATGTATCATAGTGATTACTAGGAATGTGAGTTTCTTTTCCATGACTAAATATTATCGTTTATTTGTAATTTGAAACACCCAAGTAAAAGATAAAAGGTATGCCTAAATAAGATTTATTCCATCAGGAACTGCTGATGAAAGGATAACATTCGTGTACGATCATTAGAAACCCTAAACCAGGCTTCTCCAACCAGTAGCTCATGAGCTACTGATTGCTCTCTAGCTAACTATAAGTAGATCTCTTGAGTGTAGCCAAGTCTACTAATATAGAAGCTTTTTCTTGGTTTAATTCATATATGTTTACTAAAATTGAAAAGCGAATGTTTCAGATGAAAATGTATTTTTTCAGAACTCTTAAGCATGTCTTTGGAGAAATATATATTTAAAACCTTTATTAGTGTGAAATCATCCTGCAAATGGAAGACTTAATACTCCTATTATTAATTAATTTGGTACCAGGGGCATTGCAGCTACCGCTGTTCTGTATTACCCACATGCTGGCAAGCCTGCCTGATGCACTGAACTGATCACTAATGACAATCTTGCATGGGGTGGCATCTAATGTAATATTGAGGTGGTCACTATTGCCATTACAACAATGTTAGACCTGGCGTTTACAGAGGGTTTATCCCCAGATTGTTTGCTTTGTGGCCTTCTGTTGCTGACCTGTTTTTGTTGGTTTTATGACTCTGGGCACTTTACCACTGCTGATCAGTGCTAAAATGCATATGCTCTCCCTGTAGATTGTATGTATGGATTGTTGTTTCCATAATTGGCTGATTGATTTACTAGTCAGTCCCTTGTACAATGCACTGAATGTGCCCAGGTCCTGTAAATCAAATGCTGCTACTGGGCCTGCAGCACTGATTGTGCCACTCACATAAGCAGCCTGTAAATGTTAATCAGGCCTGCCATTGCAGAGCCTGTGTGCAGTCTAGTACTGCTATGTCGACTTGGCAAGTGCACCCACTTGCCACGCCCTAACCTTCCCTTTTCTTACATGTTAGTCACCCCTAAGGTAGACCCAATGTACCCCTGTGGGCATGGCGCCGTGTATGTGAAAGGTAGGGTATGCCCTGATGTGTGTGGCATGTCCTGATAGTGAAATACTGTCAATTTCGCTTTTCACTATTGTAAGGCTATCTGTTCCCATAGGATAGAATGGGGAGTTTGCTTATAACCTCTTATAAGCATAACTGCACCTGGGAACCAGATAGGAAAATGAGTTTAGTCGTCCTGAACTCAGAATGTTAAAATGCATCTTTTAGGGAGGGTGATTTTTGCATTCTGTGTTTGAAAATACCACTTTTAGAAAGTAGGTGTTTTCTTGCTTAGCCATCCAATGTGCCTCTGCTAGGATGTGTAATGGCTGTCTGGCTTTGGAGTGACAGGGGCTGGGATTGTGCAGTGGCTTCTGAGAGTCTGGATGAGTCAGCGCTAGGCTGTATAGGCCTGGTCTGCATTTGGAGTGGTGGGAGGAGTAGCACCTGCACCTGAAAAGGGCTGTGCCTGGCTTCCACAATGATGGCTCCGCCCCCTGTGGTGTGTGCTGTTGGGGTTGGTCTGTAGTGGTTGCTTTTGCCTTGGGTAGGGAAATGACTGGACTGTGCTCTCATCATTCTGCAGTTAGAGATTTCTCCAAGGGCTTGAAGTAGAGCTTGGCTCTTGTTGGAAGTCTCAGGGATAAAAAAGAATTCAAAGATCACTTCTGGGAAATCAAGAGGAACCTTTGTTAAGGAGAACAGCTGGAGGAACTGGAGGAACTGGAGAAACTGGAGGAGGAGTACTGCCCCTTTGCTGTGTGCTGTTTGGGGTTGGCCTGCAGTGGTTCTTTCTGCAAAGGAAAGGAGAAGGACTTTGCTGTGTGCTGTGTCCCCTGCTTGAGGAAGATCTCCAGGGGCTTGAAGTGGAGCTTGCCCCCTGTTTACGAGGTCTCAGGAACAGCAACGACATCACCAAGCTTCTGGGCATTGCCTCTGGTTCCGCTGGTTCCAGCCCCCACAGAAGAAAAGGGTAACTGACTCTGTCACCGAGTCCATTGCAGGATTCCATGTCCTGAAGGCACCGTAGAGGGCACCGCCTCGTTTCGCAACACAACCCTGGTCTCACCAACTCCGTCAAAGAGCTGCTGCTTGCACCGCGTCCTGTGGGCATTGCACTCTGCACCGCTTCACGACACACTGCACTGATGTCATCGATTCTGTCGCTGCCCGACTCGAACATCAACCAGCTCCGTCGCCGCATCGTGACCTGCCAGCGCCGCATTGAGCACTGTCTCACTCTGCAAAGCAAGCCTTGGTCTCACTGACTCAGTCAATGAGCCGCTGCCTGCACCGATTCGTGAGAAAACCGCACACAGCAACGCTTCCCTCTCACATCACAACCGTGACGGTTGCTCTGGACCGGCTCGTACCATCGTGTCAGCCGCAACAACAAAAGGTACTGTCTCTGAGTCTGTCGACGCTTTAGCTAACCCGTATCGACGCGGTTGGCTGGAATTGCTAGGCTCTGTTGTATTCAGTATCGCTGTAGCCCCGGACAGAGCTACTGAGTTGGAGGGACTGTATTTTCACGATTTTACTGCAATTTAAAGGTTATTTTGCACAGTAACTCATTTCAAGAGTATTGAATGTTGGATTTCTGTCGTTTTTGGTCTTGTTGGTTTAGATAAAGATTATTTATTTTTCTAAACTGGTGTGGTGTCCATTTGTAGTGTTTTCACTGTTCTACTCTATGCATGCACAAATGCTTTACACACTGCCTTTGAGATAAGCTTGTCTGCTCATGCCAAGCTACCAAGGGGTGAGCAGGGTTTATTTTAGAATTGTATCCCCCTTACCCTGACTAGGAAGAAGGGTCCCTACTTGAACAAAGGTGCAAACCTTTGCCAACTAGAGACCCCCATTTGTAACAAACAATATTAGTAGATCGGGGAGATTTTCAGTGAACGTAAGTAGCTCTTGTTGCAGAAAAAATTGCAGACACCTGCCCTACACAAACAAACTTTTTCAATGTTGGTTTTAAAAAGTTTTCAAATGAATTAACTCGAGTTATATTAATTGACTGTGCGCTTAGGACATTGAAAAACTCATTGAATCTGGAATTGATGGAAAAGACGTGAGGATGGGCAAGCGAATGTGGGGTACAGGGGAATGAATAGATCCCTTAAAAAGCCTAGCAGAAAAAATTTTGATTTTAAGATGGCATAATATATTCCTCCTGAATGTGACTGATTTACATACAGAATATGGGGGATATTGCGATCCAACTTGAAAGCGTTGTCCTAGCAAAGGTCAGGTAGACAATATATATATTTAATGCATAATGCTGGAAGTCAGCATACTGGCAGCATAGTTTTCAGTATGGAAGATTAGATGAAAGTGAAGGAGACCAGGAAAATACCGAGCAGCCTGTGTGTAGCTTTAAAATCATGTGACAGAATGGCACCAGAAGACACCAAGTGAGCCACGACATCCTATTTCTGTAAGCATAGGGATGACGACAGAAAGAGGGGTTCAGGCATTTTTACACGACACAGTCTGAGTACAATCAAATTAACAAACTTACTGGCCAGGTCAGAGGGTTCTTCTACAATTTCAGGATCTAATGGCTCCTGCTGTATCTGAGTTAATGTTCACTTCTTGCGCATTCGCGGCTACTGCTTGATTTAAAGGACTCCTCCGTGTATAAAACTAAATCCCTTTAAAACAGCAGCTGTGTGGTACCAGAATATCGTTGTCAGGCTATAATTTGTCAGAAAATATTAAGACCTAGGCGCTGCTTCCAAAAATATCGCCCTTTGGAATTAATAATAGAAAATTACATGTTGTGCTTAACCCCCTTCTCAAAGAGCTTTCATGAAATATTTCTGAATGTGACACCCTAACCTTTCTCCATGTCACTGAACATGCTATTTTAATATTTGCCTGGCATGGGTATATATCTTGGAGTAACAATTTCCTTTGTTTATCACTCCCTTTCCATGATTTTGAAATGTGTCCTGTGCAGAGGGATGCACTGTAGCCATAACCATTGACATACGGAAATATTTCCCGAATATTAGATTTTTGTCTTTTAATTTGTACTATTTTTTTTTATGTAAGGCAAAATTAAATCCCCGAAGTATTTCTGTAAAAGTATTACTTTTTGCTGCAAAGGGAAGCCAACAGCTGGTACATAACCGCTGGAAAATGACGCTGCAGGCTTTTCATGCAACTAAAGCTCCTCCTTCTGGCTAAACACCAGATGTCAAATGGAAAATGATACATAATTGGAGAGGCAGTTTATATGAAGTATGTGCTTTAATATAGTTACGTGCAAGGCAGATGCCTTCTGATGAGTCTGGAAACGAGGGCACATCAGAGCACTGTATGCATCCACATCAGCAGAAGTATTACTTTTCTCAAAGAGAGCAATCAACCAGAAGCTACACTGCATCACCTACCACTGGGGAGTAACCAATTGCCTCTCATACAGATGCGATAAGTGACGCGCGTTGATATATAGATGCAGGCATATAGCCATCATTTTATCGTTTGGTAATTAGAAACCGCATCTGCAGATTGAGTATATTTTGCACATTTTTTATTTTTATTTTAGAGAAATGTGCTGTACCCAATGTGGACTACAACGAGAAACGTTCTGCATGGGCATCCAAACAAGTTAACAATAAAAACTGCAAAACTCAGTTAGCAGACAGGGCGTCCACCCCAGCTTTATTCCATACACACTAATATTCCACACACAAGATTAACAATAAATGGTATTCTACTGACAGCTATTCAAATGTATATACAAAATAAAAATAACCAAATATCTGCTAGGTCTTTTATCTAATTGTCCTCACAAAATATTGCTAAAATATCAAAACAGAAAGCAGCAGGAACTTTACATAATGAAAGCCTTGTTTGATTGAGCAGCAATGCGTTTTGCCAAAACATTTATATTGCAACAAGAGCCTTTTAAGCTTGAGGCACCCTATGTAAAACATTATATAGTATTTGTCTAGGATCTAATGATTTGTGAATAAGTCCTAAAGTCGGGATGAGAACCCAAATATCTTGAAGCAACCAAGACTTTCAGCCACATGTCCACTTTGCCATAAAGGATAAAGTAACTGTCAATTTCAGCCTGTATGTATTAAGTGGTCATGTCTCATTTTGTGGCTAATAACCTCACTGCTCAACGTCTAGTTTAGTACATAAGGTTCAGGAATATACATGATCGAGGGCTGCTCTATATATACTGGGATGAGGGCTGTGCTATTTCAGAATTCGATTCTGCTTAGGAACATGTTACATGCATGTAAGTGGCTTGCAGGCACATGCATCAAGCAAGGATTTTGCGAGTCCTCAATTGCGAATATGAAGGATTCGCCATTAAGGACTCGCAAAATCCTATGCATGGAGGAATCGCTATAATAATTGAGATTCCTACACATTCCTAATTTGCGACTCGCAAATTGCAAGTCGCAAATAAGGAATAGCTTTCTATTCATTCCTATGGGCCTACAGGCCTATAGGAATGAATAGGAAATTGTAAGCGCAATTTGCGAGTACCAATAGGTACTCGCAAATTGCGCATGCAATTTCAAGGGTGCAAGGGTGTCAAAAGGACACCCTGTTGCACCCCTGAAATTGATCCGTGCACATATGTTGCGCTCACCCCTGTCCCAAGGACATGTGTGGCATGTGTGTGTGTAACCTACAACTTTGAAAAATGTACTTTAGTGCATTTTTAAAAGTTTTCGCTATTTACCATGTGGTATGATTCCACGGTAAATAGCGGGCCCAAATAGCGAAATCGCTATTTTAAAGGCATCTTGCATTGCATTTAAGGACTCGCAATTTGCGATTCCTTAAATGCAATCGCAATTTAAGATTTCTTACATTGCGAGTGGCAAGTTGTTTCATGCATCGCAAAATCTATTTTTGCGATCGCAAACGGATGATTTTTGCGAATCGCAAAGTTTGCGATCGCAAAAAGCTTTGATGCATGTGCCTGTCAGTATTTTAATAATTTTCTCTTTATTACGGCCAATGTTATTTTGCAGCATCAAAAATAATTGTTTACATTTTGTTTTGAAGAAAATCCAAGACAAGGCAAAGCATTAAACATTAATTGATGCACCTTTCGGTCTGAAAACTATTTAGGATTGGTCTATGCTCCAGTGCTAATTATTAGTTTTTAGTAGCCACCGAGACCAAATGGACAACGTGCAAGGTAATTATTTTCATGATTGGATGTATGATCACCCTATAAGATGAAGAAAGGGTCGACAAGAAAATATGATGGTTTGAGTAAGAAGAACAAATGAAATATCTTCATAAATAAAGAGAATACTATACCCACCACATTTGACTTTTAATTAACCTTGACTGATCTCGATGTGTTTTGAGGGCAATGCGGACTCTGGGTGGAGAGTAACTGATACAAAGTGTACAATGGAGTGATAAATTGTGGACAGCCAAGAAGACTTTGTGAAGTTGATCAGCAATTGCATTAATCTCTTTGATTTAATAACTCAGCCGAGTTCCCTAACAGCTGCAGTAGCAACCATTAAGACAGGTAGAGGAATTAATCACAGCAGAAGCTAGGATCAGCATAAAGGTAGAAAGTCTTGTTGCAAAGTGTAAGAAAAACAAAGAAATCACTGAGAGAAGTGTCCAAATACCAAATTTCTAGAGTTGAAACAGTTGTGCACTACAGATAAAATGCACCTAAAATATAAGTATTGATTGGCACATGGTACAAGATTCGTTGCTGTGTTCGTGTACATTAGTTGCTGAGCTCAGTACTAATATTTAGAGTCCATTTTACTCTACTTGACTTTTTTCGTGTATGTATAAGTTGTCCACATTTCTCTGAGGTAGACTTAATGAGATTCGCGCTTTGAGCAAACTGGATTGGAGAGTTACTTGCTCTGCTGACCCTGCTGGTATATCAAAGACACCTTAACACAATAGGCCTATAAAAGTAGATCATCCTTCTTCTGGAAAAACAAAGGATGGGGTAGGAATCTACATAGCTGTTAGCTGTACCTCCTTGTGGTTTGAAGGTTGTTATCCCATTGGACAAAGGGGAGAAAGGTGGACCTCTGAAACCTTCCCAGAGTGTAACTCAGGAGAAGGACAAGCATTAGCCTGGGTCCTGTGAGTGACACTAAGAGATGCATCAATGATTTGGCACCAACAGGATGGGGAAGCAAATCATAGAAAGGTGAATCTACCTCCATCTTTAATCCATTGCTCTTCCTCAAAGCATTGAAAAGGAGGCTGTTGGACCTGGCCCTTTCTGCATGGTTACCCCAAAACATTTTATGTTCTCCCTCCTATTTTTCTGACCTTCTTTTTAGTGTTTTTAAAACTCTGGGCACTTTACCACTGCCGATCAGTGCTAAAGTGCATATGCTCTCTCCCCTAAAACATGGTACCTTTGGTTTCCCCACGATTGGTATATTTGATTTACTACTAAGTCCCTAGTCCTAGGCACCACATGTGCCCATGGCCTGTAAATCAATTGCTACTAGTGGGCTTGCAGCACTGATTGTGCCACC
Source organism: Triturus cristatus (assembly GCF_964204655.1). Lineage (NCBI taxonomy): Eukaryota > Metazoa > Chordata > Amphibia > Caudata > Salamandridae > Triturus > Triturus cristatus. The sequence goes on along the minus strand of NC_140585.1, from coordinate 432,723,170 downwards.
CACATGAGTACTCCTTCAAACCTGTCTCAGGCCTGCCACTGCAGAGGCTGTGTGTGCATTTTTAAACTGCCATGTCGACCTGCCAAGTTCACCTACTTGCCAGATCCAAACCTTCCCTTTTATTACATGTGAGGCACCCCTAAGGTAGGCCCTAGGTAGCCCCATGGGCAGGGTGCAGTGTATTTAAAATGTAGAACATGTTCTTGTGAGTTTTACATGTCTTGGGAGCGAAAAACTGCTAAATTTGTTTTTCACTACAGCAAGGCCTATCTCTCCCATAGGTTAGCATTGGAGGTGCCTTGTAACACTTTACAAGTGTATCTATCAATTGGGAGCAGATGGAAAATTGGAGTTTGGTATCTCTGGACTCACAATTTAAAAACACATCTTTAAGTGAAGTTGGGTTTCAAATTGCAGGTCTAAAAATGCAACTTTTAAAAAGTTGTTATTTTCTTACTTTACCCATTTGGTGCCTTTGCCTGTCCCTAGAATACTTGTCTGGGTCAGGGTGACAGTTGGGCTTTGTGAATTCACTCTAGACAGTCGCACACAAATGGAGCTGAGTTGGGCCCTGAATATCCTGTCAGCCATCACCCGGCTGATGAGTCTTCCTGAGCCAGATGGTGGGAGGAGTTGACACTTGCATCTGAATATAGTTGAGCTTGCCTCTTGTTGGAAGTCTCAGGACCATCAAAGACCCCACCTGGAGTACCTGTGCCTTTCTGTTGAGAGCCCTACTCTGTCAAGTGGTGCCAAATCCAGTTCCTGGGCCCTTGGAAGTGAGTTGCTGTGCTAAAAAGAAGAAGATCCACACATCAACTTTGAGCACTTCTTTGGAACTGGTGCCACACTTCCACACCGCACCGCTGCCTGCACCAGAGCTGTGGTCCCCGCTCAACACGACAACATTTGACAGACAACGCAGGCCTGGACACCGCTACAGCGACTCCGAAGAACCACCACAGCGGAAGTCTCAAGCCCCATGTGACTAAAGTCCATAATACATGCCTCTGACTCCACCACAGTAACTGTGGCCCCGTGGTGTGACATCAACACCAAGAACTTAACGCCTTGTGGCTTGACCCTCTATGTTTCATCGACCAAGCGTGGCCAGCAGAACTGCCGCCTTGACGCCAACGCTGCATCACCTACCCTGTGCCTTGCAACTTCCCGGGCATCACCGGCTCAACAACTCTACACCATCTCAAGGAACCGATGCCTCCCTCCAGTGACGCCTCACCTCCATTGTGCAACGCACCGTACCCAGCACCGACGTGCCAATGACCTGCACTGACAGTAAGGAACCAATGCCGCACCAGCCATTGCGACACCTCACTGTTTTCAAGGTACTGTAACCAAGGTCTGTACGACTCCATAGCCAGCCCACGCTCCCTCTTGGTCTGGCCCGAACTTTGAGATTCGACTTCGTCCAGCATGTCGTTATGGCTACCACCGGGACTATTGTGTTTCTAAGGGATAGAACTGCATTTGAAATAGAGAGTTCGTATCTTGATTTGTATATGTTGGGTTTTTGTCATTTTGGTCTTGTTTTCAGACAAATATTGGCAATTTTCTAAACTGGTGTGGAGTACTTTTGTGGTGTTTTCACTGTGTTATTGTGTGTGTGTGCACAAATACTTTACTCATTGCTTCTTTAGTTTCGCCTGACTGCTCTGAGCCAATCTACAAGAGAGTGAGCTCAGGTAAACTTAGTGTGTACTATACTTACCCTAATTAGGAGTGTGGGTCCCTACTTGGACAGGGTGCTAACCACTGCCAACCAGACACCCCATTTCTAACAGAGACTGAAATACAAAGGAAAAGACAGCATGAGCTGACACACACCTGTCATTAGTCTGGATACTCTGGACTTTTGCTGCCTCTCTACACCAGCTGTCGGACTCCCTCTCTGTCCCAGTTGAGATTGGACTTGTGCACCCTGAAGAAGGAGCTTACCCTGTTATATGTGCTCCAGGAGTGAGCATTACAGACTCTAGATAAACACATTGTCATCCTGCAAGAGAATGAAGAGACCAGTGTCTTGGCGTGTAGTGCCAGTGCAGTGAGGACTGCAAAGTCGAGTATGTACTTCTCATTTTAAGGATTGAGGAATATTGTGCTGTTCGACATTGTCAGAGGTCAGGCAACGTAATTATTTTAATGGTACTGACTCTAAGGAAATTAGATTGCCCAGCCAATACAGTGTTCAAAAGTAACTTATCCAGCAAGAGGGCTTATAGTGCAAGGACGACCCTGGCAGGACCAGGCAGATGCCACACAGAGGGTTCCCTCTGCAGGCAAGGTTGCTTTCAAGAGCACTTGCAGGGGTACAGGCAACATAATTATCTTAATGAAATTACCAATGAAGTAATTACATTGCTCCTCTAGGTAACTGTGTTCGGCGTATTTTCTTTTTCTGCCTGTGGAGCATCCCTGTTTGTCCTTGACAGGAGACAGAAGGCAATTTCATTTTTAAATTCACCCAGGAACTTCACCCACATCTATTGAAGGAGATCTTTAGGACTTGGCAAGAGGGTAAGACACAAACCCTACAGCTGAGCTGCTTCTAAAGAGACAACAAAACAGCAGTGCTAGAGGTTAGGAAGGCTAAAAAATACCAGTGGAGCTTGTTGTGTGTCACCAGCAGAAAAACGCAACAAATCCCATGAGGACTGCATGAAGACTGGATCAGCGGGCCAGAGATATTATCCATCATTTGCACCACTTTTACGTCTCATTTTGCCATGGAGTCAGAGGGACCCTCAGCCACATGAAATCCTTTAGCCCATGGAACTAGCCTGCACGAGAAGCTAGTGAGGACTGAGTAGTTGAGAGGAGAGGTATTGGTCTTTGGCAGAATGGCACTAGCCCACCCAGTGAGCTCATGATGAGTTGGGTAAAGAGGTGATGGTCTCTGTCTGTTGACGGTCCAGAGTGATTTGTAGGCAGACTGGTGATTAAAATGAGACATGCTCATTTTGTATGTTTCAGTTGTGAAAATCAATGTCAAAGCCAAATGGTTTGGCTTATTCATGATGAATAACAAATTGTATTCCCGTTTTGTAAAACCATATGCTGTGGACTTATTGATTGAGCATGCATTGACAAAGACTGTTGGCCTGATACTATCATTGTGATTACCAAGAAAAAGCCAGTAGGCCTGTATTTGCAATAGTGTATATGCTGACATGGTTTGCAATTCGCAGGTATGAGAGTTTTCACTATTTTTAGGGTTAGAATATGCTATAGCATGAATGTTTTAAGGTTTCTCTAAGGGATCCATTCTGATTCCAGTGGATTTTATTTATGATATGTGTTTTCCATGACTTTCTGCCTCTACCTCCTGTATTTTTGATGCTGTGCCGGATTTAATTTTTGCTGGCTTAGATGCTGTGGGCACTTTGCCACTGCTGATCAGTGTCAAAGTGCAAGTGCTCCCTGTGCAAATTGTTGTTACAATTGGTTCTCCCTGATTGGCATATTTGATTTACTGGTAGGTCCCTAAAAAAGTCCACTAACTGTGCCAGGGAAGATAAATCAAATACTACTAATGGGCCTGTAGCACTGATTCTGCCACCCACATGAGTAGCTCTTAAACGGTAACTCAGAGCTGCCACTGCAGGGTCTGTGCCTAGTTGTTAACTGCCATGTCGACTTGGCAAGTGCACCCACTTGCCAGGCCCTAACCTTCCCTTTTCATACATGTTAGTCACCCCTAAAGTAGGGCCAAGGTACCCCTGTGGGCAGGGTGCAGTGTATGTGAAAGGTAGGACATGCACTGATGTGTGTGGCATGTCCTGATAGTGTACTACTGCTAATTTCGTTTTTTACTATTGAAAGGTTATCTGTCCCTATAGGATAGAATGCGGCGTTTGCTTAAAACATCCTCTAAACATAACTACCCCTGGGAACAAGATAGGAAAATACATTTTGTATGCCTGAACTCAGAATGTTGAAATGTGAGGCTGATTTTTACATTCTGTTTTTAAAAATACCACTTTTAGAAAGTAGGTATTTCTTTCTTATCCATTCTGTGTGCCTCTGCTAGGATGTGTGGATTGACTGTCTGGGTTTGGAGTGGCAGGGGCTGGGGGAGAGCAGTGACTCCAGAGAGCCTGATGAGTCATGGCTGTGCTGAATAGACCTGGGCTGTATTTAGAGTAGGGGGAGATTCCTTTCACCTGATTGTGCCTGGTCTGCTTTCCACAATGCTGTCACCACCCCCTGCCAGGAAGCTGCACTAGAGACGACAGAACTGGTTTTGACTGAGCACAGGGCTTCTCTGCCCAAGGAGAACAAAGACATTTTGGGGTATAAATATTAGACCTAAAACTAGACTACTTCTGGAATCAAGAGGGACCTTTGTCAAGGAGAAGAGCTGGAAAAACTGAGGAGAAGTACTCCATTTGCTGTGTGCTGTGTGCTGTGTCCCCTGCTTGAGGAAAGTCTCCAAGGGCTTGAGTAGAGCCTGCCTTATGTTTTGAAGTCTCAGGAACACAAAGACTTCACCCCCAGCTCCCCTGAACTTCCTTGCTGGGAGTTCTGACCTGCCAGAAGTGCCTGTGACTGTGTGGGGCCTCTGTAGGTTGTTTCTGCTGCTGGGAGCTGGAAAGCAACGCAACAACAAGAAAATTGGCGCATCGCTCTTCTTGCCACAGTTTATTGATGTAACGCCGTGGTACAAGAGAAGAATCTCCACGCATCGTCCCAGCCGAAACTGACACAGCACCTGTTGCTGCTGCAAGAATCAACGCATCTAGGGATCGCAGCTGAAGAAATCGACACAGCGCCACTCAACGCCGCCGCACCGTTCACTGACGCATCACAGATTTTCACGCATGTTCCGGTGTGGCAAGTTTTACCCGACGCATCACCAATGGATCGGAGCCATCTCCGAATCGACGCATCGCTTCTCCCTACAGACCAGACCCGACGCATCGCTCCCCTGTGCCCAGCGGAACTGTCGCATCGCATCCACGAAGGTCTCAGGAAACTACACATTTCTTTGTTTTTCAACGCTTCCCATCGCTGCGGCTGTTTGGCTTGGTGAATTTTGTCGCAACAAAAGGTCCTTTGCAAGAAATCATGCATCCATAGTTTTCCATGGACTCAGTTGCTAAAGCCTTTTGAAAGTCATATTTTTAACTGTGTGTGCTGGATTTTTGTCATTTTGGTCTTGTTAACTTTACATAAAGATACTTTATTTTTCTAAACGAATGGTGTCCATTTGTGGTGTTATCACTGTATTGCTGTGTGTTCTGAGTACAAATACTTTACACATTGCCTTTGGGATAAGCCTGTCTGCTCGTGCCAAGCTACCAAAGGGGTGAGCAGGGGTTATCTAGAGTGTGTATCCCCCTTTCCCTGACTAGAAGCAAAGGTCCCTATTTAGACAAAGGTACCTACCTCGGCCAACTAGAGACCCACTATTTCTAACAATATGTGATTTGCACCCCATAGACCTTTATCGTGATCAGCACACATACAGGTTTACTTTCATCACCAATCCAAAATGGTACCCACTCCTGAGACCAATTTGGTCTCACCCTCCCAAGACTGTACCAGCTCATCCACCCCGGCTGATGCCACTACAGCCAGGACAATACCCTTTAGTGTAATTAAAGACTCCTCTCTTTTAAGTAGCCAATTCTCACTAGTCCTCTGTTATTAGTTTAAGAACTACGGTACTGTGCTGCACACAATATAGCGCCCTCACAATGACTCTAATCTTGCGGTGTCTCTCTTCTAGTATCCGATCGTGTACATCCAGGAAGCCCGACTAATACTCCCATCTGCCGCGGGACTATTCAGTTGCCGTATTGGCAGGACCAGGGGTAGGTCGGCGAGCAAAAGGAGCTCCACCAACTGTATGTACCATCTATCCCTTTCTCCCCCCACTATGGGCCGCATTCCCCGTGCCAGGACCCGAGATCCAGCTACCTGCATTCTCTCCCTACCCCTCAATGGCTTATGGCTTCGAGGCGACCATTCCCACAACCTGGATCGTAACTTTCCACATCTTTCCAGGCATCCCCCTTAACATCATTGCCAGTGCCTTACCTCTACAAAGGCCTCTGTTACTGACATTTGTTGGCCACTCATGTCCTTCTACCAGAATGCAGAACCAGATGGTCTGCGATTGTTTACTACTCATCCAGACACTTTCCCCAGACTCCAGTGCTAGTGCCTACCACCATCGATAACGGGCCCTCGCCACCGACACATACCGAACCCTCTTCCCTCGTTTAGCTAGCAAACAGAACTTGTTCTGTACAAATGCAGTTTTATTTCACCCCAGAGGTTCTCCGGTATGACAATGAGCGACCGTCCTTGCCCATATCACTGGTGCTATTAGACCTCACTATTAGGTAAGTTCCTGTCACCAGGCTGTTTTCCGGCCACCGCTTTGGCGCTTTACTAGGTAAGCAGGCACCGGGGTACCATAAGATATCTTGTGTCAATATTTCTGCTTCTTTCTTTCACAGCTGCATCCATGATCAAAAACTACCTGCATGGGTGAACTATTGGCTTGTTTTGTGGTTTTTAACTATTTATTGCAGGTAATCAGCCAGTTCCTATACACACTGGTTGACAACTTACTGTACCAGCCAGCTTCTGCATACCCTGGTTGACTAATAACTGCACCAGCATTTTTAATTTTGTAGCTGTTTGTCTTCCTCTCTAGGTCCCCCAGGAGGTATACTATAGTAAACATTACACTGTTTTAGGGAATGTTATTGTACACATGCACAAATCTACCACCCCTACATGAGTAGATAAGGATCCCTTGGTCCTGATGAAATGCCATCATCCTTTGGACAATATTAGGCATGAAACACGTTGACTCTTTTTTCATTTCACACACACTAATTAAGGCCTGAGAGGTCCATCATACCATGCTTTCGCCTTGATTTTCTAGTTTTTTTAATCATAACAAACAAACCCAGTGAATAAAGAACCTTTGGGATTCCTGATGCTATTTTTATATCGCACACCCTCCTTCCACTTCTAATCAGACTCTTTTACCACATGCCCCACCACTCCATTCAAATCACAAAGGCAAAAAGAAAAGACCTCCGGCAAAGAGCCCCCCTGCAGGGCCTATTGGGCATTGCAGTGCCGGTCCAATGAGGAGCTGCCCAGTGATGAAGCATGACACCCCTTGGCGTGTGTAAGGGCCCTTGCTCCTAAAAGGAGAAGCCCCCCTTCTGTACAAACCCAGAGCTCCCTCCCCATAGGAACTGCATACTTTCCATTGCTACGATCTCAAAGCCAAGCCATCAATCAGTAGCCATCTTTTAGTATTTCTATCTCTGCAGAGCACCAATCCTCCTCTTGTTCACGACTGGAGTATAATCCTTTTTGCACTTGTAAGAACATCTATCAAATCAGTTTTTGAAAGTTTGAAAGGAAGCAGGAAGCTGAGAATTCCACTTTGAAAGTACAGAGCCCAGGATTAGCCAATGAATGATAACTGTTAGAACCTCTTCTCCGGTGTAGAATTGAAATGCAATCAAACTGGAAAAGCACACGCTTGCATGTAGAGCATATAATTCATTCAAAATGCAATTAAAAAATCCACAAGTGAGTTATTTGTTCTTTCTGTCCATTGTCCAATTCTTTTTTTCTTTCTAGCCACAAAGCCATCACGTGTTTTGTCGCAGTTGGGGATAGACCCACGACTTCCTTAGGGCTAAAAAATACAGAAAATTATCTCTACTGTAATGTTACATAATATCGTAGAGTCAGTTCACCCCTACCGTTGACATCAGTGTCTAAATATTGTGTATGATTAATGGTCCTATTGGTTAATTTCATGTGGAAACCCATGCACAATTTATAACAGCACAAATCCGGTATTTATCTAGTATATTACAATCTCAGTATCAGTTTATAATGTTTGTTATTTCATATCATGACCAATCAAAATCCCAAATGACACCTTGAGTATAGTGTACCACCATCTTTGTGAATTCCCAAAATAAAGCCGTACATCATGCTGTCTATGCAATCACCAAAAAAGTGATTAACATCACTAGAGAAACCACATCACAAATACATATTGTTTTCCAAATTGCTAATAGAAAGTACCTGCCCATGTCTTAAGATATGGGTCTAAAAAGAGACTAAAAAGATAATGAACCAGAGTACAGAAACGCGAACTATTTAGGATATAGGGCAGTAGCTGGAAGTCTACTATGACATTAGTAACATTAGATGCCACAGATTTATATGACAGTATAAAACGTGATTTGCGGCTATCAGTACTAAGACACACATTGAGCACTAGATCAGCAAGTCTATACGAACAACCGGAAATGCTTCTAGACATGACAAAATTGATTCTATACAACAACTGTAGGACTTGGCCCTTTTTGGCTAAAGTTCCTAAACTTTTTGCTTTTCCCCTAGACCTTTTTTCTGACATGGTGTTGCCAACTTATATGCTTTGGACACCTGACAACTGCTAAACAGTGTCAAAGTGTAAGTGTTCTCTTTATAAAGTAGTTGTCCATGATTGGTATGTTTGCCTTAATAGTAAATTCCCTAGTACAGTGCACTATGTGTGCCTGGGCTGGTAATGCAAATGCTACTAGTGGGCCTGCAGCACTATTTGTGCCACCCACACAAGTTGCTTTAAAAAGGGAACTCAGGCCTGCCATTGCAGGGCCTGCGCGCAGTTTGTTAAACTGCCATGTTGTTCTGTCAAGTGCACTCACTTGCCAGACCTTACCCTTCCCATTCTATACACATCAGACACCTCTATGGCAGGTCTGGGGTACCCCCTGGATAGGGTGTAGTGCATGTGATAGGTAGGACATGTACTAAGGTGTGTGTCATGTCCTGACAGTGACATAATCTCTATTTCGTTTTTCACTGTTGAAAGGCTATCTTGCCCATAAGACAGAATGGGAAGGCTGGGTAATATGTTTCCCAGCCTATCTTCCCAAAGGCTTAAGATGGAAAGGTGAAGTTTAGTATGCCTGAACTCACAATGTAATAACACATCCTTTTATGTAGGTGGTTTTTGCATTGTGTGTTCAGAAACCACTCTTTTAGAAGTGGCTGCGTTTTTTTGCTCTGCCATTTCTGTGTGTCTCTACCTGGCTGTGGATTGACTGTCTGTATTTGAAAGTGATAGGATCTGGGAAATGTCTTGACCCAGGGGAGGAGGTGAGACAGCAACAGGTTGACCTGCATCTGGAGTGTAGGGGGAGGAGAAGCCCTAGAGGTGAAGAGGCCTGGGTTGCTGCTATAAAACAATTGGCCCATCTCAAGTTGAGGGATTGAGAATCCAGACCCCCACTAATCAAAGGAAGAAAGGTGTCACTGGCAGGGAGGCACCCAGAACTGGTTTTAACAGGGGTCCGTGCCCCCTGAAGCACAAAGACATCAAAGACATTGAGGGGTATCATTATGACAGCTGAAGCCCCTGAACTTTGGAGAATGGCTTAATCAAGTGTGAACAAGACGGGAGCTACTTCGTGGTCAAGAGGACCTTTGCCAATGAAGAAATGTAGTGAAGAACAAGGTTCTGCTTGCACACATTGCTATGTTAGCATAAGCGTATTAGAAGTTTAAACGCCATTTTGCCACTTGGCTGCCTTTGCACACGACACTACGTGTATCTGTTATTGTAAGTTAAACTGCTTGCTTTTCTTCACATGAGAACGGTCTGTTTTTCACGTCCCTACACTTACATCGCAACCTTAGTCTGTACACTGTGTGCAGAAGTCTTCAAGGTCAAATAACAATGTATGCTGTTGCTTCAGGTTGATCGGCCCACGCTCTTGACACAACACACACACAGCTGCAAATATCTGAAACTCAGGTGCCTTTAATATTGCATTGCATGCATGATGCTGGCACTTGGAGAAAACCTTTCCATCTACAGAGAGCGTTGCTGATCCTGTGATGTGATTCACCTAAGCTGACCTTGGAGGTATGGGGTTCCCCATTCAAACCTAGAGACCTTCTATTATTATAAAACTAGCTTCTAGCCAGGTGAGGGTGGTACACAAGGCGCTATAAGACCGGTTTCCACTATAATTATAACATGATTTCTCCCTTTGTGTTTTATGGAATTGTAACAACGCTGATTGTTTTATTTCTAATCATTTTCCTGCTTATGTTAGCCAAAATACTGCAACTTAGAGCACGTAGTTAAAAATAAACATTTTAAACTTTTCTGTGTCTCTGATTACTCACATTGTGGACTTGTATGAGAATAAAAACGAAAGAGTGTTCTTGATTCCCACCATTCCTGAGAGTACCCTAAGTCATTTGTTCTGGGTTGTCTAATCATTGGTAGCTTCGCTGTAGTACGGAGAACGAATGAGACACTGATGCTAGTCGGATAAGGGTTCTGGGTACTGAGGTGAGTGTTTTGGTACACCACAATTCACTGAGGTCCTGGTTTCCTGTGCATGATTCTGTGCATGAGCAGAATACCCGCAACATGGTGCACCTAACGTTTGGTCTTGTATTCAAGATGCTTTAGCAGTAGTGCTTATATTTGTCCACAACACCCTCACTCCTGTTTCCGGTTGACAGAAGTGATGGATTAACCTACCTATATGGATAAATTATAGGTTCATCCAAGCTTGACAATTAAAAAGGTTCCATTTTGAATTACTACCCTTTTTTGTGCTACATTTCATACAGATTGTTTTTCTTCTCTGTGTCCTTATGGGTGACATAAATATAGCACCGCATAGTCGCGGAGCGCTCCGGCGTCATCTGATGCAGTTTAGGGTGGTATGTCTGTAATCTTTGTGGTGAGTGCTGATGCAGCATTCCCCTTTGAGCTTTTCTACTCTTGGGTTACATTTCCTGCAGTAGATGCAGATGATAATACATTCCATCCTTACAGGACACAGGAGATTCCGATTTCGGCATGGCATCATCATATTTGGTTTAATGGCGCCCTCACCACGCCGTAACTCCGGTTCGGTTAGGCCCCTTGTCAAACCCTGGGGCCACTTGGCCAGTCTTGGCAGGGTTCACACCACATCCACGTTATTTGCAAGCCACAGTGGACGACGTACATCAGCTACATACTGCCTTGATAGCGGTATCCAGGGCTTTAGTGCAATACGTCCACGCAACCTCCAGGTGAGGACACCTTGGGTTGCGATGCAACCAGTTGGACCGGCCGGGATTTCTCTTAGTCCGGTCATGGTTAATTCGGTAATGGACAAGCGCCCCCAGAATAAGGACGATATGCCTTATTGGCTTGCTGAGAAATTTGACCAGCTGGAAGCAGTGTTTCCTAATACGACTCCTGTGGAGGAACACAGGATTCTCACGATTAGTTTGCAGAAAGACTTAGTACCTGAGGTGACATATTGTGAGAACTGGGGTAAAGTATTTGCAGCAGTCTACGTGAAGTGCTTCAGCACACCTCTTATGACTGTACTGCCCTCCGTGATTAAGCGTGTTCAGGATGAGCACGGTCCGGAGGCGGCGGTCGAGTTGGGAATGAGGCTTGTTGGCGTGTTTGACGTAGTTGCTGATCTCATCCTTGCTAACGTCAAGGGAGATGCGGTTAACTTTCAAGTGTCGAATGTGTTGCGCCTCGTCGCTGACGCCAATAAACCCCAGCAGTTATCAAAGATTATTGCGGAGGCTTATAAGACCATTGGCCGCAATAGTTTGGGTGTTAAGCCTTTTGCTAAAATAGCAGCACAACTGCAAACTCAGACGGTTAAGTCTACTAAAGACGATCGTCCTGTTTTTCTGAAACAAAATTGGAAAAATAAGAAACATGGGAAGCAGCAACAGAAACAAGGGTCGCGTCCTGCATCACCAATACCAGTGTCTACTGAACACACATATGAATTGCGCGAGAATTAGGTCTTCTGATAGATTTCAGGTTCCTGATCAACGTTCTCCTCGTTCTTCACAGGAAGCATCGGTCTCACAAGCCGGTGGAGGAAAACGTGGCAGAGGTCGGGGTGCCCCGCAAGGACGTGAGCAGCCTTGCCCGGCTGATGGTAAAGGGAAGCAGGACGGCTTTCCACATCAATGGCCTCAGTTTCAGAAAAAGAAAGTTGCTGCATTACCAGCGAGGTATGCCACAGATAGTGAGAACACAGCTTTGGAACCTGACATGGGTGCTAACGCTGCTAGACAGCGCAGCGGAGGTTACAATAGTGCGGCAAGCACTGTGTCCGTATCTGAAGGCGACAGCAACTGCCACGTTCATTACCTTAGAAACTGCTGACACTAGAGTGGCTCCCCCTGATAGACTTTATGAAATAGTCCTTTTAATTGAAGGTGACATACAATGTACAATAAGAGGGATTTTGGGGGGAAATCTGACCTCTACATGTGACATTTTGTTAGCAGAGGAGGACTGGCCCCACCATTCATTTTGGCCACTCCGAGAGGAGAGGAGGTAATCCTCCCCTCTTTCGCACATACTGTGCCTAAGGAGCAGGCTCAGAACTTTGCTGAAGAGTGGCCTCAGGTGCTTGCACCGTCGTTATACCGTACTCAGGTCGGTTGGGTTAAACTCTCGCCCTGCCATGAGATTCCATTGCGGTCAATGCCACAGCCACAACCCCAATATTCCATGCGCCGAGAAGCGAAAGCTCTTGTTGCAGAAATCCTTGAACAATTGGAATATCAAGGCGTAATTGAAACATATGTGTCACCCATGAATAATCCTCTATTCACTGTGACCAAACCTGATGGGTCGTACCGCCTAGTTTTGGATCATCGACATTTGAACTCTCATTGTCGGATGTGTGCGGTACAAAATACCCACAGTTCAGCCGTGGTCGATAGTCTTGTGAGAAAAAGGTTTAAAACCACACTTGACATTTCCAATGGCTTTTATAGTCATAACCTGTCCTCTATTAGTAGTCAATGGACAGCCTTCAATTCTGGCGGAAAACAGAAACAGTATGAGAGATTAGCCATGGGCTATAAAAACAGCCCAGGCATCTGTTGGAGGGCATTGACCCTGATGCGTACTCGTATGTTGATGATATTTATCTCACAGACAATTAATTATGGCTGCATCTGTGTCGCGTTGACCGCATCATTCTCATGTTTTGCGAACTTCGGTTACAAATTTAACTTTGCAAAATCACACATTGCAGAGTACACAGTGTTGTTTTCAGGCTATGAGCTCAACAACGAAGGACGAGGTTTAGCTCCTCACTTCTTGGAGAAATGCGCATATTTGCGAGCTCCAACAACTCTGAAAAAACTACAATCTTTGCTGGGTTTTTTGAATTATGGGCGTACTTACATTCCCGACTATGCCCAGCGTATCAAGCCGCTTATATGCCTTGATACAACCTACTTTTACCAAATCATGCTGGCTTACAGAAAATTCAACTATACTGCAATCTTTGCAGGCTGATCCTCTTGCATCCAAATACTTATTGACATCACACAAACCTGGTAATAATAATTGTGCCAGGTACAGTGGGTTTCACGTACTTGACATTTAATGAGGGAGACACAGTCCCTATTGCTTACAAGTCACACTTGTACACTTCGGCTGAAATGCGCTTTTCCACTGTCGAGAAAGTATTGACTGCTGTGCCGAAGACGATTCTAAAAGAGAGAGCGCTGTCTCAAGGGAAATGCATGTTGGTTGTTACACCATATCCTGCCCTTGAGGCAGTGACGAGAGCCAGTGTACTGAATTCTAAAGCCTTGCATCCATCTTGGATTCAATGGGCCACTTCTTTGACATCTCTGGATGTCACGTTTATCTTTGATTCCAATTGCAAACTCAGGAGTATTTACAGTATGAATTTGTTCTTCCAGCTCCTCCGTCTATGCGCCCGCTTGAGGATTTCCATTGTATCATTTACACTGATGGTTCGGCGCAACTGGTGATAGGATCAAAGCATGCTTATTCAGCAGCCTGCGCAATAGTGGTAGGTACCATCGTGAATGGCGAATTTAAGTCTGATGTCATACACACGCAGACATTAGGGGACTGTACCGCCCAGTTGGCACAGCTACGTACTCTGGTGCTTGCACTAGAGTTTGCTGATCCCCGTGTGACTACTCTTATTGTAAGTGACTCCTACTACTGTGTACAGTCCTTCAATGAAAATTTATTCTTTTGGACTCAGAATGAATACCGTGATTCCAAAGGTAGCACAATCAAACATACAATGCTTTGGGTTCGAGTTGCAGAACTTAAAGAACGTCTGCCTCTTGTGAATGTAATTCACACTCTTGGTCACCAGCGCGTAGGAGTACACACCGTTGGTAACAGTTTAGCTGACGAAGCAGCAAAAACAACAGTGGCGACACATCTGGTAGCAGCAGTTACGAGATCCAAAAGTAAGATTGATGATGACATCTTGGCAGCTATTGCTGCGACCGAGAAGGGAGATAATTACCCTAAAGGTTTCCCTTCTAAATACTCTTATCATTTAAGTCCTGATAAAGTTTCCTATGTGAGAATTAACAACGTTGGTGACAGATTGATTCCCAACACGGACCGCAGGCTTTCCTTGATAGCAACCGCTCATGAGGGCATGGCCTCGGCTCATGCAGGTGTTTCAGCGACTGTGACTATCTTGCAGCAACGTTACTGGTGGCGCGGATTGTATAAACAAACTTGTTATTATGTCCTTACTTGTGACATTTGCCAGCAGATTAAACCTTTGACTGCTGCGCGTCCACCAAAAACTTAGTTGTACATATCTAATATACCACTTGAGTGTGTTTATTTAGATTACTGCGGTCCTTTCTCCTCTGATACTGCGTACAAGTTCATCTTAGTTGCACTGGATTCGTGCACACGCTTTCTATGGGTTTGGCCACAAAGGAGTGCTGATGCTCGAACTGTCATCAGCGATTTGTGTGTCTTTGTGGGAATTTTTGCATGTGGTACCCTCCATTCGGACCAGGGTCCGGCGTTCGCCTCTAAGGCCTACAAAGAAGCCATGGGGTTTTTGGGGGGTCCAAGTCAAATTTTCGTCTTCATACGGGCCTGAGGGCAATTCTGTTGTGGAGCGAACGAACCGTGACTTAAAGCAATCCTTGCCAGCTAGAGTTTTAGGTACTGGCAGAAACTGGTTGGCCCATTTGTATAGCGTACAAAGTGCACTTAATAATCTCCCTAGAAGGTCTCTGGGTGGGCGGACCCCATACGAAATGCTCTTTGACATAAAAATGTTTGTTCCGGACCTTGATGGTCTAGACATGGCGGCATCGGCTGCACCCTTGGACATAGATAATCATTCTGCTGTGTTACAGAATATACTTGAGGCTCGAGACAGTCTTGCAAAGGAACATTTGCCCGCCACAACTGATGCTGCACTTCCGATTCCGGTAGTTGGCTGGCTACCTCGAGTCGGTGACCTGGTCCGTGAGAATGTGGAGAACATGAAGGAGTTCGGCCCCTCTTATCGTACACCTGTTTCAGTGCTTGGCGTGCAGGGTACAAGAACAGTCATTTTACCTCCACTTCCTGGTCGCAAGGATAACAGGTACATCTCCATTGACAATGTCAAACTACAACGAGTGGCCGATTCTTCTTTTTATGACTCCAGCGGTCTCTTGTCCAGCAATGCTGAGAAATTCTGTTTCGGCCTTGGCAAATACGAACATACAATATGACATTGCCATTGAGATGCATACAGTAACTAATCCATTGTTAAATCCACCGGCTGGTGATCCCCATGAAGATACTGAGTATACCTATCCAACGGATGTGTCGCTGCCTGGTGTGCGGGCAAGTGCTGTTTACCAGTCACGTTTTTCATTTGGCACTAACTCTACAACATCGAGTGCCCCATCGAAAATTTCTAATTTTGCTGTTTCGTTTAAAAGACATTTTTTTATTCCCCCTTGGACTTATATTTGGCTGGTACTCATCTCTATTTTTTTGTTCATGTCGATTGGATTTGTGGTTGTATTTTTTCGTCTAGTAAATGGACATTATCTTACAGAAAGATCTGCAATTAGATTAATTGATGGAACTTTAGCACCCCACTACTCATCACACATCATGAAGAGGGACCAGACTTTTGTCAATATTACTGCCTGGCCTGTGTAAGATGGGATTGTATGGGATGCTGTGAAATTTCAAATTCATGGCCCTACAGAGGTGATTAATGTCCCCAGTGTACTTCGTGTTTCTATGGGGGATGTTGTGAAACAAAACATACGCTCTGATGATTGGGATGTCCAAGCCGTTGAGGCTCTTTTTTCTGATTTGAAATATTATGCTGCTTTTGATGCTGAAGATTTGTACTTAGATTCAGCGAATTATGCAAAGTTGTTTTGTTACCAGCACTATGGCAATCATTTCCTGCATAAAGCTAATGCATTTAGAAGTGTGGTTAACTATACACAATGGGAACACTGCCCAGCCCCCATTGAAGGTAGTTCAAAAACTCTATTGAAAAAATTTACATATTTTACTGATTTTAGTCGATCCAATCCTGAAGCCTTTTATTTCAAAGTGACTGCTGGGTCCACTTCCAAAGTTAGACTCACACACACTAAATTATTGTATTCAAAGTCCTTTATGGATCAATTAGCTATAGGGGGCTATGAGCTGTGGAAAGATAAATTGATCTTAAATCTGTTTGGCGTTCCAAAAGCTGGCAGGTGCAAGGCATAGAAGCTTTACATCGTGCGTGTCTCATCCCTAACCACATGTTGTTTTTGAATTCTAGTATTTCCCAAACAACTTGCTTTGGATTGGCTACTTCTAAAAAAATGAATGCCCCAACCATTCCTGATCTGGGTGTTTATCCTGCATGGGACAATCACACTGATATGTCTCTTGATGAATTGCAGTCCCTAATTACTCCTTCAATATTTCCAACTTGGATCCCCAAGGATGGTTATTATGGCAAAAAAGTTCAGATTCTTGCCAACATCGTTTTCTGGGTCTGGCCCCAGGCTACACAAGTTAAGGTGGACCCCCGTTTTGAAACCTCCCATTCGGTTACTACCTATTCAGTAGGCAAATTATGTCAAAATTGGCTTAAACATTCCACCTTAGCGTCAGTAAAACTTCATTTGTCCCAATTGACTGACGATGTTGATTTGAATCACTTTGTTAAAGGCTCTGTAGTTCGGAAATTATCTCAAATTGAAGCTGCTTCTAGATTGAGGGCTATTGATCAAGCTAATTTGGAAAAGTGTTTGCTGTCATTGACAATAGCATTAATACTCTTTCTTCCAGAATTTACACATTGGATAATATTGTTTCATCAGTTGTGGTTATTGTACAGGATGACGTGTCTGTTTTATACCATGGTCAAAATCAATTGCGTTCTATAATGCAGTTTGCATGGACTTTACAAGCATTGAAGTCTGGGAAAATTCCCTGGGACTACATGAATACCTCATCTCTGTGTTTACCGTTTAATCTGACTGATAAACAACAGTTCATGTCCATGAAGGATGCGACATATTCACTTTTGTATATTGAAAAGTTGCAACCTTTACCGTTTTCTGTGGCCGAATCTAACACGGCTGTATGGCTCATTCATCGGTTAATAACTCTACCTTTTCCCTTATTTAAGTTTAGTTCATGTATGAAACACTATGCCTTATGCAGATATGAACCATTAGGTAGCGCTTTTCTCCATGTAGTTTGGTCACTCCCATTCACATTCAGGTGCTTGAGAGAAGGAAAAGAAGTTAATTTAAAAGGTGAGGAGTGCACTTCTACACCAGATCACTCTCTGGTATGCAAGAATATACAGTTGCACGGTGCGTGTAACATTCAAGCGCCGAATTTAGCTTGCATTTTGAAGGGAAATCTGGTGCCAGCTATTACACCAGCTTTCACATTACTAGCTAACGGTAGTTATTTGCTTTTATATAATGAAGCATGTTGCGAGATGCTAGCAGGGATTACGTACATTGTAACTGTTTCCCAACGTGTAGTTTACTGTAAAAATATGCTCTTCCCGCCCCCGCATGGGAGACTCGATATATCCATCTGGCCTTCCATACCGACCGTGAAAGCAGAGTTCAACAAGATAAGCAGAATAAGGGCTCTATTGTCCCAAAAAGAAGTCGCCCTAACTTCTTCTTGTGAAACATTTGTCCTTCACGTAGCTCACACCCGCACCGAGGTGCATGCCCTTTTGAATACTGATCTCCCTCTTCATTTCGGTGCTGTAATTCAAACTATATTCAATGCCTCGTCAACAACTCGCTTGGCGCATTTTTTCAAAATTGTGGGCTCCGGCCTTGTGACCTCGTTCCAAACAATATTTGGTGTGATACCGGCATTTTTTCATTCTATTTTTTCCAGCTTCTTCGGCGGGTTACCATTAATTCTCGCCTTGGCTTCCGGTGTGCTGCTGTTGATTTTTTGCTCTGGAATGGCTGCACAATTTGTGTCACAGGACAGCCTACCCCGGCTGTTCTAGTTTCGCAACCGGATGCTTGAATACTATGGAACGCTACGCCTGGCCACATTGAGTGTAGCCTATGGATTATCCTGCCCGTTCTCATACTTGACTTGCGTGCAACCAGTTTTCCATTGCCTGGATTGTTCCTTTGAATAGGCTTTGGATTTGTGCCTCTCCAATATGGTGTCTCCTGCCCCAGATTATGTTCGACTGATGTGTCCCTTAGTGGCTCATGAGTTGGACTGTTCTGGTATCGGGATTATGGCCTGCGCAGCTGCGCGTGGAGTTCTAGGGAATTGGGATATATGTGCGATGGCACATGACTTCCTGGCACGAAGTTAAGTCGAAGAACAGGCAAGTTGTCCTCTGATGGTGCTAGAGGCTCCGGCTATTGAAGAACATATCTGTTCATTTTCTTTACTAAATTGGATGACTGAATCGATAATAATGACTTCCTCTTGGAAGCTGTTGCAACATACTGTGCCTACACGCTGATGGATTAAATTGGCTCTTGTCCATCTTCAAAGTATACAATCTTTTTGCCCTCCTTTTTCAATGATGGGCGTTGTATCGCCCCTTTGTGGTCTGTTTTAAATTTTTTCTCACATCTTCGAACTTATTACTTCCAATTATCCGGATTTGGCAAAATATGAACTTGGTTCTGCCTCATTCGAACTTGAACTCTGCATTCCTAAATTGCTTACCTATTTTGTTTGTGGTCCAATCAAGGGAGGGTGTAGTGAAGAACAAGGTTCTGCTTTCACACATTGCTATGTTAGCATAAGCGTATTAGAAGTTTAAACACCATTTCGCCACTTGGCCGCCTTTGCACATGACACTAAGTGTATCTGTTATTGTAAGTTAAACTGCTTGCTTTTCTTCACATGAGAACGGGCTGTTTTTTACGTCCCTAGACTTACACCGCGACCTTAGTCTCTACACTGTGTGCAGAAGTCTTCATGGTCAAATAACAATGTATGCTGTTGCTTCAGGTTGATCGGCCCACGCTCTAGACACAACACACACACAGCTGCAAATATCTGAAACTCAGGTGCCTTTAATATTGCATTGCATGCATGATGCTGGCACATGGAGAAAAACTTTCCATCTACAGAGAGCGTTGCTGATCCTGTGATGTGATTCACCTAAGCTGTTCTTGGAGGTATGGGGTTCCCCATTCAAACCGAGAGACCTTCTATTATTATAAAACTAGCTTCTAGCCAGGGGAGGGTGGTATACGAGGCGCTATAAGACCTGTTTCCACTATCTTTATAACATGATTTCTCCCTTTATGTTTTATGGAATTGTAACAATGCTGATTGTTTTATTTCTAATCATTTGCCTGCTAATGTTAGCCAAAATGCTGCATCTTAGAGCACATAGTTAAAAATAAACATTTTAAACTTTTCCGTGTCTCTGAATACTCACGTTGTGGACTTGTATGAGAATAAAAACGAAAGAGTGTTCTTGATTCCCACCATTCCTGAGAGTACCCTAAGTCGCTTGTTCTGCGTTGTCTAATCATTGGTAGCTTCGCTGTAGTACGGAGAACAAATGAGACAATGATGCTAGTCAGATAGGGGTTCTGGGTACTGAGATGAGTTTTTTGATACACCACAATTCACTGAGGTCCTGGTTTCCTGTGCATAGTTCTGTGCATGAGCAGAATCCCCGCAACAGAAACAACTGAAGAGACTGAAGGATAGGACTGACCCTTGCTCTGTGATCTGGGGCTGGCCTGCAGTTTGCTGTTTCAATCAAGGAAAGGCTAAAGGGACTTTGCTGTGTGCTGTGTCCCCCTGCTTGAAGGACTTTGCTGTGTGCTGTGTCCAGAAGTAAGTATCCCCAAGGGCCTGAGATGAGCTGGCTCCCTGTTCGTAAACAGAGGAACACAAAAGTTTCCAGGAGAGTCTCAGCGGTGCTGTGTGAGCGTGCCTGTTGCAGCCTGAGACCCTCGTATGAACTGCCCTGTGATCGTAGGCGCCTGGCGTCCAAATGAGTCTCAGGGACGATGTGTGAGTGTGCTTTGTGCAGCCTGAGACCTTCAGGATGTTTGGCCTGTGATCGGGGGCACCTGGAGTCCAAGCAAGGATCAGCGACGCGGTGTGTGTGTGCTTTCTGCAGCCTGAACCCCTTTGTGAGGATTGTCCATTGATTGTGTGCACCAGAATCCAAGTAAGTCTCATTGACGCTGTGTGAGTGTGCATTGTGCACTGTGATACCTTCTTGAGGATTTGCCTTGTTATCGTGTGCACCAGAATCCAAGTGAGTCTCATCGACGCTGTGTGCGTGTGCATTGTGCACAATGAGACCTTTGTGAGGATTTGCCTTGTTATCATGTGCACCATAATCCAAGGGAGTCTCATCGCCACTGTGTGCGGGTGCGTTGTGCACCGGGAGACCTTCGTGAGGATGTGCCTTGTTATTGTGTGCACCGGAGTAAGGTGAGTCTCAGTGACGCTGTGCGCGTGATCTTCATGCAGCCCAAGACCTGTGTGTGGAATGCCCAGTGGTCGTGCACCCGGAGTGAAGGAAGACTCAGCGACGCTGTGTGCGTGTGCTTTGTGGCAGCCTGAGATCCTTATAACTGAAGTGGCCCGGACCGGGAGTCCAGGAGGAGCTGAGTTGCTGGCCCGAGCCGCCATTGCCATTTCACAAAGCTGCATTGGAGGCCCGAGCTGCTAGACGAGGAGAGGAGAGTGAGTTTGCACCTCTCAGTTAACTTGTGTCGACTCCTGGGGCGGTGCGCGGGTTCGGAGGGAGACATTCTCGGCCTTTCTCTCGTTTTGGCAGCGCGAGCCTCTGCTTCGGCTCGTGTTGTGGTCCGTATTGCCAAGGGAGTGACGGTACAGGGGCCGGAGTGCGAAGCTGCACTTTGGGATTACATCGTACTGTGTTGGGTGCAACTGTGAGAGGCTGACTGCAAGTCAGAAGGAGAGGTGGAGAGACCGCCTAAGGCCCGGTGATCGGGCCTGAGTGTATTACGCATTATTACATTTCTGCAGAACGGAGTACCTGACTGTCGTATTACACATTGCATCATTTCCGCATAACGGAATACCGGATTGGAGTATTACGCATTGCATTATTCCTGCATAAAGAACTACCTGATTAGTGTATGACGCATGGCATTTTTAACTGCATAACATACTACCTGATTGTCGTATGACGCATTGCCTTGTTTCGGAATAACGAACTACCTGATTAGCGTTAGCGTACTGCGCATTGCATTCTTCCTGCATAATTAATTACCTGATTAGTGTATACACATTGCCTTATTTTTGCAGAATGACATATCTGGTGGTTGTATTACGCATTGCATTATTTGATCTTGCAAAGTGCCTGATTGTTGCGTTACGCATTGCATTCTTTTCATTGCAGAGTGTCTGATTGCTATGTTACGCATTACAGTATTCTTACATTGCAAAAGTGCCTGATTCTAGCATTATGAACTGTATGACATGATATTAGGAGTACAGGAGAATGTTTAGAAGTGCTCGTTGACATCGCCAGAACTTACAAGGGCTGGCTGGCCTAACAACCGGCCAGGAGAAATATTACACAACCTCATATGTTGGTTATATATCGTGTGGTCTTATCGTATATCTTTTTACATAACGTTTATACGCGTTTTATAAAACTCGTATGGAGTCTATTTGTGGTGTCATCATTGGATTATTGTGGGCGTGGTTGCGAATACTTTACACATTTACCTTGAAGATAAGCCTTGCTGCTCGTGCCAAGCTACCGAGGGCATGAGCGGGGCTATCTAAGAAGGTGACTTTCCTTTCCCTGATGTTGGAATGCGGGTCCCTACTTGGCCTAAGGTACCTACCTCAGCCAACCAGGGGTCCCGGGTCTAACAACGTGTTCCTAATTGGTACAGACAAATACATGGCATGGCCATGGGCTCCAGGTTTTCACCTTCCTACCCTACATTTTTCATGGGATGGCTGGAGGAGTGGATCTGGGGCCCAAAAGGTACACCGTGGAATGACTCCGTTTTTATTTTAGCGTCATTATATTGACAACTGCATTATGATTTAGATGGGCTTGACAGAAAAATTACATCAATTTTGTGATCATTTGAATAAGAATGAGACTAACAGCAAACTCACTTATCAACATAGCATGGAGAAAATAATATTCTTAGATGTGGAACTCTATATACAAGACAATCTGATTCATGATCTAGAATTGTTTCAATGTATAGAAGATATGAATACCAGATTTATCAGAAGGGTCATGACACATCAAACCTATCAAGAGCTAGAAATATGATCATCAAAATAGACAGGAGGGATACCTTGAAAGAAACATTCAGAAAGAGATCAGAGAAAACAGAGAGTGTTCGCCTGATTACCGATTGCACAAACTTGTCGAATAGATTCAAACAGAGTATGAGAAAGCATTGGTATATCCTCTGTGCAGACAAGACACTAGAAGAATCTATTTCCATAAGGCTGAATGTTACTTTCCGCTACAGGGACACAGGAACATTGGATGAGCATTTACACATTAGGCTTTTACAAATGTGGACACTGTGGGATGTGCAAATAGGCTGATGATAAGAAGAAAGAATTCGAGGGATGCACAAACAGGAGATTTGAGATACGTTCCAACATAAAGTGCAACACTAAATATGTGGTGTATGCGATAGAATGTAAATGTAAAAGCAAATATGTAGGTAGCACCATCAGGTCTCTTAAAGACAGGGCAAACACAAGGCGATGATGGACGGAGCACTGAAACTTTTCAGACACTGACCCCCAGTCACTATTACATCTGGATTAAATCCATCATTGTTCGTTAGCTCACTTCGCCACCCCAGCTCAGACCCAGCATTATGCAAATCAGGCTTGACCCTGTCCTTCATGGGAACAGTCCAGCCCGAACTACCAAGCCAGGTCTTCCCCAGACCAGAAACAAGCATCCTGAGACCAGTTTCGGGGTAACAACCCTCATTAGCCAGCCTAGCTTGAATCCAGTGGCAAAGTGAGCAAGGGGCCCACGTCTGGACATACCCTGCCAACTTAGGGCAAACAAAGCAAACACAAGGAGATGATCGGCTGAGCGCTGTTGGCAGGGTATGCCCAAACAGTGGAGATTATTTTCTGTATTTTTTAGCCCTGAGGATGTCGTAGGTCTATCCCCAGCTGTGACAAAACACGTGTTGGATTTGTGGCTAGAAAAAAAGAATTGGATAACGGACAGAAAGAACACTTAACTCACTTGTCGATTTTTTAATTCAATTTTGAATAAATTATATTTACTATATGCACGCCTATGCTTAGGCTGAGATGCAAGAAATAAACAAATGTAATACTATCTTATTATTCCATAGAGTGGAGTACTTTGTTTCTAGTTGACTTTTAAGGTGGATTGATTGTACTGCCCTACAAACTAAGACGTGCTGACCCACTGGTTCCTCTTTGAGTGGGATTTTCCCTCCCAAATAGCCGATCTGTATGACATGACTGTCCTATACATTTTAAATGTGACAAAGAGTGATACCAAAAAAATATCACTTCTACAAGCGCTGCAGATATGGGATCAATCTCCATTTTCACACACCTGATAACCCAGGATGCCCAGGTGTATTTATTACCAGATTAAGGGGAAGGAGTCTGAGACATGCCAGACTGGCCTGAAATATTCCATGGCATAAGATGTCGATTGCTTTAAATATTTAGCTTCTGAGGACGCCCCTGAGGTTCTGTGAGGAGAAGGGTGGAAAACGGAAAAGGGGTAAAATCCTAGGAACATCTACAGAGAGTTTTAGGAGTTGAGGGAACCACACTTGAGATGGCAAAAAAGGTGTTATTATTATTAGAGATGCCAAGTCCCTTCAGGCATGTAACAGAGCTCTGAGTATCATTGCAAACGGGGAAAATACATGTGCTTGAGTCAAGTCCCAACATTGCAGAAATGCATCCACCGCTTCTGCTACTAGATCTGGTCGCCAGCTGAAAAAGTGTGGGAGCTTACAATTCAGATGGGAGGCAAAAATATTTTTTTAAAGGGGACCCCAAAGGAGGAGAATATTTTGAAAGATTTAGGGGTGAAGAGACCAGTCGATGTTGCCTTGCAAAAGCCTTGAACCTCAGTCTGCTACTGAGTTGGAAAGCCCTGGAAGATACTCTGCGTGAAGAAAAATACCTCTGCTTAGGCAATGATTCCAAAATTCCTTGACTAGATCTGCAAGTTGTTTGGATCTGACTCCTCCCAGTTTGTTTACATATTGGACATTGGAAATGACCGTGCAGAGTAGAATAGAATAATTTATGTGGGAGGTAAGTAAGCATTTCACAGTAAAGGAGCCAGCAAGCAGTTCTATGCAAATTATGTGATGCCAAGATTCTTCTAGGACTACTTTTCTGTTAGTACCTGTCTGCATCTTGTCCCCAACTTGTCTTGCTGGCATCTAATGTTAACATGATATCTGGGACCTGACTAAAAATGATTCTTTTATTCTAAGCATCTGGGAGAGCCTCCACTCCAACTCCTCCCTTGTCTCGACAGAAAGGGAAATTAATGCTGAGTAGGAAGGGCCCTGAGAAGATGTAGAGCCATTGTAATTATGAAGAAAAGTAGGGAAATTGCTTGAATGGATGCGGACAATAAACCTACTTTACTAGCAAATCTTCAAAGAGATTGTTTAATTTTAGGGTTGATCAAATCTTCTTCTTTATCAATTTGATTTTCTTGTATAGAATAAAAAGAGCTGACTTTTGGATATCTATCATTAAGCCTTTAGATTGGATGATCTGGGAAGGAATCACCACTAATTTAATTTGATTTATCACAAATTCTAAACCTTGAAGAACAGAAATGACTCATTGGAACTGGTCATCAACAGCATGTTGTCTAGAAATATGACTACCCTGCTCCTGTGTTTTCATAGCATGAGAATCTTGGTGAGGCACTAAGGTTCTATGAGTTTCAGAAAATGATTGTGACAAGTACGAATTGGCACTGACATATATGCATCTTGAAATGTATTTTGCCAAGCAATCCCCTGCTTAAAGTGAATACCTTAAAAATTAAGGGCTATATGTACTAACATTAGGAATACTAATTTCTTAATTGCAATTCTCTTCGAATCGCAATTAGGAAATTGGTATTCCTGATGTATGAAACTCTTTTGAGTTTCAGTAGCGATTCCTAGTGAGTAGGAAATAGAGCTACATCATGCATATTAATTAGATAGGTTGCAATTTGTGACCCATTGGGTAGCACAGCTATCACAGGGATTGTGGCCTGCTGAGGTCAGCAGACCACCATGTCTGTGATTGCTTTTTAATAAAGAAATCTTTTTTTTTGTTTGAATGCAGCATGTTTTGTGACTGCAATTCGGTTGCAAAACAGTCATACATCCCATTCAGATTCGGTATATGGAAGGGACGCCCTTAACACGCCCCTTCCCATACCGAATCGCAAACACAAATTGCTTTTCAGGTGTTTTGTACATATGTAATAGCAGTTTTGCGATCAGAAACGGCCCAATCGGCTTTTTATGACCGCAAAAACGCTTTATACATGTGTCCCCAAATCTGCAGGATGAGCTATAATTTAGGATACTGTATCAAAGTCAGAGAGATCTGTTTGAACAACTGCCTTCCCTGCCTGACCTCCGTCGGCAAAATGGCTCTCCCAGGAAGGAAATCTTCTAGACTCTAATGCAGAATCTCTCATGTGCTTCTTGGGTCAAAGGAAGGGGAGGGACAGTTTAATTTGCGCATGAGAGGCTATAGCACATTTTTTTCTCCAGGTAGTGAAAGGAATCCCTGAGAGATGTGAGGTTCTTCTCTTGGACAAGAGGGTGGATAATTGATCAACATGTTGAATGATTCCGCAAGAGAATGAATGATTGCATTCTACATGGATTGCCTGAAGCTTTGACTGCCGATTGGATGATCTCTCTGACTGACCCTTTACCCTCACCAGCAGATTGCTTCTCATTCTCGCTACCCTTTCCATAGAGAAGTCTTGATGCGCTGAACTCCAAAGAGGGGAGTGAATAGAAAGCATTTTCTGACCAATGTTACTCCTGCGCTCCATACTGCACATAATCAATCAATAAATCAACGAATAATTAAGAACCATATTTGTAAAATACAATAATTTGTCTTTTTTATATGCTGTAAAAAGTGAAACACAAACATGAAAACTATAAAATGTAAATACTAGTCCAAAGAAATTAATCAAGCCACAAACCTGAATTAATAAAAGAATCTCCACTTTACAATTGTTTTACTGAAAGAAATTGTGTTGCTGAGGGAGAGGAGCTTCAAAGGGATGTGGTTCCCCACGGATTAAAAAAGGTGGCTCTGGCAGACAGGATATGCACTGCAATAGTATAGTACTATGCGCCCCTGTCAGCATGCAGGCCCTGCGAGGTACGGAAGCCCGCTGTGAACAAAAGAGAGAGGTGAGTCTTTCAAAGACAAATTCTCTGCTACACAGCGTGCAGTAAAGACAGCGCAAAAAAAAAGAAACTGCAAACATTTTTGGGGCAACAAAAAAGAGTCGTCAGTTTTTTAAAGACAGGGGTGTGTTCACACTACCCTAGATGTTTTGTAAACTGTGAAATTAAATACAATAGTTAATTAAACGCCTCGTCACAATGAAAAACGTATCAGAATTCCAGCAGAAAATAAGTAATAACCATAGCAATCATATAAGGACAGTCTTCAAGTAACAGCTGATCTAAACAAGCGTTGGCAAAACCAATAGGTCCCGCTTATACAAGAGCTATTGGTTTTGGCAATGTGGTTTTACCATGTTGTACACAAGTATGGCTGCTGTTGAGCATGGCAAAAAGTTAGTGGCGGGGAATGTCGTAGAGTGAAGTGGGGGTTGTAGAGTGTCGTAGATTGGGTTTGGTCGAGTAGAGTCTCGTAGAATGGAGTAGGGAGAGTCGAGTGTCCTAGAGTTGAGGAGAGGGAGTGGAATCAGTGGTTCAGTAGCAGAGCGTGTGATAGACTGCAGTGTCCTAGAGTGCAGTGTCATAGAGTAGAGTGGCGTAGAGTGAAGTGGCATGGAGTAGATTGGAGTGGGGTGACTGAGGTAGAGGGGTGCATTGGATAGGGTAGAGTGGGTCACATTGAGTGGAGTGGGGTGGATTGGAGTGGATGGACTGAATGGGGTGGATTGGATTGGAGTGGGGTGGGGTGGGGTGAGGTAGGGTGGATTGAAATGGGGTGATGTGGACTGGATTGCAGTGGATTGGAATGGGGTGGATTAGATTGGTTTGGGGTGGGGTGGAGTAGGGTGGTTTGGAGTGGGTTGAATTAGAGTGGAGTAGAGGGAGTATATTGGACTGGAGTGAGGTGGATTAGGGTGTGGTGGATTGAAATGGGATGACCTGGACTGGATTGGGGTGGATTGGAGCGGGTGGATAAGATTGGTTTGGGGCGGGGTGGATTGGATTAGAGCAGGGTGGTTTGGAGTGGGGTGAATTAGAGTGAAGTGGAGGGAATACATTGGACAGGTTTGGGGGATGGATTGGATTGGAGTGGAGTGGACTGGATTGGGTTGAAGTGGTTTGGATTGGAATGGGGTGAATTAGAGTTTGGTGGGCTGGTTGGAATGCATTGAGTGAGGTGGACTGAACTGGGGTGGGGTGAATTGGATCGGTGTGAGTGGAGTGGATTGAATTGAAGTGGAGTGGGGTGGATTGGAGTGGGGTGGGCTGGGTGGGGTGGATTAGATTGGAATGGGGTGGATTGAAATGGGGTGGGGTAGGCTGGATTAGATTGGAGTGGGTTGGATTGAAATGGGGTGGGGTGGATTGGATTGGGGTGGGGTGGGTGGACTGGAGTGGGTTGAACTGGAGTTGAGTGAATTGGAGTGGGGTGTGGTGGACTGGACTAGAGTGGAATGGGTTGGGTGGACAGGAGCTAGGTGAAATGGGGTGAGGGGGAATGGAGAGGGGGAATCGCATTGGCATGGGGTAGGGTGGATTGTGATTGAGTAGATTGGATTGCAGTGGGGTGACTTGGAGTGAGGTGGATTGGATTAGGATGGAATTGATTGGAGGGGTGGATTAGATTGGGGAGGTGGATTGGATTGGAGTGGGGCAGATTGGAGTAGGGCAGATTAGAGTGGGGCAATTTGTTTTGGTTTGGAGTGTGGTGAGATGAATTGGATTGGAGTGACGTGGATTGCAGAGGGAGTGGAGTGTATTGAATTGGGGTGAGGTGAGGTGGATTGGAGTGGGGTAGATTGGGGTGGGGAGTATTGGATTGGAGTGAGTGCATTGTGATGCATTGGAGTGGGGTGAATTGGGATGGAGTGGTGGATTGGGGTGGAGTGAGGTGAGGTATGGTGGATTGAAATGGGGTGAGGT
This sequence comes from Triturus cristatus, assembly GCF_964204655.1. Classification (NCBI taxonomy): domain Eukaryota; kingdom Metazoa; phylum Chordata; class Amphibia; order Caudata; family Salamandridae; genus Triturus; species Triturus cristatus. Next base: position 432,694,457 of record NC_140585.1, on the reverse strand, counting down.
GGACTGGATTGAAGTGGATTGGAATGGGTGGATTAGATTGGTTTGTGGTGGGGTGAATTGGATTACAGTAGGGTGGTTTGGAGTGGGTTGAATTAGTGTGGAGTAGAGGGAGTATATTGGACTGGACTGGAGTGGGGTGGATTAGAGTGGGATGGATTGGATTAGGGTGGGGTGGATTGAAATGGGATGACCTGGACTGGATTGGGGTGGATTGGAGCGGGTGGATTAGATTGGTTTAGGGCGGGGTGGATTGGATTAGAGCAGGGTGGTTTGGAGTGGGGTGAATTAGAGTGAAGTGGAGGGAATACATTGGACAGGTTTGGGGGTGGATTGGATTGGAGTGGGGTGGACTGGATTGGGGTGGGTGAAGTGGTTTGGATTGGAATGGGGTGAATTAGAGTTTGGTGGGCTCGTTGGAATGCTTTGAGAGAGGTGGACTGAACTGGGGTGGGGTGAATTGGATAGGGGGGAGTGGAGTGGATTGGATTGAAGTGGAGTGGGGTGGATTGGAGTGGGGTGGGCTGGGTGGGGTGGATTAGATTGGAATGCTGTGGGTTGAAATGGGGTGGCGTGGGGTGGATTGGATTGGGGTGGGGTGGGGTGGGGTAGGTGGACTGGAGTGGGTTGAACTGGAGTTGAGTGAATTGGAGTGGGGTGTGGTGGACTGAACTAGAGTGGAATGGGTTGAGTGGACAGGAGTTAGGTGAAATGGAGTGAGGGGGAATGGAGAGGGGGAATAGCATTGGCATGGGGTAGAGTGGATTGGGATGGAGTAGATTGGATTGCAATGGGGTGGACTGGAGTGAGGTGGATTGGATTGGGGTGGATTGGATTGCGGTGGATTGGATTAGGGTGGGGTAGATTGGATTGAGGCCTATTGGATTGGGTTGGGGGTGTATTGGAGCGGGGCAGGGTGCAGTGGATTGGAGTGGGGTAAATTGGATTTGGCTGGATTGGGGTGGAATTGATTGGAGGGAGTTGAATTAGATTGGGGTGAGGTGGATTGGATTGGAGTGAGGTGGATTAGATTGGAGTGGGGCAGATTGGAGTGGGGTGAATTGTTTTGGATTGAAGTGGGCATATTGTTTTGGATTGAAGTGGTGCTGATTGGTGTGGGTGAGATTAGAGTGGGTCAATTTGTTTTGGTTTGGAGTGTGGTGGGGTGGATTGGAGTGGCGTGGATTGCGGAGGGAGTGGGATGGATTGAATTGGGGTGAGGTGGATTGGAGTGGGGTAGATTGGGTTGGGCTGGATTGGAATGGTGTGGGGTGGATTGGATTGGAGTGCGTGGATTGTGGTGGATTGGAGTGGGGTGAATTGGGATGGAGTGGTGGATTGGGGTGGGGTGGGGTGGATTGGATGGGAGTGAAGTGGGGCAAGCTGGAGTGGGGCGGATTGGAATGGGGCAGATTGTTTTGGATTGGAGTGGGGAAGATTTAGTGGGGTCAATTGTTTTGGATTGGAGTGGGGCATATTCAAGTGGGAAGGTTGTTTTGGATAGGAGTGGGGCATATCAGAGTGGGGCAGACTGGTTTGGACTGGAGTGGGCAGATGGAAGTGGGGCAGACTGTTTTAGATTGGAGTGAGCAGAGTGTTTTGGATTGGAGAAGGGCAGATTGTTTTGGATTGGAGTGGGGCAGATTGTTTTGGACTGGGGCAGATTGCTTTGGATTGGAGTGGGACAGATTGGAGCGTGGAAGATTGGAATGGGGCAGACTGTTTTGGACTGGAGTGGGTAGATTGTTTTGGATTGGAGTGGGGCGAATTGGAGTGGGGCAGATTGGAATGGTGTGGGTTGGGAGGATTGGAGTTTGGTGGATTGGAGTGGATTGGATTGGGGTGAATGGTGTGGATTGGAGTGGGATGGATCGATTTGGTTTGGGGTGACTTGGATTGAGTGGGGCAGGTTGGTGTCAGGTGAGGTGCGGTAGATTGGTTTGGAGTGGGGTGGGTTGGGGTGTACTTCACCAATTATGTGTTAAAGCTTCAATTCAGAAATTACACATACAACAGAAACAATGTCGCTTTGCAATAAAATAATCCTCGTCTTTTGAGAACAGGGCCCATGAGCAAAATTGAAAGAAAGCTTCAGTGCAATGTGAGACAAAAAGAGTAGGCAGAATAAAAGGATGTTAACTGTACAACATAAATCTTTGCAATTTTGTTTGTCCTGCTGGGCACGTTTCTTCCACTCACACGTCTTCTGTTTGCAGGGCACTAAAAGTTAAACAGAATAAAAGAGAACTTCAAGCACATGGAGGAATAGTGGATGGGCACTAATTTAGTTGAATCAATCAGTGCTTGGTCCCTGCGCGACAAAGAAGAATGGAAATAATGTTAGGCCAGCCTTGAGGAATTACGAGGCTGTAAAGAAGAGTGCCATGAAAGGCAACAAATGAGAGGGCTCCATATACTAGTTTGTTAACAACAGTGTCTCGGGAATGAGACGCATGCGCTAGAGCATGCTGTTGCAGGCCTGGCCCTAAAAATAACACATAATACTTATCTCTACCAGAGCAGCAAAGAAGAGGAGGTTTGCTGCTCTGTAGAGACATTTATTCTTAATAAGGGCTAGTGACTGGTGGCTCACCAGGACACTAGACCACTGACCTCAGTTTATATGTATTGTGATAAGTTTTTCTTGCATCCATGTTCTGTAAACTGTTTCATCTTTGCTGCTAGAGTTTTATCAATAAAGAAGACTGATCATAATAGAGCCTCTGGTCTTGAAATAGAATCTGCTTTGGTGGCATGGTACCTATTGAACAGTAAGTCACATTGGCTGTAAATTCACACTAGGTAAGTTAATTACAACATCAGTGGAGTGAAGAGAGGTCAGAGTTACATGTCATCATTGTTGAGTGTCCTGATGGACTGCCAGTGTGAGACTGGTGAAAACTAATTGTTGGTTTAGGGTATTATGACGGGGCTGAGGCGAGGGGAGCCGAAGGCCAGGGTGAAGCACTGGAGCTGAAATAAAGAATCTGAGGCTCTGTCAGACTGGTGAACAACAGATAACATACATTTGTTGAACTAGTTATTCAGGTTGTGGTTACAGATGGGAGGGCGACGATGTCTCAAGAGTTGGGGGGCAGGTAGTTTTGAATCTGCAGCGTGAGGCAGCAGGTTGAAGAGCGGGTGGGTGTTGGGTGGAAAGAGGAGACATAGTTTGGAGAGAAACAGACTAAGACACAACCTATGCCATAACAGTACTGAAGTTGACTACTAATACCAGTAGATGGCTGTGACAATAGATAACATTGCCACTGGATTCAAGCAAGCCTGGCTGAAGACGGCTGAAATGCCAGAAACCGGTCCTAGGAAGCTTGTTTCCGGTCCAGGGAAGGCATGGCTTGGCAGTTCGGGCTGGACTGTTCCCATGAGGCACAGGGTCAGACTGATTTGCATATGGCCATGTCTGAACTGGGGTGGCAGAGTGGGCTAAAGAATGGTGATGGATCAAACCCAGATCTGTGGACTGGGTGTGAGTGTTTGATTGGTTCTGATGCTCCGTCCATCACCACCCCCTTTTGTACCGCTTTGTTCGCCATAAGTTGGCAGGGTATGCTCAGACGTGAGTCCCTTGCTCACTTTGCCACTGGATTCAAGCAAGCCTGGCTGAAGACGGCTGAAATGCCAGAAACCGGTCCTAGGAAGCTTGTTTCCGGTCCAGGGAAGGCATGGCTTGGCAGTTCGGGCTGGACTGTTCCCATGAGGCACAGGGTCAGACTGATTTGCATATGGCCATGTCTGAACTGGGGTGGCAGAGTGGGCTAAAGAACGGTGATGGATCAAACCCAGATCAGTGGACTGGGTGTGAGTGTTTGATTGGTTCTGATGCTCCGTCCATCACCACCCCCTTTTGTACCGCTTTGTTCGCCATAAGTTGGCAGGGTATGCTCAGACGTGAGTCCCTTGCTCCTTTTGCCACTGGATTCAAGTAAGCCTGGCTGAAGACGGCTTAAATGCCAGAAACCGGTCCTAGGAAGCTTGTTTCCGGTCCAGGGAAGGCATGGCTTGGCAGTTCGGGCTGGACTGTTCCCATGAGGCACAGGGTCAGACTGATTTGCATATGGCCATGTCTGAACTGGGGTGGCAGAGTGGGCTAAAGAACGGTGATGGATCAAACCCAGATCTGTGGACTGGGTGTGAGTGTTTGATTCGTTCTGATGCTCCGTCCATCACCACCCCCTTTTGTACCGAATAGATAACATAGGCACACTGGAAGGCTACCTCTCACTTTTATCTTAGAACATGTATGGATTTAGCAATCACTTATATAGTGGCTTGGTTGCAAAGGTTCTGGCTAGACATAATCCAGACTTTATACTGTTACAAGAGATACACTTGGCCGGGATCTATTGCGGATTCATGGGTATGGGGATATACAAGGTCTTTGAGCACTCAGGTTCCTCCTCAGGCTCAAGGGGGTACATTTTGGCCAAGAGGTCGCTTCCTCTCACTGTGCTTAAGACACGGTTGGATCCCAACAGCTGTTTTGTGTTGGTCATGGGAGATTGGAATGGTCAAGCTCTGTTGGTTGCCTCATGGTACCTACCTCCAGTTTTATAAACACCCAAACTTGAAAAGATGGGTCATGGGTAGCAAGTGCGGCTGCTCATCAATGGTGACCTTAATCTGAACGTCAATGCATAGCTGGAGAGGGTGACTGGCAGTAACCGAATGAGAAGGGAAAATGTGAGTTTGGGAAACTTTGTGATGGCAATGGGACTATTGGATCTGTGGAGGAAGAAACACTAACACACGACTTTATTAGTATGTGGCTAACAATATGGTGACAATGTCCACATTTGATTTCTCATCACTCCCGGATCAGAATCTAAAGTAAAAGGTGCAAAATCCAAAGCAGCACATAGTGGACAGAGTTTGATTTCTCTATTGACTCAGATGTTTGTAAAATGTAAAAAGGTACCAACAAAATAAAATTTCCTAAAGGATGCTGGTGATTCAATTTTTTCTGCAACTGAAGGGTTTGAGGGCGTACCAATGCCGATCATGCCAGAATTGATGGCAGGAAGCATGAGTGCTGAAAATCAGGGTATGGAGCCCAACCAGTTGAACCTAGGCCTGGCTTTGAGGTCTTCGACAGATTGGGATCACAACTCCCTAGTTTCTCCCATGCCTTTTCTTCCCTTTCCCCTCGCAAATTTAATTAATCATTCCCTCCACCAATCGTGGTCATTGTGATCCCTGCACCTCGGATTAATCAAACAACAGCACCTTATATTCAGCAACCAGTGAACACTTGTGCATCCCGAGACTCCAAGACAGCCTCTACCTTGATTCTAAGCAAAAAGAACAAAGACAGCCCAAATCTGCCAACCGACAATGAAGACATCACAGGTAATAAAACCAAATATAGATAGTGCTTTGGAAACTGGGCTCTGCATAAGAAATGGACTAGAGTCTCACTGGCACACGGAACTATGAGGCAAACAAATTTAAAGATATAATACAAGGAAAAACTGAGCCTTTATTGGTATCTGAGATGAAGCAGTCTCTTTTTTTTAAGCTCTTTCACTAAATCAGACTAGACACAAGATCATCTCAACCCAACAGATTTGTTATCTGGATGGTTTTGCTCAAAACAAAAAACAGCTGTAAAAATAGTGAAACTGAAAAAACACAGCCCAGTCAAAACTTCTCAAAAGACCCCATCGTATAATAGAAATGATCAGCTTGCATCCAGAACTGAATTTTGTGAGTCCTTACTAAAAACATTGCAGCTGACTGTGAATGCTTTAATCTATCAGTACAACAAAATGTTTTTTTACATGTGGACTTATTAAATACATTAGCAGTATTTGTCTCGGGAAATGATTGTAAACCAGCATAACTGAACAATTTAATAATCAGAGCACAAAATCTCACCACTGTACAAAAAGGGGAGTGCTTATGTGCTCCAATAATTGACTAAGCACTCTGCCACAAGCCTTGGATAATCTAATTCAGAAGCTCATAGGAATGCACCACCTTTACAGTGTCATGTACCACTTTGGGAACTTGGAACAGAAAGAGACACTTTGTTCCCACAAATTTAGTGAAGGAATTTCTGCACCCAAGGTTACAAAATCTTCTCAAACAACACTGGAACATGAGCCTTGGCGAGAGAGCCTAGATAAAGCCAAACAGGAAGATCACAGACCTTTAAGCAATAACCAGATAATGACAACAATAACACTGGCACAACCAAATTCTCTGATTACATTAAATATAAAAAGCTCACAACCCCAAGAGAAGCATGCATGAGTATCTGTCAAACGACCAGCACAGGGAAGCATGTTACGCAATGGCAACGACAAAAAAAGAGAAAGTTATGTAAGGCTAGGAATAAAAAAGGAAAAATCATAGATTCTCCCGCTAAATTGCACAAGCACATGGCTACAAAATGAAAACTAGATCTAACCTCAGGAAAATATAAAAGAGAGGGCTTATAAAGTGACTCTACATTTAACTAGGAAACCATTTCCCATTTTTGCCCCTATAACACAAAAAAATAGTACAGCTGCTAGAGATTTATACTAAGTAAAACAATACGAGCAAACCAACTTAAAAAAACCAGGATCCGTGGTTGGACACAGGAAACTGTGAAACCTGAGGTAAAAAAGGTTTTAACTGTGAAGAGACAACTTGCTAAAACTAGTTTAGAAACAACTTCCACCTATGCCACCTCTCAGGAAACAGTCAGCACCCCCCCCCCGACGCATGCACCATTAACTGAGGTCTAAGGTATAAGGTGTTCTTCTGGTGGTGCTGTCCTGGGATGGAATCAAACATCCTCAGAACCAACTTCTAGTCTTGTGTACAGAGGTATGAATGTCCCTAGGGTGGAGCGATTGGATCTCAGCACAGGTGGCAGACGTATGATTATCTGCCCTGAATGCCACTTCAGGGGTAGGTGCGACACGCTAAATGGTGTAAACATCCTAAAGTTGATGCATGCTTTACCTACTCTTGCCCATATTAACACGTCTGACATTGAATCCTTTTAATAAGAAGAATGGGGTAATCCACATTAGTGAAATGGGCCCCAGCTCCATTGCAAGGCCAATTTTACAGGAAGGAAAATCATTTGAAGAATGGGGCATTGTTGTCTCCCTACATGTCCCTGCTGCCTATTTTACTCCCCTTCTTGAACAACCATCACACAGGGAAGCAAACCAGGAAAAAAGTATCAACCATGTGTACTCAGTTCTTAGAAACCTTTAGGCAGCAAAAGTAAGGATTGAAAGTATGCTAAAAGTAATTATAATCTTAACCAGTGGATTAAGTAACAAAATTAACGACCCTGATATAGTAAGTTACTTGAGATCATTCCATATTGTATTTTTGCCCCTTACGTTGAACAGCTATTTAGGTTTCTTTAACTCAGCAGCAAAAGCGAAGTGGTATTGTTGCCCGATAAGGGGCTTGCACTGTATGTTGTTGTATCAATAAAGATGGTGCCATAAGCTACCTACCTAGATCCCAGATGATTCCAATGGGGCGTCAACGCTAGTTCCCAAATCCTCTAGAGACTTTTCCTCGGTTTACAGGAGGAGACACTACTCCGGTGCAAATCCCAGATGAAGGGGGTTGAGATAGACAGAGCATGTAGAGTCAAAGATGCTGTGGCTTGTCTACTCAACAGCAACACTGTAGTAGGCATTCACACCAGTCTGATGAATGGTACTGGCAGATATGGTACCTTTAGTTTTGTTGCTGTTTTATTTTAATTTAGAATTTCCGTAGAGGCTCCTTTATCAAACTTTTGAAACTGTAGTGAGTATAATTTCAGCATCAAACCCACAACCAAATTTGGACAGTTGAACAAAAACACTGGTTACTTTTGTTTCCAGCACAGTGTTGCAACTGAGCTCTGCGCATAGTAAAATCAAGTCTGCTAATATGCCTCTCCTTTTCTTCTTGTTCTTTTTTCCATCCAGGTGAAAGACTAATGCAGGACATAGCAGGAGGATCAAGGGAGCTGGCAGGACAATGTCCTGGAAGCCGGGAAACAGGTAAGTGGCAAGCGGAGAAGCTAAGTGAAGGGGAGGAGTGTGGACGGTTTTTAAATAAGAGTGCTTTAGAACGTTCATAAAGGTCACATTCTAATTGTTTGTAACAAGGAAGAGGTGCGGATAATTAAGCTGATGAGTCTGCCTTCTTGAAGGGGCTTTAGAATGTTCACAAAGGTCACATTTTAATTGCTTATAGCTAGGAACAGATGCAGATGATTAATGTGAAGAGGCTATCTTCTGGAAGGTGTTTTAGAATGTTCAAACAGGTCGCTTTCTAATTGCTTGTAGCAAGGAACAGGTGCAGATAATTAATTTGATGAGGCTGTCTTCTAGGAGATGTTTTAGATTGTTCACAAAGGTTGCGTTCTAATTGCTTATAGAAAGGAGCAGATGCAGGGGATTAATTTGATGAAGGCTGTCTTCCGGAAGTTCACGTTGAGTTCATCTATGTCAGTTGCTTGATGCTTATAGTGCTAGATTTTCTGGATGTTTTCATGGCACCTGAAACCTGACCTTGCATATGCATGGTAAGACATTTGCAAAAGCTATTAAGCCTTTTGAAACAACCCAGGGAACACCAGCTGCAACTAACTCTTACCAACAGCATTTAATATGGTCAAAGGTCAGGGTACAAGATGTTTGGGAGGATTGATATGAGTTATGCAGGTATATTGTGATAGTCAAGAGAGGTGAGCTGTGGCAGGGATCCTGACAGATGGAGATTGAACAAATGGCCAATAGAGACAAACACACATTGGCAGTTCAACTAAGAAGCTGTCATCAAGAGTCAAAAACTCCTCTCCTACTTATTAATGTATGCATACATCCAGGTAATAAAATAAGGGAAGCAGCCTCTACTTAATATTATGGTAAGTGGTTATTTTAACATGAAACTGATGCCGAATCTCGAACATGATAATATGCAAATTCCATGGGACTTCTGTTGGGGTGTCTCTAACTGGGTTTATCAAAACCACTCCGAAAAGATATTGAGAACGAATTCCTCACAAACGCGAATGAAACACTAGGCCTGAGAATATCACCGCCCACATGTCATTGAGCTTGTTGACAACTACACTACTCATGAGCCCAGAGGCAACATGCCAGGCAACTTGAATCTAACCAATATAAAGTAATAAATGGTCAGAAATTGAAATGGAATCAGTAGAAAGTAATGTTGCACAGATCATAAAAGATATGTACACTCATAACTTGTTAATGATTTGCAACTGGGCATTATTCATGACCACCCTTTTAGACACCTATGCATCAACAATCCGCGCCAGATAAAATAGGACTTCAACTATCTCTAGATACCTGAAAAAGTCATGCTCTCTGAGTCCACATTAACTATTAAAAAGACACTGCATAGGGTGCTACATTTACTGACACACTCCCCAAATGATCTAATAAAGTTGGAAAACTCATGTCGCTTAAAAAAGACATTAAGAAAACATCTATGGGAGGACAGAACAGTTCCTTTGTAATAAGATTCCTTTCCTTCGCAAGATTACAAATTCAAGAGAACTTTGGAAATATGTAAATTATTTAAGCAGTGCACTGGATATTATAAACATCTCTATTGTCTCTGAATCAAGCTAAATGCGATATCTAACAGCTGTTTTCTGTCCAAACACATGCAACCCAACTGTTGGGGGTAATAATCCCTCCCAAGTTCTGAAAAAACATTAAGTGCCAGGAATGCTCTGTTTGCAACTCTAAATTCTAAAGACTTGCGTTTAAGCATCTCAGCTATTAAAATATTCTTCAAAATAAAATATTAAGAGAGATTAATGCGGATCGATGTGACAGAGCTCCGGGCCCCAACAACATCATACAAGTGCTGTTTAAGGTCAACCCCACCTTCTGGGCCAATGCAATGGTTTAGGCTTTCAACAGTGCAATCCAGCAACAAAAAATCCCATATTCCTGAAGGGGTTAAATTATTGCTCAAATCTTGGTGCCTGTCACACGTTGAATAGATGCCCCCCCAGGCCTCATAGTGGATAGGGGCCCTGCTAGAGACCCTCAAAGTCTCTTTCCAACAGCCTTTCCTTGGCGGACCAGCCGCCATGGAAAGGCTTTAATAAAGGGACATCGTAATCCCTACGGTGGTGCCTGAGCAGGCTCGCCCCTAATGTAGAGAATACGATCCAATCGACAGGCTCCTCGAGCCCGTCGGACGGTCTCTCCGACCAATGCGGTCCGGTCCGCTATGCTGGGTATCAGTTGGGCTACCACTGATGGCCTGTCGGTGGCAGCAAACTGGCATCCTAATGAGGCTCTAAGTACTTTGTGGGTGCACTATTGAAGGAAAAAACAGATGGTAAAGAAATGTACACCACAATCCCAAACTGGTTTTACTCGTGCAGTAAACATCTTGCCTCTTTTTCTTGTAATAGATAAAATGAGATTCAATTATAAATCACTACATCTATGTCATGTTGACTTTAAATAAGCATTTGGTAGCAGCCAGCATAACCTTTTTTAGGTGAAATCAACACCCTGGTCTATTCCGCCCACGGTATTAAAAGCAATACAAATTCTTTATTTGGATACATGGGTGCAAATAGAAATAGGTGACTGCAGCACCCTTTCAAGAATGATATACACTCAACAGCGATTAAAACAAGGTTGTGTTTTGGCCCTGTACCTATTTCACCTGTTCTTGGCTGATTTATCACAAGCACTTTATACAGTTAACTCTCATGCACCCAAGTTAGGAAGCCATCAAAACAAATCTGTCATATTCAAACAATGTTGTATTGATAAACCTAAAACAAGTTGGCTTGCAGCATCTCATTGGTAAATTTTTGAGATATGCAAAAGAGAGCTGTATGACTGTTAATCATAAAAAACAAGCTAATGTTAAAAAAGCTGAAAAATGCACATTTACCCTGGATACTTACCTGGCCAACAGCTAGAACACGTAAGTGAATATAAATACCTTATTGTCCTGTTCGATGATAAGGGTACATTTTTCCCTCACAAGCAGGAGAATACCCTAACTATTCTTTTCAAAACCTTTAAAGGATCCACGGTTGGCCCCGGTTTTGAACCATTGCGAAAGGTTGTCACCTCTAAGCTAATTACAACCATAAAATATGGCAGTACAGCTCTTTATGGGCTGGAGTCAACAACTCCCAACACTGTTATCTCAAGGACTCCTAGGCGCCCTTTTAACCTGCTGACTAGTGCCTCCTCTGCACAAATTATGTTGGAGTTTGGGGTAATCAAACATGCAATTGCAAGGAAGGATGCTTACTTCAAAACCTGGCAGAAAATGTAGACGTCAGGTGAGAAAACACTCAATAAAATCTTATGGTTAGAACTGACAAGAAACTAAAATGCCCCAGCCAGGAAATACTTAAAAGTCTGCCATCAACACACTGGGCACACAATCATTATGGGATCCAAATGCCTCCCATGCAGTCTTTAAAAGGCAATTAATCATTCAAGGAGGAGGCTCTCTGTATCTGAAGATAAGGCTACCCTAGCCAAAAGTTCACATGGGTGGATGATATTAAAGGACTATAAAATTCTTAAGCCACAGAAATACCTGATGGCAGATTGGGCTCTGCATCTAAAAAATAAATTTATGGAATTTTGTTTTGGTGACCTGCCAGCCCGTGCTCATACTTTGCCTTGGATATGATTAGAAGTAATTCCTAAAAATGTAGTGCCTATACAGGAGAAAAGGGGTCTAGGAAGTAGGGCCACAGTTGGGGACTGTACATCTAATCCCAACAAAACTGTCTGGCTAGGTGGGGGTGTGAATGGGGAGGATTACTTGAGGAACAAGGCAATACACTGGATTCGACACGTGAGAGGATGTAGATCCCTAATCAGAGAAGCTATTGTTAGGATAAGGAGATGTGAAGTTCCTAATTATTCTACTGATTGTATAGAACTAATACTAACCCATCAAAGGTTGGCTGAGAGCCTGATAGCTCTAGATTTTAGAACCTTCTCTCCCGAGACATCGATTCAGTGGCATGCACACAGTTGGAAGGCCTAGCTCCAGAGTCATCCTTAGGGAATAATGACTGACTTCCGGCGCCATTCTAAAAGCATCACAAAATCACCCCTGGATGCATGTGTGGAAGTTTGGGCCACATTAAGTAATGGCACGATGGAAGGAGTGGGGAGCCCCTCTTCTGGTAATAAGAGTAAGCTGGCGTGCGAGAGACCTAATAGGGCTACCCTATTATTCCCAATAGTCGATAAATGTGGCAGAACTAGCATACTAGGAGGTGTTACTACAGAGAATCACGTAATCTAAAGACTTAGTGTGCGTACTCACATAGAATTGATGCCACAGCTTGCAACAGTCTCATGGAATGTGGCTGGGGTTAAGAGTAAACTATCCCTCCAGCATTGGAATCAGTTTATTGAGGGGTTTGGCATCTGTTTGCTTCAAGAAACTTGGAGCACAGCAACAGTATATAAGGCTGGGTACGCCAGCTACTGTGTTCTGGCAACCCAAAGTAAAATGGGACAACCAGCGGGGGAGTCTATTGGGTAAAGTTAGCCCTTTACTGTGTTATATCGCAAATACCCTTGGATAGCCCAGATGTCAAGGGAATTCGCCTTAAGGACACCTCAGGCAACACCATAGACATTTATAATGTTTATGTTAGAGAAACAAGTGGGGGTAGACCCTCAGCAAGAGGAATCCAATCCCATTGCTGATAGTAGTGGTGACTTTAATATCACCTTCGAACCACTAGACAGGGAGGAGGTGGAGAATCAGTGGGCGCTCCGCCCCCCAGACCTGAAACCAGTCAAGAAGTGGTCCCAAATAGTGCTCCAAGTTAAAGCCATGACCAAGTAATTTCGATTGAGGGCAGCCAATGGCAGGAGTAATTCTGATAGAACGGGTGCAAACACCTATAATAGATCAGATGGCCCGAGTCGGATTGATTATATCCTGTTGGACCTGAGGCTTTGGTATAATGTTATAGATATGGCCGTCAGCGAAACAGTCGATAATGGCCATAATCCCCTCTGTTAAACCATGGTGCCAGTTTGGGGAGAACCACCTGCATTTTTCGAAGACCCAGCACCTAATAACAAAGGAGGTAGTCAACAAATCATATGCGGCGCCTAAAGTCGCACAATTTAGCTGCAGATACAGATAAATTACAGAACTTGCAGCACTACAGGAGACCCGGGGGGGGGGGGTGGAAGTAACAAATGGTCGCTATCGTTTCTTTGAACATATGGACTCCTACTTCACTGCGCATGTGCATACAAACAACAAAAGGTATACCAACAAGGGTGTACAAACTTGGTTCAATAATGGATATAGGCATTCTAAGACTCAACTAATCAAAGCAATTAAATATAGAGACCACGAGGGAACCAGAAACACCAGGAAAAAATACACATTAGAAATTCAGAAAGCAAAGAAGTAGGATGAATTTAAGTGGCAGTCTCTAAAGGATGCTTGTAATGATAGGAATACTAAAAAGTTCTGGTGGTGTGGGGCGACCAGTTAGGAGCCCCTCAAATTGAGAACTATATTTCTGCCTCTAATTGGCATGCCCACTTTTCAGCCCTATATGCAGAAACAAGAAACATCTACTTCTTCAAATGGCCAGTATGGAGCCTCCCATAAAACTAATGGCCTCCTTTTCAGTCTGGAAGATAGTGTGACCTCGATTAGTACAATAGCTCAATCAAAAGCCCCGGAATACCTTGCAACATTTTCCTTCATGGCACCAACAGTTGGTGACATTATATGTGTGTTCTATTTGATGCCCCAGCAGATGGTTCTCCATTTCCAGGATCATGGAGGGGGTGGAAGTTGTGCCACTATTTAAGAAAGGTGACAAGGATCATCCCTGTAATTAAAGGCCACTCAGTGTAATCGATTCAATCCAGAAAGTATTCAGCCAGGCAGTTTTGCATAAGATACAGACATATGCTAAGGAAAATGAAGTTTTAACTCCATATCAAGTGGGATTAGAGAGAAAACTGGGAGCGTTGACCTTTTACTATGCTGGAAAACAGTGACAATTGGAAAGGGCAGTTTATATGTTGACTTTATAGATTTAAAGACGGCCTTTGACCTAGTCCCTAGACAGAAATTATGGCAAACACTCAATGATATGGGGTTGCCAAAAGAAATCTTAACACTAGTGATTCGCCTGCATGAGGATAACTTAGCTAGGGTACGATGGGGCACCCAGGGGCAACTCACCCATCCAATTCCCGTCAGTAGGCGAGTGGACCAAGACTGCGTACTGGTACCAACACTTTTCTCCCTTTTTATAAATAATGTGCAATTTTTAACAGCAGAACTAGCAGACACTCCTTCGATAGGGGGGGAGAAAGTTGTGACCCTGCTATTTGCAGATGACACACTGATGGTGTCCAAAACACCAGGGGGTTACTTTGGCTTCTTGATCATATTAAAGATTTTTGCGATACAAAAGGCCTAGTAATAAATATAGCCAAACCCAAATTCATGAAACTGAATCCCAATAAGTCTTACAAGGGTCTGCGCTCCGTTGGTGAAATGCAGCTTGAGAGAGAGTCAGTGCCTTTGAATATTTAGGTCTAAAACTGTCTGATAACATGTTGTGGAAACCTCACATAGCTAAAATGACTGAGAAACATAAGCAGTTAGTTGGGGCCCTGAAGAAAGAGCACCGATCCTCATTTAGCAAGCCAGTTGTGACTGCTCTGCAAGTTTATGACCTCAAAGTAGTGAGCTCCGAGATGTATGGGTTAGAATTGTGGGGATTTGAGTGAATGGAGGAGCTCACTAGCTCAGAATACAAATACCTTAGGAGCTTAGGGATGTTGCCCCGGAGCACCCCACTTTACCCCCTTATGCTGGACATGGGAAGGTACTCCATTGCCGCAAATGCCAAATTGCGTCCTCTACTGATCTGACTGAGGATTAAGTTGACACCCGAACTATCTACTTATGCCAGTGCTCTAGAAGATGTAAGTTTTATGGATAGATTTAACAAAGTCAACTGGCTAGGAAACGTGAAGAGCCTGCTATCCGACATTAGGCAAGGGGATATATGGGAAGAAAATGATCCCTTGTTGCTCCCATGGATAATCAAGTAACAGAGCTCAGTTGGGAGTGGGTAGTGCAAGGGGAGCTTGGTAGTAGATCCAGAGGGAAGCTCCCTCTAGATTTTATGGCACAAAAATTCGACCGGTCCTTGGAGGGTTACCTAGACCTCTTAGAAACAAAGAAGGATAGGAAACTATACATCGAGTTCAGGTTTAGCACCTTGCCTTTGAACGATTTTACAGGCAAATGGAACTGTGACTTGATGCCGACACGCGGTTGCCCTGGCTGTAAAACCTCCAAGGAATCCCTAACCCATGTAATGTTTGCTTGCCCGATGTATGTGATACTCAGGACTCAGTCCAATCTGCAAACAGTTGGGAACTAAAAACCATAAGGAAGCATTGCAAATCTTGAAGTCTGATGCTAGACCACTGTTTGCATGTGCGGTAGCCATGTTTCTAGGCCAAATGTGCGGTATCAGCAAAACAGAAGAGACGGTGAATGACAACTGATTGTAAACAATGGTTTTAACTAGTATTACCCCCTTTGTCACCTGAGTAAGGGTGACATATGAATTTAAATTTAATACATCAAATTATTTATTTTTAGTATTCACATGTATACATTTATTGTTAGACCTGGCCTCAATGGCGTGGGTTTCCCCTGTATTTTTGCCTTTGCCCCCTGTTATTTTGCTGTGTGTTTGACTTCGTTTTGCTGGTCTAGATGCTTTGGTCATTTTGGCGCTGCTGTTCAGTGCCAAAGTGCAAGTGCTCCCTTTGTCAATTGTTGTACTGGATTGGTGATTCCATGATTGGCAAATTTGATTTACTAGTCAGTCCCTAGTACAGTGCACTGTGTGTGCCCAGGGCCTGTAAACTAAATGCTGCTTGTAGGCTTGCAGCGCTGATTGTGCGACCTCCACAAGAAGCCTTGAAACAAGGTCTCAGGCCTGCCATTGCAGAGCCGGTGTGCAGTCTGGTACTGCCATGTCGACCTGGCAAGTGCAACACCTGCCAGGCTCTAACCTTCACTTTTCTTACATGTTAGTCACCCCTAACGTAGGCCCAAGGAACCCCTGTGGCAGGTTGTATGGTATGTGAAAGGTGGGACAGGCCCTGATGTGTATGGCATGTCCTGATAGTGAAATACTGCCGATTTCGCTTTTTCACCATTGTAAGGCTACCTGTTCCGATAGGATAGAATGGAGAGTTTGCTTATAACATCTTATAAACATAACTACCCCTGGGAACAAGGTAGGGAAATAAAGTTTAGTATGCCTGAACTCATCATCTTTCAGTGAGGGTGATTTTTAAATTCTGTGTTTGAAAGTACCACTTTTAGAAAGTAGGTATTTTCTTGCTTAGCCATCCGGTGTGCCTCTGCTGGATGTGTATTGACTATCTGGCTTTGGAGTGACAGGGGTTAGGGATGTACAGTGGCTCCAGAGAGCCTGGAGGAGTCAGTTCTGGGATGAATAGACCTGGGCTGCATTTTGAGTAGGGGGAGGAGATGTCCTTTTACCTGAATGGGGCTGGTCTGCCTTCCACAATGCTGTCTCCACCTCCTGCCAGGAAGCTGCACCAGAGAGGACACAACTGGTTTTGACTGGGCACAGGGCTTCTCTGCTACCAGAGAACAATGGATTTTGCTGTATAAATATTGGGGCCCAGACCCCAGAACTTCAGATCACTTTTGGACTTCAAGAGGAACCTCTGCCAAGGAGAAGAGCTGGAGAAACTGGAGGAGGAGTACTGCCCCTTTACTGTGTGCTGTCTGTGGTTGGCCTGCAGTGTCTGTTTCTGCCAAGAAGAGGAGCTGTGTGTGCATCCTGCTTGTGAATGTATCTCTAAGGGTTTGAAGTGGAGCTTGCCCCCAGTTCAGGAGGTCTCAGGAAGAGAAAAGACCTCACCATCCTTCTGGACACCGTCTCTGGGACGGCTGGTTTCAGTTGCCGCAGAAGAAAAGGGCAGCCGACTCTGTCACCAAGTCCATCGCAGGATTCCGTGTCCTGAAGGCACCCCAGAGAGCACCGCCTTGCTTTGCACCGCAACCCTGGTCTCACCGACTCTGTCAACGAGCCGCGGCTTGCACCGCGTCCTGTGGGCACCACACTCCGCACCACTTCACTACACGCTGCACAGACCTCACGACTCCGTTGCTGCCCACCTAGAAGATCAACCAGCTCTGTCACCACACAGGGACCTGCCAGCACCGCATCGAGCACTGTCTCACAACTCCATCAATGAACTGCTGCCTGCACTGAGCTGTGAGGTTCACCGCACGCTGCAACACTTCCATCTCACAACGCAACCTTGATGGTTGCCCCGACCAACTTGCATCAGCGCGTTGGCCTCGGCAAGAAAGGTACTGTCTCCAAGTCTGTTGCCGCTTTAGCTAACCCGCAGCAACACGGTTTGCTGGAATTGTTACTCTATCATGTTCAGTATAGTGGTAGCCCCAAAAAGAGCAACCAAGTCGGAGGAACTGTGTTTTTCATGTTATTCTTGCAATTTAAAGGTTATGTTGCACAGTCACAATTTTTACAGTATTGTATTGTGATTTTTTGTCGTTTTTGGTCTTGTTTGGTTTAGATAAAGTTTTGCTTATTTTTCTAAACTGGTGTGGTGTCCATTTTTAGATTTTTCACTGTATTATTGTATGTGTGCACAAATGCTTTACAAACTGCCTCTGAGATAAGCCTGTCTGCTCGTACCAAGCTACCAAGGGGATAAGCAGGGGTTATTTTAGAAGTGTATCCCCCTTACCCTAACTAGGAAGAAGGGTCCCTATTTGGACAACGGTGCAAACAATTGCCAACTAGAGACCCCCATTTCTAACATTTATTGACAGTCATTCTTTTATTTAACCTTGCGAATAGTTTTATGGCATTTTCTTTGAGATTTCTGTTTAAAGTATGGACTTTTCCATTGCACTGTGAGTGTTGTATGGTGCATGTTGCATGGTAATTTTTAGAGCCATTTTTATGACAAGCATGTTGAAATAAAGTATACACCAACAATGATTAGAATGGCCAATTTGTTCCCGCTAATGCAGATCAGGTGTAGAAGACTTCGTCACTCTATTGTGTATTTGATAGGACAGGAGAGACCCTTTAAAAGAACTCTTTAGAAATAGGGGTATTCACACATGTAGACAGGCTGTATATGCCTTAGAAGCTCAGTTTTCAATATGCTGAATTTTTAGTGTATTGAAATTGCAGCTTTTGAAATTCTGTATCATATTTTATGTTATGTACAATCATTGAATATTTTAGGACTAACTTTTTTTCATATGGGCAAAGATGTTAATTAATTATGCATGATAAATTTGAAATTTGAAATTTGACTGTACCTGATGTTTATGGCCTGCTGAGAGCCTTGAAGGATTGGTCCTACTCACTCTTGTACCCCGGGACAAAGGAGGTACTCCAAGGGCCAGTTGGCTGACCTCCTGTGTGGTACAGGGACTCAACAAGCTGAAAGAGACGTTATTCTGGTAAAGCTCAGCAGACAGGTAGCAACTGGACCTGGACTGGCCTTTTCCTAAAACCCTTGGAGTCTCTAAGTGACCCCCGCTGAGGTCGTGGGGGTCTTAAAAGTGTACTCCTGGGGTGGTTTAGGTACCAAAAGTTTGGAAACTTTTGAAAATGTTTGCCCCAGAGCCTTTGTGAGTCCTGCCTGAAAAGGTATCAGACTGGCAGTTCCACAGCATTAAATTGAATTTCAGCTTTGTCCCACTCAAGGGTCCCAACAGCTCCAAAAATCGACTCAGTCCCATTTTGTGTTGGAAATGTTCAGCAAGAAGTCTCCAAACCTCCAGCAGGACCTGCTTTAAGTATGTGGCTTTTGGTTTCATGGTGGGGGTTACAATTTTAGTAGCAGTCTGCTCAGGAAGGATTTTTCTTCTCAAAGAGTGACAAAATTCCTTTCTGCATTGGAAGTTAAAAGAAATTTCAACTCTTTTCTTCAAAAACATAGCAATGTCCCTTTTTCAAACCTTTTGACTTCCGGACATTTTAGTGGGACCAATCTACTTGGTTTATCCTAGTAGGGCTCTATCACAGGGGACTTCAAATCGCACCTAGGCCCCATTCTACCACTCATTGACTATCTTTGGTGCTTTGCACTTCTTGGTGCTATTTTCTCTTAAATGTTTAAAAATCCATGTCTTCTGTTTCACTTATTTGATTTTTGCTGTTTTACTCATATTTTTCTTCGTATTTTAAAATTGGTGGTTGAATTTTATTGTGTTTTGTGTGACTTTTTCTACTGTGTATGCACTGCTCAAATACTTTACACATTTCCCTTTGATTTAAGCATGACTTCTTTGTGGAACATTACCAGGGAGCAGAGATTTATTTAATTTAATTTGTGTGACCTTATCCTTTGAGGTGGGCACTTGTTCACCCTAAATAATAATCCACTTTCCTACAATAGCACAGACAGAGATCACGTTTTACAGCAGTTACATGTCTATGCAACTCTTTACCCTGGGTTGCACAAAAAATTCACGAGTTGTGGTTGTTCTATTGGCTGTTGTCTTGTAAGTGGGTACACTTTGGTGAATATGGTACATTTTTACATTGACTATTTTTTAAACCTCAGTTCGAATTTTATATTTCGCTCTAAATACTAAGTGGCCGATTCCAATCTGGTAAGGA
This sequence comes from Triturus cristatus, assembly GCF_964204655.1. NCBI lineage: Eukaryota > Metazoa > Chordata > Amphibia > Caudata > Salamandridae > Triturus > Triturus cristatus. The sequence goes on along the minus strand of NC_140585.1, from coordinate 432,674,737 downwards.
AGGCCTCTGAACGGGATTCGTAAAGAGCAAATCCGATTCAGAGTCTATCTTTCCATCCGAATCGTCCCCTGTTACAAATGACCAAGTACGATGCGAAGATCGCATCCGCACCGACCGAATAGTTTACGAACCCGAATATATCGGTCCGACTCCTACGAAGCCAAATTGTGCCGTGCAATGGAGCCGGATTCCGAACGGGCGAGTACGATGCACGATTTGGACAGCTGTATAGGCTCAGTCTCAGTGAGTAAATACAGATGTCAGAATCGGACTTCGAGGGGCCAGAGCAGGCCCCCCTTTACCCAGAGCACTCCGAATCAGTCCCCGATCCAAGCATGCACAGTGTGGCGGGCAAAATGGGATGCCCGCCACGGTGTGTACGCTTTTCCCCACCCACCCCTTTTTTGCTATGGGATCCTATGTACGAGTCCATACACAAGCTCCCACAGAGTGCTATGGGATTCCGGCCAAACCGAGTCTTTAACCGTGTGAATGCATCGTGCTCGCTCAGTTGGACTCGCACAGCGCCTCTCGTTTGGAAAGCCCTCCAGGTCCGATTTGTATGGAGGGCTTACCAAGCAAGATCATAATTGCCCCGTTAGTTTAACCATTCCTCAGTGGAGGGCAGAGCTTTCTCTTTCTTGGGTGGTAAACACTGTAATGCTTTACCCATTTCTGTATGAACCAAAACCTCTTTACTGAACTTCAGAGAAATAATAAATCATTAGCTTTTTCCAGAACCCATAACTCTGCCACAGTTGTTATTTTCAGCATTGATTATTTGTATGGGGTAGCAAATCTTTAGTGCCATGATTCCTCCGGTTGAACATCCGTGCTTTAGAAATTGTTAAAAATTATTTAAATATAGTACACATGTCTTAATAACCATACATTAGAAGATATCTAAGTGGGAGTACTTCACTAGCAATATGGTCGACATTAATGTACCTTTTTATCACTTCCCCGATTATATTCCCTATTTTATTATATTCCATAACAATTCTTTAAACCCCTTGATTATGTTGAGAAATATTCTTGGGCGAGCAAGTGCCCTCCAGTTTAATGTGCAAATCAACAACTTTCAGATGAGCGAGGAAGGGAACTTTTGGTCCCTAATATTACTGTTGTGCTTTTCTGCTTCCAAGCTACAACCCCTGGCAGACTGGTTTCTGATAGAAAGTTAGGGACCAACAGTTTAGCCAAGCTCTTACCTTCAGTTGTGTAGAGTGTTTTGTGGTTGCTGGGAAGGCACATTTACCATTCGAACTATAATCCTAGAATATTTTGGTGAAAGTTGACCTATTGGCTTTGTCAATGATTTTCAGTCATGCCACACAGTATCCTGGATGCTTTTACCCATAGAAACCCCAGTGTATGTCTGCTATGGCTTCTGATCCCTACATAATTTTTGCTCTCAGTCAGATGGGATGACAAGGTGAGCAAGTGAGGCGCGGGTTCGGCACCGGCCTAGTCATCAGTGTAGCAGGTCGGCTGCGTGTAAGACAAGGCCTACCCAGTACCCACAAAAACACACATGACACAGTTGATTTACTCTCTTTGGGCAAAGACCTCGAGCAGTCTCTCGACAATATATTCATCTCTGCCTCTGAGGAGTGCTACAGGTGCAACATTGTTGTGGAGAGGCCGGGTGGCTCTCTACAGACACAAGCGTGACAATTATGGGTTAGATTGTTTGAGTCTTGTAGGAACTCAGACAGGACGCACATCCACAATGAGACCTTGTTATCCTAAACTTTAACAAGACAATTACCCACAAAATCTCTAAATCTTTTTAAAATGTTTTGGTTTAATTATTTTTCAAGCTTAACTACAGAGCTTTGTTACAATAATCACAGCAATTGTTAATCTTTGTGCATCTCTACTTACCATCATTTATTGAGGCACGTTGTTTCTTACATTTAAACAGATTTAAAAAACAGATCGGAAATAGATGCCAGCCCACATATCTAGAAGAAAGACCAGAATCAGAAGCATCAACAAGTAAATGCAATCTAGTCTCTGCACCTCAACCACTATCTTTGAGGGGTCTACTGCTGAGGCTGACCGGAGGTCATCTACTGCCGCACTGTTCCTGTTAGATAGAACTCCTGTATGAGACTTTAGTTTGGTTTCAGTAAGTTGAAGCTTAGGTGTGCGGTACAAAACCTGAGGGATGTGTGCACTCACTATGATATGTCTGGTTTCTTAAGTATGACTGGCACAGTCTCTGCAGACTGAAATGATAACTCCAAACCCTAGCTTACAAAACCCCTTTAGTTTGCACCAGCAGATATCAGTAAACTGAGGAGCACTTTTACTATCCTAAGTTAATGTCCAGCTGACATGAGTAACCTAACAAGCACTTTTGCCATCCGAAGTTCATGTCCAGATGATATGAGTAACCTAAGGAGCACTTTTGCTATCTTAAAAGCCCTAGGACTGCGATATTTGTGTAACGGGATTGATAGCTAAGCGAGATGTGCTGTCCAAGGTCTATGGAATCTGCATTATATTGGAAGGTTCTGTCGGCTGAAGTCTGATGTTGTATGATAGAGGAACACATGGTTAAACCATGCGTGCCTCTACAACGCTGCCTGAACAACGAATGCATCTGAACAACACATTTCTTGATCACACAATTTCATGGGAAAGGCATGACTGGTAAAGAGATATGTGTGGTAAAGATCACACCCCAGCCCCCGCCTAAAAACAACCTTGACTCCTCCCCCCTAACCCTAAAAACAACCCAACCCAAGCCCTAAAAACAATCCCAACTTCCAGCCCTAAAACAGCCCCTGAGCCCTAAAGGAACCCTGACCTCCAGCCCTAAAAACCACCTCAATCCCCCACTGAGCCCCAAAACAACCCTGACCCCCGCTGTGAGAAGCTGGCCTGCTATATGATGTCCACATATGTAAGTGGGCACCTTGCACTAGTCCAGACCACCCTTATGGTGATTTAAAAGGTCTTAGACAACCTTAAGAAGTGGTAGCTGTGTAGAGGAGCCTTCAGGCTTAACCCAATAGGAGTGTAAAGCAGCTTGTTTTACCAGAATGCAATCTTATAGTATAGATTATGTGAAAAGAACCACACAAGGCATTTATAAAAATATGCATTTATTACATAATACTCTCTAGTACGTTCAAATATCTCCTACAAGGAGATAAACACAATGCACACAATGCTTTAGCAAAGAAACACAGTAAATAGCACGACATACACAGTGGACCCAGGGGGGGATCAAACCATACACTAAGAAAGTGGTATAAGAACACGACTCAGATCAAGACAGGGTCGAGAAGGTGTAGAAGTGCTGAGACCCAAGGAATGACCCAAGGTGAGTAGATAGGGCCCCACGGAGAGTGTGCTCAGTGTGGGAACACGACCATGTGCTCCGTACAACTCTACGAATAAGTCTTCGTTGGATTTTTAAAGATTAAGGACCCTTCCCAGTGGACCCTGAAGAAACCCCGTGGAAGACAGAAGGTTGGACAGCCTCCCCACCTGTGGGTACCCTAGTACCCACGTTACCTAAACCAGGAAAGCCGAGTGCATATGTGTGAAGTGGTGTCGGAAACTGGCAGCAAACCCAAAGGAGGACTTCAGGAAAGTGCAGCTGTTGGAAGAGGAGAAAGTGTCCGCTGGACCCAAAGGTGGATTCTAGATGAGAGGCACCTGCAAGCAGAGGGGACAGAGTCTATGTCACTCAGGAGTGACCAGGAGACTTGGCAGACTAATGCCCTCCGATGGCGGGTGTTGCAGGATAGATGACAATGACCTTGACTCTGCAGCTGTGAGTACCAGGTGATGTTGAGGAGGACCAGGAGCCATGCATGAGCTGTCCCACAAAGGATGTCGAGTGCTGAGGGGTCGGCGTCCAGCTGGAGCATCAACAAGCCTTGGCAAATGCAACCAATGCAGGTATCAATGAAGGAGCAACATCGGACTAGCAAGGTCCAGGGGATTCACCAAAAGCACGGGAGTAAGGGCAGACCCAAGCAATCAGGGGAGCTCAAAAGAAACAACGATGACCCTCAAATGGACCCACCAAAAGATGCAGCTCACCAAAAGATGCAGGCCACGATGCACATGATGCGGTGTGGTTAAAGATTCTCATCACTGGAGGTGCTCGAGGTTGAGGCTACTTGGAGCCTGAAGATCTTCTTGGAAAGAAGTCATCAAGCATTTGCAACTGCAAGTTGACACGGTGCACAGGGTTTGATCATTGCAACCCCCACGAGGGATACTGGCCTCAAACTTGGTGAGAGGGCAGGGCAGGCCTCAGGAGCTGTGGAAAACCACCACCTGTGTTGAAGAGCCTTTTGAGTCTGGGGGAGCTCAGGATCAGCAGACTAGTCGACTTAGTTGCGGTGCCTGCAAATGCAGGGGAGTGACTCCTTCACTCCAAGGTTCCAGATTCCTGTATGATGCACAGGCACAGACGATGCAGCAGACTGGAAGGGAGATGAAGTCCGGCCCAAACAAAGTCCAGCGAAGTTCAGGGTGCCCAGATGGTAGAAGAGTAATGGTGTCTGATCTGAATCTTATCCCACAACGAATCTAGGGACCTACACCCAGGTAAGCCCTTAAGTACCCTAGGGAAAGGGTTGGGAAGATTCAGGGGAGGGTCTGGACGGGGGGAGGTTACCCCCATGTTCCTTGTCAAGTTTCACACCAGAGTGGGAGCCAACGGCTCCCGGGACTGGTTTGAACTGGGCTATGCACAGGGACACCAAATGTGCCCCTCTTGCAGACTGAGTGGTGCTGGGAAGCGCACCCACCCCATCCCAATACACTAAATACCTTCTGGAAGGTGGTCACACCTCCCTGTGACAGGATGCCTATTGTTCTGCCTTCCCATGCTCGAGCTTGGCTCAGCAGCAGGAGGGCAGAATCGTGTCTCTGGTCGACAGCAACCATTTTATGCTGTCTGGGTCAAGAAGGCTGGTACTGGGAACACTGAGAGCCTAATGGAGAGCTCTTCCAGTGCTTGGAATCATACCCCACACCGCTTACGGTGTGGGGGTATGATTCCAACATGTTTGATACCAAACATGATAGGATTAATTGCAGCTGTCTTCAAAATGGTCATCGCGTAATTACGTGGTGCCCCGCTATATAGCGTATGTCTGCTTCACTGACAACCCGGGACAATGGACTCCGTAGGTGGCAGGGGTCTCCTACTCATGCAGGGGCACCCTCACACTTGGAACCAAGCGCCCTGCCCTAAGGATTGCAAAGGCCTGCTATTGGTTTTAAGTGCAGTGACCCTAGATATCAGAAACCTATATCTTTAGTAAGTGGAGCACCAGCTTACATAGGCTGCAATGGAATCCCTGCAGTTCCATTTTGAATGGTCTCTCATGGGTGGCATAAAATATGCTTCAGCCCATGGGAGACCTCTGGGGTAACTATGCCCTGGGTACCTTAGTACCATATACTAGGGACTTATAAGGGTACCCCAGTATCCAATATGGGATGTACCTAAGTACTGAACACAACAGTTTTAGGCAGACAGCAGATAGAGTGGGGTCCTGATTAGATGGATCCCAGTCAGACTAGTCAAATACAGCTTAGCACCAGGCAAAAAGTGGGAGAAACTAAAGAAGCAGACCCTAGTTTCCTACACCCTACCTAAACACAATCCTAACCCCCCTGAGCCCTAAAAACAACCCACCCCCCTGAGCCCTAAAACAACCCCAACCCCCGAGCCCTGAAAACAACCTGGACTCCCCTGAGCCCTAAAAATGACCCCACTGCTAAAAACTACCACCACCCCCTCAAAATCCAACCCCCCCAAAAACGTACCAGACCATATCCACATCTCCCAATCCTTCATCTTCCTGTGCCTGCCTCTCCATGCATCTAGACCGCGCACATATGCCTGGTTAAGGCATATGTGCGGTTTAGGCAAGTGTGGTTCCACTTGAGGGGAAGGGCATGTACAGCTCAGCCTACGTTGTAAAGGCCGTTTCCCGTGGTCTGAGCCTGTGCAATGTCTGCAACCCACAAAGCTTTCCGAGGGGTGGAGCAGATGGGGCTATTTGAGGGACTTGCACTGCAATTGCATTCTTAAACAGTGCCCTTGACACACAGCACTCCCATCACTAGTTGGTGACATACTGGGTCTGCTTAGATAGAACCAGGTGACTTCTATTTTATCACTGTTTTCACCAATGATAGGGATGTGCAGATATAGTCTGTGGGCAGAAGTGAGTGAGAACTAGAGTCATGCTGAAGCTTCACTATTTCTATTATGACTATTATGCTGCTAGGCACCGAGCTCCTTTGACTGGACTGCTGACAGCATGGCACACTCAGCCAAACCCAAAACTCGTTTTCCCTTGTTATTTCTTCCCTCTCTGACTCCATCCTCTACCCCTTATGTCCCTGTCCACTCTCAGAGTCAACAATTGAAAAAACAAAGCCTAGCCAAGGCGATAGATATTTACTGCTAACAAGGCAAAGGGCAATGCATAACAAAGGTTCTGTACACACATTCACATGTACTGTCAAAGTTTTGTCATATTTATTATATATAAAAATATATTTTATAAAAACAAATTGTTATCATGTAGTAACTGACTCCAGGCTGTTTGTAGTGTTTCAGGAGTATTTATTTTAGTAGTTACAATTCCAGTTGTTCAGCCCCACCAGGAGCAGCCAGCATGCTGCTCAGCCCTTCTCAACTGTAGCCTCTCTCTCCCAACATTCCATATTACATCATTCAGGGAGAATTCCACTAGCCTAGCATGAAGCACATTAGAACCAGGATACTACATATCCTCCTTTCTTCCAAAGAAAAACAGAAAAGAAAACTGTAACCGGTGAAGAGAAACACAGAAACCAGATGGAGAAGCTAGATGAACGAAAGAGAGAACCAAAAGGAGACAAGAAGGGCAATGAGAGAGACACAATAAGAACGTGGTTGGCAAAGTAAACATAAAACCATTACCCATCCTCCTGTCCATACACAAAGAGAAGAATGAAACCGAAAGAGACGAATGAAGAATAGAAGGAGAAACCACCAATGACTACCACCTGCACTCCTACTGGCCAGACAGGTATGCGAGGAGGCAAGTCCGAGCAGGAGGAAACAAGGAAACGGAGAAGAGAAATACAATAGATTACTCACACTTCTCCATCATGTAATGAAGACTGAATAATAAAAAAAGAACAGCACTGGGCTATAGTGCTGACAACGAAACAAAGCGTAACATTAAGAGTAAAAACAAACGCCCAGTGTAACGTAATCCATGCACTATGGTAATGGGACTGCAACCCAAACCATACACCCATTGAGGGTAACAAATCGCTTGTGCAGGGGTAACCTCGAGTGGAGATAAGACATAGTGCACTGTTACAATCAGAAAACACCAACACTGTAAAACTTAAACGTGCACTAAGTAATGAGGACATAAGACGGTGTGGACGCACCTCAAGTGGAGGTAACAAGTCGTGCACCGTACTCCCATCCTCGTCGGCATAAAAATGTAGTAACTGACTCCAGGCTGTTTGTAGTGTTTCAGGAGTATTTATTTTAGTAGTTACAATTCCAGTTGTTCAGCCCCACCAGGAGCAGCCAGCATGCTGCTCAGCCCTTCTCAACTGTAGCCTCTCTCTCCCAACATTCCATATTACATCATTCAGGGAGAATTCCACTAGCCTAGCATGAAGCACATTAGAACCAGGATACTACATATCTTTTGTTTAAAAATTGCATAATGAGTAGAAGTTAAAAATAAAGGATAAATTATAAGTACTTTACAGATATTCATGCAGGTTATTATTGCTGATACTTTGGAAAGAATTCAATCAGTACATATTACATATTATAAGTACGTTTTGGTTCAGATGTTTAGATTCTGGACATGAAATCATTTCAGAAATGCTTATAAATACTCATTTCATAAATGATAGAATACATTATATTTAGAAAAACTGGCGGTAAGTTGGAACGATGTGCATTTCGGTGAAGCCTTCTTCAGGATTCCAGCTCAGTAACCACAGAATTTTAGATCATATGTCTTGCTGTCACGTTAAAAATAGTAAAGATGCAATTCCAATGCAGTGAGGATTGGATTATCCTTATTTTCTGTAGAATGACAGAATGTGTGAGATCTGTAATGGATCTCGACTTAAAAATGAAAGGTTTCGAGTGCCGAGCATGGTGGTGGTCCTAACGGCAGAAGATGAGGCCAAGAAAACTGATGGGCACTATGGCATCCGTTGCTAGCATATAATTAAATTTGTCCTGAATGGATGTATTCATGCACTGGGAGAAACTCAAGGATCAAGTCCTGATCGCTAGTCAAAGTCCAAACGCAATACGGCCTCCGGGCATGCTCAGCCAAACCCAAAATTCGTTTTCCCTGGTTCTTTCTTCCCTCTCTGACTCCATCATCGACCTTTTATGTCCCTGTCCACTCTCAGAGTCAACACAAGCCCCTGCAGCATCAGCGGTGAGCGTGAGCGTATGAGAGTGTGAGGCTCAAATTGGTGAGGGTGGAAAAAACAACAAAGTTTGTAGTTTGTAGGTTTGTGAAACTGTGAGGGTGGTAAGGGTGGCTTTGAGCAAGAGGTATTGTGCGTATGACTGCGCTAAACCCGTACTCTTGCTGCCTTGACAGGGCCGTCTTAAAAGCATTGTAGGCCCCTGGGTAAAGCAGTGCACTGGGTCCTGCCTACACAACCACTCACAGGGTAAACATGTGTTGTCATGTACCAGACGTAGTAGAGGAGTATCTTTGTAGATTCTTTATTAGATATAAGGTACAGATTTGATGCAGTGGAAGGGGCTTTTGCCAATTTTACCATCTGGACACAATTTAATATCTACTAGTCCCTTTCACGCTCATCAAGTACAATACAGCTTGAATCATAGATCACCATACAAGTGAAATAACAAAATAGTAATTCATAAAACACATCTCAAATATCCGTGTCTTGAGAGAGTGGATAGGTAAAGACACAAAAGAATAAAGACATTTGCAAAATAAGATTATGCAAATTCAAAATATCATACTAACCTATCGCACAAGATGCTAGAATTCTGAAAAGCTTCTCTCTGGCTGAGAGAATAGCTGGGGCACCCTCAAAGATAATGAGGAGCAAAGTCAAAGAGTCAGGATCGGCAGAACAACAGCATGCAAATTAAGTTAGGAAACAGCAACACGGCTCTCTCCTCTTGCAAAGTAAATCTTGCAAGCCTCCCTCCTTACAAACATTTCAGTACTAATAGTTATACCCTAATTCACTAAGGATCCAACACCCCATGTGTCATCACACGAAAAAATCCTTTAACCCGATTGGTCAAAACCAGGGGGTGTCTGGTCACTCCAATTTTGGTGTGCCTAACTTTTCAACAGTTTCTTTGTCTTTTAAAAACTTCTGTCATCAACCTTCAGCAGAGGGAACCCAGATATCTCTTCCACGGCTTGCACATTCCTCCATCTTGCTAATGTATCAAACTCATACCACAAGTATTCACATACTCCACTCAGCAAGGAAAATCCATTTAAAAATGTTCATTACTTTCTCCACACAGCATTGGCCGTCATCAGGAACTCACGAAGGACAAAAGACAATTTTCTACAGCCTACATTTTAATAAGCAAATTAAACCTAAAAAGACTCTCGACGCCTTTTCTGCAGAACAGTGAAATGTGCTCTAGAAATACAACTACACATGTGATCATCGTTGAAAACTCCATTATTAATGTTTCTTTGCAACACGTTATGATTATTTTCAAACAGTTAGTATAAAGAAAATATTATGTCTTCTATTATTATTATTAGTCTTTTTGGCAGTTATTTCTGTATTATTCATTTACATTTGCTACTATGAAAGTACTAGAAACACTAGTTTCTTTCCAGCACGCACTTGCGCATTTTTCATCCTTCCCTTTTTAGTTTTGCACTGTTCATTTTCACACCATTTTGTTAATAATTCACACAATAAGATCTGAGCAGGTTTTTATTTCGCAAAACCCTGCTCCATCAATCCCCCCATTGATGGCGACTTTAGCCATCATAAAACAAACCCAAAAATCTGATTGTCATCATGTCATACTACCTAGAAAGCAGTAGTTTTCTTTTGTTTCAACATAACCCTATCTATGTATTTTACTATTTCATAGTAATTTCCTCTTCTGTCTTCCAACTCTATTTCTTCTCTCTTTCTCTTTCTTCGCTTAGTCTCTACTGTTTGTTGTTTCTTGCACTTACAAATACTTATATATTAATACCAGCATTAATATCCCTGTAGCGACAGCAACTATTGGCGTTAGTATTTTTCCTAGCAAGATATTACTAAAAGCAGAAAACAGTTACCCACTGAAGAGAAGCCCATACCAAGTTTCTCCCATGCACTGTCAACCTTCAGTTCAGATAAATCTTCTCGTAAATGTTTAATATTTGTAATATATCCCTCTAGGTTCTTACTTTTGTCAGGGATATATGTGCAACACTTGAATTTTCATCATGCTACAGCCTCTACCCTCTTTTGCTAATAATACATCAAGAGCAAGTCGATTTTGTAAAACCATAGCTCTTATAGCCACCATTTCTGTATCAATCATTAAAAACCCTCCAACAGTGTCTGTTGATAAACAATCAACCACTGTGGATAATTTTCAAATTTTAAGTGAATTCAATATTACTTCAACTGAAGGTATCAATGCTTTAAAAATATCACCCACAATTTCCTGCTGCACTTTTTCCTCTTTTATTCCGTGTTAGTCCACTCTTGTTTTCATTAGTTCTGTGACTTTTATCCATCTGATAGACCTTCGGAAAGACAATCCCCATATAACAACACCCATACCAATTTGCAGGTGACCTATAATAGGCATTCTTACCATGCACATAATATATCCATGGGAAAACCGGATCCGTACCACCTCTTATTCCCCAACCCCCTGTACTTAGGAAAGTATGGTCACATTCACTAGAAAAATTATATAATTACTGCATTTTGTTTTCTGTCTAAGTAAGCAAAGCTTTCCCCTATGATGCCAATCCAGAGTCATTGCAGCATATGTCTCACCCTTTTTGTAATCTCCTTCTCTAAAAGCCCAAGGAGGTATATGGGACTTTTGCTCAGCAGCTTTTCTCTTAAAACTCTATCTCCTATCTTCCACCAGATTTATAAAATCAATCTCCTCCTGACACAAACTACAGGTCAAATTATTTCGATGTGCAATAACTGTATCTATTGCTTTAGTAGTATGGAAGAATTACCCAAAATACTCTGCATTTTTCGCACTACTCACCATATTCATATTCTTTCTAATAGGCACTTCAGAAAATAATTTGAATAAAAACACTGCAAGCTTCCTTTTTCATAGAACAAACTTGTTACTACACTACACGAAAATCCAGAAGTTAAAGGTAGGCGATGATAAGTCACTCCCTCAGAGACAGACAAGGTCATTGCATGCACACGTTACAATCTCTTGCCTCCATAGTATCTACATACTCGTACAATAATTCAGTAAAAACATTTAACAAGAAATCATTGATCGAGCTATCCTGGTGAAATATTTTATCACTTGGTAATTTCTCAAAGTTAGTCTGTGGCTCTTATTTAAGATCTTCCACATCTACATTTTCACTCACCAAATTATTAGTAATATTATTCTTAGTAGAATGCATAAAATAAGGCACAACAACAACCTATATTAATCAAACAAACATTATTAGTAAGACACTTATAATGCAGGCATTAATACAACTACGTTTTAAACTTCGGTTTTGATTTCCAGTCCCTTGCCCTTGCCTTTTTCTAAGAAAAATCAAAAACTAAACTAAAACAAAAAACAAAAACTAAAAATATGTGAAAATGTGTAGTGTATCCAAGCACTTCTTTAAGCCTTTGTGTCTTCTTAATCAAAAGCCTTTAACTGAGCTCCAGTTCCAGCTGTATTTTCTGCACTTTACAGAACAGCCTTTTCAATCATCTGCACCCTTAATCTCAACAAAGTTAAATTAGGGTGGCTTGTAATCGTTTTTGTGGCTAGATTCTGTATCTGTCTTTTCCTTGCAATGATCTGTAGCTTTAACGTCTTCTGTCACCACATATGTCCATTTAGATGCTGTGTACTTCTTATTTGGAACTCTTGCTCTTTTTGTTTTCTGAACTGTATCTTCCTCTGAATCACTTTGTTTTGTTTGGGCTAGATACTTCTATTATTGTATTTGGAACTTTTTCATTCAGAGTGTATTTCAGTCTTTTCATTCCCTTTGGCCATATGTCTCATTTTCTTGCCTTTTTCACTTGCACAGAGTCACCAGCTTCAAGACTCGATTCCAAACTTCTTTTGTTTCCTTCTTTTCTTGTTTGCACTTGCTCTTGAATCAAACTGTCTTCTGCATCGGCATTGACAACAGTCTCACGAGACCCAGTAGCTGGTGCCCACTTTATTTGACTCTGTTCAGAACCTCTTTCATTTTCAGTCTAATTCTGACCACTTATATTTATTTCTGGTATTTCAAGCGGACTAGGGACTCTTCTTGTGTGGTTGGTGTGTATCCAATTCGGTAAGCCACCACACTTCACTGCTGTCGTCGTCACCAATATCACTTGGTATGGCCCATGCCAACGTGGTTCCAAACATAACTTCCTTACGTGTTTTTTCACCAGAACCCACTCTCCTTGGCTTAAGTCATGTGCTTGTTCCTGCTGTGTTGTGGTTGCAACTTAAAACCTGTTGAAACACAGAATGCACCACATCAGCCAATCCTTTGCAATAATTGAGCACTAGATCATCAGTATTATTCATCAGTTGATTTGCTGGAACTATTAGCTGTCTCATTGCTCTGCCCATGATAACTTCGTGGGGCTATAGATTAATTTATTTTATTTTTTGAAGAGTTTTATATAGCACAAACTAGACCCAAAGATATCGGGGATCAGAGCGCTTTACATAGCACCAGTTTCGTTACATGACGATACATTCATTCATTTTTGGTAGGCATGGGGAGATTAAGTGATTTGCCCAGAATCACAGGATGTTGAGCATTGATGCAGAGACTCAAACCCAGTTCCCCAGCTTTGACGTTGACCGCTCTAGTCGCAATCCAGTCTTTTTATAAGGGATACTTCTCAGACTCATCGTAACTAAAGGTAAAGCACCTGGCCATTTTAGTGCTGTGGATGCACACACTTTTCAAAGTCTTGACCTAATTGCACCATTTATTTGCTCAATGACACCTCAAGCTTCTGGTCGACAGGCACAGTGTAATTTCTGCTCAATTTACAATGCTTCACAAATCATCCAAATTATTTTAATATTAAAGTGTGTACCTCTATCAGTTTCTAAAGAGACTGGAAATCCAAATTATGGCATAATCTCTCTCAGTAGCAATTTAGGAACAGATAGACTATCACTTTGTCTCGTCAGATAAGCTTCCACCCAACGAGAGAACAAACAGACCACTACCAACACATATTTAAATCCATTACATGGAGGCAGTTCTATAAAGTCTGCTTGCAGTCTAGTAAATGGACCTGCTGCTTTTCCAATTCATCCCCAACTGACAACAGTTTTCTTCCCTGCATTTTGCTGCTGCCAAGTGATGCACCACTGGCAAAGACTTTCTGCAATAACCCTTGACTTAGGAGTATACCATGTTTGCTTAAATAGGCTAATCATGGCATCTCTTCCTACATGTGTTTAACCATGGTACATTCTTTTCATTTGTGACAACAGGCTGTCTGGTATTATTGGTCTTCCATCAGTGTAAACCCACACTTCATCTTCAGCCCTATGTGAACAACCTGTCTTGATCCAAAATTTTTTCTCTTCCTCACTAACTTCTTCCTGCAATTGCCTAATTTCTACCCATGTCTCTACAGAAGAAAACATCAGGTGACAATTTGTATTAGATTTCTGCATACCTTTGTTAATTGAAATAGAATTTTGAGCGCAAAAACTTGCAACTTGGCCTGCATAACGGTTTCCTTTCGTTACAAAGTCATTTCCAGATGTATGCGGTGAACACTTTACAATTTCAATTTATTTGGGCAATTGTAGTGCAACTAGTAACTTTTTAACATAGTTACTTTTCCGAATTGGTGAGCCAGATGATGTCAGAAATCCACGTTGCAACCACAATTGTCCAAAGTCATGGACAACTCCAAAACCATATCGACTATCAGTGAATATGGTTATTCTCAGACTTTTCCCAATTATACATGCTCTGTTCACTGCGACCAGCTCAGAAATTTGGGCAGAACTTACTCTTTTCAAGCATGAAGCTTCAAGAACCATGGTCACTGTACAGAAGCACGCAAAGTACCTTTATCATCTCTTAGACAAGATCCATCCACAAAAATTACACAAGCCAATTGTGTGTCTTTTATATCAGGTCTTGGCTTTGTACGCAGTTCAGTCACATCCAGACAATCATGATCAGCTTCATCCACCACTTCCTCACAACTTGGACTTGGTAACAAAGTAGCAGGATTCAGATTTGTGCATTTTGTCTCAGTCACAGTCACAGTCACATTCTCTGCTCCCAGAATCACTCTGTCATATCTTGTCAATCGACTACTTGTAAGATGCTGTGTTCTTGTTCGTGTCAACAAGATCTCAACAGAATGTGGCACATACACTCCCAATGGATGCCCCATCACAATCGATTCACTTTGTTCCAAACTCACACAAGTGGCAGCAGCTGCTTTCAAACACCCTGGAAAAGCTGCAGCCACTGAATCTAGTGTTGCAGAAAAATATGCCACTGGATGACATGCTGTTCCATGCGCTTGCGTTAGAAATGAAAGTTCACAACTGTCTCTCTCACTGCAAAACAATGCAAACTCCTTGCTGTAATCTGGCATTCCTAATGCAGGTGCTCGACAAAGTCTGTTTCGCAACTCTACAAATGCCTTCATGCATTCTTCATCCAGTTCAATTGGATCGGTCACATCTTTATGTGTCAATCTCTGCAATGGTTTGGCGGTCAGTGAAAAGCCACTGACCCATTGTCTGCAATATCCGACCATACCCAAGAACATTCAAACTTCTTTCTGCGTTCTGGGTGGATTCATTTACAAGATTATTGTTATTCGATCTTGTGATACTTTCCTGACTCCTTTTTCAATTTTATGGCCTAAATATAAAACTTCTTTTTGACAGAATTGCAACATTACAGGTGAAACTTTATGACCACCTACTGCCAAATGGTTCAGTATAGCAATTGTATCTGTCACACATGCTTCCTTTGTCTTTGATGCAACTAGTAAATCGTCAATGTATTGCACCAAAACTGAGTCTTCTGGCATTACCAATGACTCTAAACGCTTTTTGAAAATATGATTGAAAAATTGAGGGACTCTGTATACTCTTTTTTTTTGTCCTCATTTATGCAAGGTTGAGATATAAGTAGACAGCGGCCCCTTTTCTTGGGTTGTTTCTATCGAGGGTTTTGCTCCCATGTCAGAGCAAAGGGGTTGCCTTCGCCTCTTGCCGCAGAATATGTCATGGAATCTCCACATTTCTCAAGACAGTCACTCACTAAACCACCGTATTGACCATCCTTGAGAATGTTTTTGTGCATTTTAAGTAATCATCGGATTTCCCTTCCTTCCCTACCTATTCGTCGTCTTGATTCATATTCTTATCCCATATTTCCCAAAATTTGGTCTTCTTTCTTTCCCCTCTTGCATGATCTAATTTTTTAAACCTAATTACAGAAGTATGCCATTCGGTTACTGTTGGTATATTGGCGTGTATCCATTTTATGCATATCTCTCGTCTTGCTAATAAAATTAACATAAACAATAATTGCTTTTTCACATTACTCAATGCGGCGGTAGAGCCACTGTCTTCTATGATACCAAAAATAATAGTAGATATGCTTACCTCAATATTCTGTCCCAAGCCTTTGTTTATGATATTATTCACATTTTCCCAGAATGTGCCAAGCAGAGGGCATTGATGTGCATATCATCTACCTTAGCTTCACCGCATTTTGGGCAGTTCCTCACCACTAGGCTATTCATCTTGGTCAATTTCTCTGGCGTCCAGTAAGCCCTGTGCAGGGTAAAAATATGATTCTTCCTGAGAGGTGAAGAAACCGCTGTACCCCATAGTAAAGAGCAGGATACTTGCCATAATTGTTTTAGGGCTTGCACTGGTAAGATCTTCTTTCACAAAGTGACTGGTAAATCGAAGTCTTCTTCCCCTGCTTGAACCATATGCCAGTACCATTTTGATATTTCTTTTTTCCCTGGATCCTTTTGTAGCTCTTTTTCCAGCTTCATATCATAGTTTTGCTGTTCTTTCAGCTCCTTTGCCCAAGTTACTAGTTGATAATATTTAAATCTGGACAACGTCCCTCCTGTGCAGTCTGATAGAGAGTCCCAACTTTGCAGACTTCCTGCTTGTAACAATTGTACCCACTTTGTGATGCTTGCCCTCTTTAAGGGGTTTGCCAGTATATCTTTTAGACAGTCAGGAGTTCCTGGAGAGTTCCAGATAGGTGCTAAAGAGCTAAAATATGGGATCTTCAGAAGTCTTCTTATTTTGTAGCATTGTTTACAGGCTGCCTGTAAGCTCTTTAATTTTTTTTTTTTTAAAATATTTTGGATGACCAAATTTGTATATACAGCAGTCTTCAGATCTAGCGGCTTGAAAGTAGGGAGTATAAAAGAATCGTGCTTTAAGAAGGGACCGGATGTTCTTGAATTGAAAAACCCTATAGTACAAAAGGAGGTCAGGGCTAGCAATGCCACCTTGATTTTTCCTCCTGCGTATTTGTTTCCAAGCAAATTTTACTACTTTTGAGGGCCATATAAACTGTTAATCTCTCCTTGTATCTTCTTAATCCACTGGGTTTTAAATTCCAGGGGGATAGTATCAAAAATAAAGGAGAACTTAGGCAGAATGGACATCTTTACAATATTAGATCTCCCCATGAATGAGAGGGGCAACCTACTCCATGATTTTAACAACTTTCTTGCTTCTTTCACTCTCAGTTCAAAGTTGACATGAGCTGTATCGTCAATATTATTTAGAATCTCAATCCCTAAATATTTCATTTTGTTTTTAATTACTGCAATTGATAATTGGGAATTCCACAACATTATTTCAGTTTTCTGATGGTTTACTTGATACCCGGAAACCTTGCCAAATTCCGTTAGTAAGCTTGTAATAACTGGGAGAGACGTTCTCAAGTCACCTGTAAATATCATCAAGTCATCAGCATTTAATGCGACTTTTTTATACCATCCTTTAAAGTTGAAAGGGATACCCTCCTGTGATCTTCTAATCATGTTAGCTAGGGGTTCTATATACAAATTAAATAAATGGGGAGACAGAGGGCAGCCTTGTCGTGTGCCTCTTTTAATTTGGAATTCTTTAGTAAGGCTGCCATTTATGAGTACTCTCGCCAACGGAGTTGCATATATGTTCATTACTGCTTTTAAGAACTTGCCGTCTAAACCAAAACATGACATCACTTTCCGTAAAAACCTCCAATTTACCCGATCAAATGTCTTTGCGGCGTCAAAAGTAAGAACTGCTAGAGGAATTTTTTCTTGGGTAGCCAGGTCTATAGCTCCTATTAGTTGGTGGGTAAGATCGTCAGGCCTTTAAAAAAAAGCGTATTAAATAGGTCTGCTAGTATGGGGGCCAGTATTTCCATTAAGATCATATATAGCTCATTTGGCAAAGCATCTGGGCCGGCTGCTTTACCCTTCATCAGCCTTTTTAATACTCCCATTATCTTCTCAATGGTGATATCTTCATTCAGCATCTCTTGTTTTTCCTCGTCTAGTTTTACAACTGCAGAGTCTTTTAAATAGGAGTTAACTAGGTCGCTGAGTGCCACTAGATCTTCATCGTATAAGCTCTGAAAAAAGTCTATAAAGGCTTTCTCCATTCCTGAGTCATCCACTATCTGACCACCCGTATTATCTCCTTGTATTGCAACGATCCGGTTTCTATTAAATTCAGTTTTAATTTTCCAAGCAAGAAGTTTTCCACTACCTTCCCCGTATTCATAATTTGATAGTTTGCTGGCTTCCCACTTTTCTCTTACTCTTTCCTCCAGAAAACTTGACAGGTCTCTTTTCTTTTTTTAAGATTTCTTCTTCGGCCATTTCTTGTTCTGTGGTAGATCTTACTACTTCGAGAATCCTATATCGGTTTAGAATCTCTGTCTCCAGCTGTTCGATTGTGTGTCTAGTTTCTTTATTTTTATAACCGCCAAATTAATAAGGGCTTCCCTTATCACTGCTTTATATGCATCCCAAAACACTTGAATGGGAACTTCCTTATTAATGTTATGTTTAAAGTATTCCTCAGTTATGTTCTTTAAATTGCCTACTATTTGCTCATTTGAAAGAAGCGTTCGATCCAAAGTCCATCTTTTAAATGTCTGAGAGGTCCCTTGGTTTATTTCTAAGTAGACTAGAGAGTGATCAGATAACTGGGCTGGTACATGTTCTTTTTTTTTACTCTATCAAGAAAAAATCAACCCTTGATGCATGTCCATACTTTTTATTTCTATAAGTGAATCTATTACTTTGATTGGCGTTTATCTTCCATACATCCATCAAACTTAAATCTTCTTCAAACATATTTAACCAATCTCTCATATTTGGCAGATTTAATGCTCTTCCTGGCGGGTGTCTATCAGTCCTAGGGTCTAGTAATAAATTAAAATCCCCACCTATAATGATAGGGGCAGATTCTTCTACCAATTGGGCATATAGATCTTGTAATGGTACCGGGTCGTTTATGTTTGGGCCATAATACCCTACGATAGTATATAAATTCCCTTCTAGCTTTATTTTGGCAATTACCCATCTTCCCTTCATATCTGTGCGCTGTTCTAAGATAGTTGCTCTAGACGACTTTTTAAAAATAATTACTACTCCCTTAATACAACACATTTGATCTGTGCAAACATAACTTTCAACCCACTTTTGATGTTTCATTATTTCCCCCCATTCTGATTTCAGGAGATGAGTCTCTTCTAAAATTATGATTTCACACTTTGAGGTTTTGAGGTATTCAAACATTTTTTGACGTCTCCCCTTTACCCTAAGGCCATTTACATTCCAGGAAATAATTATTGTATTATTATTATTATTCCCTGAAGTATTAGTCATGTTTTCCTAGAACAAATTTGTCTTTCTTTAGGACCCCCTCTTGAATTGTTGGCATTTTTGTCTACTCTATTGTTTAGCATATCGGACTTTATTTTTTTTGTCTTTTTTACCCACATTTGCACTGTATCTTTGTACCTGAGCATTTCCATTTATTTTCATTAGGCATTGGAGCTTGTGGTATTTGTACCCCTGTAAACACCACTTGTGGTTGTAGTTGATTTCTCTTCACTTCAACTTGCATTTGCTGATTGAAATCTGTTTCATTTAATTATTTCCTTAGAAAACCTTACACTTGTGTTTCCGATGTCCCAACTTGCCGCACGCATAACACGGAAATTTATTTTTCGTCTCTTCTTTGTTACCTCTACCCCTACCTCTTCCTTGAGTAGAAACACCGCCATTAACCATGCCACCTTCCATGTTAGCAATTTGACCATTCTGACTTCAGATTTTGACCTTTTCCTTGAAAACCTGTTTGAGAGTAATCTACAGAATTACTACCTTTCTGTACCGCTTTCATCTGTGCCCACTTAATTTCTCTTTTAACTTCTTATGTCTCGATTCAATATTATCACTACAGTATTTTGCATATCGTAAAATCTCATCTACACTTCTATTCTGCAAACAAATCAAATGTTGTTGAATCATGTTACTAATCTCCGGTTTCAATCTAAACACAAATTTATACACTTATCAGTTATGCTCTCAAATCCACTATACTGTTTAAACACCTGTAGAAGCCTCTCATAGTAAGCATGTACTTTTTCTTTCATTTCTTAGGTAGTTCTATCTATTTTCACGCAATCAGTTTCTTTTGGTGAAATTTTTCCCTTCAAATAGGTAATGACAATTATATTTTTTCATCACTTCATCTGATGGTGCTCTAGTTTTCGCAATTCTTGGATAATCTTCTGTTGGCCAATCAACCACAATCTTACACTCCCCCCATAAATCAGCTGGAACCACAATATCAAACAAATCATCTAAATCTTTCAACTAAACTTTTGAAACCTTTACAAATCGTTCAACTTGTTTGTACCACTCAACTATTTTTTCTCACAATCTTGGAAACTCATTTGTAAAAGAAAGTATATCCTGCCTTGAGCATGGAAAATAAACATATCCACCTCCTGGTACCTCTCTCATTGGCTATATCATTTCAGTCACTGTTGTCTCTGTCCCTGTCTCTCTCACTGGAAACATAGATGAAGCTCCTAGATTCGCAGCCATTTCTTCTTTCTTTTTAGCCCATCTGCCTTTCCAACATTCCAATTCACCCCATCGTCTCACTGTATTAATCAGCTCTTTAATTTGCAATCGCTTTCCAGAAGCATTCAAACTCTCTAGATCTTTATCATTAAAATCCAATCTTTATATTTTCTGCAAAGCCTTTGATTTCTCTCTATCAATTCCATAAGTTTGTGCAGTTTCAGAAAATCTTTCATGAAGACTCCTCGCTCTCATTGTAATATTCTTATATAAAAACAATAATTCTTCTTCCTGATATTTACTCAATCTTTCAGGACTAATCGTACCTAGAATCATTTCCTCCAAATCCGCTTTTAATCTACTCACATCCATGCACGTATCAACTTTATTTGACACCAACCCTCTAATCCATTCATCCAATTCTTCTGGCGATGGTCCTATTGAACCTCCTGACGCAGGTGTCACTTCTCTCACATGCTGCACTAATCTTCTTGGTTCTATCTGCACATTACGCTTTGGGGTTTCTTCTGGTTTTCTGAAATATCAATCAATGTTCCTGTCTCTCTTACTCCAGTACCACCACTAGTCCTATTATCATTAACAGGTACTATCAATGCATGCACTTGTGAAATATTCCGACTCTCACCATACAATGGAACTATGGGACCAATAGTCACAGGAACTGATAAAGCTTCTGCATTTAAATTTAATTGAGTAATCTTTTGTGTCAAATCATCTTTAACCTGACTCACTACATTTGCGTTTCTTTCTTGCGAATTCTGAGGAACTTCTACTTTAATCAATGGAGCACTTGGGGTAATTCTTTCCTGATATGGAGGAGGTCTATTCAGTAATAATTCATCCAACAACTCATCATCAATCTCATTTGGATCTGGATCTGAACACTCAACGTTTTTCTTTTTCTCTCTACACTTTCCTCCTTCCTGATCCTTTGCTACAATAAACGGGTAGAAACCTTCACCTGCTGCAATAACAACACTTCTCCACCTTTTCATCTGAGCATCCCATTTTGCCTCTGAGTATCTACTCACAGTATTTCTGTATTTATTCTGAGACCAGTCTCTATCTCTCGTATGTGCCTCATGTTCCCATTCCTCAAGCACTTCGTACTGCGTAGGTCTAGGATTTTCTCTCAACTGATTCATTTGATATCTCACATTTTCTAAAATCCTCACATTAAAGGTACCATACTCCGTCAAATCTCCTTCTCTATATTTCACCCAATTCTCCAGCCATGGACAAGTGCGATATCCCATTCCAAAGACATAAATGAAGCAGGCGTATCATCAGGCAGAACAGGAATTCCCTCTCTAATAACTATAGGCTCACCCTTTCTAAACAAGGTCTTCATCATTTTCAATAATTTCATTCTATTTTGTTTATTACGCTAAAAACCAAGCAAACCAAGGGGGGCGCTAGCGAGCCCGAAGCAAAATGGCCACACCTTAGTGCAGCTCTGCCGGTCGGGGCGACAATCCGCTAATAATCCTACACACCTCCTTTGAATCTTTGCCTGA